>NC_087470.1:0-1289368 GCF_036321535.1 Camelus dromedarius | reverse complement strand
GAATTTTTGTGTTCCCAACAAGCAAGGTGAAGGACGCCATTCACACAAACTTTTCTCTCAGAACTGTGCATGTGGAGAGAAGTTCGTTCATCTAGTTAAAAGGGAACGGGTTGCTGGAGAAAATTTGACTCTGGTTTCTAAGTCTCTTTCTTAGTGCCAGTTTGAAATTCCTGCACTTTTCACTGTAATACCGAGTTGGAGCTAGTACATTCCCATATATATTTATAGGGTGGAGTTTGCAACTAAAAAGAATCTTTGTGTTCACAACAAGCTAGGTGAAGGACGGCTTTCACACACACTTATTTCTCAGAACTGATCATGTGGAGAGACGTTCGTTCATCTAGCACAAATGGAACGGGTTGCAGGAGCAACTTTTACTCTGCTTTCTCAGTCTGTTTCCTAGTGACGGTTTGAAGTTCCTGCAGTTTACACTTTAAACACGTGTTGTTGCAAGTACCTCCCCATATATATGTATGGAGTGGAGATAGTAACTGAAAATAATCTTTCTTTCCCAAAATGCTAGGTGAAGGACGCCTTTCACACACACTTATCTCTCAGAACTGAGCATGTGGAGAGACGTTCATTGATCTAGCGTAAAGGGACCGGATTGCAAGAGAAACTTTTACTCTGGTTTCTCAGTCTGTTTCCTTGTGCCTGTTTGAAGTTCCTGCAGTTTTCACTGTAAAACCGAGTTTGAGCTAGTACCTCCCCATATATATGTATGGAGTGGAGTTTGCAACTGAAAAGAAATTTGTGTTCCAAAAAAGCTAGTTGAAGGACGGCTTTCTCACACAATTATCTCTCAGAACTGAGCATGTGGAGAGACGTTCGTTCATCTAGAAAAAGGAGAATAGGTTGCAGGTCAAAGTTTTACTCCGTTATCTTAGTCTGTTTCCTAGTGCCGTTTTGAAGTTCCCCAGTTTTCACTATAACACCGAGTTGGAGCTAGTAACTCCCACATATATATATGGATTTGAGTTTGTTACTGAAAAGAATCTTTGTGTTCACAACTAAGCTAGGTGAAAGACGGTTTTCACACACACATATCCCTGAGAACTGAGCATGTGGAGAGACGTTCGTTCATCTAGCACAAAGGAAACGGATTGAAGGAGAAACTTTTACTCTGGTTTCTCAATCTGTTTCCTAGTGCAGGTTTGAAGGTCCTGCAGGTTTCACTGAAAACACAATTTGGAGTTGGTACCTACCCATAAATATGTATGGATTGGGGTTTGCAACTGAAAAGAAACTTTGTGTTCCCAACAAGCTAGGTGAACTGCGGCTTTTACACACACTTTTCTCTCAGAATTGAGCATGTGGAGCGAATTTCGTTCATCTATCACAAAGGAACGTGTTGCAGGATAAACTAATACTCTGGTATCTCAGTCTGTTTCCTAGTGCCGGTTTGAAGTTCCTGCGGTTTTCATTTTATACCAGAGTTGGAACTAGTACTTCCCCTTATATATGTATGGAGTGTAGTTTACAACTGAAAAGAATCTTTGTTTTCCGAACAAGCTAGTTGAAGGACGGCTTTCACACACACTTATTCACAGAACTGAGCATGTGGAGAGATGTTCATTCAACTATCACAGTGGGAAAGGGTGGAAGGGGAAACATATACTCTGGTTTCTGTCTTTTTCCTAGTGCCGGTTTGAAGTTCCTTCAGTTTTCACTTATAAATGAGTTGGAGCTATTACCTCCCCATGTATAAATTTGGAGCGGAGTTTGCAACTGAAAGAAACTGTGTTTTCCCAACAAGCTAGGTGAAGAATGGCTTTCACACACACTTATCTTTCAGAAATGAGCATGTGGATACACTTTCGTTCATCTAGCACAAAGGGAACGTGTTGCAGGTTTACTTTTACTGTGGTTTCTCAGTCTGTTTCCTAGTGCCGGTTTGAAGTTCCTACAGTTTCCTCTGTAAACACGAGTTGGAGCAATTAACTCCCCATATATATGTATGGATTGTAGATTGCAACTGAAAGAAACTTTGTGATCCCAACAAGCTAGGTGAAGTGCGGCTTTCACACACACTTATCTCAGAACTGAGCATGTGGAGAGACGTTCATTCATCTAGTTCAAAGGGAATGGACTGCAGGGGAAACTTTTATTCTGCTTTCTCAGTCTGTATCTTAGTGCCGGATTGAAGTTCCTGCATTTTTCACTCTAAACCAGATTTGGAGATATTACCTCCCCATATATATGTATGGACTGTGGTTTGCAACTGAAAATAATCTTTGTGTTCTCAACAAGCTAAGTGAAGGACGATACTCACACACACTTATCTCTCAGAACTGAGCATGTGGATAGACGTTCGTTCATCTAGTTCAAAGGGAATGAACTGCGGGGGAAACTTTTATTCTGCTTTCTCAGTCTGTATCTTAGTGCCGGATTGAAGTTCCTGCATTTTTCACTCTAAACCAGATTTGGAGATATTACCTCCCTTATATATGTATGGAGTGTAGTTTCAACTGAAAAGAAACTGATTTCCCAACAAGCTAGGTGAAGGACGGCTTCACACACACTTATCTCTCAGAACTGAGCATGTGGAGAGACGTACGTTCATCTCGCAAAAAGGGAACGGGTTGCAGGGGAAGTTTTATTCTTGTTTCTCAGTCTGTATCCTAGTGCCGGTTTGATGTTACTGCAGTTTCCACTGTAAACCGTGTTGGAGCTAGTATCTACCCATATATATATATGGAGTGGAGTTTCAACTGAAAAGAAACTTTGATTTCCCTACAAGCTAGGTGAAGGACGGCTTCACACACAATTATATGTCAGAAATGAGCATGTGGAGAGACATTCGTTCATCTAGCACAAAGGGAACCGGTTGCAGGAGAAACTTTTACTCTGGTTTCTCACTCTGTTTCCTAGTGCCGGATTTAAGTTCCTGCAGTTTTCACTGTAAAACCGAGTTGGTGCTAGTACCTAACATATATATTTATGGAGTGGAGTTTGCAACTGAAAACAAACGGTGTTTTCCCAACAAGCTAGGTGAAGTACGGCTTTCACACACACGTATATCTCAGAAGTGAGCGTGTGGATAGACATTGGTTCATCTAGCACAAAGGGAACGGGATGCAGGAGTACTTTTACTGTGGTTTCTCAGTCTGTTTCCTAGTTCCTGTTTGAAGTTCCTGCAGTCTTCACTTTAAACCCGAGTAGGAGCTAGTATCTACCCATACATATGTATGGAGTGGAGTTTGCAACTGAAAGAAACTTTTGGTTTCCAACAAGCTAGGTGAAGGACGGCATTCACACACATTTATCTCTAAGAACTGAGTATTTGGAGAGACTTTCGTTCATCTAGCACAAAGGGAAAGGGTTGCAAGTGTACTTTTACTCTGGTTTCTCAGTCTGTTTCCTAGTGCCATTTTGAATTTCCTGCAGTTTTCACTGTTAACCGATTTGGAGCTAATACTTCCAATATATATATATTGAGTGAAGATTGCTTCTGAAAAGAAACTTTGTGTTCCCAAACAAGCTATGTGATGGACGGCTTTCACACACACATATCTCTCAGGACTGAGCATGTGGAGAGACGTTCGTTCATCTAGCAGAAAGGAACATGTTGCAGGGGAAACTTTTACTTTGGGTCCTCAGTATCTTTCATAGTGCCTGTTAGAAGTTCCTGCAGTTTTCACCCTAAAACCGAGGTCAAGCTATTTCTTTCTATTATATATATATGCAGTGTAGTTTGCAATGAAAAGAAAGTGTGTTCCGAAAAAATAGGTGAAAGACGGCTTTCACACACACTTATCTCTCAAAAGTGAGCATGTGGAGAGACGTTCGTTCATCTAGCACAAAGGGAAAATTTTTCAAGATAATCTATTACTCTGGTTTCTCAGATTGTTTCCTAGTGCTGGTTTGAAGTTTCTGCAGTTTTAATTGTAAACCCGTTTTGGTGCAAGTACCTCCCCATATATATGTATGGAGATGAGTTGCCAACTGAAAAGAATCATTTTTTTTTCAACAAACTAGATGAAGTATGGTTTTCACACACACTTATACCTCAGACCTGAACATGTGGTGAGACGTTTGTTCATCTAGCAGAAAGGGAACGGGTTGCAGGAAAAACTTTTTCTTTTGTTTCTAAGACTCTTTCCTAGTGCCGGTTTGAAGTTCCTGCAGATTTCACTGTAATCCTGAGTTGGTACTACTACCTACCCATATATATGTAGGGATGGGTTTTGCCACTGAAAAGAACTTTGTGTTCCCAACAAGCTAGGTGAAGAACGGCTTACACACACACTTATATCTCGGAACTGAGCATGTAGAGAGACATTCGTTCATCTAGTAAAAAGGAAACGGGTGGCAGGGAAACTTATAGTCTGGTATCTCATTCTGTTTCTTAGTGCTGTTTGGAAGTTCCTGCATTTTTCACTATAACACCGAGTTGGAGCTAGTACCTCCCATTTATATGTATGGAGTTGAGTTTGAAACTTAAAAGAATCTTTGTTTTCCCAACAAGCTAGGTAAAAGACGGTTTTCACACACACTTATCTCTGAGAACTGAGCTAGTAGATTGACGTTCGTTCATCTAGCACAAAGGAAAGGTTTGAAGGAGAAACTTTTACTCTGGTTTCTCAGTCTGTTTCCTAGTGCCGGTATGAAGGTCCTGCATTTTTCACTTTATACCAGAGTTGGAGCTAGTACTTCCCCTTATATATGTAGGGAGTTGAGTTTACAACTGAAAAGAATATTTGTGTTCCCAACAATCTAGGTGAAGAACGGCTTTCACACACAATTATCTCTCAGAAATGAGCATGTGAACAGACGTTCGTTCATCTAGCACAAAGGGAACAGGTTGCAGGTGTACTTTTACTGTGGATTCTCAGTCTGTTTCCTAGTGCCGGTATGAAGTTCCTGCAGTTTTCACTGTAAACACGATTTGGTGCTAGTACTCCCCATATATATGTATGGATTGGAGTTTGCAACTGAAAATAAACTTTGATTTCCCAACAATCTAGGTGAAGGACGGCTTCACACACAATTATATGTCAGAACTGAGCATGTGGAGAGAAGTTCGTTCATCTTGCATGAAGGGAACCGTTTGCAGAAGAAACTCTTACTCTTTTTTCTCAGTCTGTTTCCTAGTGCCGGTTTTAAGTTCCTGCAATTTTCACTGAAAAACCGTGTTGGTGCTAGTACCTAACATAAATATGTATGGGTGGAGTTTGCAACTGAAAACAAACTGTGTTTTCCCAACAAGCTAGGTGAAGTACGGCTTTCACACACACTTATCTGTCAGAACTGAGCATGTGAATAAACATTCGTTCATCTAGCACAAAGGGAACGGGATGCAGGTGTACATTTACTGTGGTTTCTCAGTCTGTTTTTTAGTGCCGGTTTCAATTTTCTGCACTTTTCAATATAAATCCGAGTTGGAGCTAATACATCCCCAAGTATATGTATGGATAGGGTTTGCAACTGAAAAGAAACTTTGTGTTCCCAACAAGGTATCTGAAGTAAGGCTTTCATACACACTTATCTCTCAGTACTGAGCATGTGGATAGACGTACGTTCATCTAGCACAATGGGAACGGGTTTTAGGAGAAACTTTTACTCTGGTTTCTCAGTCTGTTTCCTAGTGCCGGTTTGAATTTCCTGCAGATTTCACTGTAAATACGAGTTGGAGCTTGAACCTCCCCATAAATATGTAAGGAGTGTAGTTTGCAACTGAAAAGAATCTTTGTTTTCCCAACAAGCTAGGTGAAGGGCGGCTTCACACACACTTGTCTCTCAGAACTGAGCCTGTGGAGAGACTTTTGTTCATCTAGCACAATGGGAACGGGGTTTAGGAGAAACTTTAATCTGGTTTCTCAGTCTGTTTCCTAGTGCCGGTTTGAAGTTCTTGCAGTTTTCACTGTAAACCCGAGTTGGAGCTAGTACCTCCTCATATATATGTATGGAGAGGAGTTTGCCACTGAAAAGAAACTTTGTATTCCCAAAAAGCTAGGTGAAGTTCGGCTTTCAAACACACATATCACTCTGAACTGAGCATGTGGAGAGACGTTCGTTCATCTAGCAAAAAGTGAACGGGTTGCAGGAGAAACTTTTTCTCTGGTTCCTCAGTCTGTTTCCTAGTACCGGTAAGATGTTCCTGCAGTTTTCACTGTAAAACCGAGTTGGAGCTGGTATCTCCCCATATATATTAAAGGAGTGGCGTTGGGAACTGAAAAGAATCTTTGTGTTCATAACAGGCTAGGTAAATGACGGCTTTAACACACAATTGTCTCTCAGAATTCAGTATGTGTAGAGACGTTCTTTCATCTAGCACAAAGGGAACTGGCTGCAGGTGAAACATTTACTCTGGATTCTCAGTCTTTTTCCTAGTGCCGGTTTGAAGTTCCTGCAGTTTTCACTGAATAACAGGGTTGGAGCTAGTACCTCACCATATATAAGTATGCAGTGGAGTTTGCAACTGAAAAGAAACATTGTATTCCCAACAAGCTAGGTGAAGTACGGCATTCACACACACTATTCCCTCAGAACTGAGCATGTGGAGAGACGTTCGTTCATCTAGCAAAAATGGAACGGGATGATGTAGAAACTTTTACTCTGGTTTCTCAGTCTGTTTCCTAGTGCCGGTTTGAATTTCCTGCAGTTTTAACTCTAAACTCCAGGTCGAGCTTGAACCTCCCCATATATATGTATGGAGTTTAGTTTGCAACTGAAAAGAATCATTGTCTTCCCAACAATCTAGGTGAAGGACGGCTTTCACACACAGTTTTCTCTCAGAACTCAGCATGTGGATAGACGTTCCTTCATCTAGCAGAAACGGAACCGTTCGCAGGAAAACTATTACTCTGGTTTCTCAGTCCTTTTCATAGTGTCGGTTTGAATTTCTGGTAGTTTTCATAATAAAAATCTGTTGAGCTAGTACTTCCCCATGTATATGTATGGAGTGGTGTTTGCTTCTGAAAAGAAACTTTGTGTTCCCAACAAGCTAAGTACAGGACGGCATTCAACCACACTTATCTCTGAGAACTGAGCATGTGGAGAGACATTCGTTCATCAAGCACAAAGGGAACTGTTTAAGGAGAAACTTTTACTCTGGGTTCTCAGTCTGTTTCCTAGTGCCGGTTTGAATTTCTGGCATTTTTCACTGTTAAAAAGAGTTGCAGCTTGTACCTCCCCATATATATTTAGGGAGTGGAGATTGCACCTGAAAAGAAACTTTGTTTTCCTAACAAGCTAGGTGAAGGACGGC
This sequence comes from Camelus dromedarius, assembly GCF_036321535.1. Taxonomy (NCBI): domain Eukaryota; kingdom Metazoa; phylum Chordata; class Mammalia; order Artiodactyla; family Camelidae; genus Camelus; species Camelus dromedarius. The sequence continues at coordinate 1,282,158 of NC_087470.1, read as the reverse complement.
TTTCACACACACTTATCTCTCAGAACTGAGCGTGTGGAGAGAATTTCGTTCATCTAGCACAAATGGAAAGGGTTGCAGGAGAAACTTTTACTCTGGTTTCTCAGTCTGTTTCCTAGTGCCGGTTTGAAGTTCCTGCAGATTTCACTGTAATACCGACTTTGAGCTTGTACCACTCAATATAAATATATGGAATGGAGTTTGCAACTGAAAAGAAACTTTGTTTTCCCAACAAACTAGGTGAAGGACGGCTTTCACACACACTTGTCTCTCAGAATTGAGCATGTGTAGAGACGTTCTTTCATCTAGCACAAAGGGAAAGTGTAGCAGGAGAAACTTTTACTCTGGTTTCTCAGTCAGTTTCCTAGTGCCGATTTGAAGTTCTGCAGTTTTCACTGTAAATTCGAGTTAGGTCTATTACCTACCCATATAATTGTATGGAGTGGAGTTTGCAACTTAAAAGAATCTTTGTGTTCCCAACAAGCTAGTTGAAGTATGGCATTCAAACGCACTTATCTCTCAGAACTGAAAATGTGGAGAGTCGTTCGTTCATCTAGCACAAAAGGAAAGGGTTGCAGGAGAAACATTTACTCTGGTTTCTCAGTCTGTTTCCTAGTGACGGTTTGAAGTTCCTGCAGTTTTTACTGTAAACCAGAGTTGGAGCTAGTACCTCCCCATATATATTTATGGAGTGGAGTTTGCAACTGAAAAGAATCTTTGTGTTCCCAACAAGCCAGGTGAAGGACGGCTATCAAACACAATTATCTCTCAGAACTGAGCATGTGAAGAGACTTTCGTTCATCTAGCACAAAGAACGGGTTGAAGGAGAATCTTTTACTCTTATTTAAGTCTGTATTCTAGTGATGGTTTGATGTTCTGGCATTTTTCACTGTTAAACCGAGTTTCAGCTAGTATCTCCCCATATATATTTATGGAGTGGAGTTGGCATCTGAAAGCAAACTATGTTTTCCCAACAAGCTAGGTGAAGGACGGATTTCACACACACTTATCTCTCAAAACTGAACATGTGGAGAGACGCTCGTTCATCTAGCACAAAGTGAACGGGTTGCAGGAGAAACTTTTACTCTGGGTTCTCAGTCTGTTTCCTAGTGCCAGTTTGAATTTCCGGCATTTTTCACTGTTAAAACGAGTTGCAGCTTGTACCTCCCCATATATATTTATGGAGTGGAGATTGCACCTGAAAATAAACTTTGTTTTCCCAACAAGCTAGGTGAAGGACGGCTTTCACACACACTTATCTCTCAGAACTGAGCTAGTGGAGAGACTTTCGCTCATGAAGCACAAAGTGAACGGTTTGCAGGAGAAAATTTTACTCTGGATTCTCAGTCTCTTTCCTAGTGCCGGGTTGAAGTACCAGCAGTTTTCACTCTAAAATATATTTGGAGCTAGTACCTCCCCATAAATGTGTATGGAATGGGGTTTGCAACTGTAAAGAATCTTCATGCTCCCAACAAGCTTGTTGAAGGACGGTTTCACACACAATTAACTCTCAGAACTGAGCATGTGGAGAGAAGTTCGTTCAACTAGCACAAAGTGAAAGGGCTGCAGGAGTAACTTTTACTCTGTTTTTTCAGTCTGTTTCCCTGTGCTGGGTTGAAATTCCTACAGATTTTGCTGTAAACGCGTTTTGGAGCTTGTACGTCCCCATATATATGTATGGTTTGGAGTTTGCAACTGAAAAGAATCTTTGTGTTCCCAACAATCTAAGTGAATTTGGCTTTCACACACACTTATCTCTCATAACTGAGCAGGTGGAGAGACGCTCATTCATCTAGCACAAATGGAACGGGTTGCAGGAGAAAATTTTACTCTGGTTTCTCAGTCTGTTTCCTAGTGACGGTTGATGTTTGTGCACTTTTCACTGTATAACGAATTTGGAGATGGTACCTCCCATATATATGTATGTATTGGAGTTTGCAACAGAAAAGAAACTTTGTGTTCCCTTCAGGCTAGGCGAAGGACGGCTTTTACACACAGTTATCTCTCAGAACTGAGCATGTGGAGAGAAGTTCGTTCACCTAGAACAAGGGGAACGTGTTGCAGGAGAAACTTTTACTCTGGTTTCTAAGTCTGTTTCCTAGTGCCGGTTTGAAATTCCTGCAGTTTTAACTGTAAAACCGTGTTGGAGTTGGTACCTCCCATATATATGTATGGATTGGAGTTTGCAACTGAAAAGAAACTTTGTGTTCCCAAGAAGCTAGGAGATGTACGGCTTTCACACACACTTATCTCTCATAACTGAGCTTGTTGAGAGACGTTCGTTCATCTTGCACAATTGGAACGTGTGGCAAGGGAAACTTTTACTCGGCTTTCTCAGTCTGTTTCCAAATGCCGGTTTGAAGTTCCTGCAGTTTTCACTGTAAACCAGAGTTTGAGCTGTTACCTCCCATATATATGTTTGGAGTGGAGCTTGCAATTGAAAAGAATGTTTTTCTTCCCAACAATCTACTTGAAGGACGGCTTTCAAATACACTTATCTCTCAGAACTGAGCATGTGGAGAGAAGTTCGTTCATCTAGCACAAATGGAAATGGTTGCAGGAGAAAGCTTTAATCTGGTTTCTCAGTCTGGTTAATAGTGACGGTTTGAAGTTCCTGCAGTTTTTACTGTAACAAGAGTTGGAGCTAGTACCTCCCCAGATATATGTATGGAGTGGAGTTTGCAACTGAAAAGAAACTTTGTGTTCCCAACAAGATAGCTGAAGGACGGCTATCAAACACAATTATCTCTCAGATCTGAGCATGTGGAGAGACGTTCGTTCATCTAGCACAAAGGGAACGGGATGCAGGAGAAATTTTACTCTGGTTTCTCTGTCTGTTTCCTAGTGCCGGTTTGAAGTTCCTGCAGATTTCACTGTAATATCGACTTGGAGCTTGTACCTCCCCATATAAATATATGCAGTGGAGATTGCAACTGAAAAGAAACTTTGTGTTCCCAACAAGCTAGGTGAAGTACGGTTTCACACACACTTATCTCTCATACCTGAGCATGTGGAGAGACGTTCGGTCATCTAGCACAAATGGAACGGTTTGCAATGAGAAAATTTTACTCTGCTTTCTCAGTCTGTTTCCTAGTGCCGGTTTGAAGTTCTGCAGTTTTCACTGTAAAACCGAGTTGGAGCTAGTACCTCCCCATATAAATGTATGGAGTGGAGTTTGCAACTTAAAGGAATCTTTGTGTTCCCAACAAGTTAGGTGTAGTACGGCATTCACACACACTTCTCTCTCAGAACTGAACATGTGGTGAGGCTTTCGTTCATCTAGCACAAAGGGAACGGCTTTTAGGAGAAACTTTTACTCTTGATTCTCAGTTTGTTCCCTAGTGCCGGTTTGAAGATCCTGCATTTTTCACAGTAAAACCGAGTTGGAGCTAGTACCTCCCCATATATATATATGGAGTGTAGGTTGCAACTGAAAAGAATCTTTGTGTTCCCAACAAGCGAGTTGAAGGACGGTTTTAACACACACTTATGTCTCAGAACTGAGCATGTGGAGAGACGTACATTCATCTAGCACAAAAGGAACGGTTTGCAGGAGGAACTTTTACTGTTGTTTCTCAGTCTGTTCCCTAGTGCCGGTTTGAAGATCCTGCATTTTTCACAGTAAACCAGAGTTGGAGCTAGTACCTCCCCATATATATGTATGGAGTGGAGATGGCAATTGAAAATAAACTTTCTGTTCCCAACAAGCTACATGAAGGACGGCTTTTACACACACTTATCTCTCAGAACTGAGCATGTTGAGAGACGTTCGTTCATCTAGCACAATGGGAAAGTGTTGCTGGAGAAACTTTTACTTTCCTTTCTCAGTGTGTTTCCAAATGCCGGTTTGAAGTTCCTGCAGTTTTCACTGTAAACCATAGTTGGAGATAGTTCCTCCCCATATATATGTGCAGATTAGAGTTTGCAACTGAAAAGAATCTTTGTGTTCCCAACAAGCTAGTTGAAGTACCGCTTTCACACACACTTATCTCTCAGAACTGAACATGTGGTGAGTCGTTCATTCATCTAGCACAAAAGAAAATGTTTGCAGGAGAAACATTTACTCTGGTTTCTCAGTCTGTTTCCTAGTGACGGTTTGAAGTTCCTGCAGTTTTTACTGCAAACCAGATTTGGAGATAGAACCTCCCCATATATATGTATGGATTGGAGATGGCAATTGAAAAGAAACTTTGTGTTCCCTACAAGGTATGTGAAGTTCGGCTTTCACACACAAATATCACTCTGAACTGAGCATGTGGAGAGACGTTCTTTCATCTAGCAGAAAAGGAACGGGTTGCAGGAGAAACTTTTACTCTGGTTTCTCAGTCTGTTTCCTAGTTCCAGTAAGATGTTCCTGCAGTTTTCCCTGTAAAACCGAGTTGGAGCTGGTATCTCCCCATATATATTTAAGGAGTGGGGTTTGGAACTGAAAAGAATCTTTGGGTTACTAACAGGCTAGTTGAAGGACGGCTTTAACACACAATTGTCTCTCAGAATTGAGTAGGTGTAGAGACGTTCTTTCATCTAGCACAAAGGGAACTGTTTGAAGTTACAACATTTACTCTGGATTCTCAGTTTTTTCCTAGTGCCGGTTTGAAGTTCCTGCAGTTTTCACTGAATAACCGGGTTGGAGCTAGTACCTCACCATATATAAGTATGCAGTGGTGTTTGCAACTGAAAAGAAACATTGTATTCCCAACAAGCTTGGTGAAGTACGGCATTCACACACAGTTATCTCTCAGAACTGAGCATGTGGAGAGACGTTCGATCATCTAGCACAAAGGAACGTGTTGCAGGGAAACATTTACTCTGGTTTCTGAGTCTGTTTCATAGTGCCGGTTTGAAGTTCCTGTAGTTTTCACTTTAATCCAGAGTTGGATCTCGTACCTACCCACATATATTTATGGAGTGGAATTTGCAACTGAAAGGAAACTTTGTGTTCCCAACAAACTAGGTGAAGGCGATTTTCACACACACTTATCTCTCAGAACTGAGCATGTGGAGAGACGTTCGTTCATCTAGAACAAAGGGAAAGGATTGCAGATGAAAATTTTACACTAATTTCTCAGTATGTTTCCTAGTGCGGGTTTGAAGTTCCTGCAGTTTTCACTGCAAACTGGATTTGGAGCTGGTACCTCCCCATAAATATGTAAGGATTGTAGATTGCATCTGAAAAGAAACTTTGTGTTCCCAATAAGATAGGTGAAGTACGGCATTTACACACACTTATCTCTCAAAACAGAGCATTTGGAGAGACGTTCGTTCATCTCTCACAAAGGGAACGGGTTGCAGGAGAACCTTTTACTCTGGTTTCTCAGTCTGTTTCCTAGTGCCGGTTTGAAGTACCTGCAGGTTTCACTGTAAACCCGACTTGGAGCTAGTACCTCCCAATATATATTTATGGAAAGGTGTATGCATTTGAAAAGAAACTTTGTGTTCCCTATAAGATAGGTGAAGGACGGCTTTCAAACACACTTATCTCTTAGAACTGAGCATGTGGAGAGACGTTCGTTCATCTAGCACACAGTTAACGGGTTGCTGGAGAAACTTTTACTCTGGTTCCTCAGTCTGTTTCCTAGTGACGGCATTAAGTTCCTGCACTTTTCACTGTAAACCCGAGTTGGAGATTTACCTCCGAATATATATGTATGGACAGGAGATTGCACTGAAAGAATCTTTGTGTTCTTAACAAGCTAAGTGAAGGACGGCATTAACACACACTTATCTCTCAGAACTGAGCATGTGAAGAGACATTCGTGCATCTCACACAAAGGGAACGGGTTGCAGTAGAAACTATTTCTCTGGTTTCTCAGTCTGTTTCCTAGTGCCGGTTTGAATTTCCTGCAGTTTTCACTGTAAAGCAGATTTGGAGCTAGTAACTCCCCATATATATTTATGGAGTGGATTTTGCATCTGAAAAGAAACTTTGTGTTCCCAAACAAGCTAGGTGAAGGACGGCTTTCACACACACTAATCTCTCAGAACTGAGCATGTGGAGAATAGTTCGTTCACCTAACAAAAAGGGAACAGTTTGCAGGAGAAACTTTTACTCTTTTTCTCAGTCTGTTTCCTAGTGCCGGTTTGAAATACCTGCAGTTTTCACTGTAAACCCGAGTTGGAGCTATTACCTCCCCATATATATGTATGGAGTAGAGTTAGCAACTGAAAAGAAATTTTGTGTTCCCAAAAAGTTAGGTGAAGGACGGCTTTCACACACTCTTATCTCTCAGAACTGAGCATGTGGAGAGACGTTCGTTCACCTAGCACAAAGGGAAAGTTTTTCAAGATAAACTATTACTCTGGAATCTCAGACTATTTCCGAGGGCCAATTTGAATTTCCTGCAGTTTTCATTGTAAACACTTTTTGGAGCAAGTACATCCCCATATATATATGTATGGAGTGGAGTTTGCCACTGACAAGAAACTTTGTATTCCCAAAAATCTAGGTGAAGTTCGGCTTTCACACACACATATCTCTCTGAACTGAGCATGTGGAGAGACGTTCGTTCATCTAGCAGAAAGGGAACGGGTTGCAGGAGAAACTTTTACTCTGGTTTCTCAGTCTTTTTCCTAGTTCCGGTAAGATGTTCCTGCAGTTTTCACTGTAAAACCGAGCTGGAGCTCGTATCTCCCCATATATATTAAAGGATTGGAGTTTTGAACTGAAAAGAATCTTTGTGTTCATAACAGGCTAGGTCAAGGACGGCTTTAACACCCACATGTCTCTCAGAATTCAGTATGTGTAGAGACGTTCTTTCATCTAGCACAAAGGGAACTGGCTGCAGGTGAAACATTTACTCTGGATTCTCAGTCTTTTTCCTAGTGACGGTTTGAAGTTCCTGCAGTTTTCACTGAATAACAGGGTTGGAGCTAGTACCTCACCATATATAAGTATGCAGTGGAGTTTGCAACTGAAAAGAAACATTGTATTCCCAACAAGCTAGGTGAAGTACGGCATTCACACACACTATTCCCTCAGAACTGAGCATGTGGAGAGACGTTCGTTCATCTAGCAAAAATGGAACGGGATGAAGTAGAAACTTTTACTCTGGTTTCTCAGTCTGTTTCTAAGTGCCGGTTTAAAGTTCCTGAAATTTTCACTGTAAAAACGAGTTCGAGCTAGTAACCCCACATAAATATGTACCGAGGGGAGTTTGCAACTGAAAAGAATCTTTGTTTTCCCAAAAAGGTAGGTGAAGAACGGCTTCCAAACACACTATTCTCTCAGAACTGAGCAAGTGGAGAGACGTTCGTTCATCTAGCACAAAGGGAACGGGTTGCAGGAGACACTTTTTCTCTGCTTTCTCAGTCTGTTTCCTAGTGCCGGTTTGAATTTCCTGCAGTTTTCACACTAAAATCGAGGTAGAGCTTGAACCTCCCCATATATATGTATGGAGTTTAGTTTGCAACTGAAAAGAATCATTGTCTTCCCAACAAGCTAGGTGAAGGACGGCTTTCACACACACTTTTCTCTCAGAACTGAGCATGTGGACAGACGTCCTTCATCTAGCAGAAACGGAACCGTTTGCAGGAAAACTTTTACTCTGGTTTCTCAGTCCTTTTCATAGTGTCGGTTTGAATTTCTGGTATTTTTCATAGTAAAACTCTTTTGAGCTATTACTTCAAACTGTATATGTATGGAGTGGTGTTTGCTTCTGAAAAGAAACTTTGTGTTCCCAACAAACTAAGTACAGGACGGCATTCAACCACACTTATCTCTGAGAACTGAGCATGTGGAGAGACATTCGTTCATCTAACACAAAGGGAACGGTTTACAGGAGAAACTTTTATTCTGGGTTCTAAATGTGTTTCCTAGTGCTGGTTAGAAATTCCTGCAAATTTCACTATAAATACGTGTTGGAGCTCGTACCTCCCCATAAATATGTATGGACTGGTGTGTGCAATGAAAAGATTCTTTGTGTTCTCAACAAGCTAACTGCAGGATGGCATTCACACACACATTTATCTCAGAACTGAGCATGTGGAGAGACATCCGTTCATCTAGCACAGAAGGAACTGTTGCAGGAGATATTTTTACTCTGGTATCTCTGAGTGTTTCCTACAGCCGGTTTGAAGTTACTGCAGTTTTCCCTGTAAAACCGAGTTGGAGCTAGTACCACCCATATATATGTATGGAGTTTAGTGAGCAACTGAAAAGAATCTTTGTGTTCCCAACAAGCTAGGTGAAGGGCGGCTTTCACACACACTTATCTCTCAGAACTGAGCATGTTGAGAGACTTTCGTTCATCTAGCACAAATGGAAGAGGTTGCAGGGGAAACTTTTACTCTGGTTTTTCAGTCTGTTTCCTAGTACTGGTTTGAAGTTCCTGCTGTTTTCACTGTAAAACCGAGTTGGAGCTAGTACCACCCTATGTATATGTATGAAGTGGAGTGGGCAACTGAAAAGAAACTTTGTGCTCCCAACAAGCTATTTGCAGGAAGTCATTCACACACACTTATCTCTCAGAACTGAGCATGTTTAGAGACGTTCGTTCATCAAGCACAAAGGGAACTGTTTAAGGAGAAACATTTACTCTTGGTTCTCAGTCTGTTTCCTAGTGCCGGTTTGAATTTCCGGCATTTTTCACTGTTAAACCAAGTTGCAGCTTGTACCTCCCCATATATATTTATGGAGTGGAGATTGCAACTGAAAAGAAACTTTGTTTTCCCAACAAGCTAGGTGAAGGACGGCTTTCACACACACTTGTCTCTCAGAATTGAGCATGTGTAGAGACGTTCTTTCATCTAGCACAATGGGAAGGTGTTGCAGGACAAACTTTTACTCTGGTTTCTCAGTCAGTTTCCTAGTGCTGATTTGAAGTTCTGCAGTTTTCACTGTAAATTCGAGTTAGGTCTATTACCTACCCATATAAATGTATGGAGTGGAGTTTGCAACTTAAAAGTATCTTTGTGTTCCCAACAAGCAAGTTGAAGTACGGCATTCAAATGCACTTATCTCTCAGAACTGAAAATGTGGAGAGTCTTTCGTTCATCTAGCACAAAGGGAAAGGGTTGCAGGAGAAACATTTACTCTGGTTTCTCAGTCTGTTTAATAGTGACGGTTTGAAGTTCCTGCAGTTTTTACTGTAAACCAGATTTGGAGCTAGTACCTCCCCATATATATATATGGAGTGGAATTTGCAACTGAAAAGAAACTTTGTGTTCCCAACAAGCTAGGTGAAGGACGGCTATCAAACAAAATTATCTCTAAGAACTGAGCATCTGAAGAGACTTTCGCTCATTTAGCACAAAGGAAGGGTTGAAGGAGAATCTTTTACCCTTATTTAAGTCTGTATTCTAGTGCTGGTTTGATGTTCTGACATTTTTCACTGTTAAACCGAGTTTCAGCTAGTACCTCATCATATATATTTATGGAGTGGAGTTGGCATCTGAAAACAAACTATGTGTTCCCAACAAGCTAGGTGAAGGACGGCTTTCACACACACTTATCTCTCAGAACTGAGCATGTGGAGAGACGTTCGTTCATCTAGCACAAAGTGAACGGGTTGCAGGAGAAATTTTACTCTGGTTTCTCAGTCTGTTTCCTAGTGCCGGTTTGAAGTTCCTGCAGTTTTCACTGTAAACAAGTTTTGCAGCTAGTATCTCAACGTATAAATAAATGGAATGGAGTTTGCAACTGAAAAGAATCTATGTGTTCCCAACAAGCTAGTTGAAGTAAGGCTTTCACACACACTTATCTCTCAGAAATGAGCATGTGGAGAGACTTTCGCTCATGAAGCACAAAGTGAACGGTTTGCAGGAGAAAATTTTACTCTGGTTTTTCAGTCTCTTTCCTAGTGCCGTGTTGAAGTACCTGCATTTTTCACTCTAAAATATATTTGGAGCTAGTACCTCACCATAAATGTGTATGGAATGCGTTTTGCAACTGTAAATAATCTTCATGTTCCCAACAAGCTTGTTGAAGGATGGTTTTCACACACAATTAACTCTCAGAACTGAGCATGTGGAGAGAAGTTTGTTCAACTAGCACAAAGTGAAAGGGCTGCAGGAGTAACTTTTACTCTGGTTTTTCAGTCTGTTTCCCTGTGCTGGGTTGAAATTCCTACAGATTTTACTGTAAACGCGTTTTGGAGCTTGTACGTCCCCATATATATGTATGGTTTGGAGCTTGCAACTGAAAAGAATCTTTGTGTTCCCAACAATCTAAGTGAATTTGGCTTTCAAACACACTTATCACTCATAACTGAGCAGGTGGAGAGACGTTCATTCATCTAGCACAAATGGAACGGGTTGCAGGAGAAAATTTTACTCTGGTTTCCCATTCTGTTTCCTAGTGATGGTTGATGTTTGTGCACTTTTCACTGTATAACGGATTTGGAGCTAGTACCTCCCCATATATATGTATATATTACAGTTTGCAACAGAAAAGAAACTTTGTGTTCCCTTCAGGCTAGGCGAAGAACGGCTTTTACACACAGTTATCTCTCAGAACTGAGCATGTGGAGAGACGTTCATTCATCTAGCACAAAGGGAATATGTTGCACGAGAAACTTTTACTCTGGTTTCTAAGTCTGTTTCCTAGTGCCTGTTTGAAGTTCCTGCAGTTTTCACTGTAAAACCGTGTTGGAGTTGGTACCTCCCATATATATGTATGGATTGGAGTTTGCAACTGAAAAGAAACTTTGTGTTCCCAAGAAGCTAGGAGACGTAAGGCTTTCACACACACTTATCTCTCAGAACTGAGCTTGTTGAGAGACATTCGTTCATCTTGCACAATGGGAACCTGTTGAAAGGGAAACTTTTACTCTGCTTTCTCGGTGTGTTTCCAAATGCCGGTTGGATGTTCCTGCAATTTTCACAGTAAGCCAGAGTTTGAGCTGTTACCTTCCCATATATATGTATGGATTGGAGCTTGCAATTGAAAAGAATGTTTTTCTTCCCAACAATCTACTTGAAGTACGGCATTCACACACACTTATCTCTCAGAACTGAGCATGTGGAGAGAAGTTCGTTCATCTAGCACAAATGGAAATGGTTGCAGGAGAAAGCTTCAATCTGGTTTCTCAGTCTGCTTCCTAGTGACGGTTTGAAGTTCCTGCAGTTTTTACTGTAACAAGAGGTGGAGCTAGTACCTCCCCAGATATATGTATGGAATGGAGTTTGCAACTGAAAAGTAACTTTGTGTTCCCAACATGCTAGCTGAAGGACGGCTTTCACACACATTTACCTCTCAGAACTGAGCATGTGGAGAGAATTTCGTTCATCTAACACAAAGGGAACGGCTTTTAGGAGAAACTTTTACTCTTGTTTCTCAGTTTGTTCCCTAGTGCCGGTTTGAAGATCCTGCATTTTTCACAGTAAAACCGAGTTGGGGCTAGTACCTCCCCATATATATATATGGAGTGTAGGTTGCAACTGAAAAGAATCTTTGTGTTCTCAACAAGCGAGTTGAAGAACGGCTTTAACACACAATTATGTCTCAGAACTGAGCATGTGGAGAGACGTTCTTTCATCTAGCACAAAGGAAAAGGTTTGCAGGAGAAACGTTTACTCTGGATTCTAAGTCTGTTTACTAGAGACGGTTTGAAGTTCCTGCAGTTTTTACTGCAAACAAGATTTGTAGCTAGTACCTCCCCATATATATGTATGGATTGGAGATGGCAAATGAAAAGAAACTTTGTGTTCCCATCAAGGTATGTGAAGGACATCTTTCACACACACTTATCTATCCGATCTGAGCATGTGGAGAGACGTTCGTTCATCTAGCACAAAGGGAACGGGATGCAGGAGAAACTTTTACTCTGGTTTCTCAGTCTGTTTCCTAGTGCCTTTTTGAAGTTCCTGCAGATTTCACTGTAATATCGACTTGGAGCTTGTAACTCCCCATATAAATATATGGAGTGGAGTTTGGACCTGAAAAGAAACTTTGTGTTCCCAACAAGCCAGGTGAAGGACGGCTTCACACACACTTATCACTCATACCCGAGCAAGGGGAGAGACGTTCCTTCATCCAGCACAAATGGAACCGTTTGCATGAGAAAATTTTACTATGCTTTCTCAGTGTGTTTCCTAGTGCCGGTTTGAAGTTCTGCAGTTTTCACTGTAAATTCGAGTTAGATCTATTACCTCCCCATATAAATGTATGGAGTGGAGTTAGCAACATAAAAGAATATTTGTGTTCCCAACAAGCTAGGTGAAGTACGGCATTCAAACACAATTATCTCTCAGAACTTAACATGTGTTGAGTCGTTCGTTCATCTAGCACAAAGGGAAATGCTTGCAGGAGGAACTTTTACTCTTGTTTCTCATTCTGTTTCCTAGTGCCGGTTTGAAGATCCTGCATTTTTCACAGTAAAACCGAGTTGGAGCTAGTACCTCCCCATATATATATATGGAGTGTAGGTTGCAACAGGAAATGAATCTTTTTGTTCCAAAAAGTGAGTTGAAGGACGGCTTTAACACACACTTATGTCTCAGAACTGAGCATGTTGAGAGACGTTCATTCATCTAGCACAATGGGAAAGTGTTGCTGGAGAAACTTTTACTCTCCTTTCTCAGTGTGTTTCCAAATGCCGGTTTGAAGTTCCTGCAGTTTTCACTGTAAACCATAGTTGGAGACAGTTCCTACCCATATATATGTGCGGATTAGAGTTTGCAACTGAAAAGAATCTTTGTGTTCCCAAAAAGCTAGTTGAAGTGCCGCTTTCACACACACTTATCTTTCAGAACTGAACATGTGGTGAGTCGTTCGTTCATCTAGCACAAAGGAAAAGGTTTGCAGGAGAAACATTTACTCTGGTTTCTCAGTCTGTTTCCTAGTGACGGTTTGAAGTTCCTGCAGTTTTTACTGCAAACCAGATTTGCAGCTAGAACCTCCCCATATATATGTATGGAGTGGAGATGGCAATTGAAAACAAACGTTGTGTTCCCAACAAGGTATGTGAATTTCGGCTTTCACACACACATATCACTCTGAACTGAGCATGTGGAGAGACGTTCGTTCATCTAGCAGAAAAGGAACGGGTTGCAGGAGAACCTTTTACTCTGGTTTCTCAGTCTGTTTCCTAGTTCCAGTAAGATGTTCCTGCAGTTTTCACTGTAAAACCGAGTTGGAGCTTGTATTTCCCCATATATATTTAAGGAGTGGAGTTTGGAACTGAAAAGAATCTTTGTGTTCCTAACAGGCTAGGTGAAGAACGGCTTTAACACACAATTGTCTCTCAGAATTGTGTATGTGTAGAGACGTTCTTTCATCTAGCAAAAAGGGAACTGGTTGAAGGTGCAACATTTACTCTGGATTCTCAGTCTTTTTCCTAGTGCCGCTTTGAAGTTCCTGCAGTTTTCACTGAATAAAAGGGTTGAAGCTAGTACCTCACCATATATAAGTATGCATTGGAGTTTGCAACTGAAAAGAAACATTGTATTCCCAACAAGCTTGGTGAAGTACGGCATTCATACACACTTATCTCTCAGAACTGAGCATTTGGAGAGACGTTCGATCATCTAGCACAAAGGAACGTGTTGCAGGAGAAACATTTACTCTGGTTCCTCAGTCTGTTTCATAGTGCCGGTTTGAAGTTCCTGTAGTTTTCACTTTAATCCAGAGTTGGAGCTCGTACCTACCCATATATATTTATGGAGTTTAATTTGCAACTGAAAGGAAACTTTGTGGTCCCAACAAGCTAGGTGAAGGCGGATTTCACACAAACATATCTCTCAGAACTGAGCATGTGTATAGACGTTCGTTCATCTAGCACAAAGGGAAAGGATTGCAGATGAAACTTTTACACTAATTTCTCAGTATGTTTCCTAGTGCGGGTTTGAAGTTCCTGCAGTTTTCACTGCAAACTGGATTTGGAGCTGGTACCTCCCCATAAATATGTAAGGATTGTAGATTGCATCTGAAAAGAAACTTTGTGTTCCCAATAAGATAGGTGAACTACGGCATTCACACACACTTATCTCTCAAAACAGAGCATGTGGAGAGATATTCGTTAATCTAGCAAAAATGGAACGAATTGCAGGGGAAACTTTACTCTTGTTTCTCAGTCTCTTTCCTAGTGTCGTTTTGAAGTACCTGCAGTTTTCACTGTAAATCCGATTTGGAGCTAGTACCACACCATATATATGTATGCAGTGAAGTTTGAAACTGAAAAGAAACATTGTATTCCCAACAAGCTAGGTGAAGTACTGCATTCACACACACTTATCTATCAGAACTGAGCATGTGGAGAGACGTTCATTCATCTAGCAAAAATGGAACGGGATGAAGTAGAAACATTTATTCTGGGTTCTCATTCTCTTTCCAAGTGCCGGTTTAAAGTTTCTGAAGTTTTCACTGTAAAAACGAGTTGGAGCTAGTAACTCCACATATATATTTATGGATGGGAGTTTGCAACTGAAAAGCATCTTTCTTTTCCCAACAAGTTAGGTGAAGTACGGCTTCCACACACACTATTCTCTCAGAACTGAGCATGTGGATAGACGTTCGTTCATCTAGCACACAGTTAACGGGTTGCTGGAGAAACTTTTACACTGGTTCCTCAGTCTGTTTCCTAGTGCCAGCATTAAGTTCCTGCACTTTTCACTGTAAACCCGAGTTGGAGCTAGTACCTCCCCATATATATGTTTGAAGTAGGGTTTGCATCTGAAAGAAAATTGTGTTCCCAACAAGCTTTGTGGAGTATGGCTTTCACACACACTTATCTCTCAGAACTTAGCATGTGCAGAGACGTTCATTTATCTAGCACAAAGGGAAATGGTTGCAGGAGGAACATTTACTCTGTTTTCTCAGGCTGTTTCCTAGTGCCGGTTTGAAGTTCCTGCAGTTTTCACTGTAAACCCGACTTGGAGCTAGTACCTCCTAATAGATATTTATGGAAAGGTGTATGCATTTGAAAAGAAACTTTGTGTACCCTATAAGATAGGTGAAGGACGGCTTTCAAACACACATATCTCTCAGAACTGAGCATGTGGAGAGACGTTCATTCATCTAGCACACAGTTAACGGGTTGCTGGAGAAACTTTTACTCTGGTTCCTCAGTCTGTTTCCTAGTGCCCGCATTAAGTTCCTGCAATTTTCACTGTAAACCCGAGTTGGATATTTACCTCCACATATATATATATGGACAGGAGATTGCACTGAAAAGAATCTTTGTGTTCTTAACAAGCTAAGTGAAGGACGGCATAAACACACACTTATCTCTCAGAACTGAGCATGTGAAGAGACATTCGTGCATCTCACACAAAGGGAACGGGTTGCAGCAGAAACTTTTTCTCTGGATTCTCAGTCTGTTTCCTAGTGCCGGTTTGAATTTCCTGCAGTTTTCACTGTAAAGCAGATTTGGAGCTAGTAACTCCCCATATATATTTATGGAGTGGATTTTACATCTGAAAAGAAACTTTGTGTTCCCAAACAAGCTAGGTGAAGGACGGATTTCACACACACTAATCTCTCAGAACTGAGCATGTGGAGAATAGTTCGTTCACCTAACAAAAAGGGAACAGTTTGCAGGAGAAACTTTTACTCTTTTTTCTCAGTCTGTTTCCTAGTGCCGGTTTGAACTACCTGCAGTTTTCACTGTAAACCCGAGTTGGAGCTAGTACCTCCCCATATTTATGTATGGAGTAGAGTTAGCAACTGAAAAGAAATTTTGTGTTCCCAAAAAGTTAGGTGAAGGACGGCTTTCACACACTCTTATCTCTCAGAACTGAGCATGTGGAGAGACGGTCATTCATCTAGCACAAATGGAACGGGTTGCAGGACAATCTATTACTCTGGTATCTCAGTCAGTTTCCTAGTGCCGGTTTGAAGTTCCTGCGGTTTTCACATTATAACAGAGTTGGAGCTAGTACTTCCCCTTATATATGTATGGAGTGGAGTTTGCAACTGAAAAGAAATTTTGTGTTACCAAAAAGCTAGGGAAAGCGGCTTTCACACACACTTATCTCTCAGAATTGAGCATGTGGAGAGACGTTCGTTCATCTATCACAAAAGGAACGAGATGCAGAGAAACTTTTACTCTGCTTTCTCAGTCTCTTTCCTAATTCCGATTTGAAGTTCCTGCAGTTTTCACTGTAAACCCGAGTTGGAGCTAGTACCTCCTCATATATATGTATGGAGAGGATTTGCCACTGAAAAGAAACTTTGTATTCCCAACAAGCTAGGTGAATTTAGGCTTTCACACACACATATCACTCTGAACTGAGCATGTGGAGAGACATTCGTTCATCTAGCAGAAAGGGAACGGGTTGCAGGAGAAACTTGTACTCTGGTTTCTCAGTCTTTTTCCTAGATCCGGTAAGATGTTCCTGCAGTTTTCACTGTAAAACCGAGTTGGAGCTGGTATCTCCCCTAATATATTAAAGGAGTGGAGTTTGGAACTGAAAAGAATCTTTGTGTTCATAACAGGCTAGGTGAAGGACGGCTTTAACACACACTTGTCTCTCAGAATTGAGTATGTGTAGAGACGTTCTTTCATCTAGCACAAAGGGAACTGGCTGCAGGTGAAACATTTACTCTGGATTCTCAGTCTTTTACCTAGTGCCGGTTTGAAGTTCCTGCATTTTTCACTGAATAACCGGGTTGGAGCTAGTACCTCACCATATAAATGTATGCATTGGAGTTTGCAACTGAAAAGAAACATTGTATTCCCAACAAGTTAAGTGAAGTACGGCATTCACACACACTATTCTCTCAGAACTGAGCATGTGGAGAGACGTTCGTTCATCTAGCAAAAATGGAACGGGATGAAGTAGAAACTTTTACTCTGTTTTCTCAGTCTGTTTCCAATTGCCGGTTTATAGATCCTGAAATTTTCACTGTAAACCCGAGTTGGAGCTAGTACCTCCCCATATATATGTATGAAGTAGAGATTGCATCTGAAAGAAAATTGTGTTCCCAACAAGCTTTCTGGAGTATGGCTTTCACACACACTTATCTCTCAGAGATTAGCATGTGCAGAGACGTTCGTTTATCTAGCACAAAGGGAAAGAGTTGCAGGAGAAACATTTACTCTGTTTTCTCAGGATTTTCCTAGTGCCGGTTTTAAGTTCCTGCATTTTTCACTGTAAACCTGACTTGGAGCTAGTACCTCGCAATATATATTTATAGAAAGGAGTATGCATTTGAAAAGAAACTTTGTGTTCCCTATAAGATAGGTGAAGGACGGCTTTCACACACACTTATCTCTCAGAAATGAGCATGTGGAGAGACGTTCGTTCATCTAGCACAAAGGGAACGGGTTGCAGGAGAAAATTTTACTCTGGTTTCTCAGTCTGTTTCCTAGTGCCGGTTTGAAGTTCCTGCAGTTTTCACTGTAACCCAGATTTGGAACTAATAACTCCCCATATATTTGTATGGAGTGGATTTTGCAACTAAAAAGAAACTTTGTTGTCACAAAAAGCTAGTTGAAGGACGCCTTTCACACACACTTATCTCTCAGAACTGAGCATGTGGAGAGACGTTCGTTCATCTAGCACAAACGGAACGGTTTGAAGGAGAATCTTTTACTCTGGTTTCTCAGTCTGTTTCCTAGTGCCGTTTGGAAGATCCTGCAGTTTTCACTGTAAACCCGAGTTGGAGCTAGTACCTCCCGATATATATGTATGGATTGGTGTTTGCAATTGAAAAGAAACTTTGTGTTCCCAACAAACTAGGTGAACTAAGGCATTCACACACACTTATCTCTCAGATCTGAGCATGTGGAGCGAATTTCGTTCATCTATCACAAAGGAACGTGTTGAAGGAGAAACTAATACTCTGTTATCTCAGTCTGTTTCCTAGTGCCGGTTTGAAATTCCTGCGTTTTTCACTTTATACCAGAGTTGGATCTAGTACCTCCCCATATATTTGTATAGAGTGGAGTTTGCAACTGAAAAGAACTTTTTGTTCCGAAATAGCTAGTTGAAGGACGGCTTTCACACACAATTATCTCTAAGAACAGAGCATATGGAGAGATGTTCGTTCATCTAGAACAAAAGGAAATGGTGTAGGAGAAAATTTTACTCTGGTTTCTCAGACTGTTTCCTAGTGCCGGTTTGAAGTTTCTGCAGTTTTCACTAAAAACACGAGTTGCAACTAGTACCTACCCATATATATGTATGGACTGTGGTTACCCAACTGAATAGAATCTTTGTTTTCTCAACAAGCTAAGTGCAGGGAGGATTTCACACACACATATCTCTCAGAACTGAGCATGTGGAGCGACGTTCTTTCATCTAGCACAAAGGGAACGGGTTGCAGGGAAACTTTTACCCTGGTTTCTGTCTGTATCCTAGTGCCGGTTTGAAGTTCCTGCAGTTTAATCTCTAAACCACAGTAGGAGCTTGTACCTGCCCATATATATGTATGAAGTGGAGCTTGCAACTGAAAAGAATCTATGTGTTCCCAACAAGCTAGTTGAAGTACGGCTTCACACGCACATAACTCTCAGAACTGAGCATGTGGAGAGACGTTCGTTCATCTAGCACAAAGGGAACGGGTTGAAGGAGAAACTTTTCCTCTTTTTTCTCAGTGTGTTTCCTAGTGCCGGTTTTAAGTTCCTACAGTTTTCACTGTAAACCTGAGTTGGTGCTAGTACCTCCCTTATATATGTATGGAGTGGAGTATGCAACTGAAAAGAAACTGTGTTTTCCCAACAAGCTAGGTGAATTAAGGCTTTCACACACACTTATCTATCAGAACTGAGCATGTGGATAGACGTTCGTTTATCTAGCACAAATGGAACGTGTGGCAGGAGTACTTTTACTGTGGTTTCTCAGTCTGTTTCCTAGTGCCGGTATGAAGTTCCTGCAGTTTTCAATGTAAACCCGATTTTGAGCTAGTACTTCCCCATATATATATAAAGAGTGGAGTTTGCATCAGAAAAGAATCTTTGTGTTCCCAAACAAGCTAGGTGAAGGACGGCTTTCTCCCACACTAATCTCTTAGAAGTGAGCATGTGGAGAGACGTTTGTTCATCTCGCACAATGGGAACGGTTTGCAGGAGAAACTTTACTCGTGTTTCTAGCTCTGTTTCCTAATGCCGGTTTGAAATACCTGCAGTTTTCACTGTAAACCCAAGTTGGAGCTAGTACCTCCCCATATATATGCATGGAGTGGAGTTTGCAACTGAAAAAAACTTTGTGTTCCTAATAGGCTAGGTGAAGGACGGCTTTAACACACACATGTCTCTAAGAATTGAGCATGTGTAGAAACTTTCTTTCATGTAGCACAAAGGGAATTGGTTGATGGGAAAACTTTTACCCTATTTTCTCAGTCTGTTTCCTAGTGCCGGTTTGAAGATCCTGCAGTTTTCACTTTAAAACCGTTTTGGAGTTAGTACCTCACCATATATAATTATGGAGTGGAATTTGCAATTGAAAAGAAACTGTGTTTTCCCAAGAAGATAGTTGACGTACGGCTTTCAAACACAGTTATCTCTCAGAACTGAGCATGGGGAGAGACGTTCGTTCATCTAGCACAAAGGGAACCATTTGCAGGAGTATTTTTACTCTTGTTTCTCAGTCTGTTTCCTACTGCCGGTTTGATGTTCCTGCAGTTTTCAGTGTAAACCCGAGTTGGAGTTTTACATCCCCATATATATGTATGGACAGGAGATTGCACTGAAAAGAATTTTTGTGTTCTTAAGAAGCTAAGTGAAGGACGGCATTCACACACACATACCTCTCATAGCAGAGCATGTGGAGAGACTTTCGTTCATCTAGCACAAAGGGAACGGTTTGCAGTTGTACTTTTACTCTGGTTCCTCAGTCTGTTTCCTAGTGCCAATTTGAATTTCCTGCAGTTTTCACTGTAATCCAGATTTGGAGCTAGTACTTTCCCATATATATTTATGGAGTGGGTTTTTCATCTGAAAAGAAACTCTGTGACCCAAACATGCTATGTGAAGGACGGCTTTCACACACAATAATGTCTCAGAACTGAGCATGTGGAGAGACGTTCGTTCATCTAGCACAAAGGGAACAGTTTGCAGGGAAACTTTTACTCTTTATTCTCAGTCTGTTTCCTAGTGCCGGTTTGAACTACCTGCAGTTTTCACTGTAAACCCGAGTTGGAGCTAGTACCTCCCCATATATATGTATGGAGTAGAGTTACCAACTGAAAAGAAATTTTGTGTTCCCAACAAGTTAGGTGAAGGACGGCTTTCACACACACTTATTTGTCAGAACTGAGCATGTGGAGAGACGTTCGTTCATCTAGCACAAAGAGAAAGTTTTTCAAGATAAACTATTACTCTGGTTTCACAGACTGTTTCCTAGTGCCAGTTTGAATTTCCTGCAGTTTTCATTGTAAACACTTTTTGGAGCAAGTACGTCCCCATATATATATGTATGGAGTGGGGTTTGCAACTGAAAAGAATCTTATTTTCCCAAAAAGCTAGTTGAAGTACGGCTTTCACAAACAATTATCTCTCAGAACTGAGCATGTGGATAGACGATCATTCATCTAGCACAAAGGGAACGGGTTGCAAGAGAAACTATTACTCTGGTATCTCAGTCAGTTTCCTAGAGTAGGTTTGAAGTTCCTGTGTTTTTCACATTATAACAGAGTTGGAGCTATTACTTCCCCTTATATATGTATGGAGTGGAGTTTGCAACTAAAAAGAATGTTTGTGTTCCCAACAAGCTGGGTGAAAGATAGCTTTCACACACAATTATCTCTCAGAACTGAGCATGTGGATAGACGTTCATTCATCTAGCACAAATGGAACGGGTAGCGGGAGAATCTTTTACTCTGCTTTCTCAGTCTGTTTCCTACTGCCGGTTAGAAGTTCCTACAGTTTTCAATGAAAAACCGAGTTGGAGCTGGTACACCCCATATATATGTATGGAGTGGATTATTCAACTGAAAAGAAATTTTGTGTTACCAAAAAGCTATGTGAAAGCGGCTTTCACACACACTTATCTCTCAGAATTGAGCATGTGGAGAGACGTTCGTTCATCTATCACAAAGGGTACGAGTTGCAGAGAAACTTTTACTGTGTTTTCTCAGTCTGTTTCCTAGTGCCGGTTTGAAGTTCCTGCAGTTTTCACTATAAACACGAGTTGGAACTTGTACCTCCCCATATATATGTATAGAGAGTGGTTTGCAACTAAAAAGAATCTTTGTGTTCTCAACAATCTATGTGCAGAAATGCATTCACACACACTTATCTCTCAGATCTGAGCATGTGGAGAGACTTTCGTTCTTCTAACACAATGGGAAGGGGTTGCAGGAGAAACAATTACTCTGGTTTCTCAGTTTCCTAGTGCCGGTTTGAAGTTCCTGCAGTTTTCACTGTAAAACCGAGTTGGAGCTATGACCTCCCCATTTATAATTTTGGAGTGGAGTTTGCAACTGAAAAGAAACTTTGTGTTCCCAACAAGCTATGTGAAGGGCGGCTTTCACACACACTTTTCTCTCAGACCTGAGCATGTGGAGCGACGTTCGTTCATCTATCACAAAGCGTACGAGTTGAAGAGAAACTTTTACTCTGTTTTCTCAGTCTGTTTCTTACTGCCGGTTTGAAGTTCTTGCTGTTTTCACTGTAAACACGTATTGGAGTTAGTACCTCCCCATATATATGTATGGAGTGGAGTTTGCAACTGAAAAGAAACTGTGTTTTCCCAACAAAATAGTTCAAGTACGGCATTCACACACAGTTATCACTCAGAAATGAGCATGGGGATAGACGTTCGTTCATCTAGCACAAAGGGAACCGGTTGCAGGAGTACTTTTACTCTGGTTTCTCAGTGTGTTTCCTAGTGCCGGTTTGAAGTTCCTGCAGTTTTCACTGTAAAACCGAGTTGGAGCTTGTAACTCCCCATATTAATTTATGAAGTGGAGTTTGCAACTGAAAGAAACTTTGTGTTCCCAACAAGCTAGTTGAAGGACGGCTTTCACACACACTTACCTCTCCGATCTGAGCATGTGGGGAGACGTTGGTTCATCTAGCACAAAGGGAATGGTATGCAGGAAGAACTTTACTCTGGTTTCTCAGTCTGTATCCTAGAGCCGTTTTGAAGTTACTGCAGTTTTCACTGTAAACACGAGTTGGAGCTAGTACCTCCCCATATAAATTTATGAAGTGGAGTTTGCAACTGAAAGAAACTTTGTGTTCCCAACAAGCTAGGTGAAGTACGGTTTTCACACACACTTATCTCTCAGAATTGAGCATGTGGAGAGACGTTCGTTCATCTAGCACAATGGGATCTGGTTGCAGGGGAAACTTTTACTCTTGTCTCTCAGTCTGTTTCCAAGTGCCGGTTTGAAGTTCCTGCAGTTTTCACTGTAAACCAGAGTTGGAGCTAAATCCTCACCATATATATTTATGTGGAGGAGTTTTCATCAGAAAAGAATCTTTGTGTTCCCAAAAAGCTAGGTGAAGGACGGCTTTCACACACTATTATCTCTCAGAACTGAGCATGTGTAGAGACGTACGTTCATCTAGCACAAGGGGAACGGGTTACAGGGGAAACTTTTACTCTGGATTCTCAGTCTGTTTCCTAGTGCCGGTTTGATATTCCTGCATTCTTCACTATAAAAACGAGTTGGAGCTAGTACCTCCCCTTGTATATGTATCGAGTATATATTGTTGCTGAAAAGAAACTTTGTGTTCCCAACAAGCTAGGTGAAGGACGGATTTCACACACGCTTATCTATCAGAACTGAGCATGTGGAGAGACGTTCTTTCATCTAGCACAAAGGGAACGGGTTGCAGGAGAAACTTTTACTGTGGTTTCTCAGTCTGTTTCCTAGTGCCGTTTTGAAATTCCTGCAGTTTTCACTGTAAAACGGAGTTGGAGCTAGTACCTCCCCATGTATATGTATGAAGTGGTTTTGCTACTTAAAAGAAACTTGATGTTGCCAACAAAATATGTGAAGGACGGCTTTCACCCACTCTTATCTCTCAGAACTCAGCATGTGGAGAGACGTTCGTTCATCCAGCACAAAGGGAACGGGTTGCAGGAGAAACTTTTACTCTGGTTTCTCAGTCTGTTTCTTAGTGCTGGTTTGAAGTTCCTGCAGTTTTCACTGTAAACCCGAGTTGGAGCTAGTACTTCCCCATATATATGTATGGTTTGGAGCTTGCAACTAAAAATAATCTTTGTGTTAGCAACAAGCTAAGTGCAGGATGGCATTCACACACAATTTCCTCTCAGAAATGAGCATGTGGAGAGACTTTCATTCATCTAGCAAAAAGGGAACGGATTGCAGGTGAACATTTTCTCTGGATTCTCAGTCTGTTTCCTATTGCCGTTTTGAATTTCCTGTAGTTTTCACTGTAAACCAGATTTGTAGCTAGTACCTCCCCATATATATGTATGGATTGGAGCTTGCAATGGAAAATAGTCTTTGTGTTCCCAACAAGCAAAGTGCAGGACGGCATTCACACACAATTTTCTCTCAGAAATTAGCATGTGGATGGACGTTCGTTCATCTAGCACAAAGGGAAAGGTTTGCAGGAGCAACTTTTACTCTGGTTTCTCAGTCTGATTCCTAGTGCAGGTTTGAAGTTCCCGCAGTTTTCACTGTAAATCCGAGTTTGAGCTAGTACCTCACCATATATAATTATGGAGAGGAGTTTTCTACTGAAAAGTATCTTTGTGTTCCCAACAATCTAGTTGAATTACGGCTAAAATACACACTTTTCTCTCAGAACAGAGCATGTGGAGAGATGTTCATTTAACTAGCACAAATGGAAATGTTGCAGGGAAACTTTTACTCTGGTTCCTCATTCTGTTTCATAGTGCCGGTTTGAAGTTCCTGCAGTTTTCACTGTAAATCCGTGTTGGAGCTATTACCTCCCCAATATTTATTTATGGAGTGGAGTAAGCATTTGAAAAGAAACTTTGTGTTCTCAACAGTCTAGTTGAATGACGGATTCACACACATTTATCTCTCAGAACAGATCAAGTGGAGAGAATTTTATTCATCTAGCACAAAGGAACGAGTTGCAGGAGAAACTTTAACTCTGGTTTCTCAGTCTATTTCTTTGTGCCGTTTTGTAGTTCCTGCAGTTTTCACTGTAAACCCATGTTGGAGCTAGTACCTACCCATATATATGTAAGGAGTGGACTTTGCAACTGAAAAGAATCTTTGTGTTCCCAACAAGCTAGGTGAAGATCGGCTTTCACACACAGGTATCTCTCAGAACTGAGCATGTGGAGAGACGATCGTTTATCTAGCACAAAGGGAACGGGTTACAGGAGAAAATATTACTCTGGTTTCTCAGTCTGTTTCTTAGTGCCGGTTTGAAGTTCCTGCATTTTTCACTGTAAACCAGGTTTGGATCTAGTACCTCCCCAAATATATGTATGGAATTGGAGTTGGCAACTGAAAAGAAACTTTGTGTTCCTAACAAGCTAGGTGAAGAATGGCATTCACACACACTTATCTCTCAGAACTGAGCATGTGGAGAGTCGTTCTTTCATCTAGCACAAAGGGAACGGGTTGCAGGAGAAATTTTTACTCTGCATTCTCAGACTGTTTCGTAATTCCCATATGAACTTCCTGCAATTTTCACTGTAAAACCGTGTTGTAGTTAGTACTTCCCATATATATGTATGGATTGTAGTTGGCAACTGAAAAGAAACTTTGTGTTCCCAACAAGCTAGGTGAAGTACGGCTTTTACACACCCTTACCTTTCAGAATTGAGCATGTGGAGAGACGTTCATTCATATAGAACAAAGTGAACAGATTGCAAGGGAAACTTTTAATCTGGTTTCTTAGTTTGTTTCCTACTGCCGATTTGAAGTTCCAGCAGTTTTCTATATAAACCAGTGTTGGAGGTAGTATCTCCCCATATATATGTATGGAATGGGGTTTGCAACTGAAAACAATCTATGTGTTGCCAACAAGCAAAGTGAAGGACTGCATTCACACACACTTATCTCTCAGAACTGATCATGTGGAGAGACGTTCGTTCATGTAGCACAAAGGGAACGTTTTGCAGGAGAAATTTTTTCTCTGGTTTCTAATCTGTTTCCTAGTGCCGATTTAAAATTCCTGCAGTTTTCACCGTAATCCAGATATAGATTTATATATTTTTATGGATTGGAGTTTGCAAATTAAAAGAAACTTTGTGTTCCCAACAAGCTATGTGAATTACGGGTTTCATACACAATTATATTTATATAATATAAATATAAATATTTATATATTTATGGATTGGAGTTTGCAAATTAAAAGAAACTTTGTGTTCCCAACAAGCTATGTGAATTACGGGTTTCGTACACAATTAATTCTCAAATCGGAGCATATGTATTGACGTTCGTTCATCTAGAACAAAGGGAACTGTTTGCAGGAGAAACTTTTAATCAGGTTTTTCAGTCTGTTTCCTAGTACTGGTTTGAAGTTCCTGCTGTTTTCACTGTAAAACCGATTTGGAGCTAGTACCAATCTATGTATATGTATGGAGTGGAGTGGGCAACAGAAAATAAACTTTGTGTTCACAACAAGCTAGGTGAAGGACGTCTTCCAAACACAATTATCTCTCAGAACTTACCATGTGGAGAGACGTTCGTTCATCTAGCACAAAGGGAACCGGTTGCATGGGAAACTTTTAGTCCGTTTTCTCAGTTTGTTTTTTAGTGCCGGTATGAAGTTCCTGCAGTTTTCACTGTAAACCAAAGTTGGAGCTAGTACCTCCACATATATATGTATGGAGTGGGGTTTGCAACTGAAAAGAATCTTTGTTCCAAAAACCTAGGTGAAGGACGGCTTTCAAACACACGTATCACTCAGAACTGAGCATGTGGAGAGACGTTCGTTCATATAGCACAAAAGGAAGGGGTTGCAGGAGAAACTTTTACTCTGGTTTTTCAGTCTGTTTCCTAGTGCCGTTTTGAAGTTCCTGCAATTTTCACCGTAAACAAGTGTTGGAGCTACTACCTCTCCTTATAGATATACGGATTGTAGTTTGCAACTGAAAAGAAACTTTGTGTTCCCAACAAGCTAGTTGAAGGACGGCTTTCACACACATTATTCTCTCAGAACTGAGCATGTGGAGAGACGATCGTTCATCTAGCAAAAAAGGAAACGTTTGCAAGAGATACTTTTACACTGGTTTCTCAGTATGTTTCCTAGGGGCGGTTTGAATTTCCTGCAGGTTTCACTGTAAAAAATATTTGGAGCAAGTAGTTCTCCTTATATATATAAGGACAGTAGGTTGCAACTGAAAAGTAACTTTGTGTTCCCAACAAGCTAGGTGAAGGACGGCTTCCACACACAATTATCTCTCAGAACTGACCTTGTGGAGAGGCGTTCGTTCATCTAGCACAATGGGAACGGATTACAGGAGAAATTTTACTCTGGATTCTCAGTCTGTTTCCTAGTGCCAGTTTGAAGTTAGTGCAGTTTTCACTGTAAACCCGAGTTGGAGCTACTACCTCAACATTTATATCTATGGAGTGTATTTTGCATCTGAAAAGAAATTCTGATTTCCCAACAAGCTAGGTGAAGGACGGCATTCACACACACTTAACTCTCCGAACTGAGCATGTGGAGAGACGTTCGTTCATCTAGCACAAACGGAAAGGGATGCAGGAGAAACTGTTCTCTATGTTCTCAGTCTTTTTCCTAGTGCCGATTTGAATTTCCTGCATTTTTCACTGTAAAACCGAGTTGGAGCTAGTACCTCACCATATATATGTATGTATTGGATTTTGCAATTGAAAGTAATCTTCGTTTTAACAACAAGCTAGTTGAAGGACGGCTTTCACACACACTTATCTCTCAGAACTGGGCATGTGGAGAGACGTTCGTTCAACTAGCACAAAGGGAACGTGTTGCAGGAGAAACTTTTACTCTGGGTACTCAGTCTGTTTAATAGTGCCGGCTGGATATTCCTGCAGTTTTCACTGTAAAATCGAGTTGGAGCTTGTACTTCCCATTATATAACTGTGGAATGGAGTTTGCAACTTAAAAGAATCTTTGTGTTCCCAACACGCTAGGTGAAGGACGGCTTTTACACACAGATATCTCTCAGAACTGAGCATGTGGAGAGACGTTTGTTCATCTAGCAAAAAGGAACGGGTTGCAGGAGGAAGTTTTAATCTGGTTTCTCAGTCTGTTTTCTAGTGCCGGTTTGAAATTCCTGTGGTTATCACTGTAAAACAGAGTTGGAGCTAGTACCTCCTCATATATATGTATGGAGTGGAGTTTGCAACTTAAAAGAAACTTCGTTTTCCCAACAAGCTAGTTGAAGGACGGTTTACAAAGACAATTATCTCTTAGAACTGAGCATGTTGAGAGAATTTCATTCATTTGGCACAAATGGAACGGGTTGCAGAAGAAACTTTTACTCCGGGTTCTCAGTCTGTTTCCTAGAACCGTTTTGATGTTCCTGCATTTTTCACTGTAAAATCGAGTTGGAGCTAGTTCCTACAATTATATAAGTATGGAGTTGAATTGGCAACTGAAAAGAAACTTAGTGTTCCCAACAAGCTTGGTGAAGGACAGCTTCCACACAAAATTTACTCTCAGAACTGAGCATGTGGATAGACGTTCGTTCATCTAGTACAAAGGGAACGGGTAGCGGGAGAATCTTTTACTCTGCTTTCTCAGTCTGTTTCCTACTGCCGGTTAGAAGTTCCTACAGTTTTCACTGAAAAACCGAGTTGGAGCTGGTACACCCCATATATATGTATGGAGTGGATTATTCAACTGAAAAGAAATTTTGTGTTACCAAAAAGCTATGTGAAAGCGGCTTTCACACACACTTATCTCTCAGAATTGAGCATGTGGAGAGACGTTCGTTCATCTATCACAAAGGGTACGAGTTGCAGAGAAACTTTTACTCTGTTTCTCAGTCTGTTTCCTAGTGCCGGTTTGAAGTTCCTGCAGTTTTCACTGTAAAACCGAGTTGGAGCTATGACCTCCCCATTTATAATTTTGGAGTGGAGTTTGCAACTGAAAAGAAACTTTGTGTTCCCAACAAGCTATGTGAAGGGCGGCTTTCACACACACTTTTCTCTCAGACCTGAGCATGTGGAGCGACGTTCGTTCATCTATCACAAATGGTACGAGTTGAAGAGAAACTTTTACTCTGTTTCTCAGTCTGTTTCCTAGTGCCGGTTTGAAGTTCTTGCTGTTTTCACTGTAAAAACGTGTTGGAGTTAGTACCTCCTCATATATATGTATGGAGTGGAGTTTGCAACTGAAAAGAAACTGTGTTTTCCCAACAAAATAGTTCAAGTACGGCATTCACACACAGTTATCACTCAGAAATGAGCATGGGGATAGACGTTCGTTCATCTAGCACACAGGGAACCGGTTGCAGGAGTACTTTTACTCTGGTTTCTCAGTGTGTTTCCTAGTGCCGGTTTGAAGTTCCTGCAGTTTTCACTGTAAAACCGAGTTGGAGCTTGTAACTCCCCATATAAATTTATGAAGTGGAGTTTGCAACTGAAAGAAACTTTGTGTTCCCAACAAGCTAGGTGAAGGACGGCTTTCACACACACTTACCTCTCCGATCTGAGCATGTGGGGAGACGTTGGTTCATCTAGCACAAAGGGAATGGTATGCAGGAGGAACTTTACTCTGGTTTCTCAGTCTGTATCCTAGAGCCGTTTTGAAGTTACTGCAGTTTTCACTGTAAACACGAGTTGGAGCTAGTACCTCCCCATATAAATTTATGAAGTGGAGTTTGCAACTGAAAGAAACTTTGTGTTCCCAACAAGCTAGGTGAAGTACGGTTTTCACACACACTTATCTCTCAGAATTGAGCATGTGGAGAGACGTTCGTTCATCTAGCACAATGGGATCTGGTTGCAGGGGAAACTTTTACTCTTGTCTCTCAGTCTGTTTCCAAGTGCCGGTTTGAAGTTCCTGCAGTTTTCACTGTAAACCAGAGTTGGAGCTAAATCCTCACCATATATATTTATGTGGAGGAGTTTTCATCAGAAAAGAATCTTTGTGTTCCCAAAAAGCTAGGTGAAGGACGGCTTTCACACACACTTATCTCTCAGAACTGGGCATGTGGAGAGACGTTCGTTCAACTAGCACAAAGGGAACGTGTTGCAGAAGAAACTTATACTCGGGGTACTCAGTCTGTTTCCTAGTGTCGGCTGGATGTTCCTGCAGTTTTCAATGTAAAATCAAGTTTGAGCTCGTACCTCCCATTATATATGTATGGATTGGAGTTAGCAACTGAAAAGAAAATTTGTGTTCCCAACAAGCTAGGTGAAGGACGGCTTTTACACACAAATATCTCTCAGAACTGAGAATGTAGAGAGACTTTCGTTCATCTAGCACAAACGGAAAGGGTTGCTGGGGATACTTTTACTCTGGTTCCTCAGTCTGTTTCCTAGTGCTGGTTTGAAGTTCCTGCAGTTTTCAGTGTAAAACCGAGTTGGAGTTAGTACCTCTCATATATATGTATGGAGTAGAGTTTGCACCTGAAAAGAAACTTTGTGTTCCCAACAAGCTAGGTGTAGGACGGCTTCCACACACACATAACTCTCAGAACTGAGCATGGGGAAAGACGTTCGTTCATCTAGCAAAAAGGAACTATTTGCAGGAGAAACTGTTTCTCTTGTTCTTCAGTCTGTTTCCTACTGCAGGTTTGAAGTTCCTGCAGTTTTCACTGTAAACCCAGTTGGAGGTAGTACCTCCCCCTATATTTATGTAGGGTAGTTTGCAACTAAAATGAAACTTTGTGTTCCCAACAAACTAGGTGAAATACGGCTCTGAAACACACTTCTCGCTGAACTCAGCATGTGGAGAGACGTTCGTTCATCTAGCAGAAAAGGAACGGTTTGCAGGAGAAACTTTTAATCTGGTTTCTCAGTCTGTTTCCTAGTGCCGGTTTGAAATTCCTGCGGTTTTCACTGTAAAACCGAGTTGGAGCTAGTACCTCCTCATATATATGTATGGAGTGGGGTTTGCAACTTAAAAGAAACTTCGTTTTCCCAACAAGATAGTTGAAGGACGGTTTACACAGACAATAATCTCTTAGAACTGAGCATGTTGAGAGAATTTCATTCATTTGGCACAAATGGAATGGGTTGCAGAAGAAACTTTTACTCTGGGTTCTCAGTCTGTTTCCTAGAGCTGTTTGATGTTCCTGCATTTTTCACTGTAAAATCGAGTTGGAGCTAGTACCTCCTATTATATATTTATGGAGTGGAGTTGGCAACTGAAAAGAAACTTAGTGTTCCCAACAAGCTAGGTGATGGACAGCTTCCACACAAATTTTTCTCTCAGAACTGAGCATGTGGATAGACGTTCGTTCATCTAGTACAAAGGGAACGGTTTGCAGGAGAAACTTTTTCTCTGGTTTTCATTCTGTTTCCTCGGGCCGGTTTGAAGTTCCTGCAGTTTTCACTGTAAAACCGAGTTGGAGCTAGTACCTCACCATTTATATATATAGTGAAGTTGGCAACTGAAAAAAAATTTTGTGTTCCCAACAAGCTAGGTGAAGGACGGCTTTCACACACAATTATCTCTCAGAACTGAGCATTTGTAGAGAGGTTCGTTCATCTAGCACAAAGGGAATGGGTTGCAGGAGAAACTTTTACTCTGGTTCCTCTCTCTGTTTCCTAGTGCTCTTTTGATTTTCCTGCAGTTTTGACTGTAAACCCGAGTTGGAGCTAGTACCTCCCCATTTATGTATGGAGTGTAGTTTGCAACTGAAAAACAATTTTGTGTTCCCAACAAGCTAGGTGAATTACAGCTTTCACACACACTTATCTCTCAGAACTGAGCATATGGAGAGATGTTCGTTCATCTAGCACAAAGGGAAATGGTTGAAGAGAAAATTTTACTCTGGTTTCTCAGACTGTTTCCTAGTGCCGGTTTGAAGTTTCTGCAGTTTTCACTAAAAACACGAGTTGGAACTAGTACCTCCCCATATATATGTATGGACTGTGGTTACCAACAGAAAAGAATCTTTGTTTTCTCAACAAGATAAGTGCAGGGCGGAATTCACACACACTTATCTCTCGGAACTGAGCATGTGGAGCGACGTTCTTTCATCTAGCACAAAGGGAACGGGTTGCAGGGAAATTTTACCCTGGTTTCTGTCTGTATCCTAGTGCCAGTTTCAAGTTCCTGCAGTTTACTCTCTAAACCACAGTAGGAGCTTGTACCTGCCCATATATATGTATGAAATGGAGCTTGCAAAAGAAAAGAATCTGTGTGTTCCCAACAAGCTAGTAGAAGTACGGCTTTCACACGCACATATCTCTCAGAACTGAGCATGTGGAGAGACGTTCGTTCATCTAGCACAAAGGGAACGGGTTGAAGGAGAAACTTTTCCTCTTTATTCTCAGTGTGTTTCCTAGTGCCGGTTTTAAGTTCCTACAGTTTTCACTGTAAACATGAGTTGATGCTAGTACCTCCCTTATATATGTATGGAGTGGAGTTTGCAATTGAAAAGAACTGTGTTTTCCCAACAAGCTAGGTGAAGTAAGGCTTTCACACACACTTATCTATCAGAACTGAGCATGTGGATAGACGTTCGTTTATCTAACACAAATGGAACGTGTGGCAGGAGTACTTTTACTGTGGTTTCTCAGTCTGTTTCCTAGTGCCGATATGAAGTTCCTGCAGTTTTCAATGTAAACCCGATTTTGAGCTAGTACTTCCCCATATATATATAAAGAGTGGAGATTGCATCAGAAAAGAATCTTTGTGTTCCCAAACAAGCTAGGTGAAGGACGGCTTTCACACACACTAATCCCTTAGAAGTGAGCATGTGGAGAGACGTTTGTTCATCTCGCACAATGGGAACGGTTTGCAGGAGAAACTTTACTCGTGTTTCTAGCTCTGTTTCCTAATGCCGGTTTGAAATACCTGCAGTTTTCACTGTAAACCCAAGTTGGAGCTAGTACCTCCCCATATATATGCATGGAGTGGAGTTTGCAACTGAAAAAAACTTTGTGTTCCTAATAGGCTAGGTGAAGGACGGCTTTAACACACACATGTCTCTAAGAATTGAGCATGTGTAGAAACTTTCTTTCATGTAGCACAAAGGGAATTGGTTGATGGGAAAACTTTTACCCTATTTTCTCAGTCTGTTTCCTAGTGCCGGTTTGAAAATCCTGCAGTTTTCACTTTAAAACAGTTTTGGAGTTAGTACCTCACCATATATAATTATGGAGTGGAATTTGCAATTGAAAAGAAACTGTGTTTTCCCAACAAGATAGTTGAAGTACGGCTTTCAAACACAGTTATCTCTCAGAACTGAGCATGGGGAGAGACGTTCGTTCATCTAGCACAAAGGGAACCATTTGCAGGAGTATTTTTACTCTTGTTTCTCAGTCTGTTTCCTACTGCCGGTTTGATGTTCCTGCAGTTTTCAGTGTAAACCCGAGTTGGAGTTTTACATCCCCATATATATGTATGGACAGGAGATTGCACTGAAAAGAATTTTTGTGTTCTTAAGAAGCTAAGTGAAGGACGGCATTCACACACACATACCTCTCATAGCAGAGCATGTGGAGAGACTTTCGTTCATCTAGCACAAAGGGAACGGTTTGCAGTTGTACTTTTACTCTGGTTCCTCAGTCTGTTTCCTAGTGCCAATTTGAATTTCCTGCAGTTTTCACTGTAATCCAGATTTGGAGCTAGTACTTTCCCATATATATTTATGGAGTGGGTTTTTCATCTGAAAAGAAACTCTGTGACCCAAACATGCTAGGTGAAGGACGGCTTTCACACACAATAATGTCTCAGAACTGAGCATGTGGAGAGACGTTCGTTCATCTAGCACAAAGGGAACAGTTTGCAGGGAAACTTTTACTCTTTATTCTCAGTCTGTTTCCTAGTGCCGGTTTGAACTACCTGCAGTTTTCACTGTAAACCCGAGTTGGAGCTAGTACCTCCCCATATATATGTATGGAGTAGAGTTACCAACTGAAAAGAAATTTTGTGTTCCCAACAAGTTAGGTGAAGGACGGCTTTCACACACACTTATTTGTCAGAACTGAGCATGTGGAGAGACGTTCGTTCATCTAGCACAAAGAGAAAGTTTTTCAAGATAAACTATTACTCTGGTTTCACAGATTGTTTCCTAGTGCCAGTTTGAATTTCCTGCAGTTTTCATTGTAAACACTTTTTGGAGCAAGTACGTCCCCATATATATATGTATGGAGTGGGGTTTGCAACTGAAAAGAATCTTATTTTCCCAAAAAGCTAGTTGAAGTACGGCTTTCACAAACAATTATCTCTCAGAACTGAGCATGTGGATAGACGATCATTCATCTAGCACAAAGGGAACGGGTTGCAAGAGAAACTATTACTCTGGTATCTCAGTCAGTTTCCTAGAGTAGGTTTGAAGTTCCTGTGGTTTTCACATTATAACAGAGTTGGAGCTATTACTTCCCCTTATATATGTATGGAGTGGAGTTTGCAACTAAAAAGAATGTTTGTGTTCCCAACAAGCTGGGTGAAAGATAGCTTTCACACACAATTATCTCTCAGAACTGAGCATGTGGATAGACGTTCATTCATCTAGCACAAATGGAACGGGTAGCGGGAGAATCTTTTACTCTGCTTTCTCAGTCTGTTTCCTACTGCCGGTTAGAAGTTCCTACAGTTTTCAATGAAAAACCGAGTTGGAGCTGGTACACCCCATATATATGTATGGAGTGGATTATTCAACTGAAAAGAAATTTTGTGTTACCAAAAAGCTATGTGAAAGCAGCTTTCACACACACTTATCTCTCAGAATTGAGCATGTGGAGAGACGTTCGTTCATCTATCACAAAGGGTACGAGTTGCAGAGAAACTTTTACTCTGTTTTCTCAGTCTGTTTCCTAGTGCCGGTTTGAAGTTCCTGCAGTTTTCACTATAAACACGAGTTGGAACTTGTACCTCCCCATATATATGTATAGAGAGTGGTTTGCAACTAAAAAGAATCTTTGTGTTCTCAACAATCTATGTGCAGAAATGCATTCACACACACTTATCTCTCAGATCTGAGCATGTGGAGAGACTTTCGTTCTTCTAACACAATGGGAAGGGGTTGCAGGAGAAACAATTACTCTGGTTTCTCAGTTTCCTAGTGCCGGTTTGAAGTTCCTGCAGTTTTCACTGTAAAACCGAGTTGGAGCTATGACCTCCCCATTTATAATTTTGGAGTGGAGTTTGCAACTGAAAAGAAACTTTGTGTTCCCAACAAGCTATGTGAAGGGCGGCTTTCACACACACTTTTCTCTCAGACCTGAGCATGTGGAGCGACGTTCGTTCATCTATCACAAAGCGTACGAGTTGAAGAGAAACTTTTACTCTGTTTTCTCAGTCTGTTTCTTACTGCCGGTTTGAAGTTCTTGCTGTTTTCACTGTAAACACGTATTGGAGTTAGTACCTCCCCATATATATGTATGGAGTGGAGATTGCAACTGAAAAGAAACTGTGTTTTCCCAACAAAATAGTTCAAGTACGGCATTCACACACAGTTATCACTCAGAAATGAGCATGGGGATAGACGTTCGTTCATCTAGCACAAAGGGAACCGGTTGCAGGAGTACTTTTACTCTGGTTTCTCAGTGTGTTTCCTAGTGCCGGTTTGAAGTTCCTGCAGTTTTCACTGTAAAACCGAGTTGGAGCTTGTAACTCCCCATATTAATTTATGAAGTGGAGTTTGCAACTGAAAGAAACTTTGTGTTCCCAACAAGCTAGTTGAAGGACGGCTTTCACACACACTTACCTCTCCGATCTGAGCATGTGGGGAGACGTTGGTTCATCTAGCACAAAGGGAATGGTATGCAGGAGGAACTTTACTCTGGTTTCTCAGTCTGTATCCTAGAGCCGTTTTGAAGTTACTGCAGTTTTCACTGTAAACACGAGTTGGAGCTAGTACCTCCCCATATAAATTTATGAAGTGGAGTTTGCAACTGAAAGAAACTTTGTGTTCCCAACAAGCTAGGTGAAGTACGGTTTTCACACACACTTATCTCTCAGAATTGAGCATGTGGAGAGACGTTCGTTCATCTAGCACAATGGGATCTGGTTGCAGGGGAAACTTTTACTCTTGTCTCTCAGTCTGTTTCCAAGTGCCGGTTTGAAGTTCCTGCAGTTTTCACTGTAAACCAGAGTTGGAGCTAAATCCTCACCATATATATTTATGTGGAGGAGTTTTCATCAGAAAAGAATCTTTGTGTTCCCAAAAAGCTAGGTGAAGGACGGCTTTCACACACTATTATCTCTCAGAACTGAGCATGTGTAGAGACGTACGTTCATCTAGCACAAGGGGAACGGGTTACAGGGGAAACTTTTACTCTGGATTCTCAGTCTGTTTCCTAGTGCCGGTTTGATATTCCTGCATTCTTCACTATAAAAACGAGTTGGAGCTATTACCTCCCCTTGTATATGTATCGAGTAGATATTGTTGCTGAAAAGAAACTTTGTGTTCCCAACAAGCTAGGTGAAGGACGGATTTCACACACGCTTATCTATCAGAACTGAGCATGTGGAGAGACGTTCTTTCATCTAGCACAAAGGGAACGGGTTGCAGGAGAAACTTTTACTGTGGTTTCTCAGTCTGTTTCCTAGTGCCGTTTTGAAATTCCTGCAGTTTTCACTGTAAAACGGAGTTGGAGCTAGTACCTCCCCATGTATATGTATGAAGTGGTTTTGCTACTTAAAAGAAACTTGATGTTGCCAACAAAATATGTGAAGGACGGCTTTCACCCACTCTTATCTCTCAGAACTCAGCATGTGGAGAGACGTTCGTTCATCCAGCACAAAGGGAACGGGTTGCAGGAGAAACTTTTACTCTGGTTTCTCAGTCTGTTTCTTAGTGCTGGTTTGAAGTTCCTGCAGTTTTCACTGTAAACCCGAGTTGGAGCTAGTACTTCCCCATATATATGTATGGTTTGGAGCTTGCAACTAAAAATAATCTTTGTGTTAGCAACAAGCTAAGTGCAGGATGGCATTCACACACAATTTCCTCTCAGAAATGAGCATGTGGAGAGACTTTCATTCATCTAGCAAAAAGGGAACGGATTGCAGGTGAACATTTTCTCTGGATTCTCAGTCTGTTTCCTATTGCCGTTTTGAATTTCCTGTAGTTTTCACTGTAAACCAGATTTGTAGCTAGTACCTCCCCATATATATGTATGGATTGGAGCTTGCAATGGAAAATAGTCTTTGTGTTCCCAACAAGCAAAGTGCAGGACGGCATTCACACACAATTTTCTCTCAGAAATTAGCATGTGGATGGACGTTCGTTCATCTAGCACAAAGGGAAAGGTTTGCAGGAGCAACTTTTACTCTGGTTTCTCAGTCTGATTCCTAGTGCAGGTTTGAAGTTCCCGCAGTTTTCACTGTAAATCCGAGTTTGAGCTAGTACCTCACCATATATAATTATGGAGAGGAGTTTTCTACTGAAAAGTATCTTTGTGTTCCCAACAATCTAGTTGAATTACGGCTAAAATACACACTTTTCTCTCAGAACAGAGCATGTGGAGAGATGTTCATTTAACTAGCACAAATGGAAATGTTGCAGGGAAACTTTTACTCTGGTTCCTCATTCTGTTTCATAGTGCCGGTTTGAAGTTCCTGCAGTTTTCACTGTAAATCCGTGTTGGAGCTATTACCTCCCCAATATTTATTTATGGAGTGGAGTAAGCATTTGAAAAGAAACTTTGTGTTCTCAACAGTCTAGTTGAATGACGGATTCACACACATTTATCTCTCAGAACAGATCAAGTGGAGAGAATTTTATTCATCTAGCACAAAGGAACGAGTTGCAGGAGAAACTTTAACTCTGGTTTCTCAGTCTATTTCTTTGTGCCGTTTTGTAGTTCCTGCAGTTTTCACTGTAAACCCATGTTGGAGCTAGTACCTACCCATATATATGTAAGGAGTGGACTTTGCAACTGAAAAGAATCTTTGTGTTCCCAACAAGATAGGTGAAGATCGGCTTTCACACACAGGTATCTCTCAGAACTGAGCATGTGGAGAGACGATCGTTTATCTAGCACAAAGGGAACGGGTTACAGGAGAAAATATTACTCTGGTTTCTCAGTCTGTTTCTTAGTGCCGGTTTGAAGTTCCTGCATTTTTCACTGTAAACCAGGTTTGGATCTAGTACCTCCCCAAATATATGTATGGAATTGGAGTTGGCAACTGAAAAGAAACTTTGTGTTCCTAACAAGCTAGGTGAAGAATGGCATTCACACACACTTATCTCTCAGAACTGAGCATGTGGAGAGTCGTTCTTTCATCTAGCACAAAGGGAACGGGTTGCAGGAGAAATTTTTACTCTGCATTCTCAGACTGTTTCGTAATTCCCATATGAACTTCCTGCAATTTTCACTGTAAAACCGTGTTGTAGTTAGTACTTCCCATATATATGTATGGATTGTAGTTGGCAACTGAAAAGAAACTTTGTGTTCCCAACAAGCTAGGTGAAGTACGGCTTTTACACACCCTTACCTTTCAGAATTGAGCATGTGGAGAGACGTTCATTCATATAGAACAAAGTGAACAGATTGCAAGGGAAACTTTTAATCTGGTTTCTTAGTTTGTTTCCTACTGCCGATTTGAAGTTCCAGCAGTTTTCTATATAAACCAGTGTTGGAGGTAGTATCTCCCCATATATATGTATGGAATGGGGTTTGCAACTGAAAACAATCTATGTGTTGCCAACAAGCAAAGTGAAGGACTGCATTCACACACACTTATCTCTCAGAACTGATCATGTGGAGAGACGTTCGTTCATGTAGCACAAAGGGAACGTTTTGCAGGAGAAATTTTTTCTCTGGTTTCTAATCTGTTTCCTAGTGCCGATTTAAAATTCCTGCAGTTTTCACCGTAATCCAGATATAGATTTATATATTTTTATGGATTGGAGTTTGCAAATTAAAAGAAACTTTGTGTTCCCAACAAGCTATGTGAATTACGGGTTTCATACACAATTATATTTATATAATATAAATATAAATATTTATATATTTATGGATTGGAGTTTGCAAATTAAAAGAAACTTTGTGTTCCCAACAAGCTATGTGAATTACGGGTTTCATACACAATTAATTCTCAAATCGGAGCATATGTATTGACGTTCGTTCATCTAGAACAAAGGGA
Organism: Camelus dromedarius; assembly: GCF_036321535.1. Taxonomy (NCBI): domain Eukaryota; kingdom Metazoa; phylum Chordata; class Mammalia; order Artiodactyla; family Camelidae; genus Camelus; species Camelus dromedarius. The sequence continues at coordinate 1,244,179 of NC_087470.1, read as the reverse complement.
ACTGTTTGCAGGAGAAACTTTTAATCAGGTTTTTCAGTCTGTTTCCTAGTACTGGTTTGAAGTTCCTGCTGTTTTCACTGTAAAACCGATTTGGAGCTAGTACCAATCTATGTATATGTATGGAGTGGAGTGGGCAACAGAAAATAAACTTTGTGTTCACAACAAGCTAGGTGAAGGACGTCTTCCAAACACAATTATCTCTCAGAACTTACCATGTGGAGAGACGTTCGTTCATCTAGCACAAAGGGAACCGGTTGCATGGGAAACTTTTAGTCCGTTTTCTCAGTTTGTTTTTTAGTGCCGGTATGAAGTTCCTGCAGTTTTCACTGTAAACCAAAGTTGGAGCTAGTACCTCCACATATATATGTATGGAGTGGGGTTTGCAACTGAAAAGAATCTTTGTTCCAAAAACCTAGGTGAAGGACGGCTTTCAAACACACGTATCACTCAGAACTGAGCATGTGGAGAGACGTTCGTTCATATAGCACAAAAGGAAGGGGTTGCAGGAGAAACTTTTACTCTGGTTTTTCAGTCTGTTTCCTAGTGCCGTTTTGAAGTTCCTGCAATTTTCACCGTAAACAAGTGTTGGAGCTACTACCTCTCCTTATAGATATACGGATTGTAGTTTGCAACTGAAAAGAAACTTTGTGTTCCCAACAAGCTAGTTGAAGGACGGCTTTCACACACATTATTCTCTCAGAACTGAGCATGTGGAGAGACGATCGTTCATCTAGCAAAAAAGGAAACGTTTGCAAGAGATACTTTTACACTGGTTTCTCAGTATGTTTCCTAGGGGCGGTTTGAATTTCCTGCAGGTTTCACTGTAAAAAATATTTGGAGCAAGTAGTTCTCCTTATATATATAAGGACAGTAGGTTGCAACTGAAAAGTAACTTTGTGTTCCCAACAAGCTAGGTGAAGGAAGGCTTCCACACACAATTATCTCTCAGAACTGACCTTGTGGAGAGGCGTTCGTTCATCTAGCACAATGGGAACGGATTACAGGAGAAATTTTACTCTGGATTCTCAGTCTGTTTCCTAGTGCCAGTTTGAAGTTAGTGCAGTTTTCACTGTAAACCCGAGTTGGAGCTACTACCTCAATATTTATATCTATGGAGTGTATTTTGCATCTGAAAAGAAATTCTGATTTCCCAACAAGCTAGGTGAAGGACGGCATTCACACACACTTAACTCTCCGAACTGAGCATGTGGAGAGACGTTCGTTCATCTAGCACAAACGGAAAGGGATGCAGGAGAAACTGTTCTCTATCTTCTCAGTCTTTTTCCTAGTGCCGATTTGAATTTCCTGCATTTTTCACTGTAAAACCGAGTTGGAGCTAGTACCTCACCATATATATGTATGTATTGGATTTTGCAATTGAAAGTAATCTTCGTTTTAACAACAAGCTAGTTGAAGGACGGCTTTCACACACACTTATCTCTCAGAACTGGGCATGTGGAGAGACGTTCGTTCAACTAGCACAAAGGGAACGTGTTGCAGGAGAAACTTTTACTCTGGGTACTCAGTCTGTTTAATAGTGCCGGCTGGATATTCCTGCAGTTTTCACTGTAAAATCGAGTTGGAGCTTGTACTTCCCATTATATAACTGTGGAATGGAGTTTGCAACTTAAAAGAATCTTTGTGTTCCCAACACGCTAGGTGAAGGACGGCTTTTACACACAGATATCTCTCAGAACTGAGCATGTGGAGAGACGTTTGTTCATCTAGCAAAAAGGAACGGGTTGCAGGAGGAAGTTTTAATCTGGTTTCTCAGTCTGTTTTCTAGTGCCGGTTTGAAATTCCTGCGGTTATCACTGTAAAACAGAGTTGGAGCTAGTACCTCCTCATATATATGTATGGAGTGGAGTTTGCAACTTAAAAGAAACTTCGTTTTCCCAACAAGCTAGTTGAAGGACGGTTTACAAAGACAATTATCTCTTAGAACTGAGCATGTTGAGAGAATTTCATTCATTTGGCACAAATGGAACGGGTTGCAGAAGAAACTTTTACTCCGGGTTCTCAGTCTGTTTCCTAGAACCGTTTTGATGTTCCTGCATTTTTCACTGTAAAATCGAGTTGGAGCTAGTTCCTACAATTATATAAGTATGGAGTTGAATTGGCAACTGAAAAGAAACTTAGTGTTCCCAACAAGCTTGGTGAAGGACAGCTTCCACACAAAATTTACTCTCAGAACTGAGCATGTGGATAGACGTTCGTTCATCTAGTACAAAGGGAACGGGTAGCGGGAGAATCTTTTACTCTGCTTTCTCAGTCTGTTTCCTACTGCCGGTTAGAAGTTCCTACAGTTTTCACTGAAAAACCGAGTTGGAGCTGGTACACCCCATATATATGTATGGAGTGGATTATTCAACTGAAAAGAAATTTTGTGTTACCAAAAAGCTATGTGAAAGCGGCTTTCACACACACTTATCTCTCAGAATTGAGCATGTGGAGAGACGTTCGTTCATCTATCACAAAGGGTACGAGTTGCAGAGAAACTTTTACTCTGTTTCTCAGTCTGTTTCCTAGTGCCGGTTTGAAGTTCCTGCAGTTTTCACTGTAAAACCGAGTTGGAGCTATGACCTCCCCATTTATAATTTTGGAGTGGAGTTTGCAACTGAAAAGAAACTTTGTGTTCCCAACAAGCTATGTGAAGGGCGGCTTTCACACACACTTTTCTCTCAGACCTGAGCATGTGGAGCGACGTTCGTTCATCTATCACAAATGGTACGAGTTGAAGAGAAACTTTTACTCTGTTTCTCAGTCTGTTTCCTAGTGCCGGTTTGAAGTTCTTGCTGTTTTCACTGTAAAAACGTGTTGGAGTTAGTACCTCCTCATATATATGTATGGAGTGGAGTTTGCAACTGAAAAGAAACTGTGTTTTCCCAACAAAATAGTTCAAGTACGGCATTCACACACAGTTATCACTCAGAAATGAGCATGGGGATAGACGTTCGTTCATCTAGCACACAGGGAACCGGTTGCAGGAGTACTTTTACTCTGGTTTCTCAGTGTGTTTCCTAGTGCCGGTTTGAAGTTCCTGCAGTTTTCACTGTAAAACCGAGTTGGAGCTTGTAACTCCCCATATAAATTTATGAAGTGGAGTTTGCAACTGAAAGAAACTTTGTGTTCCCAACAAGCTAGGTGAAGGACGGCTTTCACGCACACTTACCTCTCCGATCTGAGCATGTGGGGAGACGTTGGTTCATCTAGCACAAAGGGAATGGTATGCAGGAGGAACTTTACTCTGGTTTCTCAGTCTGTATCCTAGAGCCGTTTTGAAGTTACTGCAGTTTTCACTGTAAACACGAGTTGGAGCTAGTACCTCCCCATATAAATTTATGAAGTGGAGTTTGCAACTGAAAGAAACTTTGTGTTCCCAACAAGCTAGGTGAAGTACGGTTTTCACACACACTTATCTCTCAGAATTGAGCATGTGGAGAGACGTTCGTTCATCTAGCACAATGGGATCTGGTTGCAGGGGAAACTTTTACTCTTGTCTCTCAGTCTGTTTCCAAGTGCCGGTTTGAAGTTCCTGCAGTTTTCACTGTAAACCAGAGTTGGAGCTAAATCCTCACCATATATATTTATGTGGAGGAGTTTTCATCAGAAAAGAATCCTTGTGTTCCCAAAAAGCTAGGTGAAGGACGGCTTTCACACACACTTATCTCTCAGAACTGGGCATGTGGAGAGACGTTCGTTCAACTAGCACAAAGGGAACGTGTTGCAGAAGAAACTTTTACTCGGGGTACTCAGTCTGTTTCCTAGTGCCGGCTGGATGTTCCTGCAGTTTTCAATGTAAAATAAAGTTTGAGCTCGTACCTCCCATTATATATGTATGGAGTGGAGTTAGCAACTGAAAAGAAAATTTGTGTTCCCAACAAGCTAGGTGAAGGACGGCTTTTACACACAAATATCTCTCAGAACTGAGAATGTAGAGAGACTTTCGTTCATCTATCACAAACGGAAAGGGTTGCTGGGGATACTTTTACTCTGGTTCCTCAGTCTGTTTCCTAGTGCTGGTTTGAAGTTCCTGCAGTTTTCAGTGTAAAACCGAGTTGGAGTTAGTACCTCTCATATATATGTATGGAGTAGAGTTTGCACCTGAAAAGAAACTTTGTGTTCCCAACAAGCTAGGTGTAGGACGGCTTCCACACACACATAACTCTCAGAACTGAGCATGGGGAAAGACGTTCGTTCATCTAGCAAAAAGGAACTATTTGCAGGAGAAACTGTTTCTCTTGTTCTTCAGTCTGTTTCCTACTGCAGGTTTGAAGTTCCTGCAGTTTTCACTGTAAACCCAGTTGGAGGTAGTACCTCCCCCTATATTTATGGAGGGTAGTTTGCAACTAAAATGAATCTTTGTGTTCCCAACAAACTAGGTGAAATACGGCTCTGAAACACACTTCTCGCTGAACTCAGCATGTGGAGAGACGTTCGTTCATCTAGCAGAAAAGGAACGGTTTGCAGGAGAAACTTTTAATCTGGTTTCTCAGTCTGTTTCCTAGTGCCGGTTTGAAATTCCTGCGGTTTTCACTGTAAAACCGAGTTGGAGCTAGTACCTCCTCATATATATGTATGGAGTGGGGTTTGCAACTTAAAAGAAACTTCGTTTTCCCAACAAGATAGTTGAAGGACGGTTTACACAGACAATAATCTCTTAGAACTGAGCATGTTGAGAGAATTTCATTCATTTGGCACAAATGGAATGGGTTGCAGAAGAAACTTTTACTCTGGGTTCTCAGTCTGTTTCCTAGAGCTGTTTGATGTTCCTGCATTTTTCACTGTAAAATGGAGTTGGAGCTAGTACCTCCTATTATATATTTATGGAGTGGAGTTGGCAACTGAAAAGAAACTTAGTGTTCCCAACAAGCTAGGTGATGGACAGCTTCCACACAAAATTTTCTCTCAGAACTGAGCATGTGGATAGACGTTCGTTCATCTAGTACAAAGGGAATGGTTTGCAGGAGAAACTGTTTCTCTGGTTTTCATTCTGTTTCCTCGGGCCGGTTTGAAGTTCCTGCAGTTTTCACTGTAAAACCGAGTTGGAGCTAGTACCTCACCATTTATATATATAGTGAAGTTGGCAACTGAAAAAAAATTTTGTGTTCCCAACAAGCTAGGTGAAGGACGGCTTTCACACACAATTATCTCTCAGAACTGAGCATTTGTAGAGAGGTTCGTTCATCTAGCACAAAGGGAATGGGTTGCAGGAGAAACTTTTACTCTGGTTCCTCACTCTGTTTCCTAGTGCTCTTTTGATTTTCCTGCAGTTTTGACTGTAAATCCGAGTTGGAGCTAGTACCTCCCCATTTATGTATGGAGTGTAGTTTGCAACTGAAAAACAATTTTGTGTTCCCAACAAGCTAGGTGAATTACAGCTTTCACACACACTTATCTCTCAGAACTGAGCATATGGAGAGATGTTCGTTCATCTAGCACAAAGGGAAATGGTTGAGGAGAAAATTTTACTCTGGTTTCTCAGACTGTTTCCTAGTGCCGGTTTGAAGTTTCTGCAGTTTTCACTAAAAACACGAGTTGGAACTAGTACCTCCCCATATATATGTATGGACTGTGGTTACCAACTGAAAAGAATCTTTGTTTTCTCAACAAGCTAAGTGCAGGGCGGAATTCACACACACTTATCTCTCGGAACTGAGCATGTGGAGCGACGTTCTTTCATCTAGCACAAAGGGAACGGGTTGCAGGGAAATTTTACCCTGGTTTCTGTCTGTATCCTAGTGCCAGTTTCAAGTGCCTGCAGTTTACTCTCTAAACCACAGTAGGAGCTTGTACCTGCCCATATATATGTATGAAATGGAGCTTGCAAAAGAAAAGAATCTGTGTGTTCCCAACAAGCTAGTAGAAGTACGGCTTTCACACGCACATATCTCTCAGAACTGAGCATGTGGAGAGACGTTCGTTCATCTAGCACAAAGGGAACGGGTTGAAGGAGAAACTTTTCCTCTTTTTTCTCAGTGTGTTTCCTAGTGCCGGTTTTAAGTTCCTACAGTTTTCACTGTAAACATGAGTTGATGCTAGTACCTCCCTTATATATGTATGGAGTGGAGTTTGCAATTGAAAAGAACTGTGTTTTCCCAACAAGCTAGGTGAAGTAAGGCTTTCACACACACTTATCTATCAGAACTGAGCATGTGGATAGACGTTCGTTTATCTAACACAAATGGAACGTGTGGCAGGAGTACTTTTACTGTGGTTTCTCAGTCTGTTTCCTAGTGCCGATATGAAGTTCCTGCAGTTTTCAATGTAAACCCGATTTTGAGCTAGTACTTCCCCATATATATATAAAGAGTGGAGATTGCATCAGAAAAGAATCTTTGTGTTCCCAAACAAGCTAGGTGAAGGACGGCTTTCACACACACTAATCTCTTAGAAGTGAGCATGTGGAGAGACGTTTGTTCATCTCGCACAATGGGAACGGTTTGCAGGAGAAACTTTACTCTTGTTTCTAGCTCTGTTTCCTAATGCCGGTTTGAAATACCTGCAGTTTTCACTGTAAACCCAAGTTGGAGCTAGTACCTCCCCATATATATGCATGGAGTGGAGTTTGCAACTGAAAAAAACTTTGTGTTCCTAATAGGCTAGGTGAAGGACGGCTTTAACACACACATGTCTCTAAGAATTGAGCATGTGTAGAAACTTTCTTTCATGTAGCACAAAGGGAAATGGTTGATGGGAAAACTTTTACCCTGTTTCCTCAGTCTGTTTCCTAGTGCCGGTTTGAAGTTCCTGCAGTTTTCACTTTAAAACCGTTTTGGAGTTAGTACCTCACCATATATAATTATGGAGTGGAATTTGCAATTGAAAAGAAACTATGTATTCCCAACAAGATAGTTGAAGTACGGCTTTCAAACACAGTTATCTCTCAGAACTGAGCATGGGGAGAGACGTTCGTTCATCTAGCACAAAGGGAACCAGTTGCAGGAGTATTTTTACTCTGGGTTCTCAGTCTGTTTCCTACTGCCGGTTTCATGTTCCTGCAGTTTTCAGTGTAAACCCGAGTTGGAGTTTTACCTCCCCATATATATGTATGGACAGGAGATTGCACTGAAAAGAATCTTAGTGTTCTTAACAAGCTAAGTGAAGGACGGCATTCACACACACTTATCTCTCATAACTGAGCATGTGGAGAGACTTTCGTTCATCTAGCACAAAGGGAACGGTTTGCAGTTGTACTTTTACTCTGGTTTCTCAGTCTGTTTCCTAGTGCCAATTTGAATTTCCTGCAGTTTTCACTGTAATCCAGATTTGGAGCTAGTACTTTTCCATATATGTTTATGGAGCGGATTTTGCATCTGAAAAGAATCTTTGTGACCCAAACAAGCTAGGTGAAGGACGGATTTCACACACAATAATCTCTCAGAACTGAGCATGTGGAGAGACGTTCGTTCATCTAGCACAAAGGGAACAGTTTGCAGGGAAACTTTTACTCTTTTTTTCTCAGTCTGTTTCCTAGTGCCGGTTTGAACTACCTGCAGTTTTCACTGTAAACCCGAGTTGGAGCTAGTACCTCCCCATATATATGTATGGAGTAGAGTTACCAACTGAAAAGAAATTTTTTTGTTCCCAACAAGTTAGGTGAAGGACGGCTTTCACACACACTTATTTGTCAGAACTGAGCATGTGGAGAGACGTTCGTTCATCTAGCACAAAGAGAAAGTTTTTCAAGATAAACTATTACTCTGGTTTCACAGACTGTTTCCTAGTGCCAGTTTGAATTTCCTGCAGTTTTCATTGTAAACACTTTTTGGAGCAAGTACGTCCCCATATATATATGTATGGAGTGGGGTTTGCAACTGAAAAGAATCTTATTTTCCCAAAAAGCTAGTTGAAGTACGGCTTTCACAAACAATTATCTCTCAGAACTGAGCATGTGGAGAGACGTTCATTCATCTAGCACAAAGGGAACGGGTTGCAGGAGAAACTATTACTCTGGTATCTCAGTCAGTTTCCTAGAGCAGGTTTCAAGTTCCTGTGGTTTTCACATTATAACAGAGTTGCAGCTATTACTTCCCCTTATATATGTATGGAGTGGAGTTTGCAACTAAAAAGAATGTTTGTGTTCCCAACAAGCTGGGTGAAAGATAGCTTTCACACACAATTATCTCTCAGAACTGAGCATGTGGATAGACGTTCATTCATCTAGCACAAATGGAACGGGTAGCGGGAGAATCTTTTACTCTGCTTTCTCAGTCTGTTTCCTACTGCCGGTTAGAAGTTCCTACAGTTTTCACTGAAAAACCGAGTTGGAGCTGGTACCCCCCATATATATGTATGGAGTGGATTTTTCAACTGAAAAGAAATTTTGTGTTACCAAAAAGCTATGTGAAAGCAGCTTTCACACACACTTATCTCTCAGAATTGAGCATGTGGAGAGACGTTCGTTCATCTGTCACAAAGGGTACGAGTTGCAGGGAAACTTTTACTCTGTTTTCTCAGTCTGTTTCCTAGTGCCGGTTTGAAGTTCCTGCAGTTTTCACTATAAACACGAGTTGGAACATGTACCTCCCCATATATATGTATAGAGAGTGGTTTGCAACTAAAAAGAATCTTTGTGTTCTCAACAATCTATGTGCAGAAATGCATTCACACACACTTATCTCTCAGAATTGAGCATGTGGAGAGACTTTCGTTCTTCTAACACAATGGGAACGGGTTGCAGGAGAAACAATTACTCTGGTTTCTCAGTCAGTTTCCTAGTGCCGGTTTGAAGTTCCTCCAGTTTTCACTGTAAAACCGAGTTGGAGCTATGACCTCCCCATTTATAATTTTGGAGTGGAGTTTGCAACTGAAAAGAAACTTTGTGTTCCCAACAAGCTAGGTGAAGGGCGGCTTTCACACACACTTATCTCTCAGACCTGAGCATGTGGAGCGACGTTCGTTCATCTAGCAAAAAGGGAAAGGTTTGCTGGAGAAACTTTTACTCTTTTTTCTCAGTGTGTTTCCTAGTGCCGGTTTTAAGTTCCTGCAGTTTTCACTGTAAACCCGAGTTGGAGCTTGTAACTCCCCATATATATTTATGGATTGGAGTTGGCAACTGAAAATAATCTTTGTGTTCCCAACAAGCTAGGTGAAGGACGGCTTTCACACACACTTACCTCTCCGATCTGAGCATGTGGGGAGACGTTGTTTCATCTAGCACAAAGGGAACGGTATGCAGGAGGAAATTTACTCTGGTTTCTCAGTCTGTATCCTAGAGCCGTTTTGAAGTTACTGCAGTTTTCACTGTAAACACGAGTTGGAGCTAGTACCTCCCCATATAAATGTATGAAGTGGAGTTTGCAACTGAAAGAAACTTTGTGTTCCCAACAAGCTAGGTGAAGTACGGTTTTCACACACACTTATCTCTCAGAATTGAGCATGTGGAAAGACGTTCGTTCATCTAGCACAATGGGATCTGGTTGCAGGGGAAACATTTACTCTTGTCTCTCAGTCTGTTTCCAAGTGCCGGTTTGAAGTTCCTGCAGTTTTCACTGTAAACCAGAGTTGGAGCTAAATCCTCACCATATATATTTATGAGGAGGAGTTTTCATCAGAAAAGAATCTTTGTGTTCCGAAAAAGCTAGGTGAAGGACGGCTTTCACACACTATTATCTCTCAGAACTGAGCATGTGGAGAGACGTACGTTCATCTAGCACAAGGGGAACGGGTTACAGGGGAAACTTTTACTCTGGATTCTCAGTCTGTTTCCTAGTGCCGGGTTGATATTCATGCATTCTTCACTATAAACACGAGTTGGAGCTTGTACCTCCCCTTGTATATTTATGGAGTAGATATTGCTGCTGAAAAGAAACTTTTGTTCCCAACAAGCTAGTTGAAGGACGGATTTCACACACGCTTATCTATCAGAACTGAGCATGTGGAGAGACGTTCTTTCATCTAGCACAAAGGGAACGGGTTGCAGGAGAAACTTTTACTGTGGTTTCTCAGTCTGTTTCCTAGTGCCGTTTTGAAATTCCTGCACTTTTCACTGTAAAACCGAGTTGGAGCTGGTACCTCCCCATGTATATGTATGAAGTGGGTTTGCTACTTAAAAGAAACTTGGTGTTGCCAACATAATACGTGATGGACGGCTTTCACCCACTCTTATCCCTCAGAACTCAGCATGTGGAGAGATGTTCGTTCATCCAGCACAAAGGGAACGGGTTGCAGGAGAAACATTTACTCTGGTTTCTCAGTCTGTTTCTTAGTGCTGGTTTGAAGTTCCTGCAGGTTTCACTGTAAACCCGAGTTGGAGCTAGTACTTCCCCATATATATGTATGGTTGGAGCTTGCAACTAAAACTAATCTTTGTGTTCCCAACAAGCTAAGTGCAGGATGGCATTCACACACAATTTCCTCTCAGAAATGAGCATGTGGAGGGACTTTCATTCATCTAGCAAAAAGGGAACGGATTGCAGGTGAACATTTTCTCTGGATTCTCAGTCTGTTTCCTATTGCCGGTTTGAATTTCCTGTAGTTTTCACTCCAAACCAGATTTGTAGCTAGTACCTCCCCATATATATGTATGGATTGGAGCTTGCAATGGAAAATAGTCTTTGTGTTCCCAACAAGCAAAGTGCAAGACGGCATTCATACACAATTTTCTCTCAGAAATTAGCATGTGGATGGACGTTCGTTCATCTAGCACAAAGGGAAAGGTTTGCAGGAGCAACTTTTTCTCTGGTTTCTCAGTCTGTTTCCTAGTGCAGGTTTGAAGTTCCCGCAGTTTTCACTGTAAATCCGAGTTGGAGCTAGTACCTCACCATATATAATTATGGAGAGGAGTTTGCTACTGAAAAGTATCTTTGTGTTCCCAACAATCTAGTTGAAGTATGGCTTAAACACACACTATTCTCTCAGAACTGAGCATGTGGAGAGATGTTCATTTAAATAGCACAAGTGGAAATGGTTGCAGGGAAACTTTTACTCTGGTTCCACATTCTGTTTCAAAGTGCCGGTTTGAAGTTCCTGCAGTTTTCACTGTAAATCCGAGTTGGAGCTATTACCTCCCCAATATTTATTTATGGAGTGGAATAAGCATTTGAAAAGAAACTTTGTGTTCTCAACAATCTAGTTGAATGACGGATTCACACACATTTATCTCTCAGAACAGATCAAGTGGAGAGAATTTTATTCATCTAGCACAAAGGAACGAGTTGCAGGAGAAACTTTAACTCTGGTTTCTCAGTCTATTTCCTTGTGCCGTTTTGTAGTTCCTGCAGTTTTCACTGTAAACCCATGTTGGAGCTAGTACCTACCCATATATATGTAAGGAGTGGACTTTGCAACTGAAAAGAATCTTTGTGTTCCCAACAAGCTAGGTGAAGTTCGGCTTTCACACACAGGTATCTCTCAGAACTGAGCATGTGGAGAGACGATCATTTATCTAGCACAAAGGGAACGGGTTACAGGAGAAACTATTACTCTGGTTTCTCAGTCTGTTTCTTAGCGCCGGTTTGAAGTTCCTGCTGTTTTCACTGTAAAACCGATTTGGAGATAGTACCAATCTATGTATATGTATGGAGTGGAGTGGGCAACAGAAAATAAACTTTGTGTTCCCAACAAGTTAGGTGAAGGACGTCTTCCACACACAATTATCTCTCAGAACTTACCATGTGGAGAGACGTTCATTCATCTAGCACATAGGGAACTGGTTGCATGGGAAACTTTTATTCCGTTTTCTCAGTTTGTTTTTAAGTGCCGGTATGAAGTTCCTGCAGTTTTCACTGTAAACCAAAGTTGGAGCTAGTACCTCCACATATATATGTATGGAGTGGGGTTTGCAACTGAAAAGAATCTTTGTTCCAAAAACCTAGATGGAGGACGGCTTCAAACACACGTATCACTCAGAACTGAGCATGTGGAGAGACTTTCGTTCATATAGCACAAAAGGAACGGGTTGCAGGAGAAACTTTTACTCTGGTTTTTCAGTCTGTTTCCTAGTGCCGTTTTGAAGTTCCTGCAATTTTCACGGTAAACAAGTGTTGGAGCTACTACCACCCCTTATAGATATATGGATTGAAGTTTGCAACTGAAAAGAAACTTTGTGTTCTCAACAAGCTAGTTGAAGGACGGCTTTCACACACATTATTCTCTCAGAACTGAGCATGTGGAGAGACGATCGTTCATTTAGCAAAAAAGGAACCGTTAGCAAGAGATACTTTTACACTGGTTTCTCAGTATGTTTCCTAGGGGCGGTTTGAATTTCCTGCAGTTTTCACTGTAAAAAACATTTGGAGCAAGTAGTTCTCCTTATATATATAAGGACAGTAGTTTGCAACTGAAAAGTAACTTTGTGTTCCCAACAAGCTAGGTGAAGAACGGCTTTCACACAAAAGTTTCTCTCAGAACTGAGCATGTGGATAGACGTTCGTTCATCTATTACAAAGGGAACGGGTTGCATGAGAAACTTTTTCTCTGGTTTCTCATTCTGTTTCCTCGGGCCGGTTTGAAGTTCCTGCAGTTTTCACTGTAAAAGAGATTTGAAGCTAGTACCTCCCCATATATGTGTATGGAGTGGAGTTTGAAACTGCAAAGAATCTTTGTGTTCTCAACAAGCTAAGTGATGGACGGCTTTCACACACTCATCTCTCAGAAATGAGCATGTGTAGAGAGATTCGTTCATCTAGCACAAAGGGAACGGATTGCATGATAAACTTTTACTTTGGTTTCTCAGTCTGTTTCTTTGTGCTGGTTTGAAGTTCGTGAAGTTTTCAATCTAAAAATTATTTGGAGCTAGTAGTTCTCCTTATATATATATGGACAGTAGTTTGAAACTGAAAAGAAATTTTGTGTTCCCAACAAGCTAGGTGAAGTACGGCTTCCACACACAATTATCTCTCAGAACTGACAATGTGGAGAGACGTTCGTTCATCTAGCACAAAGGGAACCGGTTGCATGGGAAACTTTTACTCTGTTTTCTCAGTCTGTTTCTTGGTGCCGTTTTGAAGTTCCTGCAGTTTTCTGTGTAAAGCAAATTTGGAGCTAGATCCACCCCTTATGTATGTATGGAGTGGGGTTTGCAACTGAAAAGAATCTTTGTGTTCCAAAAATCTAGGTGAAGGACGGCTTTCAAACACACGTATTTCTCTGAACTGAGCATCTGGAAAGACGTTCGTTCATCTAGCACAAAGGGAACAGGTTGCAGGAGAAATTTTTACTCTGGTATTTCAGTCTGATTCCTAGTGCCGTTTTGAAGTTCCTGCAGTTTTCACTGTAAACCCGAGTTGAAGCTATTACCTCAACATATATATGTATGGAGTGGAGTTTGCAACTGAAAAGAATCTTTGTGTTCCCAACAAGCTATGTGAAGGTTGGCTTTCACACACAATTATCTCTCAGAACTGAGATTGTGTAGAGAGATTCGTTCATCTAGCGCAAAAGGAATGGATTGCAGGGGAAACTTTTACTCTGGTTCCTCAGTATGTTTCCTTGTGCCGTTTTGAATTTCCTGCAGTATTCACGGTAAACAAGTGTTGGAGCTACTACCTCCCCTTATAAATATATGGACACTAGTTTGCAACTGAAAAGAAACTTTGTGTTCCCAACAAGCTAGGTGAAGGACGGTTTCCACACACAATTATCTCTCAGAACTTACCTTGTGGAGAGGCGTTCGTTCATCTAGCACAATGGGAACGGATTACAGGAGAAATTTTACTCTGGTTTCACAGTCTGTTTCCTAGTGCCAGTTTGTAGTTACTGCAGTTTTCACTGTGAACCCGAGTTGGAGATACTATCACCCCATTTATATCTATGGAGTGTATTTTGCATCTGAAAAGAAATTCTGATTTCCCAACAAGCTAGGTGAAGGACGGCATTCACACACACTTAACTCTCCGAACTGAGCATGTGGAGAGACGTTCGATCATCTAGCACAAACGGAAAGGGATGCAGGAGAAACTCTTCTCTATGTTCTAAGTATTTTTCCTAGTGACGATTTGAATTTCCTGCATTTTTCACTGTAAAACCGAGTTGGAGCTAGTACCTCACCATATATATGTATGGAGTGGATTTTGCAATTGAAAATAATCTTCGTTTCAACAACAAGCTAGTTGAAGGACGGCTTTCACTCACACTTATCTCTCAGAACTGGGCATGTGGAGAGACGTTCGTTCAACTAGCACAAAGGGAACGTGTGCAGGAGAAAGTTTTACTCTGGGTACTCAGTCTGTTTCCTAGTGTCGTTTTGAAGTTCCTGCAGTTTTCACTGTAAACCAAATTTGGAACTAGATCCTCCCCTTATGTATGTATGGAGTGGGGTTTGCAACTGAAAAGAATCTTTGTGTTCCCAACAAGCTATGTGAAGTTTGGCTTTCACACACAATTATCTCTCAGAAATGAGCATGTGTAGAGAGATTCGTTCATGTAGCACAAAAAGAATGGGTTGCAGGGGAAACATTTACTCTGGTTCCTCAGTCTGTTTCCTAGTGCCGTTTTGAATTTCCTGCAGTTTTCACGGTAAACAAGTGTTGGAGCTACTACCTCACTTTATATATATGGACAGTAGTTTGCAACTTAAAAGAAACTTTGTGTTCCCAACAAGCTAGGTGAAGGACGGCTTCCACACACAATTATTTCTCACAACTGACCTTGTGGAGAGGCGTTCATTCATCTAGCACAATGGGAACGGATTACAGCAGAAATTTTACTCTGGTTTCTCAGTCTGTTTCCTAGTGCCGGTTGGAAGTCCCTGCAGTTTTCACTGTGAACCCGAGTTGGAGCTACTACCTCCCCATTTAGATCTATGGAGTGTATTTTGCATCTGAAAAAAAATTTTGATTTCCCAACATGCTCAGTTCTGAGAGATAAGTGTGTGTGAAAGCCGTCCTTCAACAAGTTGTTTGGAACACAAAGTTTCTTTTCAGTTGCAAACTCCACTCCATACATATATATGGGGAGGTACTAACTCCAACTCGGTTTTACAGTGAAAATTGCAGGAACTTCGAACCGGCACTAGGAAAAAGACTGAGAAACCAGAGTAAAAGTTTCCCCTACAACCCCTTCCCTTTGTCCTAAATGAACGAAGTCTCTCCACATGCTCAGTTCTGAGGGATAAGTGTGTGTGAAAGCCATAATTCACCTAGCTTGTTGGGAACACAAAGTTTCTTTAAGTGGCAAACCCCACTCCATACATATATATGGGGAGGTACTAGCTCCAACTCGGTTTTACAGTGAAAACTGCAGGAACTTCAAACCGGCACTAGGAAACAGAGAAAACAGAGTAATAGTTTCTCCTGCAACCCGTTCCTTTTGTGCTAGATGAACGAATGTCTCTACACATGCTCAGTTCTGAGGGATAAATGTGTGTGAAAGCCGTACTTCACATAGCTTGTTGGGAACAAAAAGTTTCTTTTCAGTTGCAAACTCCACTCCTTACATATATATGGGTAGGTACTAGCTCCAACTCGGTTTTACAGTGAAAACTGCAGGAACTTCAAACCGGCACTAGGAAACAGACTGAGAAACCAGAGTAAATGTTTCTCCTGCAACCCGTTCCCTTTGTGCTAGATGAACGAAAGTCTCTCCACATGCTCAGTTCTGTGGGATAATTGTTTGTGAAAGCCGTCCTTCACCTAGCTTGTTGGGAACACAAAGTTTCTTTTCAGTTGCAAACTCCACTCCATATATATATATGGGGAGTTACTAGCTCCAACTCGAATTTACAGTGAAAACTGCAGGAACTTCAAACCGGCACTAGGAAACAGACTGAGAAACCAGAGTAAAAGTTTCTCCTGCAACCCTTCCCTTTGTGCTAGATGAACGAACGTGTCTCCACATGCTCAGTTCTGAGGGATAAGTGTGTGTGAAAGCCATAATTCACCTAGCTTGTTGGGAACACAAAGTTTCTTTAAGTGGCAAACCCCACTCCATACATATATATGGGGAGGTACTAGCTCCAACTCGGTTTTACAGTGAAAACTGCAGGAACTTCAAACCGGCACTAGGAAACAGACAGAGAACACAGAGTAATAGTTTCTCCTGCAACCCGTTCCCTTTGTGCTAGATGAACGAACGTCTCTCCACATGCTCAGTTCTGAGGGATAAATGTGTGTGAAAGCCTTCCTTCAACTAGCTTGTTGGGAACACAAAGTTTCTTTTCAGTTGCAAACTCCAATTTGTACATATATATGGGGAGGTACTAGCTCCAACTCGGTTTTACAGTGAAAACTGCAGTAACTTCAAAACGGCACTAGGAAACAGACTGAGAAACCAGAGTAAAAGTTTACCCTGCAACCCGTTCCCTTTGTGCTAGATGAACGAACGTCTCTCCACATGCTCAGTTCTGAGAGATAAGTGTGTGTGAAAGCCGTCCTTCACATAGCTTGTTGGGAACACCAAGTTTCTTTTCAGTTGCAAACTCCACTCCATACATATATATGGGGAGGTACTAGCTCCAACTCGGTTTTACAGTGAAAACTGCAGGAACTTCAAACCGGCACTAGGAAACAGACTGAGAAACCAGAGTAAAAGTTTCTCCTGCAACCCGTTCCCTTTGTGCTAGATGAACGAACGTCTCTCCACATGCTCAGTTCTGAGAGATAAGTGTGTGTGAAAGCCGTACTTCACCTAGCTTGTTGGGAACACGAAGTTTTTTTTCAGTTGCAAACTCCACTCCATACATATATATGGGGAGGTACAAGCTCCAACTCGGTTTTACAGTGAAAACTTCAGGAACTTCACACCGGCACTAGGAAACAGACTGAGAAACCAGAGTAAATGTTTCTCCTGCAACCCGTTCATTTTGTGCTAGATGAACGAACGTCTCTACACATGCTCAGTTCTGAGAGATAAGTGTGTGAGAAAGCCGTCCTTCACCTATCTTGTTGGGAACACAAAGTTTCTTTCCAGTTGCAAACTCCACTCCATACATATATATGGGGAGGTACTAGCTCCAACTCGGTTTTACAGTGAAAACTACAGGAACTTCAAACCGGCACTAGGAAACAGACTGAGAAACCAGAGAAAAAGTTTCTCCTGCATCCCGTTCCATTTGTGCTAGATGAACGAAAGTCTCTCCACATGCTAGTTCTGAGAGATAAGTGTGTGTGAAAACCATCCTTCACCTAGGTTGTTGGGAACACAAAGTTTCTTTTCAGTTGCAAACACAACTCCATACATATATATGGGGAGATACTATCTCCAACTCGGTTTTACAGTGAAAACTGCAGTAACTTCAAACCGGCACTAGGAAACAGACTGAGAAACCAGAGTAAAAATTTACCCTGCAACCCGTTCCCTTTGTGCTAGATGAACGAACGTATCTCCACATGCTCAGTTCTGAGAGATAAGTGTGTGTGAAAGCCATCCTTCACATAGCTTGTTGGGAACACCAAGTTTCTTTTCAGTTGCAAACTCCACTCCATACATATATATGGGGAGGTACTAGCTCCAAATCGGGTTTACAGTGAAAACTGCAGGAACTTCCAACCGGCACTAGGAAACAGACTGAGAAACCAGAGTAAAAGTTTCCTCTGCAACCCGTTCCCTTTGTGCTAGATGAACGAACGTCTATCCACATGCTCAGTTCTGAGAGATAAGTGTGTGTGAAAGCCGTCCTTCACCTAGCTTGTTGGGAACACGGAGTTTCTTTTAAGTTGCAAACTCCACTCCATACATATATATGGGGAGGTAATAGCTCCAACTCGGTTTTACAGTGAAAACTGCAGGAAATTCACACCGGCACTAGGAAACAGACTGAGAAACCAGAGTAAAAGTTTCTCCTGCAACCCGTTCCTTTTGTGCTAGATGAACGAACGTCTCTACACATGCTCAGTTCTGAGAGATAAGTGTGTGAGAAAGCCGTCCTTCACCTATCTTGTTGGGAACACTAAGTTTCTTTCCAGTTGCAAACTCCACTCCATACATATATATGGGGAGGTACTAGCTCCAAATCGGTTTTACAGTGAAAACTGCAGGAACTTCAAACCGGCACTAGGAAACAGACTGAGAAACCAGAGAAAAAGTTTCTCCTGCATCCCGTTCCATTTGTGCTAGATGAACGAAAGTCTCTCCACATGCTAGTTCTGAGAGATAAGTGTGTGTGAAAACCATCCTTCACCTAGGTTGTTGGGAACACAAAGTTTCTTTTCAGTTGCAAACACAACTCCATACATATATATGGGGAGATACTAGCTCCAACTCGGTTTTACAGTGAAAACTGCAGTAACTTCAAACCGGCACTAGGAAACAGACTGAGAAACCAGAGTAAAAGTTTATCCTGCAACCCGTTCCCTTTGTGCTAGATGAACGAACGTATCTCCACATGCTCAGTTCTGAGAGATAAGTGTGTGTGAAAGCCATCCTTCACATAGCTTGTTGGGAACACCAAGTTTCTTTTCAGTTGCAAACTCCACTCCATACATATATATGGGGAGGTACTAGCTCCAACTCGGGTTTACAGTGAAAACTGCAGGAACTTCCAACCGGCACTAGGAAACAGACTGAGAAACCAGAGTAAAAGTTTCTCCTGCAACCCGTTCCCTTTGTGCTAGATGAACGAACGTCTATCCACATGCTCAGTTCTGAGAGATAAGTGTGTGTGAAAGCCGTCCTTCACCTAGCTTGTTGGGAACACGAAGTTTCTTTTCAGTTGCAAACTCCACTCCATACATATATATGGGGAGGTACTAGCTCCAACTCGGTTTTACAGTGAAAACTGCAGGAACTTCACACCGGCACTAGGAAACAGACTGAGAAACCAGAGTAAAAGTTTCTCCTGCAACCCGTTCCTTTTGTGCTAGATGAACGAACGTCTCTACACATGCTCAGTTCTGAGAGATAAGTGTGTGAGAAAGCCGTCCTTCACCTATCTTGTTGGGAACACAAAGTTTCTTTCCAGTTGCAAACTCCACTCCATACATATATATGGGGAGGTACTAGCTCCAACTCTGTTTTACAGAGAAAACTGCAGGAACTTCAAACCGGCACTAGGAAACAGACTGAGAAACCAGAGTAAAAGTTTCTCCTGCATCCCTTTCCTTTTGTGCTAGATGAACGAAATTCTCTCCACATGCTAGTTCTGAGAGATAAGTGTGTGTGAAAGCCGTCCTTCACCTAGGTTGTTGGGAACACAAAGTTTCTTTTCAGTTGCAAACACAACTCCATACATATATATGGGGAGATACTAGCTCCATCTCGGTTTTACAGTGAAAACTGCAGGAACTTCAAACCGGCACTAGGAAACAGACTGAGAAACCAGAGTAAAAGTTTCTCCTGCAACCCTTTCCCTTTGTGCTAGATGAACGAACGTCTCTCCACATGCTCAGTTCTGAGAGATAAGTGTGTTTGAAAGCCGTACTTCACCTAGATTGTTGGGAACACAAAGTTCTTTTCAGTGGCAAACCCCAATCCATACATATTTATGGGGAGGTACTAGCTCCAACTCGGTTTTACAATGAAAACTGCAGGAACTTCAAACCAGCACTAGGAAACAGACTGAGAAACCAGAGTAAAAGTTTCTCCTGCAACCAGTTCCTTTTGTGCTTGATGAACGAACGTCTTTCCACATGATCAGTTCTGAGGGATAAATGTGTGTTAAAGCCATCCTTCACCTAGCTTGTTGGGAACACAAAGTTTCTTTTCAGTTGCAAACCCCAATTTGTACATATATATGGGGAGGTACTTGCTCCAACTCGGTTTTACAGTGAAAACTGCAGTAACTTCAAACCGGCACTAGGAAACAGACTGAGAAACCAGAGTAAAATTTACCCTGCAACCCGTTCCCTTTGTGCTAGATGAACGAACGTATCTCCACATGCTCAGTTCTGAGAGATAAGTGTGTGTTAAAGCCGTCCTTCACATAGCTTGTTGGGAACACCAAGTTTCTTTGCAGTTGCAAACTCCACTCCATACATATATATGGGGAGGTACTAGCTCCAACTCGGGTTTACAGTGAAAACTGCAGGAACTTCCAACCGGCACTAGGAAACAGACTGAGAAACCAGAGTAAAAGTTTCTCCTGCAACCCGTTCCTTTTGTGCTAGATGAACGAACGTCTCTCCACATGCTCAGTTCTGAGAGATAAGTGTGTGTGAAAGCCGTCCTTCACCTAGATTGTTGGGAACACAAAGATTCTTTTCTGTTGCAAACTCCAATCCATACATATATATGGGTAGGTACTAGCTCCAACTCGGTTTTACAGTGAAAACTGCAGGAACTTCATACCGGCACTAGGAAACAGACTGAGAATCCAGAGTAAAAGTTTCTCCTGCAACCCATTCCCTTTGTGCTAGATGAACGAACGTCTCTCCACATGCTCAGTTCTGAGAGATAAGTGTGTTTGAAAGCCGTACTTCACCTAGCTTGTTGGGAACACAAAGTTCTTTCAGTGGCAAACCCCACTCCATATATATATATGGGGAGGTACCGACTCCAACTCGGTTTTACAATGAAAACTGCAGGAACTTCAAACAGTCACTACGAAACAGACTGAGAAACCAGAGTAAAAGTTTCTCCTGCAACCAGTTCCCTTTGTGCTAGATGAACGAAAGTCTCTCCACATGCTCAGTTCTGAGGGATAAATGTGTGTGAAAGCCGTCCTTCAACTAGCTTGTTGGGAACACAAAGTTTCTTTTCAGTTGCAAACTCCACTCCATACATATATATGGGGAGGTACTAGCTCCAACTCGGTTTTACAGTGAAAACTGCAGGAACTTCAAACCGGCACTAGGAAAGAGACTGAGAAACCAGAGTAAAAGTTTCTCCTACAAACCGTTCCCTTTGTGCTAGATGAACGAACGATTCTCCACATGCTCAGTTCTGTGAGATAAGTGTGTTTGAAAGCCGTACTTCACCTAGCTCTTTGGGAACACAAAGTTCTTTTCAGTGGCAAACCCTACTCCATACATATTTATGGGGTGGTACTAGCTCCAACTCGGTTTTACAATGAAAACTGCAGGAACTTCAAACCGTCACTAGGAAACAGACTGAGAAACCAGAGTAAAAGTTTCTCCTGCAACCAGTTCCCTTTGTGCTAGATGAAAGAACGTCTCTCCACATGCTCAGTTCTGAGGGATAAATGTGTGTGAAAGCCGTCCTTCACCTAGCTTGTTGGGAACACAAAGTTTCTTTTCAGTTGCAAATTACAATTTGTACATATATATGGGGAGGTACTAGCTCCAACTCGGTTTTACAGTGAAAACTGCAGGAACTACTAACCGGCACTCAGAAACAGACTGAGAATCCAGAGTAAAAGTTTCCCCTGTAACGCGTTCCCTTTGTGCTAGATGAACGAACGTCTCTCCACATACTCAGTTCTGAGAGATTAGTGTGAGTGAAAGCCGTCCTTCACCTAGCTTGTTGGGAACACAAAGTATCTTTCAGTAGCAAACCCCAATCCATACATATATATGGGGAGGTACAAGCTCCAACTCGGTTTTACAGTGAAAACTGCAGGAACTTCAAACTGGCACTAGGAAACAGTCTGAGAAACCAGAGTAAAAGTTTCCCCTGCAACCCGTGCCTTTTGTGCTAGATGAACGAACGTCTCTCCACATGCTCAGTTCTGAGGGATAAGTGTGTGTAAAAGCCGTCCTTCACCTAGCTTGTTGGGAACACAAAGTTTCTATTCAGTGGCAAACACCACTCCTTACATATATATGGGGAGGTACTAGCTCCAACTCTGTTTTACAGTGAAACTGCAGGAACTTCAAAACGGCACAAGGAAACAGACTGAGAAACCAGAGTAAAAGGTTCTCCTGCAACCCGTTCCCTTTGTGCTAGATGAACGAACGTCTCTCCACATGCTCAGTTCTGAGGGATAAATTTGTGTGAAAGCCGTCCTTCACCTAGCTTGTTGGGAACACAAATTTTCTTTTCAGTTGCAAACTCCACTCCATACATATATATGGGGAGGTACTAGATCCAACTCGGTTTTACAGTGAAAACTGCAGGAACTTCAAAACCGGCACTAGGAAACAGACTGAGAAATCAGAGTAAAAGTTTCCCCTGCAACCCGTTCCCTTTGTGCTAGATGAACGAACGTCTCTCCACATGCTCAGTTCTGAGAGATAAGTGTGTGTGAAAGCCGTACTTCCCCTAGCTTCTTGGGAACACATAGTTTCTTTTCAGTTGCAAACTCCACTCCATACATATATATGGGGAGGTACTAGCTCCAACTCCGTTTTACAGTGAAAACTGTAGGAACTTCTAACCGGCACTAGGAAACAGACTGAGAAACCAGAGTAAAAGTTTCTCCTGCAACCCGTTCCCTTTGTGCTAGATGAACGAACGTCTCTCCACATGCTCATTTCTGAGAGATAAGTGTGTTTGAAAGCCGTACTTCACCTAGCTTGTTGGGAACACAAAGTTCTTTTCAGTGGCAAACCCCAATCCATCCATATTTATGGGGAGGTACTAGCACCAACTCGGTTTTACAATGAAAACTGCAAGAACTTCAAACCGTCACTAGGAAACAGACTGAGAAACCAGATTAAAAGTTTCTCCTGCATCCAGTTCCCTTTGTGCTAGATGAACGAACGTCTCTCCACATGCTCAGTTCTGAGGGTTAAATGTGTGTGAAAGCCGTCCTTCACCTAGCTTGTTGGGAACACAAAGTTTCTTTTCAGGAGCAAACCCCACTCCATACATATATATGGGGAGGTACTGGCTCCAAATCGGTTTTACAGTGAAAACTGCAGGAACTTCAAACCGGCACTAGGAAACAGACTGAGAAGCCAGGTTCATAATTTCTCCTGCAACCCGTTCCCTTTGTGCTAGATGAACGAACGTTTCTCCACATGCTCAGTTCTGAGAGATAAGTGTGTGTGAAAGCCGTCCTTTACCTAGCTTGTTGGGAACACAAAGTATCTTTCAGTAGCAAACCCCAATCCATACATATATATGGGGAGGTACTAGCTCCAACTCGGTTTTACAGTGAAAACTGCAGGAACTTCAAACTGGCACTAGGAAACAGTCTGAGAAACCAGAGTAAAAGTTTCCCCTGCAACCCGAGCCTTTTGTGCTAGATGAACGAACGTCTCTCCACATGCTCAGTTCTGAGGGATAAGTGTGTGTGAAAGCCGTCCTTCACCTAGCTTGTTGGGAACACAAAGTTTCTATTCAGTTGCAAACTCCACTCCATACATATATATGGGGAGGTACTTGCTCCAACTCGGTTTTACAGTGAAAACTGCAGGAACTTCAAAACCGGCACTAGGAAACAGACTGAGAAATCAGAGTAAAAGTTTCCCCTGAAACCAGTTCCCTTTGTGCTAGATGAACGAACGTCTCTCCACATGCTCAGTTCTGAGAGATAAGTGTGTGTGAAAGCCGTACTTCCCCTAACTTGTTGGGAACACCAAGTTTCTTTTCAGTTGCAAACTCCACTCCATACATATATATGGGGAGGTACTAGCTCCAATTCGGTTTTACAGTGAAAACTGCAGGAACTTCAAACCGGCACTAGGAAACAGACTGAGAAACCAGAGTAAATGTTTTTCCTGCAACCCGTTCCCTTTGCGCTAGATGAACGAACGTCTCTCCACATGCTCAGTTCTGAGAGATAAGTGTGTGTGAAAGCCGTCCTTCACCTAGCTTGTTGGGAACACAAAGTTTCTTTTCCGTTGCAAACCCACTCCATACATATATATGGGGAGGTACTAGCTCCAACTCTGTTTTACAGTGAAAACTGCAGGAAATTCAAACCGGCACTAGGAAACAGACTGAGAAACCAGAGTAAATGTTTCTCCTACAACACGTTCCCCTTGTGCTAAATGAACGAATTCTATCCACATACTTAGTTCTGAGGGATAAGTGTGTTTGAAAGCCATACTTCTCCTAGCTTGTTGGGAACACAAAGTTTTTTAAGTTGCAAACTCCACTCCATACATATATATGGGGAGGTACTAGCTCCAACTCGGTTTTACAGTGAAAACAGCAGGAACATCAAACCGGCACTAGGAAACAGACTGAGAAACCGGATTAAAAGTTCTCCTGCAACCAGTTCCTTTTGTGCTAGATGAACGAACGTCTCTCCACATGCTCAGTTCTGAGGGATAAGTGTTTGTGAAAGCCGTCCTTCACCTAGCTTGTTGAGAACACCAAGTTTCTTTTCAGTTGTAAACTCCACTCCATACATATATATGGGGAGGTACTACCTCCAACTCGGTTTTACAGTGAAAACTGCAGGAACTTCAAACCGGCACTAGGAAACAGACTGAGAAACCAGAGTAAATGTTTCTCCTGCAACCCGTTCCCTTTGTGCTAGATGAACGAACGTCTATCCACATGCTCAATTCTGAGAGATAAGTGTGTGTGAAAGCCGTACTTCACCTAGCTTGTTGGGAACACAAAGTTTCTTCTCAGTTGCAAACTCCACTCCATACATATATATGGGGAGGTACTAGCTCCAACTCGGTTTTACAGTGAAATGTGCAGGAACTTCAAACCGGCACTAGGAAACAGACTGAGAAACCAGAGTAAAAGTTTCTCCTGCAACCCGTTCCCTTTGTGCTAGATGAACGAACGTCTCTCCACATGCTAAGTTCTGAGAGATAAGTGTGTGTGAAAGCCGTCCTTCACCTAGCTTGTTGGGAACACAAAGTTTCTTTCAGTAGCAAACCCCAATCCAAACATATATATGGGGAGGTACTAGCTCCAACTCGGTTTTACAGTGAAAACTGCAGGAACTTCAAACCGGCACTAGGAAACAGACTGAGAAACCAGAGTAAATGTTTCTCCTGCAACACGTTCCCTTTGTGCTAGGTGAACGAACGTCTCTCCACATGCTCAGTTCTGAGAGATAAGTGTGTGTGAAAGCCGTCCTTCAACTAGCTTGTTGGGAACACAAAGTTTCTTCTCAGTTGCAAACTCCACTCCATACATATATATGGGGAGGTACTAGCTCCAACTCGGTTTTACAGTGAAAAATGCAGGAACTTCAAACTGGCACTAGGAAACAGTCTGAGAAACCAGAGTAAAAGTTTCCCCTGCAACCAGTGCCTTTTGTGCTAGATGAACGAACGTCTCTCCACATGCTCAGTTCTGAGGGATAAGTGTGTGTGAAAGCCGTCCTTCACCTAGCTTGTTGGGAACACAAAGTTTCTATTCAGTGGCAAACACCACTCCATACATATATATGGGGAGGTACTAGCTCCAACTCTGTTTTACAGTGAAACTGCAGGAACTTCCAAACGGCACAAGGAAACAGACTGAGAAACCAGAGTAAAAGTTTCTCCTGCAACCCGTTCCCTTTGTGCTAGATGAACGAACGTCTCTCCACATGCTCAGTTCTGAGGGATAAATTTGTGTGAAAGCCGTCCTTCACCTAGCTTGTTGGGAACACAAATTTTCTTTTCAGTTGCAAACTCCACTCCATACATATATATGGGGAGGTACTAGATCCAACTCGGTTTTACAGTGAAAACTGCAGGAACTTCAAAACCGGCACTAGGAAACAGACTGAGAAATCAGAGTAAAAGTTTCCCCTGCAACCCGTTCCCTTTGTGCTAGATGAACGAACGTCTCTCCACATACTCAGTTCTGAGAGATAAGTGTGTGTGAAAGCCGTACTTCCCCTAGCTTCTTGGGAACACATAGTTTCTTTTCAGTTGCAAACTCCTCTCCATACATATATATGGGGAGGTACTAGCTCCAACTCGGTTTTACAGTGAAAACTGCAGGAACTTCAAACCGGCACTAGGAAACAGACTGAGAAACCAGAGTAAATGTTTCTCCTGCAACCCGTTCCCTTTGTGCTAGATGAATGAACGTCTCTCCACATGCTCAGTTCTGAGAGATAAGTGTGTTTGAAAGCCGTACTTCCCCTAGCTTGTTGGGAACACAAAGTTCTTTTCAGTGGCAAACCCCACTCCATACATATTTATGGGGATGTACTAGCTCCAACTCGGTTTTACAATGAAAACTGCAGGAATTTCAAACCGTCACTAGGAAACAGACTGAGAAACCAGAGTAAAAGTTTCTCCTGCAACCACTTCCCTTTGTGCTAGATGAACGAACGTCTCTCCACATGCTCAGTTCTGAGGGATAAATGTTTGTGAAAGCCGTCCTTTACCTAGCTTGTTGGGAACACAAAGTTTCTTTTCAGTTGCAAACTCCACTCCATACATATATATGGGGAGGTACTAGCTCCAACTCCGTTTTACAGTGAAAACTGTAGGAACTTCAAACCGGCACTAGGAAACAGACTGAGAAACCAGAGTAAAAGTTTCTCCTGCAACCCGTTCCCTTTGTGCTAGATGAACGAACGTCCCTCCACATGCTCATTTCTGAGAGATAAGTGTGTTTGAAAGCCGAACTTCACCTAGCTTGTTGGGAACTCAAAGTTCTTTTCAGTGGCAAACCCCAATCCATCCATATTTATGGGGAGGTACTAGCACCAACTCCGTTTTACAATGAAAACTGCAGGAACTTCAAACCGTCACTAGGAAACAGACTGAGAAACCAGATTAAAAGTTTCTCCTGCATCCAGTTCCCTTTGTGCTAGATGAACGAACGTCTCTCCACATGCTCAGTTATGAGGGATAAATGTGTGTGAAAGCCGTCCTTCACCTAGCTTGTTGGGAACACAAAGTTTCTTTTCAGTAGCAAACCCCACTCCGTACATATATATGGGGAGGTACTGGCTCCAACTCGGTTTTACAGTGAAAACTGCAGGAACTTCAAACCGGCACTAGGAAACAGACTGAGAAACCAGGTTAATAATTTCTCCTGCAACCCGTTCCCTTTGTGCTAGATGAACGAACGTCTCTCCACATGCTCAGTTCTGAGAGATAAGTGTGTGTGAAAGCCGTCCTTCACCTAGCTTGTTGGGAACACAAAGTATCTTTCAGTAGCAAACCCCAATCCATACATATATATGTGGAGGTACTAGCTCCAACTCGGTTTTACAGTGAATACTGCAGGAACTTCATACTGGCACTAGGAAACAGTCTGAGAAACCAGAGTAAAAGTTTCCCCTGCAACCCGTGCCTTTTGTGCTAGATGAACGAACGTCTCTCCACATGCTCAGTTCTGAGAGATAAGTGTGTGTGAAAGCTGTCCTTCACCTAGCTTGTTGGGAACACAAAGTTTCTTTTCCGTTGCAAACCCACTGCATACATATATATGGGGAGGTACTAGCTCCAACTCTGTTTTACAGTGAAAACTGCAGGAAATTCAAACCGGCACTAGGAAACAGACTGAGAAACCAGAGTAAAAGTTTCTCCTACAACACGTTCCCCTTGTGCTAAATGAACGAATTCTATCCACATACTTATTTCTGAGGGATAAGTGTGTTTGAAAGCCATACTTCACATAGCTTGTTGGGAAAACAAAGTTTCTTTAAGTTGCAAACTCCACTCCATACATATATATAGGGAGGTACTAGCTCCAACTCGGTTTTACAGTGAAAACTGCAGGAACTTCAAACCGGCACTAGGAAACAGACTGAGAAACCGGATTAAAAGTTCTCCTGCAACCAGTTCCTTTTGTGCTAGATGAACGAACGTCTCTCCACATGCTCAGTTCTGAGGTATAAGTGTTTGTGAAAGCCGTCCTTCACCTAGCTTGTTGAGAACACCAAGTTTCTTTTCAGTTGCAAACTCCACTCCATACATATATATAGGGAGGTACTAGCTCCAACACGGTTTTACAGTGAAAACTGCAGGAACTTCAAACCGGCACTAGGAAACAGACTGAGAAACCAGAGTAAATGTTTCTCCTGCAACCCGTTCCCTTTGTGCTAGATGAAAGAACGTCTCTCCACATGCTCAGTTCTGAGAGATAAGTGTGTGTGAAAGCCGTCCTTCACCTAGCTTGTTGGGAACACAAAGTTTCTTTTCCGTTGCAAACTTACTCCATACATATATATGGGGAGGTACAAGCTCCAACTCTATTTTACAGTGAAAACTGCAGGAAATTCAAACCGGCACTAGGAAACAGACTGAGAAACCAGAGTAAAAGTATCTCCTACAACACGTTCCAATTGTGCTAAATGAACGAAGTCTATCCACATACTTATTTCTGAGGGATAAGTGTGTGTGAAAGCCATTCTTCACCTAGTTTGTTGGGAACACAAAGTTTCTTTAAGTTGCAAACTACACTCCATACATATATATGGGGAGGTACTAGCTCCAACTCGGTTTTACAGTGAAAACTGCAGGAACTTCAAACCGGCACTAGGAAACAGACTGAGAAACCGGAGTAAATGTTCTCCTGCAACCAGTTCCTTTTGTGCTAGATGAACGAACGTCTCTCCACATGCTCAGTTCTGAGAGATAAGTGTGTGTGAAAGCCGTCCTTCACCTAGCTTGTTGGGAACACAAAGTTTCTTTTCAGTTGCAAACTCCAATCCATACATATATATGGGTAGGTACTAGCTAAAAACTCGGTTTTACAGTGAAAACTGCAGGAACTTCAAACCGGCACTCAGAAACAGACTGAGAATCCAGAGTAAAAGTTTCTCCTGCAACCCGTTCCCTTTGTGCTAGATGAACGAACGTCTCTCCACATGCTCAGTTCTGAGAGATAAGTGTGTGTGAAAGCCGTCCTTCATCTAGCTTGTTCGGAACACAAAGTTTCTTTTAAGTTGCAAACTCCAATCCATACATATATATGGGGAGGTATTAGCTCCAACTCGGTTTTACAGTGAAAACTGCAGGAACTTCAAACCGGGACTACGAAACAGACTGAGAAATCAGAGTAAAAGTTTCCCCTGCAACGCATTCCCTTTGAGATAGATGAACGAACTTCTCTCCACATGCTCAGTTCTGAGAGATAAGTGTGTGTGAAAGCCGTCCTTCACCTAGCTTATTGGGAACACAAAGTTTCTTTTCAGTTGCAAACTCCACTCCATACATATATATGGGGAGGTACTAGCTCCAAATCGGTTTTACAGTGAAAACTGCAGGAACTTCAAACTGGCACTAGGAAAAAAACTGAGAAACCAGAGTAAAAGTTTCTCCTGCAACCCGTTCCCTTTGTGCTAGATGAACGAACGTCTCTCCACATGCTCAGTTCTGAGAGATAAGTGTGTGTGAAAGCCGTACTTCAACTAGCTTGTTATGAACACAAAGTTTCTTTTCAGTTGCAAACTCCACTCCATACATATATATGCGGAGGTACTAGCTCCAACTCTGTTTTACAGTGAAAACTGCAGGAACTTCAAACCGGCACTAGGAAACAGACTGAGAAACCACAGTAAAAGTTTCTCCTGCAACCCGTTCCCTTTGTGCTAGATGAACGAACGTCTCTACACATGCTCAGTTCTGAGAGATAAGTGTGTGTGAAAGCCATTCTTCACATAGCTTGTTGGGAACACAAAGTTCTTTTCAGTGGCAAACCCCACTCCATACATATTTATGGGGAGGTACTAGCTCCAACTCGGTTTTTCAATGAAAACTGCAGGAACTTCAAACCGTCACTAGGAAACAGTCTGAGAAACCAGAGTAAAAGTTTCTCCTGCAACCAGTTCCCTTTGTGCTAGATGAACGAACGTCTCTCCACATACTCAGTTCTGAGAGATAAGTGTGTTTGAAAGCCGTACTTCACCTAGCTTGTTGGGAACACAAAGTTCTTTTCAGTGGCAAACCCCACTCCATACATATTTATGGGGAGGTACTAGCTCCAACTCGGTTTTTCAATGAAAACTGCAGGAACTTCAAACCGTCACTAGGAAACAGTCTGAGAAACCAGAGTAAAAGTTTCTCCTGCAACCCGTTCCCTTTGTGCTAGATGAACGAACGTCTCTCCACATGCTCAGTTCTGAGGGATAAATGTGTGTGAAAGCCGTCCTTCACCTAGCTTGTTGGGAACACAAAGTTTCTTTTCAGATGCAAACTCCACACCATACATATATATGGGGAGGTACTAGCTCCAACTCGGTTTTACAGTGAAAACTGCAGGAACTTCAAACCGGCACTAGGAAACAGACTGAGAAACCAGAGTAAAAGTTTCTCCTACAACCCGTTCCCTTTGTGCTAGATGAACGAACGTCTCTCCACATGCTCAGTTCTGAGGGATAAATGTGTGTGAAAGCCGTCCTTCACCTAGCTTGTTGGGAACACAAAGTTTCTTTTCAGTTGCAAACTCCAATTTGTACATATATATGGGGAGGTACTAGCTCCAAATCGGTTTTACAGTGAAAACTGCAGTAACTTCAAACCGGCACTAAGAAAAAGACTGAGAAACCAGAGTAAAAGTTTACACTGCAACCCGTTCCCTTTGTGCTAGATGAACGAAGGTATCTCCACATGCTCAGTTCTGAGAGATAAGTGTGTGTGAATGCCGTCCTTCACCTAGCTTGTTGGGAACACAAAGTTTCTTTTCAGTTGCAAACTCCACTCCATACATATATATGGGGAGGTACTAGCTCCAACTCGGTTTTACAGTGAAAACTGCAGGAACTTCAAACCGGCACTAGGAAACAGACTGAGAAACCAGAGTAAAAGTTTCTCCTGCAACCCGTTCCCTTTGTGCTAGATGAACGAACGTCTCTCCACATGCTCAGTTCTGAGAGATAAGTGTGTGTGAAAGCCGTACTTCACCTAGCTTGTTGGGAACACAAAGATTCTTTTCAGTATCAAACACCACTCCATACATATATATGGGGAGGTACTAGCTCCAACTCGGTTTTACAGTGAAAACTGCAGGAACTTCAAACCGGCACTAGGAAACAGACTGAGAAACCAGGTTAAAAATTTCCCTGCAAACCGTTCCCTTTGTGCTAGTTGAACGAAAGTCTCTCCACATGCTCAGTTCTGAGAGATAAGTGTGTGTGAAAGACGTCCTTCACCTAGCTTGTTGGGAACACAAAGTTTCTTTTCAGTAGCAAACCCCAATCCATACATATATATGGGGAGGTACTAGCTCCAACTCGGTTTTACAGTGAAAACTGCAGGAACTTCAAACCGGCACTAGGAAACAGACTGAGAAACCAGAGTAATAGTTTCCCCTAAATCCCGTGCCTATTGTGCTAGATGAACGAACGTCTCCCCACATGCTCTTTTCTGTGGGATAAGTGTGTGTGAAAGCCGTCCTTCACCTAGCTTGTTGGGAACACAAAGTTTCTTTTCAGTGGCAAACACCACTCCATGCAAATATAAGGGGAGGTACTAGCTCCAACTCGGTTTTACAGTGAAAACTGCAGGAACTTCAAACCGGCACTAGGAACCAGACTGAGAAACCTGAGTAAAAGTTTCTCCTGCAACCCGTTCCCTTTGTGCTAGATGAACGAACGTCTCTCCACATGCTCAGTTCTGAGGGATAAATATGTGTGAAAGCCGTCCTTCACCTAGCTTGTTGGGAACACAAAGTTTCTTTTCAGTT
Source organism: Camelus dromedarius (assembly GCF_036321535.1). Taxonomy (NCBI): domain Eukaryota; kingdom Metazoa; phylum Chordata; class Mammalia; order Artiodactyla; family Camelidae; genus Camelus; species Camelus dromedarius. The sequence goes on along the minus strand of NC_087470.1, from coordinate 1,212,913 downwards.
GCAAACTCCACTCCATACATATATATGGGTAGGTAGTAGCTCCAAAACGGTTTTAGAGTGAAAACTGCAGGAACTTCAAACCGGCGCTAGAAAACAGACTGAGAAACCAGAGTAAAAGTTTCTCCTGCAACACGTTCCCTTTGTGCTAGATGAACGAACGTCTCTCCACATGCTCAGTTCTGAGAGATAAGTGTGTGTGAAAGCCGTCCTTCACCTAGCTTGTTGGGAACACAAAGTTCCTTTTCAGTAGCAAACTCCAATCAATACATATAAATGGGTAGGTACTAGCTCCAACTCGGTTTTACAGTGAAAATTGCAGGAACTTCAAACCAGCACTCAGAAACACACTGAGAATCCAGAGTAAAAGTTTCCCCTGCAACGCATTCCCTTTTTGCTAGATGAACGAAAGTCTCTCCACATGCTCAGTTCTGAAAGATATGTGTGTGTGAATACCGTCCTTCACCTAGGTTGTTGGGAACACAAAGTTTCTTTTCAGTTGAAAACTCCACTCCATACATATATATGGGGAGGTAATATCTCCAACTCGGTTTTACAGTGAAAACTGCAGGAACTTCAAACCGGCACTAGGAAACAGACTGAGAAACCACAGTAAAAGTTTCTCCTGCAACCCGTTCCCTTTGTGCTAGATGAACGAACGTCTCTCCACATGCTCAGTTCTGAGAGATAAGTGTGTTTGAAAGCCGTACTTCACCTAGCTTGTTGGGAACACAAAGTTCTTTTCAGTGGCAAACCCCACTCCATACATATTTATGGGGAGGTACTAGCTCCAACTCGGTTTTACAATGAAAACTGCAGGAACTTCAAACCGTCACTAGGAAGCAGACTGAGAAACGAGAGTAAAAGTTTCTCCTGCAACCCGTTCCCTTTGTGCTAGATGAACGAACGTCTCTCCACATGCTCAGTTCTGAGGGATAAATGTGTGTGAAAGCCGTCCTTCACCTAGCTTGTTGGGAACACATAGTTTCTTTTCAGTTGCAAACTCCACGCCATACATATATATGGGGAGGTACTAGCTCCAACTCGGTTTTACAGTGAAAACTGCAGTAACTTCAAACCGGCACTAGGAAAAAGACTGAGAAACCAGAGTAAAAGTTTACCCTGCAACCCGTTCCCTTTGTGCTAGATGAACGAACGTATCTCCACATGCTCAGTTCTGAGAGATAAGTGTGTGTGAATTCCGTCCTTCACCTAGCTTGTTGGGAACACAAAGTTTCTTTTCAGTTGCAAACTCCACTCCATACATATATATAGGGGTACTAGATCCAACTCGGTTTTACAGTGAAAACTGCAGGAACTTCAAACCGGCACTAGGAAACAGACTGAGAAACCAGAGTAAAAGTCTCTCCTGCAAACCGTTCCCTTTGTGCTAGATGAACGAACGTCTCTCCACATGCTCAGTTCTGAGAGATAAGTGTGTTTGAAAGCCGTACTTCACCTAGCTTGTTGGGAACACAAAGTTATTTTCAGTGGCAAACCCCACTCCATACATATTTATGTGGAGGTACTAGCTCCAACTCGGTTTTAAAATCTAAACTGCAGGAAATTCAAACTGTCACTAGGAAACAGACTGAGAAACCAGAGTAAAAGTTTCTCCTGCAACCAGTTCCCTTTGTGCTAGAAGAACGAACGTCTCTCCACATGCTCAGTTCTGAGGGATAAATGTGTGTGAAAGCCGTCCTTCACCTAGCTTGTTGGGAACACAAAGTATCTTTTCAGTTGCAAACTCCACTCCATACATATATATGGGGAGGTACTAGCTCCAACTCGGTTTTACAGTGAAAACTGCAGTAACTTCAAACCGGCACTAGGAAAAAGACTGAGAAACCAGAGTAAAAGTTAAACCTGCAACCCGTTCCCTTTGTGCTAGATGAACGAAAGTATCTCCACATGCTCAGTTCTGAGAGATAAGTGTGTGTGAAAGCCGTCCTTCACCTAGCTTGTTGGGAACACAAAGTTTCTTTTCAGTAGCAAACCTCAATCCATACATATATATAGGGAGGTACTAGCTCCAACTCGGTTTTACAGTGAAAACTGCAGGAACTTCAAACCGGCACTAGGAAACAGACTGAGAAACCAGAGTAAAGTTTCCCCTGCAACCCGTGCCTTTTCTGATAGATGAACGAAGGTCTCTCCACATGCTCAGTTATGAGAGATAAGTGTGTGTGAAAGCCGTCCTTCACCCAGCTTGTTCGGAACACAAAGTTTCTTTTCAGTGGCAAACACCACTCCATACATATATATGGGGAGGTACTAGCTCCAACTCGGTTTTACAGTGAAAACTGCAGGAACTTCAAACCGGCACTAGGAAACAGACTGAGAAACCAGAGAAAAAGTTTCTCCTGCAACCCGTTCCCTTTGTGCTAGATGAACGAACGTCTCTCCACATGCTCAGTTCTGAGAGATAAGTGTGTGTGAAAGCCGTCCTTCACCTAGCTTGTTGGGAACACAAAGTTCCTTTTCAGTAGCAAACTCCAATCAATACATATAAATGGGGAGGTACTACCTCCAAATCGGTTTTACAGTGAAAACTGCAGGAACTTCAAACCAGCACTCAGAAACAGACTGAGAATCCAGAGTAAAAGTTTCCCCTGCAACGCATTCCCTTTGTGCTAGATGAACGAACGTCTCTCCACATGTTCAGTTCTGAGAGATAAGTGTGTGAAAGCCGTCGTTCAACTATCTTGTTGGGAACACAAAGTTTCTTTTCAGTTGCAAACTCCACTCCATACATATATATGGGGAGGTACTAGCTCCAACTCGGTTTTACAGTGAATACTGTAGGAACTTCAAACTGGCACTAGGAAACAGACTGAGAAACCAGAGTAAAAGTTTCTCGTGCAACCCGTTCCCTTTGTGGTAGATGAACGAACGTCTCTCCACATGCTCAGTTCTGAGAGATAAGTGTGTGTGAAAGCCGTACTTCACCTAGCTTGTTATGAACACAAAGTTTATTTTCAGTTGCAATCTACACTCCATACATATATATGCGGAGGTACTACCTTCAACTCGGTTTTACAGTGAAAACTGCAGGAACTTCAAACCGGCACTAGGAAACAGACTGAGAAACCAGAGTAAATGTTTCTCCTGCAACCCGTTTCCTTTGTGCTAGATGAACGAACGTCTCTACACATGCTCAGTTCTGAGAGAAAAGTGTGTGTGAAAGTCGTCCTTCACATAGCTTGTTGGGAACACAAAGTTTCTTTTCCGTTGCAAACTCCACTCCATACATATATATGGGGAGGTACTAGCTCCAACTCGGTTTTACAGTGAAAACTGCAGGAACTTCAATCCGGCACTAGGAAACAGACTGAGAATCCAGAGTAAATTTTCTCCTGCAACCCGTTCCCTTTGTGCTAGATGAACGAAAGTCTCTCCACATGCTCAGTTCTGAAAGATAAGTGTGTGTGAATACCGTCCTTCACCTAGGTTGTTGGGAACACAAAGTTTATTTTCAGTTGAAAACTCCACTCCATACATATATATGGGGAGGTACTATCTCCAACTCGGTTTTACAGTGAAAACTGCAGGAACTTCAAACCGGCACTAGGAAACAGACTGAGAAACCAGAGTAAAAGTTTCTCCTGCAACCCGTTCCCTTTGTGCTAGATGAACGAACGTATCTCCACATGCTCAGTTCTGAGAGATAAGTGTGTGTGAATTCCGTCCTTCACCTTGCTTGTTGGGAACACAAAGTTTCTTTTCAGTTGCAAACTCCACTCCATACATATATATAGGGGTACTAGATCCAACTCGGTTTTACAGTGAAAACTGCAGGAACTTCAAACCGGCACTAGGAAACAGACTGAGAAACCAGAGTAAAAGTTTCTCCTGCAACCCGTTCCCTTTGTGCTAGATGAACGAACGTCCCTCCACATGCTCAGTTCTGAGAGATAAGTGTGTTTGAAAGCCGTACTTCACCTAGCTTGTTGGGAACACAAAGTTCTTTTCAGTGGCAAACCCCACTCCATACATATTTATGGGGAGGTACTAGCTCCAACTCGGTTTTACAACCTAAACTGCAGGAAATTCAAACCGTCACTAGGAAACAGACTGAGAAACCAGAGTAAAAGTTTCTCCTGCAACCAGTTCCCTTTGTGCTAGATGAACGAACGTCTCTCCACATGCTCAGTTCTGAGGGATAAATGTGTGTGAAAGCCGTCCTTCACCTAGCTTGTTGGGAACACAAAGTTTCTTTTCAGTTGCAAACTCCACTCCATACATATATATGGGTAGGTACTAGCTCCAACTCGGTTTTACAGTGAAAACTGCAGTAACTTCAAACCGGCACTAGGAAAAAGACTGAGAAACCAGAGTAAAAGTTTACCCTGCAACCCGTTCCCTTTGTGCTAGATGAACGAACGTATCTCCACATGCTCAGTTCTGAGAGATAAGTGTGTGTGAAAGCCGTTCTTCACCTAGCTTGTTGGGAACACAAAGTTTCTTTTCAGTAGCAAACCTCAATCCATACATATATATAGGGAGGTACTAGCTCCAACTCGGTTTTACAGTGAAAACTGCAGGAACTTCAAACCGGCACTAGGAAACAGACTGAGAAACCAGAGTAAAAGTTTCCCCTGCAACCCGTGCCTTTTGTGATAGATGAACGAAGGTCTCTCCACATGCTCAGTTCTGAGAGATAAGTGTGTGTGAAAGCCGTCCTTCACCTAGCTTGTTGGGAACACAAAGTTTCTTTTCAGTGGCAAACACCACTCCATACATATATATGGGTAGGTACTAGCTCCAACTCGGTTTTACAGTGAAAACTGCAGGAACTTCAAACCGGCACTAGGAAAAAGACTGAGAAACCACAGTAAAAGTTTCTCCTGCAACCCGTTCCCTTTGTGCTAGATGAACGAACGTCTCTCCACATGCTCAGTTCTGAGAGATAATTGTGTGTGAAAGCCGTACTTCACCAAGCTTGTTGGGAACACAAAGTTTCTTTTCAGTAGCAAACCCCAATCCATACATATATATGGGGGGGTACTAGCTCCAACTCGGTTTTTTCAGTGAAAACTGCAGGATCTTCAAACCGGCACTAGGAAACAGACTGAGAAACCAGAGTAAAAGTTTCCCCTGCAACCCGTGCCATTTGTGATAGATGAACGAAGGTCTCTCCACATGCTCAGTTCTGAGAGATATTTGTGTGTGAAAGCCGTCCTTCACCTAGCTTGTTTTGAACACAAAGTTTCTTTTCAGTGGCAAACACCACTCCATACATATATATGGGCAGGTACAAGCTCCAACTCGGTTTTACAGTGAAAACTGCAGGAACTTCAAACCGGCACTAGGAAACAGACTGAGAAACCAGAGTAAAAGTTTCTCCTGCAACCCGTTCCCTTTGTGCTAGATGAACGAACGTCTCTCCACATGCTCAGTTCTGAGAGAAAATTGTGTGTGAAAGCCGTCCTTCCCCTAGCTTGTTGGGAACACAAAGTTTCTTTTCAGTTGCAAACTCCACTCCATACATATATATGGGGAGGTACTAGCTCCAACTCGGTTTTACACTGAAAACTGCAGGAACTTCAACACGGCACTAGGAAACAGACTGAGAAACCAGAGTAAAAGTTTCCCCTGCAAACCGTGCCTTTTGTGATAGATGAACGAAGGTCTCTCCACATGCTCAGTTCTGAGAGATAAGTTTGTTTGAAAGCCGTCCTTCACCTAGCTTGTTGGGAACACAAAGTTTCTTTTCACTGGCAAACACCACTCCATACATATATATGGGGAGGTACAAGCTCCAAGTCGGTTTTACAGTGAAAACTGCAGGAACTTCAAACCGGCACTAGGAAACAGACTGAGAAACCAGAGTAAAATTTTCTCCTGCAACCCGTTCCCTTTGTGCTAGATGAACGAACGTCTCTCCACATGCTCAGTTCTGAGAGATAAGTGTGTGTGAAAGCCGTCCTTCACCTAGCTTGTTGGGAACACAAAGTTTCTTTTCAGTAACAAACCCCAATCCATACATATATATGGGGAGGTACTAGCTCCAACTCGGTTTTTTCAGTGAAAACTGCAGGAACTTCAAACCGGCACTAGGAAACAGACTGAGAAACCAGAGAAAAAATTTCACCTGCTACACGTGCCTTTTGTGATAGATGAACGAAGGTCTCTCCACATGCTCAGTTCTGAGGGATAAGTGTGTGTGAAAGCCGTCCTTCACCTAGCTTGTTGGGAACACAAAGTTTCTTTTCAGTGGCAAACACCACTCCATACATATATATGGGGAGGTACTAGCTCCAACTCGGTTTTACAGTGAAAACTGCAGGAACTTCAAACTGGCACTAGGAAACAGACTGAGAAACCAGAGTAAAATTTCTCCTGCAACCCGTTCCCTTTGTGCTAGATGAACGAACGTCTCTCCACATGCTCAGTTCTGAGAGACAAGTGTGAGTGAAAGCCGTCCTTCCCCTAGCTTGTTGGGAACACAAATTTTCTTTTCAGTTGCAAACTCCACTCCATACATATATATGGGGAGGTACTAGCTCCAACTCGGTTTTACACTAAAAACTGCAGGAACTTCAAACCGGCACTAGGAAACAGACTGAGAAACCAGAGTAAATGTTTCTCTTGCAACCCGTTCCCTTTGTGCTAGATGAACGAACGTCTCTCCACATGCTCAGTTCTGAGAGATAAGTGTGTGTGAAAGCCGTCCTTCACCTAGCTTGTTGGGAACACAAAGTTTCTTTTCAGTTGCAAAATCCACTCCATACATATATATGGGGAGGTACTATCACCAACACGGTTTTACAGTGAAAACTGCAGGAACTTCAAACCGGCACTAGGAAACAGACTGAGAAACCAGAGTAAAAGTTTCTCCTGCAACGCGTTCCCTTTGTGCTAGATGAACGAACGTCTCTCCAGATGCTCAGTTCTGAGAGATAAGTGTGTTTGAAAGCCGTACTTCACCTTGCTTGTTGGGAACACAAAGTTCTTTTCAGTGGCAAACACCACTCCATACATATTTATGGGGAGGTACTAGCTCCAACTCGGTTTTACAATGAAAACTGCAGGAACTTCAACCCGTCACTAGGAAACAGACTGAGAAACCAGAGTAAAAGTTTCTCCTGCAACAAGTTCCCTTTGTGCTAGATGAACGAACGTCTCTCCACATGCTCAGTTCTGAGGGATAAATGTGTGTGAAAGCCGTCCTTCACCTAGCTTGTTGGGAACACAAAGTTTCTTTTCATTTGCAAACTCCACTCCATACATATATATGGGGAGGTACTAGCTCCAACTCGGTTTTACAGTGAAAACTGCAGTAACTTCAAACCGGCACTAGGAAAAAGATGGGAAACCAGAGTAAAAGTTTACCCTGCAACCCTTTCCATTTGTGCTAGATGAACGAACGTATCTCCACATGCTCAGTTCTGAGAGATAAGTGTGTGTGAAAGCCGTCCTTCACCTAGCTTGTTGGGAACACAAAGTTTCTTTTCAGTTGCAAACTCCACTCCATACATATATATGGGGGGTACTAGATCCAACTCGGTTTTACAGTGAAAACTGCAGGAACTTCAAACCGGCACTAGGAAACAGACTGAGAAACCAGAGTAAAAGTTTCTCCTGCAACCCGTTCCCTTTGTGCTAGATGAACGAACGTCTCTCCACATGCTCAGTTATGAGAGATAAGTGTGTGTGAAAGCCGTCCTTCACCTAGCTTCTTGGGAACACAAAGTTTATTTTCAGTAGCAAACCCCACTCCGTACATATATATGGGGAGGTACTAGCTCCAAATCTGTTTTACAGTGAAAACTGCAGGAAATTCAAACCGGCACTAGGAAACAGCCTGAGAAACCAGTGTATAAGTTTCCACTGCAACCCGTTCCCTTTGTGCTAGATGAACGAACGTCTCTCCAGATGCTCAGTTATGAGAGATAAGAGTGTGTGAAAGCCGTCATTCACCTCGCTTGTTGGGAACACAAAGTTTCTTTTCAGTTGCAAACCCCACTCCATACATATATATGGGGAGGTACTAGCTCCAACTCGGTTTTACAGTGAAAACTGCAGGAACTTCAAACCGGCACTAGGAAACAGACTGAGAAAACAGAGTAATAGTTTTTCCTGCAACCCGTTCCCTTTGTGCTAGATGAACGAACGTCTCTCCACATGCTCAGTTCTGAGAGATAAGTGTGTGTGAAAGCCGTCCTTCACCTAGCTTGTTGGGAACACAAAGTTTGTTCTCAGTTGCAAACTCCACTCCATACATATATACGGGGAGGTACTAGCTCCAACACGGTTTTACAGTTAAAACTGCAGGAACTTCAAACCGGCACTAGGAAACACACTGAGAAACCAGTGTATAAGTTTCCACTGCAACCAGTTCCCTTTGTGTGAGATGAACGAACGTCTCTCCAGATGCTCAGTTCTGAGAGGTAAGTGTGTGTGAAAGCCGTACTTCACCCAGGTTGTTGGGAACAGAAAGTTTGTTCTCAGTTGCAATCTCCACTCCATACATATATATGGGGAGGTACTAGCTCCAACTCGGTTTTACAGTGAAAACTGCAGTAACTTCAAACCGGCACTAGGAAAAAGACTGAGAAACCAGAGTAAAAGTTTACACTGCAACCCGTTCCCTTTGTGCTAGATGAACGAACGTCTCTCCACATGCTCAGTTCTGAGAGGTAAGTGTGTGTGAATTCCGTCCTTCACCTAGCTTGTTGGGAACACAAAGTTTCTTTTCAGTTGCAAACTCCACTCCATACATATATATAGGGGTACTAGATCCAACTCGGTTTTACAGTGAAAACTGCAGGAACTTCAAACCGGCACTAGGAAACAGACTGAGAAACCAGAGTAAAAGTTTCTCCTGCAACCCGTTCCCTTTGTGCTAGATGAACGAACGTCTCTCCACATGCTCAGTTCTGAGAGATAAGTGTGTGTGAAAGCCGTACTTCACCTAGCTTGTTAGGAACACAAAGTTTCTTTTCAGTAGCAAACCCCAATCCATACATATATATGGGGGGGTACTAGCTCCAACTCGGTTTTTTCAGTGAAAACTGCAGGAACTTCAAACCGGCACTAGGAAACAGACTGAGAAACCAGAGTAAAAGTTTCCCCTGCAACACGTGCCATTTGTGATAGATGAACGAAGGTCTCTCCACATGCTCAGTTCTCAGAGATAATTGTGTGTGAAAGCCGTCCTTCACCTAGCTTGTTTTGAACACAGAGTTTCTTTTCAGTGGCAAACACCACTCCATACATATATATGGGGAGGTACTAGTTCCAACTCGGTTTTACAGTGAAAACTGCAGGAACTTCAAACCGGCACTAGGAAACAGACTGAGAAACCAGAGTAAAAGTTTCTCCTGCAACCCGTTCCCTTTGTGCTAGATGAACGAACGTCTCTCCACATGCTCAGTTCTGAGAGACAAGTGTGTGTGAAAGCCGTCCTTCTCCTAGCTTGTTGGGAACACAAAGTTTCTTTTCAGTTGCAAACTCCACTCCATACATATATATGGGGAGGTACTAGCTCCAAATCTGTTTTACACTGAAAACTGCAGGAACTTCAAACCGGCACTAGGAAAAAGACTGAGAAACCAGAGTAAAAGTTTCCCCTGCAAACCGTGCCTTTTGTGATAGATGAACGAAGATCTCTCCACATGCTCAGTTCTGAGAGATAAGTGTGTGTGAAAGCCGTCCTTCACCTAGCTTGTTGGGAACACAAAGTTTCTTTTCAGTGGCAAACACCACTCCATACATATATATGGGGAGGTACAAGCTTCAAGTCGGTTTTACAGTGAAAACTGCAGGAAATTCAAACCGGCACTAGGAAACAGACTGAGAAACCAGAGTAAAAGTTTCTCCTGCAACCCGTTCCCTTTGTGCTAGATGAACAAACGTCTCTCCACATGCTCAGTACTGAGAGATAAGTGTGTGTGAAAGCCGTCCTTCACCTAGCTTGTTGGGAACACAAAGTTTCCTTTCAGTAACAAACCCAAATCCATACATATATAAGGGGAGGTACTAGCTCCAACTCGGTTTTTTCAGTGAAAACTGCAGGAACTTCAAATCGGCACTAGGAAACAGACTGAGAAACCAGAGTAAAAGTTTCCCCTGCAACACGTGCCTTTTGTGATAGATGAACGAAGGTCTCTCCACATGCTCAGTTCTAAGAGATAAATGTGTGTGAAAGCCGTCCTTCACCTAGCTTGTTGGGAACACTAAGTTTCTTTTCAGTGGCAAACACCACTCCATACATATATATGAGGAGGTACTAGCTCCAACTCGGTTTTACAGTGAAAACTGCAGGAACTTCAAACTGGCACTAGGAAACAGACTGAGAAACCAGAGTAAAATTTCTCCTGCAACCCGTTCCCTTTGTGCTAGATGAACGAACGTCTCTCCACATACTCAGTTCTGAGAGACAAGTGTGAGTGAAAGCCGTCCTTCCCCTAGCTTGTTGGGAACACAAAGTTTCTTTTCAGTTGCAAACTCCACTCCATACATATATATGGGGAGGTACTAGCTCCAACTCTGTTTTACACTAAAAACTGCAGGAACTTCAAACCGGCACTAGGAAACAGACTGAGAAACCAGAGTAAATGTTTCTCTTGCAACCCGTTCCCTTTGTGCTAGATGAACGAACGTCTCTCCACATGCTCAGTTCTGAGAGATAAGTGTGTGTGAAAGCCGTCCTTCACCTAGCTTGTTGGGAACACAAAGTTTCTTTTCAGTTGCAAAATCCACTCCATACATATATATGGGGAGGTACTATCTCCAACACGGTTTTACAGTGAAAACTGCAGGAACTTCAAACCGGCACTAGGAAACAGACTGAGAAACCAGAGTAAGAGTTTCTCCTGCAACCCGTTCCCTTAGTGCTAGATGAACGAACGTCTCTCCACATGCTCAGTTCTGAGAGATAAGTGTGTTTCAAAGCCGTACTTCACCTAGCTTGTTGTGAACGCAAAGTTCTTTTCAGTGGGAAACCCCACTCCATACATATTTATGGGGAGGTACTAGCTCCAACTCGGTTTTACAATGAAAACTGCAGGAACTTCAAACCGTCACTAGGAAACAGACTGAGAAACCAGAGTAAAAGTTTCACCTGCAACAAGTTGCCTTTGTGCTAGATGAACGAACGTCTCTCCACATGCTCAGTTCTGAGGGATAAATGTGTGTGAAAGCCGTCCTTCACCTAGCTTGTTGGGAACACAAAGTTTCTTTTCAGTTGCAAACTCCACTCCATACGTATATATGGGGAGGTACTAGCTCCAACTCGGTTTTACAGTGAAAACTGCAGGAAATTAAAACCAGCACTAGGAAACAGCCTGAGAAACCAGTGTATAAGTTTCCACTGCAACCCGTTCCCTTTGTGCTAGATGAACGAACGTCTCTCCAGATGCTCAGTTATGAGAGATAAGAGTGTGTGAAAGCCGTCCTTCACCTAGCTTGTTGGGAACACAAAGTTTCTTTTCAGTTGCAAACCCCACCCCATACATATATATGGGGAGGTACTAGCTCCAACTCGGTTTTACAGTGAAAACTGCAGGAACTTCAAACCGGCACTAGGAAACAGACTGAGAAACCAGAGTAAAAGTTTTTCCTGCAACCCGTTCCCTTTGTGCTAGATGAACGAACGTCTCTCCACATGCTCAGTTCTGAGAGATAAGTGTGTGTGAAAGCCGTCCTTCACCTAGCTTGTTGGGAACACAAAGTTTGTTCTCAGTTGCAAACTCCACTCCATACATATATACGGGGAGGTACTAGCTCCAACACGGTTTTACAGTGAAAACTGCAGGAACTTCAATCCGGCACTCGGAAACACACTGAGAAACCAGTGTATAAGTTTCCACTGCAACCCGTTCCCTTTGTGCGAGATGAACGAACGTCTCTCCAGATGCTCAGTTCTGAGAGGTAAGTGTGTGTGAAAGCCGTACTTCACCCAGGTTGTTGGGATCAGAAAGTTTGTTCTCAGTTGCAATCTCCACTCCATACATATATATGGGGAGGTACTAGCTCAAACTCGGTTTTACAGTGAAAACTGCAGGAACTTCAAACCGGCACTAGGAAACAGACAGGGAAAACAGAGTAAAAGTTTCTCCTGCAACCCGTTCCCATTGTGCTAGATGAACGAACGTCTCTCCACATGCTCAGTTCTGAGAAATAAGTGTGTGTGAAAGCCGTCCTTCACCCAGCTTGTTGGGAATACAAAGTTTCTTTTCAGTTGCAAACACCACTCCATACATATATATGGGGAGGTACTAGCTCCAACTCTGTTTTACAGTGAAAACTGCAGGAACTTCAAACCGGCACTACGAAACAGACTGAGAAACCAGAGTAAAAGTTTTTTCTGCAACCCGTTCCCTTTGTGCTAGATGAACGAACGTCTCTCCACATGCTCAGTTCTGAGGGATAAATGTGTGTGAAAGCCGTCCTTCACCTAGCTTGTTGGGAACACAAAGTTTCTTTTCAGTTGCAAACTCCACTCCATACGTATATATGGGGAGGTACTAGCTCCAACTCGGTTTTACAGTGAAAACTGCAGGAAATTAAAACCAGCACTAGGAAACAGCCTGAGAAACCAGTGTATAAGTTTCCACTGCAACCCGTTCCCTTTGTGCTAGATGAACGAACGTCTCTCCAGATGCTCAGTTATGAGAGATAAGAGTGTGTGAAAGCCGTCCTTCACCTAGCTTGTTGGGAACACAAAGTTTCTTTTCAGTTGCAAACCCCACCCCATACATATATATGGGGAGGTACTAGCTCCAACTCGGTTTTACAGTGAAAACTGCAGGAACTTCAAACCGGCACTAGGAAACAGACTGAGAAACCAGAGTAAAAGTTTTTCCTGCAACCCGTTCCCTTTGTGCTAGATGAACGAACGTCTCTCCACATGCTCAGTTCTGAGAGATAAGTGTGTGTGAAAGCCGTCCTTCACCTAGCTTGTTGGGAACACAAAGTTTGTTCTCAGTTGCAAACTCCACTCCATACATATATACGGGGAGGTACTAGCTCCAACACGGTTTTACAGTGAAAACTGCAGGAACTTCAATCCGGCACTCGGAAACACACTGAGAAACCAGTGTATAAGTTTCCACTGCAACCCGTTCCCTTTGTGCGAGATGAACGAACGTCTCTCCAGATGCTCAGTTCTGAGAGGTAAGTGTGTGTGAAAGCCGTACTTCACCCAGGTTGTTGGGATCAGAAAGTTTGTTCTCAGTTGCAATCTCCACTCCATACATATATATGGGGAGGTACTAGCTCAAACTCGGTTTTACAGTGAAAACTGCAGGAACTTCAAACCGGCACTAGGAAACAGACAGGGAAAACAGAGTAAAAGTTTCTCCTGCAACCCGTTCCCATTGTGCTAGATGAACGAACGTCTCTCCACATGCTCAGTTCTGAGAAATAAGTGTGTGTGAAAGCCGTCCTTCACCCAGCTTGTTGGGAATACAAAGTTTCTTTTCAGTTGCAAACACCACTCCATACATATATATGGGGAGGTACTAGCTCCAACTCTGTTTTACAGTGAAAACTGCAGGAACTTCAAACCGGCACTACGAAACAGACTGAGAAACCAGAGTAAAAGTTTTTTCTGCAACCCGTTCCCTTTGTGCTAGATGAACGAACGTCTCTCCACATGCTCAGATCTGAGGGATAAATGTGTGTGAAAGCCGTCCTTCACGTAGCTTCTTGTGAACACAAAGTTTCTTTTCAGTTGCAAACTCCAATTTATACATATATATGGGGAGGTACTAGCTCCAGCTCGGTTTTACAGTGAAAAATGCAGGAACTTCAAACCGGCACTAGGAAACAGACTGAGAAACCAGAGTAAAAGTTTCTCCTGCAACCCGTTCCATTTGTGCTAGATGAACGAACGTCTCTCCACATGCTCATTTCTGAGGGATAAATGTGTGTGAAAGCCGTCCTTCACATATCTTGTGGGAACACAAAGTTTCTTTTTAGTTGCAAACTCAATTCCATACTTATATATGGGGAGGTACTAGCTCCAACTCGGTTTTACAGTGAAAACTGCAGGAATATCAAACCGGCACTAGGAAACAGGCTGAGAAACCAGAGTAAAAGTTTCTCCTGCAACCAGTTCCCTCTGTGCTAGATGAACGAACGTCTCTCCACATGCTCAGTTCTGTGGGATAAGTGTTTGTGAAAGCCGACCTTCACCTAGCTTGTTTCGGAACACAAAGTTTCTTTTCAGTTGCAAACTCCACTCCATATATATATATGGGGAGATACTAGCTCCAACTCGGTTTTATAGTGAAAACTGCAGGAACTTCAAACCGGCACTAGGAAACAGACTGAGAAACCAGAGTAAAAGTTTCTCCTGCAAACCGTTCCCTTTGTGCTAGATGAACGAACGTCTCTCCACATGCTCAGTTCTGAGGGATAAATGTGTGTGAAAGCCGTCCTTCACCTAGCTTGTTGGGAACACAAAATTCTTTTCAGTTGCAAACTCCAGTTGATACATATACATGGGGAGGTACTAGCTCCAACTCGGTTTTACAGTGAAAACTGCAGTAACTTCAAAACGGCACTAGGAAAAAGACTGAGAAACGAGAGTAAAAGTTTACCCTGCAACCCGTTCCCTTTGTGCTAGATGAACGAACGTCTCTCCACATGCTCAGTTCTGAGAAATAAGTGTGTGTGAAAGCCGTCCTTCACCTAACTTGTTGGGAACACAAAGTTTCTTTTCAGTAGCAAACCTCAATCCATACATATATATAGGGAGGTACTAGTTCCAACTCGGTTTTACAGTGAAAACTGCAGGAACTTCAAACCGGCACTAGGAAACAGACTGAGAAACCAGAGTAAAGTTTCCCTGCAACCCGTGCCTTTTGTGATAGATGAACGAAGGTCTCTCCACATGCTCAGTTCTGAGAGATAAGTGTGTGTGAAAGCCGTCCTTCACCCAGCTTGTTGGGAACACAAAGTTTCTTTTCAGTGGCAAACACCACTCCATACATATATATGGGGAGGTACTAGCTCCAACACGGTTTTACAGTGAAAACTGCAGGAACTTCAAACCGGCACTAGGAAACAGACTGAGAAACCAGAGTAAAAGTTTCTCCTGCAACCCGTTCCCTTTGTGCTAGATGAACGAACGTCTCTCCACATGCTCAGTTCTGAGAGATAAGTGTGTGTGAAAGCCGTCCTTCACCTAGCTTGTTGGGAACACGAAGTTCCTTTTCAGTAGCAAACTCCAATCAATACATATAAATGGGGAGGTACTAGCTCCAACTCGGTTTTACAGTGAAAACTGCAGGAACTTCAAACCAGCACTCAGAAAAAGACTGAGAATCCAGAGTAAAAGTTTCCCCTGCAACACGTGCCTTTTGTGATAGATGAACGAAGGTCTCTCCACATGCTCAGGTCTGAGAGATAAGTGTGTGTGAAAGCCGTCCTTCACCTAGCTTGTTGGGAACACAAAGTTTCTTTTCAGTTGCAAAATCCACTCCATACATATATATGGGGAGGTACTATCTCCAACACGGTTTTACAGTGAAAACTGCAGGAACTTCCAACCGGCACTAGGAAACAGACTGAGAAACCAGAGTAAAAGTTTCTCCTGCAACCCGTTCCCTTTGTGCTAGATGAACGAACGTCTCTCCACATGCTCAGTTCTGAGAGATAAGTGTGTTTGAAAGCCGTACTTCACCTAGCTTGTTGGGAACACAAAGTTCTTTTCAGTGGCAAACCCCACTCCATACATATTTATGGGGAGGTACTAGCTCCAACTCGGTTTTACAATGAAAACTGCAGGAACTTCAAACCGTCACTAGGAAACAGACTGAGAAACCAGAGTAAAAGTTTCTCCTGCAACAAGTTCCCTTTGTGCTAGATGAACGAACGTCTCTCCACATGCTCAGTTCTGAGGGATAAATGTGTGTGAAAGCCGTCCTTCAACTAGCTTGTTGGGAACACAAAGTTTCTTTTCAGTTGCAAACTCCACTCCATACATATATATGGGGAGGTACTAGCTCCAACTCGGTTTTACAGTGAAAACTGCAGTAACTTCAAACCGGCACTAGGAAAAAGACTGAGAAACCAGAGTAAAAGTTTACCCTGCAACCCTTTCCCTTTGTGCTAGATGAACGAACGTATCTCCACATGCTCAGTTCTGAGAGATAAGTGTGTGTGAAAGTCGTCCTTCACCTAGCTTGTTGGGAACACACAGTTTCTTTTCAGTTGCAAACTCCACTCCATACATATATATGGGGGGTACTAGATCCAACTCGGTTTTACAGTGAAAACTGCAGGAACTTCAAACCGGCACTAGGAAACAGACTGAGAAACCAGAGTAAAAGTTTCTCCTGCAACCCGTTCCCTTTGTGCTAGATGAACGAACGTCTCTCCACATGCTCAGTTCTGAGAGATAAGTGTGTGTGAAAGCCGTCCTTCACCTAGTTTCTTGGGAACACAAAGTTTATTTTCAGTAGCAAACCCCACTCCGTACATATATATGGGGAGGTACTAGCTCCAACTCGGTTTTACAGTGAAAACTGCAGGAACTTCAAACCGGCACTAGGAAACAGACTGAGAAACCAGGTTAAAAATTTCTCCTGCAACCCGTTCCCTTTGTGCTAGATGAACGAACGTCTCTCCACATGCTCAGTTCTGAGAGATAAGTGTGGTGAAAGCCGTCTTTCACCTAGCTTGTTGGGAACACAAAGTTTCTTTTCAGTTGCAAACCCCAATCCATACATATATATGGGGAGGTACTAGCTCCAACTCGGTTTTACAGTGAAAACTGCAGTAACTTCAAACCGGCACTAGGAAAAAGACTGAGAAACCAGAGTAAAAGTTTACCCTGCAACCCTTTCCCTTTGTGCTAGATGAACGAACGTATCTCCACATGCTCAGTTCTGAGAGATAAGTGTGTGTGAAAGTCTTCCTTCACCTAGCTTGTTGGGAACACACAGTTTCTTTTCAGTTGCAAACTCCACTCCATACATATATATGGGGGGTACTAGATCCAACTCGGTTTTACAGTGAAAACAGCAGGAACTTCAAACCGGCACTAGGAAACAGACTGAGAAACCAGAGTAAAAGTTTCTCCTGCAACCCGTTCCCTTTGTGCTAGATGAACGAACGTCTCTCCACATGCTCAGTTCTGAGAGATAAGTGTGTGTGAAAGCCGTCCTTCACCTAGCTTATTGGGAACACAAAGTTTATTTTCAGTAGCAAACCCCACTCCGTACATATATATGGGGAGGTACTAGCTCCAACTCGGTTTTACAGTGAAAACTGCAGGAACTTCAACCCGGCACTAGGAAACAGACTGAGAAACCAGGTTAAAAATTTCTCCTGCAACCCGTTCCCTTTGTGCTAGATGAACGAACGTCTCTCCACATGCTCAGTTCTGAGAGATAAGTGTGTGTGAAAGCCGTCTTTCACCTAGCTTGTTGGGAACACAAAGTTTCTTTTCAGTTGCAAACCCCAATCCATACATATATATGGGGAGGTACTAGCTCCAACTCGGTTTTACAGTGAAAACTGCAGGAACTTCAAACCGGCACTAGGAAACAGACTGTGAAACCAGAGTAAAAGTTTCGCCTACAACCCGTGCCTTTTGTGATAGATGAACGAAGGTCTCTCCACATGCTCAGTTCTGAGAGATAAGTGTGTGTGAAAGCCGTCCTTCACCTAGCTTGTTGGGAACACAAAGTTTCTTTTCAGTGGCAAACACCTCTTCATACATATATATGGGGAGGTACTAGCTCCAAGTCGGTTTTACAGTGAAAACTGCAGGAACTTCAAACCGGCACTAGGAAACAGACTGAGAAACCAGAGTAAAAGTTTCTCCTGCAACCCGTTACATTTGTGCTAGATGAACGAACGTCTCTCCACATGCTCAGTTCTGAGGGATAAATGTGTGTGAAAGCCGTCCTTCACCTAGCTTGTTGGGAACACAAAGTTTCTTTTCAGATGCAAACTCCACTCCATACATATATATGGGGAGGTACCAGCTCCAAATCTGTTTTACAGTGAAAACTGCAGGAACTTCAAAACCGGCACTAGGAAACAGACTGAGAAATCAGAGTAAAAGTTTCCCCTGCAACCCGTTCCCTTTGTGCTAGATGAACGAACGTCTCTCCACATGCTCATTTCTGAGAGACAAGTGTGTGTGAAAGCCGTCCTTCCCCTAGCTTGTTGGGAACACAAAGTTTCTTTTCAGTTGCAAACTCCACTCCATACATATATATGGGGAGGTACTAGCTCCAACTCGGTTTTAAAGTGAAAACTGCAGGAACTTCAAACCGGCACTAGGAAACAGACTGAGAAACCAGAGTAATAGTTTCTTCTGACACCGTTCCCTTTGTGCTAGATTAACAAACGTCTCTCCACATGCTCAGTTCTGAGGGATAATTATGTGTGAAAGCCGTCCTTCACCTAGGTTCCTGGGAACACAAAGTTTCTTTTCCGTTGCTAACCCACTCCATACATATATATGGGGAGGTACTAGCTCCAACTCGGTTTTAAAGTGAAAACTGCAGGAACTTCAAACCGGCACTAGGAAACAGACTGAGAAACCAGAGTAAAAGTTTTTCCTGCAACCCGTTCCCTTTGTGCTAGATGAACGAACGTCTCTCCACATGCTCAGTTCTGAGAGATAAGTGTGTGTGAAAGCCGTCCTTCACCTAGCTTGTTGGGAACACAAAGTTTGTTCTCAGTTGCAAACTCCACTCCATACATATATACGGGGAGGTACTAGCTCCAACACGGTTTTACAGTGAAAACTGCAGGAACTTCAAATCGGCACTCGGAAACACACTGAGAAACCAGTGTATAAGTTTCCACTGCAACCCGTTCCCTTTGTGCGAGATGAACGAACGTCTCTCCAGATGCTCAGTTGTGAGAGGTAAGTGTGTGTGAAAGCCGTACTTCACCCAGGTTGTTGGGAACAGAAAGTTTGTTCTCAGTTGCAATCTCCACTCCATACATATATATGGGGAGGTACTAGCTCAAACTCGGTTTTACAGTGAAAACTGCAGGAACTTCAAACCGGCACTAGGAAACAGACAGAGAAAACAGAGTAAAAGTTTCTCCTGCAACCCGTTCCCATTGTGCTAGATGAACGAACGTCTCTCCACATGCTCAGTTCTGAGAAATAAGTGTGTCTGAAAGCCGTCCTTCACCCATCTTGTTGGGAACACAAAGTTTCTTTTCATTTGCAAACACCACTCCATACATATATATGGGGAGGTACTAGCTCCAACTCTCTTTTACAGTGAAAACTGCAGGAACTTCAAACCGGCACTACGAAACAGACTGAGAAACCAGAGTAAAAGTATTTCCTGCAACCCGTTCCCTTTGTGCTAGATGAACGAACGTCTCTCCACATGCTCAGATCTGAGGGATAAATGTGTGTGAAAGCCGTCCTTCACGTAGCTTCTTGTGAACACAAAGTTTCTTTTCAGTTGCAAACTCCAATTTATACATATATATGGGGAGGTACTAGCTCCAACTCGGTTTTACAGTGAAAACTGCAGGAACTTCAAACCGGCACTAGGAAACAGACTGAGAAACCAGAGTAAAAGTTTCTCCTGCAACCCGATCCATTTGTGCTAGATGAACGAACGTCTCTCCACATGCTCATTTCTGAGGGATAAATGTGTGTGAAAGCCGTCCTTCACATATCTTGTGGGAACACAAAGTTTCTTTTTAGTTGCAAACTCAATTCCATACTTATATATGGGGAGGTACTAGCTCCAACTCGGTTTTACAGTGAAAACTGCAGGAACTTCAAACCGGCACTAGGAAACATACTGAGAAACCAGAGTAATAGTTTCTTCTGACACCCGTTCCCTTTGTGCTAGATTAACAAACGTCTCTCCACATGCTCAGTTCTGAGGGATAATTATGTGTGAAAGCCGTCCTTCACCTAGGTTCCTGGGAACACAAAGTTTCTTTTCCGTTGCAAACCCACTCCATACATATATATGGGGAGGTACTAGCTCCAACTCGGTTTTACAGTGAAACCTGCAGGAACTTCAAACCGGCACTAGGAAACAGACTGAGAAACCAGATTAAAAGTTTTTCCTGCAACCCGTTCCCTTTGTGCTAGATGAACGAACGTCTCTCCACATGCTCAGTTCTGAGAGATAAGTGTGTGTGAAAGCCGTCCTTCACCTAGCTTGTTGGGAACACAAAGTTTGTTCTCAGTTGCAAACTCCACTCCATACATATATACGGGGAGGTACTAGCTCCAACACGGTTTTACAGTGAAAACTGCAGGAACTTCAAACCGGCACTCGGAAACACACTGAGAAACCAGTGTATAAGTTTCCACTGCAACCCGTTCCCTTTGTGCGAGATGAACGAACGTCTCTCCAGATGCTCAGTTCTGAGAGGTAAGTGTGTGTGAAAGCCGTACTTCACCCAGGTTGTTGGGAACATAAAGTTTGTTCTCAGTTGCAATCTCCACTCCATACATATATATGGGGAGGTACTAGCTCAAACTCGGTTTTACAGTGAAAACTGCAGGAACTTCAAACCGGCACTAGGAAACAGACAGAGAAAACAGAGTAAAAGTTTCTCCTGCAACCCGTTCCCATTGTGCTAGATGAACGAACGTCTCTCCACATGCTCAGTTCTGAGAAATAAGTGTGTGTGAAAGCCGTCCTTCACCCAGCTTGTTGGGAACACAAAGTTTCTTTTCAGTTGCAAACACCACTCCATACATATATATGGGGAGGTACTAGCTCCAACTCTGTTTTACAGTGAAAACTGCAGGAACTTCAAACCGGCACTACGAAACAGACTGAGAAACCGGAGTAAAAGTTTTTCCTGCAACCCGTTCCCTTTGTGCTAGATGAACGAACGTCTCTCCACATGCTCAGATCTGAGGGATAAATGTGTGTGAAAGCCGTCCTTCACGTAGCTTCTTGTGAACACAAAGTTTCTTTTCAGTTGCAAACTCCAATTTATACATATATATGGGGAGGTACAAGCTCCAACTCGGTTTTACAGTGAAAACTGCAGGAACTTCAAACCGGCACTAGGAAACAGACTGAGAAACCAGAGTAAAAATTTCTCCTGCAACCCGTTCCATTTGTGCTAGATGAACGAACGTCTCTCCACATGCTCATTTCTGAGGGATAAATGTGTGTGAAAGCCGTCCTTCACATATCTTGTGGGAACACAAAGTTTCTTTTTAGTTGCAAACTCAATTCCATACTTATATATGGGGAGGTACTAGCTCCAACTCGGTTTTACACTGAAAACTGCAGGAACATCAAACCGGCACTAGGAAACAGGCTGAGAAACCAGAGTAAAAGTTTCTCCTGCAACCAGTTCCCTTTGTGCTAGATGAACGAACGTCTCTCCACATGCTCAGTTCTGTGGGATAAGTGTTTGTGAAAGCCGACCTTCACCTAGCTTGTTTCGGAACACAAAGTTTCTTTTCAGTTGCAAACTCCACTCCATATATATATATGGGGAGATACAAGCTCCAACTCGGTTTTATAGTGAAAACTGCAGGAACTTCAAACCGGCACTAGGAAACAGACTGAGAAACCAGAGTAAAATTTCTCCTGCAAACCGTTCCCTTTGTGCTAGATGAACGAACGTCTCTCCACATGCACAGTTCTGAGAGATAAGTGTGTGTGAAAGCCGTCCTTCACCTAGCTTGTTGTGAACACAATGTTTCTTTTCAGTTGCAAATTCCAATTTATACATGTATATGGTGAGGTACTAGCTCCAACTCGGTTTTACAGTGAAAACTGCAGGAACTTCAAACCGGCACTATGAAACAGACTGAGAAACCAGAGTAAATATTTCTCCTGCAACCCTTTCCCTTGTGCTAGATGAAAGAATGTCTCTCCACATGCTCAGTTCTGAGTGATAAGTGTGTGTGAAAGCCGTCCTTCACCTAGCTTGTTGGGAACACAAAGTTTCTTCTCAGTTGCAAACTACACTCCATACATATATACGGGGAGGTACTAGCTCCAACACGGTTTTAAAGTGAAAACGGCAAGAACTTCATACCGGCACTCGGAAACAGACAGAGAAAACAGAGTAAAAGTTTCTCCTGCAACCCGTTTCCTTTGTGCTAGATGAAGGAACGTCTCTCCACATGCTCAGTTCTGAGGGATAAGTGTGTGTGAAAGCCGTCCTTCACATAGCTTGTTGGGAACACAAAGTTTCTTTTCAGCTGCAAACCGGAATCCATATATTTATATGGGGAGGTACTTGCTCCAACTCCGTTTTACAGTGAAAAATGCTGGAACTTCAAACCGGCACTAGGAAACAGGCTGAGAAACCAGAGTAAAAGTTTGTCCTGCAACCAGTTCCCTTTGTGCTAGATGAACGAACGTCTCTCCACATGCTCAATTCTGAGAGATAAGTGTGTGTGAAAGCCGCCCTTCACCTAGCTTGTTGGGAACACAAAGTTTGTTCTCAGTTGCAAACTCCACTCCATACATATATACGGGGAGGTACTAGCTCCAACACGGTTTTAAAGTGAAAACGGCAGGAACTTCAAACCGGCAATAGGAAACAGACTGAGAAACCAGAGTAAAAGTTTCTCCTGCAACCCGTTCCCTTTGTGCTAGATGAATGAACGTCTCTCCACATGCTCAGTTGTGAGAGAAAAGGGTGTGTGAAAGCCGTCCTTTACCTAGCTTGTTGGGAACACAAAGTTTCTTTTCATTTGCAAACTCCAATCCATACATATATATGGGGAGGTACTAGCTCCAACTCGGTTTTACAGTGAAAACTGCAGGAACTTCAAACCGGCACTAAGAAACAGACTGAGAAACCAGAGTAAAAGTTTCTCCTGCAACCCGTTCCCTTTGTGCTAGATGAACGAACGTCTCTCCACATGCTCAGTTCTGATTGATAAGTGTGTGTGAAAGCCGTCCTTCACCCAGCTTGTTGGGAACACAAAGTTTCTTTTAAGTTGCAAACCCCAATCCATACATATATATGGGGAGGTACAAGCTCCAACTCGGTTATACAGTAAAAACTGCAGGAACTTCAAACCGGCACTAAGAAACAGACTGAGAAACCAGAGTAAAACTTTCTCATGCAACCCATTCCCTTTGTGCTAGATGAACGAACGTCTCTCCACATGCTCAGTTCTGAGGGATAAATGTGTGTGAAAGCCGCCCTTCACGTAGCTTCTTGTGAACACAAAGTTTCTTCTCAGTTGCAAACTCCACTCCATATATATATATGGGTAGGTATTAGCTCCAACTCGGTTTTACAGTGAAAAATGCTGGAACTTCAAAACGGCACTAGGAAACAGACAGGGAAACCAGAGTAAAAATTTCTCCTGCTACCCGTTCTCTTTGTGCTAGATGAACGAACGTCTCTCCACATGCTCAGTTCTGAGAGATAAGTGTGTGTGAAAGCAGTCCTTCACCTAGCTTGTTGGGAACACAAAGTTTCTTTTCAGTTGCAAACTCCACTCCATACATATATAAGGGGAGGTACTAGTTCCAACTCGGTTTTACAGTGAAAACTGCAGGAACTTCTAAGCGGCACTACGAAACAGACTGAGAAACCAGAGTAAAAGTTTCTCCTGCAACCCGTTCCCTTTGTTCTAGATGAACGAACGTCTCTCCACATGCTCAGTTCTGAGAGATAAGTGTGTGTGAAAGCCGTCCTTCAACTAGCTTGTTGGGAACACAAAGATTCTTTTCAGTTGCAAACTCCAATCCATATATATATTTGGGGAGGTACTAGCTCCAACTCAGTTTTACAGGGAAAAATGCAGGAACTTCAAACCGGCACTCGGAAACAGACTGAGAAAGCAGAGAAAAAGTGTCTCCTGCAACCCGTTCCCTTGGTGCTAGATGAACGAACATCTCTCCACTTGCTCAGTTCTGAGAGATAAGTGTGTGTGAAAGCCGTCCTTCACCTAGCTTGTTGCGAACACAAAGATTCTTTTCAGTTGCAAACTCCACTTCATACATATAAATGGGTAGGTACTAGCTCCAACTCCGTTTTACAGTGAAAACTGCAGGAACTTCAAACCGGCACTCGGAAACAGACTGAGAAACCAGAGTAAATGTTTTCCCTGCAAACAGTTCCCTTTATGCTAGATGAACGAACGTCTCTCCACATGCTCAGTTCTGAGAGATAACTGTGTGTGAAAGCCGTCCTTCACATAGCTTGTTGGGAACACAAAGTTTCTTTTCAGTTGCAAACTCCACTCCATACATATATATGGGGAGGTACAAGCTCCAACTCGGTTTTACAGTGAAAACTGCAGGAACTTCTAAGAGGCACTACGAAACAGACTGAGAAACCAGAGTAAAAGTTTCTCCTGCAACCCGTTCCCTTTGTTCTAGATGAACGAACGTCTCTCCACATGCTCACTTCTGAGAGATAAGTGTGTGTGAAAGCCGTCCTTCAACTAGCTTGTTGGGAACACAAAGATTCTTTTCAGTTGCAAACTCCAATCCATATATATATTTGGGGAGGTACTAGCTCCAACTCGGTTTTACAGTGAAAACTGCAGGAACTTCAAACCGGCACTCGGAAACAGACTGAGAAACCAGAGTAAAAGTTTCTCCTGCAACCCGTTCCCTTTGTGCTAGATGAACGAACGTCTCTCCACATGCTCATTTCTGAGAGATATGTGTGTGTGAAAGCCGTCCTTCACCTAGCTTGTTGGGAACAAAAAAGATTCTTTTCAGTTGCAAACCCCACTCCATACAAATATATGGGGAGGTACTAGCTCCAACTCTGTTTTACAGTGAAAACTGCAGGAACTTCAAACCGGCACTCGGAAACAGACTGAGAAACCAGAGTAAAATTTCCCCTGCAACCCGTTCCCTTTATGCTAGATGAACGAACGTCTCTCCACATGCTAAGTTCTGAGAGATAAGTGTGTGTGAAAGCCGTCCTTCACCTAGCTTGTTGGGAACACAAAGTTTCTTTCCAGTTGCAAAATCCACTCCATAAATATACGGGGAGGTACAAGCTCCAACTCTTATTTACAGTGAAAACTGCAGGAACTTCTAAGCGGCACTAGGAAACAGACTGAGAAACCAGAGTAAAAGTTTCTCCTGCAACCCGTTCCCTTTGTGCTAGATGAACGAACTTCTCTCCACATGCTCAGTTCTGAAGAGATAAGTGTGTGTGAAAGCCGTCCTTCACCTAGCTTGTTGGGAACACAAAGATTCTTTTCAGTTGCAAACTTCAATCCATACATATATATGGGGAGGTATTAGCTCCAACTCGGTTTTACAGTGAAAACTGCAAGAACTTCAAACAGGCACTCGGAAACAGACTGAGAAACCAGAGTAAAAGTATCTCATGCAATCCGTTCCCTTTGTGCTAGATGAACGAACGTCTCTCCACATGCTCATTTCTGAGAGATTAGTGTGTGTGAAAGCCGTCCTTCACCTAGCTTGTTGGGAACACAAAGTTTGTTTTCAGTTGCAAACACCAATCCATACATATATATGGGGAGGTACTAGCACCAACTCGGTTTTACAGTGAAAACTGCAGGAACTTCACAAACGTACTCGGAAACAGACTGAGAAACCAGAGTAAAAGTTTCTCCTGCAACCCGTTCCCTTTGTGCTAGATGAACGAACGTCTCTCCACATGCTCAGTTCTGAGAGATAGATGTGTGTGAAAGCCGTCCTTCACCTAGCTTGTTGGGAACACAAAGTTTCTTTTCAGTTGCAAACCCCAATCCATACATATATATGGGGAGGTACTAGCTCCAACTCGGTTTTACAGTGAAAACTGCAGGAACTTCAAACCGGCACTCGGAAACAGACTGAGAAACCAGAGTAAAAGTTTCTCCTGCAACCCGTTCCCTTTGTGCTAGATGAACGAACGTCTCTCCACATGCTCAGTTATGAGAGATAAGTGTGTGTGAAAGCCGTCCTTCACCTAGCTTGTTGGGAACACAAAGTTTCTTTTCAGTTGCAAAATCCACTCCAAACTTATATATGGGGAGGTACAAGCTCCAAATCGGTTTTACAGTGAAAACTGCAGAAACTTCTAAGCGGCAATAGGAAACAGACTGAGAAACCAGAGTAAAAGTTTCTCCTGCAACCCGTTCCCTTTGTGCTAGATGAACGAACGTCTCTCCACATGCTCAGTTCTGAGAGATAAGTGTGTGTGAAAGCGATACTTCACCTAGCTTGTTGGGAACACAAAGATTCTTTTCAGTTGTAAACACCAATCCATACATATATATGATGAAGTACTAGCTCCAACTCGGTTTTACAGGGAAAAATGCAGGAACTTCAAACCGGCACTAGGAAACAGACTGAGAAAGCAGAGAAAAAGTGTCTCCTGCAACCCGTTCCCTTGGTGCTAGATGAACGAAAATCTCTCCACTTGCTCAGTTCTGAGAGATAAGTGTGTGTGAAAGCCGTCCTTCACCTAGCTTGTTGGGAACACAAAGATTCTTTTCAGTTGCAAACTCCACTTCATACATATAAATGGGTAGGTACTAGCTCCAACTCTGTTTTACAGTGAAAACTGCAGGAACTTCAAACCGGCACTAGGAAACAGACTGAGAAAGCAGAGAAAAATTGTCTCCTGCAACCCGTTCCTTGGTGCTAGATGAACGAACGTCTCTCCACTTGCTCAGTTCTCAGAGATAAGCGTGTGTGAATGCCGTCCTTCACCTAGGATGTTGGGAACACAAAGTTTCTTTTCAGTTGCAAACTCCACTCCATACATATATATGGGGAGGTACTAGCTCCAACTCGGTTTTACAGTGAAAACTGCAGGAACTTCAAACCGACACTAGGAAACAGACTGAGAAACCAGAGTAAAAGTTTCTCCTATAACCCGTTCCCTTTGTGCTAAATGAACGAAGTCTCTCCACATGCTCAGTTCTGAGGGATATGTGTGTGTGAAAGCCATACTTCACCTTGCTTGTTGTGAACACAAAGTTTCCTTTCAGTTGCAAACTCCACTCCATACATATATATGGGGAGGTACTAGCTCCAACTCGGTTTTACAGTGAAAACTGCAGGAACTTCAAACCGGCACTAGGAACCAGACTGAGAAACCAGAGTAAAAGTTTCTCCTGCAACCCGTTCCCTTTGTGATAGATGAACGAACGTCTCTCCACATGCTCAGTTCTGAGAGATAAGTGTGTGTGAAAGCCGTACTTCACCTAGCTTGTTGGGAACACAAAGTTTCTTTTCAGTTGCAAACCCCACTCCACACATATATATGGGTAGGTTCTAGCTCCAAATCTGATTTACAGTGAAAATTGCAGGAACTTCAAACCGGCACTAGGAAACAGACTGAGAAACCAGAGTAAAATTTTCTCCTGCAACCCGTTCCCTTTAAGCTAGATGAACGAACGTCTGTCCACATGCTAATTTCTGAGATATAAGTGTGTGTGAAAGCCGTCCTTCACCAAGCTTGTTGGGAACACAAAGTTTCTTTTCAGTTGCAAACTCCACTCCATACATATACGGGGAGGTACAAGCTCCAACTCTTATTTACAGTGAAAACTGCAGGAACTTCAAACCGGCACTCGGAAACAGACTGAGAAACCAGAGTAAAAGTTTCTCCTGCAACCCGTTCCCTTTGTGCTAGATGAACGACCGTCTCTCCACATGCTCAGTTATGAGAGATAAGTGTGTGTGAAAGCCGTCCTTCACCTAGCTTGTTGGGAACACAAAGTTTCTTTTCAGTTGCAAAATCCACTCCAAACTTATATATGGGGAGGTACAAGCTCCAACTCGGTTTTACAGTGAAAACTGCAGGAACTTCTAAGCGGCAATAGGAAACAGACTGAGAAACCAGAGTAAAAGTTTCTCCTGCAACCCGTTTCTTTTGTGCTAGATGAACGAACGTCTCTCCACATGCTCAGTTCTGAGAGATAAGTGTGTGTGAAAGCCGCACTTCAACTAGCTTGTTGGGAACACAAAGATTCTTTTCAGTTGCCAACTCCAATCCATACATATATATGGGGAGGTAGTAGCTCCAACTCGGTTTTACAGTGAAAACTGCAGGAACTTCAAACCGGCACTAGGAACCAGACTGAGAAACCAGAGTAAAAGTTTCTCCTGCAACCCGTTCCCTTTGTGATAGATGAACGAACGTCTCTCCACATGCTCAGTTCTGAGAGATAAGTGTGTGTGAAAGCCGTACTTCACCTAGCTTGTTGGGAACACAAAGTTTCTTTTCAGTTGCAAACCCCACTCCACACATATATATGGGTAGGTTCTAGCTCCAAATCTGATTTACAGTGAAAACTGCAGGAACTTCAAACCGGCACTAGGAAACAGACTGAGATACCAGAGTAAAATTTTCTCCTGCAACCCGTTCCCTTTAAGCTAGATGAACGAACGTCTCTCCACATGCTAATTTCTGAGATATAAGTGTGTGTGAAAGCCGTCCTTCACCAAGCTTGTTGGGAACACAAAGTTTCTTTTCAGTTGCAAACTCCACTCCATACATATACGGGGAGGTACAACCTCCAACTCTTATTTACAGTGAAACCTGCAGGAACTTCTAAGCGGCACTAGGAAACAGACTGAGAAACCAGAGAAAAAGTTTCTCCTGCAACCCGTTCCCTTTGTGCTAGATGAACGAACGTCTCTCCACATGCTCAGTTCTGAGAGATAGATGTGTGTGAAAGCCGTCCTTCACCTAGCTTTTTGGGAACACAAAGTTTCTTTTCAGCTGCAAACCCCACTCCATACATATATATGGGGAGGTACTAGCTCCAACTCGGTTTTACAGTGAAAACTGCAGGAACTTCAAACCGGCACTCGGAAACAGACTGAGAAACCAGAGTAAAAGTTTCTCCTGCAACCCGTTCCCTTTGTGCTAGATGAACGAACGTATCTCCACATGCTCAGTTATGAGAGATAAGTGTGTGTGAAAGCCGTCCTTCACCTAGCTTGTTGGGAACACAAAGTTTCTTTTCAGTTGCAAAATCCACTCCAAACTTATATATGGGGAGGTACAAGCTCCAACTCGGTTTTACAGTGAAAACTGCAGGAACTTCTAAGCGGCAATAGGAAACAGACTGAGAAACCAGAGTAAAAGTTTCTCCTGCAACCCGTTTCTTTTGTGCTAGATGAACGAACGTCTCTCCACATGCTCAGTTCTGAGAGATAAGTGTGTGTGAAAGCCGCCCTTCACCTAGCTTGTTGGGAACACAAAGATTCTTTTCAGTTGCCAACTCCAATCCATACATATATATGGGGAGGTAGTAGCTCCAACTCGGTTTTACAGTGAAAACTGCAGGAACTTCAAACCGGCACTCGGAAACAGACTGAGAAACCAGAGTAAATGTTTCCCCTGCAAACCGTTCCCTTTATGCTAGATGAATGAACGTCTCTCCACATGCTCAGTTCTGAGAGATAAGTGTGTGTGAAAGCCGTCCTTCACATAGCTTGTTGGGAACACAAAGTTTCTTTTCAGTTGCTAACTCCACTCCATACATATATATGGGGAGGTACAAGCTCCAACTCGGTTTTACAGTGAAAACTGCAGGAACTTCTAAGCGGCACTACGAAACAGACTCAGAAACCAGAGTAAAAGTTTCTCCTGCAACCCGTTCCCTTTGTTCTAGATGAACGAACGTCTCTCCACATGCTCAGTTCTGAGAGATAAGTGTGTGTGAAAGCCGTCCTTCAACTAGCTTGTTGGGAACACAAAGATTCTTTTCAGTTGCAAACTCCAATCCATATATATATTTGGGGAGGTACTAGCTCCAACTCGGTTTTACAGTGAAAACTGCAGGAACTTCAAACCGGCACTCGGAAACAGACTGAGAAACCAGAGTAAAAGTTTCTCCTGCAACCCGTTCCCTTTGTGCTAGATGAACGAACGTCTCTCCACATGCTCATTTCTGAGAGATATGTGTGTGTGAAAGCCGTCCTTCACCTAGCTTGCTGGGAACAAAAAAGTTTCTTTTCAGTTGCAAACCCCACTCCATACAATTATATGGGGAGATACTAGCTCCAACTCTCTGTTACAGTGAAAACAGCAGGAACTTCGAACCGGGACTAGGAAACAGAATGAGAAACCAGAGTAAAAGTTTCCCCTGCAACCCGTTCCCTTTATGCTAGATGAACGAACGTCTCTCCACATGCTAAGTTCTGAGAGATAAGTGTGTGTGAAAGCCGTCCTTCACCTAGCTTGTTGGGAACACAAAGTTTCTTTTCAGTTGCAAACTCCACTCCATAAATATACGGGGAGGTACAAGCTCCAACTCTTATTTACAGTGAAAACTGCAGGAATTTCTAAGCGGCACTAGGAAACAGACTGAGAAACCAGAGTAAAAGTTTTTCCTGCAACCCGTTCCCTTTGTGCTAGATGAACGAACTTCTCTCCACATGCTCAGTTCTGAAGAGATAAGTGTGTGTGAAAGCCGTCCTTCACCTAGCTTGTTGGGAACACAAAGATTCTTTTCAGTTGCAAACTTCAATCCATACATATATATGGGGAGGTATTAGCTCCAACTCGGTTTTACAGTGAAAACTGCAAGAACTTCTAACAGGCACTCGGAAACAGACTGAGAAACCAGAGTAAAAGTATCTCCTGCAATCCGTTCCCTTTGTGCTAGATGAACGAACGTCTCTCCACTTGCTCAGTTCTCAGAGATAAGCGTGTGTGAATGCCGTCCTTCACCTAGGATGTTGGGAACACAAAGTTTCTTTTCAGTTGCAAACTCCACTCCATACATATATATGGGGAGGTACTAGCTCCAACTCGGTTTTACAGTGAAAACTGCAGGAACTTCAAACCGGCACTAGGAAACAGACTGAGAAACCAGAGTAAAAGTTTCTCCTATAACCCGTTCCCTTTGTGCTAAATGAACGAAGTCTCTCCACATGCTCAGTTCTGAGGGATATGTGTGTGTGAAAGCCATACTTCACCTTGCTTGTTGTGAACACAAAGTTTCCTTTCAGTTGCAAACTCCACTCCATACATATATATGGGGAGGTACTAGCTCCAACTCGGTTTTACAGTGAAAACTGCAGGAACTTCAAACCGGCACTAGGAACCAGACTGAGAAACCAGAGTAAAAGTTTCTCCTGCAACCCGTTCCCTTTGTGATAGATGAACGAACGTCTCTCCACATGCTCAGTTCTGAGAGATAAGTGTGTGTGAAAGCCGTACTTCACCTAGCTTGTTGGGAACACAAAGTTTCTTTTCAGTTGCAAACCCCACTCCACACATATATATGGGTAGGTTCTAGCTCCAAATCTGATTTACAGTGAAAATTGCAGGAACTTCAAACCGGCACTAGGAAACAGACTGAGAAACCAGAGTAAAATTTTCTCCTGCAACCCGTTCCCTTTAAGCTAGATGAACGAACGTCTGTCCACATGCTAATTTCTGAGATATAAGTGTGTGTGAAAGCCGTCCTTCACCAAGCTTGTTGGGAACACAAAGTTTCTTTTCAGTTGCAAACTCCACTCCATACATATACGGGGAGGTACAAGCTCCAACTCTTATTTACAGTGAAAACTGCAGGAACTTCAAACCGGCACTCGGAAACAGACTGAGAAACCAGAGTAAAAGTTTCTCCTGCAACCCGTTCCCTTTGTGCTAGATGAACGACCGTCTCTCCACATGCTCAGTTATGAGAGATAAGTGTGTGTGAAAGCCGTCCTTCACCTAGCTTGTTGGGAACACAAAGTTTCTTTTCAGTTGCAAAATCCACTCCAAACTTATATATGGGGAGGTACAAGCTCCAACTCGGTTTTACAGTGAAAACTGCAGGAACTTCTAAGCGGCAATAGGAAACAGACTGAGAAACCAGAGTAAAAGTTTCTCCTGCAACCCGTTTCTTTTGTGCTAGATGAACGAACGTCTCTCCACATGCTCAGTTCTGAGAGATAAGTGTGTGTGAAAGCCGCCCTTCACCTAGCTTGTTGGGAACACAAAGATTCTTTTCAGTTGCCAACTCCAATCCATACATATATATGGGGAGGTAGTAGCTCCAACTCGGTTTTACAGTGAAAACTGCAGGAACTTCAAACCGGCACTAGGAACCAGACTGAGAAACCAGAGTAAAAGTTTCTCCTGCAACCCGTTCCCTTTGTGATAGATGAACGAACGTCTCTCCACATGCTCAGTTCTGAGAGATAAGTGTGTGTGAAAGCCGTACTTCACCTAGCTTGTTGGGAACACAAAGTTTCTTTTCAGTTGCAAACCCCACTCCACACATATATATGGGTAGGTTCTAGCTCCAAATCTGATTTACAGTGAAAACTGCAGGAACTTCAAACCGGCACTAGGAAACAGACTGAGATACCAGAGTAAAATTTTCTCCTGCAACCCGTTCCCTTTAAGGTAGATGAACGAACGTCTCTCCACATGCTAATTTCTGAGATATAAGTGTGTGTGAAAGCCGTCCTTCACCAAGCTTGTTGGGAACACAAAGTTTCTTTTCAGTTGCAAACTCCACTCCATACATATACGGGGAGGTACAAGCTCCAACTCTTATTTACAGTGAAACCTGCAGGAACTTCTAAGCGGCACTAGGAAACAGACTGAGAAACCAGAGAAAAAGTTTCTCCTGCAACCCGTTCCCTTTGTGCTAGATGAACGAACGTCTCTCCACATGCTCAGTTCTGAGAGATAGATGTGTGTGAAAGCCGTCCTTCACCTAGCTTGTTGGGAACACAAAGTTTCTTTTCAGTTGCAAACCCCACTCCATACATATATATGGGGAGGTACTAGCTCCAACTCGGTTTTACAGTGAAAACTGCAGGAACTTCAAACCGGCACTCGGAAACAGACTGAGAAACCAGAGTAAAAGTTTCTCCTGCAACCCGTTCCCTTTGTGCTAGATGAACGAACGTATCTCCACATGCTCAGTTATGAGAGATAAGTGTGTGTGAAAGCCGTCCTTCACCTAGCTTGTTGGGAACACAAAGTTTCTTTTCAGTTGCAAAATCCACTCCAAACTTATATATGGGGAGGTACAAGCTCCAACTCGGTTTTACAGTGAAAACTGCAGGAACTTCTAAGCGGCAATAGGAAACAGACTGAGAAACCAGAGTAAAAGTTTCTCCTGCAACCCGTTTCTTTTGTGCTAGATGAACGAACGTCTCTCCACATGCTCAGTTCTGAGAGATAAGTGTGTGTGAAAGCCGCCCTTCACCTAGCTTGTTGGGAGCACAAAGATTCTTTTCAGTTGCCAACTCCAATCCATACATATATATGGGGAGGTAGTAGCTCCAACTCGGTTTTACAGTGAAAACTGCAGGAACTTCAAACCGGCACTCGGAAACAGACTGAGAAACCAGAGTAAATGTTTCCCCTGCAAACCGTTCCCTTTATGCTAGATGAACGAACGTCTCTCCACATGCTCAGTTCTGAGAGATAAGTGTGTGTGAAAGCCGTCCTTCACATAGCTTGTTGGGAACACAAAGTTTCTTTTCAGTTGCTAACTCCACTCCATACATATATATGGGGAGGTACAAGCTCCAACTCGGTTTTACAGTGAAAACTGCAGGAACTTCTAAGCGGCACTACGAAACAGACTCAGAAACCAGAGTAAAAGTTTCTCCTGCAACCCGTTCCCTTTGTTCTAGATGAACGAACGTCTCTCCACATGCTCAGTTCTGAGAGATAAGTGTGTGTGAAAGCCGTCCTTCAACTAGCTTGTTGGGAACACAAAGATTCTATTCAGTTGCAAACTCCAATCCATATATATATTTGGGGAGGTACTAGCTCCAACTCGGTTTTACAGTGAAAACTGCAGGAACTTCAAACCGGCACTCGGAAACAGACTGAGAAACCAGAGTAAAAGTTTCTCCTGCAACCCGTTCCCTTTGTGCTAGATGAACGAACGTCTCTCCACATGCTCATTTCTGAGAGATATGTGTGTGTGAAAGCCGTCCTTCACCTAGCTTGCTGGGAACAAAAAAGTTTCTTTTCAGTTGCAAACCCCACTCCATACAATTATATGGGGAGATACTAGCTCCAACTCTCTGTTACAGTGAAAACTGCAGGAACTTCGAACCGGGACTAGGAAACAGAATGAGAAACCAGAGTAAAAGTTTCCCCTGCAACCCGTTCCCTTTATGCTAGATGAACGAACGTCTCTCCACATGCTAAGTTCTGAGAGATAAGTGTGTGTGAAAGCCGTCCTTCACCTAGCTTGTTGGGAACACAAAGTTTCTTTTCAGTTGCAAACTCCACTCCATAAATATACGGGGAGGTACAAGCTCCAACTCTTATTTACAGTGAAAACTGCAGGAATTTCTAAGCGGCACTAGGAAACAGACTGAGAAACCAGAGTAAAAGTTTTTCCTGCAACCCGTTCCCTTTGTGCTAGATGAACGAACTTCTCTCCACATGCTCAGTTCTGAAGAGATAAGTGTGTGTGAAAGCCGTCCTTCACCTAGCTTGTTGGGAACACAAAGATTCTTTTCAGTTGCAAACTTCAATCCATACATATATATGGGGAGGTATTAGCTCCAACTCGGTTTTACAGTGAAAACTGCAAGAACTTCAAACAGGCACTCGGAAACAGACTGAGAAACCAGAGTAAAAGTATCTCATGCAATCCGTTCCCTTTGTGCTAGATGAACGAACGTCTCTCCACATGCTCATTTCTGAGAGATAAGTGTGTGTGAAAGCCGTCCTTCACCTAGCTTGTTGGGAACACAAAGTTTGTTTTCAGTTGCAAACACCAATCCATACATATATATGGGGAGGTACTAGCACCAACTCGGTTTTACAGTGAAAACTGCAGGAACTTCACAAACGTACTCGGAAACAGACTGAGAAACCAGAGTAATAGTTTCTCCTGCAACCCGTTCCCTTTGTGCTAGATGAACGAACGTCTCTCCACATGCTCATTTCTGAGAGATAGATGTGTGTGAAAGCCGTCCTTCACCTAGCTTGTTGGGAACACAAAGTTTCTTTTCAGTTGCAAACTCCAATTTATACATGTATATGGGGAGGTACTAGCTCCAACTCGGTTTTACAGTGAAAAATGCAGGAACTTCAAACCGGCACTCGGAAACAGACTGAGAAACCAGAGTAAAATTTCCCCTGCATACCGTTCCCTTTATGCTAGATGAACGAACGTCTCTCCACATGCTAATTTCTGAGAGATAAGTGTGTGTGAAAGCCGTCCTTCACCTAGCTTGTTGGGAACACAAAGATTCTTTTCAGTTGCAAACTCCACTCCATACATATATATGGCTAGGTACTAGCTCCAACTCGGTTTTACAGTCAAAACTGCAGGATCTTCAAACGGGCACTCGGAAACAGACTGAGAAACCAGAGTAAAAGTTTCTCCTGCAACCCGTTCCTTTATGCTAGATGAACGAACTTCTCTCCACATGCACAGTTCTGAGAGATAAGTGTGTGTGAAAGCCGTCCTTCACCTAGCTTGTTGTGAACACAAAGTTTCTTTTCAGTTGCAAACTCCAATTTATACATGTATATGGTGAGTTACTAGCTCCAACTCGGTTTTACATTGAAAACTGCAGGAAGTTGAAACCGGCACTAGGAAACAGACAGAGAAACCAGAGTAAAATTTCCCCTGCAAACTGTTCCATTTTTGCTAGATGAACGAACGTCTCTCCACATGCTAAGTTCTGAGAGATAAGTGTGTGTGAAACCCGTCCTTCACCTAGCTTGTTGGGAACACAAAGTTTCTTTTAAGTTGCAAACTCCACTCCATACATATATATGGGGAGGTACAAGCTCCAACTCGATTTTACAGTGAAAACTGCAGGAACTTCAAACCGGCACTAGGAAACAGGCTGAGAAACCAGAGCAAAATTTCTCCTGCAACCCGTTCCCTTTGTGCTAGATGAACGAACGTCTCACCACATGCTCTGTTCTGAGAGATATGTGTGTGTGAAAGCCGTCCTTCACCTATCTTGTTGGGAACACAAAGTTTCTTTTCAGTTGCAAACCCCACTCCATACAAATATATGGGGAGGTACTAGCTCAAACTCGGTTTTACAGTGAAAACTGCAGGAACTTCAAACCGGCACTAGGAAACAGACTGAGAAACCAGAGTAAAAGTTTCTCCTGCAACCCGTTCCCTTTGTGCTAGATGAACGAACGTCTCTCCACATGCTCAGTTCTGTGGGATAAGTGTTTGTGAAAGCCGTCCTTCACCTAGCTTGTTGGGAACACAGTTTCTTTTAAGTTGCAAACTCCACTCCATATATATATATGGGGAGGTACTAGCTCCAACTCGGTTTTACAGTGAAAACTGCAGGAGCTTCAAACCGGCACTAGGAAACAGACTGAGAAACCAGAGTAAAAGTTTCCCCTGCAACCCGTTCCCTTTGTGCTAGATGAACGAACGTCTCTCCACATGCTCAGTTCTGTGGGATAAGTGTTTGTGAAAGCCGTCCTTCACCTAGCTTGTTGTGAACACAAAGTTTCTTTTCAGTTTCAAACTCCAATTTATACATGTATATGGGGAGGTACTAGTTCCAACTCGGTTTTACAGTGAAAAATGCAGGAACTTCAAACCGGCACTAGGAAACAGACTGAGAAACCAGAGTAAAATTTCCCCTGCAACCCGTTCCCTTTATGCTAGATGAACGAACGTCTCTCCACATGCTCAGATCTGTGGGATAATTGTTTGTGAAAGCCGTCCTTCACCTAGCTTGTTGGGAACACAACGTTTCTTTTCAGTTGCAAACTCCACTCCATATATATATATGGGGAGGTACTAGCTCCAACCCGGTTTTACCGTGAAAACTGCAGGAACTTCAAAACGGCACTAGGAAACATACTGAGAAACCAGAGTAAAAGTTTCTCCTGCAACCCGTTCCCTTTGTGCTAGATGAACGAACGTCTCTCCACATGCACAGTTCTGAGAGATAAGTGTGTGTGAAAGCCGTCCTTCACCTAGCTTGTTGGGAACACAAAGTTTCTTTTCAGTTGCAAACTCTACTCCATACATATATATGGGGAGGTACTAGCTCCAACTCTGTTTTACAGTGAAAAATGCAGGAACTTCAAACCGGCACTCGGAAACAGACTGAGAATCCAGAGTAAAATTTCCCCTGCATACCGTTCCCTTTATGCTAGATGAACGAACGTCTCTCCACATGCTAAGTTCTGAGAGATAATGTGTGTGAAAGCCGTACTTCACCTAGCTTGTTGGGAACACAAAGATTCTTTTCAGTTGCAAACTCCACTCCATACATATATATGGGGAGGTACTAGCTCCATCTCGGTTTTACAGTGAAAACTGCAGGATCTTCAAACCGGCACTCGGAAACAGACTGAGAAACCAGAGTAAAATTTTCTCCTGCAACCCGTTCCCTTTGTGCTAGATAAACGAACGTCTCTCCACATGCTCAGTTCTAAGAGATAAGTGTGTGTGAAAGCCGTCCTTCACCTAGGTTGTTGGGAACACAAAGTTTCTTTTCAGTTGCAAACCCCACTCCATACATATATAAGGGGAGGTACTAGCTCCAACTCGGTTTTACAGTGAAAACTGCAGGAACTTCAACCCGGCACTAGGAAACAGACTGAGAAACCAGAGTAAAAGTTTCTCCTGCAACCCGCTCCCTTTATGCTAGATGAACGAACGTCTCTCCACATGCACAGTTCTGAGAGATAAGTGTGTGTGAAAGCCGTCCTTCACCTAGCTTGTTGTGAACACAAAGTTTCTTTTCAGTTGCAAACTCAAATTTATACATGTATATGGGGAGGTACTAGCTCCAACTCGGTTTTACAGTGAAAACTGCAGGAACTTCAAAGCGGCACTAGGAAACAGACTGAGAAACCAGAGTAAAAGTTTCTCCTGCAACCCGTTCCCTTTGTGCTAGATGAACGAACGTCTCTCCACATGCTCAGTTCTGAGAGATCTGTGTGTGTGAAAGCCGTCCTTCACCTAGCTTGTTGGGAACACAAAGTTTCTTTTCAGTTGCAAACCCCACTCCATACAAATATATGGGGAGGTACTAGCTCCAACTCTGTTTTACAGTGAAAACTGCAGGAACTTCAAACCGGCACTAGGAAACAGACTGAGAAACTAGAGTAAAAGTTTCTCCTGCAACCCATTCCCTTTGTGCTAGATGAACGAACGTCTCTCCACATGCTCAGTTCTGAGAGATAAGTGTGTTTGAAAGCCGTACTTCACCTAGCTTGTTGGGAACACAAAGTTCTTTTCAGTGGCAAACCCCACTGCATAAATATTTATGGTGAGGTACTAGCTCCAAATCGGTTTTACAATGAAAACTGCAGGAACTTCAACACGGCACTAGGAAACAGACTGAGAAACCAGAGTAAAAGTTTCTCCTGCAACCCGTTCCCTTTGTGCTAGATGAACGAAAGTCTCTCCACATGCTAAGTTCTGAGAGATAAGTGTGTGTGAAAGCCGTCCTTCACCTAGCTTGTTGTGAACACAAAGTTTCTTTTCAGTTGCAAACTCCAATTTATACATGTATATGGGGAGGTACTAGCTCCAACTCGGTTTTACAGTGAAAAATGCAGGAACTTCAAACCGGCAC
Organism: Camelus dromedarius; assembly: GCF_036321535.1. NCBI lineage: Eukaryota > Metazoa > Chordata > Mammalia > Artiodactyla > Camelidae > Camelus > Camelus dromedarius. The sequence goes on along the minus strand of NC_087470.1, from coordinate 1,174,529 downwards.
TCGGAAACAGACTGAGAAACCAGAGTAAAATTTCCCCTGCATACCGTTCCCTTTATGCTAGATGAACGAACGTCTCTCCACATGCTAAGTTCTGAGAGATAAGTGTGTGTGAAAGCCGTCCTTCACCTAGCTTGTTGGGAACACAAAGATTCTTTTCAGTTGCAAACTCCACTCCATACATATAAATGGGGATGTACTAGCTCCAAATCGGTTTTTCAGTGAAAACTGCAGGATCTTCAAACCGGCACTCGGAAACAGACTGAGAAACCAGAGAAAAATTTTCTCATGCAACCCGTTCCCTTTGTGCTAGATAAACGAACGTCTCTCCACATGCTCAGTTCTAAGAGATAAGTGTGTGTGAAAGCCGACCTTCACCTAGGTTGTTGGGAACACAAAGTTTCTTTTCAGTTGCAAACCCCACTCCATACATATATATGGGGAGGTACTAGCTCCAACTCGGTTTTACAGTGAAAACTGCAGGAACTTCAACCCGGCACTAGGAAACAGACTGAGAAACCAGAGTAAAAGTTTCTCCTGCAACCCGTTCCCTTTATGCTAGATGAACGAACGTCTCTCCACATGCTAAGTTCAGAGAGATAAGTGTGTGTGAAAGCCGTCCTTCACCTAGCTTGTTGGGAACACAAAGTTTCTTTTCAGTTGCAAACTCCACTCCATAAATATACGGGGAGGTACAAGCTCCAACTCTTATTTACAGTGAAAACTGCAGGAACTTCTAAGCGGCACTAGGAAACAGACTGAGAAACCAGAGTAAAAGTTTTTCCTGCAACCCGTTCCCTTTGTGCTAGATGAACGAACTTCTCTCCACATGCTCAGTTCTGAAGAGATAAGTGTGTGTGAAAGCCGTCCTTCACCTACCTTGTTGGGAACACAAAGATTCTTTTCAGTTGCAAACTTCAATCCATACATATATATGGGGAGGTATTAGCTCCAACACGGTTTTACAGTGAAAACTGCAAGAACTTCAAACAGGCACTCGGAAACAGACTGAGAAACCAGAGTAAAAGTATCTCCTGCAATCCGTTCCCTTTGTGCTAGATGAACGAACGTCTCTCCACATGCTCATTTCTGAGAGATAAGTGTGTGTGAAAGCCGTCCTTCACCTAGCTTGTTGGGAACACAAAGTTTGTTTTCAGTTGCAAACACCAATCCATACATATATATGGGGAGGTACTAGCACCAACTCGGTTTTACAGTGAAAACTGCAGGAACTTCACAAACGTACTCGGAAACAGACTGAGAAACCAGAGTAATAGTTTCTTCTGCAACCCGTTCCCTTTGTGCTAGATGAACGAACGTCTCTCCACATGCTCAGTTCTGAGAGATAGATGTGTGTGAAAGCCGTCCTTCACCTAGCTTGTTGGGAACACAAAGTTTCTTTTCAGTTGCAAACCCCAATCCATAAATATATATGGGGAGGTACTAGCTCCAACTCGGTTTTACAGTGAAAACTGCAGGAACTTCAAACCGGCACTCGGAAACAGACTGAGAAACCAGAGTAAAAGTTTCTCCTGCAACCCGTTCCCTTTGTGCTAGATGAACGAACGTCTCTCCACATGCTCAGTTATGAGAGATAAGTGTGTTTGAAAGCCGTACTTCACCTAGCTTGTTGGGAACACAAAGTTCTTTTCAGTGGCAAACCCCACTGCATAAATATTTATGGGGAGGTACTAGCTCCAACTCGGTTTTACAATGAAAACTGCAGGAACTTCAACACGGCACTAGGAAAGAGACTGAGAAACCAGAGTAAAAGTTTCTCCTGCAACCCGTTCCCTTTGTGCTAGATGAACGAACGTCTCTCCACATGCTCAGTTCTGTGGGATAAGTGTTTGTGAAAGCCGTCCTTCACCTAGCTTGTTGGGAACACAAAGTTTCTTTTCAGTTGCAAACTCCACTCCATATATATATATGGGGAGGTACTAGCTCCAACTCGGTTTTACAGTGAAAACTGCAGGAACTTCAAAACGGCACTAGGAAACAGACTGAGAAACCAGAGTAAAAGTTTCTCCTATAACCCGTTCCCTTTGTGCTAGATGAACGAACGTCTCTCCACATGCACAGTTCTGAGAGATAAGTGTGTGTGAAAGCCGTCCTTCACCTAGCTTGTTGGGAACACAAAGATTCTTTTCAGTTGCAAACTCCACTCCATACATATAAAAGGGGATGTACTAGCTCCAAATCGGTTTTACAGTGAAAACTGCAGGATCTTCAAACCGGCACTCGGAAACAGACTGAGAAACCAGAGAAAAATTTTCTCATGCAACCCGTTCCCTTTGTGCTAGATAAACGAACGTCTCTCCACATGCTCAGTTCTAAGAGATAAGTGTGTGTGAAAGCCGTCCTTCACCTAGCTTGTTGGGAACACAAAGTTTCTTTTCAGTTGCAAACCCCAATCCATACATATATATGGGGAGGTAATAGCTCCAACTCGGTTTTACAGTGAAAACTGCAGGAACTTCAACCCGGCACTAGGAAACAGACTGAGAAACCATAGTAAAAGTTTCTCCTGGAACCCGTTCCCTTTATGCTAGATGAACGAACGTCTCTCCACATGCTAAGTTCTGAGAGATAAGTGTGTGTGAAAGCCGTCCTTCACCTAGCTTGTTGGGAACACAAAGTTTCTTTTCAGTTGCAAACCCCAATCCATAAATATATATGGGGAGGTACTAGCTCCAACTCGGTTTTACAGTGAAAACTGCAGGAACTTCAAACCGGCACTCGGAAACAGACTGAGAAACCAGAGTAAAAGTTTCTCCTGCAACCCGTTCCCTTTGTGCTAGATGAACGAACGTCTCTCCACATGCTCAGTTATGAGAGATAAGTGTGTGTGAAAGCCGTCCTTCACCTAGCTTGTTGGGAACACAAAGTTTCTTTTCAGTTGCAATATCCACTCCAAACTTATATATGGGGAGGTACAAGCTCCAACTCGGTTTTACAGTGAAAACTGTAGGAACTTCAAAGCGGCAATAGGAAACAGACTGAGAAAACAGAGTAAAAGTTTCTCCTGCAACCCGTTTCCATTTTGCTAGATGAACGAACGTCTCTCCACATGCTCAGTTCTGAGAGATAAGTGTGTGTGAAAGCCGTCCTTCACCTAGCTTGTTGGGAACACAAAGATTCTTTTCACTTGCCAACTCCAATCAATACATATATATGGGGAGGTAGTAACTCCAACTCGGTTTTACAGTGAAAACTGCAGGAACTTCAAACCGGCACTCGGAAACAGACTGAGAAACCAGAGTAAATGTTTCCCCTGCAAACCGTTCCCTTTATGCTAGATGAACGAACGTCTCTCCACATGCTCAGTTCTGAGAGATAAGTGTGTGTGAAAGCCGTTCTTCACATAGCTTGTTGGGAACACAAAGTTTCTTTTCAGTTGCAAACTCCAATTTATACATGTATATGGGGTGGTACTAGCTCCAACTCGGTTTTACAGTGAAAAATGCAGGAACTTCAAACCGGCACTCGGAAACAGACTGAGAAACCAGATTAAAATTTCCCCTGCATACCGTTCCCTTTATGCTAGATGAACGAACGTCTCTCCACATGCTAAGTTCTGAGAGATAAGTGTGTGTGAAAGCCGTCCTTCACCTAGCTTGTTGGGAACACAAAGATTCTTTTCAGTTGCAAACTCCACTCCATACATATATATGGCTAGGTACAAGCTCCAACTCGGTTTTACAGTGAAAACTGCAGGAACTTCAAAACGGCACTAGGAAACAGACTGAGAAACCAGAGTAAAAGTTTCTCCTGTAACCCGTTCCCTTTGTGCTAGATGAACGAACGTCTCTCCACATGCACAGTTCTGAGAGATAAGTGTGTGTGAAAGCCGTCCTTCACCTAGCTTGTTGGGAACACAAAGATTCTTTTCAGTTGCAAACTCCACTCCATACATATAAAAGGGGATGTACTAGCTCCAAATCGGTTTTACAGTGAAAACTGCAGGATCTTCAAACCGGCACTCGGAAACAGACTGAGAAACCAGAGAAAAATTTTCTCATGCAACCCGTTCCCTTTGTGCTAGATAAACGAACGTCTCTCCACATGCTCAGTTCTAAGAGATAAGTGTGTGTGAAAGCCGTCCTTCACCTAGCTTGTTGGGAACACAAAGTTTCTTTTCAGTTGCAAACCCCAATCCATACATATATATGGGGAGGTACTAGCTCCAACTCGGTTTTACAGTGAAAACTGCAGGAACTTCAACCCGGCACTAGGAAACAGACTGAGAAACCATAGTAAAAGTTTCTCCTGGAACCCGTTCCCTTTATGCTAGATGAACGAACGTCTCTCCACATGCTAAGTTCTGAGAGATAAGTGTGTGTGAAAGCCGTCCTTCACCTAGCTTGTTGGGAACACAAAGTTTCTTTTCAGTTGCAAACCCCAATCCATAAATATATATGGGGAGGTACTAGCTCCAACTCGGTTTTACAGTGAAAACTGCAGGAACTTCTAAGCGGCACTCGGAAACAGACTGAGAAACCAGAGTAAAAGTTTCTCCTGCAACCCGTTCCCTTTGTGCTAGATGAACGAACGTCTCTCCACATGCTCAGTTCTGAGAGATAAGTGTGTGTGAAAGCCGTTCTTCACATAGCTTGTTGGGAACACAAAGTTTCTTTTCAGTTGCAAACTCCAATTTATACATGTATATGGGGTGGTACTAGCTCCAACTCGGTTTTACAGTGAAAAATGCAGGAACTTCAAACCGGCACTCGGAAACAGACTGAGAAACCAGATTAAAATTTCCCCTGCATACCGTTCCCTTTATGCTAGATGAACGAACGTCTCTCCACATGCTAAGTTCTGAGAGATAAGTGTGTGTGAAAGCCGTCCTTCACCTAGCTTGTTGGGAACACAAAGATTCTTTTCAGTTGCAAACTCCACTCCATACATATATATGGCTAGGTACAAGCTCCAACTCGGTTTTACAGTGAAAACTGCAGGATCTTCAAACCGGCACTCGGAAACAGACTGAGAAACCAGAGTAAAATTTTCTCCTGCATCCCGTTCCCTTTGTGCTAGATAAACGAACGTCTCTCCACATGCTCAGTTCTAAGAGATAAGTGTGTGTGAAAGCCGTCCTTCACCTAGGTTGTTGGGAACACAAAGTTTCTTTTCAGTTGCAAACCCCACTCCATACATATATATGGGGAGGTACTAGCTCCAACTCGGTTTTACAGTGAAAACTGCAGGAACTTCAACCCGGCACTAGGATACAGACTGAGAAACCAGAGTAAAAGTTTCTCCTGCAACCCGTTCCCTTTATGCTAGATGAACGAACGTCTCTCCACATGCACAGTTCTGAGAGATAAGTGTGTGTGAAAGCCGTCCTTCACCTAGCTTGTTGGGAACACAAAGTTTCTTTTCAGTTGCAAACGCCACTCCATACAAATATATGGGGAGGTACTAGCTCCAACTCTGTTTTACAGTGAAAACTGCAGGAGCTTCAAACCGGCACTAGGAAACAGACTGAGAAACCAGAGTAAAAGTTTCCGCTGCAACCCGTTCCCTTTGTGCTAGATGAACGAACGTCTCTCCACATGCACAGTTCTGAGAGATAAGTGTGTGTGAAAGCCGTCCTTCACCTAGCTTGTTGTGAACACAAAGTTTCTTTTCAGTTTCAAACTCCAATTTATACATGTATATGGGGAGGTACTAGCTCCAACTCGGTTTTACAGTGAAAAATGCAGGAACTTCAAACCGGCACTAGGAAACAGACTGAGAAACCAGAGTAAAATTTCCCCTGCAACCCGTTCCCCTTATGCTAGATGAACGAACGTCTCTCCACATGCTCAGTTCTGTGGGATAAGTGTTTGTGAAAGCCGTCCTTCACCTAGCTTGTTGGGAACACAAAGTTTCTTTTCAGTTGCAAACTCCACTCCATATATATATATGGGGAGGTAGTAGCTCCAACCCGGTTTTACCGTGAAAACGGCAGGAACTTCAAAACGGCACTAGGAAACATACTGAGAAACCAGAGTAAAAGTTTCTCCTGCAACCCGTTCCCTTTGTGCTAGATGAACGAACGTCTCTCCACATGTTAAGTTCTGAGAGATAAGTGTGTGTGAAAGCCGTCCTTCACCTAGCTTGTTGGGAACACAAAGTTTCTTTTCAGTTGCAAACTCCACTCCATAAATATACGGGGAGGTACAAGCTCCAACTCTTATTTACAGTGAAAACTGCAGGAACTTCTAAGCGGCACTAGGAAACAGACTGAGAAACCAGAGTAAAAGTTTTTCCTGCAACCCGTTCCCTTTGTGCTAGATGAACGAACTTCTCTCCACATGCTCAGTTCTGAAGAGATAAGTGTGTGTGAAAGCCGTCCTTCACCTAGCTTGTTGGGAACACAAAGATTCTTTTCAGTTGCAAACTTCAATCCATACATATATATGGGGAGGTATTAGCTCCAACTCGGTTTTACAGTGAAAACTGCAAGAACTTCAAACAGGCACTCGGAAACAGACTGAGAAACCAGAGTAAAAGTATCTCCTGCAATCCGTTCCCTTTGTGCTAGATGAACGAACGTCTCTCCACATGCTCATTTCTGAGAGATAAGTGTGTGTGAAAGCCGTCCTTCAACTAGCTTGTTGGGAACACAAAGTTTGTTTTCAGTTGCAAACACCAATCCATACATATATATGGGGAGGTACTAGCACCAACTCGGTTTTACAGTGAAAACTGCAGGAACTTCACAAACGTACTCGGAAACAGACTGAGAAACCAGAGTAATAGTTTCTCCTGCAACCCGTTCCCTTTGTGCTAGATGAACGAACGTCTCTCCACATGCTCAGTTCTGAGAGATAGATGTGTGTGAAAGCCGTCCTTCACCTAGCTTGTTGGGAACACAAAGTTTCTTTTCAGTTGCAAACCCCAATCCATAAATATATATGGGGAGGTACTAGCTCCAACACGGTTTTACAGTGAAAACTGCAGGAACTTCAAACCGGCACTCGGAAACAGACTGAGAAACCAGAGTAAAAGTTTCTCCTGCAACCCGTTCCCTTTGTGCTAGATGAACGAACGTCTCTCCACATGCTCAGTTATGAGAGATAAGTGTGTGTGAAAGCCGTCCTTCACCTAGCTTGTTGGGAACACAAAGTTTCTTTTCAGTTGCAAAATCCACTCCAAACTTATATATGGGGAGGTACAAGCTCCAACTCGGTTTTACAGTGAAAACTGCAGGTACTTCAAAGCGGCAATAGGAAACAGACTGAGAAACCAGAGTAAAAGTTTCTCCTGCAACCCGTTTCCATTTTGCTAGATGAACGAACGTCTCTCCACATGCTCAGTTCTGAGAGATAAGTGTGTGTGAAAGCCGTCCTTCACCTAGCTTGTTGGGAACACAAAGATTCTTTTCACTTGCCAACTCCAATCCATACATATATATGGGGAGGTAGTAACTCCAACTCGGTTTTACAGTGAAAACTGCAGGAACTTCAAACCGGCACTCGGAAACAGACTGAGAATCCAGAGTAAATATTTCCCCTCAAACCGTTCCCTTTATGCTAGATGAACGAACGTCTCTCCACATGCTCAGTTCTGAGAGATAAGTGTGTGTGAAAGCCGTCCTTCACATAGCTTGTTGGGAACACAAAGTTTCTTTTCAGTTGCAAACTCCAATATATACATGTATATGGGGAGGTACTAACTCCAACTCGGTTTTACAGTGAAAAATGCAGGAACTTCAAACCGGCACTCGGAAACAGACTGAGCAACCAGAGTAAAATTTCCCCTGCATACCGTTCCATTTATGCTAGATGAACGAACGTCTCTCCACATGCTAAGTTCTGAGAGATAAGTGTGTGTGAAAGCCGTCCTTCACCTAGCTTGTTGGGAACACAAAGATTCTTTTCAGTTGCAAACTCCACTCCATACATATATATGGCTAGGTACTAGCTCCAACTCGGTTTTACAGTGAAAACTGCAGGATCTTCAAACCGGCACTCGGAAACAGACTGAGAAACCAGAGTAAAATTTTCTCCTGCATCCCGTTCCCTTTGTGCTAGATAAACGAACGTCTCTCCACATGCTCAGTTCTAAGAGATAAGTGTGTGTGAAAGCCGTCCTTCACCTAGGTTGTTGGGAACACAAAGTTTCTTTTCAGTTGCAAACCCCACTCCATACATATATATGGGGAGGTACTAGCTCCAACTCGGTTTTACAGTGAAAACTGCAGGAACTTCAACCCGGCACTAGGAAACAGACTGAGAAACCAGAGTAAAAGTTTCTCCTGCTACCCATTCCCTTTATGCTAGATGAACGAACGTCTCTCCACATGCTCAGTTCTAAGAGATAAGTGTGTGTGAAAGCCGTCCTTCACCTAGCTTGTTGGGAACACACAGTTTCTTTTCAGTTGCAAACTCCACTCCATACATATATATGGGGAGGTACTAGCTCCAACTCTGTTTTACAGTGAAAAATGCAGGAACTTCAAACCGGCACTCGGAAACAGACTGAGAATCCAGAGTAAAATTTCCCCTGCATACCGTTCCCTTTATGCTAGATGAACGAACGTCTCTCCACATGCTAAGTTCTGAGAGATAAGTGTGTGTGAAAGCCGTACTTCACCTAGCTTGTTGGGAACACAAAGATTCTTTTCAGTTGCAAACTCCACTCCATACATATATATGGGGAGGTACTAGCTCCATCTCGGTTTTACAGTGAAAACTGCAGGATCTTCAAACCGGCACTCGGAAACAGACTGAGAAACCAGAGTAAAATTTTCTCCTGCAACCCGTTCCCTTTGTGCTAGATAAACGAACGTCTCTCCACATGCTCAGTTCTAAGAGATAAGTGTGTGTGAAAGCCGTCCTTCACCTAGGTTGTTGGGAACACAAAGTTTCTTTTCAGTTGCAAACCCCACTCCATACATATATATGGGGAGGTACTAGCTCCAACTCGGTTTTACAGTGAAAACTGCAGGAACTTCAACCCGGCACTAGGAAACAGACTGAGAAACCAGAGTAAAAGTTTCTCCTGCAACCCGCTCCCTTTATGCTAGATGAACGAACGTCTCTCCACATGCACAGTTCTGAGAGATAAGTGTGTGTGAAAGCCGTCCTTCACCTAGCTTGTTGTGAACACAAAGTTTCTTTTCAGTTGCAAACTCAAATTTATACATGTATATGGGGAGGTACTAGCTCCAACTCGGTTTTACAGTGAAAACTGCAGGAACTTCAAAGCGGCACTAGGAAACAGACTGAGAAACCAGAGTAAAAGTTTCTCCTGCAACCCGTTCCCTTTGTGCTAGATGAACGAACGTCTCTCCACATGCTCTGTTCTGAGAGATCTGTGTGTGTGAAAGTCGTCCTTCACCTAGCTTGTTGGGAACACAAAGTTTCTTTTCAGTTGCAAACCCCACTCCATACAAATATATGGGGAGGTACTAGCTCCAACTCTGTTTTACAGTGAAAACTGCAGGAACTTCAAACCGGCACTAGGAAACAGACTGAGAAACTAGAGTAAAAGTTTCTCCTGCAACCCATTCCCTTTGTGCTAGATGAACGAACGTCTCTCCACATGCTCAGTTCTGAGAGATAAGTGTGTTTGAAAGCAGTACTTCACCTAGCTTGTTGGGAACACAAAGTTCTTTTCAGTGGCAAACCCCACTGCATAAATATTTATGGGGAGGTACTAGCTCCAACTCGGTTTTACAATGAAAACTGCAGGAACTTCAACACGGCACTTGGAAACAGACTGAGAAACCAGAGTAAAAGTTTCTCCTGCAACCCGTTCCCTTTGTGCTAGATGAACGAACGTCTCTCCACATGCTCAGTTCTGTGGGATAAGTGTTTGTGAAAGCCGTCCTTCACCTAGGTTGTTGGGAACACAAAGTATCTTTTCAGTTGCAAACCCCACTCCATACATATATATGGGGAGGTACTAGCTCCAACTCGGTTTTACAGTGAAAACTGCAGGAACTTCAACCCGGCACTAGGAAACAGACTGAGAAACCAGAGTAAAAGTTTCTCCTGCAACCCGTTCCCTTTATGCTAGATGAACGAACGTCTCTCCACATGCACAGTTCTGAGAGATAAGTGTGTGTGAAAGCCGTCCTTCACCTAGCTTGTTGTGAACACAAAGTTTCTTTTCAGTTGCAAACTCCAATTTATACATGTATATGGGGAGGTACTAGCTCCAACTCGGTTTTACAGTGAAAACTGCAAGAAGTTGAAACCGGCACTAGGAAACAGACAGAGAAACCAGAGTAAAATTTCAACTGCAAACCGTTCCCTTTTTGCTAGATGAACGAACTTCTCTCCACATGTTAAGTTCTGAGAGATAAGTGTGTGTGAAAGCCGTCCTTCACATAGCTTGTTGGGAACACAAAGTTTCTTTTCAGTTGCAAACTCCACTCCATACATATATATGGGGAGGTACAAGCTCCAACTCGGTTTTACAGTGAAAACTGCAGGAACTTCAAAGCGGCACTAGGAAACAGACTGAGAAACCAGAGTAAAAGTTTCTCCTGCAACCCGTTCCCTTTGTGCTAGATGAACGAACGTCTCTCCACATGCTCAGTTCTGAGAGATATGTGTGTGTGAAAACCGTCCTTCACCTAGCTTGTTGGGAACACAAAGTTTCTTTTCAGTTGCAAACTGCATTCCATACAAATATATGGGGAGGTACTAGCTCCAACTCTGTTTTACAGTGAAAACTGCAGGAACTTCAAACCGGCACTAGGAAACAGACTGAGAAACCAGAGTAAAAGTTTCTCCTGCAACACGTTCCCTTTGTGCTAGATGAACGAAAGTCTCTCCACATGCTAAGTTCTGAGAGATAAGTGTGTGTGAAAGCCGTACTTCACCTAGCTTGTTGGGAACACAAAGATTCTTTTCAGTTGCAAACTCCACTCCATACATATATATGGGGAGGTACTAGCTCCATCTCGGTTTTACAGTGAAAACTGCAGGATCTTCAAACCGGCACTCGGAAACAGACTGAGAAACCAGAGTAAAATTTTCTCCTGCAACCCGTTCCCTTTGTGCTAGATAAACGAACGTCTCTCCACATGCTCAGTTCTAAGAGATAAGTGTGTTTGAAAGCCGTCCTTCACCTAGGTTGTTGGGAACACAAAGTTTCTTTTCAGTTGCAAACCCCACTCCATACATATATATGGGGAGGTACTAGCTCCAACTCGGTTTTACAGTGAAAACTGCAGGAACTTCAACCCGGCACTAGGAAACAGACTGAGAAACCAGAGTAAAAGTTTCTCCTGCAACCCGCTCCCTTTATGCTAGATGAACGAACGTCTCTCCACATGCACAGTTCTGAGAGATAATTGTGTGTGAAAGCCGTCCTTCACCTAGCTTGTTGTGAACACAAAGTTTCTTTTCAGTTGCAAACTCAAATTTATACATGTATATGGGGAGGTACTAGCTCCAACTCGGTTTTACAGTGAAAACTGCAGGAACTTCAAAGCGGCACTAGGAAACAGACTGAGAAACCAGAGTAAAAGTTTCTCCTGCAACCCGTTCCCTTTGTGCTAGATGAACGAACGTCTCTCCACATGCTCTGTTCTGAGAGATCTGTGTGTGTGAAAGTCGTCCTTCACCTAGCTTGTTGGGAACACAAAGTTTCTTTTCAGTTGCAAACCCCACTCCATACAAATATATGGGGAGGTACTAGCTCCAACTCTGTTTTACAGTGAAAACTGCAGGAACTTCAAACCGGCACTAGGAAACAGACTGAGAAACTAGAGTAAAAGTTTCTCCTGCAACCCATTCCCTTTGTGCTAGATGAACGAACGTCTCTCCACATGCTCAGTTCTGAGAGATAAGTGTGTTTGAAAGCAGTACTTCACCTAGCTTGTTGGGAACACAAAGTTCTTTTCAGTGGCAAACCCCACTGCATAAATATTTATGGGGAGGTACTAGCTCCAACTCGGTTTTACAATGAAAACTGCAGGAACTTCAACACGGCACTTGGAAACAGACTGAGAAACCAGAGTAAAAGTTTCTCCTGCAACCCGTTCCCTTTGTGCTAGATGAACGAACGTCTCTCCACATGCTCAGTTCTGTGGGATAAGTGTTTGTGAAAGCCGTCCTTCACTTAGGTTGTTGGGAACACAAAGTTTCTTTTCAGTTGCAAACCCCACTCCATACATATATATGGGGAGGTACTAGCTCCAACTCGGTTTTACAGTGAAAACTGCAGGAACTTCAAACCGGCACTAGGAAACAGACTGAGAAACCAGAGTAAAAGTTTCTCCTGCAACCCGTTCCATTTATGCTAGATGAACGAACGTCTCTCCACATGCACAGTTCTGAGAGATAAGTGTGTGTGAAAGCCGTCCTTCACCTAGCTTGTTGTGAACACAAAGTTTCTTTTCAGTTGCAAACTCCAATTTATACATGTATATGGGGAGGTACTAGCTCCAACTCGGTTTTACAGTGAAAACTGCAAGAAGTTGAAACCGGCACTAGGAAACAGACAGAGAAACCAGAGTAAAATTTCAACTGCAAACCGTTCCCTTTTTGCTAGATGAACGAACTTCTCTCCACATGTTAAGTTCTGAGAGATAAGTGTGTGTGAAAGCCGTCCTTCACATAGCTTGTTGGGAACACAAAGTTTCTTTTCAGTTGCAAACTCCAATCCATACATATATATGGGGAGGTACAAGCTCCAACTCGGTTTTACAGTGAAAACTGCAGGAACTTCAAAGCGGCACTAGGAAACAGACTGAGAAACCAGAGTAAAAGTTTCTCCTGCAACCCGTTCCCTTTGTGCTAGATGAACGAACGTCTCTCCACATGCTCAGTTCTGAGAGATAAGTGTGTTTGAAAGCAGTACTTCACCTTGCTTGTTGGGAACACAAAGTTCTTTTCAGTGGCAAACCCCACTGCATAAATATTTATGGGGAGGTACTAGCTCCAACTCGGTTTTACAATGAAAACTGCAGGAACTTCAACACGGCACTTGGAAACAGACTGAGAAACCAGAGTAAAAGTTTCTCCTGCAACCCGTTCCCTTTGTGCTAGATGAACGAACGTCTCTCCACATGCTCAGTTCTGTGGGATAAGTGTTTGTGAAAGCCGTCCTTCACCTAGGTTGTTGGGAACACAAAGTTTCTTTTCAGTTGCAAACCCCACTCCATACATATATATGGGGAGGTACTAGCTCCAACTCGGTTTTACAGTGAAAACTGCAGGAACTTCAACCCGGCACTAGGAAACAGACTGAGAAACCAGAGTAAAAGTTTCTCCTGCAACCCGTTCCCTTTATGCTAGATGAACGAACGTCTCTCCACATGCACAGTTCTGAGAGATAAGTGTGTGTGAAAGCCGTCCTTCACCTAGCTTGTTGTGAACACAAAGTTTCTTTTCAGTTGCAAACTCCAATTTATACATGTATATGGGGAGGTACTAGCTCCAACTCGGTTTTACAGTGAAAACTGCAAGAACTTGAAACCGGCACTAGGAAACAGACAGAGAAACCAGAGTAAAATTTCAACTGCAAACCGTTCCCTTTTTGCTAGATGAACGAACTTCTCTCCACATGTTAAGTTCTGAGAGATAAGTGTGTGTGAAAGCCGTCCTTCACATAGCTTGTTGGGAACACAAAGTTTCTTTTCAGTTGCAAACTCCACTCCATACATATATATGGGGAGGTACAAGCTCCAACTCGGTTTTACAGTGAAAACTGCAGGAACTTCAAAGCGGCACTAGGAAACAGACTGAGAAACCAGAGTAAAAGTTTCTCCTGCAACCCGTTCCCTTTGTGCTATATGAACGAACGTCTCTCCACATGCTCAGTTCTGAGAGATATGTGTGTGTGAAAACCGTCCTTCACCTAGCTTGTTGGGAACACAAAGTTTCTTTTCAGTTGCAAACTGCACTCCATACAAATATATGGGGAGGTACTAGCTCCAACTCTGTTTTACAGTGAAAACTGCAGGAACTTCAAACCGGCACTAGGAAACAGACTGAGAAACCAGAGTAAAAGTTTCTCCTGCAACCCGTTCCCTTTGTGCTAGATGAACGAAAGTCTCTCCACATGCTAAGTTCTGAGAGATAAGTGTGTGTGAAAGCCGTACTTCACCTAGCTTGTTGGGAACACAAAGATTCTTTTCAGTTGCAAACTCCACTCCATATATATATATGGGGAGGTACTAGCTCCATCTCGGTTTTACAGTGAAAACTGCAGGATCTTCAAACCGGCACTCGGAAACAGACTGAGAAACCAGAGTAAAATTTTCTCCTGCAACCCGTTCCCTTTGTGCTAGATAAACGAACGTCTCTCCACATGCTCAGTTCTAAGAGATAAGTGTGTGTGAAAGCCGTCCTTCACCTAGGTTGTTGGGAACACAAAGTTTCTTTTCAGTTGCAAACCCCACTCCATACATATATATGGGGAGGTACTAGCTCCAACTCGGTTTTACAGTGAAAACTGCAGGAACTTCAACCCGGCACTAGGAAACAGACTGAGAAACCAGAGTAAAAGTTTCTCCTGCAACCCGCTCCCTTTATGCTAGATGAACGAACGTCTCTCCACATGCACAGTTCTGAGAGATAAGTGTGTGTGAAAGCCGTCCTTCACCTAGCTTGTTGTGAACACAAAGTTTCTTTTCAGTTGCAAACTCCAATTTATACATGTATATGGGGAGGTACTAGCTCCAACTCGGTTTTACAGTGAAAACTGCAGGAACTTCAAAGCGGCACTAGGAAACAGACTGAGAAACCAGAGTAAAAGTTTCTCCTGCAACCCGTTCCCTTTGTGCTAGATGAACGAACGTCTCTCCACATGCTCTGTTCTGAGAGATCTGTGTGTGTGAAAGTCGTCCTTCACCTAGCTTGTTGGGAACACAAAGTTTCTTTTCAGTTGCAAACCCCACTCCATACAAATATATGGGGAGGTACTAGCTCCAACTCTGTTTTACAGTGAAAACTGCAGGAACTTCAAACCGGCACTAGGAAACAGACTGAGAAACTAGAGTAAAAGTTTCTCCTGCAACCAATTCCCTTTGTGCTAGATGAACGAACGTCTCTCCACATGCTCAGTTCTGAGAGATAAGTGTGTTTGAAAGCAGTACTTCACCTAGCTTGTTGGGAACACAAAGTTCTTTTCAGTGGCAAACCCCACTGCATAAATATTTATGGGGAGGTACTAGCTCCAACTCGGTTTTACAATGAAAACTGCAGGAACTTCAACACGGCACTTGGAAACAGACTGAGAAACCAGAGTAAAAGTTTCTCCTGCAACCCGTTCCCTTTGTGCTAGATGAACGAACGTCTCTCCACATGCTCAGTTCTGTGGGATAAGTGTTTGTGAAAGCCGTCCTTCACCTAGGTTGTTGGGAACACAAAGTTTCTTTTCAGTTGCAAACCCCACTCCATACATATATATGGGGAGGTACTAGCTCCAACTCGGTTTTACAGTGAAAACTGCAGGAACTTCAACCCGGCACTAGGAAACAGACTGAGAAACCAGAGTAAAAGTTTCTCCTGCAACCCGTTCCCTTTATGCTAGATGAACGAACGTCTCTCCACATGCACAGTTCTGAGAGATAAGTGTGTGTGAAAGCCGTCCTTCACCTAGCTTGTTGTGAACACAAAGTTTCTTTTCAGTTGCAAACTCCAATTTATACATGTATATGGGGAGGTACTAGCTCCAACTCGGTTTTACAGTGAAAACTGCAAGAAGTTGAAACCGGCACTAGGAAACAGACAGAGAAACCAGAGTAAAATTTCAACTGCAAACCGTTCCCTTTTTGCTAGATGAACGAACTTCTCTCCACATGTTAAGTTCTGAGAGATAAGTGTGTGTGAAAGCCGTCCTTCACATAGCTTGTTGGGAACACAAAGTTTCTTTTCAGTTGCAAACTCCACTCCATACATATATATGGGGAGGTACAAGCTCCAACTCGGTTTTACAGTGAAAACTGCAGGAACTTCAAAGCGGCACTAGGAAACAGACTGAGAAACCAGAGTAAAAGTTTCTCCTGCAACCCGTTCCCTTTGTGCTAGATGAACGAACGTCTCTCCACATGCTCAGTTCTGAGAGATATGTGTGTGTGAAAGCCGTCCTTCACCTAGCTTGTTGGGAACACAAAGTTTCTTTTCAGTTGCAAACTGCACTCCATACAAATATATGGGGAGGTACTAGCTCCAACTCTGTTTTACAGTGAAAACTGCAGGAACTTCAAACCGGCACTAGGAAACAGACTGAGAAACCAGAGTAAAAGTTTCTCCTGCAACCCGTTCCCTTTGTGCTAGATGAACGAAAGTCTCTCCACATGCTCAGTCCTGTGGGATAAGTGTTTGAGAAAGCCGTCCATCACCTAGCCTGTTGGGAACACAGTTTCTTTTCAGTTGCAAACTCCACTCCATATATATATATGGGGAGGTACTAGCTCCAACTCGGTTTTACAGTGAAAACTGCAGGAACTTCAAACCGGCACTAGGAAACAGACTGAGAAACCAGAGTAAAAGTTTCCCCTGCAACCCGTTCCCTTTGTGCTAGATGAACGAACGTCTCTCCACATGCACAGTTCTGAGAGATAAGTGTGTGTGAAAGCCGTCCTTCACCTAGCTTGTTGTGAACACAAAGTTTCTTTTCAGTTGCAAACCGGAATCCATACATTTATATGGGGAGGTACTTGCTCCAACTCGGTTTTACAGTGAAAAATGCTGGAACTTCAAACCGGCACTAGGAAACAGGCTGAGAAACCAGAGTAAAAGTTTCTCCTGCAACCCGTTCCCTTTATGCTAGATGAACGAACGTCTCTCCACATGCACAGTTCTGAGAGATAAGTGTGTGTGAAAGCCGTCCTTCACCTAGCTTGTTGTGAACACAAAGTTTCTTTTCAGTTGCAAACTCCAATTTATACATGTATATGGGGAGGTACTAGCTCCAACTCGGTTTTACAGTGAAAACTGCAAGAAGTTGAAACCGGCACTAGGAAACAGACAGAGAAACCAGAGTAAAATTTCAACTGCAAACCGTTCCCTTTTTGCTAGATGAACGAACTTCTCTCCACATGTTAAGTTCTGAGAGATAAGTGTGTGTGAAAGCCGTCCTTCACATAGCTTGTTGGGAACACAAAGTTTCTTTTCAGTTGCAAACTCCACTCCATACATATATATGGGGAGGTACAAGCTCCAACTCGGTTTTACAGTGAAAACTGCAGGAACTTCAAAGCGGCACTAGGAAACAGACTGAGAAACCAGAGTAAAAGTTTCTCCTGCAACCCGTTCCCTTTGTGCTAGATGAACGAACGTCTCTCCACATGCTCAGTTCTGAGAGATATGTGTGTGTGAAAGCCGTCCTTCACCTAGCTTGTTGGGAACACAAAGTTTCTTTTCAGTTGCAAACTGCACTCCATACAAATATATGGGGAGGTACTAGCTCCAACTCTGTTTTACAGTGAAAACTGCAGGAACTTCAAAGCGGCACTAGGAAACAGACTGAGAAACCAGAGTAAAAGTTTCTCCTGCAACCCGTTCCCTTTGTGCTAGATGAACGAACGTCTCTCCACATGCTCAGTTCTGAGAGATATGTGTGTGTGAAAGCCGTCCTTCACCTAGCTTGTTGGGAACACAAAGTTTCTTTTCAGTTGCAAACTGCACTCCATACAAATATATGGGGAGGTACTAGCTCCAACTCTGTTTTACAGTGAAAACTGCAGGAACTTCAAACCGGCACTAGGAAACAGACTGAGAAACCAGAGTAAAAGTTTCTCCTGCAACCCGTTCCCTTTGTGCTAGATGAACGAAAGTCTCTCCACATGCTCAGTCCTGTGGGATAAGTGTTTGAGAAAGCCGTCCATCACCTAGCCTGTTGGGAACACAGTTTCTTTTCAGTTGCAAACTCCACTCCATATATATATATGGGGAGGTACTAGCTCCAACTCGGTTTTACAGTGAAAACTGCAGGAACTTCAAACCGGCACTAGGAAACAGACTGAGAAACCAGAGTAAAAGTTTCCCCTGCAACCCGTTCCCTTTGTGCTAGATGAACGAACGTCTCTCCACATGCACAGTTCTGAGAGATAAGTGTGTGTGAAAGCCGTCCTTCACCTAGCTTGTTGTGAACACAAAGTTTCTTTTCAGTTGCAAACCGGAATCCATACATTTATATGGGGAGGTACTTGCTCCAACTCGGTTTTACAGTGAAAAATGCTGGAACTTCAAACCGGCACTAGGAAACAGGCTGAGAAACCAGAGTAAAAGTTTCTCCTGCAACCCGTTCCCTTTATGCTAGATGAACGAACGTCTCTCCACATGCACAGTTCTGAGAGATAAGTGTGTGTGAAAGCCGTCCTTCACCTAGCTTGTTGTGAACACAAAGTTTCTTTTCAGTTGCAAACTCCAATTTATACATGTATATGGGGAGGTACTAGCTCCAACTCGGTTTTACAGTGAAAACTGCAAGAAGTTGAAACCGGCACTAGGAAACAGACAGAGAAACCAGAGTAAAATTTCAACTGCAAACCGTTCCCTTTTTGCTAGATGAACGAACTTCTCTCCACATGTTAAGTTCTGAGAGATAAGTGTGTGTGAAAGCCGTCCTTCACATAGCTTGTTGGGAACACAAAGTTTCTTTTCAGTTGCAAACTCCACTCCATACATATATATGGGGAGGTACAAGCTCCAACTCGGTTTTACAGTGAAAACTGCAGGAACTTCAAAGCGGCACTAGGAAACAGACTGAGAAACCAGAGTAAAAGTTTCTCCTGCAACCCGTTCCCTTTGTGCTAGATGAACGAACGTCTCTCCACATGCTCAGTTCTGAGAGATATGTGTGTGTGAAAGCCGTCCTTCACCTAGCTTGTTGGGAACACAAAGTTTCTTTTCAGTTGCAAACTGCACTCCATACAAATATATGGGGAGGTACTAGCTCCAACTCTGTTTTACAGTGAAAACTGCAGGAACTTCAAACCGGCACTAGGAAACAGACTGAGAAACCAGAGTAAAAGTTTCTCCTGCAACCCGTTCCCTTTGTGCTAGATGAACGAAAGTCTCTCCACATGCTCAGTTCTGTGGGATAAGTGTTTGAGAAAGCCGTCCATCACCTAGCCTGTTGGGAACACAGTTTCTTTTCAGTTGCAAACTCCACTCCATATATATATATGGGGAGGTACTAGCTCCAACTCGGTTTTACAGTGAAAACTGCAGGAACTTCAAACCGGCACTAGGAAACAGACTGAGAAACCAGAGTAAAAGTTTCCCCTGCAAACCGTTCCCTTTGTGCTAGATGAACGAACGTCTCTCCACATGCACAGTTCTGAGAGATAAGTGTGTGTGAAAGCCGTCCTTCACCTAGCTTGTTGTGAACACAAAGTTTCTTTTCAGTTGCAAACCGGAATCCATACATTTATATGGGGAGGTACTTGCTCCAACTCGGTTTTACAGTGAAAAATGCTGGAACTTCAAACCGGCACTAGGAAACAGGCTGAGAAACCAGAGTAAAAGTTTGTCCTGCAACCAGTTCCCTTTGTGCTAGATGAACGAACGTCTCTCCACATGCTCAATTCTGAGAGATAAGTGTGTGTGAAAGCCGTCCTTCACCTAGCTTGTTGGGAACACAAAGTTTGTTCTCAGTTGCAAACTCCACTCCATACATATATACGGGGAGGTACTAGCTCCAACACGGTTTTAAAGTGAAAACGGCAGGAACTTCAAACCGGCAATAGGAAACACACTGAGAAACCAGAGTAAAAGTTTCTCCTGCAACCCGTTCCCTTTGTGCTAGATGAACGAACGTCTCTCCACATGCTCAGTTGTGAGAGAAAAGTGTGTGTGAAAACCGTCCTTTACCTAGCTTGTTGGGAACACAAAGTTTCTTTTCATTTGCAAACTCCAATCCATACATATATATGGGGAGGTACTAGCTCCAACTCGGTTTTACAGTGAAAAATGCAGGAAATTCACAAAGGCACTCAGAAACAGACTGAGAAACCAGAGTAAAAGTTTCTCCTGCAACCCGTTCCCTTTGTGCTAAATGAACGAAGTCTCTCCACATGCACAGTTCTGAGAAATAAATGTGTGTGAAAGCCGCCCTTCACGTAACTTCTTGTGAACACAAAGTTTCTTCTCAGTTGCAAACTCCACTCCATACATATATATGGGTAGGTACTAGCTCCAACTCGGTTTTACAGTGAAAAATGCAGGAACTTCAAAACGGCACTAGGAAACAGACAGGGAAACCAGAGTAAAAATTTCTCCTGCTACCCGTTCTCTTTGTGCTAGATGAACGAACTTCTCTCCACATGCTCAGTTCTGAGAGATAAGTGTGTGTGAAAGCAGTCCTTCACCTAGCTTGTTGGGAACAGAAAGTTTGTTCTCAGTTGCAAACTCCACTCCTTACATATATATGGGGAGGTACTAGCTTCAACTCGGTTTTACAGTGAAAACTGCAGGAACTTCAAACAGGCACTAGAAAACAGACTGAGAAACCAGAGTAAAAATTTCTCCTGCAACCCGTTCCCTTTGAGCTAGATGAACGAACGTCTCTCCACATGCTCAGTTCTGAGAAATAAATGTGTGTGAAAGCCGTCCTTCACCTAGCTTGTTGGGAACACAAAGTTTCTTTTCAGTTGCAAACCGCAATCCATACATATATATGGGGAGGTACTAGCTCCAACTCGGTTTTACAGTGAAAACTGCAGGAACTTCAAACCGACACTAGGAAACAGACTGAGAAACCAGAGTAAAATTTCTCCTGCAACCCGTTCCCTTTGTGCTAGATGAACGAACGTCTCTCCACATGCTCAGTTCTGAGGGATAAATGTGTGTGAAAGCCGCCCTTCACTTAGCTTCTTGTGAACACAAAGTTTCTTCTCAGTTGCAAACTCCACTCCATACATATATATGGGGAGGTACCAGCTCCAACACGGTTTTACAGTGAAAAATGCAGGAACTTCAAACCGGCACTACGAAACAGACAGGGAAACCAGAGTAAAAATTTCTCCTGCTACCCGTTCTCTTTGTGCTAGATGAACGAACGTCTCTCCACATGCTCAGTTCTGAGAGATAAGTGTGTGTGAAAGCAGTCCTTCACCTAGCTTGTTGGGAACAGAAAGTTTGTTCTCAGTTGCAAACTTCACTCCATACATATATATGGGGAGGTACTAGGTCCAACTCGGTTTTACAGTGAAAACTGCAGGAACTTCAAACCGGCACTAGAAAACAGACAGAGAAAACAGACTAAAAATTTCTCCTGCAACCCGTTCCCTTTGTGATAGATGAACGAACGTCTCTCCACATGCTCAGTTCTGAGAGATAAGTGTGTGTGAAAGCCGTTCTTCACCTAGCTTGTTGGGAACACAAAGTTTCTTTTCAGTTGCAACCCCACTCCACACATATATATGGGTAGGTACTAGCTCCAAATCTGTTTTACAGTGAAAACTGCAGGAACTTCAAACCGGCACTCGGAAACAGACTGAGAAACCAGAGTAAAAGTATCTCCTGCAACCCGTTCCCTTTGTGCTAGATGAACGAACGTCTCTCCACATGCTCATTTCTGAGAGATAAGTGTGTGTGAAAGCCGTCCTTCACCTAGCTTGTTGGGAACACAAAGGTTCTTTTCAGTTGCAAACACCAATCCATACATATATATGGGGAGGTACTAACTCCAACTCGGTATTATAGTGAAAACTGCAGGAACTTCACAAACGTACTGGAAACAGACAGAGAAACCAGAGTAAAATTTCCCCTGCAAACCGTTCCCTTTATGCTAGATGAACGAACGTCTCTCCACATGCTAAGTTCTGAGAGATAATTGTGTGTGAAAGCCGTCCTTCACCTAGCTTGTTGGGAACACAAAGTTTCTTTTCAGTTGCAAACTCCACTCCATACATATATATGGGGAGGTACTAGCTCCAACTCGGTTTTACAGTGAAAAATGCAGGAACTTCAAACCGGCACTCGGAAACAGACTGAGAAACCAGAGTAAAAGTATCTCCTGCAACCCGTTCCCTTTGTGCTAGATGAACGAACGTCTCTCCACATGCTCATTTCTGAGAGATAAGTGTGTGTGAAAGCCGTCCTTCACCTAGCTTGTTGGGAACACAAAGGTTCTTTTCAGTTGCAAACACCAATCCATACATATATATGGGGAGGTACTAACTCCAACTCGGTATTATAGTGAAAACTGCAGGAACTTCACAAACGTACTGGAAACAGACAGAGAAACCAGAGTAAAATTTCCCCTGCAAACCGTTCCCTTTATGCTAGATGAACGAACGTCTCTCCACATGCTAAGTTCTGAGAGATAATTGTGTGTGAAAGCCGTCCTTCACCTA
Organism: Camelus dromedarius; assembly: GCF_036321535.1. NCBI lineage: Eukaryota > Metazoa > Chordata > Mammalia > Artiodactyla > Camelidae > Camelus > Camelus dromedarius. Next base: position 1,152,271 of record NC_087470.1, on the reverse strand, counting down.
GCTTGTTGTGAACACAAAGTTTCTTTTCAGTTGCAAACTCCAATTTATACATGTATATGGGGAGGTTCTAGCTCCAACTCGGTTTTACAGTGAAAACTGCAGGAACTTGAAACCGGCACTAGGAAACAGACTGAGAAACCAGAATAAAATTTCCCCTGCAAACCTTTCCCTTTATGCTAGATGAACGAACGCCTCTCCACATGCTAAGTTCTGAGAGATAAGTGTGTGTTAAAGCCGTCCTTCACCTAGCTTGTTGGGAACACAAAGTTTCTTTTCAGTTGCAAACTCCATTCCATACATATATATGGGGAGGTACTAGCTCCAACTCGGTTTTACAGTGAAATCTGCAGGAACTTCTAAGCGGCACTAGGAAACAGACTGAGAATCCAGAGTAAAAGTTTCTCCTGCAACCCGTTCCCTTTGTGCTAGATGAACGAACGTCTCTCCACATGCTCAGTTCTGAGAGATAATTGTGTGTGAAAGCGATACTTCACCTAGCTTGTTGGGAACACAAAGATTCTTTTCAGTTGCAAACACCAATCCATACATATATATGGGGAAGTACTAGCTCCAACTCGGTTTTACAGGGAAAAATGCAGGAACTTCAAACTGGCACGAGGAAACAGACTGAGAAAGCAGAGAAAAAGTGTCTCCTGCAACCCGTTCCCTTGGTGCTAGATGAACGAACATCTCTCCACTTGCTCAGTTCTGAGAGATAAGTGTGTGTGAATGCCGTCCTTCACCTAGGATGTTGGGAACACAAAGTTTCTTTTCAGTTGCAAACTCCACTCCATACATATATATGGGGAGGTACTAGCTCCAACTCGGTTTTACAGTGAAAACTGCAGGAACTTCAAACCGGCACTAGGAAACAGACTGAGAAACCAGAGTAAAAGTTTCTCCTATAACCCGTTCCCTTTGTGCTAAATGAACGAAGTCTCTCCACATGCTCAGTTCTGAGGGATAAGTGTGTGTGAAAGCCATACTTCACCTTGCTTGTTGTGAAGACAAAGTTTCCTTTCAGTTGCAAACTCCACTCCATACATATATATGGGGAGGTACTAGCTCCAACTCGATTTTACAGTGAAAACTGCAGGAAATTCAAACCGGAACTAGGAACCAGACTGAGAAACCAGAGTAAAAGTTTCTCCTGCAACCCGTTCCCTTTGTGATAGATGAACGAACGTCTCTCCACATGCTCAGTTCTGAGAGATAAGTGTGTGTGAAATCCGTACTTCACCTAGCTTGTTGGGAACACAAAGTTTCTTTTCAGTTGCAAACCCCACTCCACACATATATATGGGTAGGTTCTAGCTCCAAATCTGTTTTACAGTGAAAACTGCAGGAACTTCAAACCGGCACTAGGAAACAGACTGAGAAACCAGAGTAAAAGTTTCTCCTGCAACCCGTTCCCTTTATGCTAGATGAACGAACGTCTCTCCACATGCTAAGTTCTGAGAGATAAGTGTGTGTGAAAGCCGTCCTTCACCAAGCTTGTTGGGAACACAAAGTTTCTTTTCAGTTGCAAACTCTACTCCATACATATACGGGGAGTTACAAGCTCCAACTCTTATTTACCGTGAAAACTGCAGGAACTCCAAACCGGCACTAGGAAACTGACTGAGAAACCAGAGTAAAAGATTCTCCTGCAACCCGTTCCCTTTGTGCTAGATGAACGAACGTCTCTCCACATGCTCATTTCTGAGAGATAAGTGTGTGTGAAAGCCGTCCTTCACCTAGCTTGTTGGGAACACAAAGTTTGTTTTCAGTTGCAAACACCAATCCATACATATATATGGGGAGGTACTAGCACCAACTCGGTTTTACAGTGAAAACTGCAGGAACCTCACAAACGTACTCGGAAACATACTGTGAAACCAGAGTAAAAGTTTCTCCTGCAACCCGTTCCCTTTGTGCTAGATGAACGAACGTCTCTCCACATGCTCAGTTCTGAGAGATAGATGTGTGTGAAAGCCGTCCTTCACCTAGCTTGTTGGGAACACAAAGTTTCTTTTCAGTTGCAAACACCACTCCATACATATATATGGGGAGGTACTAGCTCCAACTCGGTTTTACAGTGAAAACTGCAGGAACTTCAAACCGGCACTCGGAAACAGACTGAGAAACCAGAGTAAAAGTTTCTCCTGCAACCCTTTCCCTTTGTGCTAGATGAACGAACGTCTCTCCACATGCTCAGTTATGAGAGATAAGTGTGTGTGAAAACCGTCCTTCACCTAGCTTGTTGGGAAGACAAAGTTTCTTTTCAGTTGCAAAATCCACTCCAAACTTATATATGGGGAGGTACAAGCTCCAACTCGGTTTTACAGTGAAAACTGCAGGAACTTCTAAGCGGCAATAGGAAACAGACTGAGAAACCAGAGTAAAAGTTTCTCCTGCAACCCGTTTCTTTTGTGCTAGATGAACGAACGTCTCTCCACATGCTCAGTTCTGAGAGATAAGTGTGTGTGAAAGCCGTCCTTCACCTAGCTTGTTGGGAACACAAAGATTCTTTTCAGTTGCCAACTCCAATCCATACATATATATGGGGTGGTAGTAGCTCCAAATCGGTTTTACAGTGAAAACTGCAGGAACTTCAAACCGGCACTCGGAAACAGACTGAGAAACCAGAGTAAATGTTTCCCCTGCAAACCGTTCCCTTTATGCTAGATGAACGAACGTCTCTCCACATGCTCAGTTCTGAGAGATAAGTGTGTGTGAAAGCCGTCCTTCACATAGCTTGTTGGGAACACAAAGTTTCTTTTCAGTTGCAAACTCCACTCCATACATATATATGGGGAGGTACAAGCTCCAACTCGGTTTTACAGTGAAAACTGCAGGAACTTCTAAGCGGCACTACGAAACAGACTGAGAAACCAGAGTAAAAGTTTCTCCTGCAACCCGTTCCCTTTGTTCTAGATGAACGAACGTCTCTCCACATGCTCAGTTCTGAGAGATAAGTGTGTGTGAAAGCCGTCCTTCAACTAGCTTGTTGGGAACACAAAGATTCTTTTCAGTTGCAAACTCCAATCCATATATATATTTGGGGAGGTACTAACTCCAACTCGGTTTTACAGTGAAAACTGCAGGAACTTCAAACCGGCACTCGGAAACAGACTGAGAAACCAGAGTAAAAGTTTCTCCTGCAACCCGTTCCCTTTGTGCTAGATGAACGAACGTCTCTCCACATGCTCATTTCTGAGAGATATGTGTGTGTGAAAGCCATCCTTCACCTAGCTTGTTGGGAACAAAAAAGATTCTTTTCAGTTGCAAACCCCACTCCATACAAATATATGGGGAGGTACTAGCTCAAACCCTGTTTTACAGTGAAAACTGCAGGAACTTCAAACCGGCACTAGGAATCAGAATGAGAAACCAGAGTAAAAGTTTCTCCTGCAACCCGTTCCCTTTATGCTAGATGAACGAACGTCTCTCCACATGCTAAGTTCTGAGAGATAAGTGTGTGTGAAAGCCGTCCTTCACCTAGCTTGTTGGGAACACAAAGTTTCTTTTCAGTTGCAAACTCCACTCCATATATATACGGGGAGGTACAAGCTCCAACTCTTATTTACAGTGAAAACTGCAGGAACTTCTAAGCGGCACTAGGAAACAGACTGAGAAACCAGAGTAAAAGTTTCTCCTGCAACCCGTTCCCTTTGTGCTAGATGAACGAACGTCTCTCCACATGCTGAGTTCTGAGAGATAAGTGTGTGTGAAAGCGATACTTCACCTAGCTTGTTGGGAACACAAAGATTCTTTTCAGTTGCAAACACCAATCCATACATATATATGATGAAGTACTAGCTCCAACTCGGTTTTACAGGGAAAAATGCAGGAACTTCAAACCGGCACTAGGAAACAGACTGAGAAAGCAGAGAAAAAGTGTCTCCTGCAACCCGTTCCTTGGTGCTAGATGAACGAACATCTCTCCACTTGCTCAGTTCTGAGAGATAAGTGTGTGTGAAAGCCGTCCTTCACCTAGCTTGTTGGGAACACAAAGATTCTTTTCAGTTGCAAACCCCACTTCATACATATAAATGGGTAGGTACAAGCTCCAACTCTGTTTTACATTAAAAACTGCAGGAACTTCAAACCGGCACTAGGAAACAGACTGAGAAAGCAGAGAAAAATTGTCTCCTGCAACCCGTTCCTTGGTGCTAGATGAACGAACGTCTCTCCACTTGCTCAGTTCTGAGAGATAAGTGTGTTTGAATGCCGTCCTTCACCAAGGATGTTGGGAACACAAAGTTTCTTTTCAGTTGCAAACTCCATTCCATACATATATATGGGGAGGTACTAGCTCCAACTCGGTTTTACAGTGAAAACTGCAGGAACTTCAAACCGGCACTAGGAAACAGACTGAGAAACCAGAGTAAAAGTTTCTCCTATAACCCGTTCCCTTTGTGCTAAATGAACGAAGTCTCTCCACATGCTCAGTTCTGAGGGATAAGTGTGTGTGTAAGCCATACTTCACCTTGCTTGTTGTGAACACAAAGTTTCCTTTCAGTTGCAAACTCCACTCCATACATATATATGGGGAGGTACTAGCTCCAACTCGGTTTTACAGTGAAAACTGCAGGAACTTCAAACCGGCATTAGGAACCAGACTGAGAAACCAGAGTAAAAGTTTCTCCTGCAACCCGTTCCATTTGTGATAGATGAACGAACGTCTCTCCACATGCTCAGTTCTGAGAGATAAGTGTGTGTGAAAGCCGTACTTCACCTAGCTTGTTGGGAACACAAAGTTTCTTTTCAGTTGCAAATCCCACTCCACACATATATATGGGTAGGTTCTAGCTCCAAATCTGTTTTACAGTGAAAACTGCAGGAACTTCTAAGCGGCACTATGAAACAGACTGAGAAACCAGAGTAAAAGTTTCTCCTGCAACCCGTTCCCTTTGTGCTAGATGAACGAACATCTCTCCACATGCTCAGTTCTGAAGAGATAAATGTGTGTGAAAGCCGTCCTTCACTTAGCTTGTTGGGAACACAAAGATTCTTTTCAGTTGCAAACTTCAATCCATACATATATATGGGGAGGTATTAGCTCCAACTCGGTTTTACAGTGAAAACTGCAAGAACTTCAAACAGGCACTCGGAAACAGACTGAGAAACCAGAGTAAAAGTATCTCCTGCAACCCGTTCCCTTTGTGCTAGATGAACGAACGTCTCTCCACATGCTCATTTCTGAGAGATAAGTGTGTGTGAAAGCCGTCCTTCACCTAGCTTGTTGGGAACACAAAGTATGTTTTCAGTTGCAAACACCAATCCATACATATATATGGGGAGGTACTAGCACCAACTAGGTTTTACAGTGAAAACTGCAGGAACTTCACAAACGTACTCGGAAACATACTGAGAAACCAGAGTAAAAGTTTCTCCTGCAACCCGTTCCCTTTGTTCTAGATGAACGAACGTCTCTCCACATGCTCAGTTCTGAGAGATAAGTGTGTGTGAAAGCCGTCCTTCAACTAGCTTGTTGGGAACACAAAGATTCTTTTCAGTTGCAAACTCCAATCCATATATATATTTGGGGAGGTACTAGCTCCAACTCGGTTTTACAGTGAAAACTGCAGGAACTTCAAACCGGCACTCGGAAACAGACTGAGAAACCAGAGTAAAAGTTTCTCCTGCAACCCGTTCCCTTTGTGCTAGATGAACGAACGTCTCTCCACATGCTCATTTCTGAGAGATATGTGTGTGTGAAAGCCATCCTTCTCCTAGCTTGTTGGGAACAAAAAAGTTTCTTTTCAGTTGCAAACCCCACTCCATACAAATATATGGGGAGGTACTAGCTCAAAATCTGTTTTACAGTGAAAACTGCAGGAACTTCAAACCGGCACTAGGAAACAGACTGAGAAAGCAGAGAAAAATTGTCTCCTGCAACCCGTTCCTTGGTGCTAGATGAACGAACGTCTCTCCACTTGCTCAGTTCTGAGAGATAAGTGTGTGTGAATGCCGTCCTTCACCTAGGATGTTGGGAACACAAAGTTTCTTTTCAGTTGCAAACTCCACTCCATACATATATATGGGGAGGTACTAGCTCCAACTCGGTTTTACAGTGAAAACTGCAGGAACTTCAAACCGGCACTAGGAAACAGACTGAGAAACCAGAGTAAAAGTTTCTCCTATAACCCGTTCCCTTTGTGCTAAATGAACGAAGTCTCTCCACATGCTCAGTTCTGAGGGATAAGTGTGTGTGAAAGCCATACTTCACCTTGCTTGTTGTGAACACAAAGTTTCCTTTCAGTTGCAAACTCCACTCCATACATATATATGGGGTGGTACTAGCTCCAACTCGGTTTTACAGTGAAAACTGCAGGAACTTCAAACCGGCACTAGGAACCAGACTGAGAAACCAGAGTAAAAGTTTCTCCTGCAAACCGTTCCCTTTGTGCTAGATGAACGAACGTCTCTCCACATGCTCATTTCTGAGAGATAAGTGTGTGTGAAAGCCGTCCTTCACCTAGCTTGTTGGGAACACAAAGTATGTTTTCAGTTGCAAACACCAATCCATACATATATATGGGGAGGTACTAGCACCAACTCGGTTTTACAGTGAAAACTGCAGGAACTTCACAAACGTACTCGGAAACATACTGAGAAACCAGAGTAAAAGTTTCTCCTATAACCCGTTCCCTTTGTTCTAGATGAACGAACGTCTCTCCACATGCTCAGTTCTGAGAGATAAGTGTGTGTGAAAGCCGTCCTTCAACTAGCTTGTTGGGAACACAAAGATTCTTTTCAGTTGCAAACTCCAATCCATATATATATTTGGGGAGGTACTAGCTCCAACTCGGTTTTACAGTGAAAACTGCAGGAACTTCAAACCGGCACTCGGAAACAGACTGAGAAACCAGAGTAAAAGTTTCTCCTGCAACCCGTTCCCTTTGTGCTAGATGAACGAACGTCTCTCCACATGCTCATTTCTGAGAGATATGTGTGTGTGAAAGCCATTCTTCACCTAGCTTGTTGGGAACAAAAAAGATTCTTTTCAGTTGCAAACCCCACTCCATACAAATATATGGGGAGTTACTAGCTCAAACTCTGTTTTACAGTGAAAACTGCAGGAACTTCAAACCGGCACTAGGAAACAGAATGAGAAACCAGAGTAAAAGTTTCTCCTGCAACCCGTTCCCTTTATGCTAGATGAACGAACGTCTCTCCACATGCTAAGTTCTGAGAGATAAGTGTGTGTGAAAGCCGTCCTTCACCTAGCTTGTTGGGAACACAAAGTTTCTTTTCAGTTGCAAACTCCACTCCATATATATATATGGGGAGGTACTAGCTCCAACTCGGTTTTACAGTGAAAACTGCAGGAACTTCTAAGCGGCACTAGGAAACAGACTGAGAAACCAGAGTAAAAGTTTCTCCTGCAACCCGTTCCCTTTGTGCTAGATGAACGAACGTCTCTCCACATGCTCAGTTGTGAGAGATAAGTGTGTGTGAAAGCGATACTTCACCTAGCTTGTTGGGAACACAAAGATTCTTTTCAGTTGCAAACACCAATCCATACATATATATGATGAAGTACTAGCTCCAACTCGGTTTTACAGGGAAAAATGCAGGAACTTCAAACCGGCACTAGGAAACAGACTGAGAAAGCAGAGAAAAAGTGTCTCCTGCAACCCGTTCCTTGGTGCTAGATGAACGAATATCTCTCCACTTGCTCAGTTCTGAGAGATAAGTGTGTGTGAAAGCCGTCCTTCACCTAGCTTGTTGGGAACACAAAGATTCTTTTCAGTTGCAAACTCCACTTCATACATATAAATGGGTAGGTACTAGCTCCAACTCTGTTTTACATTAAAAACTGCAGGAACTTCAAACCGGCACTAGGAAACAGACTGAGAAAGCAGAGAAAAATTGTCTCCTGCAACCCGTTCCTTGGTGCTAGATGAACGAACGTCTCTCCACTTGCTCAGTTCTGAGAGATAAGTGTGTGTGAATGCCGTCCTTCACCTAGGATGTTGGGAACACAAACTTTCTTTTCAGTTGCAAACTCCACTCCATACATATATATGGGGAGGTACTAGCTCCAACTCGGTTTTACAGTGAAAACTGCAGGAACTTCAAACCGGCACTAGGAAACAGACTGAGAAACCAGAGTAAAAGTTTCTCCTATAACCCGTTCCCTTTGTGCTAAATGAACGAAGTCTCTCCACATGCTCAGTTCTGAGGGATAAGTGTGTGTGAAAGCCATACTTCACCTTGCTTGTTGTGAACACAAAGTTTCCTTTCAGTTGCAAACTCCACTCCATACATATATATGGGGAGGTACTAGCTCCAACTCGGTTTTACAGTGAAAACTGCAGGAACTTCAAACCGGCACTAGGAACCAGACTGAGAAACCAGAGTAAAAGTTTCTCCTGCAACCCGTTCCATTTGTGATAGATGAACGAACGTCTCTCCACATGCTCAGTTCTGAGAGATAAGTGTGTGTGAATGCCGTACTTCACCTAGCTTGTTGGGAACACAAAGTTTCTTTTCAGTTGCAAATCCCACTCCACACATATATATGGGTAGGTTCTAGCTCCAAATCTGTTTTACAGTGAAAACTGCAGGAACTTCTAAGCGGCACTAAGAAACAGACTGAGAAACCAGAGTAAAAGTTTCTCCTGCAACCCGTTCCCTTTGTGCTAGATGAACGAACTTCTCTCCACATGCTCAGTTCTGAAGAGATAAATGTGTGTGAAAGCCGTCCTTCACCTAGCTTGTTGGGAACACAAAGATTCTTTTCAGTTGCAAACTTCAATCCATACATATATATGGGGAGGTATTAGCTCCAACTCGGTTTTACAGTGAAAACTGCAAGAACTTCAAACAGGCACTCGGAAACAGACTGAGAAACCAGAGTAAAAGTATCTCCTGCAACCCGTTCCCTTTGTGCTAGATGAACGAACGTCTCTCCACATGCTCATTTCTGAGAGATAAGTGTGTGTGAAAGCCGTCCTTCACCTAGCTTGTTGGGAACACAAAGTATGTTTTCACTTGCAAACACCAATCCATACATATATATGGGGAGGTACTAGCACCAACTCGGTTTTACAGTGAAAACTGCAGGAACTTCACAAACGTACTCGGAAACATACTGAGAAACCAGAGTAAAAGTTTCTCCTGCAACCCGTTCCCTTTGTGCTAGATGAACGAACGTCTCTCCACATGCTCAGTTCTGAGAGATAGATGTGTGTGAAAGCCGTCCTTCACCTAGCTTGTTGGGAACACAAAGTTTCTTTTCAGTTGCAAACCCCACTCCATACATATATATGGGGAGGTACTAGCTCCAACTCGGTTTTACAGTGAAAACTGCAGGAACTTCTAAGAGGCAATAGGAAACAGACTGAGAAACCAGAGTAAAAGTTTCTCCTGCAACCCGTTTCTTTTGTGCTAGATGAACGAACGTCTCTCCACATGCTCATTTCTGAGAGATATGTGTGTGTGAAAGCCGTCCTTCACCTAGCTTGTTGGGATCAAAAAAGTTTCTTTTCAGTTGCAAACCCCACTCCATACAAATATATGGGGAGGTACTAGCTCCAACTCTGTTTTACAGTGAAAACTGCAGGAACTTCAAACCGGCACTAGGAAACAGAATGAGAAACCAGAGTAAAAGTTTCCCCTGCAACCTGTTCCCTTTATGCTAGATGAACGAACGTCTCTCCACATGCTAAGTTCTGAGAGATAAGTGTGTGTGAAAGCCGTCCTTCACCTAGCTTGTTGGGAACACAAAGTTTCTTTTCAGTTGCAAACTCCACTCCATAAATATACGGGGATGTACAAGCTCCAACTCTTATTTACAGTGAAAACTGCAGGAACTTCTAAGCGGCACTAGGAAACAGACTGAGAAACCAGAGTAAAAGTTTCTCCTGCAACCCGTTCCCTTTGTGCTAGATGAACGAACTTCTCTCCACATGCTCAGTTCTGAAGAGATAAGTGTGTGTGAAAGCCGTACTTCACCTAGCTTGTTGGGAACACAAAGATTCTTTTCAGTTGCAAACTTCAATCCATACATATATATGGGGAGGTATTAGCTCCAACTCGGTTTTACAGTGAAAACTGCAAGAACTTCAAACAGGCACTCGGAAACAGACTGAGAAACCAGAGTAAAAGTATCTCCTGCAATCCGTTCCCTTTGTGCTAGATGAACGAACGTCTCTCCACATGCTCATTTCTGAGAGATAAGTGTGGGTGAAAGCCGTCCTTCACCTAGCTTGTTGGGAACACAAAGTTTGTTTTCAGTTGCAAACACCAATCCATATATATATATGGGGAGTTACTAGCACCAACTCGGTTTTACAGTGAAAACTGCAGGAACTTCACAAACGTACTCGGAAACACACTGAGAAACCAGAGTAAAAGTTTCTCCTGCAACCCGTTCCCTTTGTGCTAGATGAACGAACGTCTCTCCACATGCTCAGTTCTGAGAGATAGATGTGTGTGAAAGCCGTCCTTCACCTAGCTTGTTGGGAACACAAAGTTTCTTTTCAGTTGTAAACCCCACTCCATACATATATATGGGGAGGAACTAGCTCCAACTCGGTTTTACAGTGAAAACTGCAGGAACTTCTAAGCGGCACTAGGTAACAGACTGAGAAACCAGAGTAAAAGTTTCTCCTGCAACCCGTTTCCATTTTGCTAGATGAACGAACGTCTCTCCACATGCTCAGTTCTGAGAGATAAGTGTGTGTGAAAGCCGTCCTTCACCTAGCTTGTTGGGAACACAAAGATTCTTTTCACTTGCCAACTCCAATCCATACATATATATGGGGAGATAGTAGATCCAACTCGGTTTTACAGTGAAAACTGCAGGAACTTCAAACCGGCACTCGGAAACAGACTGAGAAACCAGAGTAAATGTTTCCCCTGCAAACCGTTCCCTTTATGCTAGATGAACGAACGTCTCTCCACATGCTCAGTTCTGAGAGATAAGTGTGTGTGAAAGCCGTCCTTCACATAGCTTGTTGGGAACACAAAGTTTCTTTTCAGTTGCAAACCCCACTCCATACATATATATGAGGAGGTACAAACTCCAACTCGGTTTTACAGTGAAAACTGCAGGAACTTCAAAACGGCACTAGGAAACAGACTGAGAAACCAGAGTAAAAGTTTCTCCTGCAACCCGTTCCCTTTGTGCTAGATGAACGAACGTCTCTCCACATGCACAGTTCTGAGAGATAAGTGTGTGTGAAAGCCGTCCTTCACCTAGCTTGTTGTGAACACAAAGTTTCTTTTTAGTTGCAAACTCCAATTTATACATGTATATGGGGAGGTTCTAGCTCCAACTCGGTTTTAAGTGAAAAATGCAGGAACTTCAAACCGGCACTCGGAAACAGACTGAGAAACCAGAGTAAAAGTATCTCCTGCAATCCGTTCCCTTTGTGCTAGATGAACGAACGTCTCTCCACATGCTCATTTCTGAGAGATAAATGTGTGTGAAAGCCGTCCTTCACCTAGCTTGTTGGGAACACAAAGTTTGTTTTCAGTTGCAAACACCAATCCATACATATATATGTTGAAGTACAAGCACCAACTCGGTTTTACAGTGAAAACTGCAGGAACTTCACAAACGTACTCGGAAACAGACTGAGAAACCAGAGTAAAAGTTTCTCCTGCAACCCGTTCCCTTTGTGCTAGATGAACGAACGTCTCTCCACATGCTCAGTTCTGAGAGATAGATGTGTGTGAAAGCCGTCCTTCACCTAGCTTGTTGGGAACACAAAGTTTCTTTTCAGTTGCAAACCCCACTCCATACATATATATGGGGAGGTACTAGCTCCAACTCGGTTTTACAGTGAAAACTGCAGGAACTTCAAACCGGCACTCGGAAACAGACTGAGAAACCAGAGTAAAAGTTTCTCCTGCAACCCGTTCCCTTTGTGCTAGATGAACGAACGTCTCTCCACATGCTCAGTTATGAGAGATAAGTGTGTGTTAAAGCCGTCCTTCACCTAGCTTGTTGGGAACACAAAGTTTCTTTTCAGTTGCAAAATCCACTCCAAACTTATATATGGGGAGGTACAAGCTCCAACTCGGTTTTACAGTGAAAACTGCAGGAACTTCTAAGCGGCAATAGGAAACAGACTGAGAAACCAGAGTAAAAGTTTCTCCTGCAACCAGTTTCCATTTTGCTAGATGAACGAACGTCTCTCCACATGCTCAGTTCTGAGAGATAAGTGTGTGTGAAAGCCGTCCTTCACCTAGCTTGTTGGGAACACAAAGATTCTTTTCACTTGCCAACTCCAATCCATACATATATATGGGGAGATAGTAGCTCCAACTCGGTTTTACAGTGAAAACTGCAAGAACTTCAAACCGGCACTCGGAAACAGACTGAGAAACCAGAGTAAAAGTTTCTCCTGCAACCCGTTCCCTTTGTGCTAGATGAACGAACCTCTCTCCACATGCTCATTTCTGAGAGATATGTTGTGTCAAAGCCGACCTTCACCTAGCTTGTTGGGAACAAAAAAGATTCTTTTCAGTTGCAAACCCCACTCCATACAAATATATGGGGAGGTACTAGCTCCAACTCTGTTTTACAGTGAAAACTGGAGGAACTTCAAACCGGCACTAGGAAACAGAATGAGAAACCAGAGTAAAAGTTTCTCCTGCAACCCGTTCCCTTTGTGCTAGATGAACGAACGTCTCTCCACATGCTCAGTTCTGTGGGATAAGTGTTTGTGAAAGCCGTCCTTCACCTAGCTTGTTGGGAACACAAAGTTTCTTTTCAGTTGCAAACTCCACTCCATATATATATATGGGGAGGTACTAGCTCCAACTCGGTTTTACAGTGAAAACTGCAGGAACTTCAAAACGGCACTAGGAAACAGACTGAGAAACCAGAGTACAAGTTTCCCCTGCAACCCGTTCCCTTTGTGCTAGATGAACGAACGTCTCTCCACATGCACAGTTCTGAGAGATAAGTGTGTGTGAAAGCCGTCCTTCACATAGCTTGTTGTGAACACAAAGTTTCTTTTCAGTTGCAAACTCCAATTTATACATGTATATGGGGAGGTACTAGCTCCAACTCGGTTTTACAGTGAAAAATGCAGGAACTTCAAACCGGCACTCGGAAACAGACTGAGAAACCAGAGTAAAATTTCCCCTGCATACCGTTCCCTTTATGCTAGATGAACGAACGTCTCTCCACATGCTAAGTTCTGAGAGATAAGTGTGTGTGAAAGCCGTCCTTCACCTAGCTTGTTGGGAACACAAAGTTTCTTTTCAGTTGCAAAATCCACTCCAAACTTATATATGGGGAGGTACAAGCTCCAACTCGGTTTTACAGTGAAAACTGCAGGAACTTCTAAGCGGCAATAGGAAACAGACTGAGAAACCAGAGTAAAAGTTTCTCCTGCAACCAGTTTCCATTTTGCTAGATGAACGAACGTCTCTCCACATGCTCAGTTCTGAGAGATAAGTGTGTGTGAAAGCCGTCCTTCACCTAGCTTGTTGGGAACACAAAGATTCTTTTCACTTGCCAACTCCAATCCATACATATATATGGGGAGATAGTAGCTCCAACTCGGTTTTACAGTGAAAACTGCAAGAACTTCAAACCGGCACTCGGAAACAGACTGAGAAACCAGAGTAAAAGTTTCTCCTGCAACCCGTTCCCTTTGTGCTAGATGAACGAACCTCTCTCCACATGCTCATTTCTGAGAGATATGTTGTGTCAAAGCCGACCTTCACCTAGCTTGTTGGGAACAAAAAAGATTCTTTTCAGTTGCAAACCCCACTCCATACAAATATATGGGGAGGTACTAGCTCCAACTCTGTTTTACAGTGAAAACTGGAGGAACTTCAAACCGGCACTAGGAAACAGAATGAGAAACCAGAGTAAAAGTTTCTCCTGCAACCCGTTCCCTTTGTGCTAGATGAACGAACGTCTCTCCACATGCTCAGTTCTGTGGGATAAGTGTTTGTGAAAGCCGTCCTTCACCTAGCTTGTTGGGAACACAAAGTTTCTTTTCAGTTGCAAACTCCACTCCATATATATATATGGGGAGGTACTAGCTCCAACTCGGTTTTACAGTGAAAACTGCAGGAACTTCAAAACGGCACTAGGAAACAGACTGAGAAACCAGAGTACAAGTTTCCCCTGCAACCCGTTCCCTTTGTGCTAGATGAACGAACGTCTCTCCACATGCACAGTTCTGAGAGATAAGTGTGTGTGAAAGCCGTCCTTCACATAGCTTGTTGTGAACACAAAGTTTCTTTTCAGTTGCAAACTCCAATTTATACATGTATATGGGGAGGTACTAGCTCCAACTCGGTTTTACAGTGAAAAATGCAGGAACTTCAAACCGGCACTCGGAAACAGACTGAGAAACCAGAGTAAAATTTCCCCTGCATACCGTTCCCTTTATGCTAGATGAACGAACGTCTCTCCACATGCTAAGTTCTGAGAGATAAGTGTGTGTGAAAGCCGTCCTTCACCTAGCTTGTTGGGAACACAAAGATTCTTTTCAGTTGCAAACTCCACTCCATACATATATATGGCTAGGTACTAGCTTCAACTCGGTTTTACAGTGAAAACTGCAGGATCTTCAAACCGGCACTCGGAAACAGACTGAGAAACCAGAGTAAAATTTTCTCCTGCATCCCGTTCCCTTTGTGCTAGATAAACGAACGTCTCTCCACATGCTCAGTTCTAAGAGATAAGTGTGTGTGAAAGCCGTCCTTCACCTAACTTGTTGTGAACACAAAGTTTCTTTTCAGTTGCAAACTCCAATTTATACATGTATATGGGGAGGTACTAGCTCCAACTCGGTTTTACAGTGAAAAATGCAGGAACTTCAAACCGGCACTCGGAAACAGACTGAGAAACCAGGGTAAAATTTCCCCTGCAACCCGTTCCCTTTATGCTAGATGAACGAACGTCTCTCCACATGCTCAGTTCTGTGGGATAAGTGTTTGTGAAAGCCGTCCTTCACCTAGCTTGTTGGGAACACAAAGTTTCTTTTCAGTAGCAAATTTCACTCCATATATATATATGGGGAGGTACTAGCTCCAACCCGGTTTTATCGTGAAAAATGCAGGAACTTCAAAACGGCTCTAGGAAACATACTGAGAAACCAGAGTAAAAGTTTCTCCTGCAACCCGTTCCCTTTGTGCTAGATGAACGAACGTCTCTCCACATGCACAGTTCTGAGAGATAAGTGTGTGTGAATGCCGTCCTTCACCTAGCTTGTTGGGAACACAAAGTTTCTTTTCGTTGCAAACTCCACTCCATACATATATATGTGGAGGTACTAGCTCCAACTCTGTTTTACAGTGAAAAATGCAGGAACTTCAAACCGGCACTCGGAAACAGACTGAGAAACCAGAGTAAAATTTCCCCTGCATACCGTTCCCTTTGTGCTAGATGAACGAACGTCTCTCCACATGCACAGTTCTGAGAGATAAGTGTGTGTGAAAGCCGTCCTTCACCTAGCTTGTTGGGAACACAAAGATTCTTTTCAGTTGCAAACTCCACTCCATACATATATATGGGGAGGTACAAGCTCCAACTCGGTTTTACAGTGAAAACTGCAGGAACTTCAAAGCGGCACTAGGAAACAGACTGAGAACCCAGAGTAAAAGTTTCTCCTGTAAACCGTTCCCTTTGTGCTAGATGAACAAACGTCTCTCCACATGCTCAGTTCTGAGAGATCTGTGTGTGTGAAAGCCGTCCTTCACCTAGCTTGTTGGGAACACAAAGTTTCTTTTCAGTTGCAAACCCCACTCCATACAAATATATGGGGAAGTACTAGCTCCAACTCTGTTTTACAGTGAAAACTGCAGGAACTTCAAACCGGCACTAGGAAACAGACTGAGAAACCAGAGTAAAAGTTTCTCCTGCAACCCATTCCCTTTGTGCTAGATGAACGAAAGTCTCTCCACATGCTCAGTTCTGAGAGATATGTGTGTTTGAAAGCCGTACTTCACCTAGCTTGTTGGGAACACAAAGTTCTTTTCAGTGGCAAACCCCACTGCATAAATATTTATGGGGAGGTACTAGCTCCAACTCGGTTTTACAATGAAAACTGCAGGAACTTCAACACGGCACTAGGAAACAGACTGAGAAACCATAGTAAAAGTTTCTCCTGCAACCCGTTCCCTTTGTGCTAGATGAACGAACGTCTCTCCACATGCTCAGTTCTGTGGGATAAGTGTTTGTGAAAGCCGTCCTTCACCTAGCTGGTTGGGAACACAAAGTTTCTTTTCAGTTGCAAACTCCACTCCATATATATATATGGGGAGGTACTAGCTCCAACTCGGTTTTACAGTGAAAACTGCAGGAACTTCAAAACGGCACTAGGAAACAGACTGAGAAACCAGAGTAAAAGTTTCTCCTGCAACCCGTTCCCTTTGTGCTAGATGAACGAACGTCTCTCCACATGCACAGTTCTGAGAGATAAGTGTGTGTGAAAGCCGTCCTTCACCTAGCTTGTTGTGAACACAAAGTTTCTTTTCAGTTGCAAACTCCAATTTATACATGTATATGGGGAGGTACTAGCTCCAACTCGGTTTTACAGTGAAAAATGCAGGAACTTCAAAAAGGCACTCGGAAACAGACTGAGAAACCAGAGTAAAATTTCCCCTGCATACCTTTCCCTTTATGCTAGATGAACGAACGTCTCTCCACATGTTAAGTTCTGAGAGATAAGTGTGTGTGAAAGCCGTCCTTCACCTAGCTTGTTGGGAACACAAAGATTCTTTTCAGTTGCAAACTCCACTCCATACATATATATGGGGATGTACTAGCTCCAAATCGGTTTTACAGTGAAAACTGCAGGATCTTCAAACCGGCACTCGGAAACAGACTGAGAAACCAGAGAAAAATTTTCTCATGCAACCCGTTCCCTTTGTGCTAGATAAACGAACGTCTCTCCACATGATCAGTTCTAAGAGATAAGTGTGTGTGAAAGCCGTCCTTCACCTAGGTTGTTGGGAACACAAAGTTTCTTTTCAGTTGCAAACCCCACTCCATACTTATATATGGGGAGGTACTAGCTCCAACTCGGTTTTACAGTGAAAACTGCAGGAACTTCAACCCGGCACTAGGAAACAGACTGAGAAACCAGAGTAAAAGTTTCTCCTGCATCCCGTTCCCTTTATGCTAGATGAACGAACGTCTCTCCACATGCACAGTTCTGAGAGATAAGTGTGTGTGAAAGCCGTCCTTCACCTAGCTTGTTGGGAACACAAAGTTTCTTTTCAGTTGCAAACTCCAATTTATACATGTATATGGGGAGGTTCTAGCTCCAACTCGGTTTTACAGTGAAAACTGCAGGAAGTTGAAACCGGCACTAGGAAACAGACAGAGAAACCAGAGTAAAATTTCCCCTGCAAACCGTTCCCTTTTTGCTAGATGAACGAACTTCTCTCCACATGTTAAGTTCTGAGAGATAAGAGTGTGTGAAAGCCGTCCTTCACATAGCTTGTTGGGAACACAAAGTTTCTTTTCAGTTGCAAACTCCACTCCATACATATATATGGGGAGGTACAAGCTCCAACTCGGTTTTACAGTGAAAAATGCAGGAACTTCAAAGCGGCACTAGGAAACAGACTGAGAAACCAGAGTAAAAGTTTCTCCTGCAACCCGTTCCCTTTGTGCTAGATGAACGAACGTCTCTCCACATGCTCAGTTCTGAGAGATATGTGTGTGTGAAAGCCGTCCTTCACCTAGCTTGTTGGGAACACAAAGTTTCTTTTCAGTTGCAAACTGCACTCCATACAAATACATGGGGAGGTACTAGCTCAAACTCCGTTTTACAGTGAAAACTGCAGGAACTTCAAACCGGCACTAGGAAACAGACTGAGAAACCAGAGTAAAAGTTTCTCCTGCAACCCGTTCCCTTTGTGCTAGATGAACGAACGTCTCTCCACATGCTCAGTTCTGTGGGATAAGTGTTTGAGAAAGCCGTCCTTCACCTAGCTTGTTGGGAACACAGTTTCTTTTCAGTTGCAAACTCCAATCCATATATATATATGGGGAGGTACTTGCTCCAACTCGGTTTTACAGTGAAAACTGCAGGAACTTCAAACCGGCACTAGGAAACAGACTGAGAAACCAGAGTAAAAGTTTCCCCTGCAACCCGTTCCCTTTGTGCTAGATGAACGAACGTCTCTCCACATGCACAGTTCTGAGAGATAAGTGTGTGTGAAAGCCGTCCTTCACCTAGCTTGTTGTGAACACAAAGTTTCTTTTCAGTTGCAAACCCCACTCCATACATATATATGGGGAGGTACTAGCTCCAACTCGGTTTTACAGTGAAAACTGCAGGAACTTCAACACGGCACTAGGAAACAGACAGAGAAACCAGAGTAAAAGTTTCTCCTGCAACACATTCCCTTTGTGCTAGATGAACGAACGTCTCTCCACATACTCAGATCTGAGAGATAAGTGTGTGTGAAAGCCGTCCTTCACCTAACTTGTTGGGAACACAAAGTTTCTTTTCAGTTGCAAATCCCACTCCATACATATATATGGGGAGGTACTAGCTCCAACTCGGTTTTACAGTGAAAACTGCAGGAACTTCACAAAGGTACTCGGAAACCGACTGAGAAACCAGAGTAAAAGTTTCTCCTGCAACCCGTTCCCTTTGTGCTAGATGAACGAAAGTCTCTCCACATGCTCAGTTCTGAGAGATAAGTTTGTGTGAAAGCCGTCCTTCACCTAGCTTCTTGGGAACACAAAGATTCTTTTCAGTTGCCAACTCCAATCCATACATATATATGGGGAGGTAGTAGCTCCAACTCGCTTTTACAGTGAAAACTGCAGGAACTTCAAACCGGCACTAGAAAACAGACTGAGAAACCAGAGTAAAAGTTTCTCCTGCAACCCGTTCCCTTTATGCTAGATGAACGAACGTCTCTCCACATGCACATTTCTGAGAGATAAGTGTGTGTGAAAGCCGTCCTTCACCTAGCTTGTTGTGAACACAAAGTTTCTTTTCAGTTGCAAACTCCAATTTATACATGTATATGGGGAGGTTCTAGTTCCAACTCGGTTTTACAGTGAAAACTGCAGGAAGTTGAAACCGGCACTAGGAAACAGACAGAGAAACCAGAGTAAAATTTCCCCTGCAAACCGTTCCCTTTTTGCTAGATGAACGAACTTCTCTCCACATGTTAAGTTCTGAGAGATAAGTGTGTGTGAAAGCCGTCCTTCACATAGCTTGTTGGGAACACAAAGTTTCTTTTCAGTTGCAAACTCCACTCCATACATATATATGGGGAGGTACAAGCTCCAACTCGGTTTTACAGTGAAAACTGCAGGAACTTCTAAGCGGCACTACGATACAGACTGAGAAACCAGAGTAAAAGTTTCTCCTGCAAACCGTTCCTTTGTGCTAGATGAACGAACGTCTCTCCACATGCTCAGTTCTGAGAGATATGTGTGTGTGAAAGCCGTCCTTCACCTAGCTTGTTGGGAACACAAAGTTTCTTTTCAGTTGCAAACTGCACTCCATACAAATATATGGGGAGGTACTAGCTCCAACTCTGTTTTACAGTGAAAACTGCAGGAACTTCAAACCGGCACTAGGAAACAGACTGGGAAACCAGAGTAAAAGTTTCTCCTGCAACCCGTTCCCTTTGTGCTAGATGAACGAACGTCTCTCCACATGCTCAGTTCTGTGGGATAAGTGTTTGAGAAAGCCGTCCTTCACCTAGCTTGTTGGGAACACAGTTTCTTTTCAGTTGCAAACTCCACTCCATATATATATATGGGGAGGTACTAGCTCCAACTCGGTTTTAAAGTGAAAACTGCAGGAACTTCAAACCGGCACTAGGAAACAGACTGAGAAACCAGAGTAAAAGTTTCCCCTGCAACCCGTTCCCTTTGTGCTAGATGAACGAACGTCTCTCCACATGCACAGTTCTGAGAGATAAGTGTGTGTGAAAGCCGTCCTTCACCTAGCTTGTTGTGAACACAAAGTTTCTTTTCAGTTGCAAACACCAATTTATACATGTATATGGGGAGGTACTAGCTCCAACTCGGTTTTACAGTGAAAACTGCAGGAAGTTGAAACCGGCACTAGGAAACAGACAGAGAAACCAGAGTAAAATTTCATCTGCAAACCGTTCCTTTTTGCTAGATGAACGAACGTCTCTCCACATGCTAAGTTCTGAGAGATAAGTGTGTGTGAAAGCCGTCCTTCACCTAGCTTGTTGGGAACACAAAGTTTCTTTTCAGTTGCAAACTCCACTCCATACATATATATGGGGAGGTACTAGCTCCAACTCGGTTTTACAGTGAAAACTGCAGGAACTTCAAAGCGGCACTAGGAAACAGACTGAGAAACCAGAGTAAAAGTTTCTCCTGCAACCCGTTCTTTTTGTGCTAGATGAACGAACGTCTCTCCACATGCTCAGTTCTGAGAGATATGTGTGTGTGAAAGCCGTCATTCACCTAGCTTGTTGGGAACACAAAGTTTCTTTTCAGTTGCAAACCCCACTCCATACAAATATATGGGGAGGTACTAGCTCCAACTCTGTTTTACAGTGAAAACTGCAGGAACTTCAAACCGGCACTAGGAAACAGACTGAGAAACCAGAGTAAAAGTTTCACCTGCAACCCGTTCCCTTTGTGCTAGATGAGCGAACGTCTCTCCACATGCTCAGTTCTGTGGGATAAGTGTTTGTGAAAGCCGTCCTTCACCTAGCTTGTTGTGAACACAAAGTTTCTTTTCAGTTGCAAACTCCAATTTATACATGTATATGGGGAGGTACTAACTCCAACTCGGTTTTACAGTGAAAAATGCAGGAACTTCAAACCGGCACTAGGAAACAGACTGAGAAACCAGAGTAAAATTTCCCCTGCAAACCGTTCCCTTTATGCTAGATCAACGAACGTATCTCCACATGCTAAGTTCTAGAGATAAGTGTGTGTGAATGCCGTCCTTCACCTTGCTTGTTGGGAACACAAAGATTCTTTTCAGTTACAAACACCACTCCATACATATATATGGGGAAGTACTAGCTCCAACTCGGTTTTACAGTGAAAACTGCAGGAACTTCAAAACGGCACTCGGAAACAGACTGAGAAACCAGAGTAAAATTTTCTCCTGCAACCCGTTCCCTTTGTGTTAGATGAACGAAAGTCTCTCCACATGCACAGTTCTGAGAGATCAGTGTGTGTGAAAGCCGTCCTTCATCTAGCTTGTTGGGAACACAAAGTTTCTTTTCAGTTGCAAACCCCACTCCATACATATATATGGGGAGGTACTAGCTCCAACTCGGTTTTACAGTGAAAACTGCAGGAACTTCAACACGGCACTAGGAAACAGACTGAGAAACCAGAGTAAAAGTTTCTCCTGCAACACGTTCCCTTTGTGCTAGATGAACGAACGTCTCTCCACATGCTCAGATCTGAGAGATAAGTGTGTGTGAAAGCCGTCCTTCACCTAGCTTCTTGGGAACACAAAGATTCTTTTCAGTTGCCAACTCCAATCCATACATATATATGGGGAGGTAGTAGCTCCAACTCGCTTTTACAGTGAAAACTGCAGGAACTTCAAACCGGCACTAGAAAACAGACTGAGAAACCAGAGTAAAAGTTTCTCCTGCAACCCGTTCCCTTTATGCTAGATGAACGAACGTCTCTCCACATGCACATTTCTGAGAGATAAGTGTGTGTGAAAGCCGTCCTTCACCTAGCTTGTTGTGAACACAAAGTTTCTTTTCAGTTGCAAACTCCAATTTATACATGTATATGGGGAGGTTCTAGTTCCAACTCGGTTTTACAGTGAAAACTGCAGGAAGTTGAAACCGGCACTAGGAAACAGACAGAGAAACCAGAGTAAAATTTCCCCTGCAAACCGTTCCCTTTTTGCTAGATGAACGAACTTCTCTCCACATGTTAAGTTCTGAGAGATAAGTGTGTGTGAAAGCCGTCCTTCACATAGCTTGTTGGGAACACAAAGTTTCTTTTCAGTTGCAAACTCCACTCCATACATATATATGGGGAGGTACAAGCTCCAACTCGGTTTTACAGTGAAAACTGCAGGAACTTCTAAGCGGCACTACGATACAGACTGAGAAACCAGAGTAAAAGTTTCTCCTGCAAACCGTTCCCTTTGTGCTAGATGAACGAACGTCTCTCCACATGCTCAGTTCTGAGAGATATGTGTGTGTGAAAGCCGTCCTTCACCTAGCTTGTTGGGAACACAAAGTTTCTTTTCAGTTGCAAACTGCACTCCATACAAATATATGGGGAGGTACTAGCTCCAACTCTGTTTTACAGTGAAAACTGCAGGAACTTCAAACCGGCACTAGGAAACAGACTGGGAAACCAGAGTAAAAGTTTCTCCTGCAACCCGTTCCCTTTGTGCTAGATGAACGAACGTCTCTCCACATGCTCAGTTCTGTGGGATAAGTGTTTGAGAAAGCCGTCCTTCACCTAGCTTGTTGGGAACACAGTTTCTTTTCAGTTGCAAACTCCACTCCATATATATATATGGGGAGGTACTAGCTCCAACTCGGTTTTACAGTGAAAACTGCAGGAACTTCAAACCGGCACTAGGAAACAGACTGAGAAACCAGAGTAAAAGTTTCCCCTGCAACCCGTTCCCTTTGTGCTAGATGAACGAACGTCTCTCCACATGCACAGTTCTGAGAGATAAGTGTGTGTGAAAGCCGTCCTTCACCTAGCTTGTTGTGAACACAAAGTTTCTTTTCAGTTGCAAACACCAATTTATACATGTATATGGGGAGGTACTAGCTCCAACTCGGTTTTACAGTGAAAACTGCAGGAAGTTGAAACCGGCACTAGGAAACAGACAGAGAAACCAGAGTAAAATTTCCCCTGCAAACCGTTCCTTTTTGCTAGATGAACGAACGTCTCTCCACATGCTAAGTTCTGAGAGATAAGTGTGTGTGAAAGCCGTCCTTCACCTAGCTTGTTGGGAACACAAAGTTTCTTTTCAGTTGCAAACTCCACTCCATACATATATATGGGGAGGTACTAGCTCCAACTCGGTTTTACAGTGAAAACTGCAGGAACTTCAAAGCGGCACTAGGAAACAGACTGAGAAACCAGAGTAAAAGTTTCTCCTGCAACCCGTTCTTTTTGTGCTAGATGAACGAACGTCTCTCCACATGCTCAGTTCTGAGAGATAAGTGTGTGTGAAAGCCGTCCTTCACCTAGCTTGTTGGGAACACAAAGTTTCTTTTCAGTTGCAAACCCCACTCCATACAAATATATGGGGAGGTACTAGCTCCAACTCTGTTTTACAGTGAAAACTGCAGGAACTTCAAACCGGCACTAGGAAACAGACTGAGAAACCAGAGTAAAAGTTTCACCTGCAACCCGTTCCCTTTGTGCTAGATGAGCGAACGTCTCTCCACATGCTCAGTTCTGTGGGATAAGTGTTTGTGAAAGCCGTCCTTCACCTAGCTTGTTGTGAACACAAAGTTTCTTTTCAGTTGCAAACTCCAATTTATACATGTATATGGGGAGGTACTAACTCCAACTCGGTTTTACAGTGAAAAATGCAGGAACTTCAAACCGGCACTAGGAAACAGACTGAGAAACCAGAGTAAAATTTCCCCTGCAAACCGTTCCCTTTATGCTAGATCAACGAACGTATCTCCACATGCTAAGTTCTAGAGATAAGTGTGTGTGAATGCCGTCCTTCACCTTGCTTGTTGGGAACACAAAGATTCTTTTCAGTTACAAACACCACTCCATACATATATATGGGGAAGTACTAGCTCCAACTCGGTTTTACAGTGAAAACTGCAGGAACTTCAAAACGGCACTCGGAAACAGACTGAGAAACCAGAGTAAAATTTTCTCCTGCAACCCGTTCCCTTTGTGTTAGATGAACGAAAGTCTCTCCACATGCACAGTTCTGAGAGATCAGTGTGTGTGAAAGCCGTCCTTCATCTAGCTTGTTGGGAACACAAAGTTTCTTTTCAGTTGCAAACCCCACTCCATACATATATATGGGGAGGTACTAGCTCCAACTCGGTTTTACAGTGAAAACTGCAGGAACTTCAACACGGCACTAGGAAACAGACTGAGAAACCAGAGTAAAAGTTTCTCCTGCAACACGTTCCCTTTGTGCTAGATGAACGAACGTCTCTCCACATGCTCAGATCTGAGAGATAAGTGTGTGTGAAAGCCGTCCTTCACCTAACTTGTTGGGAACACAAAGTTTCTTTTCAGTTGCAAACACCACTCCATACATATATATGGGGTGGTACTAGCTCCAACTCGGTTTTACAGTGAAAACTGCAGGAACTTCACAAAGGTACTCGGAAACCGACTGAGAAACCAGAGTAAAAGTTTCTCCTGCAACCCGTTCCCTTTGTGCTAGATGAACGAACGTCTCTCCACATGCACAGTTTTGAGAGAAAAGTGAGTGTGAAAGCCGTCCTTCAACTAGCTTGTTGTGAACACAAAGTTTCTTTTCAGTTGCAAACTCGAATTTATACATGTATATGGGGAGGTACTAGCTCCAACTCGGTTTTACAGTGAAAACTGCAGGAAATTCAAACCGGCACTAGAAAACAGACAGAGAAACCAGAGTAAAATTTCCCCTGCAAACCGTTCCCTTTATGCTAGATGAACGAACGTCTCTCCACATGCTAAGTTCTAAGAGATAAGTGTGTGTGAAAGCCGTCCTTCAGCTAGCTTGTTGGGAACACAAAGATTCTTTTCAGTTGCCAACTCCACTCCATACATATATATGGGGAGGTACAAGCTCCAACTCGGTTTTACAGTGAAAACTGCAGGAACTTCAAAGCGGCACTAGGAAACAGACTGAGAAACCAGAGTAAAACTTTCTCCTGCAACCCGTTCCATTTGTGCTAGATGAACGAACGTCTCTCCACATGCAAAGTTCTGAGAGATATGTGTGTGTGAAAGCCGTCCTTCACCTAGCTTGTTGGGAACACAACGTTTCTTTTCAGTTGCAAACCCCACTCCATACAAATATATGGGGAGGTACTAGCTCCAAATCTGTTTTACAGTGAAAACTGCAGGAATTTCAAACCGGCACTAGGAAACAGACTGAGAAACCAGAGTAAAAGTTTCTCCTGCAACCCGTTCCCTTTGTGCTAGATGAACGAACGTCTCTCCACATGCTCAGTTCCGTGGGATACGTGTTTGTGGAAGCCGTCCTTCACCTAGCTTTTTGGGAACACAAAGATTCTTTTCAGTTGCAAACCCCACTCCATACAAATATATGGGGTGGTACTAGCTCCAACTCTGTTTTACAGTGAAAACTGCAGGAACTTCAAACCGGCACTAGGAAACAGACTGAGAAACCAGAGTAAAAGTTTCACCTGCAACCCGTTCCCTTTGTGCTAGATGAGCGAACGTCTCTCCACATGCTCAGTTCTGTGGGATAAGTGTTTGTGAAAGCCGTCCTTCACCTAGCTTGTTGTGAACACAAAGTTTCTTTTCAGTTGCAAACTCCAATTTATACATGTATATGGGGAGGTACTAACTCCAACTCGGTTTTACAGTGAAAAATGCAGGAACTTCAAACCGGCACTAGGAAACAGACTGAGAAACCAGAGTAAAATTTCCCCTGCAAACCGTTCCCTTTATGCTAGATCAACGAACGTATCTCCACATGCTAAGTTCTAGAGATAAGTGTGTGTGAATGCCGTCCTTCACCTTGCTTGTTGGGAACACAAAGATTCTTTTCAGTTACAAACACCACTCCATACATATATATGGGGAAGTACTAGCTCCAACTCGGTTTTACAGTGAAAACTGCAGGAACTTCAAAACGGCACTCGGAAACAGACTGAGAAACCAGAGTAAAATTTTCTCCTGCAACCCGTTCCCTTTGTGTTAGATGAACGAAAGTCTCTCCACATGCACAGTTCTGAGAGATCAGTGTGTGTGAAAGCCGTCCTTCATCTAGCTTGTTGGGAACACAAAGTTTCTTTTCAGTTGCAAACCCCACTCCATACATATATATGGGGAGGTACTAGCTCCAACTCGGTTTTACAGTGAAAACTGCAGGAACTTCAAAGCGGCACTAGGAAACAGACTGAGAAACCAGAGTAAAAGTTTCTCCTGCAACACGTTCCCTTTGTGCTAGATGAACGAACGTCTCTCCACATGCTCAGATCTGAGAGATAAGTGTGTGTGAAAGCCGTCCTTCACCTAACTTGTTGGGAACACAAAGTTTCTTTTCAGTTGCAAACCCCACTCCATACATATATATGGGGTGGTACTAGCTCCAAATCGGTTTTACAGTGAAAACTGCAGGAACTTCACAAAGGTACTCGGAAACCGACTGAGAAACAAGAGTAAAAGTTTCTCCTGCAACCCGTTCACTTTTTGCTAGATGAACGAACGTCTCTCCACATGCTCAGTTCTGAGAGATAAATGTGTGTGAAAGCCGTTCTTCACCTAGCTTGTTGGGAACACAAAGTTTCTTTTCAGTTGCAAACACCACTCCATACATATATATGGGGATGTACTAGCTACAACTCGGTTTTACAGTGAAAACTGCAGGAACTTCAAACCGGCACTCGGAAACAGACTGAGAAACCAGAGTAAAAGTTTCTCCTACAAACCGTTCCCATTGTGCGAGATGAATGAACGTCTCTCCACATGCTCAGTTCTGAGAGATAAGTTTGTGTGAAAGCCGTCCTTCACCTAGCTTCTTGGGAACACAAAGATTCTTTTCAGTTGCCAACTCCAATCCATACATATATATGGGGAGGTAGTAGCTCCAACTCGCTTTTACAGTGAAAACTGCAGGAACTTCAAACCGGCACTCGGAAACAGACTGAGAAACCAGAGTAAATGTTTCCCCTGCAAACCGTTCCCTTTATGCTAGATGAACGAACGTCTCTCCACATGCTCAGTTCTGAGAGATAAGTGTGTGTGAAAGCCGTCCTTCACCTAGCTTGTTGGGAACACAAAGTTTCTTTTCAGTTGCAAACTCCACTCCATACATATATATGGGGAGGTACTAGCTCCAACTCGGTTTTACAGTGAAAACTGCAGGAACTTCAAACCGGCACTAGGAAACAGACTGAGAAACCAGAGTAAAATTTCCCCTCCATACCGTTCCCTTTATGCTAGATGAACGAACGTCTCTCCACATGCTAAGTTCTAAGAGATAAGTGTGTGTGAAAGCCGTCCTTCAGCTAGCTTGTTGGGAACACAAAGTTTCTTTTCAGTTGCAAACTCCACTCCATACATATATATGGGGAGGTACAAGCTCCAACTCGGTTTTACAGTGAAAACTGCAGGAACTTCAAAGCGGCACTAGGAAACAGACTGAGAAACCAGAGTAAAACTTTCTCCTGCAACCCGTTCCATTTGTGCTAGATGAACGAACGTCTCTCCACATGCAAAGTTCTGAGAGATATGTGTGTGTGAAAGCCGTCCTTCACCTAGCTTGTTGGGAACACAACGTTTCTTTTCAGTTGCAAACCCCACTCCATACAAATATATGGGGAGGTACTAGCTCCAAATCTGTTTTACAGTGAAAACTGCAGGAATTTCAAACCGACACTAGGAAACAGACTGAGAAACCAGAGTAAAAGTTTCTCCTGCAACCCGTTCCCTTTGTGCTAGATGAACGAACGTCTCTCCACATGCTCAGTTCTGTGGGATACGTGTTTGTGGAAGCCGTCCTTCACCTAGCTTTTTGGGAACACAAAGATTCTTTTCAGTTGCAAACCCCACTCCATACAAATATATGGGGAGGTAGTAGCTCCAACTCGGTTTTACAGTGAAAAATGCAGGAACTTCAAACCGGCACTAGGAAACAGACTGAGAAACCAGAGTAAAATTTCCCCTGCAAACCGTTCCCTTTATGCTAGATCAACGAACGTATCTCCACATGCTAAGTTCTAGAGATAAGTGTGTGTGAATGCCGTCCTTCACCTTGCTTGTTGGGAACACAAAGATTCTTTTCAGTTACAAACACCACTCCATACATATATATGGGGAAGTACTAGCTCCAACTCGGTTTTACAGTGAAAACTGCAGGAACTTCAAAACGGCACTCGGAAACAGACTGAGAAACCAGAGTAAAATTTTCTCCTGCAACCCGTTCCCTTTGTGTTAGATGAACGAAAGTCTCTCCACATGCACAGTTCTGAGAGATCAGTGTGTGTGAAAGCCGTCCTTCATCTAGCTTGTTGGGAACACAAAGTTTCTTTTCAGTTGCAAACCCCACTCCATACATATATATGGGTAGGTACTAGCTCCAACTCGGTTTTACAGTGAAAACTGCAGGAACTTCAACACGGCACTAGGAAACAGACTGAGAAACCAGAGTAAAAGTTTCTCCTGCAGCACGTTCCCTTTGTGCTAGATGAACGAACGTCTCTCCACATGCTCAGTTCTGAGAGATAAGTTTGTGTGAAAGCCGTCCTTCACCTAGCTTCTTGGGAACACAAAGATTCTTTTCAGTTGCCAACTCCAATCCATACATATATATGGGGAGGTAGTAGCTCCAACTCGCTTTTACAGTGAAAACTGCAGGAACTTCAAACCGGCACTCGGAAACAGACTGAGAAACCAGAGTAAATGTTTCCCCTGCAAACCGTTCCCTTTATGCTAGATGAACGAACGTCTCTCCACATGCTCAGTTCTGAGAGATAAGTGTGTGTGAAAGCCGTCCTTCACCTAGCTTGTTGGGAACACAAAGTTTCTTTTCAGTTGCAAACTCCACTCCATACATATATATGGGGAGGTACTAGCTCCAACTCGGTTTTACAGTGAAAACTGCAGGAACTTCAAACCGGCACTAGGAAACAGACTGAGAAACCAGAGTAAAATTTCCCCTCCATACCGTTCCCTTTATGCTAGATGAACGAACGTCTCTCCACATGCTCAGTTCTGAGAGATAAGTGTGTGTGAAAGCCGTCCTTCACCTAGCTTGTTGGGAACACAAAGATTCTTTTCAGTTGCAAACTCCACTCCATACTTATATATGGGGAGCTACTAGCTCCAACTCGGTTTTACAGTGAAAACTGCAGGAACTTCAAACCGGCACTCGGAAACAGACTGAGAAACCAGAGTAAAAGTTTCTCCTGCAACCCGTTCCCTTTGTGCTAGATGAACGAACGTCTCTCCACATGCTCAGTTCTGAGAGATAAGTGTGTGTGAAAGCCGTCCTTCACCTAGGTTGTTGGGAACACAAAGTTTCTTTTCAGTTGCAAAACCCACTCCATACATATTTATGGGGAGGTACTAGCTCCAACACGGTTTTACAGTGAAAACTGCAGGAACTTCAAACCGGCACTAGGAAACAGACTGAGAAACCAGAGTAAAATTTTCTACTGCAACCCGTTCCCTTTGTGCTAGATGAACGAACGTCTCTCCACATGCACAGTTTTGAGAGAAAAGTGAGTGTGAAAGCCGTCCTTCACCTAGCTTGTTGTGAACACAAAGTTTCTTTTCAGTTGCAAACTCGAATTTATACATGTATATGGGGAGGTACTAGCTCCAACTCGGTTTTACAGTGAAAACTGCAGGAAATTCAAACCGGCACTAGAAAACAGACAGAGAAACCAGAGTAAAATTTCCCCTGCAAACCGTTCCCTTTATGCTAGATGAACGAACGTCTCTCCACATGCTAAGTTCTAAGAGATAAGTGTGTGTGAAAGCCGTCCTTCAGCTAGCTTGTTGGGAACACAAAGTTTCTTTTCAGTTGCAAACTCCACTCCATACATATATATGGGGAGGTACAAGCTCCAACTCGGTTTTACAGTGAAAACTGCAGGAACTTCAAAGCGGCACTAGGAAACAGACTGAGAAACCAGAGTAAAACTTTCTCCTGCAACCCGTTCCATTTGTGCTAGATGAACGAACGTCTCTCCACATGCAAATTTCTGAGAGATATGTGTGTGTGAAAGCCGTCCTTCACCTAGCTTGTTGGGAACACAACGTTTCTTTTCAGTTGCAAACCCCACTCCATACAAATATATGGGGAGGTACTAGCTCCAAATCTGTTTTACAGTGAAAACTGCAGGAATTTCAAACCGGCACTAGGAAACAGACTGAGAAACCAGAGTAAAAGTTTCTCCTGCAACCCGTTCCCTTTGTGCTAGATGAACGAACGTCTCTCCACATGCTCAGTTCTGTGGGATACGTGTTTGTGGAAGCCGTCCTTCACCTAGCTTTTTGGGAACACAAAGATTCTTTTCAGTTGCAAACTCCACTCCATATATATATATGGGGAGGTAATAGCTCCAACTCGGTTTTACTGTGAAAACTGCAGGAACTTCAAACCAGCACTAGGAAACAGACTGAGAAACCAGAGTAAAAGTTTCTCCTGCATCCCATTCCCTTTGTGCTAGATGAACGAACGTCTCTCCACATGCACAGTTCTGAGAGATAAGTGTGTGTGAAAGCCGTCCTTCACCTAGCTTGTTGTGAACACAAAGTTTCTTTTCAGTTGCAAACTCCAATTTATACATTTATATGGGGAGGTACTAGCTCCAACTCGGTTTTACAGTGAAAACTGCAGGAACTTCAAACCGGCACTAGGAAACAGACTGAGAAACCAGAGTAAAATTTCCCTGCAAACCGTTCCATTTATGCTAGATGAACGAACGTCTCTCCACATGCTTATTTCTGAGAGATAAGTGTGTGTGAAAGCCGTCCTTAACCTAGCTTGTTGGGAACACAAAGATTCTTTTCAGTTGCAAACTCCACGCCATACATATATTTGGGGAGGTACTAGCTCCAACTCGGTTTTACAGTGAAAAATGCAGGAACTTCAAACCGGCACTCGGAAACAGACTGAGAAACCAGAGAAAAATTTTCTTCTGCAACCCGTTCCCTTTGTGCTAGATGAACGAACGTCTCTCCACATGCTCAGTTCTGAAAGATAAGTGAGTGTGAAAGCCGTCCTTCACCTAGGTTGTTGGGAACACAAAGTTTCTTTTCAGTTACAAACTTCACTCCATACATATATATGGGGAGGTACTAGCTCCAACTCGGTTTTACAGTGAAAACTACAGGAACTTCAAACCGGCACTCGGAAAAAGACTGAGAAACCAGAGTAAAATTTTCTCCTACAACCCGTTCCCTTTGTGCTAGATGAACGAAGTCTCTCCACATGCTCAGTTCTGTGGGATACGTGTTTGTGGAAGCCGTCCTTCACCTAGCTTGTTGGGAACACAAAGTTTCTTTTCAGTTGCAAACCCCACTCCATACATATATATGGGGAGGTACTAGCTCCAACTCGGTTTTACAGTGAAAACTGCAGGAACTTCAAACCTGCACTAGGAAACAGACTGAGAAACCAGAGTAAAAGTTTCTCCTGCAACCCGTTCCCTTTGTCCTAGATGCACGAAAGTCTCTGCACATGATCAGTTCTGAGAGAAAAGTGTGTGTGAAAGCCGTCCTTCACCTAGGTTGTTGGGAACACAAAGTTTCTTTTCATTTGCCAACTCCACTCCATACATATATATGGGGAGGTACAAGCTCCAACCCGGTTTTACAGTGAAAACTGCAGGAACTTCAAACCGGCACTAGGAAACAGACTGAGAAACCAGAGTAAATGTTTCTCCTACAACGCGTTTCATTTGTGCTAAATGAACGAAGTCTCTCCTCATGCTCAGTTCTGAGGGATAAGTTTGTGTGAAAGCCATACTTCACCTAGCTTGTTGGGATCAAAAAATTTCTTTAAGTTGCAAACCCCACTCCATTCATATATATGGGGAAGTACTAGCTCCAAATCGGTTTTACAGTGAAAACTGCAGGAACTTCAAACTGGCACTAGGAAACAAACTGAGAAACCAGAGTAAAAGTTTCCCCTGCAACCCGTTCCCTTTGTGCTAGATGAACGAAAGTCTCTCCACACGCTCAGTTCTGAGAGATAAGTGTGTGTGAAAGCCGTCCTTCACGTAGCTTGTTGGGAACAGAAAGTTTCTTTTAAGTTGCAAACTCCACTCCATACATATATATGGGGAGGTACTAGCTCCAACATGGTTTTACAGTGAAAACTGCAGGAACTTCAAACCGGCACTCGGAAACAGACTGAGAAACCAGAGTAAAAGTTTTCCCTGCAACCCGTTCCCTTTGTGCTAGATCAACGAACGTCTCTCCAGATGCTCAGTTCTGAGAGGAAACTGTGTGTGAAACCCGTATTTCACCTAGCTTGCTGGGAACACAAAGTTTGTTCTCAGTTGGAAACTCCACTCCATACATATATATGGGGAGGTACTAGCTCCAACTCGGTTTTACAGTGAAAAATGCAGGAACATCAAACCAGCGCTAGGAAACTGTCAGAGAATATACAGTAAAAGTTTCTCCTGCAACCCATTCCCTTTGTGCTAGATGAACGAACGTCTCTCCACATGCTCAGTTCTGAGAGAAATGTGTGTGTGAAAGCCGTCCTTCACCTAGGTTGTTGGGAACACAAAGTTTCTTTTCAGTTGCAAACTCCACTCCATACATATATATGGGGAGGTACTAGCTCCAACTCGGTTTTACAGTGAAAACTGCAGGAACTTCAAACCGGCACTAGGAAACAGACTGAGAAACCAGAGAAAAAGTTTCTCCTGCAACCCGTTCCCTTTGTGCTAGATGAACGAACGTCTCTCCACGTGCTCAGTTCTGAGGGATAAGTGTGTGTGAAAGCCGTCCTTCACGTAGCTTGTTGGTAACACAAAGTTTCTTTTCAGTGGAAAACACCACTCCATACCTATATATGGGGAGGTACAAGCTCCAACTCTGTTTTACAGTGAAAACTGCAGGAACTTCAAACCGGCAGTAGGAAACAGACTGAGAAACCAGAGTAAAAGTTTCTACTGCAAACCGTTCAATTTGTGCTAGATAAACGAACGTCTCTCCACATGCTCAGTTCTGAGAGATAAATGTGTGTGAAAGCCGTCCTTCACCTAGCTTGTTGGGAACACAAAGTTTCTTTTCAGTAGCAAACTCCACTCCATACATATATATGGGGAGGTACTAGCTCCAACTCGATTTTACAGTGAAAACTACAGGAACTTCAAACCGGCACTCGGAAAAAGACTGAGAAACCAGAGTAAAATTTTCTCCTACAACCCGTTCCCTTTGTGCTAAATGAACGAAGTCTCTCCACATGCTCAGTTCTGAGGGATAAGTGTGTGTGAAAGCCATACTTCACCTAGCTTGTTGGGAACACAAAGTTTCTTTTCAGTTGCAATCCCCACTCCATACATATATATGGGGAGGTACTAGCTCCAACTCGGTTTTACAGTGAAAACTGCAGGAACATCATACCAGCACTAGGAAACAGACTGATAAACCAGAGTAAAAGTTTTTGTTGCAACCCGTTCCCTTTGTGCTAGATGAACGAAAGTCTCTCCAGATGCTCAGTTCTGAGAGGTAAGTGTGTGTGAAACCCGTACTTCACCTAGCTTGTTAGGAACACAAATTTTCTTTTCAGTTGCAAAAACCCACTCCATACATATATATGGGGAGGTACTAGCTCCAACTCGGTTTTACAGTGAAAACTGCAGGAACTTCAAACCGGCACTTGGAAACAGACTGAGAAACATGAGTAAATGTTTTTCCTGCAACCCGTTCCCTTTGTGCTAGATGAACGAACGTCTCTCCACATGCTCAGTTCTGAGAGTTAAGTGTGTGTGTAAGCCGTCCTTCAACTAGCTTGTTGGGAACACAAAGTTTGTTCTCAGTTGCAAACCCACTTCATACATATATACGGGGAGGTACTAGCTCGAAAACGGTTTTACAGTGAAAACTGCAGGAACTTCAAACCGGCACTCGGGAACAGACTGAGAAACCAGTGTAAAAGTTTCCACTGCAACCCGTTCCTTTTGTGCTAGATGAACGAACGTCTCTCCACATGCTCAGTTCTGAGAGGTAAGTGTGTGTGAAAGACGTCCTTCACCTAGCTTGTTGGGAACAGAAAGTTTGTTCTCATTTGCAAACTCCACTCCATACATATATATGGGGAGGTACTAGCTCCAACTCGGTTTTACACTGAAAACTGCAGGAACTTCAAACCGGCACTAGGAAACAGACTGAGAAACCAGAGTAAAAGTTTCTCCTGCAACCCGTTCCCTTTGTGCTAAATGAACGATGTCTCTCCACATGCTCAGTTCTGAGGGATAAGTGTGTGTGAAAGCCATACTTCACATAGCTTGTTGGGAACACAAAGTTTCTTTAAGTTGCAAACCCCACTCCATACATATATATGGGGAGGAACTTACTCCAACTCGGTTTTACAGTGAAAACTGCAGGAACTTCAAACCGGCACTAGGAAACACACTGAGAAACCAGAGTAAAAGTTTCTCCTGCAAACCGTTCCCTTTGTGCTAGATGAACGAACGTCTCTCCACATGCTCAGTTCTGAGAGATAAGTGTGTGTGAAAGCCGTCCTTCAGGTAGCTTGTTGGGAACACAAAGTTTCTTTTAATTTGCAAACTCCACTCCATACATATATATGGGGATGTACTAGCTCCAACACGGTTTTACAGTGAAAACTGCAGGAACTTCAAACCGGCACTCGGAAACAGACTGAGAAACCAGAGTAATAGTTTCCCCTGCAAACCGTTCCCTTTGTGCTAGATGAACGAACGTCTCTCCAGATGCTCAGTTCTGAGAGATAAGTGTGTGTGAAACCCGTACTTCACCTAGGTTGTTGGGAAAACAAAGTTTGTTCTCAGTTGCAAACTCCACTCCATATATATATATGGGGAGGTACTAGCTCCAACTCGGTTTTACAGTGAAAACTGCAGGAACTTCAAACCGGCACTAGGAAACAGACTGAGAAACCATAGAAAAAGTTTCTCCTGCAACCCGTTCCCTTTGTGCTAGATGAACGAACGTCTCTCCACGAGCTCAGTTCTGAGGGATAAGTGTGTGTGAAAGCCGTCCTTCACGTAGCTTGTTGGTAACACAAAGTTTCTTTTCAGTGGAAAACACCACTCCATACCTATATATGGGGAGGTAAAAGCTCCAACTCTGTTTTACAGTGAAAACTGCAGGAACTTCAAACCGGCAGTAGGAAACAGACTGAGAAAACAGAGTAAAAGTTTCTCCTGCAAACCGTTCAATTTGTGCTAGATAAACGAACGTCTCTCCACATGCTCAGTTCTGAGAGATAAATGTGTGTGAAAGCCGTCCTTCACCTAGCTTGTTGGGAACACAAAGTTTCTTTTCAGTAGCAAACTCCACTCCATACATATATATGGGGAGGTACTAGCTCCAACTCGGTTTTACAGTGAAAACTACAGGAACTTCAAACCGGCACTCGGAAAAAAACTGAGAAACCAGAGTAAAATTTTCTCCTACAACCCGTTCCCTTTGTGCTAAATGAACGAATTCTCTCCACATGCTCAGTTCTGAGGGATAAGTGTGTGTGAAAGCCATACTTCACCTAGCTTGTTGGGAACACAAAGTTTCTTTTCAGTTGCAAACCCCACTCCATACATATATATGGGGAGGTACTAGCTCCAACTCGGTTTTACAGTGAAAACTGCAGGAACTTCATACCAGCACTAGGAAACAGACTGATAAACCAGAGTAAAATTTTTTGTTGCAACCCTTTCCCTTTGTGCTAGATGAACGAAAGTCTCTCCAGATGCTCAGTTCTGAGAGGTAAGTGTGTGTGAAACCCGTCCTTCACCTAGCTTGTTAGGAACACAAAGTTTCTTTTCAGTTGCAAAACCCACTCCATACATATATATGGGGAGGTACTAGCTCCAACTCGGTTTTACAGTGAAAACTGCAGGAACTTCAAACCGGCACTTGGAAACAGACTGAGAAACATGAGTGAATGTTTTTCCTGCAACCCGTTCCCTTTGTGCTAGATGAACGAACGTCTCTCCACATGCTCAGTTCTGAGAGGTAAGTGTGTGTGTAAGCCGTCCTTCAACTAGCTTGTTGGGAACACAAAGTTTGTTCTCAGTTGCAAACCCACTTCATACATATATACGGGGAGTTACTAGCTCAAAAAGGGTTTTACAGTGAAAACTGCAGGAACTTCAAACCGGGACTCGGGAACAGACTGAGAAACCAGTGTAAAAGTTTCCACTGCAACCCGTTCCTTTTGTGCTAGGTGAACGAACGTCTCTCCACATGCTCAGTTCTGAGAGGTAAGTGTGTGTGAAAGCCGTCCTTCACCTAGCTTGTTGGGAACAGAAAGTTTGTTCTCATTTGCAAACTCCACTCCATACATATATATGGGGAGGTACTAGCTCCAACTCGGTTTTACTGTGAAAACTGCAGGAACTTCAAACCGGCACTAGGAAACAGACTGAGAAACCAGAGTAAAAGTTTCTCCTGCAACCCGTTCCCTTTGTGCTAAATGAACGATGTCTCTCCACATGCTCAGTTCTGAGGGATAAGTGTGTGTGAAAGCCATACTTCACATAGCTTGTTGGGAACACAAAGTTTCTTTAAGTTGCAAACCCCACTCCATACATATATATGGGGAGGTACTTACTCCAACTCGGTTTTACAGTGAAAACTGCAGGAACTTCAAACCGGCACTAGGAAACACACTGAGAAAACAGAGTAAAAGTTTCTCCTGCAAACCGTTCCCTTTGTGCTAGATGAACGAACGTCTCTCCACATGCTCAGTTCTGAGAGATAAGTGTGTGTGAAGCCGTAATTCAGGTAGCTTGTTGGGAACACAAAGTTTCTTTTAATTTGCAAACTCCACTCCATACATATATATGGGGAGGTACTAGCTCCAACACGGTTTTACAGTGAAA
The DNA here is from genome assembly GCF_036321535.1 of Camelus dromedarius. Classification (NCBI taxonomy): domain Eukaryota; kingdom Metazoa; phylum Chordata; class Mammalia; order Artiodactyla; family Camelidae; genus Camelus; species Camelus dromedarius. The sequence continues at coordinate 1,115,629 of NC_087470.1, read as the reverse complement.
ACTGCAGGAACTTCAAACCGGCACTCGGAAACAGACTGAGAAACCAGAGTAATAGTTTCACCTGCAACCCGTTCCCTTTGTGCTAGATGAACGAACGTCTCTCCAGATGCTCAGTTCTGAGAGATAAGTGTGTGTGAATCCCGTCCTTCACCTAGCTTGTTGGGAAAACAAAGTTTGTTCTCAGTTGCAAACTCCACTCCATGTATATATATGGGGAGGTACTAGCTCCAACTCGGTTTTACACTGAAAACTGCAGGAACTTCAAACCGGCACTAGGAAACAGACAGAGAAAACAGAGTAAAAGTTTCTCCAGCAAACCGTTCCCTTTGTGCTAGATGAACGAACGTCTCTCCACATGCTCAGTTCTGAGAGATAATTGTGTGTGAAAGCCGTTCTTCACCTAGCTTGTAGGGAACACAAAGTTTCTTTTCAGTTGCAAACCCCACTCCATACATATATATGTTAAGGTACTAGCTCCAACACGGTTTTACAGTGAAAACTGCAGGAACTTCAAACCGGCCCTTGGAAACAGACTGAGAAACAAGAGTAAAATTTTTCCTGCAACCCGTTCCCTTTGTGCTAGATGAACGAACGTCTCTCCACATGCTCAGTTCTGAGAGATAAGTGTGTGTGAAAGCCGTCCTTCAACTAGCTTGTTGGGAACACAAAGTTTGTTCTCAGTTGCAAACTCCACTCCATACATATATATGGGGAGGTACTAGCTATAACACTCTTTTACAGTGAAAACTGCAGGAACTTCAAACCGGCACTAGGAAACAGACAGAGAAAACAGAGTAAAAGTTTCTGCAACCAGTTCCCTTTGTGCTAGATGAACGAACGACTCTCCATATGCTCAGTTCTGAGAAATATGAGTGTGTGAAAGCCGTCCTTCACCTAGATTGTTGGGAACACAAAGTTTCTTTTCAGTTGCAAACCGCAATCCATACATATATATGGGGAGGTACTACCTCCAACTCGGTTTTACAGTGAAAACTGCAGGAACTTCAAACCGGCACTAGGAAACAGACTTAGAAACCAGAGTAAAATTTTCTCCTGCAAGCCGTTCCATTTGTGCTAGATGAACGAACGTCTCTCCACATGCTCAGTTCTGAGGGATAAGTGTGTGTGAAAGCCGGCCTTCACCCAGCTTGTTGGGAACACAAAGTTTCTTTTCAGTGATAAACCCCACTCCATACATATATATGGGGATGTACTAACTCCAACTCGGTTTTACAGTGAAAACTGCAGGAACTTCAAACCGGCACTACGAAACAGACTGAGAAACCAGAGTAAAAGTTTCTCCTGCAACCCATTCCCTTTGTGCTAGATGAACGAACGTCTCTCCACATGCTCAGTTCTGAGGGATAAATGTTTGTGAAAGCCGTCATTCACCTAGCTTGTTGTGAACACAAAGTTTCTTTTCAGTTGCAAACTCCAATTTATACATATATAAGGGGAGGTACTAGCTCCAACTCGGTTTTACAGTGGAAACTTCAGGAACTTCAAAGCGGCACTAGGAAACAGACTGAGAAACCAGAGTAAAAGTTTCTCCTGCAACCCGTTCCCTTTCTGCTAGATGAACGAACGTCTCTCCAAATGCTCAGTTATGAGAGATAAGTGTGTGTGAAAGCCGTCCTTAACCTAGCTTGTTGGGAATACAAAGTTTCTTTTCAGTTGCAAACTCCAATCCATACATATATTTGGGGAGGTACCAGCTCCAACTCGGTTTTACAGTGAAAACTGCAGGAACTTCACAAAGGCACTCGGAAACAGACTGAGAAACCAGAGTAAGATTTTCTATTGCAAACCGTTCCCTTTGTGCTAGATGAACGAACGTCTCTCCAGATGCTCAGTTCTGAGAGGTAAGTGTGTGTGAAACCCGTCCTTCACCAAGCTTGTTGGGAAAACAAAGTTTGTTCTCAGTTGCAAACACCACTCCATACTTATATATGTTGAGGTACAAGCTCCAACTCGGTTTTACAGTGAAAACTGCAGGAACTTCAAACCGGCACTTGGAAACAGACTGAGAAACCAGAGTAAAAGTTTATCCTGCAACCCGTTACTTTGTGCTAGATGAACGAACGTCTCTCCACATGCTCAGTTCTGAGAGATAAGTGTGTGTGAAAGCCGTCCTACAACTAGCTTGTTGGGAACACAAAGTTTGTTCTCAGTTGCAAACTCCACTCCATACATATATACGGGGAGGTACTAACTCGAACACGGTTTTACAGTGAAAACTGCAGGAACTTCAAACCGGCACTCGGAAACAGACTGAGAAACCAGGGTAAAAGTTTCCACTGCAACCCGTTCCATTTGTGCTAGATGAACGAACGTCTCTCCAGATGCTCAGTTCTGAGAGGTAAGTGTGTGTAAAAGCCGTCCTTCACCTAGCTTGTTGGGAACAGAAAGTTTGTTCTCAGTTGCAAACTCCCCTCCATACATATATATGGGGAGGTACTAGCTCCAACTAGGTTTTACAGTGAAAACTGCAGGAACTTCAAAACGGAACTAGGAAAGAGAGAGAGAAATCAGAGTAAAAGTTTCCCTGCAACCCGTTCCCTTTGTGCTAGATGAACGAAAATCTCTCCACATGCTCAGTTCTGAAGGATAAGTGTGTGTGAAAGCCGTCCTTCACCCAGCTTGTTGGGAACACAAAGATTCTTTTCAATGGCAAACCCCACTCCATACATATATATGGGGAGGTACTAGCTCCAACTCGGTTTTACAGTGAAAACTGCAGGAATTTCAAACCGGCACTAGGAAACAAACTGAGAAACCAGAGTAAAAGTTTCTCCTGCAACATATTCCCTTTGTGCAAGATGAACGAACGTCTCTCCACATGCTCATTTCTGAGGGATAAATGTGTGTGAAAGCCGTACTTCACCTTGCTTGTTGTGAACACAAAGTTTCTTTTCAGTTGCAAACCCCAATTTATACATATATATGGGGAGGAACTAGCTCCAACTCGGTTTTACAGTGAAAAATGCAGGAACTTCAAAGCGGCACTAGGAAACAGACTGAGAAACCAGAGTAAAAGTTTCTCCTGCAACCCGTTCCCTTATTGCTAGATGAACGAACGTCTCTCCACATGCTCAATTCTGAGAGATAAGTGTGTGTGAAAGCCGTCCTTCATTTAGATTGTTGGGAACACAAAGTTTCTTTTCAGTTGCAAACCGCAATCCATACATATATATGGGGAGGTACTAGCTGCAACTCGGTTTTACAGTGAAAACTGCAGGAACTTCCAACCGGCACTAGGAAACAGACTGAGAAACCAGAGTAAAAGTTTCTCCTGCATCCCGTTCCCTTTGTGCTAGATGAACGAATGTCTCTCCACATGCTCAGTTCTGAGGGATAAGTGTGTGTGAAAGCCGTCCTTCACCTAGCTTGTTGGGAACACAAAGTTTCTTTTCAGTTGCAAACCCCACTCCATACATATATATGGGGAAGTACTAGCTCCAACTCGATTTTACAGTGAAAACTGCAGGAACTTCAAACCGGCACTAGGAAACAGACTGAGAAACCAGAGTAAAAGTTTCTCCTACAACCCGTTCCATTTGTGCTAAATGAACGAAGTCTCTCCACATGTCCAGTTCTGAGGGATAATTGTGTGTGAAAGCCAAACTTCACCTAGCTTGTTGGGAACACAAAGTTTCTTTACGTTTCAAACCCACTGCATACATATATATGGGGAGGTACTACCTCCAAATCGGTTTTACAGTGAAAACTGCAGGAACTTCAAACTGGCACTAGTAAACAGACTGAGAAACCAGAGTAGAAGTTCTCCTGCAACCCGATCCCTTTGTGCTAGATGAACGAACGTCTCTCCACATGCTCAGTTCTGAGAGATAAGTGTGTGTGAAAGCCGTACTTCACGTAGCTTGTTGGGAACAGATAGTTTCTTTAAAGTTGCAAACTCCACTACATACATATAAATGGGGAGGTACTAGCTCCAACACTCTTTTACAGTGAAAACTGCAGGAACTTCAACCCGGCACAAGGAATCAGACAGAGAAAACAGTGTAAAAGTTTCTCCTGCAACCCGTTCCCAGTGTGCTAGATGAACGAACGAGTCTCCATATGCTCAGTTCTGAGAGATAAGTGTGTGTGAAAGCAGTCCTTCACCTAGATTGTTGGGAACACAAAGTTTATTTTCAGTTGCAAACCGCAATCCATACATATATATTGGGAGGTACTAGCTCCAACACGGTTTTACAGTGAAAACTGCAGGAACTTCAAACCGGCACTAGGAAACAGACTGAGAAACCAGAGTAAAAGTTTCTCCTGCAACCCATTCGCTTTGTGCTAGATGAACGAACGTCTCTCCACATGCTCAGTTCTGAGGGATAAATGTGTGTGAAAGCCGTCTTTCACCTAGCTTGTTGTGAACACAAAGTTTCTTTTCAGTTGCAAACTCCAATTTATACATATATAAGGGGAGGTACTAGCTCCAAGTCGGTTTTACAGTGAAAACTGCAGGAACTTCAAACCGGCACTCGGAAACAGACTGAGAAACCAGAGTAAAGTTTCCCCTGCAACCCGTTCCCTTTGTGCTAGATGAACGAACGTCTCTTCACGTGCTCAGTTCTGAGGGATAAGTGTGTGTGAAAGACTTCCTACACCTAGCTTTTTGGGAACACAAAGTTTCTTTAAGTTGCAAACCCCACTCCATACATATATATGGGGAGGTACTAGCTCCAACTCGGTTTTACAGTGAAAACTGCAGGAACTTCAAAAGAGGCACTTGGAAACAGACTGAGAAAACAGAGTAAAAGTTTCACCTGCAACCCGTTCATTTTGTGCTAGATGAACGAACGTCTCTCCACATGCTCAGTTCTGAGGGATAACTGTTTGTGAAAGCCGACCTTCACCTATCTTGTTGGGAACACAAAGTTTCTTTCCAGTTGCAAACTCCAATCCATACATATATATGGGGAGGTACTAGCTCCAACTCGGTTTTACAGTGAAAACTGCAGGAAATTCAAACCGGCACTCGGAAACACACTGAGAAACCAGAGTAAAAGTTTCTCCTGCAAACCGTTCCCTTTGTGCTACATGAACGAACGTCTCTCCACATGCTCAGTTCTGAGAGGTAAGTGTGTGTGAAAGCCGTACAACAATTAGCTTGTTGGGAACATAAAGTTCCTTTTCATTTGCAAACTCCACTCCATACATATATATGGGGAGGTACTATCTCCAACTCGGGTTTAAGTGAAAACTGCAGGAACTTCAAACCGGCACTAGGAAACAGACTGTGAAACCACAGTAAAAGTTTCTCCTGCAACCCGTTCCTTTGTGCTAAATGAACGAAGTCCCTCCACATGCTCAGTTCTGAGAGATAAGTGTGTGAGAAAGCCGTCCTTCACCTAGCTTGTTGGGAACACAAAGATTCTTTAAGTTGCAAACCCCACTCCATACATATATATGGGGAGGTACTAGCTCCAACTCGGTTTTACTGTGAAAACTGCAGGAACTTCAAACCGGCACTAGGAAACAGACTGAGAAATCAGAGTAAAAGTTTCCCCTGCAACCCGTTCCCGTTGTGCTAGATGAACGAAGCCTCTCCACATGCTCAGTTCTGAGAGATAAGTGTGTGTGAAAGCCGTCCTTCACCTAGCTTGTTGGGAACACAGTTTCTTATCAGTTGCAAACTCCACTCCATACATATATATGGGGAGGTACAAGCTCCAACTCTGTTTTACAGTGAAAACTGCAGGAAATTCAAACCGGCACTAGGAAACAGACTGAGAAACCAGAGTAAAAGTTTCTCATGCAAACCGTTAAATTTGTGCTAGATGAACGAACGTCTCTCCACATGCTCAGTTCTGAGAGATAAGTGTGTGTGAAAGCCGTCCTTCAACTAGCTGTTGGGCACACAAAGTTTCTTTTGGGTTGCAAACACCAATCCATACATATATTTGGGGAGGTACTAGCTCCAACTCAGTTTTACAGTGAAAACTGCAGGAACTTCAAACCGGCACTAGGAAACAGACTGAGAATCCAGAGTAAAAGTTTCCCCTGCAAGCCGTTCCCTTTGTGCTAGATGAACGAACGTCTCTCCACATGCTCAGTTCTGAGAGATAAGTGTGTGTGAAAGCCGTCCTTCACCTAGCTTGTTGGGAACACAGTTTCTTATCAGTTGCAAACTCCACTCCATACATATATATGGGGAGGTACTAGATCCAACTCTGTTTTACAGTGAAAACTGCAGGAACTTCAAACCGGCACTAGGAAACAGACAGAGAAAACAGAGTAAAAGTTTCTCCTGCAACCCGTTCCATTTGTGCTAGATGAACGAACGTCTCTCCACATGCTCAGTTCTGAGAGATAAGTGTGTGTGAAAGCCGTCCTTCAACTAGCTGTTGGGAACACAAAGTTTCTTTTGGGTTGCAAACTCCAATCCATACATATATATGGGGAGGTACTAGCTCCAACTCAGTTTTACAGTGAAAACTGCAGGAACTTCAAACCGGCACTAGGAAACAGACTGAGAAACCAGAGTAAAAGTTTCCTCTGCAACCCGTTCCCTTTGTGCTAGATGAACGAACGTCTCTCCACATGCTCATTTCTGAGAGATAAGTGTGTGTGTAAGCCGTCCTTCACCTAGCTTGTTGGGAACACAAAGTTTCTTTTCAGTTGCAAACCACAATCCATACATATATATGGGGAAGTAGTAGCTCCAACTCTGTTTTACAGTGAAAACTGCAGGAATTTCAAACCGGCACTAGGAAACAGACTGAGAAACCAGAGTAAAAGTTTCTCCTGCAACCCGACCCTTTGTGCTAGATGAACGAACGTCTCTGCACATGCTCAGTTCTGAGAGATAAGTGTGTGTGAAAGCCGTCCTTCACATAGGTTGTTGGGAACACCAAGTTTCTTTTCAGTTGCAAACACCACTCCATACATATATATGGGGAGGTACTAGCTCCAACTCTGTTTTACAGTGAAAACTACAGGAACTTCAAACCGGCACTAGGAAACAGACTGAGAATCCAGAATAAAATTTTCTCCTACAAACCGTTCCATTTGTGCTAAATGAACGAAGTCTCTCCACATGTCCAGTTCTGAGGGATATGTGTGTGTGAAAGCCATACTTCAACTAGCTTGTTGGGAACACAAAGTTTCTTTAAGTTGCAAACCACACTCCATATATATATATGGGGAGGTACTACCTCCAAATCGGTTTTACAGTGAAAACTGCAGGAACTTCAAACTGGCACTAGGAAACAGACTGAGAAACCAGAGTAATAGTTTCTCCTGCAACCCGTACCATTTGTGCTAGATGAACGAACGTCTCTCCACATGCTCAGTTCTGAGAGGTAAGTGTGTGTGAAAGCCGTCCTTCACCTAGCTTGTTGGGAACACAATTTCTTATCAGTTGCAAACTCCACTCCATACATATATATGGGGATGTACTAGCTCCAACTCGGTTTTACAGTGAAAACTGCAGGAACTTCAAACCGGCACTCGGAAACAGACTGAGAAACAAGGGAAAAATTTTCCCCTGCAAACCGTTCCCTTTCAGCTAGATGAATGAAATTCTCTCCAGATGCTCAGTTCTGAGAGTTAAGTGTGTGTGAAAGCCGTCCTTCACCTTGCTTGTTGGGAACACAAATTTTGTTTTCAGTTGCAAACTCCACTCCATACATATATATGGGGAGGTACTAGCTCCAACCCTGTTTTACAGTGAAAACTGCAGGAACTTGAAACCGGCACTAGGAAACAGACAGAGAAAACAGAGTAAAAGTTTCTCCTGCAAGCCGTTCCCTTTGTGCTAGATGAACGAACGTCTCTGCACATGCTCAGTTCTGAGAGGTAAGTGTGTGTGAAAGCCGTCCTTCACCTAGCTGTAGGGAACACAATGTTTCTTTTGGGTTGCAAACTCCAATCCATACATATATATGGGGAGGTACTAGCTCCAACTCGGTTTTACAGTGAAAACTGCAGGAACTTGAAACCGGCACTAGGAAACAGACTGAGAAACCAGAGTAAAAGTTTCCCCTGCAACCCGTTCCCTTTGTGCTAGATGAACGAAAGTCTCTCCACATGCTCAGTTCTGAGGGATAACTGTGTGTGAAAGCCATTCTTCACCTAGCTTGTTGGGAACACAAAGTTTCTTTTCAGTTGCAAACTCCACTCCATACATATATATGGGTAGGTACTATCTCCAACTCGGTTTTACTGTGAAAACTGCAGGAAATTCAAACCGGCACTCGGAAACAGACTGAGAAACCAGAGTAAAAGTTTCTCCTGCAACCCGTTCCCTTTGTGCTAGATGAACGAACGTCACTCCACATGCTCAGTTCTGAGAGATAACTGTGTGTGAAAGCCGTCCTTCACCTAGCTTGTTGGGAACACAAAGTTTCTTTTCAGTTGCAATCTCCACTCCATATATATATATGGGGAGGTTCTAGCTCCTACTCGGTTTTACAGTGAAAACTGCAGGAACTTGAAACCGGCACTAGGAAACAGACTGAGAAACCAGAGTGAAAGTTTCTCCTGAAACCCGTTCCCTTTGTGCTAGATGAACGAACGTCTCTCTACATGCTCAGTTCTGAGAGATATGTGTGTGTGAAAGCCGTCCTTCACCTAGCTTGTTGGGAACACAAAGTTTCTTTTCAGTAGCAAATTCCAAACCATACATATATATGGGGAGGTACAAGCTCCAACTCGGTTTTACAGTGAAAAATGCAGGAACTTCACAAAAGCACTCGGAAACAGACTGAGAAACCAGAGTAAAATTTTCTATTGCAACCCGTTCATTTTTTGCTAGATGAACGAACGTCTCTCCACATGCTAAGTTCTGAGAGATAAGTGTGTGTGAAAGCCGTCCTTCACCTAGCTTGTTGGGAACACAAAGTTCCTTTCAGTTGCAAACCCCACTCCATACATATATATGGGGAGGTAGTAGCCCCAACTCGGTTTTACAGTGAAAACTGCAGGAACTTCAAACCGGCACTAGGAAACAGACTGAGAAACCAGAGTAAAAGTTTCTCCTGCAACCCGTTCTTTTTGTGCTAGATGAACGAACGTCTCTCCACCTGCTCAGTTCTGAGGGATAACTGTGTGTGAAAGCCGTCCTTCACCTATATTGTTGGGAACACAAAGTTTCTTTTCTGATGTAAACTTCACTCCATACATATATATATGGAGGTACTAGCTCCAACTCAGTTTTACAGTGAAAACTGCAGGAAATTCAAACCGGCACTCGGAAACAGACTGAGAAACCAGAGTAAAAGTTTCTTCTGCAAACCGTTCCCTTTGTGCTAGATGAACGAACGTCTCTCCACATGCTCAGTTCCGAGAGGTAACTGTGTGTGAAAGCCGTCCTTCACCTAGCTTGTTGGGAACACAAAGTTTCTTTTCAGTTGCAATCTCCACTCCATATATATATATGGGGAGTTTCTAGCTCCAACTCGGTTTTACAGTGAAAACTGCAGGAACTTCCAACCGGCACTAGAAAACAGACTGAGAAACCAGAGTAAAAGTTTCTCCTGAAACCCGTTCCCTTTTTGCTAGATGAACGAACGTCTCTCCACATGCTCAGATCTGAGAGATAAGTGTGTGTGAAAGCCGTCCTTCACCTAGCTTGTTGGGAACACAAAGTTACTTTTCAGTTGCAAACTCCAAACCATACATATATATGGGGAGGTACTAGCTCCAACTCGGTTTTACAGTGAAAAATGCAGGAACTTCACAAAGGCACTCGGAAACAGACTAAGAAACCAGAGTAAAATTTTCTATTGCAACCCGTTCCCTTTGTGCTAGATGAACGAACGTCTCTCCACATGCTCAGTTCTGAGAGGTAAGTGTGTGTGAAAGCCGTCCAACAATTAGCTTGTTGGGAACACAAAATTTCTTTTCTGTTGCAAACTCCACTCCACACATATATATGGGGAGGTAATATCTCCAACTCGGTTTTACAGTGAAAACTGCAGGAACTTCAAACCGGCACTAGGAAACAGACTGAGAAACCAGAGTAAAAGTTTCCCTGCAACCCGTTCACATTGTGCTAAATGAACGAAGTCTCTCCACATGCTCAGTTCTGAGAGATAAGAGTGTGAGAAAGCCGTCCTTCACCTAGCTTGTTGGGAACACAGTTTCTTATCAGTTGCAAACTCCACTCCATATATATATATGTGGAGGTACTAGCTCCAACACGGTTTTACAGTGAAAACTGCAGGAACTTGAAACCGGCACTCGGAAACAGACTGAGAAACAGGAGAAAATGTTTCCCCTGCAAACCGTTCCCTTTGTGCTAGATGAACGAACTTCTCTCCAGATGCTCAGTTCTGAGAGGTAAGTGTGTGTGAAAGCCGTCCTTCACCTTGCTTGTTGGGAACAAAAATTTTATTTTCAAATGCAAACTCCACTCCATACATATATATGGGGAGGTACTAGCTCCAACTCTGTTTTACAGTGAAAACTGCAGGAACTTCAAACCGGCACTAGGAAACAGACTAAGAAACCAGTGTAAAAGTTTCTCCTGCAAACCGTTCCCTTTGTGCTAGATGAACGAACGTCTCTCCACATGCTCAGTTCCGAGAGATAACTGTGTGTGGAAGCCATACTTCACTAAGCTTGTTGGGAACACAAAGTTTCTTTAAGTTGCAAACCCCACTCCATACATATATATGGGGAAGTACTAGCTCCAACTCGGTTTTACAGTGAAAACTGCAGGAAATTCAAACCGGCACTCGGAAACAGACTGAGAAACCAGAGTAAAAGTTTCTCCTGCAAACGGTTCCCTTTGTGCTAGATGAACGAACGTCTCTCCACATGCTCAGTTCCGAGAGATAACTGTGTGTGAAAGCCGTCCTTCACCTAGCTTGTTGGGAACACAAAGTTTCTTTTCAGTTGCAATCTCCACTCCATATATATATATGGGGAGGTTCTAGCCCCAACTCGGTTTTACAGAGAAAACTGCTGGAACTTCAAACCGGCACTAGGAAACAGACTGAGAAACCAGAGTAAAAGTTTCTCCTGATACCCGTTCCCTTTGTGCTAGATGAACGAACGTCTCTCCACATGCTCAGTTCTGAGAGATAAGTGTGTGTGAAAGCCGTCCTTCACCTAGCTTGTTGGGAACACAAAGTTTATTTTCAGTTGCAAACTCCAAACCATACATATATATGGGGAGGTACTAGCTCCAACTCGGTTTTACAGTGAAAAATGCAGGAACTTCACATAGGCACTCGGAAACAGGCTGAGAAACCAGAGTAAAATTTTTATTGCAACCCGTTCCCTTTGTGATAGATGAACGAACGTCTCTCCACATGCTCAGTTCTGAGAGATAAGTGTGTGTGAAAGCCGTCCTTCACCTAGCTTGTTGGGAACACAAAGTTTCTTTAAGTTGCAAACCCCACTCCATACATATATATGGGGAGGTACTACCTCCAAATCGGTTTTACAGTGAAAACTGCAGGAACTTCAAACTGGCACTAGGAAACAGACTGAGAAACCAGAGTAAAAGTTTCCCTGCAAATCGTTCCCTTTGTGCTAGATGAACGAACGTCTCACCACATGCTCAATTCTGAGGGATAAATGTGTGTGAAAGCCATACTTCACCTAGCTTGTTGGGAACACAAAGTTTCTTTTCAGTTGCAAACTCCAATTTATACATATATATGGGGAGGTACTAGCTCAAACTCGGTTTTACAGGGAAAACTGCAGGAACTTCAAACCGGCACTAGGAAACAGACTGAGAAACCAGAGTAATAGTTTCTCCTACAACCCGTTCTTTGGGCTAAATGAACGAAGTCTCTCCACATGCTCAGTTCTGAGGGATAAGTGTGTGTAAAAGCCATACTTCACCTAGCTTGTTGGGAACACAATGTTTCTTTAAGTGGCAAACCCCACTCCATACATATATATGGGGAGGTACTAGCTCCAACTCGGTTTTACAGTGAAAACTGCAGGAACTTCAAAAGAGGCACTACTAAACAGACTGAGAAAACAGAGTAAAAGTTTCTCCTGCAACCCGTTCATTTTGTGCTAGATGAACGAACGTCTCTCCACATGCTCAGTTCTGAGGGATAACTGTGTGTGAAAGCCGTCCTTCACCTAGCTTGTTGGGAACACATAGTTTCTTTTCAGTTGCAAACTCCAATCCATACATATATATGGGGAGATACTAGCTCCAACTCGGTTTTACAGTGAAAACTGCAGGAAATTCAAACCGGCACTCGGAAACAGACTGAGAAACCAGAGTAAAAGTTTCTCCTGCAAACCGTTCCCTTTGTGCTAGATGAACGAACGTCTATCCACATGCTCAGTTCCGAGAGATAATTGTGTGTGAAAGCCGTATTTCACCTAGCTTGTTGGGAACACAAAGTTTCTTTTCAGTTGCAATCTCCACTCCATATATATATATGGGGAGGTTCTAGCTCCAACTCGGTTTTACAGTGAAAACTGCAGGAACTTCAAACCGGCACTAGGAAACCGACTGAGAAACCAGAGTAAAAGTTTCTCCTGAAACCCGTTCCTTTTGTGCTAGATGAACGAACGTCTCTCCACATGCTCAGTTCTGAGAGATAATTGTGTGTGAATGCCGTCCTTCACCTAGCTTCTTGGGAACACAAAGTTTCTTTTCAGTTGCAAACTCCAAACCATATATATATATGGGGAGGTACTAGCTCCAACTCGGTTTTACAGTGAAAAATGCAGGAACTTCACAAAAGCACTCGGAAACAGACTGAGAAACCAGAGTAAAATTTTCTATTGCAACCCGTTCCCTTTGTGCTAGATGAACGAACGTCTCTCCACATGCTCAGTTCTGAGAGGTAAGTGTGTGTGAAAGCCGTCCAACACTTAGCTTGTTGGGAACACAAAGATTCTTTAAGTTGCAAACTCCACTCCATACATATATATGGGGAGGTACTAGCTCCAACTCGGTTTTACTGTGAAAACTGCAGGAACTTCAAACCGGCACTAGGAAACAGACAGAGAAACCAGAGTAAAAGTTTCCCCTGCAACCCGTTCCCTTTGTGCTAGATGAACGAAGTCTCTCCACATGCTCAGTTCTGAGAGATAAGTGTGTGTGAAAGCCGTCCTTCACCTAGCTTGTTGGGAACACAGTTTCTTATCAGTTTCAAACTCCACTCCATACATATATATGGGGAAGTACTAGCTCCAACTCGGTTTTACAGTGAAAACTGCAGGAAATTCAAACCGGCACTCGGAAACAGACTGAGAAACCAGAGTAAAAGTTTCTCCTGCAACCCGTTCCCTTTGTGCTAGATGAACGATCGTCTCTCCACATGCTCAGTTCTCAGAGTTAAGTGTGTGTGAAAGCCGTACTTCACGTAGCTTTTTGGGAACAGGAAGTTTCTTTTAAGTTGCAAAATCCACTCCATACATATATATGGGGAGGTACTAGCTCCAACACTGTTTTACAGTGAAAACTGCAGGAACTTCAAACCGGCACTAGGAAACAGACTGAGAAACCAGAGTAAAAGTTTCCCTGCAAATCGTTCCCTTTGTGCTAGATGAACGAACGTCTCTCCACATGCTCAGTTCTGAGGGATAACTGTGTGTGAAAGCCGTCCTTCACCTAGCTTGTTGGGAACACAAAGTTTGTTTTCAGTTGCAAACTCCAATCCATACATATATATGGGGAGGTACTAGCTCCAACTCGGATTTACAGTGAAAACTGCAGGAAATTCAAACCGGCACTCGGAAACAGACTGAGAAACCAGAGTAAAAGTTTCTCCTGCGAACCGTTCCCTTTGTGCTAGATGAACGAAAGTCTATCCACATGCTCAGTTCCGAGAGATAACTGTGTGTGAAAGCCGTCTTTCACCTAGCTTGTTGGGAACACAAAGTTTCTTTTCAGTTGCAATCTCCACTCCATATATATATATGGGGAGTTTCTAGCTCCAACTCGGTTTTATAGTGAAAACTGCAGGAACTTCAAACCGGCACTAGGAAACCGACTGAGAAACCAGAGTAAAAGTTTCTAATGAAACCCGTTCCTTTTGTGCTAGATGAACGAACGTCTCTCCACATGCTCAGTTCTGAGAGATAATTGTGTGTGAATGCCGCCCTTCACCTAGCTTGTTGGGAACACAAAGTTTCTTTTCAGTTGCAAACTACAAACCATACATATATATGGGGAGGTACTAGCTCCAACTCGGTTTTACAGTGAAAAATGCAGGAACTTCACAAAAGCACTCGGAAACAGACTGAGAAACCAGAGTAAAATTTTCTATTGCAACCCGTTCCCTTTGTGCTAGATGAACGAACGTCTCTCCACATGCTCAGTTCTGAGAGGTAAGTGTGTGTGAAAGCCGTCCAACACTTAGCTTGTTGGGAACACAAAGTTCCTTTTCAGTTGCAAACTCCACTCCATACATATATATGGGGAGGTACTAGCTCCAACTCGGGTTTACTGTGAAAACTGCAGGAACTTCAAACCGGCACTAGGAAACAGACTGAGAAACCAGAGTAAAAGTTTCTCCTGCAACCCATTAGCTTTGTGCTAGATGAACGAACGTCTCTCCACATGCTCAGTTCTGACGGATAAGTATGTGTGAAAGCCGTCCTTCACCTAGCTTGTTGGGAACACAAAGTTTCTTTTCTGTTGCAAACTCCACCCCATACATATATATGGGGAAGTAATAGCTCCAACTCGGTTTTACAGTGAAAACTGCAGGAACTTCAAACCGGCACTAGGAAACAGACTGAGAAACCAGAGTAAAAGTTTTCCCTGCAACCCGTTCCCTTTGTGCTAAATGAACGAAGTCTCTCCAGATGCTCAGTTCTGAGAGATAAGTGTGTGAGAAAGCCGTCCTTCACTTAGCTTGTTGGGAACACAAAGATTCTTTAAGTTGCAAACTCCACTCCATACATATATATGGGGAGGTACTAGCTCCAACTCGGTTTTACTGTGAAAACTGCAGGAACTTCAAACCGGCACTAGGAAACAGACAGAGAAACCAGAGTAAAAGTTTCCCCTGCAACCCGTTCCCTTTGTGCTAGATGAACGAAGTCTCTCCACATGCTC
The DNA here is from genome assembly GCF_036321535.1 of Camelus dromedarius. Lineage (NCBI taxonomy): Eukaryota > Metazoa > Chordata > Mammalia > Artiodactyla > Camelidae > Camelus > Camelus dromedarius. The sequence continues at coordinate 1,100,625 of NC_087470.1, read as the reverse complement.
AGTTCTGAGAGATAAGTGTGTGTGAAAGCCGTCCTTCACCTAGCTTGTTGCGAACACAGTTTCTTATCAGTTGCAAACTCCACTCAATACATATATATTGGGAGGTACTAGCTCCAACTCGGTTTTACAGTGAAAACTGCAGGAACTTCAAACCGGCACTAGGAAACAGACTGAGAAACAAGAGAAAAAGTTTCCCCTGCAAACCGTTCCCTTTGTGCTAGATGGACGAACTTCTCTCCAGATGCTCAGTTCTGAGAGGTAAGTGTGTGTGAAAGCCGTCCTTCACCTTGCTTGTTGGGAACACAAATTTTGTTTTCAGATGCAAACCCCACTCCATACATATATATGGGGAGGTACTAGCTCCAACTCTGTTTTACAGTGAAAACTGCAGGAACTTCAAACTGGCACTAGGAAACAGAGTGAGAAACCAGAGTAAAAGTTTCTCCTGCAACCCGTTCCCTTTGTGCTAGATGAACGAACGTCTCTCCACATGCTCAGTTCTCAGAGTTAAGTGTGTGTGAAAGCCGTACTTCACGTAGCTTGTTGGGAACAGAAAGTTTCTTTTAAGTTGCATAATCCACTCCATACATATATATGGGGAGGTACTAGCTCCAACACTGTTTTACAGTGAAAAATGCAGGAACTTAACAAAGGCACTCGGAAACAGGCTGAGAAACCAGAGTAAAAGTTTCTCCTGCAACCCGTTCCCTTTGTGCTAGATGAACGAACGTCTCTGCACATGCTCAGTTCTGAGAGATAATTGTGTGTGAAAGCCGTCCTTCACCTAGGTTGTTGGGAACACAAAGTTTCTTTTCAGTTGCAAACACCACTCCATACATATATATCGGGAGGTACTAGCTCCAACTCTGTTTTACATTGAAAAATACAGGAACTTCAAACCGGCACTAGGAAACAGACTGAGAATCCAGAGTAAAAGTTTCTCCTACAACCCGTTCCATTTGTGCTAAATGAACGAAGTCTCTCCACATGTCCAGTTCTGAGGGATAAGTGTGTGTGAAAGCAATACTTCAACTAGCTTGTTGGGAACACAAAGTTTCTTTTCAGTTGCAAACCCCACTACATACATATATATGGGGAGGTAGTAGCTCCAACTCGGTATTACCGTGATAAGTGCAGGAACTTCAAACCGGCACTAGGAAACAGACTGAGAAACCAGAGTAAAAGTTTCTCCTGCAACCCGTTCCCTTTGTGCTAGATGAACGAACGTCTCTGCACATGCTCAGTTCTGAGAGATAATTGTGTGTGAAAGCCGTCCTTCACCTAGGTTGTTGGGAACACAAAGTTTCTTTTCAGTTGCAAACACCACTCCATACATATATATCGGGAGGTACTAGCTCCAACTCTGTTTTACAGTGAAAACTACAGGAACTTCAAACCGGCACTAGGAAACAGACTGAGAATCCAGAGTAAAAGTTTCTCCTACAACCCGTTCCATTTGTGCTAAATGAACGAAGTCTCTCCACATGTCCAGTTCTGAGGGATAAGTGTGTGTGAAAGCAATACTTCAACTAGCTTGTTGGGAACACAAAGTTTCTTTAAGTTGCAAACCCCACTCCATACATATATATGGGGAGGTACTACCTCCAAATCGGTTTTACAGTGAAAACTGCAGGAACTTCAAACTGGCACTAGGAAACAGACTGAGAAACCAGAGTAAAAGTTTCTCCTGCAACCCGTTCCCTTTGTGCTAGATGAACGAACGTCTCCCCACATGCTCAGTTCTCAGAGTTAAGTGTGTGTGAAAGCCGTACTTCACGTAGCTTGTTGGGAACAGAAAGTTTCTTTTAAGTTGCAAAATCCACTCCATACATATATATGGGGAGGTACTAGCTCCAACACTGTTTTACAGTGAAAACTGCAGGAACTTCAAACCGGCACTAGGAAACAGACTGAGAAACCAGAGTAAAAGTTTCCCTGCAAATCGTTCCCTTTGTGCTAGATGAACGAACGTCTCTCCACATGCTCAGTTCTGAGGGATAACTGTGTGTGAAAGCCTTCCTTCACCTAGCTTGTTGGGAACACAAAGTTTGTTTTCAGTTGCAAACTACAATCCATACATATATATGGGGAGGTACTAGCTCCAACTCGGATTTACAGTGAAAACTGCAGGAAATTCAAACCGGCACTCGGAAACAGACTGAGAAACCAGAGTAAAAGTTTCTCCTGCAAACCGTTCCCTTTGTGCTAGATGAACGAACGTCTATCCACATGCTCAGTTCCGAGAGATAACTGTGTGTGAAAGCCGTCTTTCACCTAGCTTGTTGGGAACACAAAGTTTCTTTTCAGTTGCAATCTCCACTCCATATATATATATGGGGAGTTTCTAGCTCCAACTCGGTTTTATAGTGAAAACTGCAGGAACTTCAAACCGGCACTAGGAAACCGACTGAGAAACCAGAGTAAAAGTTTCTAATGAAACCCGTTCATTTTGTGCTAGATGAACGAACGTCTCTCCACATGCTCAGTTCTGAGAGATAATTGTGTGTGAATGCCGTCCTTCACCTAGCTTGTTGGGAACACAAAGTTTCTTTTCAGTTGCAAACTCCAAACCATACATATATATGGGGAGGTACTAGCTCCAACTCGGTTTTACAGTGAAAAATGCAGGAACTTCACAAAAGCACTCGGAAACAGACTGAGAAACCAGAGTAAAATTTTCTATTGCAACCCGTTCCCTTTGTGCTAGATGAACGAACGTCTCTCCACATGCTCAGTTCTGAGAGGTAAGTGTGTGTGAAAGCCGTCCAACACTTAGCTTGTTGGGAACACAAAGTTCCTTTTCAGTTGCAAACTCCACTCCATACATATATATGGGGAGGTACTAGCTCCAACACGGGTTTACAGTGAAAACTGCAGGAACTTCAAACCGGCACTAGGAAACAGACTGAGAAACCAGAGAAAAGTTTCTCCTGCAAACCATTAGCTTTGTGCTAGATGAACGAACGTCTCTCCACATGCTCAGTTCTGACGGATAAGTATGTGTGAAAGCCGTCATTCACCTAGCTTGTTGGGAACACAAAGTTTCTTTTCTGTTGCAAACTCCACTCCATACATATATATGGGGAAGTAATAGCTCCAACTCGGTTTTACAGTGAAAACTGCAGGAACTTCAAACCGGCACTAGGAAACAGACTGAGAAACCAGAGTAAAAGTTTTCCCTGCAACCCGTTCCCTTTGTGCTAAATGAACGAAGTCTCTCCACATGCTCAGTTCTGAGAGATAAGTGTGTGAGAAAGCCGTCCTTCACTTAGCTTGTTGGGAACACAAAGATTCTTTAAGTTGCAAACTCCACTCCATACATATATATGGGGAGGTACTAGCTCCAACTCGGTTTTACTGTGAAAACTGCAGGAACTTCAAACCGGCACTAGGAAACAGACAGAGAAACCAGAGTAAAAGTTTCCCCTGCAACCCGTTCCCTTTGTGCTAGATGAACGAAGTCTCTCCACATGCTCAGTTCTGAGAGATAAGTGTGTGTGAAAGCCGTCCTTCACCTAGCTTGTTGCGAACACAGTTTCTTATCAGTTGCAAACTCCACTCCATACATATATATGGGGAGGTACTAGCTCCAACTCTGTTTTACAGTGAAAACTGCAGGAACTTCAAACCGGCACTCGGAAACAGACTGAGAAACAAGAGAAAAAGTTTCCCCTGCAAACCGTTCCCTTTGTGCTAGATGGACGAACTTCTCTCCAGATGCTCAGTTCTGAGAGGTAAGTGTGTGTGAAAGCCGTCCTTCACCTTGCTTGTTGGGAACACAAATTTTGTTTTCAGATGCAAACTCCAATCCATACATATATATGGGGAGGTACTAGCTCCAACTCTGTTTTACAGAGAAAACTGCAGGAACTTCAAACCGGCACTAGGAAACAGACAGAGAAAACAGAGTAAAAGTTTCTCATGCAACCCGTTAAATTTGTGCTAGATGAACGAACGTCTCTCCACATGCACAGTTCTGAGAGATATGTGTGTGTGAAAGCCGTCCTTCACCTAGCTGTTGGGAACACAAATTTTCTTTTGGGTTGCAAACTCCAATCCACACATATATATGGGGAGGTACTAACTTCAACTCAGTTTTACAGTGAAAACTGCAGGAACTTCAAACCGGCACTAGGAAACTGATTGAGAAACCAGAGTAAAAGTTTCCCCTGCAACCCGTTCCTTTTGTGCTAGATGAACGAACGTCTTTCCACATGCTCAGTTCTGAGGGATAAGTGTGTGTGAAAGCCATACTTCACCTAGCTTGTTGGGAACACAAAGTTTCTTTAAGTTGCAAACCCCACTCCATACATATATATGGGGAGGTACTAGCTCCAACTCGGTTTTACAGTGAAAACTGCAGGAAATTCAAACCGGCACTCGGAAACAGACTGAGAAACCAGAGTAAAAGTTTCTCCTGCAAACCGTTCCATTTGTGCTAGATGAACGAACGTCTCTCCACATGCTCAGTTCCGAGAGATAACTGTGTGTGAAAACCGTACTTCACCTAGATTGTTGGGAACACAAACTTTCTTTTCAGTTGCAATCTCCACTCCATATATATATAATGGGAGGTACTAGCTTCAACACGGTTTTACAGTGAAAACTGCAGGAAGTTCAAATCGGCAATAGGAAACAGACTGAGAAACCAGAGTAAAAGTTTCCCCTGCAACCCGTTCCATTTGTGCTAGATGAACGAACGTCTCTCCACATGCTCAGTTCTGAGAGGTAAGTGTGTGTGAAAGCCGTCCAACACTTAGCTTGTTGGGAACACAAAGTTCCTTTTCAGTTGCAAACTCCACTCCATACATATATATGTGGAGGTAATAGCTCCAACTCGGTTTTACAGTGAAAACTGCAGGAACTTCAAACCGGCACTAGGAAACAGACTGAGAAACCAGAGTAAAAGTTTCCCCTGCAACCCTTTCCCTTTGTGCTAAATGAACGAAGTCTCTCCACATGCTCAGTTCTGAGAGATAAGTGTGTGAGAAAGCCGTCCTTCACCTAGCTTGTTGGGAACACAAAGATTCTTTAAGTTGCAAACTCCACTCCATACATATATATGGGGAGGTAATAGCTCCAACTCGGTTTTACAGTGAAAACTGCAGGAACTTCAAACCGGCACTAGGAAACAGACTGAGAATCCAGAGTAAAAGTTTCCCCTGCAACCCGTTCCCTTTGTGCTAGATGAACGAAGTCTCTCCACATGCTCAGTTCTCAGAGATAAGTGTGTGTGAAAGCCGTCCTTCACCTAGCTGTTTGGGAACACAGTTTCTTATCAGTTGCAAACTCCACTCCATACATATATATGGGGAGGTACTAGCTCCAACTCGGTTTTACAGTGAAAACTGCAGGAACTTCAAACCGGCACTCGGAAACAGACTGAGAAACAAGAGAAAAAGTTTCCCCTGCAAACCGTTCCCTTTGTGCTAGATGAACGAACTTCTCTCCAGATGCTCAGTTCTGAGAGTTAAGTGTGTGTGAAAGCCGTCCTTCACCTTGCTTGTTGGGAACACAAATTTTGTTTTCAAATGCAAACTCCACTCCATACATATATATGGGGAGGTACTAGCTCCAAGTCTGTTTTACAGTGAAAACTGCAGGAACTTCAAACCGGCACTAGGAAACAGACTGAGAAACCAGAGTAAAAGTTTCCCCTGCAACCCTTTCCCTTTGTGCTAAATGAACGAAGTCTCTCCAAATGCTCAGTTCTGAGAGGTAAGTGTGTGAGAAAGCCGTCCTTCACCTAGCTTGTTGGGAACACAAAGATTCTTTAAGTTGCAAACTCCACTCCATACATATATATGGGGAGGTACTAGCTCCAACTCGGATTTACAGTGAAAACTGCAGGAACTTCAAACCGGCACTAGGAAACAGACTGAGAAAACAGAGTAAAATTTTCTCCTACAACCCGTCCCCTTTGTGGTAGATGAACGAACGTCTCTCCACATGCTCAGTTCTCTGGGATAATTGTTTGTGAAAGCCGTCCTTCACCTAGCTTGTTGGGAACACAAAGTTTCTTTTCAGTTGCAAACTCCACTCCATACATATATATGGGGAGGTTCTAGCTCCAAATCGGTTTTACAGTGAAATCTGCAGGAACTTCAAACCGGCACTAGGAAACAGACTGGAATCCAGAGTAAAAGTTTCTCCTGCATCCCGTTCCCTTTGTGCTAGATGAACGAACGTCTCTCCAGATGCTCAGTTCTGAGAGATAAGTGTGTGTGAAAGCCGTCCTTCACCTAACTTGTCGGGAACACAAAGTTTCTTTTCAGTTGCAAACTCCTCTCCATACATATATATGGCGAGGTACTAGCTCCAACTCGGTTTTACAGTGAAAACTGCAGGAACTTCAAACCGGCACTAGGAAACAGACTGAGAAACCAGAGTAAAAGTTTCTCCTACAATCCGTTCCCTTTCTGCTAGATGAACGAACGTCTCTCCACATGCTCAGTTCTGAGTGATAAGTGTGTGTGAATGCCGTACTTCACCTAGCTTTTTGGGAACACAAAGTTTCTTTTAAGTTGCAAACCCTACTCCATACATATATATGGGGAGGTACTAGCTCCAACTCGGTTTTACAGTGAAAACTGCATGAACTTCAAACCGGCACTAGGAAACAGACTGAGAAACCAGAGTAAAAGTTACTCCTACAATCAGTTCCCTTTGTGCTAAATGAACGAAGTCTCTCCACATGCACAGTTCTGAGGGATAAGTGTGTGTGAAAGCCATAATTCACATAGCTTGTTGGGAACACAAAGTTTCTTTTCAGTTGCAAACTCCACTCCATACATATATATGGGGAGGTACTAGCTCCAACTCGATTTTACAGTGAAAACTGCAGGTACTTCAAACCGGCACTAGGAAACAGACTGAGAAACCAGACTAAAAGTTTCTCCTGCAACCCGTTCCCTTTGTGCTAGATGAACGAACGTCTCTCCACATGCTCATTTCTGAGAGATATGTGTGTGTTAAAGCCGTCCTTCACTTTCCTTGTTGGGAACACAAAGTTTCTTTTCAGTTGCAAACTCCACTCCATACATATATAAGGGGAGATACTAGCCCCAACTCGCTTTTACAGTGAAAACTGCAGGAACTTCATACCGGCACTAGGTAACAGACTGAGAAACCTGAGTAAAAGTTTCTCTTGCATACCGTTCCCTTTGTGCTAGATGAACGAACGTCTCTCCACATGTTCAGTTCTGTGGGAAAAGTGTTTGTGAAAGCCGTCCTTCACCTAGCTTGTGGGGAACACAAACTTTCTTTTCACTTGCAAACTCCACTCCATATATATATATGGGGAGGTACTAGCTCCAACTCTGTTTTACAGGGAAAACTGCAGGAAATTCAAACCGGCACTAGGAAACAGACTGAGAAACCAGAATAAAATTTCTCCTGCCACCCTTTTCCTTTGTGCTAGATGAACGAACGTCTCTCCACATGCTCAGTTCTGAGAGATAAGTGTGTGTGAAAGCCGTCCTTCAAATAGCTTGTTGGGAACACAAAGTTTCTTTTCACTTGCAAACTCCACTCCATACATATATATGGGGAGGTACTAGCTCCAAATCGGTTTTACAGTGAAAACTGCAGGAACATCAAACCGGCACTAGGAAACAGACTGAGAAAACAGAGTATAAGTTTACCGTGCAAACCGTTCCCTTTGTGCTAGATGAACGAACGTCTCTCCACATGCTCAGTTCTCTGGGATAAGTGTTTGTGAAAGCCGTCCTTCACCTAGCTTGTTGGGAACACAAAGTTTCTTTTCAGTTGCAAACTCCACTCCATACATATATATGGGGAGGTTCTAGCTCCAAATCGTTTTTACAGTGAAATCTGCAGGAACTTCAAACCGGCACTAGGAAACAGACTGGAATCCAGAGTAAAAGTTTCTCCTGCATCCCGTTCCCTTTGTGCTAGATGAACGAACGTCTCTCCAGATGCTCAGTTCTGAGAGATAAGTGTGTGTGAAAGCCGTCCTTCACCTAGCTTGTCGGGAACACAAAGTTTCTTTTCAGTTGCAAACTCCACTCCATACATATATATGGGGAGGTACTAGCTCCAACTCGGTTTTACAGTGAAAACTGCAGGAACTTCAAACCGGCACTAGGAAACAGACTGAGAAACCACACTAAAAATTTCTCCTGCAACCCGTTCCCTTTCTGCTAGATGAACGAACGTCTCTCCACATGCTCAGTTCTGAGGGATAAGTGTGTGTGAAAGCCGTACTTCACCTAGCTTTTTGGGAACACAAAGTTTCTTTTCAGTTGCAAACCCTACTCCATACATATATATGGGGAGGTACTAGCTCCAACTCGGTTTTACAGTGAAAACTGCATGAACTTCAAACCGGCACTAGGAAACAGACTGAGAAACCAGAGTAAAAGTTACTCCTACAATCCGTTCCCTTTGTGCTAAATGAACGAAGTCTCTCCACATGTACAGTTCTGAGGGATAAGTGTGTGTGAAAGCCATAATTCACATAGCTTGTTGGGAACACAAAGTTTCTTTTCAGTTGCAAACTCCACTCCATACATATATATGGGGAGATACTAGCTCCAACTCGGTTTTACAGTGAAAACTGCAGGAACTTCAAACCGGCACTAGGAAACAGACTGAGAAAACTAAGAAAATTTTCTCCTACAACCCGTTCCCTTTGTTATAGATGAACGAAAGTCTCTCCACATGCTCAGTTCTATGGGATAAGTGTGTGTGAAAGCCGTCCTTCACCTAGCGTGTTGGGAACCCAAAGTTTCTTTTCAGTTGCAAACTCCACTCCATACATATATATGGGGAGGTACAAGCTCCAACTCGGTTTTACAGTGAAAACTGCAGGAACTTCAAACCGGCACTAGGAAACAGACTGAGAAACCAGAGTAAAAGTTTCTCCTGCAAACATTTCCCTTTGTGCTAGATGAACGAACGTCTTTCCAGATGCTCAGATCTGAGAGATATGTGTGTGTGAAAGCCGTCCTTCACCTAGCTTGTCGGGAACACAAAGTTTCTTTTCAGTTGCAAACTCCACTCCATACATATATATGGAGAGGTACTAGATCCAACTCGGTTTTACAGTGAAAACTGCAGGAACTTCAAACAGGCACTAGGAAACAGACTGAGAAACCAGAGTAAAATTTTCTCCTACAACCCGTTCTTTTTGTGCTAGATGAACGAACGTCTCTCCACATACTCAGTTCGTGGGATAAGTGTTTGTGAAAGTCGTCCTTCACCTAGCTTGTTGGAAACACAAAGTTCCTATCCAGTACCAACTCCACTCCATATATATATATGGGGAGGTACAAGCTCCAACTCGGTTTTACTGTGAAAACTGCAGGAACTTCAAACGAGCACTAGGAAACAGACTGCGAAACCAGAGTAAAAGTTTCTCCTGCAACCCGTTCCCTTTGTGCTAGATGAACGAACGTCTCTCCACATGCTCAGTTCTGAGGGATAAGTGTGTGTGAAAGCCGTACTTCACATAGCTTGTTGGGAACACAAAGTTACTTTTCAGTTGCAAACTCCACTCCATAAATATATATGGGGAAGTACTAGGTCCAACTCTGTTTTACAGTGAAAACAGCAGGAATTTCAAACCGGCACTATGAAACAGACTGAGAAACCAGAGTAAAAGTTTCTCCTACAACACGTTCCCTTTGTGCTAGATGAACGAACGTCTCTCCAGATGCTCGGTTCTGAGAGATAAGTGTGTTTGAAAGCCGTTCTTCACCATGCTTGTTCTGAACACAAAGTTTCTTTTCATTTGCCAACTCCACTTCATACATATATATGTGGTGGTACTAGATCCAACTCGGTTTTACAGTGAAAACTGCAGGAACTTCAAAGCGGCACTAGGAAACAGACTGAGAAACCAGAGTAAAAGTTTCTCCTGCAACCCGTTCCCATTGTGCTAGATGAATGAACGTCTCTCCACATGCTCAGTTCTGAGACATAAGTGTGTGTGAAAGCCGTCCTTCACCTAGCTTGTTGGGAACACAAAATTTCTTTTCAGTTGTGAAATCCAATCCATACATATATATGGGGAGGTTCTAGCTCCAACTGGGTATTACAGTGAAAACTGCATGAAATTCAAACCGCCACTCGGAAACAGACTGAGAAACCATAGTAAAAGTTTCTCCTGCAACCTGTTCCCTTTGTGCTAGATGAACGAACGTCTCTCCACATGCTCAGTTCTGAGGGATAAGTGTGTGTGAAAGCCGTCCTTCACCTAGCTTGTTGGGAACACATAGTTTCTTTTCAGTTGCTAACTCCTCTCCATACATATATGTGGGGAGGTTCTAGCTCCAACTCGGTTTTACAGTGAATACTGCAGGAAATTCAAACCGGCACTAGGAAAAAGACTGAGAAACCAGAGTAAAAGTTTCTCCTGCAAACCGTTCCCTTTGTGCTAGATGAACGAAAGTCTCTCCACAAGCTCAGTTCTGAGGGATAAGTGTATGTGTAAGCCGTCCTTCACATAGCTTGTTGGGAACACAAAGTTTCTTTTCAGTTGCAAACTCCACTCCATACATATATATGGGGAGGTACTAAGTCCAACTCGGTTTTACAGTGAAAACATCAGGAACTTCAAACCGGCACTACGAAACAGACTGAGAAACCAGAGTAAAAGTTTCTCCTACAACTCGTTCCCTTTGTGCTAGATGAACGAACGTCTCTCCAGATGCTCTGTTCTGAGAGATAAGTGTGTTTGAAAGCCGTCATTCACCATGCTTGTTGGGAACACAAAGTTTCTTTTCATTTGCAAATTCCACTTCATACTTATATATGTGGTGGTACTAGATCCAACTCGGTTTTACAGTGAAAAATGCACGAACTTCAAACCGGCACTAGGAAACAGACTGAGAAACCAGAGTAAAATTTTCTCCTACAGTCCGTTCCCTTTGTGCTAGATGAACGAACGTCTCTCCACATGCTCAGTTCTGAGGGATAAGTGTGTGTGAAAGCCGTACTTCACATAGCTTTTTGGGAAACAAAGTTTCTTTTCAGTTGCAAACCCTACTCCATACATATATATGGGGAGGTACTAGCTCCAAATCGGTTTAACAGTGAAAACTGCAGGAACTTCAAATCGGCACTAGGAAAAAGACTGAGAAACCAGAGTAAAAGTTTCTCCTACAAACCATTCCCTTTGTGCTAAATGAACGAAGACTCTCCACATGCACAGTTCTGTTTGATAAGTGTGTGTGAAAGCCATAATTCACATATCTTGTTGGGAACACAAAGTTTCTTTTCAGTTGCAAACTCCACTCCATACATATATATGGGGAGGTACTAGCTCCAACTCGGTTTTACAGTGAAAACTGCAGGTACTTCAAACCGGCACTAGGAAACAGACTGAGAAACCAGAGTAAAATTTTCCCCTACAACCCGTTCCTTTTGTGCTACATGAACGAACGTCTCTCCACATGCTCAGTTCTGTGGGATAAGTGTGTGTGAAAGCCGTCCTTCACCTAGCTTGTTGGGAACACAAAGTTTCTTTCCAGTTGCCAAATCCACTCCATATATATATATGGGGAGGTACTAGCTCCAACTCGGTTTTACAGTGAAAACTGCAGGAACTTCAAACCAGCACTAGGAAACAGACTGAGAAAACAGAGTAAAAGTTTCCCCTGCAACCCGTTCTCTTTGTGATAGATGAACGAATGTCTCTCCACATGCTCAGTTCTGTGGGATAAGTGTGTGTGAAAGCCGTCCTTCACCTAGCTTGTCGGGAACACAAAGTTTCTTTTCAGTTGCAAACTCCACTCCATACATATATATGGGGAGGTACTAGCTCCAACTCGGTTTTACAGTGAAAACTGCAGGAACTTCAAACCGGCACTAGGAAACAGACTGAGAAACCAGAGTAAAAGTTTCTCCTACAATCCGTTCCCTTTCTGCTAGATGAACGAACGTCTCTCCACATGCTCAGTTCTGAGGGATAAGTGTGTGTGAAAGCCGTACTTCACCTAGCTTTTTGGGAACACAAAGTTTCTTTTCAGTTGCAAACCCTACTCCATACATATATATGGGGAGGTACTAGCTCCAACTCGGTTTTACAGTGAAAACTGCATGAACTTCAAACCGGCACTAGGAAACAGACTGAGAAACCAGAGTAAAAGTTACTCCTACAATCCGTTCCCTTTGTGCTAAATGAACGAAGTCTCTCCACATGTACAGTTCTGAGGGATAAGTGTGTGTGAAAGCCATAATTCACATAGCTTGTTGGGAACACAAAGTTTCTTTTCAGTTGCAAACTCCACTCCATACATATATATGGGGAGATACTAGCTCCAACTCGGTTTTACAGTGAAAACTGCAGGAACTTCAAACCGGCACTAGGAAACAGACTGAGAAAACTAAGAAAATTTTCTCCTACAACCCGTTCCCTTTGTTATAGATGAACGAAAGTCTCTCCACATGCTCAGTTCTATGGGATAAGTGTGTGTGAAAGCCGTCCTTCACCTAGCGTGTTGGGAACCCAAAGTTTCTTTTCAGTTGCAAACTCCACTCCATACATATATATGGGGAGGTACAAGCTCCAACTCGGTTTTACAGTGAAAACTGCAGGAACTTCAAACCGGCACTAGGAAACAGACTGAGAAACCAGAGTAAAAGTTTCTCCTGCAAACATTTCCCTTTGTGCTAGATGAACGAACGTCTTTCCAGATGCTCAGATCTGAGAGATATGTGTGTGTGAAAGCCGTCCTTCACCTAGCTTGTCGGGAACACAAAGTTTCTTTTCAGTTGCAAACTCCACTCCATACATATATATGGAGAGGTACTAGATCCAACTCGGTTTTACAGTGAAAACTGCAGGAACTTCAAACAGGCACTAGGAAACAGACTGAGAAACCAGAGTAAAATTTTCTCCTACAACCCGTTCTTTTTGTGCTAGATGAACGAACGTCTCTCCACATACTCAGTTCGTGGGATAAGTGTTTGTGAAAGTCGTCCTTCACCTAGCTTGTTGGAAACACAAAGTTCCTATCCAGTACCAACTCCACTCCATATATATATATGGGGAGGTACAAGCTCCAACTCGGTTTTACTGTGAAAACTGCAGGAACTTCAAACGAGCACTAGGAAACAGACTGCGAAACCAGAGTAAAAGTTTCTCCTGCAACCCGTTCCCTTTGTGCTAGATGAACGAACGTCTCTCCACATGCTCAGTTCTGAGGGATAAGTGTGTGTGAAAGCCGTACTTCACATAGCTTGTTGGGAACACAAAGTTACTTTTCAGTTGCAAACTCCACTCCATAAATATATATGGGGAAGTACTAGGTCCAACTCTGTTTTACAGTGAAAACAGCAGGAATTTCAAACCGGCACTATGAAACAGACTGAGAAACCAGAGTAAAAGTTTCTCCTACAACACGTTCCCTTTGTGCTAGATGAACGAACGTCTCTCCAGATGCTCGGTTCTGAGAGATAAGTGTGTTTGAAAGCCGTTCTTCACCATGCTTGTTCTGAACACAAAGTTTCTTTTCATTTGCCAACTCCACTTCATACATATATATGTGGTGGTACTAGATCCAACTCGGTTTTACAGTGAAAACTGCAGGAACTTCAAAGCGGCACTAGGAAACAGACTGAGAAACCAGAGTAAAAGTTTCTCCTGCAACCCGTTCCCATTGTGCTAGATGAATGAACGTCTCTCCACATGCTCAGTTCTGAGAGATAAGTGTGTGTGAAAGCCGTCCTTCACCTAGCTTGTTGGGAACACAAAATTTCTTTTCAGTTGTGAAATCCAATCCATACATATATATGGGGAGGTTCTAGCTCCAACTGGGTATTACAGTGAAAACTGCATGAAATTCAAACCGCCACTCGGAAACAGACTGAGAAACCATAGTAAAAGTTTCTCCTGCAACCTGTTCCCTTTGTGCTAGATGAACGAACGTCTCTCCACATGCTCAGTTCTGAGGGATAAGTGTGTGTGAAAGCCGTCCTTCACCTAGCTTGTTGGGAACACATAGTTTCTTTTCAGTTGCTAACTCCACTCCATACATATATGTGGGGAGGTTCTAGCTCCAACTCGGTTTTACAGTGAATACTGCAGGAAATTCAAACCGGCACTAGGAAAAAGACTGAGAAACCAGAGTAAAAGTTTCTCCTGCAAACCGTTCCCTTTGTGCTAGATGAACGAAAGTATCTCCACAAGCTCAGTTCTGAGGGATAAGTGTATGTGTAAGCCGTCCTTCACATAGCTTGTTGGGAACACAAAGTTTCTTTTCAGTTGCAAACTCCACTCCATACATATATATGGGGAGGTACTAAGTCCAACTCGGTTTTACAGTGAAAACATCAGGAACTTCAAACCGGCACTACGAAACAGACTGAGAAACCAGAGTAAAAGTTTCTCCTACAACTCGTTCCCTTTGTGCTAGATGAACGAACGTCTCTCCAGATGCTCTGTTCTGAGAGATAAGTGTGTTTGAAAGCCGTCATTCACCATGCTTGTTGGGAACACAAAGTTTCTTTTCATTTGCAAACTCCACTTCATACTTATATATGTGGTGGTACTAGATCCAACTCGGTTTTACAGTGAAAACTGCACGAACTTCAAACCGGCACTAGGAAACAGACTGAGAAACCAGAGTAAAATTTTCTCCTACAGTCCGTTCCCTTTGTGCTAGATGAACGAACGTCTCTCCACATGCTCAGTTCTGAGGGATAAGTGTGTGTGAAAGCCGTACTTCACATAGCTTTTTGGGAAACAAAGTTTCTTTTCAGTTGCAAACCCTACTCCATACATATATATGGGGAGGTACTAGCTCCAAATCGGTTTAACAGTGAAAACTGCAGGAACTTCAAACCGGCACTAGGAAAAAGACTGAGAAACCAGAGTAAAAGTTTCTCCTACAAACCATTCCCTTTGTGCTAAATGAACGAAGTCTCTCCACATGCACATTTCTGTGGGATAAGTGTGTGTGAAAGCCATAATTCACATATCTTGTTGGGAACACAAAGTTTCTTTTCAGTTGCAAACTCCACTCCATACATATATATGGGGAGGTACTAGCTCCAACTCGGTTTTACAGTGAAAACTGCAGGTACTTCAAACCGGCACTAGGAAACAGACTGAGAAACCAGAGTAAAATTTTCCCCTACAACCCGTTCCTTTTGTGCTACATGAACGAACGTCTCTCCACATGCTCAGTTCTGTGGGATAAGTGTGTGTGAAAGCCGTCCTTCACCTAGCTTGTTGGGAACACAAAGTTTCTTTCCAGTTGCCAAATCCACTCCATATATATATATGGGGAGGTACTAGCTCCAACTCGGTTTTACAGTGAAAACTGCAGGAACTTCAAACCAGCACTAGGAAACAGACTGAGAAAACAGAGTAAAAGTTTCCCCTGCAACCCGTTCTCTTTGTGATAGATGAACGAATGTCTCTCCACATGCTCAGTTCTGTGGGATAAGTGTGTGTGTAAGCCGTACTTCACATAGCTTGTAGGGAACACAAAGTTTCTTTTCAGTTGCAAACTCCACTTCATACTTATATATGTGGTGGAACTAGATCCAACTCGGTTTTACAGTTAAAACTGCACGAACTTCAAATCGGTACTAGGAAACAGACTGAGAAACCAGAGTAAAAGTTTCTCATGCAACACGTTCCCATTGTGCTAGATGAACGAACGTCTCTCCACATGCTCAGTTCTGAGAGATAAGTGTGTGTGAAACCGTCCTTCACCTAGCTTGTTGGGAACACAAAAATTCTTTTCAGTTGCAAACTCCAATCCATAAATATATATGGGGAGGTTCTAGCTCCAACTCGGTATTAAAGTGAAAACTGCAGGAACATCAAACCGGCACTCGGAAACAGACTGAGAAACCAGAGTAAAAGTTTCTACTACAAACCATTCCCTTTGTGCTAAATGAACGAAGTCTCTCCACATGCACAGTTCTGTGGGATAAGTGTGTGTGAAAGCCATAATTCACATATCTTGTTGGGAACACAAAGTTTCTTTTCAGTTGCAAACTCCACTCCATACATATATATGGGGAGGTACTAGCTCCAACTCGGCTTTACAGTGAAAACTGCAGGTACTTCAAACCGGCACTAGGAAACAGACTGAGAAACCAGAGTAAAATTTTCCCTTACAACCCGTTCCTTTTGTGCTACATTAACGAACGTCTCTCCACATGCTCAGTTCTGTGGGATAAGTGAGTGTGAAAGCCGTCCTTCACCTAGCTTGTTGGGAACACAAAGTTTCTTTCCAGTTGCCAACTCCACTCCATATATATATATGGGGAGGTACTAGCTCCAACTCGGTTTTACAGTGAAAACTGCAGGAACTTCAAACCATCACTAGGAAACAGACTGAGAAAACAGAGTAAAAGTTTCCCCTGCAACCCGTTCTCTTTGTGCTAGATGAACGAATGTCTCTCCACATGCTCAGTTCTGTGGGATAAGTGTGTGTGTAAGCCGTACTTCACATAGCTTGTAGGGAACACAAAGTTTCTTTTCAGTTGCAAACTCCACTTCATACTTATATATGTGGTGGTACTAGATCCAACTCGGTTTTACAGTTAAAACTGCACGAACTTCAAATCGGCACTAGGAAACAGACTGAGAAACCAGAGTAAAAGTTTCTCCTGCAACACGTTCCCATTGTGCTAGATGAACGAACGTCTCTCCACATGCTCAGTTCTGAGAGATAAGTGTGTGTGAAACCGTCCTTCACCTAGCTTGTTGGGATCACAAAAATTCTTTTCAGTTGCAAACTCCAATCCATACATATATATGGGGAGGTTCTAGCTCCAACTCGGTATTAAAGTGAAAACTGCAGGAACTTCAAACCGGCACTCGGAAACAGACTGAGAAACCAGAGTAAAAGTTTCTCCTGCAACCCGTTCCATTTGTGCTAGATGAACGAACGTCTCTCCACATGCTCAGTTCTGAGGGATAAATGTGTGTGAAAGCCGTACTTCACCTAGCTTTTTGGGAACACAAAGTTTCTTTTCAGTTGCAAACCCTACTCCATACATATATATGGGGAGGTACTAGCTCCAACTCGGGTTTACAGTGAAAACTGCAGGAACTTCAAACCGGCACTAGGAAACAGACTGAGAAACCTGAGTAAAAGTTTCTCCTACAATCCGTTCCCTTTGTGCTAAATGAACGAAGTCTCTCCACATGCTCAGTTCTGAGGGATAATTGTGTGTGAAAGCCATACTTCACCTAGCTTGTTGGGAACACAATGTTTCTTTAAGTTGCAAACTCCACTCCATACATATATATGGGGAGGTACTATCTCCAACTCGGTTTTACAGTGAAAACTGCAGGAACTTCAAACCGGCACTAGGAAACAGACTGAGAATCTAGAGTAAAAGTTTCCCTTGCAAACCGTTCCCTTTGTGCTAGATGAACGAACGTCTCTCCACATGCTCAGTTCTGTGGGATAAGTGTGTGTGAAAGCCATCCTTCACCTAGCTTGTTGGGAACACAAAGATTCTTTTCAGTTGCAAACTCAACTCCATACATATATATGGGGAGGTACTAGCTCCAATTCGGTTTTACAGTGAAAACTGCAGGAACATCAAACCGGCACTAGGAAACAGACTGAGAAACCAGAGTAAATGTTTCTCCTACAACCCTTTCCCTTTGTGCTAGATGAACGAACGTCTCTCCACATGCTCAGTTCTGAGGGATAAGTGTGTGTGAAAGCCGTCCTTCACATAGCTTGTTGGGAACACAAAGTTTCTTTTCAGTTGCAAACTCCACTCCATACATATATATGGGGAGGTTCTAGCTTCAAATCGGTTTTACAGTGAAAACTGCAGGAACTTCAAAACGGCACTAGGAAACAGACTGAGAAACCAGAGTAAAAGATTCTCCTACAACCCGTTCCCTTTGTGCTAGATGAACGAACGTCTCTCCACATGCTCAGTTCTGTGGGATAATTGTTTGTGAAATCCCTCCTTCACCTAGCTTGTTGGGAACACAAAGTTTCTTTTCAGTTGCCAACTCCAATCCATATATATATATGGGGAGGAACTAGCTCCAACTCGGTTTTACAGTGAAAACTGCAGGAACTTCAAACCGGCACTAGGAAACAGACTGAGAAACCAGAGTAAAAGTTTCTCCTACAACACGTTCCCTTTGTGCTAGATGAACGAACGTCTCTCCAGATGCTCGGTTCTGAGAGATAAGTGTGTTTGAAAGCCGTTCTTCACCATGCTTGTTCTGTACACAAAGTTTCTTTTCATTTGCCAACTCCACTTCATACATATATATGTGGTGGTACTAGATCCAACTCGGTTTTACAGTGAAAACTGCACGAAATTCAAAGCGGCACTAGGAAACAGACTGAGAAACCAGAGTATAAGTTTCTCCTGCAACCCTTTCCCATTGTGCTCGATGAACGAACGTCTCTCCACATGCTCATTTCTGAGAGATAAGTGTGTGTGAAAGCCGTCCTTCACCTAGCTTGTTGGGAACACAAAATTTCTTTTCAGTTGCGAAATCCAATCCATACATATATATGGGGAGGTTCTAGCTCCAACTCGGTATTACAGTGAAAACTGCATGAACTTCAAACCGGCACTCGGAAACAGACTGAGATACCAGAGTAAAAGTTTCTCCTGCAACCTGTTCCCTTTGTGCTAGATGAACGAACGTCTCTCCACATGCTCAGTTCTGAGAGATAAGTGTGTGTGAAAGCTGTCCTTCACCTAGCTTGTTGGGAACACAAAGTTTATTTAAGTTGCAAACTCTACTCCATACATATATATGGGAAGGTACTAGCGCCAACTCGGTTTTACAGTGAAAACTGCAGGAACTTCAAACCGTCACTACGAAACAGACTGAGAAACCAGAGTAAAAGTTTCTCCTACAACCCGTTCCCTTTGTGCTAGATGAACGAACGTCTCTCCAGATGCTCAGTTCTGAGAGATAAGTGTGTTTGAAAGCCGTCCTTCACCATGCTTGTCGGGAACACAAAGTTTCTTTTCATTTGCAAACACCACTTCATACATATATATGTGGTGGTACTAGATCCAACTCGGATTTACAGTGAAAACTGCAGGAACTTCAAACCGGCACTAGGAAACAGACTGAGAAACCAGAGTAAAAGTTTCTCCGGCAACCCGTTCCCATTGTGCTAGATGAACGAACGTCTCTCCACATGCTCAGTTCTGTGGGATAAGTGTTTGTGAAAGCCGTACTTCACCTAGCTTGTTGGGAACACATAGTTTGTTTTCAGTTGCAAACTCCACTCCATACATATATATGGGGAGGTTCTAGCTCCAACTCGGTTTTACAGTGAAAACTGCAGGAACTTCAAACCGGCACTAGGAAACAGACTGAGAAACCAGAGTAAAAGTTTCTTCTGCAACCCGTTCCCTTAGTGCTTGATGAACGAACGTCTCTCCACATGCTCAGTTCTGAGGGATATGTGTGTGTGAAAGCCATCCTTCACATATCTTGTTGGGAACACAAAGGTTCTTTTCAGTTGCAATCTCCAATCCATACATATATATGGGGATGTACTATCTCCAACTCGGTTTTACAGTGAAAAGTGCAGGATCTTCAAACCGGTACTACGTAACAGAATAAGAAACCAGAGTTAAAGTTTCTCCTACAACCCGTTCCCTTTGTGCTAGATGAACGAACGTCTCTCCAGATGCTCAGTTCTGAGAGATAAGTGTGTGTGAAAGCCGTCCTTCACCTAGCTTGTTGGGAACACAAAGTTTCTTTTCAGTTGCAAACACCACTTCATACATATATATGTGGAGGTACTAGCTCCAACTCGGTTTTACAGTGAAAACTGCAGGAACTTCAACCCGGCACTAGGAAACAGACTGAGAAACCAGAGTAAAAGTTTCTCCTGCAACCCGTTCCCTTTGTGCTAGATGAACGAACGTCTCCCACATGCTCAGTTCTGAGAGATATGTGTGTGTGAAAGCCGTCCTTCACATAGCTTGTTGGGAACACAAAGATACTTTTCAGATGCCAACTCCACTCCATACATATATATGGGGAGGTACTAGCTCCAACTCGGTTTTACAGTGAAAACTGCAGGAACTTCAAACCGGCACTAGGAAACAGACTGAGAAACCAGAGTAAATTTTCTCCTACAACCCGTTCCTTTTGTGCTAGTTGAACGAACGTCTCTCCACATGCTCATATCTGTGGGATAAGTGTGTGTGAAAGCCGTACTTCAACTAGCTTGTTGGGAACACATAGTTTGTTTTCAGTTGCAAACTCCACTCCATACATATATATGGGGAAGTTCTAGCTCCAACTCGGTTTTACAGTGAAAACTGCAGGAACTTCAAACCGGCACTAGGAAACAGACTGAGAAACCAGAGTAAAAGTTTCTCCTGCATACCGTTCCCTTTGTGCTTGATGAACGAACGTCTCTCCACATGCTCAGTTCTGAGGGATATGTGTGTGTGAAAGCCATGCTTCACATAGCTTGTTGGGAACACAAAGTTTCTTTTCAGTTGCAATCTCCACTCCATACATTTATAAGGGCATGTACTATCTCCAACTCGGTTTTACAGTGAGAACTGCAGGAATTTCAAACCGGCAATAGGAAACAGACTGAGAAACCAGAGTAAAATTTACTCCTACAACCCGTTCCTTTTGTGCTATATGAACGAACGTCTCTCCACATGCTCAGTTCTGTGGGATAAGTGTTTGTGAAAGCCGTCCTTCACCTAGCTTGTTGGGAACACATAGTTTCTTTTCAGTTGCAAACTCCACTCCATATATATATATGGGGAGGTACTAGCTCCAACTCGGTTTTACAGTGAAAACTGCAGGAACTTCAAACCGGCACTAGGAAACAGACTGAGAAACCAGAGTAAAAGATTCCCCTGCAACCCGTTCCCTTTGTGCTAGATGAACGAACGTTTCTCCAAATGCTCAGTTATGTGGGATAAGTGTGTGTGAAAGCCGTCCTTCAACTAGCTTGTTGGGAACACAAACATTCTTTTCAGTTGCAACTCCACTCCATATATATATATGGGGAGGTACTAGCTCCAACTCTGTTTTACAGTGAAAACTGCAGGAACTTCAAACCGGCACTAGGAAACAGACTGAGAAACCAGAGTAAAAGTTTCTCCTGCAACCCGTTCCCTTTGGGCTAGATGAACGAACGTCTCTCCACATGCTCAGTTCTGAGAGATAAGTGTGTGTGAAAGCCGTACTTCAACATGCTTGTTGGGAACACAAAGTTTCTTTTCACTTACAAACTCCACTTCATACATATATATGTGGAAGTACTAGCTCCAACTCGGTTTTACAGGGAAAACTGCAGGAACCTCAAACCGGCACTAGGAAACAGACTGAGAAACCAGAGTAAAAGTTTCTCCTGCAACCCGTTCCCTTTGTGCTAGATGAGCGAACGTCTCCCACATGATCAGTTCTGAGAGGTAAGTGTGTGTGAAAGCCGTCCTTCACCTAGCTTGTTGGGAACACAAAGTTCCTTTCCAGTTGCCAACTCCACTCCATATATATATATGGGGAGGTACAAGCTCCAACTCGGTTTTACTGTGAAAACTGCAGGATCTTCAAACCAGCACTAGGAAACAGACTGCGAAACCAGAGTAAAAGTTTATCCTGCAACCCATTCCCTTTGTGCTAGATTAACGAACGTCTCTCCACATGCTCAGTTCTGAGGGATAAGTGTGTGTGAAAACCGTACTTCACATAGCTTGTTGGGAACACAAAGTTACTTTTCAGTTGCAAACTCCACTCCATAAATATATATGGGGAAGTACTAGGTCCAACTCTGTTTTACAGTGAAAACAGCAGGAACTTCAAACCGGCACTACGAAACAGACTGAGAAACCAGAGTAAAAGTTTCTCCTACAACACGTTCCCTTTGTGCTAGATGAACGAACGTCTCTCCAGATGCTCGGTTCTGAGAGATAAGTGTGTTTGAAAGCCGTTCTTCACCATGCTTGTTCTGAACACAAAGTTTCTTTTCAGTTGAGAAATCCAATCCATACATATATATGGGGAGGTTCTAGCTCCAACTCGGTATTACAGTGAAAACTGCATGAATTTCAAACCGCCACTCGGAAACACACTGAGAAACCAGAGTAAAAGTTTCTCCTGCAAACTTTTCCCTTTGTGCTTGATGAACGAAAGTCTCTCCACATGCTCAGTTCTGAGGGATAATTCTGTGTGAAAGCCGTCCTTCACCTAGTTTGTTGGGAACACAAAGTTTCTTTCCAGTTGCCAACTCCACTCCATATATATATATGGGGATGTACTAGCTCCAACTCTGTTTTACAGAGAAAACTGCAGGAACTTCAAACCAGCACTAGGAAACAGACTGAGAAAACAGAGTAAAAGTTTCCCCTGCAACCCGTTCTCTTTGTGCTAGATGAACGAACGTCTCTCCACATGCTCAGTTCTGTGGGATAAGTGTGTGTGTAAGCCGTACTTCACATAGCTTGTTGGGAACACAAAGTTTCTTTTCAGTTGCAAACTCCTCTCCATACATATATATGGGGAGGTACTAAGTCCAACTCGGTTTTACAGTGAAAACAGCAGGAACTTCAAACCGGCACTACGAATCAGACTGAGAAACCAGAGTAAAAGTTTCTCCTACAACTCGTTCCCTTTGTGCTAGATGAACGAACGTCTCTCCAGATGCTCAGTTCTGAGAGATAAGTGTGTTTGAAAGCCGTCCTTCAACATGCTTTTTGGGAACACAAAGTTTCTTTTCAGTTGCAAACTCCACTCCATACATATATAAGGGGAGGTTCCAGCTTCAACTCGGTTTTACAGTGAAAACTGCAGGAACTTCAAACCGGCACTAGGAAACAAACTGAGAAACCAGAGTAAAAGTTTCTCCTACAAACCGTTCACATTGTGCTAGATGAACGAACGTCTCTCCACATGCTCAGTTCTGTGGGATAAGTGTTTGTGAAATCCCTCCTTCACCTAGCTTGTTGGGAACACAAAGTTTCTTTTCAGTTGCAAACTCCAATCCATATATATATATGGGGAGGTACTAGCTCCAACTCGCTTTTACAGTGAAAACTGCAGGAACTTCAAACCGGCACTAGGAAACAGACTGAGAAAACTGAGAAAAGTTTCTCCTACAACCCGTTCCCTTTGTTATAGATGAACGAAAGTCTCTCCACATGCTCAGTTCTATGGGATAAGTGTGTGTGAAAGCCGTCCTTCACCTATCTTGTTGGGAACCCAAAGTTTCTTTTCAGTTGCAAACACCACTCCATACATATATATGGGGAGGTTCTAGCTCCAACTGGGTTTTACAGTGAAAACTGCAGGAACTTCAAACCGGCACTAGGAAACAGACTGAGAAACCAGAGTAAACGTTTCTCCTGAAAACCTTTCCCTTTGTGCTAGATGAACGAACGTCTATCCAGATGCTCAGATCTGAGAGATATGTGTGTGTGAAAGCCGTCCTTCACCTAGCTTGTCGGGAACACAAAGTTTCTTTTCAGTTGCAAACTCCACTCCATACATATATATGGGGAGGTACTAGCTCCAACTCGGTTTTACAGTGAAAACTGCAGGAACTTCAAACCGGCACTAGGAAACAGACTGAGAAACCAGAGTAAAATTTTCTCCTACAACCCGTTCTTTTTGTGCTAGATGAACGAACCTCTCTCCACATGCTCAGTTCGTGGGATAAGTGTTTGTGAAAGCCGTCCTTCACCTAGCTTGTTGGGAACACAAAGTTCCTTTCCAGTTGCCAACTCCACTCCATATATATATATGGGGAGGTACAAGCACCAACTCGGTTTTACTGTGAAAACTGCAGGAACTTCAAACCAGCACTAGGAAACAGACTGAGAAAACAGAGTAAAAGTTTCTCCTGCAACCCGTTCCCTTTGTGCTAGATGAACGAACGTCTCTCCACATGCTCAGTTCTGAGGGATAAGTGTGTGTGAAAGCCGTACTTCACATAGCTTGTTGGGAACACAAAGTTACTTTTCAGTTGCAAACTCCACTCCATAAATATATATGGGGAAGTACTAGGTCCAACTCTGTTTTACAGTGAAAACAGCAGGAACTTCAAACCGGCACTACGAAACAGACTGAGAAACCAGAGTAAAAGTTTCTCCTACAACACGTTCCCTTTGTGCTAGATGAACGAACGTCTCTCCAGATGCTCGGTTCTGAGAGATAAGTGTGTTTGAAAGCCGTTCTTCACCATGCTTGTTCTGAACACAAAGTTTCTTTTCATTTGCCAACTCCACTTCATACATATATATGTGGTGGTACTAGATCCAACTCGGTTTTACAGTGAAAACTGCAGGAACTTCAAAGCGGCACTAGGAAACAGACTGAGAAACCAGAGTAAAAGTTTCTCCTGCAACCCGTTCCCATTGTGCTAGATGAACGAACGTCTCTCCACATGCTCAGTTCTGAGAGATAAGTGTGTGTGAAATCCGTCCTTCACCTAGCTTGTTGGGAACACAAAATTTCTTTTCAGTTGCGAAATCCAATCCATACATATATATGGGGAGGTTCTAGCTCCAACTCGGTATTACAGTGAAAACTGCATGAACTTCAAACCGCCACTCGGAAACAAACTGAGAAACCAGAGTAAAAGTTTCTCCTGCAACCTGTTCCCTTTGTGCTAGATGAACGAACGTCTCTCCACATGCTCAGTTCTGAGGGATAAGTGTGTGTGAAAGCCGTCCTTCACCTAGCTTGTTGGGAACACAAAGTTTCTTTTCAGTTGCAAACTCCACTCCATAAATATATATGGGGAGGTACTAAGTCCAAATCGGTTTTACAGTGAAAACAGCAGGAACTTCAAACCGGCACTACGAAACAGACTGAGAAACCAGAGTAAAAGTTTCTCCTACAACTCGTTCCCTTTGTGATAGATGAACGAACGTCTCTCCAGATGCTCAGTTCTGAGAGATAAGTGTGTTTGAAAGCCGTCATTCACCATGCTTGTTGGGAACACAAAGTTTCTTTTCATTTGCAAACTCCACTTCATACTTATATATGTGGTGGTACTAGATCCAACTCGGTTTTACAGTGAAAACTGCATGAACTTCAAACCGGCACTAGGAAACAGACTGAGAAACCAGAGTAAAAGTTTCTCCTACAATCCGTTCCCTTTGTGCTAAATGAACGAACGTCTCTCCACATGCTCAGTTCTGAGGGCTAAGTGTGTGTGAAAGCCGTACTTCACCTAGCTTTTTGGGAACTCAAAGTTTCTTTTCAGTTGCAAACCCTACTCCATACATATATATGGGGAGGTACTAGCTCCAAATCGGTTTTACAGTGAAAACAGCAGGAACTTCAAACCGGCACTATGAATCAGACTGAGAAACCAGAGTAAAAGTTTCACCTACAACTCGTTCCCTTTGTGCTAGATGAACGAACGTCTCTCCAGATGCTCAGTTCTGAGAGATAAGTGTGTTTGAAAGCCGTCCTTCACCATGCTTGTTGGGAACACAAAGTTTCTTTTCATTTGCAAACTCCACTTCATACTTATATTTGTGGTGGTACTAGATCCAACTCGGTTTTACAGTGAAAACTGCACGAACTTCAAGTCGGCACTAGGAAACAGACTGAGAAACCAGAGTAAAAGTTTCTCCTGCAACCCGTTCCCATTGTGCTAGATGAACGAACGTCTCTCCACATGCTCAGTTCTGAGAGATAAGTGTGTGTGAAAGCCGTCTTTCACCTAGCTTGTTGGGAACACAAAAATTCTTTTCAGTTGCAAACTCCAATCCATACATATATATGGGGAGGTTCTAGCTCCAACTCGGTATTAAAGTGAAAACTGCATGAACTTCAAACCGGCACTCGGAAACAGACTGAGAAACCAGAGTAAAAGTTTCTCCTGCAACCCGTTCCCTTTGTGCTAGATGAACGAACGTCTCTCCACATGCTCAGTTCTGAGGGATAAGTGTGTGTGGAAGCCGTACTTCACCTAGCTTTTTGGGAACACATAGTTTCTTTTCAGTTGCAAACACTACTCCATACATATATATGGGGAGGTACTAGCTCCAACTCGGTTTTACAGTGTAAACTGCAGGAACTTCAAACCGGCACTAGGAAACAGACTGAGAAACCTGAGTAAAAGTTTCTCCTACAATTAGTTCCCTTTGTGCTAAATGAACGAAGTCTCTCCACATACTCAGTTCTGAGGGATAAGTGTGTGTGAAAGCCATCCTTCACCTAGCTTGTTGGGAACACAAAGTTTCTTTAAGTTGCAAACTCCACTCCATACATATATATGGGGAGGTACTAGCTCCAACTCGGTTTTACAGTGTAAACTGCAGGAACTTCAAACCGCCACTCGGAAACAAACTGAGAAACCAGAGTAAAAGTTTCTCCTGCAACCTGTTCCCTTTGTGCTAGATGAACGAACGTCTCTCCACATGCTCAGTTCTGAGGGATAAGTGTGTATGGAAGCCGTACTTCACCTAGCTTTTTGGGAACACATAGTTTCTTTTCAGTTGCAAACACTACTCCATACATATATATGGGGAGGTACTAGCTCCAACTCGGTTTTACAGTGTAAACTGCAGGAACTTCAAACCGGCACTAGGAAACAGACTGAGAAACCTGAGTAAAAGTTTCTCCTACAATTCGTTCCCTTTGTGCTAAATGAACGAAGTCTCTCCACATACTCAGTTCTGAGGGATAAGTGTGTGTGAAAGCCATACTTCACCTAGCTTGTTGGGAACACAATGTTTCTTTAAGTTGCAAACTCCACTCCATACATATATATGGGGTGGTACTATCTCCAACTCGGTTTTACAGTGTAAACTGCAGGAACTTCAAACCGCCACTCGGAAACAAACTGAGAAACCAGAGTAAAAGTTTCTCCTGCAACCTGTTCCCTTTGTGCTAGATGAACGAACGTCTCTCCACATGCTCAGTTCTGAGGGATAAGTGTGTGTGAAAGCCGTCCTTCACCTAGCTTGTTGGGAACACAAAGTTTCTTTTCAGTTGCTAACTCCACTCCATACATATACGTGGGGAGATTCTAGCTCCAACTCGGTTTTACAGTGAAAACTGCAGGAAATTCAAACCGGCACTAGGAAACAGACTAAGAAACCAGAGTAAAAGTTTCTCCTGCAAACCGTTCCCTTTGTGCTAGATGAACGAAAGTCTCTCCACATGCTCAGTTCTGAGGGATAAGTGTGTGTCTAAGCCGACCTTCACATAGCTTGTTGGGAACACAAAGTTTCTTTTCAGTTGCAAACTCCACTCCATACATATATATGGGGAGGTACTAAGTCCAAATCGGTTTTACAGTGAAAACAGCAGGAACTTCAATCCGGCACTACGAAACAGACTGAGAAACCAGAGTAAAAGTTTCTCCTACAACTCGTTCCCTTTGTGATAGATGAACGAACGTCTCTCCAGATGCTCACTTCTGAGAGATAAGTGTGTTTGAAAGCCGTCATTCACCATGCTTGTAGGGAACACAAAGTTTCTTTTCATTTGCAAACTCCACTTCATAATTATATATGTGGTGGTACTAGATCCAACCCGGTTTTACAGTGAAAACTGCACGAACTTCAAACCGGCACTAGGAAACAGACTGAGAAACCAGAGTAAAAGTTTCTCCTACAATCCGTTCCCTTTGTGCTAGATGAACGAACGTCTCTCCAGATGCTCAGTTCTGAGGGCTAAGTGTGTGTGAAAGCCGTACTTCACCTAGCTTTTTGGGAACTCAAAGTTTCTTTTCAGTTGCAAACCCTACTCCATACATATATATGGGGAGGTACTAGCTCCAAATCGGTTTTACAGTGAAAACTGCAGGAACTTCAAACCGGCACTAGGAAACAGACTGAGAAACCAGAGTAAAAGTTTCTCCTACAAACCGTTCCCTTTGTGCTAAATGAACGAACTCTCTCCACATGCACAGTTCTGATGGATAAGTGTGTGTGAAAGCCATACTTCACATAGCTTGTTGGGAACACAAAGTTTCTTTTCAGTTGCAAACTCCACTCCATACATATATATGGGGAGGTACTAGCTCCAACTCGGTTTTACAGTGAAAACTGCAGGTACTTCAAACCGGCACTAGGAAACAGACTGAGAAACCAGAGTAAAATTTTCTCCTACAACCCGTTCCCATTGTGCTAGATGAACGAACGTCTCTCCACATGCTCAGTTCTGAGAGATAAGTGTGTGTGAAATCCGTCCTTCACCTAGCTTGTTGGGAACACAATGTTGCTTTCCAGTTGCCAACTCCACTCCATATATATATATGGGGAGGTACTAGCTCCAACTCGGTTTTACAGTGAAAACTGCAGGAACTTCAAACCAGCACTAGGAAACAGACTGAGAAAACAGAGTAAAAGTTTCCCCTGCAACCCGTTCTCTTTGTGCTAGATGAACGAACGTCTCTCCACATGCTCAGTTCTGTGGGATAAGTATGTGTGTAAGCCGTACTTCACATAGCTTGTTGGGAACACAAAGTTTCTTTTCAGTTGCAAACTCCACTCCATACATATATATGGGGAAGTACTAAGTCCAACTCGGTTTTACAGTGAAAACAGCAGGAACTTCAAACCGGCACTATGAATCAGACTGAGAAACCAGAGTAAAAGTTTCTCCTACAACTCGTTCCCTTTGTGCTAGATGAACGAACGTCTCTCCAGATGCTCAGTTCTGAGAGATAAGTGTGTTTGAAAGCCGTCCTTCACCATGCTTGTTGGGAACACAAAGTTTCTTTTAATTTGCAAACTCCACTTCATACTTATATTTGTGGTGGTACTAGATCCAACTCGGTTTTACAGTGAAAACTGCACGAACTTCAAGTCGGCACTAGGAAACAGACTGAGAAACCAGAGTAAAAGTTTCTCCTGCAACCCGTTCCCATGTGCTAGATGAACGAACGTCTCTCCACATGCTCAGTTCTGAGAGATAAGTGTGTGTGAAAGCCGTCTTTCACCTAGCTTGTTGGGAACACAAAAATTCTTTTCAGTTGCAAACTCCAATCCATACATATATATGGGGAGGTTCTAGCTCCAACTCGGTATTAAAGTGAAAACTGCATGAACTTCAAACCGGCACTCGGAAACAGACTGAGAAACCAGAGTAAAAGTTTCTCCTGCAACCCGTTACCTTTTTGCTAGATGAACGAACGTCTCTCCACATGCTCAGTTCTGAGGGATAAGTGTGTGTGGAAGCCGTACTTCACCTAGCTTTTTGGGAACACATAGTTTCTTTTCAGTTGCAAACCCTACTCCATACATATATATGGGGAGGTACTAGCTCCAACTCGGTTTTACAGTGTAAACTGCAGGAACTTCAAACCGGCACTAGGAAACAGACTGAGAAACCTGAGTAAAAGTTTCTCCTACAATTCGTTCCCTTTGTGCTAAATGAACGAAGTCTCTCCACATACTCAGTTCTGAGGGATAAGTGTGTGTGAAAGCCATACTTCACCTAGCTTGTTGGGAACACAATGTTTCTTTAAGTTGCAAACTCCACTCCATACATATATATGGGGAGGTACTAGCTCCAACTCGGTTTTACAGTGAAAACTGCAGGAACTTCAAAGCGGCACTAGGAAACAGACTGAGAATCTAGAGTAAAAGTTTCCCTTGCAAACCTTTCCCTTTGTGCTAGATGAACGAATGTCTCTCCACATGCTCAGTTCTGTGGGATAAGTGTGTGTGAAAGCCATCCTTCACCTAGCTTGTTGGGAACACAAAGTTTCTTTTCAGTTGCAAACTCAACTCCATACATATATATGGGGAGGTACTAGCTCCAATTCGGTTTTACAGTGAAAACTGCAGGAACATCAAACCGGCACTAGGAAACAGACTGAGAAACCAGAGTAAAAGTTTCTCCTACAACCCTTTCCCTTTGTGCTAGATGAACGAACGTCTCTCCACATGCTCACTTCTGAGGGATAAGTGTGTGTGAAAGCCGTCCTTCACATAGCTTGTTGGGAACACAAAGTTTCTTTTCAATTGCAAACTCCACTCCATACTTATATATGGGGAGGTTCTAGCTTCAAATCGGTTTTACAGTGAAAACTGGAGGAACTTCAAAACGGCACTAGGAAACAGACTGAGAAACCAGAGTAAAAGTTTCTCCTACAACCCGTTCCCTTTGTGCTAGATGAACGAACGTCTCTCCACATGCTCAGTTCTGTGGGAAAAGTGTTTGTGAAATCCCTCCTTCACCTAGCTTGTTGGGAACACAAAGATTCTTTTCAGTTGCAAACTCCAATCCATATATATATATGGGGAGGTACTAGCTCCAACTCGGTTTTACAGTGAAAACTGCAGGAACTTCAAACCGGCACTAGGAAACAGACTGAGAAACCAGAGTAAAAGTTTCTCCTGCAAACCGTTCCCTTTGTGCTAGATGAACGAAAGTCTCTCCACATGCTCAGTTCTGAGGGATAAGTGTGTGTCTAAGCCGACCTTCACATAGCTTGTTGGGAACACAAAGTTTCTTTTCAGTTGCAAACTCCACTCCATACATATATATGGGGAGGTACTAAGTCCAAATCGGTTTTACAGTGAAAACAGCAGGAACTTCAATCCGGCACTACGAAACAGACTGAGAAACCAGAGTAAAAGTTTCTCCTACAACTCGTTCCCTTTGTGATAGATGAACGAACGTCTCTCCAGATGCTCAGTTCTGAGAGATAAGTGTGTTTGAAAGCCGTCATTCACCATGCTTGTAGGGAACACAAAGTTTCTTTTCATTTGCAAACTCCACTTCATAATTATATATGTGGTGGTACTAGATCCAACCCGGTTTTACAGTGAAAACTGCACGAACTTCAAACCGGCACTAGGAAACAGACTGAGAAACCAGAGTAAAAGTTTCTCCTACAATCCGTTCCCTTTGTGCTAGATGAACGAACGTCTCTCCAGATGCTCAGTTCTGAGGGCTAAGTGTGTGTGAAAGCCGTACTTCACCTACCTTTTTGGGAACTCAAAGTTTCTTTTCAGTTGCAAACCCTACTCCATACATATATATGGGGAGGTACTAGCTCCAAATCGGTTTTACAGTGAAAACTGCAGGAACTTCAAACCGGCACTAGGAAACAGACTGAGAAACCAGAGTAAAAGTTTCTCCTACAAACCGTTCCCTTTGTGCTAAATGAACGAACTCTCTCCACATGCACAGTTCTGATGGATAAGTGTGTGTGAAAGCCATACTTCACATAGCTTGTTGGGAACACAAAGTTTTTTTCAGTTGCAAACTCCACTCCATACATATATATGGGGAGGTACTAGCTCCAACTCGGTTTTACAGTGAAAACTGCAGGTACTTCAAACCGGCACTAGGAAACAGACTGAGAAACCAGAGTAAAATTTTCTCCTACAACCCGTTCCCATTGTGCTAGATGAACGAACGTCTCTCCACATGCTCAGTTCTGAGAGATAAGTGTGTGTGAAATCCGTCCTTCACCTAGCTTGTTGGGAACACAATGTTGCTTTCCAGTTGCCAACTCCACTCCATATATATATATGGGGAGGTACTAGCTCCAACTCGGTTTTACAGTGAAAACTGCAGGAACTTCAAACCAGCACTAGGAAACAGACTGAGAAAACAGAGTAAAAGTTTCCCCTGCAACCCGTTCTCTTTGTGCTAGATGAACGAACGTCTCTCCACATGCTCAGTTCTGTGGGATAAGTATGTGTGTAAGCCGTACTTCACATAGCTTGTTGGGAACACAAAGTTTCTTTTCAGTTGCAAACTCCACTCCATACATATATATGGGGAAGTACTAAGTCCAACTCGGTTTTACAGTGAAAACAGCAGGAACTTCAAACCGGCACTATGAATCAGACTGAGAAACCAGAGTAAAAGTTTCTCCTACAACTCGTTCCCTTTGTGCTAGATGAACGAACGTCTCTCCAGATGCTCAGTTCTGAGAGATAAGTGTGTTTGAAAGCCGTCCTTCACCATGCTTGTTGGGAACACAAAGTTTCTTTTAATTTGCAAACTCCACTTCATACTTATATTTGTGGTGGTACTAGATCCAACTCGGTTTTACAGTGAAAACTGCACGAACTTCAAGTCGGCACTAGGAAACAGACTGAGAAACCAGAGTAAAAGTTTCTCCTGCAACCCGTTCCCATGTGCTAGATGAACGAACGTCTCTCCACATGCTCAGTTCTGAGAGATAAGTGTGTGTGAAAGCCGTCTTTCACCTAGCTTGTTGGGAACACAAAAATTCTTTTCAGTTGCAAACTCCAATCCATACATATATATGGGGAGGTTCTAGCTCCAACTCTGTATTAAAGTGAAAACTGCATGAACTTCAAACCGGCACTCGGAAACAGACTGAGAAACCAGAGTAAAAGTTTCTCCTGCAACCCGTTCCCTTTTTGCTAGATGAACGAACGTCTCTCCACATGCTCAGTTCTGAGGGATAAGTGTGTGTGGAAGCCGTACTTCACCTAGCTTTTTGGGAACACATAGTTTCTTTTCAGTTGCAAACCCTACTCCATACATATATATGGGGAGGTACTAGCTCCAACTCGGTTTTACAGTGTAAACTGCAGGAACTTCAAACCGGCACTAGGAAACAGACTGAGAAACCTGAGTAAAAGTTTCTCCTACAATTCGTTCCCTTTGTGCTAAATGAACGAAGTCTCTCCACATACTCAGTTCTGAGGGATAAGTGTGTGTGAAAGCCATACTTCACCTAGCTTGTTGGGAACACAATGTTTCTTTAAGTTGCAAACTCCACTCCATACATATATATGGGGAGGTACTAGCTCCAACTCGGTTTTACAGTGAAAACTGCAGGAACTTCAAAGCGGCACTAGGAAACAGACTGAGAATCTAGAGTAAAAGTTTCCCTTGCAAACCTTTCCCTTTGTGCTAGATGAACGAATGTCTCTCCACATGCTCAGTTCTGTGGGATAAGTGTGTGTGAAAGCCATCCTTCACCTAGCTTGTTGGGAACACAAAGTTTCTTTTCAGTTGCAAACTCAACTCCATACATATATATGGGGAGGTACTAGCTCCAATTCGGTTTTACAGTGAAAACTGCAGGAACATCAAACCGGCACTAGGAAACAGACTGAGAAACCAGAGTAAAAGTTTCTCCTACAACCCTTTCCCTTTGTGCTAGATGAACGAACGTCTCTCCACATGCTCACTTCTGAGGGATAAGTGTGTGTGAAAGCCGTCCTTCACATAGCTTGTTGGGAACACAAAGTTTCTTTTCAATTGCAAACTCCACTCCATACATATATATGGGGAGGTTCTAGCTTCAAATCGGTTTTACAGTGAAAACTGGAGGAACTTCAAAACGGCACTAGGAAACAGACTGAGAAACCAGAGTAAAAGTTTCTCCTACAACCCGTTCCCTTTGTGCTAGATGAACGAACGTCTCTCCACATGCTCAGTTCTGTGGGATAAGTGTTTGTGAAATCCCTCCTTCACCTAGCTTGTTGGGAACACAAAGATTCTTTTCAGTTGCAAACTCCAATCCATATATATATATGGGGAGGTACTAGCTCCAACTCGGTTTTACAGTGAAAACTGCAGGAACTTCAAACCGGCACTAGGAAACAGACTGAGAAACCAGAGTAAAATTTTCTCCTACAAACCGTTCTTTTTGTGCTAGATGAACGAACGTCTCTCCACATGCTCAGTTCGTGGGATAAGTGTTTGTGAAAGCCGTCCTTCACCTAGCTTGTTGGGAACACAAAGTTCCTTTCCAGTTGATAACTCCAATCCATATATATATATGGGGAGGTACAAGCTCCAACTCGGTTTTACTGTGAAAACTGCAGGAACTTCAAACAAGCACTAGGAAACAGACTGCGAAACCAGAGTAAAAGTTTCTCCTGCAACCTGTTCCCTTTGTGCTAGATGAACGAACGTCTCTCCACATGCTCAGTTCTGAGGGATAAGTGTGTTTGAAAGCCGTACTTCACATAGCTTGTTGGGAACACAAAGTTACTTTTCAGTTGCAAACTCTCCTCCATAAATATATATGGGGAAGTACTAGGTCCAACCCTGTTTTACAGTGAAAACAGCAGGAACTTCAAACCGGCACTACGAAACAGACTGAGAAACCAGAGTAAAAGTTTCTCCTACAACACGTTCCCTTTGTGCTAGATGAACGAACGTCTCTCCAGATGCTCGGTTCTGAGAGATAAGTGTGTTTGAAAGCAGTTCTTCACCATGCTTGTTCTGAACACAAAGTTTCTTTTCATTTGCCAACTCCACTTCATACATATATATGTGGTGGTACAAGATCCAACTCGGTTTTACAGTGAAAACTGCATGAACTTCAAACCGGCACTCGGAAACAGACTGAGAAACCAGAGTAAAAGTTTCTCCTGCAACCTGTTCCCTTTGTGCTAGATGAACGAACGTCTCTCCACATGCTCAGTTCTGAGGGATAAGTGTGTGTGAAAGCCGTACTTCAAATAGCTTGTTGGGAACACAAAGTTTCTTTTCAGTTGCAAACACTACTCCATACATATATATGGGGAGGTACTAGCTCCAACTCGGTTTTACAGTGAAAACTGCAGGAACATCAAACCGGCACTAGGAAACAGACTGAGAAACCAGAGTAAAAGTTTCCCCTACAACTCGTTCCCTTTGTGCTAGATGAACGAACGTCTCTCCACATGCTCAGTTCTGTGGGATAAGTGTTTGTGAAATCCCTCCTTCACCTAGCTTGATGGGAACACAAAGTTTCTTTTCAGTTGCAAACTCCAATCCATATATATATATGGGGAGGTACTAGCTCCAACTCGGTTTTACAGTGAAAACTGCAGGAACTTCAAACCGGCACTAGGAAACAGACTGAGAAACCAGAGTAAAATTTTCTCCTACAAACCGTTCTTTTTGTGCTAGATGAACGAACGTCTCTCCACATGCTCAGTTCGTGGGATAAGTGTTTGTGAAAGCCGTCCTTCACCTAGCTTGTTGGGAACACAAAGTTCCTTTCCAGTTGCCAACTCCACTCCATATATATATATGGGGAGGTACAAGCTCCAACTCGCTTTTACTGTGAAAACTGCAGGAACTTCAAACCAGCACTAGGAAACAGACTGCGAAACCAGAGTAAAAGTTTCTCCTGCAACCTGTTCCCTTTGGGCTAGATGAACGAACGTCTCTCCACATGCTCAGTTCTGAGGGATAAGTGTGTGTGAAAGCCGTACTTCACATAGCTTGTTGGGAACACAAAGTTACTTTTCAGTTGCAAACTCCACTCCATAAATATATATGCGGAAGTACTAGGTCCAACTCTGTTTTACAGTGAAAACAGCAGGAACTTCAAACCGGCACTACGAAACAGACTGAGAAACCAGAGTAAAAGTTTCTCCTACAACACGTTCCCTTTGTGCTAGATGAAGGAACGTCTCTCCAGATGCTCGGTTCTGAGAGATAAGTGTGTTTGAAAGCCGTTCTTCACCATGCTTGTTGGGAACACAAAGTTCCTTTCCAGTTGCCAACTCCAATTCATACATATATATGTGGTGGTACTAGATCCAACTCGGTTTTACAGTGAAAACTGCATGAACTTCAAACCGGCACTCGGAAACAGACTGAGAAACCAGAGTAAAAGTTTCTCCTGCAACCTATTCCCTTTGTGCTATATGAACGAACGTCTCTCCACATGCTCAGTTCTGAGAGATAAGTGTGTGTGAAAGCTGTCCTTCACCTAGCTTGTTGGGAACACAAAGTTTCTTTAAGTTGCAAACTCTACTCCATACATATATATGGGAAGGTACTTGCGCCAACTCGGTTTTACAGTGAAAACTGCAGGAACATCAAACTGGCACTAGGAAACAGACTGAGAAACCAGAGTAAAAGTTTCTCCTACAACCCGTTCCCTTTTTGCTAGAGGAACGAACGTCTCTCCAGATGCTCAGTTCTGAGAGATAAGTGTGTTTGAATGCCGTCCTTCACCATGCTTGTTGGGAACACAAAGTTTCTTTTCATTTGCAAACCCCACTTCATACATATATATGTGGTGGTACTAGATCCAACTCGGTTTTACAGTGAAAACTGCAGGAACTTCAAACCGGCACTAGGAAACAGACTGAGAAACCAGAGTAAAAGTTTCTCCGGCAACCCGTTCCGATTGTGCTAGATGAACGAACGTCTCTCCACATGCTCAGTTCTGTGGGATAAGTGTTTGTGAAAGCCGTACTTCACCTAGCTTGTTGGGAACACATAGTTTGTTTTCAGTTGCAAACTCCACTCCATACATATATATGGGGAGGTTCTAGCTCCAACTCGGTTTTACAGTGAAAACTGCAGGAACTTCAAACCGGCACTAGGAAACAGACTGAGAAACCAGAGTAAAAGTTTCTCCTGCAACCCGTTCCCTTAGTGCTTGATGAACGAACGTCTCTCCACATGCTCAGTTCTGAGGGATATGTGTGTGTGAAAGCCATCCTTCACATATCTTGTTGGGAACACAAAGTTTCTTTTCAGTTGCAATCTCCACTCCATACATATATATGGGGATGTACTATCTCCAACTCGGTTTTACAGTGAAAACTGCAGGATCATCAAACCGGTACTACGTAACAGAATAAGAAACCAGAGTAAAAGTTTCTCCTACAAACCGTTCCCTTTGTGCTAGATGAACGAACGTCTCTCCTGATGCTCAGTTCTGAGAGATAAGTGTGTGTGAAAGCCGTCCTTCACCTAGCTTGTTGGGAACACAAAGTTTCTTTTCAGTTGCAAACTCCACTTCATACTTATATATGTGGTGGTACTAGATCCAACTCGGTTTTACAGAGAAAACTGCAAGAACTTCAAATCGGCGCTAGGAAGCAGACTGAGGAACCAGAGTAAAAGTTTCTCCTGCAACCCGTTCCCATTGTGCTAGATGAACGAACGTCTCTCCACATGCTCAGTTCTGAGAGATAAGTGTGTGTGAAAGCCGTCCTTCACCTAGCTTGTTGGGAACACAAAAATTCTTTTCAGTTGCAAACTCCTATCCATACATATATATGGGGAGGTTCTAGCTCCAACTCGGTATTAAAGTGAAAACTGCAGGAACTTCAAACCGGCACTCGGAAACAGACTGAGAAACCAGAGTAAAAGTTTCTCCTGCAACCCGTTCCCTTTGTGCTAGATGAACGAACGTCTCTCCACATGCTCAGTTCTGAGGGATAAGTGTGTGTGGAAGCCGTACTTCACCTAGCTTTTTGGGAACACATAGTTTCTTTTCAGTTGCAAACCCTACTCCATACATATATATGGGGAGGTACTAGCTCCAACTCGGTTTTACAGTGAAAACTGCAGGAACTTCAAACCGGCACTAGGAAACAGACTGAGAAACCTGAGTAAAAGTTTCTCCTACATCCGTTCCCTTTGTGCTAAATGAACGAAGTCTCTCCACATGCTCAGTTCTGAGGGATAAGTGTGTGTGAAAGCCATACTTCACCTAGCTTGTTGGGAACAAATGTTTCTTTAAGTTGCAAACTCCACTCCATACATATATATGGGGAGGTACTAGCTCCAACTCGGTTTTACAGTGAAAATTGCAGGAACTTCAAACCGGCACTAGGAAACAGACTGAGAATCTAGAGTAAAAGTTTCCCTTGCAAACCGTTCCCTTTGTGCTAGATGAACGAATGTCTCTCCACATGCTCAGTTCTGTGGGATAAGTGTGTGTGAAAGCCATCCTTCACCTAGCTTGTTGGGAACACAAAGTTTCTTTTCAGTTGCAAACTCAACTCCATACATATATATGGGGAGGTACTAGCTCCAAATCGGTTTTACAGTGAAAACTGCAGGAACATCAAACCGGCACTAGGAAACAGACTGAGAAACCAGAGTAAAAGTTTCTCCTACAACCCTTTCCCTTTGTGCTAGATGAACGAACGTCTCTCCACATGCTCAGTTCTGAGGGATATGTGTGTGTGAAAGCCGTCCTTCACATAGCTTGTTGGGAACACAAAGTTTCTTTTCAATTGCAAACTCCACTCCATACATATATATGGGGAGGTTCTAGCTTCAAATCGGTTTTACAGTGAAAACTGCAGGAACTTCAAAACGGCACTAGGAAACAGACTGAGAAACCAGAGTAAAAGTTTCTCCTACAACCCGTTCCCTTTGTGCTAGATGAACGAACGTCTCTCCACATGCTCAGTTCGTGGGATAAGTGTTTGTGAAAGCCGTCCTTCACCTAGCTTGTTGGGAACACAAAGTTCCTTTCCAGTTGCCAACTCCACTCCATATATATATATGGGGAGGTACAAGCTCCAACTCGGTTTTACTGTGAAAACTGCAGGAACTTCAAACCAGCACTAGGAAACAGACTGCGAAACCAGAGTAAAAGTTTCTCCTGCAACCTGTTCCCTTTGTGCTAGATGAACGAACGTCTCTCCACATGCTCAGTTCTGAGGGATAAGTGTGTGTGAAAGCCGTACTTCACATAGCTTGTTGGGAACACAAAGTTACTTTTCAGTTGCAAACTCCACTCCATAAATATATATGCGGAAGTACTAGGTCCAACTCTGTTTTACAGTGAAAACAGCAGGAACTTCAAACCGGCACTACGAAACAGACTGAGAAACCAGAGTAAAAGTTTCTCCTACAACACGTTCCCTTTGTGCTAGATGAACGAACGTCTCTCCACATGCTCAGTTCTGAGGGATATGTGTGTGTGAAAGCCGTCCTTCACATAGCTTGTTGGGAACACAAAGTTTCTTTTCAATTGCAAACTCCACTCCATACATATATATGGGGAGGTTCTAGCTTCAAATCGGTTTTACAGTGAAAACTGCAGGAACTTCAAAACGGCACTAGGAAACAGACTGAGAAACCAGAGTAAAAGTTTCTCCTACAACCCGTTCCCTTTGTGCTAGATGAACGAACGTCTCTCCACATGCTCAGTTCAGAGAGATAAGTGTGTGTGAAAGCTGTCCTTCACCTAGCTTGTTGGGAACACAAAGTTTCTTTAAGTTGCAAACTCTACTCCATACATATATATGGGAAGGTACTAGCGCCAACTCGGTTTTACAGTGAAAACTGCAGGAACATCAAACCGGCACTAGGAAACAGACTGAGAAACCAGAGTAAAAGTTTCTCCTACAACCCGTTCCCTTTGTGCTAGAGGAACGAACGTCTCTCCAGATGCTCAGTTCTGAGAGATAAGTGTGTTTGAAAGCCGTCCTTCACCATGCTTGTTGGGAACACAAAGTTTCTTTTCATTTGCAAACCCCACTTCATACATATATATGTGGTGGTACTAGATCCAACTCGGTTTTACAGTGAAAACTGCAGGAACTTCAAACCGGCACTAGGAAACAGACTGAGAAACCAGAGTAAAAGTTTCTCCAGCAACCCGTTCCCATTGTGCTAGATGAACGAACGTCTCTCCACATGCTCAGTTCTGTGGGATAAGTGTTTGTGAAAGCCTTAATTCACCTAGCTTGTTGGGAACACATAGTTTGTTTTCAGTTGCAAACTCCACTCCATATATATATATGGGGACGTACAAGCTCCAACTCGGTTTTACTGTGAAAACTGCAGGAACTTCAAACCAGCACTAGGAAACAGACTGAGAAACCAGAGTAAATTTTCTCCTACAATCCGTTCCTTTTGTGCTAGATGAACGAACGTCTCTCCACATGCTCATATCGGTGGGATAAGTGTGTGTGAAAGCCGTACTTCAACTAGCTTGTTGGGAACACATAGTTTCTTTTCAGTTGCAATCTCCACTCCATACGTATATAAGGGGAAGTTCTAGCTCCAACTCGGTTTTACAGTGAAAACTGCAGGAACTTCAAACCGGCACTAGGAAACAGACTGAGAAACCAGAGTAAAAGTTTCTCCTGCAACCCGTTCCCTTTGTGCTTGATGAACGAACGTCTCTCCACATGCTCAGTTCTGAGGGATATGTGTGTGTGAAAGCCATGCTTCACATAGCTTGTTGGGAACACAAAGTTTCTTTTCAGTTGCAATCTCCACTCCATACATTTATAAGGGGATGTACTATCTCCAACTCGGTTTTACAGTGAAAACTGCAGGAATTTCAAACCGGCACTAGGAAACAGACTGAGAAACCAGAGTAAAAGTTTCTCCTGCAACCCGTTCCCTTTGTGCTAGATGAACGAACGTCTCTCCACATGCTCAGTTCTGAGAGATAAGTGTGTGTGAAAGCCGTCCTTCAACATGCTTGTTGGGAACACAAAGTTTCTTTTCACTTGCAAACCCCAATTCATACATATATATGTGGAAGTACTAGCTCCAACTCGGTTTTACAGGGAAAACTGCAGGAACCTCAAACCGGCACTAGGAAACAGACTGAGAAACCAGAGTAAAAGTTTCTCCTGCAACCCGTTCCCTTTGTGCTAGATGAGCGAACGTCTCCCACATGATCAGTTCTGAGAGGTAAGTGTGTGTGAAAGCCGTCCTTCACCTAGCTTGTTGGGAACACAAAGTTTCTTTTCCCTTGCAAACTCCACTCCATACATATATATGGGGAGGTTCTAGCTCCAACTCTGTTTTACAGAGAAAACTGCAGGAACTTCAAACCTTCACTAAGAAACAGACTGAGAAACCAGATTAAAAGTTTCTCCTGCAACCCGTTCCCTTTGTGCTAGATGAACGAACGTCTCTCCACATGCTCAGTTCTGAGAGATAAGTCTGTGTGAAAGCCGTCCTTCACCTAGCTTGTTGGGAACACAAAGTTTCTTTTCAGTTGCCAACACCACTCCATACATATATATGGGGAGGTACTAGCTCCAACTCGGTTTTACAGTGAAAACTGCAGGAACTTCAAACCGGTACTAGGTAACAGACTGAGAAACCAGAGTAAAAGTTTCTCCTATAATCCGTTCCCTTTGTGCTAGATGAACGAACGTCTCTCCACATGCTCAGTTCTGAGGGATAATTGTGTGTGAAAGCCGTCCTTCACTTAGCTTGTTGGGAACACAATGTTTCTTTCCAGTTGCAAACTCCACTCCATACATATATATGGGGAGGTACTAGCTCCAACACGGGTTTACAGAGAAAACTGCAGGAACTTCAAACCGGCACTAGGAAACAGACTGAGAAACCAGAGTAAAAGTTTCTCCTGCAACCCGTTCCCTTTGTGCTAGATGAACGAACGTCTCTCCACATGCTCAGTTCTGAGAGATAAGTGTGTGTGAAAGCCGTCCTTCACCTAGCTTGTTGGGAACACAAAGTTTCTTTAAGTTGCATACTACACTCCATACATATATATGGGGAGGTACTAGCTCCATCTCGGTTTTACAGTGAAAACTGCAGGAACTTCAAACCGGCACTAGGAAACAGACTGAGAAAACAGAGTAAAAGTTTCTCCTACAAACCGTTCCCTTTGTGCTAAATGAACGAACGTCTCTCCACATGCTCAGTTCTGTGGGATAAGTGTGTGTGAAAACCGTCCTTCAGCTAGCTTGTTGGGAACACAAAGTTTCTTTTCAGTTGCAAACTCCACTCCATACATATATATGGGGAGGTTCTAGCTCCAACTCTGTTTTACAGTGAAAACTGCACGAAATTCAAACCGGCACTAGGAAACAGACTGAGAAACCAGAGTAAAAGTTTCTCCTGCAACCCGTTCCCTTTGTGCTAGATGAACGAAAGTCTGTCCACATGCTCAGTTCTGAGGGATAAGTGTGTGTGAAAGCCATACTTCACATAGCTTGTTGGGAACACAAAGTTTCTTTTCTTTTGCAAACTCCACTCCATACATATATATGGGGAGGTACTAGCTCCAACTCGGTTTTACAGTGAAAACTGCAGGAACTTCAAACCGACACTAGAAAACAGACTGAGAAACCAGAGTAATAGTTTCTCCTACAAACTGTTCCCTTTGTGCAAATTAAACGAAGTCTCTCCACATGCTCAGTTCTGAGGGATAAGTGTGTGTGAAAGCCGTACTTCACCTAGCTTGTTGGGAACACAGAGTTTCTTTTCAGTTGCAAATTCCACTCCATACATATATATGGGGAAGTACTAGCTCCAACTCGATTTTACAGTGAAAACTGCAGGAACTTCAAACCGGCACTAGGAAACAGACTGAGAAACCAGAGTAAAAGTTTCTCCTACAACCCGTTCCCTTTGTGCTAAATGAACGAACGTCTCTCCACATGCTCATTTCTGAGAGAT
Source organism: Camelus dromedarius (assembly GCF_036321535.1). Classification (NCBI taxonomy): domain Eukaryota; kingdom Metazoa; phylum Chordata; class Mammalia; order Artiodactyla; family Camelidae; genus Camelus; species Camelus dromedarius. Next base: position 1,058,606 of record NC_087470.1, on the reverse strand, counting down.
AAGTGTGTGTGAAAGCCGTCCTTCAGCTAGCTTGTTGGGAACACAAAGTTTCTTTTCAGTTGCAAATTCCACTCCATACAAATATAGTGGGAGGCACTAGCTCCAACTCTGTTTTACAGTGAAATCTGCAGGAACTTCAAACCGGCACTAGGAAACAGACTGAGAAACCAGAGTAAAAGTTTCTCCTGCAAACCGTTCCCTTTGTGCTAGATGAACGAAAGTCTCTCCACATGCTCAGTTCTGTGGGATAAGTGTGTGTGAAAGCCGTCCTTCACATAGCTTGTTGGGAACACAAAGTTTCTTTTCAGTTGCAAACACCACTCCATACATATATATGGGGAGGTTCTAGCTCCAACTCGGTTTTACAGTGATAACTGCAGTAACTTCAAACCGGCACTAGGAAACACACTGAGAAACCAGAGTAAAAGTTTCTCCTGCAACCCGTTCCCTTTGTGCTAGATGAACGAACGTCTCTCCAGATGCTCAGATCTGAGAGATATGTGTGTGTGAAAGCCGTCCTTCACCTAGCTTGTCGGGAACTCAAAGTTTCTTTTCAGTTGCAAACTCCACTCCATACATATATATGTGGAGGTACTAGCTCCAACTCTGTTTTACAGTGAAAACTGCAGGAACTTCAAACCGGCACTAGGAAACAGACTGAGAAACCAGAGTAAAATTTTCTCCTACAATCCGTTCTTTTTGTGCTAGATGAACGAACGTCTCTCCACATGCTCAGTTCGTGGGATAAGTGTTTGTTAAAGCCGTCCTTCACCTAGCTTGTTGGGAACACAAAGTTTCTTTCCAGTTGCCAACTCCACTCCATATATATATATGGGGAGGTACAAGCTCCAACTCGGTTTTACTGTGAAAACTGCAGGAACTTCAAACCAGCACTAGGAAACAGACTGCGAAACCAGAGTAAAAGTTTCCCCTGCAACCCGTTCCCTTTGTGCTAGTTGAACGAACGTCTCTCCACATGCTCAGTTCTGAGGGATAAGTGTGTGTGAAAGCCATACTTCACATAGCTTGTTGGGAACACAAAGTTACTTTTCAGTTGTAAACTCCACTCCATAAATATATATGGGGAAGTACTAGGTCCAACTCCGTTTTACAGTGAAAACAGCAGGAACTTCAAACAGGCACTACGAAACAGACTGAGAAACCAGAGTAAAAGTTTCTCCTACAACTCGTTCCCTTTGTGCTAGATGAACGAACGTCTCTCCAGATGCTCGGTTCTGAGAGATAAGTGTGTTTGAAAGCCTTTCTTCACCATGCTTTTTCTGAACACAAAGTTTCTTTTCATTTGCCAACTCCACTTCATACATATATATGTGGTGGTACTAGATCTAACTCGGTTTTACAGTGAAAACTGCAGGAACTTCAAAGCGGCACTAGGAAACAGACTGAGAAACCAGAGTAAAAGTTTCTCCTGCAACCCGTTCCCATTGTGCTAGATGAACGAATTCTCTCCACATGCTCAGTTCTGAGAGATAAGTGTGTGTGAAAGCCGTCCTTCACCTAGCTTGTTGGGAACACAAAGTTTCTTTTCAGTTGCAAACACCACTTCATACATATATATGTGGAGGTACTAGCTCCAACTCGGTTTTACAGTGAAAACTGCAGGAACGTCAAACCGGCACTAGGAAACAGACTGACAAACCAGAGTAAAAGTTTCTCCTGCAACCCGTTCCCTTTGTGCTAGATGAACGAACGTCTCCCACATGCTCAGTTCTGAGAGATATGTGTGTGTGAAAGCCGTCCTTCACCTAGCTTGTTGGGAACACAAAGTTTCTTCTCAGATGCAAACACCACTCCTTACATATATATGGGGAGGTACTAGCTCCAACTCGGTTTTACAGTGAAAACTGCAGGAACTTCAAACCGGCACTAGGAAACAGACTGAGAAACCAGAGTAAAATTTTCTCCTACAACCCGTTCCTATTGTGCTAGATGAACGAACGTCTCTCCACATGCTCAGATCTGTGGGATAAGTGTGTGTGAAAGCCGTACTTCAACTAGCTTGTTGGGAACACAAAGTTTCTTTTCAGTTGCAAACTCCACTCCATACATATATATGGGGAGGTTCTAGCTCCAACTCGAATTTACAGTGAAAACTGCAGGAACTTCAAACCGGCACTAGGGAACAGACTGTGAAACCAGAGTAAAAGTTTCTCCTGCAACCCGTTCCATTTGTGCTTGATGAACGAACGTCTCTCCACATGCTCAGTTCTGAGGGATATGTGTGTGTGAAAGCCATGCTTCACATAGCTTGTTGGGAACACAAAGTTTCTTTTCAGTTGCAATCTCCACTCCATACATATATAAGGGGATGTACTATTTCCAACTCGGTTTTACAGTGAAAACTGCAGGAATTTCAAACCGGCACTAGGAAACACACTGACTAACCAGAGTAAAATTTTCTCCTACAACCCGTTCCTTTTGTGCTATATGAACGAACGTCTCTCCACATGCTCAGTTCTGAGGGATAATTGTGTGTGAAAGCCGTCCTTCACTTAGCTTGTTGGGAACACAAAGTTTCTTTCCAGTTGCAAACTCCACTCCATACATATATATGGGGAGGTACTAGCTCCAACACGGGTTTACAGAGAAAACTGCAGGAACTTCAAACCGGCACTAGGAAACAGACTGAGAAACCAGAGTAAAAGTTTCTCCTGCAACCAGTTCCCTTTGTGCTAGATGAACGAACGTCTCTCCACATGCTCAGTTCTGAGAGATAAGTGTGTGTGAAAGCCGTCCTTTACCTATCTTGTTGGGAACACAAAGTTTCTTAAAGTTGCATACTACACTCCATACATATATATATGGGGAGGTACTAGCTCCAACTCGGTTTTACAGTGAAAACTGCAGGAACTTCAAACAGGCACTAGGAAACAGACTGAGAAACCAGAGTAAAATTTTCTCCTACAACCCGTTCCTTTTGTGCTAGATGAACGAACGTCTCTCCACATGCTCAGATCTGTGGGATAACTGTGTGTGAAAGCCGTACTTCAACTAGCTTGTTGGGAACACAAAGTTTCTTTTCAGTTGCAAACTCCACTCCATACATATATATGGGGAGGTTCTAGCTCCAACTCGGATTTACAGTGAAAACTGCAGGAACTTCAAACCGGCACTAGGAAACGGACTGAGAAACCAGAGTAAAAGTTTCTCCTGCAACCCGTTCCCTTTGTGCTTGATGAACGAACGTCTCTCCACATGCTCAGTTCTGAGGGATATGTGTGTGTGAAAGCCATGCTTCACATAGCTTGTTGGGAACACAAAGTTTCTTTTCAGTTGCAATCTCCACTCCATACATATATAAGGGGATGTACTATCTCCAACTCGGTTTTACAGTGAAAATTGCAGGAATTTCAAGCCGGAACTAGGAAACACTCTGAGAAACCAGAGTAAAATTTTCTCCTACAACCCGTTCCTTTTGTGCTATATGAACGAACGACTCTCCACATGCTCAGTTCTGTGGGATAAGTGTTTGTGAAAGCCGTCCTTCACCTTGCTTGTTGGGAACACATAGTTTCTTTTCAGTTGCAAACTCCACTCCATATATATATATGGGGAAGTACTAACTCCAACTCGGTTTTACAATGAAAACTGCAGGAACTTCAAACCGGCACTAGGAAACAGACTGAGAAAACAGAGTAAAAGTTTCCCCTGCAACCCGTTCCCTTTGTGCTAGATGAACGAACGTCTCTCCACATGCTCAGTTCTCTGGGATAAGTGTGTGTGAAAGCCGTACTTCACATAGCTTGTTGGGAACACAAAGTTACTTTTCAGTTGCAAACTCCACTCCATAAATATATATGGGGAAGTACTAGGTCCAACTCCGTTTTACAGTGAAAACAGCAGGAACTTCATACCGGCACTACGAAACAGACTGAGAAACCAGAGTAAAAGTTTCTACTACAACTCGTTCCCTTTGTGCTAGATGAACGAACGTCTCTCCAGATGCTCGGTTCTGAGAGATAAGTGTGTTTGAAAGCCGTTCTTCACCATGCTTGTTCTGAACACAAAGTTTCTTTTCATTTGCCAACTCCACTTCATACATATTTATGTGGTGGTACTAGCTCCAACTCGGTTTTACAGTGAAAACTGCAGGATTTTCAAACCGGCACTACGTAACAGAATAAGAAACCAGAGTAAAATTTTCTCCTACAACCCGTTCCTTTTGTGCTAGATGAACGAACGTCTCTCCACATGCTCAGATCTGTGGGATAAGTGTGTGTGAAAGCCGTACTTCAACTAGCTTGTTGGGAACACAAAGTTTCTTTTCAGTTGCAAACTCCACTCCATACATATATATGTGGAGGTACTAGCTCCAAATCGGTTTTACAGTGAAAACTGCAGGAACTTCAAACCGGCACTAGGAAACAGACTGAGAAACCAGAGTAAAATTTTCTCCTACAACCCGTTCCTTTTGTGCTAGATGAACGAACGTCTCTCCACATGCTCAGATCTGTGGGATAATTGTGTGTGAAAGCCGTACTTCAACTAGCTTGTTGGGAACACAAAGTTTCTTTTCAGTTGCAAACTCCACTCCATACATATATATGGGGAGGTTCTAGCTCCAACTCGGATTTACAGTGAAAACTGCAGGAACTTCAAACCGGCACTAGGAAACAGACTGAGAAACCAGAGTAAAAGTTTCTCCTGCAACCCGTTCCCTTTGTGCTTGATGAACGAACGTCTCTCCACATGCTCAGTTCTGAGGGATATGTGTGTGTGAAAGCCATGCTTCACATAGCTTGTTGGGAACACAAAGTTTCTTTTCAGTTGCAATCTCCACTCCATACATATATAAGGGGATGTACTATCTCCAACTCGGTTTTACAGTGAAAATTGCAGGAATTTCAAACCGGAACTTGGAAACACTCTGAGAAACCAGAGTAAAATTTTCTCCTACAACCCGTTCCTTTTGTGCTATATGACGAACGACTCTCCACATGCTCAGTTCTGTGGGATAAGTGTTTGTGAAAGCCGTCCTTCACCTTGCTTGTTGGGAACACATAGTTTCTTTTCAGTTGCAAACTCCACTCCATATATATATATGGGGAAGTACTAACTCCAACTCGGTTTTACAATGAAAACTGCAGGAACTTCAAACCGGCACTAGGAAACAGACTGAGAAAACAGAGTAAAAGTTTCCCCTGCAACCCGTTCCTTTTGTGCTAGATGAACGAACGTCTCTCCACATGCTCAGTTCTCTGGGATAAGTGTGTGTGAAAGCCGTACTTCACATAGCTTGTTGGGAACACAAAGTTACTTTTCAGTTGCAAACTCCACTCCATAAATATATATGGGGAAGTACTAGGTCCAACTCCGTTTTACAGTGAAAACAGCAGGAACTTCATACCGGCACTACGAAACAGACTGAGAAACCAGAGTAAAAGTTTCTACTACAACTCGTTCCCTTTGTGCTAGATGAACGAACGTCTCTCCAGATGCTCGGTTCTGAGAGATAAGTGTGTTTGAAAGCCGTTCTTCACCATGCTTGTTCTGAACACAAAGTTTCTTTTCATTTGCCAACTCCACTTCATACATATTTATGTGGTGGTACTAGCTCCAACTCGGTTTTACAGTGAAAACTGCAGGATTTTCAAACCGGCACTACGTAACAGAATAAGAAACCAGAGTAAAATTTTCTCCTACAACCCGTTCCTTTTGTGCTAGATGAACGAACGTCTCTCCACATGCTCAGATTGTGGGATAAGTGTGTGTGAAAGCCGTACTTCAACTAGCTTGTTGGGAACACAAAGTTTCTTTTCAGTTGCAAACTCCACTCCATACATATATATGTGGAGGTACTAGAGCCAACTCGGTTTTACAGTGATAACTGCAGGAACGTCAAACCGGCACTAGGAAACAGACTGACAAACCAGAGTAAAAGTTTCTCCTGCAACCCGTTCCCTTTGTGCTAGATGAACGAACGTCTCCCACATGCTCAGTTCTGAGAGATATGTGTGTGTGAAAGCCGTTCTTCACCTAGCTTGTTGGGAACACAAAGTTTCTTCTCAGATGCAAACACCACTCCTTACATATATATGGGGAGGTACTAGCTCCAAATCGGTTTTACAGTGAAAACTGCAGGAACTTCAAACCGGCACTAGGAAACAGACTGAGAAACCAGAGTAAAATTTTCTCCTACAACCCGTTCCTTTTGTGCTAGATGAACGAACGTCTCTCCACATGCTCAGATCTGTGGGATAATTGTGTGTGAAAGCCGTACTTCAACTAGCTTGTTGGGAACACAAAGTTTCTTTTCACTTGCAAACTCCACTCCATACATATATATGGGGAGGTTCTAGCTCCAACTCGGATTTACAGTGAAAACTGCAGGAACTTCAAACCGGCACTAGGAAACAGACTGAGAAACCAGAGTAAAAGTTTCTCCTGCAACCCGTTCCCTTTGTGCTTGATGAACGAACGTCTCTCCACATGCTCAGTTCTGAGGGATATGTGTGTGTGAAAGCCATGCTTCACATAGCTTGTTGGGAACACAAAGTTTCTTTTCAGTTGCAATCTCCACTCCATACATATATAAGGGGATGTACTATCTCCAACTCGGTTTTACAGTGAAAATTGCAGGAATTTCAAACCGGAACTTGGAAACACTCTGAGAAACCAGAGTAATATTTTCTCCTACAACCCGTTCCTTTTGTGCTATATGAACGAACGACTCTCCACATGCTCAGTTCTGTGGGATAAGTGTTTGTGAAAGCCGTCCTTCACCTTTCTTGTTGGGAACACATAGTTTCTTTTCAGTTGCAAACTCCACTCCATATATATATATGGGGAAGTACTAACTCCAACTCGGTTTTACAATGAAAACTGCAGGAACTTCAAACCGGCACTAGGAAACAGACTGAGAAAACAGAGTAAAAGTTTCCCCTGCAACCCGTTCCCTTTGTGCTAGATGAACGAACGTCTCTCCACATGCTCAGTTCTCTGGGATAAGTGTGTGTGAAAGCCGTACTTCACATAGCTTGTTGGGAACACAAAGTTACTTTTCAGTTGCAAACTCCACTCCATAAATATATATGGGGAAGTACTAGGTCCAACTCCGTTTTACAGTGAAAACAGCAGGAACTTCATACCGGCACTACGAAACAGACTGAGAAACCAGAGTAAAAGTTTCTACTACAACTCGTTCCCTTTGTGCTAGATGAACGAACGTCTCTCCAGATGCTCGGTTCTGAGAGATAAGTGTGTTTGAAAGCCGTTCTTCACCATGCTTGTTCTGAACACAAAGTTTCTTTTCATTTGCCAACTCCACTTCATACATATTTATGTGGTGGTACTAGCTCCAACTCGGTTTTACAGTGAAAACTGCAGGATTTTCAAACCGGCACTACGTAACAGAATAAGAAACCAGAGTAAAAGTTTCTCCTACAACCCGTTCCTTTTGTGCTAGATGAACGAACGTCTCTCCACATGCTCAGATCTGTGGGATAAGTGTGTGTGAAAGCCGTACTTCAACTAGCTTGTTGGGAACACAAAGTTTCTTTTCAGTTGCAAACTCCACTCCATACATATATATGGGGAGGTACTAGCTCCAACTCGGATTTACAGTGAAAACTGCAGGAACTTCAACCCGGCACTAGGAAACAGGCTGAGAAACCAGAGTAGAAGTTTCTCATGCAACCCGTTCCCTTTGTGCTTGATGAACGAACGTCTCTCCACATGCTCAGTTCTGAGGGATATGTGTGTGTGAAAGCCATGCTTCACATTGCTTGTTGGGAACACAAAGTTTCTTTTCAGTTGCAATCTCCACTCCATACATATATAAGGGGAAGTACTATCTCCAACTCGGTTTTACAGTGAAAACTGCAGGAATTTCAAACCGGCACTAGGAAACACACTGAGAAACCAGAGTAAAATTTTTTCCTACAACCCGTTCCTTTTGTGCTATATGAACGAACGTCTCTCCACATGCTCAGTTCTGTGGGATAAGTGTTTGTGAAAGCCGTCCTTCACCTTGCTTTTTGGGAACACATAGTTTCTTTTCAGTTGCAAACTCCACTCCATATATATATATGAGGAGGTACTAGCTCCAACTCGGTTTTACAGTGAAAACTGCAGGAACTTCAAAGCGGCACTAGGAAACAGAATGAGAAACCAGAGTAAAAGTTTCTCCTGCAACCCGTTCCCATTGTGCTAGATGAACGAACGTCTCTCCACATGCTCAGTTCTGAGAGATAAGTGTGTGTGAAAGACGTCCTTCACCTAGCTTGTTGGGAACACAAAATTTCTTTTCAGTTGCAAACTCCAATCCATACATATATATGGGGAGGTTCTAGCTCCAACTCTGTATTACAGTGAAAACTGCATGAACTTCAAACCGGCACTCGGAAACAGACTGAGAAACCAGAGTAAAAGATTCTCCTGCAACCTGTTCCCACTGTGCTTGATGAACGAACGTCTCTCCACATGCTCAGTTCTGAGGGATATGTGTGTGTGAATGCCGTACTTCAAGTAGCTTGTTGGGAACACAAAGTTTCTTTTCAGTTGCAAACCCTACTCCATACATATATATGGGGAGGTACTAGCTCCAACTCGGTTTTACAGTGAAAACTGCAGGATCTTCAAACCGGCACTACGTAACAGAATAAGAAACCAGAGTAAAAGTTTCTCCTGCAACCCGTTCCCTTTGTGCTAGATGAACGAACGTCTCCCACATGCTCAGTTCTGAGAGATATGTGTGTGTGTAAGCCGTCCTTCACCTAGCTTGTTGGGAACACAAAGTTTTTTTCAGATGCAAACCCCACTCCATATATATATATGGGGAGGTACTAGCTCCAACTCGGTTTTACAGTGAAAACTGCAGGAACTTCAAACCGGCACTAGGAAACAGACTGAGAAACCAGAGTAAAAGTTTCTCCTACAACCCGTTCCTTTTGTGCTAGATGAACGAACGTCTCTCCACATGCTCAGATCTGTGGGATAAGTGTGTGTGAAAGCCGTACTTCAACTAGCTTATTGGGAACACAAAGTTTCTTTTCAGTTGCAAACTCCACTCCATACATATATATGGGGAGGTTCTAGCTCCAACTCGGTTTTAAAGTGAAAACTGCAGAAAATTCAAACCGGCACTAGGAAACAGACTGAGAAACCATAGTAAAAGTTTCTCCTGCAACCCGTTCCCTTTGTGCTAGATGAACGAACGTCTCTCCACATGCTCAGTTCTGAGGGATAAGTGTGTGTGAAAGCCGTCCTTCACATATCTTGTTGGGAACACAAAGTTTCTTTTCAGTTGCAAACTCCACTCCATACATATATATGGGGAGGTTCTAGGTCCAACCCGGGTTTACAGTGAAAACAGCAGGAACTTCAAACAGGCAGTACGAAACAGACTGAGAATCCAGAGTAAAAGTTTCTCCTGCAACCCTTTCCCTTTGTGCTAGATGAACGAAAGTCTCTCCAGATGCTCAGTTCTGAGAGATAAGTGTGTTTGAAAGCCGTCCTTCAACATGCTTGTTGGGAACACATAGTTTCTTTTCATTTGCAAAAACCACTTCATACATATATATGTGGTGGTACTAGATCCAACTCGGTTTTACAGTGAAAACTGCAGGAACTTCAAACCTGCACTAGGAAAAAGACTGAGAAACCAGAGTAAAAGTTTCTCCTGCAACCCGTTCCCATTGTGCTAGATGAACGAACGTCTCTCCACATGCTCAGTTCTGAGAGATAAGTGTGTGTGAAAGCCTTCCTTCACCTAGCTTGTTGGGAACACAAAATTTCTTTTTAGTTGCTAACTCCAATCCATACATATATATGGGGAGGTTCTAGCTCCAACTCGGTTTTACAGTTAAAACTGCAGGAACTTCAAACCGGCACTCGGAAAAAGACTGAGAAACCAGATTAAAAAATTCTCCTGCAACCCGTTCCCTTTGTGCTAGATGAACGAACGTCTCTCCACATGCTCAGTTCTGAGGAATAAGTGTGTGTGAAAGCCGTACTTCACCTAGCTTGTTGGGAACACAAAGTTTCTTTTCAGTTCTAATCCCTACTCCATACATATATATGGGGTGGTAATAGCTCCAACTAGGTTTTACAGTGAAAACTGCAGGAACTTCAAACCGGCACTAGGAAACAGACTGAGAAACCAGAGTAATAGTTTCTCCTACAACCCGTTCCATTTGTGCTAGATGAACGAACCTCTCTCCACATGCTCAGTTCTGAGGGATAAATGTGTGTGAAAGCCGTCCTTCACATATCTTGTTGGGAACACAAAGTTTCTTTTCAGTTGCAAACTCCACTCCATACATATATATGGGGAGGTACTACCTCCAACTCGGTTTTACAGTGAAAACTGCAGGAAATTCAAACCGGCACTAGGAAACAGACTGAGAAACCAGAGTAATAGTTTCTCCTACAACCCGTTCCCTTTGTGCTAGAGGAACGAACGTCTCTCCAGTTGCTCAGTTCTGAGACATAAGTGTGTTTGAAAGCCGTCCTTCAACATGCTTGTTGGGAACACAAACTTTCATTTCATTTGCAAACCCCACTTCATAAATATATATGTGGTGGTACTAGATCCAACTCGGTTTTACAGTGAAAACTGCAGGAACTTCAAACCGGCACTAGGAATCAGACTGAGAAACCAGAGTAAAAGTTTCTCCGGCAACCCTTTCCCATTGTGCTAGATGAACGAACATCTCTCCACATGCTCAGTTATGTGGGATAAGTGTTTGTGAAAGCCGTACTTCACCTAGCTTGTTGGGAACACATAGTTTGTTTTCAGTTGCAAACTCCACTCCATACATATATATGGGGAGGTTCTAGCTCCAACTCGGTTTTACAGTGAAAACTGCAGGAACTTCAAACCGGCACTAGGAAACAGACTGAGAAACCAGAGTAAAAGTTTCTCCTGCAACCCGTTCCCTTTGTGCTTGATGAACGAACGTCTCTCCACATGCTCAGTTCTGATGGATATGTGTGTGTGAAAGCCATGCTTCACATAGCTTGTTGGGAACACAAAGTTTCTTTTCAGTTGCAATCTCCACTCCATACATATATATGGGGAGGTTCTAGCTCCAACTCGGATTTACAGTGAAAACTGCAGGAACTTCAAACCGGCACTAGGAAACAGACTGAGAAACCAGAGTAAAAGTTTCTCCTGCAACCCGTTCCCTTTGTGCTTGATGAACGAACGTCTCTCCACATGCTCAGTTCTGAGGGATATGTGTGTGTGAAAGCCATGCTTCACATAGCTTGTTGGGAACACAAAGTTTCTTTTCAGTTGCAATCTCCACTCCATACATATATAAGGGGATGTACTATCTCCAACTCGGTTTTACAGTGAAAATTGCAGGAATTTCAAACCGGAACTTGGAAACACTCTGAGAAACCAGAGTAATATTTTCTCCTACAACCCGTTCCTTTTGTGCTATATGAACGAACGACTCTCCACATGCTCAGTTCTGTGGGATAAGTGTTTGTGAAAGCCGTCCTTCACCTTGCTTGTTGGGAACACATAGTTTCTTTTCAGTTGCAAACTCCACTCCATATATATATATGGGGAAGTACTAACTCCAACTCGGTTTTACAATGAAAACTGCAGGAACTTCAAACCGGCACTAGGAAACAGACTGAGAAAACAGAGTAAAAGTTTCCCCTGCATCCCGTTCCCTTTGTGCTAGATGAACGAACGTCTCTCCACATGCTCAGTTCTCTGGGATAAGTGTGTGTGAAAGCCGTACTTCACATAGCTTGTTGGGAACACAAAGTTACTTTTCAGTTGCAAACACCACTCCATAAATATATATGGGGAAGTACTAGGTCCAACTCCGTTTTACAGTGAAAACAGCAGGAACTTCATACCGGCACTACGAAACAGACTGAGAAACCAGAGTAAAAGTTTCTACTACAACTCGTTCCCTTTGTGCTAGATGAACGAACGTCTCTCCAGATGCTCGGTTCTGAGAGATAAGTGTGTTTGAAAGCCGTTCTTCACCATGCTTGTTCTGAACACAAAGTTTCTTTTCATTTGCCAACTCCACTTCATACATATTTATGTGGTGGTACTAGCTCCAACTCGGTTTTACAGTGAAAACTGCAGGATTTTCAAACCGGCACTACGTAACAGAATAAGAAACCAGAGTAAAAGTTTCTCCTACAACCCGTTCCTTTTGTGCTAGATGAACGAACGTCTCTCCACATGCTCAGATCTGTGGGATAAGTGTGTGTGAAAGCCGTACTTCAACTAGCTTGTTGGGAACACAAAGTTTCTTTTCAGTTGCAAACTCCACTCCATACATATATATGGGGAGGTACTAGCTCCAACTCGGATTTACAGTGAAAACTGCAGGAACTTCAACCCGGCACTAGGAAACAGGCTGAGAAACCAGAGTAGAAGTTTCTCATGCAACCCGTTCCTTTTGTGCTTGATGAACGAACGTCTCTCCACATGCTCAGTTCTGAGGGATATGTGTGTGTTAAAGCCATGCTTCACATTGCTTGTTGGGAACACAAAGTTTCTTTTCAGTTGCAATCTCCACTCCATACATATATAAGGGGAAGTACTATCTCCAACTCGGTTTTACAGTGAAAACTGCAGGAATTTCAAACCGGCACTAGGAAACACACTGAGAAACCAGAGTAAAATTTTTTCCTACAACCCGTTCCTTTTGTGCTATATGAACGAACGTCTCTCCACATGCTCAGTTCTGTGGGATAAGTGTTTGTGAAAGCCGTCCTTCACCTTGCTTTTTGGGAACACATAGTTTCTTTTCAGTTGCAAACTCCACTCCATATATATATATGAGGAGGTACTAGCTCCAACTCGGTTTTACAGTGAAAACTGCAGGAACTTCAAAGCGGCACTAGGAAACAGAATGAGAAACCAGAGTAAAAGTTTCTCCTGCAACCCGTTCCCATTGTGCTAGATGAACGAACGTCTCTCCACATGCTCAGTTCTGAGAGATAAGTGTGTGTGAAAGACGTCCTTCACCTAGCTTGTTGGGAACACAAAATTTCTTTTCAGTTGCAAACTCCAATCCATACATATATATGGGGAGGTTCTAGCTCCAACTCTGTATTACAGTGAAAACTGCATGAACTTCAAACCGGCACTCGGAAACAGACTGAGAAACCAGAGTAAAAGATTCTCCTGCAACCTGTTCCCACTGTGCTTGATGAACGAACGTCTCTCCACATGCTCAGTTCTGAGGGATATGTGTGTGTGAATGCCGTACTTCAAGTAGCTTGTTGGGAACACAAAGTTTCTTTTCAGTTGCAAACCCTACTCCATACATATATATGGGGAGGTACTAGCTCCAACTCGGTTTTACAGTGAAAACTGCAGGATCTTCAAACCGGCACTACGTAACAGAATAAGAAACCAGAGTAAAAGTTTCTCCTGCAACCCGTTCCCTTTGTGCTAGATGAACGAACGTCTCCCACATGCTCAGTTCTGAGAGATATGTGTGTGTGTAAGCCGTCCTTCACCTAGCTTGTTGGGAACACAAAGTTTTTATCAGATGCAAACCCCACTCCATATATATATATGGGGAGGTACTAGCTCCAACTCGGTTTTACAGTGAAAACTGCAGGAACTTCAAACCGGCACTAGGAAACAGACTGAGAAACCAGAGTAAAAGTTTCTCCTACAACCCGTTCCTTTTGTGCTAGATGAACGAACGTCTCTCCACATGCTCAGATCTGTGGGATAAGTGTGTGTGAAAGCCGTACTTCAACTAGCTTATTGGGAACACAAAGTTTCTTTTCAGTTGCAAACTCCAATCCATACATATATATGGGGAGGTTCTAGCTCCAACTCGGTTTTAAAGTGAAAACTGCAGAAAATTCAAACCGGCACTAGGAAACAGACTGAGAAACCATAGTAAAAGTTTCTCCTGCAACCCGTTCCCTTTGTGCTAGATGAACGAACGTCTCTCCACATGCTCAGTTCTGAGGGATAAGTGTGTGTGAAAGCCGTCCTTCACATATCTTGTTGGGAACACAAAGTTTCTTTTCAGTGGCAAACTCCACTCCATACATATATATGGGGAGGTTCTAGGTCCAACCCGGGTTTACAGTGAAAACAGCAGGAACTTCAAACAGGCAGTACGAAACAGACTGAGAATCCAGAGTAAAAGTTTCTCCTGCAACCCTTTCCCTTTGTGCTAGATGAACGAAAGTCTCTCCAGATGCTCAGTTCTGAGAGATAAGTGTGTTTGAAAGCCGTCCTTCAACATGCTTGTTGGGAACACATAGTTTCTTTTCATTTGCAAAAACCACTTCATACATATATATGTGGTGGTACTAGATCCAACTCGGTTTTACAGTGAAAACTGCAGGAACTTCAAACCTGCACTAGGAAAAAGACTGAGAAACCAGAGTAAAAGTTTCTCCTGCAATCCGTTCCCATTTTGCTAGATGAACGAACGTCTCTCCACATGCTCAGTTCTGAGAGATAAGTGTGTGTGAAAGCCTTCCTTCACCTAGCTTGTTGGGAACACAAAATTTCTTTTTAGTTGCTAACTCCAATCCATACATATATATGGGGAGGTTCTAGCTCCAACTCGGTTTTACAGTTAAAACTGCAGGAACTTCAAACCGGCACTCGGAAAAAGACTGAGAAACCAGATTAAAAAATTCTCCTGCAACCCGTTCCCTTTGTGCTAGATGAACGAACGTCTCTCCACATGCTCAGTTCTGAGGAATAAGTGTGTGTGAAAGCCGTACTTCACCTAGCTTGTTGGGAACACAAAGTTTCTTTTCAGTTCTAATCCCTACTCCATACATATATATGGGGTGGTAATAGCTCCAACTAGGTTTTACAGTGAAAACTGCAGGAACTTCAAACCGGCACTAGGAAACAGACTGAGAAACCAGAGTAATAGTTTCTCCTACAACCCGTTCCATTTGTGCTAGATGAACGAACCTCTCTCCACATGCTCAGTTCTGAGGGATAAATGTGTGTGAAAGCCGTCCTTCACATATCTTGTTGGGAACACAAAGTTTCTTTTCAGTTGCAAACTCCACTCCATACATATATATGGGGAGGTACTACCTCCAACTCGGTTTTACAGTGAAAACTGCAGGAAATTCAAACCGGCACTAGGAAACAGACTGAGAAACCAGAGTAATAGTTTCTCCTACAACCCGTTCCCTTTGTGCTAGAGGAACGAACGTCTCTCCAGTTGCTCAGTTCTGAGAGATAAGTGTGTTTGAAAGCCGTCCTTCAACATGCTTGTTGGGAACACAAACTTTCATTTCATTTGCAAACCCCACTTCATAAATATATATGTGGTGGTACTAGATCCAACTCGGTTTTACAGTGAAAACTGCAGGAACTTCAAACCGGCACTAGGAATCAGACTGAGAAACCAGAGTAAAAGTTTCTCCGGCAACCCTTTCCCATTGTGCTAGATGAACGAACATCTCTCCACATGCTCAGTTATGTGGGATAAGTGTTTGTGAAAGCCGTACTTCACCTAGCTTGTTGGGAACACATAGTTTGTTTTCAGTTGCAAACTCCACTCCATACATATATATGGGGAGGTTCTAGCTCCAACTCGGTTTTACAGTGAAAACTGCAGGAACTTCAAACCGGCACTAGGAAACAGACTGAGAAACCAGAGTAAAAGTTTCTCCTGCAACCCGTTCCCTTAGTGCTTGATGAACGAAAGTCTCTCCTCATGCTCAGTTCTGAGGGATATGTGTGTGTGAAAGCCATCCTTCACATATCTTGTTGGGAACACAAAGTTTCTTTTCAGTTGCAATCTCCACTCCATACATATATATGGGGATGTACTATCTCCAACTCGGTTTTACAGTGAAAACTGCAGGATCTTCAAACCGGTACTACGTAACAGAATAAGAAACCAGAGTAAAAGTTTCTCCTACAACCCGTTCCCTTTGTGCTAGATGAACGAACGTCTCTCCAGATGCTCAGTTCTGAGAGATAAGTGTGTGTGAAAGCCGTCCTTCACCTAGCTTGTTGGGAACACAAAGTTTCTTTTCAGTTGCAAACACCACTTCATACATATATATGTGGAGGTACTAGCTCCAACTCGGTTTTACAGTGAAAACTGCAGGAACTGCAAACCGGCACTAGGAAACAGACTGAGAAACCAGAGTAAAAGTTTCTCCTGCAACCCGTTCCCTTTGTGCTAGATGAACGAACGTCTCCCACATGCTCAGTTCTGAGAGATATGTGTGTGTGAAAGCCGTCCTTCACCAAGCTTGTTGGGAACACAAAGTTTCTTTTCAGATGCAAACTCCACTCCATACATATATATGGGGAGGTACTAGCTCCAACTCGGTTTTACATTGAAAACTGCAGGAACTTCAAACCGGCACTAGGAAACAGACTGAGAAACCAGAGTAAATTTTCTCCTACAACCCGTTCCTTTTGTGCTAGATGAACGAACGTCTCTCCACATGCTCATATCTGTGGGATAAGTGTGTGTGAAAGCCGTACTTCAACTAGCTTGTTGGGAACACATAGTTTCTTTTCAGTTGCAAACTCCACTCCATACATATATATGGGGAAGTTTTAGCTCCAACTCGGTTTTACAGTGAAAACTGCAGGAACTTCAAACCGGCACTAGGAAACAGACTGAGAAACCAGAGTAAAAGTTTCTCCTGCAACCCGTTCCCTTTGTGCTTGATGAACGAAAGTCTCTCCACATGCTCAGTTCTGAGGGATATGTGTGTGTGAAAGCCATGCTTCACATAGCTTGTTGGGAACACAAAGTTTCTTTTCAGTTGCAATCTACACTCCATACATTTATAAGGGGAAGTACTATCTCCAACTCGGTTTTACAGTGAAAACTGCAGGAATTTCAAACCGGCACTAGGAAACACACTGAGAAACCAGAGTAAAATTTTCTCCTACAACCCTTTCCTTTTGTGCTATATGAACGAACGTCTCTCCACATGCTCAGTTCTGTGGGATAAGTGTTTGTGAAAGCCGTCCTTCAACTTGCTTGTTGGGAACACATAGTTTCTTTTCATTTGCAAAAACCACTTCATACATATATATGTGGTGGTACTAGATCCAACTCGGTTTTACAGTGAAAACTGCAGGAACTTCAAACCGGCACTAGGAAAAAGACTGAGAAACCAGAGTAAAAGTTTCTCCTACAACCCGTTCCCATTGTGCTAGATGAACGAAAGTCTCTCCACATGCTCAGTTCTGAGAGATAAGTGTGTGTGAAAGCCTTCCTTCACCTAGCTTGTTGGGAACACAAAATTTCTTTTTAGTTGCTAACTCCAATCCATACATATATATGGGGAGGTTCTAGCTCCAACTCGGTTTTACAGTTAAAACTGCAGGAACTTCAAACCGGCACTCGGAAAAAGACTGAGAAACCAGATTAAAAAATTCTCCTGCAACCCGTTCCCTTTGTGCTAGATGAACGAACGTCTCTCCACATGCTCAGTTCTGAGGAATAAGTGTGTGTGAAAGCCGTACTTCACCTAGCTTGTTGGGAACACAAAGTTTCTTTTCAGTTCTAATCCCTACTCCATACATCTATATGGGGTGGTAATAGCTCCAACTCGGTTTTACAGTGAAAACTGCAGGAACTTCAAACCGGCACTAGGAAACAGACTGAGAAACCAGAGTAATAGTTTCTCCTACAACCCGTTCCATTTGTGCTAGATGAAAGAACCTCTCTCCACATGCTCAGTTCTGAGGGATAAATGTGTGTGAAAGCCGTCCTTCACATATCTTGTTGGGAACACAAAGTTTCTTTTCAGTTGCAAACACCACTCCATACATATATATGGGGAGGTACTACCTCCAACTCGGTTTTACAGTGAAAACTGCAGGAAATTCAAACCGGCACTAGGAAACAGACTGAGAAACCAGAGTAATAGTTTCTCCTACAACCCGTTCCCTTTGTGCTAGAGGAACGAACGTCTCTCTAGATGCTCAGTTCTGAGAGATAAGTGTGTTTGAAAGCCGTCCTTCAACATGCTTGTTGGGAACACAAACTTTCTTTTCATTTGCAAACCCCACTTCATACATATATATGTGGTGGTACTACATCCAACTCGGTTTTACAGTGAAAACTGCAGGAACTTCAAACCGGCACTAGGAATCAGACTGAGAAACCAGAGTACAAGTTTCACCGGCAACCCTTTCCCATTGTGCTAGATGAACGAACATCTCTCCACATGCTCAGTTATGTGGGATAAGTGTTTGTGAAAGCCGTACTTCACCTAACTTGTTGGGAACACATAGTTTGTTTTCAGTTGCAAACTCCACTCCATACATATATATCGGGAGGTTCTAGCTCCAACTCGGTTTTACAGTGAAAACTGCAGGAACTTCAAACCGGCACTAGGAAACAGACTGAGAAACCAGAGTAAAAGTTTCTCCTGCAACCCGTTCCATTTGTGCTTGATGAACGAACGTCTCTCCACATGCTCAGTTCTGAGAGATATGTGTGTGTGAAAGCCGTCCTTCACCTAGCTTGTTCGGAACACAAAGTTTCTTTTCAGATGCAAACTCCACTCCATACATATATATGGGGAGGTACTAGCTCCAACTCGGTTTTACATTGAAATCTGCAGGAACTTCAAACCGGCACTAGGAAACAGACTGAGAAACCAGAGTAAATTTTCTCCTACAACCCGTTCCTTTTGTGCTAGATGAACGAACGTCTCTCCACATGCTCATATCTGTGGGATAAGAGTGTGTGAAAGCCGTACTTCAACTAGCTTGTTGGGAACACATAGTTTCTTTTCAGTTGCAAACTCCACTCCATACATATATATGGGGAAGTTCTAGCTCCAACTCGGTTTTACAGTGAAAACTGCAGGATCTTCAAACCGGCACAAGGAAACAGACTGAGAAACCAGAGTAAAAGTTTCTCCTGCAACCCGTTCCCTTTGTGCTTGATGAACGAACGTCTCTCCACATGCTCAGTTCTGAGGGATATGTGTGTGTGAAAGCCATGCTTCACATAGCTTGTTGGGAACACAAAGTTTCTTTTCAGTTGCAATCTACACTCCATACATTTATAAGGGGATGTACTATCTCCAACTCGGTTTTACAGTGAAAACTGCAGGAATTTCAAACCGGCACTAGGAAACAGACTGAGAAACCAGAGTAAAATTTTCTCCTGCAATCCGTTACTTTTGTGCTATATGAACGAACGTCTCTCCACATGCTCAGTTCTGTGGGATAAGTGTTTGTGAAAGTCGTCCTTCACCTAGCTTGTTGGGAACACATAGTTTCTTTTCAGTTGCAAACACCACTCCAGATATATATATGGGGAGGTACTAGCTCCAACTCGGTTTTACAGTGAAATCTGCAGGAACTTGAAACCGGCACTAGGAAACAGACTGAGAAACCAGAGTAAAAGTTTCCCATGCAACCCGTTCCCTTTGTGCTAGATGAACGAACGTCTCTCCACATGCTCAGTTATGTGGGATAAGTGTGTGTGAAAGCCGTCCTTCACTTAGCTTGTTGGGAACACAAACTTTCTTTTCAGTTGCAAACTCCACTCCATATATATATATGGGGAGGTACTAGCTCCAACTCTGTTTTACAGTGAAAACTGCAGGAACTTCAAACCGGCACTAGGAAACAGACTGAGAAACCAGAGTAAAAGTTTCTCCTGCAACCCGTTCCCTTTGTGCTAGATGAACGAACGTCTCTCCACATGCTCAGTTCTGAGAGATAAGTGTGTGTGAAAGCCGTCCTTCAACATGCTTGTTGGGAACACAAAGTTCCTTTTCACTTGCAAACTCCACTTCATACATATATATGTGGAAGTACTAGCTCCAACTCGGTTTTACAGGGAAAACTGCAGGAACCTCAAACCGGCACTAGGAAACAGACTGAGAACCAGAGTAAAAGTTTCTCCTGCAACCCGTTCCCTTTGTGCTAGATGAGCGAACGTCTCCCACATGATCATTTCTGAGAGGTAAGTGTGTGTGAAAGCCGTCCTTCACCTAGCTTGTTGGGAACACAAAGTTTCTTTAAGTTGCAAACTCCACTCCATACATATATATGGGGAGGTACTAGCTCCAACTCTGTTTTACAGAGAAAACTGCAGGAACTTCAAACCTTCACTAAGAAACAGACTGAGAAACCAGAGTAAAAGTTTCTCCTGCAACCCGTTCCCTTTGTGATAGATGAACGAACGTCTCTCCACATGCTCAGTTCTGAGAGATAAGTCTGTGTGAAAGCCGTCCTTCACCTAGCTTGTTGGGAACACAAAGTTTCTTTTCAGTTGACAACACCACTCCATACATATATATGGGGAGGTACTAGCTCCAACTCGGTTTTACAGTGAAAACTGCAGGAACTTCAAACCGGTACTAGGTAACAGACTGAGAAACCAGAGTAAAAGTTTCTCCTATAATCCGTTCCCTTTGTGCTAGATGAACGAACGTCTCTCCACATGCTCAGTTCTGAGGGATAATTATGTGTGAAAGCCGTCCTTCACTTACCTTGTTGGGAACACAAAGTTTCTTTCCAGTTGCAAACTCCACTCCATACATATATATGGGGAGGTACTAGCTCCAACCCGGGTTTACAGAGAAAACTGCAGGAACTTCAAACCGACACTAGGAAACAGACTGAGAAACCAGAGTAAAAGTTTCTCCTACAACCCGTTCCCTTTGTGCTAGATGAACGAACGTCTCTCCAGATGCTCAGTTCTGAGAGATAAGTGTGTGTGAAAGCTGTCCTTCACCTAGCTTGTTTGGAACACAAAGTTTCTTCTCAGATGCTAACACCACTCCTTACATATATATGGGGAGGTACTACCTCCAACTCGGTTTTACAGTGAAAACTGCAGGAACTTCAAACCGGCACTAGGAAACAGACTGAGAAACCAGAGTAAAATTTTCTCCTACCACCCGTTCCTTTTGTTCTAGATGAACGAACGTCTCTCCACATGCTCAGATCTGTGGGATAAGTGTGTGTGAAAGCCGTACTTCAACTAGCTTGTTGGGAACACAAAGTTTCTTTTCAGTTGCAAACTCCACTCCATACATATATATGGGGAGGTTCTAGCTCCAACTCGGTTTTACAGTGAAAACTGCAGGAAATTCAAACCGGCACTAGGAAACAGACTGAGAAACCAGAGTAAAAGTTTCTCCTGCAACCCGTTCCCTTTGTGCTAGATGAACGAACGTCTCTCCACATGCTCAGTTCTGAGGGATAAGTGTGTGTGAAAGCCGTCCTTCACATATCTTGTTGGGAACACAAAGTTTCTTTTCAGTTGCAAACTCCACTCCATACATATATATGGGGAGGTTCTAGGTCCAACCCGGGTTTACAGTGAAAACAGCAGGAACTTCAAACAGGCAGTACGAAACAGACTGAGAATCCAGAGTAAAAGTTTCTCCTGCAACCCTTTCCCTTTGTGCTAGATGAACGAAAGTCTCTCCAGATGCTCAGTTCTGAGAGATAAGTGTGTTTGAAAGCCGTCCTTCAACATGCTTGTTGGGAACACATAGTTTCTTTTCATTTGCAAAAACCACTTCATACATATATATGTGGTGGTACTAGATCCAACTCGGTATTACAGTGAAAACTGCAGGAACTTCAAACCGGCACTAGGAAAAAGACTGAGAAACCAGAGTAAAAGTTTCTCCTACAACCCGTTCCCATTGTGCTAGATGAACGAAAGTCTCTCCACATGCTCAGTTCTGAGAGATAAGTGTGTGTGTAAGCCTTCCTTCACCTAGCTTGTTGGGAACACAAAATTTCTTTTTAGTTGCTAACTCCAATCCATACATATATATGGGGAGGTTCTAGCTCCAACTCGGTTTTACAGTTAAAACTGCAGGAACTTCAAACCGGCACTCGGAAAAAGACTGAGAAACCAGATTAAAAAATTCTCCTGCAACCCGTTCCCTTTGTGCTAGATGAACGAACGTCTCTCCACATGCTCAGTTCTGAGGAATAAGTGTGTGTGAAAGCCGTACTTCACCTAGCTTGTTGGGAACACAAAGTTTCTTTTCAGTTCTAATCCCTACTCCATACATATATATGGGGTGGTAATAGCTCCAACTCGGTTTTACAGTGAAAACTGCAGGAACTTCAAACCGGCACTAGGAAACAGACTGAGAAACCAGAGTAATAGTTTCTCCTACAACCCGTTCCATTTGTGCTAGATGAAAGAACCTCTCTCCACATGCTCAGTTCTGAGGGATAAATGTGTGTGAAAGCCGTCCTTCACATATCTTGTTGGGAACACAAAGTTTCTTTTCAGTTGCAAACTCCACTCCATACATATATATGGGGAGGTACTACCTCCAACTCGGTTTTACAGTGAAAACTGCAGGAAATTCAAACCGGCACTAGGAAACAGACTGAGAAACCAGAGTAATAGTTTCTCCTACAACCCGTTCCCTTTGTGCTAGAGGAACGAACGTCTCTCCAGATGCTCAGTTCTGAGAGATAAGTGTGTTTGAAAGCCGTCCTTCACCATGCTTGTTGGGAACACAAACTTTCTTTTCATTTGCAAACCCCACTTCATACATATATATGTGGTGGTACTACATCCAACTCGGTTTTACAGTGAAAACTGCAGGAACTTCAAACCGGCACTAGGAATCAGACTGAGAAACCAGAGTAAAAGTTTCACCGGCAACCCTTTCCCATTGTGCTAGATGAACGAACATCTCTCCACATGCTCAGTTATGTGGGATAAGTGTTTGTGAAAGCCGTACTACACCTAGCTTGTTGGGAACACATAGATGGTTTTCAGTTGCAAACTCCACTCCATACATATATATCGGGAGGTTCTAGCTCCAACTCGGTTTTACAGTGAAAACTGCAGGAACTTCAAACCGGCACTAGGAAAAAGACTGAGAAACCAGAGTAAAAGTTTCTCCTGCAACCCGTTCCCTTAGTGCTTGATGAACGAACGTCTCTCCACATGCTCAGTTCTGAGGGATATGTGTGTGTGAAAGCCATCCTTCACATATCTTGTTGGGAACACAAAGTTTCTTTTCAGTTGCAATCTCCACTCCATACATATATATGGGGATGTACAATCTCCAACTCGGTTTTACAGTGAAAACTGCAGGATCTTCAAACCGGTACTACGTAACAGAATAAGAAACCAGAGTAAAAGTTTCTCCTACAACCCGTTCCCTTTGTGCTAGATGAACGAAGGTCTCCAACATGCTCAGTTCTGTGAGATATGTGTGTGTGAAAGCCGTCCTTCACCTAGCTTGTTGGGAACACAAAGTTTCTTTTCAGATGCAAACTCCACTCCATACATATATATGGGGAGGTACTAGCTCCAACTCGGTTTTACATTGAAAACTGCAGGAACTTCAAACCGGCACTAGGAAACAGACTGAGAAACCAGAGTAAATTTACTCCTACAACCCGTTCCTTTTGTGCTAGATCAACGAACGTCTCTCCACATGCTCATATCTGTGGGATAAGTGTGTGTGAAAGCCGTACTTCAACTAGCTTGTTGGGAACACATAGTTTCTTTTCAGTTGCAAACTCCACTCCATACATATATATGGGGAAGTTCTAGCTCCAACTCGGTTTTACAGTGAAAACTGCAGGAACTTCAAACCGGCACTAGGAAACAGACTGAGAAACCAGAGTAAAATTTTCTCCTGCAACCCGTTCCCTTAGTGCTTGATGAACGAACGTCTCTCCACATGCTCAGTTCTGAGGGATATGTGTGTGTGAAAGCCATGCTTCACATAGCTTGTTGGGAACACAAAGTTTCTTTTCAGTTGCAATCTACACTCCATATATTTATAAGGGGATGTACTATCTCCAACCCGTTTTTACAGTGAAAACTGCAGGAATTTCAAACCGGCACTAGGAAACAGACTGAGAAACCAGAGTAAAATTTTCTCCTGCAATCCGTTACTTTTGTGCTATATGAACGAACGTCTCTCCACATGCTCTGTTCTGTGGGATAAGTGTTTGTGAAAGTCGTCCTTCACCTAGCTTGTTGGGAACACATAGTTTCTTTTCAGTTGCAAACACCACTCCATATATATATATGGGGAGGTACTAGCTCCAACTCGGTTTTACAGTGAAATCTGCAGGAACTTCAAACCGGCACTAGGAAACAGACTGAGAAACCAGAGTAAAAGTTTCCCATGCAACCCGTTCCCTTTGTGCTAGATGAACGAACGTCTCTCCACATGCTCAGTTATGTGGGATAAGTGTGTGTGAAAGCCGTCCTTCACTTAGCTTGTTGGGAACACAAACATTCTTTTCAGTTGCAAACTCCACTCCATATATATATATGGGGAGGTACTAGCTCCAACTCTGTTTTACAGTGAAAACTGCAGGAACTTCAAACCGGCACTAGGAAACAGACTGAGAAACCAGAGTAAAAGTTTCTCCTGCAACCCGTTCCCTTTGTGCTAGATGAACGAACGTCTCTCCACATGCTCAGTTCTGAGAGATAAGTGTGTGTGAAAGCCGTCCTTCAACATGCTTGTTGGGAACACAAAGTTCCTTTTCACTTGCAAACTCCACTTCATACATATATATGTGGAAGTAATAGCTCCAACTCGGTTTACAGGGAAAACTGCAGGAACCTCAAACCGGCACTAGGAAACAGACTGAGAAACCAGAGTAAAAGTTTCTCCTGCAACCCGTTCCCTTTGTGCTAGATGAGCGAACGTCTCCCTCATGATCAGTTCTGAGAGGTAAGTGTGTGTGAAAGCCGTCCTTCACCTAGCTTGTTGGGAACACAAAGTTTCTTTAAGTTGCAAACTCCACTCCATACATATATATGGGGAGGTACTAGCTCCAACTCTGTTTTACAGAGAAAACTGCAGGAACTTCAAACCTTCACTAAGAAACAGACTGAGAAACCAGAGTAAAAGTTTCTCCTGCAACCCGTTCCCTTTGTGCTAGATGAACGAACGTCTCTCCACATGCTCAGTTCTGAGAGATAAGTCTGTGTGAAAGCCGTCCTTCACCTAGCTTGTTGGGAACACAAAGTTTCTTTTTAGTTGACAACACCACTCCATACATATATATGGGGAGGTACTAGCTCCAACCCGGTTTTACAGTGAAAACTGCAGGAACTTCAAACCGGTACTAGGTAACAGACTGAGAAACCAGAGTAAAAGTTTCTCCTATAATCCGTTCCCTTTGTGCTAGATGAACGAACGTCTCTCCACATGCTCAGTTCTGAGGGATAATTATGTGTGAAAGCCGTCCTTCACTTAGCTTGTTGGGAACACAAAGTTTCTTTCCAGTTGCAAACTCCACTCCATACATATATATGGGGAGGTACTAGCTCCAACCCGGGTTTACAGAGAAAACTGCAGGAACTTCAAACCGGCACTAGGAAACAGACTGAGAAACCAGAGTAAAAGTTTCTCCTGCAACCCGTTCCCTTTGTGCTAGATGAACGAACGTCTCTCCACATGCTCAGTTCTGAGAGATAAGTGTGTGTGAAAGCCGTCCTTCACCTAGCTTGTTGGGAACACAAAGTTTCTTTAAGTTGCATACTACACTCCACACATATATATGGGGAGGTACTAGCTCCAACTCGGTTTTACAGTGAAAACTGCACGAACTTCAAACCGGCACTAGGAAACAAACTGAGAAAACAGAGTAAAAGTTTCTCCTACCACCCGTTCCCTTTGTGCTAAATGAACGAACGTCTCTCCACATGCTCAGTTCTAAGGGATAAGTGTGTGTGAAAGCCGTCCTTCAGCTAGCTTGTTGGGAACACAAAGTTTCTTTTCAGTTGCAAACTCCACTCCATACATATATATGGGGAGGTTCTAACTCCAACTCGGTTTTACAGTGAAAACTGCAGGAAATTCAAACCGGCACTAGGAAACAGACTGAGAAAAAAGAGTAAAAGTTTCTCCTGCAACCCGTTCCCTTTGTGCTAGATGAACGAAAGTCTGTCCACATGCTCAGTTCTGAGGGATAAGTGTGTGTGAAAGCCATACTTCACATAGCTTGTTGGGAACACAAAGTTTCTTTTCTGTTGCAAACTCCACTCCATACAAATATATGGGGAGGTACTAGCTCCAACTCGGTTTTACAGTGAAAACTGCAGGAACATCAAACCGGCACTAGAAAACAGACTGAGAAACCAGAGTAAAATTTTCTCCTACAACCCGTTCCCTTTGTGCAAAATAAACGAAGTCTCTCCACATGCTCAATTCTGAGGGATAAGTGTGTGTGTAAGCCGTACTTCACCTAGCTTGTTGGGAACACGGAGTTTCTTTTCAGTTGCAAATTCCACTCCATACATATATATGGGGAAGTACTAGCTCCAACTCGATTTTACAGTGAAAACTGCAGGAACTTCAAACCGGCACTAGGAAACAGACTGAGAAACCAGAGTAAAAGTTTCACCTACAACCCGTTCCCTTTGTGCTAAATGAACGAACGTCTCTCCACATGCTCATTTCTGAGAGATAAGTGTGTGTGAAAGCCGTCCTTCAGCTAGCTTGTTGGGAACACAAAGTTTCTTTTCAGTTGCAAACCCCACTCCATACAAATATAGTGGGAGGCACAAGCTCCAACTCTGTTTTACAGTGAAAATTGCAGGAACTTCAAACCGGCACTAGGAAACAGACTGAGAAACCAGAGTAAAAGTTTCTCCTGCAAACCGTTCCCTTTGTGCTAGATGAAAGAAAGTCTCTCCACATGCTCAGTTCTGTGGGATAAGTGTGTGTGAAAGCCGTCCTTCACATAGCTTGTTGGGAACACAAAGTTTCTTTTCAGTTGCAAACACCACTCCATACATATATATGGGGAGGTTCTAGCTCCAACTCGGTTTTACAGTGAAAACTGCAGTAACTTCAAACCGGCACTAGGAAACAGACTGAGGAATAGAGTAAAAGTTTCTCCTGCAACCCGTTCCCTTTGTGCTAGATGAGCGAACGTCTCCCACATGATCAGTTCTGAGAGGTAAGTGTGTGTGAAAGCCGTCCTTCACCTAGCTTGTTGGGAACACAAAGTTTCTTTAAGTTGCAAACTCCACTCCATACATATATATGGGGAGGTACTAGCTCCAACTCTGTTTTACAGAGAAAACTGCAGGAACTTCAAACCTTCACTAAGAAACAGACTGAGAAACCAGAGTAAAAGTTTCTCCTGCAACCCGTTCCCTTTGTGCTAGATGAACGAACGTCTCTCCACATGCTCAGTTCTGAGGGATAATTCTGTGTGAAAGCCGTCCTTCACCTAGCATGTTGGGAACACAAAGTTTCTTTTCAGTTGACAACACCACTCCATACATATATATGGGGAGGTACTAGCTCCAACTCGGTTTTACAGTGAAAACTGCAGGAACTTCAAACCGGTACTAGGTAACAGACTGAGAAACCAGAGTAAAAGTTTCTCCTATAATCCGTTCCCTTTGTGCTAGATGAACGTACGTCTCTCCACATGCTCAGTTCTGAGGGATAATTATGTGTGAAAGCCGAACTTCACTTAGCTTGTTGGGAACACAAAGTTTCTTTCCAGTTGCAAACTCCACTCCATACATATATATGGGGAGGTACTAGCTCCAACCCGGGTTTACAGAGAAAACTGCAGGAACTTCAAACCGGTACTAGGTAACAGACTGAGAAACCAGAGTAAAAGTTTCTCCTGCAACCCGTTCCCTTTGTGCTAGATGAACGAACGTCTCTCCACATGCTCAGTTCTGTGGGATAAGTGTGTGTGAAAGCCGTCCTTCACCTAGCTTGTTGGGAACACAAAGTTTCTTTAAGTGGCATACTACACTCCATACATATATATGGGGAGGTACTAGCTCCAACTCGGTTTTACAGTG
This sequence comes from Camelus dromedarius, assembly GCF_036321535.1. NCBI lineage: Eukaryota > Metazoa > Chordata > Mammalia > Artiodactyla > Camelidae > Camelus > Camelus dromedarius. Next base: position 1,030,872 of record NC_087470.1, on the reverse strand, counting down.
AAAACTGCAGGAACTTCAAACCGGCACTAGGAAACAGACTGAGAAAACAGAGTAAAAGTTTCTCCTACAACCCGTTCCCTTTGTGCTAAATGAACGAACGTCTCTCCACATGCTCAGTTCTGTGGGATAAGTGTGTGTGAAAGCCGTCCTTCAGCTAGCTTGTTGGGAACACAAAGTTTCTTTTCAGTTGCAAACCCCACTCCATACATATATATGGGGAGGTTCTAGCTCCAACTCGGTTTTACAGTGAAAACTGCAGGAAATTCAAACCGGCACTAGGAAACAGACTGAGAAACCAGAGTAAAAGTTTCTCCTGCAACCCGTTCCCTTTGTGCTAGATGAACGAAAGTCTGTCCACATGCTCAGTTCTGAGGGATAAGTGTGTGTGAAAGCCATACTTCACATAGCTTCTTGGGAACACAAAGTTTCTTTTCTGTTGCAAACTCCACTCCGTACATATATATGGGGAGGTACTAGCTCCAACTCGGTTTTACAGTGAAAACTGCAGGAACTTCAAACCGGCACTAGAAAACAGACTGAGAAACCAGAGTAAAAGTTACTCCTACAACCAGTTCCCTTTGTGCTAAATGAAAGAACGTCTCTCCACATGCTCATTTCTGAGAGATAATTGTGTGTGAAAGCCGTCCTTCAGCTAGCTTGTTGGGAACACAAAGTTTCTTTTCAGTTGCAAACTCCACTCCATACAAATATAGTGGGAGGCACTAGCTCCAACTCTGTTTTACAGTGAAAACTGCAGGAACTTCAAACCGGCACTAGGAAACAGACTGAGAAACCAGAGTAAAAGTTTCTCCTGCAAACCGTTCCCTTTGTGCTAGATGAACGAAAGTCTCTCCACATGCTCAGTTCTGTGGGATAAGTGTGTGTGAAAGCCGTCCTTCACATAGCTTGTTGGGAAAACAAAGTTTCTTTTCAGTTGCAAACACCACTCCATACATATATATGGGGAGGTTCTAGCTCCAACTCGGTTTTACAGTGAAAACTGCAGTAACTTCAAACCGGCACTAGGAAACACACTGAGAAACCAGAGTAAAAGTTTCTCCTGCAAACCGTTCCCTTTGTGCTAGATGAACGAACGTCTCTCCAGATGCTCAGATCTGAGAGATATGTGTGTGTGAAAGCCGTCCTTCACCTAGCTTGTCGGGAACTCAAAGTTTCTTTTCAGTTGCAAACTCCACTCCATACATATATATGGGGAGGTACTAGCTCCAAATCGGTTTTACAGTGAAAACTGCAGGAACTTCAAACCGGCACTAGGAAACAGACTGAGAATCCAGAGTAAAATTTTCTCCTACAACCCGTTCTTTTTGTGCTAGATGAACGAACGTCTCTCCACATGCTCAGTTCGTGGGATAAGTGTTTGTGAAAGCCGTCCTTCACCTAGCTTGTTGGGAACACAAAGTTTCTTTCCAGTTGCCAACTCCACTCCATATATATATATGGGGAGGTACAAGCTCAAACTCGGTTTTACTGTGAAAACTGCAGGAACTTCAAACCAGCACTAGGAAACAGACTGCGAAACCAGAGAAAAAGTTTCTCCTGCAACCCGTTCCCTTTGTGCTAGTTGAACGAACGTCTCTCCACATGCTCAGTTCTGAGGGATAAGTGTGTGTGAAAGCCATACTTCACATAGCTTGTTGGGAACACACAGTTACTTTTCAGTTGTAAACTCCACTCCATAAATATATATGGGGAAGTACTAGGTCCAACTCCGTTTTACAGTGAAAACAGCAGGAACTTCAAACCGGCACTACGAAACAGACTGAGAAACCAGAGTAAAAGTTTCTCCTACAACTCGTTCCCTTTGTGCTAGATGAACGAACGTCTCTCCAGATGCTCGGTTCTGAGAGATAAGTGTGTTTGAAAGCCGTTCTTCACCATGCTTTTTCTGAACACAAAGTTTCTTTTCATTTGCCAACTCCACTTCATACATATATATGTGGTGGTACTAGATCCAACTCGGTTTTACAGTGAAAACTGCAGGAACTTCAAAGCGGCACTAGGAAACAGACTGAGAAACCAGAGTAAAAGTTTCTCCTGCAACCCGTTCCCATTGTGCTAGATGAACGGAAGTCTCTCCACATGCTCAGTTCTGAGAGATAAGTGTGTGTGAAAGCCGTCCTTCACCTAGCTTGTTGGGAACACAAAATTTCTTTTCAGTTGCGAACTCCAATCCATACATATATATGGGGAGGTTCTAGCTCCAACTCGGTATTACTGTGAAAACTGCATGAACTTCAAACTGGCACTCGGAAACAGACTGAGAAACCATAGTAAAAGTTTCTCCTGCAACCTGTTCCCTTTGTGCTTGATGAACGAACGTCTCTCCACATGCTCATTTCTGAGGGATATGTGTGTGTGAAAGCCGTACTTCAAGTAGCTTGTTGGGTACACAAAATTACTTTTCAGTTGCAAACCATAATCCATACATATATATGGGGAGGTACCAGCTCCAACTCGGTTTTACAGTGAAAACTGCAGGATCTTCAAACCGGCACTATGTAACAGAATAAGAAACCAGAGTAAAAGTTTCTCCTACAACCCATTCCCTTTGTGCTAGATGAACGAACGTCTCTCCAGATGCTCAGTTCTGAGAGATAAGTGTGTGTGAAAGCCGTCCTTCACCTAGCTTGTTGGGAACACAAAGTTTCTTCTCAGATGCAAACACCACTCCTTATATATATATGGGGAGGTACTAGCTCCAACTCGCTTTTACAGTGAAAACTGCAGGAACTTCAAACCGGCACTAGGAAACAGACTGAGAATCCAGAGTAAAATTTTCTCCTACAACCCGTTCCTTTTGTTCTAGATGAACGAACGTCTCTCCACATGCTCAGATCTGTGGGATAAGTGTGTGTGAAAGCCGTACTTCAAATAGCTTGTTGGGAACACAAAGTTTCTTTTCAGTTGCAAACTCCACTCCATACATATATATGGGGAGGTTCTAGCTCCAACTGGGATTTACAGTGAAAACTGCAGGAACTTCAACCCGGCACTAGGAAACAGACTGAGAAACCAGAGTAAAAGTTTCTCCTGCAACCCGTTCTATTTGTGCTTGATGAACGAACGTCTCTCCACATGCTCAGTTCTGAGGGATATGTGTGTGTGAAAGCCATGCTTCACATAGCTTGTTGGGAACACAAAGTTTTCAGTTGCAATCTCCACTCCATACATATATAAGGGGATGTACTATCTCCAACTCGGTTTTACAGTGAAAACTGCAGGAATTTCAAACCGGCACTAGGAAACACACTGAGAAACCAGAGAAAATTTTCTCCTACAACCCGTTCCTTTTGTGCTATATGAACGAACGTCTCTCCACATGCTCAGTTCTGTGGGATATGTGTCTGTGAAAGCCGTCCTTCAACTTGCTTGTTATGAACACATAGTTTCTTTTCAGTTGCAAACTCCACTCCATATATATATATGGGGAGGTACTAGCTCCAACTCGGTTTTACAGTGAAAACTGCAGGAACTTCAAACCGGCACTAGGAAACAGACATAGAAAACAGAGTAAAAGTTTCCCCTGCAACCCGTTCCCTTTGTGCTAGATGAACGAACGTCTCTCCACATGCTCAGTTCTCTGGGATAAGTGTGTGTGAAAGCCGTCCTTCACCTAGCTTGTTGGGAACACAAAGTTTCTTTTAAGTTGCAAACTCCACTCCATACATATATATGGGGAGGTTCTAGCTCCAACTCGGTTTTACAGTGAAAACTGCAGGAACTTCAAACCGGCACTAGGAAACAGACTGAGAAACCAGAGTAAAAGTTTCTCCTGCAACCCGTTCCCTTTGTGCTAGATGAACGAACGTCTCTCCAGATGCTCGGTTCTGAGAGATAAGTGTGTTTGAAAGCCGTTCTTCACCATGCTTGTTCTGAACACAAAGTTTCTTTTCATTTGCCAACTCCACTTCATACATATATATGTGGTGGTACTAGATCCAACTCGGTTTTACAGTGAAAACTGCAGAAACTTCAAAGCGGCACTAGGAAACAGACTGAGAAACCAGAGTAAAAGTTTCACCTGCAACCCGTTCCCATTGTGCTAGATGAACGAACGTCTCTCCACATGCTCAGTTCTGAGAGATAAGTGTTTGTGAAAGACGTCCTTCACCTAGCTTGTTGGGAACACAAAATTTCTTTTCAGTTGCAAACTCCAATCCATACATATATATGGGGAGGTTCTAGCTCCAACTCGGTATTACAGTGAAAACTGCATGAACTTCAAACCGGCACTCGGAAACAGACTGAGAAACCAGAGTAAAAGTTTCTCCTGCAACCTGTTCCAACTGTGCTTGATGAACGAACGTCTCTCCACATGCTCAGTTCTGAGGGATATGTGTGTGTGAAAGCCGTACTTCAAGTAGCTTGTTGGGAACACAAAGTTTCTTTTCAGTTGCAAACCCTACTCCATACATATATATGGGGAGGTACTAGCTCGAACTCGGTTTTACAGTGAAAACTGCAGGATCTTCAAACCGGCACTACGTAACAGAATAAGAAACCAGAGTAAAAGTTTCTCTTGCAACCCGTTCCCTTTGTGCTAGATGAACGAACGTCTCCCACATGCTCAGTTCTGAGAGATATGTGTGTGTGTAAGCCGTCCTTAACCTAGCTTGTTGGGAACACAAAGTTCCTTTTCAGATGCAAACTCCACTCCATACATATATATGGGGAGGTACTAGCTCCAACTCGGTTTTACAGTGAAAACTGCAGGAACTTCAAACCGGCACTAGGAAACAGACTGAGAAACCAGAGTAAAAGTTTCTCCTACAACCCGTTCTTTTTGTGCTAGATGAACGAACGTCTCTCCACATGCTCAGATCTGTGGGATAAGTGTGTGTGAAAGCCGTACTTCAACTAGCTTGTTGGGAACACAAAGTTTCTTTTCAGTTGCAAACTCCACTCCATACATATATATGGGGAGGTTCTAGCTCCAACTCGGTTTTACAGTGAAAACTGCAGGAAATTCAAACCGGCACTAGGAAACAGACTGAGAAACCAGAGTAAAAGTTTCTCCTGCAACCCGTTCCCTTTGTGCTAGATGAACGAACGTCTCTCCACATGCTCAGTTCTGAGGGATAAGTGTGTGTCAAAGCCGTACTTCACATATCTTGTTGGGAACACAAAGTTTCTTTTCAGTTGCAAACTCCACTCCATACATATATATGGGGAGGTTCTAGGTCCAACCCGGGTTTACAGTGAAAACAGCAGGAACTTCAAACAGGCAGTACGAAACAGACTGAGAATCCAGAGTAAAAGTTTCTCCTACAACCCGTTCCCTTTGTGCTAGATGAACGAACGTCTCTGCAGATGCTCAGTTCTGAGAGATAAGTGTGTTTGAAAGCCGTCCTTCAACATGCTTGTTGGGAACACATAGTTTCTTTTCATTTGCAAAAACCACTTCATACATATATATGTGGTGGTACTAGATCCAACTCGGTTTTACAGTGAAAACTGCAGGAACTTCAAACCGGCACTAGGAAAAAGACTGAGAAACCAGAGTAAAAGTTTCTCCTACAACCCGTTCCCATTGTGCTAGATGAAGGAACGTCTCTCCACATGCTCAGTTCTGAGAGATAAGTGTGTGTGAAAGCCTTCCTTCACCTAGCTTGTTGGGAACACAAAATTCCTTTTTAGTTGCTAACTCCAATCCATACATATATATGGGGAGGTTCTAGCTCCAACTCGGTTTTACAGTTAAAACTGCAGGAACTTCAAACCGGCACTCGGAAAAAGACTGAGAAACCAGATTAAAAAATTCTCCTGCAACCCGTTCCCTTTGTGCTAGATGAACGAACGTCTCTCCACATGCTCAGTTCTGAGGAATAAGTGTGTGTGAAAGCCGTACTTCACCTAGCTTGTTGGGAACACAAAGTTTCTTTTCAGTTCTAATCCCTACTCCATACATATATATGGGGTGGTAATAGTTCCAACTCGGTTTGACAGTGAAAACTGCAGGAACTTCAAACCGGCACTAGGAAACAGACTGAGAAACCAGAGTAATAGTTTCTCCTACAACCCGTTCCATTTGTGCTAGATGAACGAACCTCTCTCCACATGCTCAGTTCTGAGGGATAATTGTGTGTGAAAGCCGTCCTTCACATATCTTGTTGGGAACACAAAGTTTCTTTTCAGTTGCAAACTCCAATCCATACATATATATGGGGAGGTACTACCTCCAACTCGGTTTTACAGTGAAAACTGCAGGAAATTCAAACCGGCACTAGGAAACAGACTGAGAAACCAGAGTAATAATTTCTCCTACAACCCGTTCCTTTTGTGCTAGAGGAACGAACGTCTCTCCAGATGCTCAGTTCTGAGAGATAAGTGTGTTTGAAAGCCGTCCTTCACCATGCTTGTTGGGAACACAAAGTTTCTTTTCATTTGCAAACCCCACTTCATACATTTATATGTGGTGGTACTAGATCCAACTCGGTTTTACAGTGTAAACTGCAGGATCTTCAAACCGTTACTACGTAACAGAATAAGAAACCAGAGTAAAAGTTTCTCCTACAACCCGTTCCCTTTGTGCTAGATGAACGAACGTCTCTCCAGATGCTCAGTTCTGAGGAATAAGTGTGTGTGAAAGCCGTCCTTCACCTAGCTTGTTGGGAACACATAGTTTCTTTTCAGTTGCAAACACCACTTCATACATATATATGTGGAGGTACTAGCTCCAACTCGGTTTTACAGTGAAAACTGCAGGAACTTCAAACCGGCACTAGGAAACAGACTGAGAAACCAGAGTAAAAGTTTCTCCTGCAACCCGTTCCCTTTGTGCTAGATGAACGAACGTCTCCCACATGCTCAGTTCTGAGAGATATGTGTGTGTGAAAGACGTCCTTCACATAGCTTGTTGGGAACACAAAGTTTCTTTTCAGATGCAAACTCCACTCCATACATATATATGGGGAGGTACTAGCTCCAACTCGGTTTTACATTGAAAACTGCAGGAACTTCAAACCGGCACTAGGAAACAGACTGAGAAACCAGAGTAAATTTTCTCCTACAACCCGTTCCTTTTGTGCTAGATGTACGAACGTCTCTCCACATGCTCATATCTGTGGGATAAGTGTGTGTGAAAGCCGTCCTTCACTTAGCTTGTTGGGAACACAAACATTCTTTTAAGTTGCAAACTCCACTCCATATATATAAATGGGTAGGTACTAGCTCCAACTCTGTTTTACAGTGAAAACTGCAGGAACTTCAAACCGGCACTAGGAAACAGACTGAGAAACCAGAGTAAAAGTTTCTCCTGCAACACGTTCCCTTTGTGCTAGATGAACGAACGTCTCTCCACATGCTCAGTTCTGAGAGATAAGTGTGTGTGAAAGCCGTCCTTCAACATGCTTGTTGGGAACACAAAGTTTCTTTTCACTTGCAAACTCCACTTCATACATATATATGTGGAAGTACTAGCTCCAACTCGGGTTTACAGAGAAAACTGCAGGAACCTCAAACCGGCACTAGGAAACAGACTGAGAAACCAGAGTAAAAGTTTCTCCTGCAACCCGTTCCCTTGGTGCTAGATCAGCGAACGTCTCCCACATGATCAGTTCTGAGAGGTAAGTGTGTGTGAAAGCCGTCCTTCACCTAGCTTGTTGGGAACACAAAGTTTCTTTAAGTTGCAAACTCCACTCCATACATATATATGGGGAGGTACTAGCTCCAACTCTGTTTTACAGAGAAAACTGCAGGAACTTCAAACCTTCACTAAGAAACAGACTGAGAAACCAGAGTAAAAGTTTCTCCTGCAACCCGTTCCCTTTGTGCTAGATGAACGAACGTCTCTCCACATGCTCAGTTCTGAGAGATAAGTCTGTGTGAAAGCCGTCCTTCACCTAGCTTGTTGGGAACACAAAGTTTCTTTTCAGTTGCCAACACCACTCCATACATATATATGGGGAGGTACTAGCACCAACTCGGTTTTACAGTGAAAACTGCAGGAACTTCAAACCGGTACTAGGTAACAGACTGAGAAACCAGAGTAAAAGTTTCTCCTATAATCCGTTCCGTTTGTGCTAGATGAACGAACGTCTCTCCACATGCTCAGTTCTGAGGGATAATTGTGTGTGAAAGCCATGCTTCACATAGCTTGTTGGGAACACAAAGTTTCTTTTCAGTTGCAATCTACACTCCATACATTTATAAGGGGATGTACTATCTCCAACTCAGTTTTACAGTGAAAACTGCAGGAATTTCAAACCGGCACTAGGAAACAGTCTGAGAAACCAGAGTAAAATTTTCTCCTACAACCCGTTCCTTTTGTGCTATATGAACGAACGTCTCTCCACATGCTCAGTTCTGTGGGATAAGTGTTTGTGAAAGCCGTCCTTCACCTAGCTTGTTGGGAACACATAGTTTCTTTTCAGTTGCAAACTCCACTCCATATATATATATGGGGAGGTACTAGCTCCAACTCGCTTTTACAGTGAAAACTGCAGGAACTTCAAACCGGCACTAGGAAACAGACTGAGAAACCAGAGTAAAAGTTTCCCATGCAACCCGTTCCCTTTGTGCTAGATGAACGAACGTCTCTCCACATGCTAGGTTATGTAGGATAAGTGTGTGTGAAAGCCGTACTTCACCTAGCTTGTTGGGAACACAAACATTCTTTTCAGTTGCAAACTCCACTCCATAAATATATATGGGGAGGTACTAGCTCCAACTCTGTTTTACAGTGAAAACTGCAGGAACTTCAAACCGGCACTAGGAAACAGACTGAGAAACCAGAGTAAAAGTTTCTCCTGCAAACCGTTCCCTTTGTGCTAGATGAGCGAACGTCTCCCACATGATCAGTTCTGAGAGGTAAGTGTGTGTGAAAGCCGTCCTTCACCTAGATTGTTGGGAACACAAAGTTTCTTTAAGTTGCAAAATCCACTCCATACATATATATGGGGAGGTACTAGCTACAACTCTGTTTTACAGAGAAAACTGCAGGAACTTCAAACATTCACTAAGAAACAGACTGAGAAACCAGAGTAAAAGTTTCTCCTGCAACCCGTTCCCTTTGTGCTAGATGAACGAACGTCTCTCCACATGCTCAGTTCTGAGGGATAATTGTGTGTGAAAGCCGTCCTTCACTTAGCTTGTTGGGAACACAAAGTTTCTTTCCAGTTGCAAACTCCACTCCATACAAATATATGGGGAGGTACTAACTCCAACCCGGGTTTCAGAGAAAACTGCAGGAACTTCAAACCGGCACTAGGAAACAGACTGAGAAACCAGAGTAAAAGTTTCTCCTGCAACCCGTTCCCTTTGTGCTAGATGAACGAACGTCTCTCCACATGCTCAGTTCTGAGAGATAAGTGTGTGTGAAAGCCGTCCTTCACCTAGCTTGTTGGGAACACAAAGTTTCTTTAAGTTGCATACTACACTCCATACATATATATGGGGAGGTACTAGCTCCAACTCGGTTTTACAGTGAAAACTGCAGGAACTTCAAACCGGCACTAGGAAACAGACTGAGAAAACAGAGTAAAAGTTTCTACTACAACCCGTTCCCTTTGTGCTAAATGAAAGAATGTCTCTCCCCATGCTCAGTTCTGTGGGATAAGTGTGTGTGAAAGCCGTCCTTCAGCTAGCCTGTTGGGAATACAAAGTTTCTTTTCAGTTGCAAACTCCACTCCATACATATATATGGGGAGGTTCTAGCTCCAACTCGGTTTTACAGTGAAAACTGCAGGAAATTCAAACCGGCACTAGGAAACAGACTGAGAAACCAGAGTAAAAGTTTCTCCTGCAACCCGTTCCCTTTGTGCTAGATGAACGAAAGTCTGTCCACATGCTCAGTTCTGAGGGATAAGTGTGTGTGAAAGCCATACTTCACATAGCTTGTTGGGAACACAAAGTTTCTTTTCTGTTGCAAACTCCACTCCATACATATATATGGGGAGGTACTAGCTCCAACTCGGTTTTACAGTGAAAACTGCAGGAACTTCAAACCGGCACTAGAAAACAGACTGAGAAACCAGAGTAAATGTTTCTCCTACAACCCGTTCCCTTTGTGCAAAATAAACGAAGTCTCTCCACATGCTCAGTTCTGAGGGATAAGTGTGTGTGAAAGCCGTACTTCACCTAGCTTGTTGGGAACACAGAGTTTCTTTTCAGTTGCAAATTCCACTCCATACATATATATGGGGAAGTACTAGCTCTAACTCGATTTTACAGTGAAAACTGCAGGAACTTCAAACCGGCACTAGGAAACAGACTGAGAAACCAGAGTAAAAGTTTCTCCTACAACCCGTTCCCTTTGTGCTAAATGAACGAACGTCTCTCCACATGCTCATTTCTGAGAGATAAGTGTGTGTGAAAGCCGTCCTTCAGCTAGCTTGTTGGGAACACAAAGTTTCTTTTCAGTTGCAAAATCCACTCCATTCAAATATAGTGGGAGGCACTAGCTCCAACTCTGTTTTACAGTGAAAACTGCAGGAACTTCAAACCGGCACTAGGAAACAGACTGAGAAACCAGAGTAAAATTTTCTCCTACAACCCGTTCTTTTTGTGCTAGATGAACGAACGTCTCTCCACATGCTCAGTTCGTGGGATAAGTGTTTGTGAAAGCCGTCCTTCACCTAGCTTGTTGGGAACACAAAGTTTCTTTCCAGTTGCCAACTCCACTCCATATATATAATTGGGGAGGTACAAGCTCCAACTCGGTTTTACTGTGAAAACTGCAGGATCTTCAAACCAGCACTAGGAAACAGACTGCGAAACCAGAGTAAAAGTTTCTCCTGCATCCCGTTCCCTTTGTGCTAGTTGAACGAACGTCTCTCCACATGCTCAGTTCTGAGGGATAAGTGTGTGTGAAAGCCATACTTCACATAGCTTTTTGGGAACACAAAGTTACTTTTCAGGTGTAAACTCCGCTCCATACATATATATGGGGAGGTTCTAGCTCCAACTCGTTTTTACAGTGAAAACTGCGGGAAATTCAAACCGGCACTAGGAAACAGACTGAGAAACCAGAGTAAAAGTTTCTCCTGCAACCCGTTCCCTTTTTGCTAGATGAAGGAACGTCTCTCTACATGCTCAGTTCTGAGGGATAAGTGTGTGTGAAAGCCGTACTTCACATAGCTTGTTGGGAACACAAAGTTACTTTTCAGTTGCAAACTCCACTCCATAAATATATATTGGGAAGTACTAGGTCCAACTCCGTTTTACAGTGAAAACAGCAGGAACTTCAAACCGGCACTACGAAACAGACTGAGAAACCAGAGTAAAAGTTTCTCCTACAACTCGTTCCCTTTGTGCTAGATGAACGAAAGTCTCTCCAGATGCTCGGTTCTGAGAGATAAGTGTGTTTGAAAGACGTTCTTCACCATGCTTGTTCTGAACACAAAGTTTCTTTTCATTTGCCAACTCCACATCATACATATATATGTTTGGTACTAGCTCCAACTCGGTTTTACAGTGAAAACTGCAGGAACTTCAAAACGGCACTGCGTAACAGAATAAGAAACCAGAGTAAAAGTTTCCCCTACAACCCGTTCCTTTTGTGCTAGATGAACGAACGTCTCTCCTCATGCTCAGATCTGTGGGATAAGTGTGTGTGAAAGCCGTACTTCAACTAGCTTGTTGGGAACACAAAGTTTCTTTTCAGTTGCAAACTCCAATCCATACATATATATGGGGAGGTTCTAGCTCCAACTCGGATTTACAGTGAAAACTGCAGGAACTTCAAATCGGCACTAGGAAACAGACTGAGAAACCAGAGTAAAAGTTTCTCCTGCAACCCGTTCCCTTTGTGCTTGATGAACGAACGTCTCTCCACATGCTCAGTTCTGAGGGATATGTGTGTGTGAAAGCCATGCTTCACATAGCTTGTTGGGAACACAAAGTTTCTTTTCAGTTGCAATCTCCACTCCATACATATATAAGGGGATGTACTATCTCCAACTCGGTTTTACAGTGAAAACTGAAGGAATTTCAAACCGGCACTAGGAAACACACTGAGAAACTAGAGTAAAATTTTCTCCTACAACCCTTTCCTTTTGTGCTATATGAACGAACGTCTCTCCACATGCTCAGTTCTGTGGGATAAGTGTTTGTGAAAGCCGTCCTTCACCTTGCTTGTTGGGAACACATAGTTTCTTTTCAGTTGCAAACTCCACTCCATATATATATATGGGGAGGTACTAGCTCCAACTCGGTTTTACAGTGAAAACTGCAGGAACTTCAAACCGGCACTAGGAAACAGACTGAGAAAACAGAGTAAAAGTTTCCCCTGCAACCCGTTCCCTTTGTGCTAGATGAACGAACGTCTCTCCACATGCTCAGTTCTGAGAGATAAGTGTGTGTGAAAGACGTCCTTCATCTAGCTTGTTGGGAACACAAAATTTCTTTCCAGTTGCAAACTCCAATCCATACATATATATGGGGAGGTTCTAGCTCCAACTCGGTTTTACAGTGAAAACTGCATGAACTTCAAACCGGCACTCGGAAACAGACTGAGAAACCAGAGTAAAAGTTTCTCCTGCAACCTGTTCCCACTGTGCTTGATGAACGAACGTCTCTCCACATGCTCATTTCTGAGGGATATGTGTGTGTGAAAGCCGTATTTCAAGTAGCTTGTTGGGAACACAAAGTTACTTTTCAGTTGCAAACCCTACTCCATACAAATATATGGGGAGGTACTAGCTCCAACTCGGTTTTACAGTGAAAACTGCAGGATCTTCAAACCGGCACTACGTAACAGAATAAGAAACCAGAGTAAAAGTTTCTCCTGCAACCCGTTCCCTTTGTGCTAGATGAACGAACGTCTCCCACATGCTCAGTTCTGAGAGATATGTGTGTGTGTAAGCCGTCCTTCACCTAGCTTGTTGGGAACACAAAGTTTCTTTTCAGATGCAAACTCCACTCCATACATATATATGGAGAGGTACTAGCTCCAACTCGGTTTTACAGTGAAAACTGCAGGAACTTCAAACCGGCACTTGGAAACAGACTGAGAAACCAGAGTAAAAGTTTCTCCTACAACCCGTTCCTTTTGTGCTAGATGAACGAACGTCTCTCCACATGCTCAGATCTGTGGGATAAGTGTGTGTGAAAGCCGTACTTCAACTAGCTTGTTGGGAACACAAAGTTTCTTTTCTGTTGCAAACTCCTCTCCATACAATTATATGGGGAAGTTCTAGCTCCAACTCGGTTTTACAGTGAAAACTGCAGGAAATTCAAACCGGCACTAGGAAACAGACTGAGAAACCAGAGTAAAAGTATCTCCTGCAACCCGTTCCCTTTGTGCTAGATGAACGAACGTCTCTCCACATGCTCAGTTCTGAGGGATAAGTGTGTGTGAAAGCCGTCCTTCACCTAGCTTGTCGGGAACTCAAAGTTTCTTTTCAGTTGCAAACTCCACTCCATACATATATATGGGGAGGTACTAGCTCCAACTCGGTTTTACAGTGAAAATTGCAGGAACTTCAAACCGGCAATAGGAAACAGACTGAGAAACCAGAGTAAAATTTTCTCCTTCTGCCCGTTCTTTTTGTGCTAGATGAACGAACGTCTCTCCACATGCTCAGTTCGTGGGATAAGTGTTTGTGAAAGCCGTCCTACACCTAGCTTGTTGGGAACACAAAGTTTCTTTCCAGTTGCCAACTCCACTCCATATATATATATGGGGAGGTACAAGCTCCAACTCGGTTTTACTGTGAAAACTGCAGGATCTTCAAACCAGCACTAGGAAACAGACTGCGAAACCAGAGTAAAAGTTTCTCCTGCAACCCGTTCCCTTTGTGCTAGTTGAACGAACGTCTCTCCACATGCTCAGTTCTCAGGGATAAGTGTGTGTGAAAGCCATACTTCACATAGCTTGTTGGGAACACAAAGTTACTTTTCAGTTGTAAACTCCACTCCATAAATATATATGGGGAAGTACTAGGTCCAACTCCGTTTTACACTGAAAACAGCAGGAACTTCAAACCGGCACTACGAAACAGACTGAGAAACCAAAGTAAAAGTTTCTCCTACAACTCGTTCCCTTTGTGCTAGACGAACGAACGTCTCTCCAGATGCTCGGTTCTGAGAGATAAGTGTGTTTGAAAGCCGTTCTTCACCATGCTTTTTCTGAACACAAAGTTTCTTTTCATTTGCCAACTCCACTTCATACATATATATGTGGTGGTACTAGATCCAACTCGGTTTTACAGTGAAAACTGCAGGAACTTCAAAGCGGCACTAGGAAACAGACTGAGAAACCAGAGTAAAAGTTTCTCCTGCAACCTGTTCCCTTTGTGCTTGATGAACGAACGTCTCTCCACATGCTCAGTTCTGAGGGATATGTGTGTGTGAAAGCCGTACTTCAAGTAGCTTGTTGGGTACACAAAATTACTTTTCAGTTGCAAAACATAATCCATACATATATATGGGGAGGTACTAGCTCCAACTCGGTTTTACTGTGAAAACTTCAGGATCTTCAAACCGGCACTATGTAACAGAATAAGAAACCAGAGTAAAAGTTTCTCCTACAACCCGTTCCCTTTGTGCTAGATGAACGAACGTCTCTCCAGATGCTCAGTTCTGAGAGATAAGTGTGTGCGAAAGCCGTCCTTCACCTAGCTTGTTGGGAACACAAAGTTTCTTTTCAGTTGCAAACACCACTTCATACATATATATGTGGCGGTACTAGCTCCAACTCGGTTTTACAGTGAAAACTGCAGGAACGTCAAACCGGCACTAGGAAACAGACTGACAAACCAGAGTAAAAGTTTCTCCTGCAACCCGTTCCCTTTGTGCTAGATGAACGAACGTCTCCCACATGCTCAGTTCTGAGAGATATGTATGTGTGAAAGCCGTCCTTCACCTAGCTTGTTGGGAACACAAAGTTTCTTCTCAGATACAAACACCACTCCTTACATATATATGGGGAGGTACTAGCTCCATCTCGGTTTTACAGTGAAAACTGCAGGAACTTCAAACCGGCACTAGGAAACAGACTGAGAAACCAGAGCAAAATTTTCTCCTACAAACCGTTCCTTTTGTGCTAGATGAACGAACGTCTCTCCACATGCTCAGATCTGTGGGATAAGTGTGTGTGAAAGCCGTACTTCAACTAGCTTGTTGGGAACACAAAGTTTCTTTTCAGTTGCAAACTCCACTCCATACATATATATGGGGAGGTTCTAGCTCCAACTCGGATTTACAGTGAAAACTGCAGGAACTTCAAACCGGCACTAGGAAACAGACTGAGAAACCAGAGTAAAAGTTTCTCCTGCAACCCGTTCCCTTTGTGCTTGATGAACGAACGTCTCTCCACATGCTCAGTTCTGAGGGATATGTGTGTGTGAAAGCCATGCTTCACCTAGCTTGTTGGGAACACAAAGTTTCTTTTCAGTTGCAATCTCCACTCCATACATATATAAGGGGATGTACTATCTCCAACTCGGTTTTACAGTGAAAACTGCAGGAATTTCAAACCGGCACTAGGAAACACACTGAGAAACCAGAGTAAAATTTTCTCCTACAACCCGTTCCTTTTGTGCTATATGAACGAACGACTCTCCACATGCTCAGTTCTGTGGGATAAGTGTTTGTGAAAGCCGTCCTTCACCTTGCTTGTTGGGAACACATAGTTTCTTTTCAGTTGCAAACTCCACTCCATATGTATATATGGGGAGGTACTAGCTCCAACTCGGTTTTACAGTGAAAACTGCAGGAACTTCAAACCGGCACTAGGAAACAGACTGAGAAAACAGAGTAAAAGTTTCCCCTGCAACCCGTTCCCTTTGTGCTAGATGAACGAACGTCTCTCCACATGCTCAGTTCTCTGGGATAAGTGTGTGTGAAAGCCGTCCTTCACCTAGCTTGTTGGGAACACAAAGTTTCTTTTCAGTTGCAAACTCCACTCCATACATATATATGGGGAGGTTCTAGCTCCAACTCGGTTTTACAGTGAAAACTGCGGGAAATTCAAACTGGCACTAGGAAACAGACTGCGAAACCAGAGTAAAAGTTTCTCCTGCAACCCGTTCCCTTTTTGCTAGATGAACTAACGTCTCTCCACATGCTCAGTTCTGAGGGATAAGTGTGTGTGAAAGCCGTACTTCACATAGCTTGTTGGGAACACAAAGTTACTTTTCAGTTGCAAACTCCACTCCATAAATATATATGGGGAAGTACTAGGTCCAACTCCGTTTTACAGTGAAAACAGCAGGAACTTCAAACCGGCACTACGAAACAGACTGAGAAACCATAGTAAATGTTTCTCCTACAACTCGTTCCCTTTGTGCTAGATGAACGAAAGTCTCTCCAGATGCTCGGTTCTGAGAGATAAGTTGTTTGAAAGACGTTCTTCACCATGCTTGTTCTGAACACAAAGTTTCTTTTCATTTGCCAACTCCTCATCATACATATACATGTGGTGGTACTAGCTCCAACTCGGTTTTACAGTGAAAACTGCAGGATCTTCAAACCGGCACTGCGTAACAGAATAAGAAACCAGAGTAAAAGTTTCCCCTACAACCCGTTCCATTTGTGCTAGATGAACGAACGTCTCTCCACATGCTCAGTTCTGAGAGATAAGTGTGTGTGAAAGACGTCCTTCATCTAGCTTGTTGGGAACACAAAATTTCTTTTCAGTTGCAAACTAAAATCCATACATATATATGGGGAGGTTCTAGCTCCAACTCGGTATTACAGTGAAAACTGCATGAACTTCAAACCGGCACTCGGAAACAGACTGAGAAACCAGAGTAAAAGTTTCTCCTGCAACCTGTTCCCACTGTGCTTGATGAACGAACGTCTCTCCACATGCTCAGTTCTGAGGGATATGTGTGTGTGAAAGCCGTATTTCAAGTAGCTTGTTGGGAACACAAAGTTTCTTTTCAGTTGCAAACCCTACTCCATACATATATATGGGGAGGTACTAGCTCCAACTCTGTTTTACAGTGAAAACTGCAGGATCTTCAAACCGGCACTACGTAACAGAATAAGAAACCAGAGTAAAAGTTTCTCCTGCAACCCGTTCCCTTTGTGCTAGATGAACGAACTTCTCCCACATGCTCAGTTCTGAGAGATATGTGTGTGTGTAAGCCGTCCTTCACCTAGCTTGTTGGGAACACAAAGTTTCTTTTCAGATGCAAACTCCACTCCATACATATATATGGGGAGGTACTAGCTCCAACTCGGTTTTACAGTGAAAACTGCAGGAACTTCAAATCGGCACTAGGAAACAGACTGAGAAACCAGAGTAAATGTTTCTCCTACAACCCGTTCCTTTTGTGCTAGATGAACGAACGTCTCTCCACATGCTCAGATCAGTGGGATAAGTGTGTGTGAAAGCCATACTTCACATAGCTTGTTGGGAACACAAAGTTTCTTTTCAGTTGCAAACTCCACTCCATACATATATATGGGGAGGTACTAGCTCCAAATCGGTTTTACAGTGAAAACTGCAGGTACTTCAAACCGGCTCTAGGAAACAGACTGAGAAACCAGAGTAAAATTTTCTCCTACAACCCGTTCCTTTTGTGCTACATGAACGAAAGTCTCTCCACAAGCTCAGTTCGTGGGATAAGTGTTTGTGAAAGCCGTCCTTAAACTAGCTTGTTGGGAACACAAAGTTTCTTTCCAGTTGCCAACTCCACTCCATATATATATATGGGGAGGTACTAGCTCCAACTCGGTTTTACAGTCAATACAGCAGGAACTTCAAACCGGCACTACGAATCAGACTGAGAAACCAGAGTAAAAGTTTCTCCTACAACTCGTTCCCTTTGTGCTAGATGAACGAACGTCTCTCCAGATGCTCAGTTCTGAGAGATAAGTGTGTTTGAAAGCCGTCCTTCACCATGCTTGTTGGGAACACAAAGTTTCTTTTCAGTTGCAAACTCCACTCCATATAAATATATGGGGTGGTACTAGCTCCAACTCGGTTTTACAGTGAAAACTGCAGGAACTTCAAACTGGCACTAGGAAACAGTCTGAGAAACCAGAGTAAAAGATTCCCCTGCAACCCGTTCCCTTTGTGCTAGATGAACGAACGTCTCTCCACATGCTCAGTTCTGAATGATAAGTGTGAGTGAAAGCTGTCCTTCACCTAGCTTGTTGGGAACACAAAGTTTCTTTAAGTGGCAAACTCTACTCCATACATATATATATTGTAAGGTACTAGCGCCAACTCGGTTTTACAGTGAAAACTGCAGGAACTTCAAACCGGCACTAGGAAACAGACTGAGAAACCAGAGTAAAAGTTTCTCCTACAACACGTTCCCTTTGTGCTAGATGAACGAACGTCTCTCCACATGCTCAGTTCTGAGAGATAAGTGTGTGTGAAAGCCGTCCTTCACCATGCTTGTTGGGAACACAAAGTTTCTTTTCATTTGCAAACCCCATTTCATACATATATATGTGGTGGTACTAGATCCAACTCGGTTTTACAGTCAAAACTGCAGGAACTTCAATCCGGCACTAGGAAACAGACTGAGAAACCAGAGTAAAAGTTTCTCCGGCAACCCGTTCCCATTGAGCTAGATGAACGAACGTCTCTCCACATGCTCAGTTCTGTGGGATAAATGTTTGTGAAAGCCGTACTTCACCTAGCTTGTTGGGAACACATAGTTTTTATTCAGTTGCAAACTCCACTCCATATATATATATGGGGAGGTTCTAGCTCCAACTCTGTTTTACAGTGAAAACTGCAGGAACTTCAAACCGGCACTAGGAAACAGACTGAGAAACCAGAGTAAAAGTTTCTCCTGCAACCCGTTCCCTTTGTGCTTGATGAACGAACGTGTCTCCACATGCTCAGTTCTGAGGGATATGTGTGTGTGAAAGCCATGCTTCACATAGCTTGTTGGGAACACAAAGTTTCTTTTCAGTTGCAATCTCCACTCCATACATATATAAGGGGATGTACTATCTCCAACTCGGTTTTACAGTGAAAACTGCAGGAATTTCAAACCGGCACTAGGAAACAGACTGACAAACCAGAGTAAAATTTTCTCCTACAACCCGTTCCTTTTGTGCTATATGAACGAACGTCTCTCCACATGCTCAGTTCTGTGGGATAAGTGTTTGTGAAAGCCGTCCTTCATCTAGCTTGTTGGGAACACATAGTTTCTTTTCAGTTGCAAACTCCACTCCATATATATATATGGGGAGGTACTAGCTCCAAATTGGTTTTACAGTGAAAACTGCAGGAACTTCAAACAGGCACTAGGAAACAGACTGAGAAACCAGAGTAAAAGTTTCCCCTGCAACCCGTTCCCTTTGTGCTAGATGAAAGAACGTCTCTCCACATGCTCAGTTATGTGGGATAAGTGTGTGTGAAAGCCGTCCTTCACCTAGCTGGTTGGGAACACAAAGTTTCTTTTCAGTTGCAAACTCCACTCCATACATATATATGGGGAGGTTCTAGCTCCAACTCGGTTTTACAGTGAAAACTGCAGGAACTTCAAACCGGCAGTACGAAACAGACTGAGATTCTAGATTAAAAGTTTCTCCTACAACCCGTTCCCTTTGTGCTAGATGAACGAACGTCTCTCCAGATGCTCAGTTCTGAGAGATTATTGTGTGTGAAAGCCGTCCTTCAACATGCTTGTTGGGAACACAAAGATTCTTTTGACTTGCAAACTCCACTTCATACATATATATGTGGAAGTACTAGCTCCAACTCGGTTTTACATGGAAAACTGCAGGAACCTCTATCCGGCACTAGGAAACAGACTGAGAAACCAGAGTAAAAGTTTCTCCTGCAACCCGTTCCCTTTGTGCTAGATGAGCGAACGTCTCCCACAAGCTCAGTTCTGAGAGGTAATTGTGTGTGAAAGCCGTCCTTCACCTAGCTTGTTGGGAACACAAAGTTTCTTTAAGTTGCAAACTCCACTCCATACATATATATGGGGAGGTACTACCTCCAACACTGTTTTACAGACAATACTGCAGGAACTTCAAACCTTCACTAAGAAACAGACTGAGAAACCAGAGTAAAAGTTTCTCCTGCAACCAGTTCCCTTTGTGCTAGATGAACGAACGTCTCTCCACATGCTCAGTTCTGAGGGATAAGTGTGTGTGAAAGCCGTCCTTCATTTAGCTTGTTGGGAACACAAAGTTTCTTTCCAGTTGCAAACTCCACTCCATACATATATATGGGGAGGTACTAGCTCCAACCCGGTTTTACAGAGAAAACTGCAGGAACTTCAAACCGGCACTAGGAAACAGACTGAGAAACCAGAGTAAAAGTTTCTCCTGCAAACCATTCCCTTTGTGCTAGATGACGAACGTCTCTCCACATGCTCAGTTCTGTGGGATAAGTGTGTGTGAAAGCCGTCCTTCAGCTAGCTTGTTGGGAACACAAAGTTTCTTTTCATTTGCAAACTCCACTCCATACATATATATGGGGAGGTTCTAGCTCCAACTCGGTTTTACAGTGAAAACTGCAGGAAATTCAAACCGGCACTAGGAAACAGACTGAGAAACAAGAGTAAAAGTTTCTCCTGCAACCCGTTCCCTTTGTGCTAGATGAACGAAAGTCTGTCCACATGCTCAGTTCTGAGTAATAAGTGTGTGTGAAAGCCATACTTCACATAGCTTGTTGGGAACACAAAGTTTCTTTTCTGTTGCAAACTCCACTCCGTACATATATATGGGGAGGTACTAGCTCCAACTCGATTTTACAGTGAAAACTGCAGGAAATTCAAACCGGCACTAGGAAACAGACTGAGAAACCAGAGTAAAAGTTTCTCCTACAACCCGTTCCCTTTGTGCTAAATGAACGAACGTCTCTCCACATGCTCATTTCTGAGAGATAAGTGTGTGTGAAACCCGTCCTTCAGCTAGCTTGTTGGGAACACAAAGATTCTTTTCAGTTGCAAACTCCACTCCATTCAAATATAGTGGGAGGCACTAGCTCCAACTCTGTTTTACAGTGAAAACTGCAGGAACTTCAAACCGGCACTAGGAAACAGACTGAGAAACCAGAGTAAAAGTTTCCCCTGCAACCCGTTCCCTTTGTGCTAGATGAAAGAACGTCTCTCCACATGCTCAGTTATGTGGGATAAGTGTGTGTGAAAGCCGTCGTTCACCTAGCTGGTTGGGAACACAAAGTTTCTTTTCAGTTGCAAACTCCACTCCATACATATATATGGGGAGGTTCTAGCTCCAACTCGGTTTTACAGTGAAAACTGCAGGAACTTCAAACCGGCAGTACGAAACAGACTAAGATTCTAGAGTAAAAGTTTCTCCTACAACCCGTTCCCTTTGTGCTAGATGAACGAACGTCTCTCCAGATGCTCAGTTCTGAGAGATAAGTGTATTTGAAAGCCGTCCTTCAACATGCTTGTTGGGAACACATAGTTTCTTTTCATTTGCAAAAACCACTTCATACATATATATGTGGTGGTACTAGCTCCAACTCGGTTTTACAGTGAAAACTGCAGGAACTTCAAACCGGCACTAGGAAAATGACTGAGAAACCAGAGTAAAAGTTTCTCCTGCAACCCGTTCCCATTGTGCTAGATGAACGAACGTCTCTCCACATGCTCAGTTCTGAGAGAAAAGTGTATGTGAAAGCCTTCCTTCACCTAGCTTGTTGGGAACACAAAATTTCTTTTTAGTTGCTAACTCCAATCCATACATATATATGGGGAGGTACTAGTTCCAAATTGGTTTTACAGTGAAAACTGCAGGAACTTCAAACAGGCACTAGGAAACAGACTGAGAAACCAGAGTAAAAGTTTCCCCTGCAACCCGTTCCCTTTGTGCTAGATGAAAGAACGTCTCTCCACATGCTCAGTTATGTGGGATAAGTGTGTGTGAAAGCCGTCCTTCACCTAGCTGGTTGGGAACACAAAGTTTCTTTTCAGTTGCAAACTCCACTCCATACATATATATGGGGAGGTTCTAGCTCCAACTCGGTTTTACAGTGAAAACTGCAGGAACTTCAAACCGGCAGTACGAAACAGACTGAGATTCTAGAGTAAAAGTTTCTCCTACAACCCGTTCCCTTTGTGCTAGATGAACGAACGTCTCTCCAGATGCTCAGTTCTGAGAGATAAGTGTATTTGAAAGCCGTCCTTCAACATGCTTGTTGGGAACACATAGTTTCTTTTCATTTGCAAAAACCACTTCATACATATATATGTGGTGGTACTAGCTCCAACTCGGTTTTACAGTGAAAACTGCAGGAACTTCAAACCGGCACTAGGAAAAAGACTGAGAAACCAGAGTAAAAGTTTCTCCTGCAACCCGTTCCCATTGTGCTAGATGAACGAACGTCTCTCCCCATGCTCAGTTCTGAGAGATAAGTGTATGTGAAAGCCTTCCTTCACCTAGCTTGTTGGGAACACAAAATTTCTTTTTAGTTGCTAACTCCAATCCATACATATATATGGGGAGGTTCTAGCTCCAACTCGGTTTTACAGTTAAAACTGCAGGAACTTCAAACCGGCACTCGGAAAAAGACTGAGAAACCAGATTAAAACATTCTCCTGCAACCCGTTCCCTTTGTGCTAGATGAAAGAACGTCTCTCCACATGCTCAGTTATGAGGGAAAAGTGTGTGTGAAAGCCGTACTTCACCTAGCTTGTTGGGAACACAAAGTTTCTTTTCAGTTGCAATGCCTACTCCATACATATATATGGGGTGGTACTAGCTCCAACTCGGTTTTACAGTGAAAACTGCAGGAAATTCAAACCGGCACTAGGAAACAGACTGAGAATCCAGAGTAATAGTTTTTCCTACAACCCGTTCCTTTGTGCTAGATGAACGAACCTCTCTCCACATGCTCAGTTCTGAGGGATAAATGTGTGTGAAAGCCTTACTTCACATATCTTGTAGGAAACCCAATGTTTCTTTTCAGTTGCAAACTCCACTCCATACATATATATGGGGAGGTACTACCTCCAACTCGGTTTTACAGTGAAAACTGCAGGAAATTCAAACCGGCACTAGGAAACAGACTGAGAAACCAGAGTAAAAGTTTCCCCTGCAACGCGTTCCCTTTATGCTAGATGAATGAACCTCTCTCCACATTCTCAGTTCTGAGAGATAATTGTGTGTGAAAGCCGTCCTTCACCTAGCTTGTTGGGAACACAAAGTTTCTTTTCAGTTGCAAACTCAACTCCATACATATATATGGGGAGGTACTAGCTCCAACACGGTTTTACAGTGAAAACTGCAGGAACTTCAAACCGGCACTAGGAAACAGACTGAGAAACCAGAGTAAAAGTTTCTCCTGCAACCCCTTCCCTTTGTGATAGATGAACGAACGTCTCTCCACATGCTCAGTTCTGTGGGATAAGTGTTTGTAAAAGCCGTCCTTCACCTAGCTTGTTGGGAACACAAACATTCTTTTCAGTTGCAAACTCCACTCCATATATATATATGGGGAGGTACTAGCTCCAACTCTGTTTTACAGTGAAAACTGCAGGAACTTCAAACCGGCACTAGGAAACAGACTGAGAAACCAGAGTAAAAGTTTCTCCTGCAACCCGTTCCCTTTGTGCTAGATGAACGAACGTCTCTACACATGCTCAGTTCTGAGAGATTATTGTGTGTGAAAGCCGTCCTTCAACATGCTTGTTGGGAACACAAAGATTCTTTTGACTTGCAAACTCCACTTCATACATATATATGTGGAAGTACTAGCTCCAACTCGGTTTTACATGGAAAACTGCAGGAACCTCTATCCGGCACTAGGAAACAGACTGAGAAACCAGAGTAAAAGTTTCTCCTGCAACCCGTTCCCTTTGTGCTAGATGAGCGAACGTCTCCCACAAGCTCAGTTCTGAGAGGTAATTGTGTGTGAAAGCCGTCCTTCACCTAGCTTGTTGGGAACACAAAGTTTCTTTAAGTTGCAAACTCCACTCCATACATATATATGGGGAGGTACTACCTCCAACACTGTTTTACAGACAATACTGCAGGAACTTCAAACCTTCACTAAGAAACAGACTGAGAAACCAGAGTAAAAGTTTCTCCTGCAACCCGTTCCCTTTGTGCTAGATGAACGAACGTCTCTCCACATGCTCAGTTCTGAGGGATAAGTGTGTGTGAAAGCCGTCCTTCATTTAGCTTGTTGGGAACACAAAGTTTCTTTCCAGTTGCAAACTCCACTCCATACATATATATGGGGAGGTACTAGCTCCAACCCGGTTTTACAGAGAAAACTGCAGGAACTTCAAACCGGCACTAGGAAACAGACTGAGAAACCAGAGTAAAAGTTTCTCCTGCAAACCATTCCCTTTGTGCTAGATGACGAACGTCTCTCCACATGCTCAGTTCTGTGGGATAAGTGTGTGTGAAAGCCGTCCTTCAGCTAGCTTGTTGGGAACACAAAGTTTCTTTTCATTTGCAAACTCCACTCCATACATATATATGGGGAGGTTCTAGCTCCAACTCGGTTTTACAGTGAAAACTGCAGGAAATTCAAACCGGCACTAGGAAACAGACTGAGAAACAAGAGTAAAAGTTTCTCCTGCAACCCGTTCCCTTTGTGCTAGATGAACGAAAGTCTGTCCACATGCTCAGTTCTGAGTAATAAGTGTGTGTGAAAGCCATACTTCACATAGCTTGTTGGGAACACAAAGTTTCTTTTCTGTTGCAAACTCCACTCCGTACATATATATGGGGAGGTACTAGCTCCAACTCGATTTTACAGTGAAAACTGCAGGAAATTCAAACCGGCACTAGGAAACAGACTGAGAAACCAGAGTAAAAGTTTCTCCTACAACCCGTTCCCTTTGTGCTAAATGAACGAACGTCTCTCCACATGCTCATTTCTGAGAGATAAGTGTGTGTGAAACCCGTCCTTCAGCTAGCTTGTTGGGAACACAAAGATTCTTTTCAGTTGCAAACTCCACTCCATTCAAATATAGTGGGAGGCACTAGCTCCAACTCTGTTTTACAGTGAAAACTGCAGGAACTTCAAACCGGCACTAGGAAACAGACTGAGAAACCAGAGTAAAAGTTTCCCCTGCAACCCGTTCCCTTTGTGCTAGATGAAAGAACGTCTCTCCACATGCTCAGTTATGTGGGATAAGTGTGTGTGAAAGCCGTCGTTCACCTAGCTGGTTGGGAACACAAAGTTTCTTTTCAGTTGCAAACTCCACTCCATACATATATATGGGGAGGTTCTAGATCCAACTCGGTTTTACAGTGAAAACTGCAGGAACTTCAAACCGGCAGTACGAAACAGACTAAGATTCTAGAGTAAAAGTTTCTCCTACAACCCGTTCCCTTTGTGCTAGATGAACGAACGTCTCTCCAGATGCTCAGTTCTGAGAGATAAGTGTATTTGGAAGCCGTCCTTCAACATGCTTGTTGGGAACACATAGTTTCTTTTCATTTGCAAAAACCACTTCATACATATATATGTGGTGGTACTAGCTCCAACTCGGTTTTACAGTGAAAACTGCAGGAACTTCAAACCGGCACTAGGAAAAAGACTGAGAAACCAGAGTAAAAGTTTCTCCTGCAACCCGTTCCCATTGTGCTAGATGAACGAACGTCTCTCCACATGCTCAGTTCTGAGAGAAAAGTGTATGTGAAAGCCTTCCTTCACCTAGCTTGTTGGGAACACAAAATTTCTTTTTAGTTGCTAACTCCAATCCATACATATATATGGGGAGGTTCTAGCTCCAACTCGGTTTTACAGTTAAAACTGCAGGAACTTCAAACCGGCACTCGGAAAAAGACTGAGAAACCAGATTAAAACATACTCCTGCAACCCGTTCCCTTTGTGCTAGATGAAAGAACGTCTCTCCACATGCTCAGTTCTGAGGGATAAGTGTGTGTGAAAGCCGTACTTCACCTAGCTTGTTGGGAACACAAAGTTTCTTTTCAGTTGCAATCCCTACTCCATACATATATATGGGGTGGTACTAGCTCCAACTCGGTTTTACAGTGAAAACTGCAGGAAATTCAAACCGGCACTAGGAAACAGACTGAGAATCCAGAGTAATAGTTTTTCCTACAACCCGTTCCTTTGTGCTAGATGAACGAACCTCTCTCCACATGCTCAGTTCTGAGGGATAAATGTGTGTGAAAGCCGTACTTCACATATCTTGTAGGAAACCCAATGTTTCTTTTCAGTTGCAAACTCCACTCCATACATATATATGGGGAGGTACTACCTCCAACTCGGTTTTACAGTGAAAACTGCAGGAAATTCAAACCGGCACTAGGAAACAGACTGAGAAACCAGAGTAAAAGTTTCCCCTGCAACGCGTTCCCTTTATGCTAGATGAATGAACCTCTCTCCACATTCTCAGTTCTGAGAGATAATTGTGTGTGAAAGCCGTCCTTCACCTAGCTTGTTGGGAACACAAAGTTTCTTTTCAGTTGCAAACTCAACTCCATACATATATATGGGGAGGTACTAGCTCCAACACGGTTTTACAGTGAAAACTGCAGGAACTTCAAACCGGCACTAGGAAACAGATTGAGAAACCAGAGTAAAAGTTTCTCCTGCAACCCCTTCCCTTTGTGATAGATGAACGAACGTCTCTCCACATGCTCAGTTCTGTGGGATAAGTGTTTGTAAAAGCCGTCCTTCACCTAGCTTGTTGGGAACACAAACATTCTTTTCAGTTGCAAACTCCACTCCATATATATATATGGGGAGGTACTAGCTCCAACTCTGTTTTACAGTGAAAACTGCAGGAACTTCAAACCGGCACTAGGAAACAGACTGAGAAACCAGAGTAAAAGTTTCTCCTGCAACCCGTTCCCTTTGTGCTAGATGAACGAACGTCTCTCCACATGCTCAGTTCTGAGAGATTATTGTGTGTGAAAGCCGTCCTTCAACATGCTTGTTGGGAACACAAAGATTCTTTTGACTTGCAAACTCCACTTCATACATATATATGTGGAAGTACTAGCTCAAACTCGGTTTTACATGGAAAACTGCAGGAACCTCTATCCGGCACTAGGAAACAGACTGAGAAACCAGAGTAAAAGTTTCTCCTGCAACCCGTTCCCTTTGTGCTAGATGAGCGAACGTCTCCCTCATGCTCAGTTCTGAGAGGTAATTGTGTGTGAAAGCCGTCCTTCACCTAGCTTGTTGGGAACACAAAGTTTCTTTAAGTTGCAAACTCCACTCCATACATATATATGGGGAGGTACTACCTCCAACACTGTTTTACAGACAAAACTGCAGGAACTTCAAACCTTCACTAAGAAACAGACTGAGAAACCAGAGTAAAAGTTTCTCCTGCAAACCGTTCCCTTTGTGCTAGATGAACGAACGTCTCTCCACATGCTCAGTTCTGAGGGATAAGTGTGTGTGAAAGCCGTCCTTCACTTAGCGTGTTGGGAACACAAAGTTTCTTTCCAGTTGCAAACTCCACTCCATACATATATATGGGGAGGTTCTAGCTCCAACTCGGTTTTACAGTGAAAACTGCAGGAAATTCAAACCGGCACTAGGAAACAGACTGAGAAACCAGAGTAAAAGTTTCTCCTGCAACCCGTTCCCTTTGTGCTAGATGAACGAAAGTCTGTCCACATGCTCAGTTCTGAGTAATAAGTGTGTGTGAAAGCCATACTTCACATAGCTTGTTGGGAACACAAAGTTTCTTTTCTGTTGCAAACTCCACTCCGTACATATATATGGGGAGGTACTAGCTCCAACTCGATTTTACAGTGAAAACTGCAGGAACTTCAAACCGGCACTAGGAAACAAACTGAGAAACCAGAGTAAAAGTTTCTCCTACAACCCGTTCCCTTTGTGCTAAATGAACGAACGTCTCTCCACATGCTCATTTCTGAGAGATAAGTGTGTGTGAAACCCGTCCTTCAGCTAGCTTGTTGGGAACACAAAGATTCTTTTCAGTTGCAAACTCCACTCCATTCAAATATAGTGGGAGGCACTAGCTCCAACTCTGTTTTACAGTGAAAACTGCAGGAACTTCAAACCGGCACTAGGAAACAGACTGAGAAACCAGAGTAAAAGTTTCTCCTGCAAACCTTTCCCTTTGTGCTAGATGAACGAACGTCTCTCCACATGCTCAGTTCTGAGAGATAAGTGTGTGTGAAAGCCGTCCTTCACGTAGCTTGTTGGGAACACAAAGTTACTTTTCAGTTGCAAACTCCACTCCATACATATATATGGGGAGGTTCTAGCTTCATCTCGGTTTTACAGTGAAAACTGCAGGAACTTCAAACCGGCACTAGGAAACAAACTGAGAATCCAGAGAAAAAGTTTCTCCTACAAACTGTTCACTTTGTGCTAGATGAACGAACGTCTCATCACATGCTCAGTTCTGTGGGATAAGTGTTTGTGAAATCCCTCCTTCACCTAGCTTGTTGGGAACACAAATTTTCTTTTCAGTTGCAAACTCCAATCCATATATATATATGGGGAGGTACTAGCTCCAACTCGATTTTACAGTGAAAACTGCAGGAACTTCAAACCGGCACTAGGAAACAGACTGAGAAAACAGAGTAAAAGTTTCTCCTACAACCCGTTCCCTTTGTTATAGATGAACGAAAGTCTCTCCACATGCTCAGTTCTGTGGGATAAGTGTGTGTGAAAGCCGCCCCTCACATAGCTTGTTGGGAACACAAAGTTTCTTTTCAGTTGCAAACACCACTAAATACATATATATGGGGAGGTTCTAGCTCCAACTCGGTTTTACAGTGAAAACTGCAGGAACATCAAACCGGCACTAGGAAACAGACTGAGAAACCAGAGTAAAAGTTTCTCCGGCAACCCGTTCCCATTGTGCTAGATGAACGAACATCTCTCCACATGCTCAGTTAAGTGGGATAAGTGTGTGTGAAAGCCGTCCTTCACTTAGCTTGTTGGGAACACAAACATTCTTTTCAGTTGCAAACTCCACTCCATATATATATATGGGGAGGTACTAGCTCCAACTCTGTTTTACAGTGAAAACTGCAGGAACTTCAAACCGGCACTAGGAAACAGACTGAGAAACCAGAGTAAAAGTTTCTCCTGCAACCCGTTCCCTTTGTGCTAGATGAACGAACGTCTCTCCACATGCTCAGTTCTGAGTGATAAGTGTGTGTGAAAGCCGTCCTTCACTTAGCTTGTTGGGAACACAAAGTTTCTTTCCAGTTGCAAACTCCACTCCATACATATATATGGGGAGGTACTAGCTCCAACTCGGTTTTACAGAGAAAACTGCAGGAACTTCAAACCGGCACTAGGAAACAGACTGAGAAATCAGAGTAAAAGTTTCTCCTGCTAACCATTCCCTTTGTGCTAGATGAACGAACGTCTCTCCACATGCTCAGTTCTGTGGGATAAGTGTGTGTGAAAGCCGTCCTTCAGCTAGCTTGTTGGGAACACAAAGTTTCTTTTCATTTGCAAACTCCACTCCATACATATATATGGGGAGGTTCTAGCTCCAACTCGGTTTTACAGTGAAAACTGCAGGAAATTCAAACCGGCACTAGGAAACAGACTGAGAAACCAGAGTAAAAGTTTCTCCTGCAACCCGTTCCCTTTGTGCTAGATGAACGAAAGTCTGTCCACATGCTCAGTTCTGAGGGATAAGTGTGTGTGAAAGCCATACTTCACATAGCTTGTTGGGAACACAAAGTTTCTTTTCTGTTGCAAACTCCACTCCGTACATATATATGGGGAGGTACTAGCTCCAACTCGATTTTACAGTGAAAACTGCAGGAACTTCAAACCGGCACTAGGAAACAGACTGAGAAACCAGAGTAAAAGTTTCTCCTACAACCCGTTCCCTTTGTGCTAAATGAACGAACGTCTCTCCACATGCTCATTTCTGAGAGATAAGTGTGTGTGAAACCCGTCCTTCAGCTAGCTTGTTGGGAACACAAAGATTCTTTTCAGTTGCAAACTCCACTCCATTCAAATATAGTGGGAGGCACTAGCTCCAACTCTGTTTTACTGTGAAAACTGCAGGAACTTCAAACCGGCACTAGGAAACAGACTGAGAAACCAGAGTAAAAGTTTCTCCTGCAAACCTTTCCCTTTGTGCTAGATGAACGAACGTCTCTCCACATGCTCAGTTCTGAGAGATAAGTGTGTGTGAAAGCCGTCCTTCACATAGCTTTTTGGGAACACAAAGTTACTTTTCAGTTGCAAACTCCACTCCATACATATATATATGGGGAGGTTCTAGCTTCATCTCGGTTTTACAGTGAAAACTGCAGGAACTTCAAACCGGCACTAGGAAACAAACTGAGAATCCAGAGGAAAAGTTTCTCCTACAAACCGTTCACTTTGTGCTAGATGAACGAACGTCTCTCCACATGCTCAGTTCTATGGGATAAGTGTTTGTGAAATCCCTCCTACACCTAGCTTGTTGGGAACACAAATTTTCTTTTCAGTTGCAAACTCCAATCCATATATATATATGGGGAGGTACTAGCTCCAACTCGGTTTTACAGTGAAAACTGCAGGAACTTCAAACCGGCACTAGGAAACAGACTGAGAAACCAGAGTAAAAGTTTCTCCTGCAACCCGTTCCCTTTGTGCTAGATGAGCGAACGTCTCCCACATGATCAGTTCTGAGAGGTAAGTGTGTGTGAAAGCCGTTCTTCACCTAGCTTGTTGGGAACACAAAGTTTCCTTAAGTTGCAAACTCCAATCCATACATATATATGGGGAGGTACTAGCTCCAACTCTGTTTTACAGAGAAAACTGCAGGAACTTCAAACCTTCACTAAGAAACAGACTGAGAATCCAGAGTAAAAGTTTCTCCTGCAACCCGTTCCCTTTGTGCTAGATGAACGAACGTCTCTCCACATGCTCATTTCTGAGAGATAAGTCTGTGTGAAAGCCGTCCTTCACCTAGCTTGTTGGGAACACAAAGTTTCTTTTCAGTTGCCAACACCACTCCATACATATATATGGGGAGGTTCTAGCTCCAACTCGGTTTTACAGTGAAAACTGCAGGAACTTCAAACCGGTACTAGGTAACAGACTGAGAAACCAGAGTAAAAGTTTCTTCTATAATCCGTTCCCTTTGTGCTAGATGAACGAACGTCTCTCCACATGCTAAGTTCTGAGTGATAATTATGTGTGAAAGCCGTCCTTCACTTAGCTTGTTGGGAACACAAATTTCTTTCCAGTTGCAAACTCCACTCCATACATATATATGGGGAGGTACTAGCTCCAACCCGGGTTTACAGAGAAAACTGCAGGAACTTCAATCCGGCACTAGGAAACAGACTGAGAAACCAGAGTAAAAGTTTCTCCTGCAACCCGTTCCCTTTGTGCTAGATGAACGAACGTCTCTCCACATGCTCAGTTCTGAGAGATAAGTGTGTGTGAAAGCCGTCCTTCACCTAGCTTGTTGGGAACACAAAGTTTCTTTAAATTGCATACTACACTACATACATATATATGGGGAGGTACTAGCTCCAACTCGGTTTTACAGTGAAAACTGCAGGAACTTCAAACCGGAACTAGGAAACAGACTGAGAAAACAGAGTAAAAGTTTCTCCTACAACCCGTTCCCTTTGTGCTAAATGAACGAACGTCTCTCCACATGCTCAGTTCTGTGGGATAAGTGTGTGTGAAAGCCGTCCTTCAGCTAGCTTGTTGGGAACACAAAGTTTCTTTTCAGTTGCAAACTCCACTCCATACATATATATGGTGAGGTTCTAGCTCCAACTCGGTTTTACAGTGAAAACTGCAGGAAATTCAAACCGGCACTAGGAAACAGACTGAGAAACCAGAGTAAAAGTTTCTCCTGCAACCCGTTCCCTTTGTGCTAGATGAACGAAAGTCTGTCCACATGCTCATTTCTGAGGGATAAGTGTGTGTGAAAGCCATACTTCACATAGCTTGTTGGGAACACAAAGTTTCTTTTCTGTTGCAAACTCCACTCCATACATATATATGGGGAGGTACTAGCTCCAACTCGGTTTTACAGTGAAAACTGCAGGAACTTCTAAGCGGCACTAGGAAACAGACTGAGAAACCAGAGTAAAAGTTTCTCCTACAACCCGTTCCATTTGTGCTAAATGAACGAACGTCTCTCCACATGCTCATTTCTGAGAGATAAGTGTGTGTGAAAGCCGTCCTTCAGCTAGCTTGTTGGGAACACAAAGTTTCTTTTCAGTTGCAAACTCCACTCCATACAAATATAGTGGGAGGCACTAGCTCCAACTCTGTTTTACAGTGAAAACTGAAGGAACTTCAAACCGGCACTAGGAAACAGACTGAGAAACCAGAGTAAAAGTTTCTCCTGCAAACCGTTCCCTTTGTGCTAGATGAACGAAAGTCTCTCCACATGCTCAGTTCTGTGGGATAAGTGTGTGTGAATGCCGTCCTTCACATAGCTTGTTGGGAACACATAATTTCTTTTCAGTTGCAAACACCACTCCATACATATATATTGGGAGGTTCTAGCTCCAACTCGGTTTTACTGTGAAAACTGCAGGAACGTCAAACCGGCACTAGGAAACAGACTGACAAACCAGAGAAAAAGTTTCTCCTGCAACCCGTTCCCTTTGTGCTAGATGAACGAACGTCTCTCCAGATGCTCAGATCTGAGAGATATGTGTGTGTGAAAGCCGTCCTTCACCTAGCTTGTTGGGAACACAAATTTTCTTTCCAGTTGCCAACTCCACTCCATATATATATATGGGGAGGTACAAGCTCCAACTCGGTTTTACTGTGAAAACTGCAGGAACTTCAAACCAGCACTAGGAAACAGACTGTGAAACCAGAGTAAAACATTCTCCTGCAACCCGTTCCCTTTGTGCTAGTTGAACGAACGTCTCTCCACATGCTCAGTTCTGAGGTATAAGTGTGTGTGAAAGCCATACTTCACATAGCTTGTTGGGAACACACAGTTAATTTTCAGTTGTAAACTCCACTCCATATATATATATGGGGAAGTACTAGGTCCAACTCCGTTTTACAGTGAAAACAGCAGGAACTTCAAACCGGCACTACGAAACAGACTGAGAAACCAGAGTAAAAGTTTCTCCTACAACTCGTTCCCTTTGTGCTACATGAACGAACGTCTCTCCAGATGCTCGGTTCTGAGAGATAAGTGTGTTTGAAAGCCTTTCTTCACCATGCTTTTCTGAACACAAAGTTTCTTTTCATTTGCCAACTCCACTTCATACTTATATATGTGGTGGTACTAGATCCAACTCGGTTTTACAGTGAAAACTGCAGGAACTTCAAAGCGGCACTAGGAAACAGACTGAGAAACCAGAGTAAAATTTTCTCCTACAACCCGTTCCTTTTGTTCTAGATGAACGAACGTCTCTCCACATGCTCAGATCTGTGGGATAAGTGTGTGTGAAAGCCGTACTTCAACTAGCTTGTTGGGAACACAAAGTTTCTTTTCAGTTGCAAACTCCACTCCATACATATATATGGGGAGGTTCTAGCTCCAACTCGGATTTACAGTGAAAACTGCAGGAACTTCAACCCGGCACTAGGAAACAGACTGAGAAACCAGAGTAAAAGTTTCTCCTGCAACCCGTTCCCTTTGTGCTTGATGAACGAACGTCTCTCCACATGCTCAGTTCTGAGGGATATGTGTGTGTGAAAGCCATGCTTCACATGGCTTGTTGGGAACACAAAGTTTCTTTTCAGTTGCAATCTAAACTCCATACATATATAAGGGGATGTACTATCTCCAACTCGGTTTTACAGTGAAAACTGCAGGAATTTCAAACCGGCACTAGGAAACAGACTGAGAAACCAGAGTAAAAGTTTCTCCTGCAACCCGTTCCCATTGTGCTATATGAACGAAAGTCTCTCCACATGCTCAGTTCTGAGAGATAAGTGTGTGTGAAAGCCGTCCTTCACCTAGCTTGTTGGGAACACAAAATTTCTTTTCAGTTGCGAACTCCAATCCATACATATATATGGGGAGGTTCTAGCTCCAACTCGGTATTACAGTGAAAACTGCATGAACTTCAAACTGGCACTCGGAAACAGACTGAGAAACCATAGTAAAAGTTTCTCCTGCAACTTGTTCCCATTGTGCTTGATGAACGAACGTCTCTCCACATGCACAGTTCTGAGGGATATGTGTGTGTGAAAGCCGTACTTCAAGTAGCTTGTTGGGTACACAAAATTACTTTTCAGTTGCAAACCATAATCCATACATATATATGGGGAGGTACTAGCTCCAACTCGGTTTTACAGTGAAAACTGCAGGATCTTCAAACCGGCACTATGTAACAGAATAAGAAACCAGAGTAAAAGTTTCTCCTACAACCCGTTCCCTTTGTGCTAGATGAACGAACGTCTCTCCAGATGCTCAGTTCTGAGAGATAAGTGTGTGTGAAAGCCGTCCTTCACCTAGCTTGTTGGGAACACAAAGTTTCTTTTCAGTTGCAAACACCACTTCATACATATATATTTGGAGGTACTAGCTCCAACTCGGTTTTACAGTGAAAACTGCAGGAACGTCAAACCGGCACTAGGAAACAGACTGACAAACCAGAGAAAAAGTTTCTCCTGCAACCCGTTCCCTTTGTGCTAGATGAACGAACGTCTCCCACATGCTCAGTTCTGAGAGATATGTGTGTGTGAAAGCCGTCCTTCACCTAGCTTGTTGGGAACACAAAGTTTCTTCTCAGATGCAAACACCACTCCTTACATATATATGGGGAGGTACTAGCTCCAACTCGATTTTACAGTGAAAACTGCAGGAACTTCAAACCGGCACTAGGAAACAGACTGAGAAACCAGAGTAAAATTTTCTCCTACAACCCGTTCCTTTTGTTCTAGATGAACGAACGTCTCTCCACATGCTCAGATCTGTGGGATAAGTGTGTGTGAAAGCCGTACTTCAACTAGCTTGTTGGGAACACAAAGTTTCTTTTCAGTTGCAAACTCCACTCCATACATATATATGGGGAGGTTCTAGCTCCAACTCGGATTTACAGTGAAAACTGCAGGAACTTCAACCCGGCACTAGGAAACAGACTGAGAAACCAGAGTAAAAGTTTCTCCTGCAACCCGTTCCCTTTGTGCTTGATGAACGAACGTCTCTCCACATGCTCAGTTCTGAGGGATATGTGTGTGTGAAAGCCATGCTTCACATGGCTTGTTGGGAACACAAAGTTTCTTTTCAGTTGCAATCTAAACTCCATACATATATAAGGGGATGTACTATCTCCAACTCGGTTTTACAGTGAAAACTGCAGGAATTTCAAACCGGCACTAGGAAACAAACTGACAAACCAGAGTAAAATTTTCTCCTACAACCCGTTCCTTTTGTGCTATATGAACGAACGTCTCTCCACATGCTCAGTTCTGTGGGATAATGTTTGTGAAAGCCGTCCTTCACCTTGCTTGTTGGGAACACATTGTTTCTTTTCAGTTGCAAACTCCACTCCATATATATATATGGGGAGGTACTAGCTCCAACTCGGTTTTACAGTGAAAACTGAAGGAACTTCAAACCGGCACTAGGAAACAGACTGAGAAAACAGAGTAAAAGTTTCCCCTGCAACCCGTTCCCTTTGTGCTAGATGAACGAACGTCTCTCCACATGATCAGTTCTCTGGGATAAGTGTGTGTGAAAGCCGTCCTTCACCTAGCTTGTTGGGAACACAAAGTTTCTTTTAAGTTGCAATCTCCACTCCATACATATATATGGGGAGGTTCTAGCTCCAACTCGGTTTTACAGTGAAAACTGCGGGAAATTCAAACCGGCACTAGGAAACAGACTGCGAATCCAGAGTAAAAGTTTCTCCTGCAACCCGTTCCCTTTGTGCTAGATGAACGAACGTCTCTCCAGATGCTCGGTTCTGAGAGATAAGTGTGTTTGAAAGCCGTTCTTCACCATGCTTGTTCTGAACACAAAGTTTCTTTTCATTTGCCAACTCCACTTCATACATATATATGTGTGGTACTAGATCCAACTCGGTTTTACAGTGAAAACTGCAGGAACTTCAAAGCGGCACTAGGAAACAGACTGAGAAACCAGAGTAATAGTTTCTCCTGCAACCCGTTCCCATTGTGCTAGATGAACGAACGTCTCTCCACATGCTCAGTTCTGAGAGATAAGTGTGTGTGAAAGACGTCCTTCACCTAGCTTGTTGGGAACACAAAATTTCTTTTCAGTTGCAAACTCCAATCCATACATATATATGGGGAGGTTCTAGCTCCAACTCGGTATTACAGTGAAAACTGCATGAACTTCAAACCGGCACTCGGAAACAGACTGAGAAACCAGAGTAAAAGTTTCTCCTGCAACCTGTTCCCACTATGCTTGATGAACGAACGTCTCTCCACATGCTCAGTTCTGAGGGATATGTGTGTGTGAAAGCCGTACTTCAAGTAGCTTGTTGGGAACACAAAGTTTCTTTTCAGTTGCAAACCCTACTCCATACATATATATGGGGAGGTACTAGCTCCAACTCGGTTTTACAGTGAAAACTGCAGGATCTTCAAACCGGCACTACGTAACAGAATAAGAAACCAGAGTAAAAGTTTCTCCTGCAACCCGTTCCCTTTGTGCTAGATGAACGAACGTCTCCCACATGCTCAGTTCTGAGAGATATGTGTGTGTGTAAGCCGTCCTTCACCTAGCTTGTTGGGAACACAAAGTTTCTTTTCAGATGCAAACTCCACTCCATACATATATATGGGGAGGTACTAGCTCCAACTCGATTTTACAGTGAAAACTGCAGGAACTTCAAACCGGCACTAGGAAACAGACTGAGAAACCAGAGTAAAATTTTCTCCTACAACCCGTTCCTTTTGTTCTAGATGAACGAACGTCTCTCCACATGCTCAGATCTGTGGGATAAGTGTGTGTGAAAGCCGTACTTCAACTAGCTTGTTGGGAACACAAAGTTTCTTTTCAGTTGCAAACTCCACTCCATATATATATATGGGGAGGTTCTAGCTCCAACTCGGATTTACAGTGAAAACTGCAGGAACTTCAACCCGGCACTAGGAAACAGACTGAGAAACCAGAGTAAAAGTTTCTCCTGCAACCCGTTCCATTTGTGCTTGATGAACGAACGTCTCTCCACATGCTCAGTTCTGAGGGATATGTGTGTGTGAAAGCCATGCTTCACATGGCTTGTTGGGAACACAAAGTTTCTTTTCAGTTGCAATCTAAACTCCATACATATATAAGGGGATGTACTATCTCCAACTCGGTTTTACAGTGAAAACTGCAGGAATTTTAAACCGGCACTAGGAAACACACTGACAAACCAGAGTAAAATTTTCTCCTACAACCCGTTCCTTTTGTGCTATATGAACGAACGTCTCTCCACATGCTCAGTTCTGTGGGATAATGTTTGTGAAAGCCGTCCTTCACCTTGCTTGTTGGGAACACATAGTTTCTTTTCAGTTGCAAACTCCACTCCATGTATATATATGGGGAGGTACTAGCTCCAACTCGGTTTTACAGTGAAAACTGCAGGAACTTCAAACCGGCACTAGGAAACAGACTGAGAAACCAGAGTAAAATTTTCTCCTACAACCCGTTCCTTTTGTTCTAGATGAACGAACGTCTCTCCACATGCTCAGATCTGTGGGATAAGTGTGTGTGAAAGCCGTACTTCAACTAGCTTGTTGGGAACACAAAGTTTCTTTTCAGTTGCAAACTCCACTCCATACATATATATGGGGAGGTTCTAGCTCCAACTCGGATTTACAGTGAAAACTGCAGGAACTTCAACCCGGCACTAGGAAACAGACTGAGAAACCAGAGTAAAAGTTTCTCCTGCAACCCGTTCCCTTTGTGCTTGATGAACGAACGTCCCTCCACATGCTCAGTTCTGAGGGATATGTGTGTGTGAAAGCCATGCTTCACATGGCTTGTTGGGAACACAAAGTTTCTTTTCAGTTGCAATCTAAACTCCATACATATATAAGGGGATGTACTATCTCCAACTCGGTTTTACAGTGAAAACTGCAGGAATTTTAAACCGGCACTAGGAAACACACTGACAAACCAGAGTAAAATTTTCTCCTACAACCCGTTCCTTTTGTGCTATATGAACGAACGTCTCTCCACATGCTCAGTTCTGTGGGATAATGTTTGTGAAAGCCGTCCTTCACCTTGCTTGTTGGGAACACATAGTTTCTTTTCAGTTGCAAACTCCACTCCATATATATATATGGGGAGGTACTAGCTCCAACTCGGTTTTACAGTGAAAACTGCAGGAACTTCAAACCGGCACTAGGAAACAGACTGAGAAAACAGAGTAAAAGTTTCCCCTGCAACCCGTTCCCTTTGTGCTAAATGAACGAACGTCTCTCCACATGATCAGTTCTCTGGGATAAGTGTGTGTGAAAGCCGTCCTTCACCTAGCTTGTTGGGAACACAAAGATTCTTTTAAGTTGCAATCTCCACTCCATACATATATATGGGGAGGTTCTAGCTCCAACTCGGTTTTACAGTGAAAACTGCGGGAAATTCAAACCGGCACTAGGAAACAGACTGCGAAACCAGAGTAAAAGTTTCTCCTGCAAACCGTTCCCTTTGTGCTAGATGAACGAACGTCTCTCCAGATGCTCGGTTCTGAGAGATAAGTGTGTTTGAAAGCCGTTCTTCACCATGCTTGTTCTGAACACAAAGTTTCTTTTCATTTGCCAACTCCACTTCATACATATATATGTGTGGTACTAGATCCAACTCGGTTTTACAGTGAAAACTGCAGGAACTTCACAGCGGCACTAGGAAACAGACTGAGAAACCAGAGTAATAGTTTCTCCTGCAACCCGTTCCCATTGTGCTAGATGAACGAACGTCTCTCCACATGCTCAGTTCTGAGAGATAAGTGTGTGTGAAAGACTTCCTTCACCTAGCTTGTTGGGAACACAAAATTTCTTTTCAGTTGCAAACTCCAATCCATACATATATATGGGGAGGTTCTAGCTCCAACTCGGTATTACAGTGAAAACTGCATGAACTTCAAACCGGCACTCGGAAACAGACTGAGAAACCAGAGTAAAAGTTTCTCCTGCAACCTGTTCCCATTGTGCTTGATGAACGAACGTCTCTCCACATGCTCAGTTCTGAGGGATATGTGTGTGTGAAAGCCGTACTTCAAGTAGCTTGTTGGGAACACAAAGTTTCTTTTCAGTTGCAAACCCTACTCCATACATATATATGGGGAGGTACTAGCTCCAACTCGGTTTTACAGTGAAAACTGCAGGATCTTCAAACCGGCACTACGTAACAGAATAAGAAACCAGAGTAAAAGTTTCTCCTGCAACCCGTTCCCTTTGTGCTAGATGAACGAACGTCTCCCACATGCTCAGTTCTGAGAGATATGTGTGTGTGTAAGCCGTCCTTCACCTAGCTTGTTGGGAACACAAAGTTTCTTTTCAGATGCAAACTCCACTCCATACATATATATGGGGAGGTACTAGCTCCAACTCGGTTTTACAGTGAAAACTGCAGGAACTTCAAACCGGCACTAGGTAACAGACTGAGAAACCAGAGTAAAAGTTTCTCCTACAAACCGTTCCTTTTGTGCTAGATGAACGAACGTCTCTCCACATGCTCAGATCTGTGGGATAAGTGTGTGTGAAAGCCGTACTTCAACTAGCTTGTTGGGAACACAAAGTTTCTTTTCAGTTGCAAACTCCACTCCATACATATATATGGGGAGGTTCTAGCTCCAACTCGGTTTTACAGTGAAAACTGCAGGAACTTCAAACCGGCACTAGGTAACAGACTGAGAAACCAGAGTAAAAGTTTCTCCTACAAACCGTTCCTTTTGTGCTAGATGAACGAACGTCTCTCCACATGCTCAGTTCTGAGGGATAAGTGTGTGTGAAAGCCGTCCTTCACATATCTTGTTGGGAACAAAAAGTTTCTTTTCAGTTGCAAACTCCACTCCATACATATATATGGGGAGGTTCTAGGTCCAACGCGGGTTTACAGTGAAAACAGCAGGAACTTCAAACAGGCAGTACGAAACAGACTGAGAATCCAGAGTAAAAGTTTCTCCTACAACCCGTTCCCTTTGTGCTAGATGAACGAACGTCTCTCCAGATGCTCAGTTCTGAGAGATAAGTGTGTTTGAAAGCCGTCCTTCAACATGCTTGTTGGGAACACATAGTTTCTTTTCATTTGCAAAAACCACTTCATACATATATATGTGGTGGTACTAGATCCAACTCGGTTTTACAGTGAAAACTGCAGGAACTTCAAACCGGCACTAGGAAACAGACTGAGAAACCAGAGTAAAAGTTTCTCCTACAACCCGTTCCCATTGTGCTAGATGAACGAACGTCTCTACACATGCTCAGTTCTGAGAGATAAGTGTGTGTGAAAGCCTTCCTTCACCTAGCTTGTTGGGAACACAAAATTTCTTTTTAGTTGCTAACTCCAATCCATACATATATATGGGGAGGTTCTAGCTCCAACTCGGTTTTACAGTTAAAACTGCAGGAACTTCAAACCGGCACTCGGAAAAAGACTGAGAAACCAGATTAAAAAATTCTCCTGCAACCCGTTCCCTTTGTGCTAGATGAACGAACGTCTCTCCACATGCTCAGTTCTGAGGAAAAAGTGTGTGTGTAAGCCGTACTTCACCTAGCGTGTTGGGAACACAAAGTTTCTTTTCAGTTCTAATCCCTACTCCATACATATATATGGGGTGGTAATACCTCCAACTCGGTTTTACAGTGAAAACTGCAGGAACTTCAAACCGGCACTAGGAAACAGACTGAGAAACCAGAGTAATAGTTTCTCCTACAACCCGTTCCATTTGTGCTAGATGAACGAACCTCTCTCCACATGCTCAGTTCTGAGGGATAAATGTGTGTGAAAGCCGTCCTTCACATATCTTGTTGGGAACACAAAGTTTCTTTTCAGTTGCAAACTCCACTCCATACATATATATGGGGAGGTACTACCACCAACTCGGTTTTACAGTGAAAACTGCAGGAATTTCAAACCGGCACTAGGAAACACACTGACAAACCAGAGTAAAATTTTCTCCTACAACCCGTTCCTTTTGTGCTATATGAACGAACGTCTCTCCACATGCTCAGTTCTGTGGGATAATGTTTGTGAAAGCCGTCCTTCACCTTGCTTGTTGGGAACACATAGTTTCTTTTCAGTTGCAAACACCACTCCATATATATATATGGGGAGGTACTAGCTCCAACTCGGTTTTACAGTGAAAACTGCAGGAACT
Organism: Camelus dromedarius; assembly: GCF_036321535.1. Lineage (NCBI taxonomy): Eukaryota > Metazoa > Chordata > Mammalia > Artiodactyla > Camelidae > Camelus > Camelus dromedarius. The sequence goes on along the minus strand of NC_087470.1, from coordinate 989,817 downwards.
TCAAACCGGCACTAGAAACAGACTGAGAAAACAGAGTAAAAGTTTCCCCTGCAACCCGTTCCCTTTGTGCTAAATGAACGAACGTCTCTCCACATGATCAGTTCTCTGGGATAAGTGTGTGTGAAAGCCGTCCTTCACCTAGCTTGTTGGGAACACAAAGTTTCTTTTAAGTTGCAATCTCCACTCCATACATATATATGGGGAGGTTCTAGCTCCAACTCGGTTTTACAGTGAAAACTGCGGGAAATTCAAACCGGCACTAGGAAACAGACTGCGAAACCAGAGTAAAAGTTTCTCCTGCAACTCGTTCCCTTTGTGCTAGATGAACGAACGTCTCTCCAGATGCTCGGTTCTGAGAGATAAGTGTGTTTGTAAGCCGTTCTTCACCATGCTTGTTCTGAACACAAAGTTTCTTTTCATTTGCCAACTCCACTTCATACATATATATGTGTGGTACTAGATCCAACTCGGTTTTACAGTGAAAACTGCAGGAACTTCAAAGCGGCACTAGGAAACAGACTGAGAAACCAGAGTAATAGTTTCTCCTGCAACCCGTTCCCATTGTGCTATATGAACGAACGTCTCTCCACATGCTCAGTTCTGAGAGATAAGTGTGTGTGACAGACTTCCTTCACCTAGCTTGTTGGGAACACAAAATTTTTTTCAGTTGCAAACTCCAATCCATACATATATATGGGGAGGTTCTAGCTCCAACTCGGTATTACAGTGAAAACTGCATGAACTTCAAACCGGCACTCGGAAACAGACTGAGAAACCAGAGTAAAAGTTTCTCCTGCAACCTGTTCCCACTGTGCTTGATGAACGAACGTCTCTCCACATGCTCAGTTCTGAGGTATAGTTGTGTGTGAAAGCCGTACTTCAAGTAGCTTGTTGGGAACACAAAGTTTCTTTTCAGTTGCAAACCCTACTCCATACATATATATGGGGAGGTACTAGCTCCAACTCGGTTTTACAGTGAAAACTGCAGGATCTTCAAACCGGCACTACGTAACAGAATAATAAACCAGAGTAAAAGTTTCTCCTGCAACCCGTTCCCTTTGTGCTAGATGAACGAACGTCTCCCACATGCTCAGTTCTGAGAGATATGTGTGTGTGTAAGCCGTCCTTCACCTAGCTTGTTGGGAACACAAAGTTTCTTTTCAGATGCAAACTCCACTCCATACATATATATGGGGAGGTACTAGCTCCAACTCGGTTTTACAGTGAAAACTGCAGGAACTTCAAACCGGCACTAGGTAACAGACTGAGAAACCAGAGTAAAAGTTTCTCCTACAAACCGTTCCTTTTGTGCTAGATGAACGAACGTCTCTCCACATGCTCAGATCTGTGGGATAAGTGTGTGTGAAAGCCGTACTTCAACTAGCTTGTTGGGAACACAAAGTTTCTTTTCAGTTGCAAACTCCACTCCATACATATATATGGGGAGGTTCTAGCTCCAACTCGGTTTTACAGTGAAAACTGCAGGAACTTCAAACCGGCACTAGGTAACAGACTGAGAAACCAGAGTAAAAGTTTCTCCTACAAAACGTTCCTTTTGTGCTAGATGAACGAACGTCTCTCCACATGCTCAGTTCTGAGGGATAAGTGTGTGTGAAAGCCGTCCTTCACATATCTTGTTGGGAACAAAAAGTTTCTTTTCAGTTGCAAACTCCACTCCATACATATATATGGGGAGGTTCTAGGTCCAACGCGGGTTTACAGTGAAAACAGCAGGAACTTCAAACAGGCAGTACGAAACAGACTGAGAATCCAGAGTAAAAGTTTCTCCTACAACCCGTTCCCTTTGTGCTAGATGAACGAACGTCTCTCCAGATGCTCAGTTCTGAGAGATAAGTGTGTTTGAAAGCCGTCCTTCAACATGCTTGTTGGGAACACATAGTTTCTTTTCATTTGCAAAAACCACTTCATACATATATATGTGGTGGTACTAGATCCAACTCGGTTTTACAGTGAAAACTGCAGGAACTTCAAACCGGCACTAGGAAACAGACTGAGAAACCAGAGTAAAAGTTTCTCCTACAACCCGTTCCCATTGTGCTAGATGAACGAACGTCTCTACACATGCTCAGTTCTGAGAGATAAGTGTGTGTGAAAGCCTTCCTTCACCTAGCTTGTTGGGAACACAAAATTTCTTTTTAGTTGCTAACTCCAATCCATACATATATATGGGGAGGTTCTAGCTCCAACTCGGTTTTACAGTTAAAACTGCAGGAACTTCAAACCGGCACTCGGAAAAAGACTGAGAAACCAGATTAAAAAATTCTCCTGCAACCCGTTCCCTTTGTGCTAGATGAACGAACGTCTCTCCACATGCTCAGTTCTGAGGAAAAAGTGTGTGTGTAAGCCGTACTTCACCTAGCGTGTTGGGAACACAAAGTTTCTTTTCAGTTCTAATCCCTACTCCATACATATATATGGGGTGGTAATAGCTCCAACTCGGTTTTACAGTGAAAACTGCAGGAACGTCAAACCGGCACTAGGAAACAGACTGAGAAACCAGAGTAATAGTTTCTCCTACAACCCGTTCCATTTGTGCTAGATGAACGAACCTCTCTCCACATGCTCAGTTCTGAGGGATAAATGTGTGTGAAAGCCGTCCTTCACATATCTTGTTGGGAACACAAAGTTTCTTTTCAGTTGCAAACTCCACTCCATACATATATATGGGGAGGTACTACCACCAACTCGGTTTTACAATGAAAACTGCAGGAAATTCAAACCGGCACTAGGAAACAGACTGAGAAACCAGAGTAATAGTTTCACCTACAAACCGTTCCCTTTGTGCTAGAGGAACGAACGTCTCTCCAGATGCTCAGTTCTGAGAGATAAGTGTGTTTGAAAGCCGTCCTTCACCATGCTTGTTGGGAACACAAAATTTCTTTTCATTTGCAAACCCCACTTCATACATATATATGTGGTGGTACTAGATCCAACTCGGTTTTACAGTGAAAACTGCAGGAACTTCAAACCGGCACTAGGAAACAGACTGAGAAACCAGAGTAAAAGTTTCTCCGGCAACCCGTTCCCATTGTGCTAGATGAACGAACGTCTCTCCACAAGCTCAGTTTTGTGGGATAAGTTTTTGTGAAAGCCGTACTTCACCTAGCTTGTTGGGAACACATAGTTTCTTTTCAGTTGCAAAATCCACTCCATACAAATATAGTGGGAGGCACTAGCTCCAACTCTGTTTTACAGTGAAAACTGCAGGAACTTCAAACCGGCACTAGGAAACAGACTGAGAAACCAGAGTAAAAGTTTCTCCTGCAAACCGTTCCCTTTGTGCTAGATGAACGAAAGTCTCTCCACATGCTCAGTTCTGTGGGATAAGTGTGTGTGAATGCCGTCCTTCACATAGCTTGTTGGGAACACAAAATTTCTTTTCAGTTGCAAACACCACTCCATACATATATATGGGGAGGTTCTAGCTCCAACTCGGTTTTACAGTGAAAACTGCAGTAACTTCAAACCGGCACTAGGAAACACACTGAGAGACCAGAGTAAAAGTTTCTCCTGCAACCCGTTCCCTTTGTGCTAGATGAACGAACGTCTCTCCAGATGCTCAGATCTGAGAGATATGTGTGTGTGAAAGCCGTCCTTCACCTAGCTTGTTGGGAACACAAATATTCTTTCCAGTTGCCAACTCCACTCCATATATATATATGGGGAGGTACTAGCTCCAACTCTGTTTTACAGTGAAAACTGCAGGAACTTCAAACCGGCACTAGGAAACAGACTGAGAAACCAGAGTAAAAGTTTCTCCTGCAACCCGTTCCCTTTGTGCTAGATGAACGAACGTCTCTCCACATGCTCAGTTCTGAGAGATAATTGTGTGTGAAAGCCGTCCTTCAACATGCTTGTTGGGAACACAAAGTTTCTTTTCACTTGCAAACTCCACTTCATACATATATATGTGGAAGTACTAGCTCCAACTCGGTTTTACACGGAAAACTGCAGGAACCTCAAACCGGCACTAGGAAACAGACTGAAAAACCAGAGTAAAAGTTTCTCCTGCAACCCGTTCCCTTTGTGCTAGATGAGCGAACGTCTCCCACATGATCAGTTCTGAGAGGTAAGTGTGTGTGAAAGCCGTTCTTCACCTAGCTTGTTGGGAACACAAAGTTTCTTTAAGTTGCAAACTCCAATCCATACATATATATGGGGAGGTACTAGCTCCAACTCTGTTTTACAGAGAAAACTGCAGGAACTTCAAACCTTCACTAAGAAACAGACTGAGAAACCAGAGTAAAAGTTTCTCCTGCAACCCGTTCCCTTTGTGCTAGATGAACGAACGTCTCTCCACATGCTCAGTTCTGAGAGATAAGTCTGTGTGAAAGCCGTCCTTCACCTAGCTTGTTGGGAACACAAAGTTTCTTTTCAGTTGCCAACACCACTCCATACATATATATGGGGAGGTTCTAGCTCCAACTCGGTTTTACAGTGAAAACTGCAGGAACTTCAAACCGGTACTAGGTAACAGACTGAGAAACCAGAGTAAAAGTTTCTCCTATAATCCGTTCCCTTTGTGCTAGATGAACGAACGTCTCTCCACATGCTAAGTTCTGAGTGATAATTATGTGTGAAAGCCGTCCTTCACTTAGCTTGTTGGGAACACAAATTTCTTTCCAGTTGCAAACTCCACTCCATACATATATATGGGGAGGTACTAGCTCCAACCCGGGTTTACAGAGAAAACTGCAGGAACTTCAATCCGGCACTAGGAAACAGACTGAGAAACCAGAGTAAAAGTTTCTCCTGCAACCCGTTCCCTTTGTGCTAGATGAACGAACGTCTCTCCACATGCTCAGTTCTGAGAGATAAGTGTGTGTGAAAGCCGTCCTTCACCTAGCTTGTTGGGAACACAAAGTTTCTTTAAATTGCATACTACACTCCATACATATATATGGGGAGGTACTAGCTCCAACTCGGTTTTACAGTGAAAACTGCAGGAACTTCAAACCGGCACTAGGAAACAGACTGAGAAAACAGAGTAAAAGTTTCTCCTACAACCAGTTCCCTTTGTGTTAAATGAACGAACGTCTCTCCACATGCTCAGTTCTGTGGGATAAGTGTGTGTGAAAGCCGTCCTTCAGCTAGCTTGTTGGGAACACAAAGTTTCTTTTCAGTTGCAAACTCCACTCCATATATATATATGGTGAGGTTCTAGCTCCAACTCGGTTTTACAGTGAAAACTGCAGGAAATTCAAACCGGCACTAGGAAACAGACTGAGAAACCAGAGTAAAAGTTTCTCCTGCAACCCGTTCCCTTTGTGCTAGATGAACGAAAGTCTGTCCACATGCTCATTTCTGAGGGAAAAGTGTGTGTGAAAGCCATACTTCACATAGCTTGTTGGGAACACAAAGTTTCTTTTCTGTTGCAAACTCCACTCCATACATATACATGGGGAGGTACTAGCTCCAACTCGGTTTTACAGTGAAAACTGCAGGAACTTCTAAGCGGCACTAGGAAACAGACTAAGAAACCAGAGTAAAAGTTTCTCCTACAACCCGTTAGATTTGTACTAAATGAACGAACGTCTCTCCACATGCTCATTTCTGAGAGATAAGTGTGTGTGAAAGCCGTCCTTCAGCTAGCTTGTTGGGAACACAAAGTTTCTTTCCATTTGCCAACTCCACTCCATATATATATATGGGGAGGTACAAGCTCCAACTCGCTTTTACTGTGAAAACTGCAGGAACTTCAAACCAGCACTAGGAAACAGACTGTAAAACCAGAGTAAAAGATTCTCCTGCAACCCGTTCCCTTTGTGCTAGTTGAACGGACGTCTCTCCACATGCTCAGTTCTGAGGTAAAAGTGTGTGTGAAAGCCATACTTCACATAGCTTGTTGGGAACACACAGTTAATTTTCAGTTGTAAACTCCACTCCATAAATATATATGGGGAAGTACTAGGTCCAACTCCGTTTTACAGTGAAAACAGCAGGAACTTCAAACCGGCACTACGAAACAGACTGAGAAACCAGAGTAAAAGTTTCTCCTACAACTCGTTCCCTTTGTGCTAGATGAACGAACGTCTCTCCAGATGCTCGGTTCTGAGAGATAAGTGTGTTTGAAAGCCTTTCTTCACCATGCTTTTTCTGAACACAAAGTTTCTTTTCATTTGCCAACTCCACTTCATACTTATATATGTGGTGGTACTAGCTCCAACTCGGTTTTACAGTGAAAACTGCAGGAACTTCAAAGCGGCACTATGTAACAGAATAAGAAACCAGAGTAAAAGTTTCTCCTACAAACCGTTCCCTTTGTGCTAGATGAACGAACGTCTCTCCAGATGCTCAGTTCTGAGAGATAAGTGTGTGTGAAAGCCGTCCTTCACCTAGCTTGTTGGGAACACAAAGTTTCTTTTCAGTTGCAAACACCACTTCATACATATATATGTGGAGGTACTAGCTCCAACTCGGTTTTACAGTGAAAACTGCAGGAACGTCAAACCGGCACTAGGAAACAGACTGACAAACCAGAGTAAAAGTTTCTCCTGCAACCCGTTCCCTTTGTGCTAGATGAACGAACATCTCCCACATGCTCAGTTCTGAGAGATATGTGTGTGTGAAAGCCGTCCTTCACCTAGCTTGTTGGGAACACAAAGTTTCTTCTCAGATGCAAACACCACTCCTTACATATATATGGGGAGGTACTAGCTCCAACTCGATTTTACAGTGAAAACTGCAGGAACTTCAAACCGGCACTAGGAAACAGACTGAGAAACCAGAGTAAAATTTTCTCCTACAACCCGTTCCTTTTGTTCTAGATGAACGAACGTCTCTCCACATGCTCAGATCTGTGGGATAAGTGTGTGTGAAAGCCGTACTTCAACTAGCTTGTTGGGAACACAAAGTTCTTTTCAGTTGCAAACTCCACTCCATACATATATATGGGGAGGTTCTAGCTCCAACTCGGATTTCCAGTGAAAACTGCAGGAACTTCAACCCGGCACTAGGAAACAGACTGAGAAACCAGAGTAAAAGTTTCTCCTGCAACCCGTTCCCTTTGTGCTTGATGAACGAACGTCTCTCCACATGCTCAGTTCTGAGGGATATGTGTGTGTGAAAGCCATGCTTCACATGGCTTGTTGGGAACACAAAGTTTCTTTTCAGTTGCAATCTAAACTCCATACATATATAAGGGGATGTACTATCTCCAACTCGGTTTTACAGTGAAAACTGCAGGAATTTCAAACCGGCACTAGGAAACACACTGACAAACCAGAGTAAAATTTTCTCCTACAACCCGTTCCTTTTGTGCTATATGAACGAACGTCTCTCCACATGCTCAGTTCTGTGGTATAATGTTTGTGAAAGCCGTCCTTCACCTTGCTTGTTGGGAACACATAGTTTCTTTTCAGTTGCAAACTCCACTCCATATATATATATGGGGAGGTACTAGCTCCAACTCGGTTTTACAGTGAAAACTGCAGGAACTTCAAACCGGCACTAGGAAACAGACTGAGAAAACAGAGTAAAAGTTTCCCCTGCAACCCGTTCCCTTTGTGCTAGATGAACGAACGTCTCTCCACATGATCAGTTCTCTGGGATAAGTGTGTGTGAAAGCCGTCCTTCACCTAGCTTTTTGGGAACACAAAGTTTCTTTTAAGTTGCAATCTCCACTCCATACATATATATGGGAAGGTTCTAGCTCCAACTCGGTTTTACAGTGAAAACTGCGGGAAATTCAAACCGGCACTAGGAAACAGACTGCGAAACCAGAGTAAAAGTTTCTCCTGCAACCCGTTCCCTTTGTGCTAGATGAACGAACGTCTCTCCAGATGCTCGGTTCTGAGAGATAAGTGTGTTTGAAAGCCGTTCTTCACCATGCTTGTTCTGAAAACAAAGTTTCTTTTCATTTGCCAACTCCACTTCATACATATATATGTGTGGTACTAGATCCAACTCGGTTTTACAGTGAAAACTGCAGGAACTTCAAAGCGGCACTAGGAAACAGACTGAGAAACCAGAGTAATAGTTTCTCCTGCAACCCGTTCCCATTGTGCTAGATGAACGAACGTCTCTCCACATGCTCAGTTCTGAGAGATAAGTGTGTGTGAAAGACGTCCTTCACCTAGCTTGTTGGGAACACAAAATTTCTTTTCAGTTGCAAACTCCAATCCATACATATATATGGGGAGGTTCTAGCTCCAACTCGGTATTACAGTGAAAACTGCATGAACTTCAAACCGGCACTCGGAAACAGACTGAGAAACCAGAGTAAAAGTTTCTCCTGCAACCTGTTCCCACTGTGCTTGATGAACGAACGTCTCTCCACATGCTCAGTTCTGAGGGATATGTGTGTGTGAAAGCCGTACTTCAAGTAGATTGTTGGGAACACAAAGTTTCTTTTCAGTTGTAAACCCTACTCCATACATATATATGGGGAGGTACTAGCTCCAACTCGGTTTTACAGTGAAAACTGCAGGATCTTCAAACCGGCACTACGTAACAGAATAAGAAACCAGAGTAAAAGTTTCTCCTGCAACCCGTTCCCTTTGTGCTAGATGAACGAACGTCTCCCACATGCTCAGTTCTGAGAGATATGTGTGTGTGTAAGCCGTCCTTCACCTAGCTTGTTGGGAACACAAAGTTTCTTTTCAGATGCAAACTCCACTCCATACATATATATGGGGAGGTACTAGCTCCAACTCGGTTTTACAGTGAAAACTGCAGGAACTTCAAACCGGCACTAGGTAACAGACTGAGAAACCAGATTAAAAGTTTCTCCTACAACCCGTTCCTTTTGTGCTAGATGAACGAACGTCTCTCCACATGCTCAGTTCTGTGGGATAAGTGTGTGTGAAAGCCGTACTTCAACTAGCTTGTTGGGAACACAAAGTTTCTTTTCAGTTGCAAACTCCACTACATACATATATATGGGGAGGTTCTAGCTCCAACTCGGTTTTACAGTGAAAACTGCAGGAAATTCAAACCGGCACTAGGAAACAGACTGAGAAACCAGAGTATAAGTTTCTCCTGCAACCCGTTCCCTTTGTGCTAGATGAACGAACGTCTCTACACATGCTCAGTTCTGAGAGATAAGTGTGTGTGAAAGCCTTCCTTCACCTAGCTTGTTGGGAACACAAAATTTCTTTTTAGTTGCTAACTCCAATCCATACATATATATGGGGAGGTTCTAGCTCCAACTCGGTTTTACAGTTAAAACTGCAGGAACTTCAAACCGGCACTCGGAAAAAGACTGAGAAACCAGATTAAAAAATTCTCCTGCAACCCGTTCCCTTTGTGCTAGATGAACGAACGTCTCTCCACATGCTCAGTTCTGAGGAAAAAGTGTGTGTGTAAGCCGTACTTCACCTATCTTGTTGGGAACACAAAGTTTCTTTTCAGTTCTAATCCCTACTCCATACATATATATGGGGTGGTAATAGCTCCAACTCGGTTTTACAGTGAAAACTGCAGGAACTTCAAACAGGCACTAGGAAACAGACTGAGAAAGCAGAGTAAAATTTTCTCCTACAACCCGTTCCTTTTGTGCTATATGAACGAACGTCTCTCCACATGCTCAGTTCTGTGGGATAAGTGTTTGTGAAAGCCGTCCTTCACCTAGCTTGTTGGGAACACATAGTTTCTTTTCAGTTGCAAACTCCACTCCATATATATATATGGGGAGGTACTAGCTCCAACTCGGTTTTACAGTGAAAACTGCAGGAACTTCAAACCGGCACTAGGAAACAGACTGAGAAACCAGAGTAAAAGTTTCCCATGCAACCCGTTCCCTTTGTGCTAGATGAACGAACGTCTCTCCACATGATCATTTATGTGGGATAAGTGTGTGTGAAAGCCGTCCTTCACCTAGCTTGTTGGGAACACAAATATTCTTTTCAGTTGCAAACTCCACTCCATATATATATATGGGGAGGTACTAGCTCCAACTCTGTTTTACAGTGAAAACTGCAGGAACTTCAAACCGGCACTAGGAAACAGACTAAGAAACCAGAGTAAAAGATTCTCCTGCAACCCGTTCCCTTTGTGCTAGATGAACGAACGTCTCCCCACATGCTCAGTTCTGAGAGATAAGTGTGTGTGGAAGCCGTCCTTCAACATGCTTGTTGGGAACACAAAGTTTCTTTTCACTTGCAAACTCCACTTCATACATATATATGTGGAAGTACTAGCTCCAACTCGGTTTTACAGGGAAAACTGCAGGAACCTCAAACCGGCACTAGGAAACAGACTGAGAAACCATAGTAAAAGTTTCTCCTGCAACCCGTTCCCTTTGTGCTAGATGAGCGAACGTCTCCCACATGATCAGTTCTGAGAGGTAAGGGTGTGTGAAAGCCGTCCTTCACCTAGCTTGTTGGGAACACAAAGTTTCTTTAAGTTGCAAACTCCACTCCATACATATATATGGGGAGGTACTAGCTCCAACTCTGTTTTACACAGAAAACTGCAGGAACTTCAAACCTTCACTAAGAAACAGACTGAGAAACCAGAGTAAAAGTTTCACCTGCAACCCGTTCCCTTTGTGCTAGATGAACGAACGTCTCTCCACATGCTCAGTTCTGAGAGATAAGTCTGTGTGAAAGCCGTTCTTCACCTAGCTTGTTGGGAACACAAAGTTTCTTTTCAGTTGCCAACACCACTCCATACATATATATGGGGAGGTACTAGCTCCAACTCGGTTTTACAGTGAAAACTGCAGGAACTTCAAACCGGTACTAGGTAACAGACTGAGAAACCAGAGTAAAAGTTTCTCCTATAATCCATTCCCTTTGTGCTAGATGAACGAACGTCTCTCCACATGCTCAGTTCTGAGGGATAATTGTGTGTGAAAGCCGTCCTTCAATTAGCTTGTTGGGAACACAAAGTTTCTTTCCAGTTGCAAACTCCACTCCATACAAATATATGGGGAGGTACTAGCTCCAACCCGGGTTTACAGAGAAAACTGCAGGAACTTCAAACCGGCACTAGGAAACAGACTGAGAAACCAGAGTAAAAGTTTCTCCTGCAACCCGTTCCCTTTGTGCTAGATGAACGAACGTCTCTCCACATGCTCAGTTCTGAGAGATAAGTGTGTGTGAAAGCCGTCCTTCACCTAGCTTGTTGGGAACACAAAGTTTCTTTAAGTTGCATACTACACTCCATACATATATATGGGGAGGTACTAGCTCCAACTCAGTTTTACAGTGAAAACTGCAGGAAATTCAAACCGGCACTAGGAAGCAGACTGAGAAACCAGAGTAAATGTTTCTCCTACAAACAGTTCCCTTTGTGCTAAATGAACGAACGTCTCTCCACATGCTCAGTTCTGTGGGATAAGTGTGTGTGAAAGCCGTCCTTCAGCTAGCTTGTTGGGAACACAAAGTTTCTTTTCAGTTGCAAACTCCACTCCATACATATATATGGGGAGGTTCTAGCTCCAACTCGGTTTTACAGTGAAAACTGCAGGAAATTCAAACCGGCACTTGGAAACAGACTGAGAAACCAGAGAAAAAGTTTCTCCTGCAACCCGTTCCCTTTGTGCTAGATGAACGAAAGTCTGTCCACATGCTCAGTTCTGAGGGATAAGTGTGTGTGAAAGCCATACTTCACATAGCTTGTTGGGAACACAAAGTTTCTTTTCTCTTGCAAACTCCACTCCATACATATATATGGGGAGGTACTAGCTCCAACTCGGTTTTACAGTGAAAAATGCAGGAACTTCAAACCGGCACTAGAAAACAGACTGAGAAACCAGAGTAAAAGTTTCTCCTACAACCCGTTCCCTTTGTGCAAAATAAACGAAGTCTCTCCACATGCTCAGTTCTGAGGGATAAGTGTGTGTGAAAGCCGTACTTCACCTAGCTTGTTGGGAACACAGAGTTTCTTTTCAGTAGCAAATTCCACTCCATACATATATATGGGGAAGTACTAGCTCCAACTCGATTTTACAGTGAAAACTGCAGGAACTTCAAACCGGCACAAGGAAACAGACTGAGAAACCAGAGTAAAAGTTTCTCCTACAACCCGTTCCCTTTGTGCTAAATGAACGAACGTCTCTCCACATGCTCATTTCTGAGAGATAAGTGTGTGTGAAAGCCGTCCTTCAGCTAGCTTGTTGGGAACACAAAGTTTCTTTTCAGTTGCAAACTCCACTCCATACAAATATACTGGGAGGCACTAGCTCCAACTCTGTTTTACAGTGAAAACTGCAGGAACTTCAAACCGGCCCTAGGAAACAGACTGAGAAACCAGAGTAAACGTTTCTCCTGCAAACCGTTCCCTTTGTGCTAGATGAACGAAAGTCTCTCCACATGCTCAGTTCTGTGGGATAAGTGTGTGTGAAAGCCGTACTTCACATAGTTTGTTGGGAACACAAAGTTTCTTTTCAGTTGCAAACACCACTCCATACATATATATGGGGAGGTTCTAGCTCCAACTCTGTTTTACAGTGAAAACTGCAGTAACTTCAAACCGGCACTAGGAAACACACTGAGAAACCAGAGTAAAAGTTTCTCCTGCAACCCGTTCCCTTTGTGCTAGATGAACGAACGTCTCTCCAGATGCTCAGATCTGAGAGATATGTGTGTGTGAAAGCCGTCCTTCACCAAGCTTGTCGGGAACTCAAAGTTTCTTTTCAGTTGCAAACTCCACTCCATACATATATATGGGAAGGTACTAGCTCCAACTCGGTTTTACAGTGAAAATTGCAGGAACTTCAAACCGGCACTAGGAAACAGACTGAGAAACCAGAGTAAAATTTTCTCCTACAACTCGTTCTTTTTGTGCTAGATGAACGAACGTCTCTCCACATGCTCAGTTCGTGGGATAAGGGTTTGTGAAAGCCGTCCTTCACCTAGCTTGTTGGGAACACAAAGTTACTTTTCAGTTGTAAACTCCACTCCATAAATATATATGGGGAAGTACTAGGTCCAACTCCGTTTTACACTGAAAACAGCAGGAACTTCAAACCGGCACTACGAAACAGACTGAGAAACCAGAGTAAAAGTTTCTCCTGCAACCCGTTCCCATTGTGCTAGATGAACGAAAGTCTCTCCACATGCTCAGTTCTGAGAGATAAGTGTGTGTGAAAGCCGTCCTTCACCTAGCTTGTTGGGAACACAAAGTTTCTTTAAGTTGCATACTACACTCCATACATATATATGGGGAGGTACTAGCTCCAACTCGGTTTTACAGTGAAAACTGCAGGAACTTCAAACCGGCACTAGGAAACAGACTGAGAAACCAGAGTAAAAGTTTCTCCTACAACCAGTTCCCTTTGTGCTAAATGAACGAACGTCTCTCCACATGCTCAGTTCTGTGGGATAAGTGTGTGTGAAAGCCGTCCTTCAGCTAGCTTGTTGGGAACACAAAGTTTCTTTTCAGTTGCAAACTCCACTCCATACATATATATGGGGAGGTTCTAGCTCCAACTCGGTTTTACAGTGAAAACTGCAGGAAATTCAAACCGGCACTAGGAAACAGACTGAGAAACCAGAGAAAAAGTTTCTCCTGCAACCCGTTCCCTTTGTGCTAGATGAACGAAAGTCTGTCCACATGCTCAGTTCTGAGGGATAAGTGTGTGTGAAAGCCATACTTCACATAGCTTGTTGGGAACACAAAGTTTCTTTTCTGTTGCAAACTCCACTCCATACATATATATGGGGAGGTACTAGCTCCAACTCGGTTTTACAGTGAAAAATGCAGGAACTTCAAACCGGCACTAGAAAACAGACTGAGAAACCAGAGTAAAAGTTTCTCCTACAACCCGTTCCCTTTGTGCAAAATAAACGAAGTCTCTCCACATGCTCAGTTCTGAGGGATAAGTGTGTGTGAAAGCCGTACTTCACCTAGCTTGTTGGGAACACAGAGTTTCTTTTCAGTTGCAAATTCCACTCCATACATATATATGGGGAAGTACTAGCTCCAACTCGATTTTACAGTGAAAACTGCAGGAACTTCAAACCGGCACTAGGAAACAGACTGAGAAACCAGAGTAAAAGTTTCTCCTACAACCCGTTCCCTTTGTGCTAAATGAACGAACGTCTCTCCACATGCTCATTTCTGAGAGATAAGTGTGTGTGAAAGCCGTCCTTCAGCTAGCTTGTTGGGAACACAAAGTTTCTTTTCAGTTGCAAACTCCACTCCATACAAATATAGTGGGAGGCACTAGCTCCAACTCTGTTTTACAGTGAAAACTGCAGGAACTTCAAACCGGCCCTAGGAAACAGACTGAGAAACCAGAGTAAACGTTTCTCCTGCAAACCGTTCCCTTTGTGCTAGATGAACGAAAGTCTCTCCACATGCTCAGTTCTGTGGGATAAGTGTGTGTGAAAGCCGTACTTCACATAGTTTGTTGGGAACACAAAGTTTCTTTTCAGTTGCAAACACCACTCCATACATATATATGGGGAGGTTCTAGCTCCAACTCTGTTTTACAGTGAAAACTGCAGTAACTTCAAACCGGCACTAGGAAACACACTGAGAAACCAGAGTAAAAGTTTCTCCTGCAACCCGTTCCCTTTGTGCTAGATGAACGAACGTCTCTCCAGATGCTCAGATCTGAGAGATATGTGTGTGTGAAAGCCGTCCTTCACCAAGCTTGTCGGGAACTCAAAGTTTCTTTTCAGTTGCAAACTCCACTCCATACATATATATGGGAAGGTACTAGCTCCAACTCGGTTTTACAGTGAAAATTGCAGGAACTTCAAACCGGCACTAGGAAACAGACTGAGAAACCAGAGTAAAATTTTCTCCTACAACCCGTTCTTTTTGTGCTAGATGAACGAACGTCTCTCCACATGCTCAGTTCGTGGGATAAGGGTTTGTGAAAGCCGTCCTTCACCTAGCTTGTTGGGAACACAAAGTTACTTTTCAGTTGTAAACTCCACTCCATAAATATATATGGGGATGTACTAGGTCCAACTCCGTTTTACACTGAAAACAGCAGGAACTTCAAACCGGCACTACGAAACAGACTGAGAAACCAGAGTAAAAGTTTCTCCTACAACTCGTTCCCTTTGTGCTAGATGAACGAACGTCTCTCCAGATGCTCGGTTCTGAGAGATAAGTGTGTTTGAAAGCCGTTCTTCACCATGCTTTCTCTGAACACAAAGTTTCTTTTCATTTGCCAACTCCACTTCATACATATATAAGTGGTGGTACTAGATCCAACTCGGTTTTACAGTGAAAACTGCAGGAACTTCAAAGCGGCACTAGGAAACAGACTGAGAAACCAGAGTAAAAGTTTCTCCTGCAACCCGTTCCCATTGTGCTAGATGAACGAAAGTCTCTCCACATGCTCAGTTCTGAGAGATAAGTGTGTGTGAAAGCCGTCCTTCACCTAGCTTGTTGGGAACACAAAATTTCTTTTCAGTTGCGAACTCCAATCCATACATATATATGGGGAGGTTCTAGCTCCAACTCGGTATTACAGAGAAAACTGCATGAACTTCAAACTGGCACTCGGAAACAGACTGTGAAACCATAGTAAAAGTTTCTCCTGCAACCTGTTCCATTTGTGCTTGATGAACGAAAGTCTCTCAACATGCTCAGTTCTGAGGGATATGTGTGTGTGAAAGCCGTACTTCAAGTAGCTTGTTGGGTACACAAAATTACTTTTCAGTTGCAAACCATAATCCATAAATATATATGGGGAGGTACTAGCTCCAACTCGGTTTTACAGTGAAAACTGCAGGATCTTCAAACCGGCACTATGTAACAGAATAAGAAACCAGAGTAAAAGTTTCTCCTACAACCCGTTCCCTTTGTGCTAGATGAACGAACGTCTCTCCAGATGCTCAGTTCTGAGAGATAAGTGTGTGTGAAAGCCGTCCTTCACCTAGCTTGTTGGGAACACAAAGTTTCTTTTCAGTTGCAAACACCACTTCATACATATATATGTGGAGGTACTAGCTCCAACTCGGTTTTACAGTGAAAACTGCAGGAACGTCAAACCGGCACTAGGAAACAGACTGACAAACCAGAGTAAATGTTTCTCCTCCAACCCGTTCCCTTTGTGCTAGATGAACGAACGTCTCCCACATGCTCAGTTCTGAGAGATATGTGTGTGTGAAAGCCGTACTTCAACTAGCTTGTTGGGAACACAAAGTTTCTTTTCAGTTGCAAACTCCACTCCATACATATATATGCGGAGGTTCTAGCTCCAACTCGGATTTACAGTGAAAACTGTAGGAACTTCAAACCGGCACTAGGAAACAGACTGAGAAACCAGAGTAAAAGTTTCTCCTGCTACCCGTTCACTTTGTGCTTGATGAACGAACGTCTCTCCACATGCTCAGTTCTGAGGGATATGTGTGTGTGAAAGCCATGCTTCACAAAGCTTGTTGGGAACACAAAGTTTCTTTTCAGATGCAATCTCCAGTCCATACATATATAAGGGGATTTACTATCTCCAAATCGGTTTTACAGTGAAAACTGCAGGAATTTCAAACCGGAACTAGGAAACAGACTGAGAAACCAGAGTAAAATTTTCTCCTACAACCCGTTCCTTTTGTGCTATATGAACGAACGACTCTCCACATGCTCAGTTCTGTGGGATAAGTGTTTGTGAAAGCCGTCCTTCACCTTGCTTGTTGGGAACACATAGTTTCTTTTCAGTTGCAAACTCCACTCCATATATATATATGGGGCGGTACTAGCTCCAACTCGGTTTTACAGTGAAAACTGCAGGAACTTCAAACCGGCACTAGGAAACAGACTGAGAAAACAGAGTAAAAGTTTCCCCTGCAACCCGTTCCCTTTGTGCTAGATGAACGAAAGTCTCTCCACATGCTCAGTTCTCTGGGATAAGTGTGTGTGAAAGCCGTCCTTCACCTAGCTTGTTGGGAACACAAAGTTTCTTTTCAGTTGCAAACTCCACTCCATACATATATATGGGGAGGTTCTAGCTCCAACTCGGTTTTACAGTGAAAACTGCGGGAAATTCAAACCGGCACTAGGAAACAGACTGCGAAACCAGAGTAAAAGTTTCTCCTGCAACCCGTTCCCTTTTTGCTAGATGAACGAACGTCTCTCCACATGCTCAGTTCTGAGGGATAAGTGTGTGTGAAAGCCGTACTTCACATAGCTTGTTGGGAACACAAAGTTACTTTTCAGTTGCAAACTCCACTCCATAAATATATATGGGGAAGTACTAGGTCCAACTCCGTTTTACAGTGAAAACAGCAGGAACTTCAAACCGGCACTACGAAACAGACTGAGAAACCAGAGTAAAAGTTTCTCCTACAACTCGTTCCCTTTGTGCTAGATGAACGAAAGTCTCTCCAGATGCTCGGTTCTGAGAGATAAGTGTGTTTGAAAGCCGTTCTTCACCATGCTTGTTCTGAACACAAAGTTTCTTTTCATTTGCCAACTCCACATCATACATATGTATGTGGTGGTACTAGCTCCAACTCGGTTTTACAGTGAAAACTGCAGGATCTTCAAACCGGCACTGCGTAACAGAATAAGAAACCAGAGTAAAAGTTTCCCCTACAACCCGTTCCTTTTGTGCTAGATGAACGAACGTCTCTCCACATGCTCATATCTGTGGGATATGTGTGTGTGAAAGCCGTACTTCAACTAGCTTGTTGGGAACACAAAGTTTCTTTTCAGTTGCAAACTCCACTCCATACATATATATGGGGAGGTTCTAGCTCCAACTCGGTTTTACAGTGAAAACTGCAGGAACTTCAACCCGGCACTTGGAAACAGACTGAGAAACCAGAGTAAAAGTTTCTCCTGCAACCCGTTCCCTTTGTGCTTGATGAACGAACGTCCCTTCACATGCTCAGTTCTGAGGGATATGTGTGTGTGAAAGCCATGCTTCACATAGCTTGTTGGGAACACAAAGTTTCTTTTCAGTTGCAATCTCCTCTCCATACATATATAAGGGGATGTACTATCTCCAACTCGGTTTTACAGTGAAAACTGCAGGAATTTCAAACCGGCACTAGGAAACACACTGAGAAACCAGAGTAAAATTTTCTCCTACAACCCGTTCCTTTTGTGCTATATGAACGAACGTCTCTCCACATGCTCAGTTCTGTGGGATAAGTGTTTGTGAAAGCCGTCTTTAACCTTGCTTGTTGGGAACACATAGTCTCTTTTCAGTTGCAAACTCCACTCCATATATATATATGGGGAGGTACTAGCTCCAATTCGGTTTTACAGTGAAAACTGCAGGAACTTCAAACCGGCACTAGGAAACAGACTGAGAAACCAGAGTAAAAGTTTCTCCTGCAAACTGTTCCCACTGTGCTTGATGAACGAACGTCTCTCCACATGCTCAGTTCTGAGGGATAAGTGTGTGTGAAAGCCGTCCTTCAAATATCTTGTTGGGAACACAAAGTTTCTTTTCAGTTGCAAACTCCACTCCATAAATATATATGGGGAGGTACTATGTCCAACCCGGGTTTACAGTGAAAACAGCAGGAACTTCAAACCGGCAGTAAGAAACAGACTGAGAATCCAGAGTAAAAGTTTCTCCTACAACCCGTTCCCTTTGTGCTAGATGAACGAACGTCTCTCCAGATGCTCAGTTCTGAGAGATAAGTGTGTTTGAAAGCCGTCCTTCAACATGCTTGTTGGGAACACATAGTTTCTTTTCATTTGCAAAAACCACTTCATACATATATATGTGGTGGTACTTGATCCAACTCGGTTTTACAGTGAAAACTGCAGGAACTTCAAACCGGCACTAGGAAAAAGACTGAGAAACCAGAGTAAAAGTTTCTCCTACAACCCGTTCCCATTGTGCTAGATGAACGAACGTCTCTCCACATGCTCAGTTCTGAGAGATAAGTGTGTTTGAAAGCCGTCATTCACCATGCTTGTTGGGAACACAAAGTTTCTTTTCATTTGCAAACTCCACTTAATACTTATATATGTGGTGGTACTAGATCCAACTCGGTTTTACAGTGAAAACTGCACGAACTTCAAACAGGCACTAGGAAACAGACTGAGAAACCACAGTAAAAGTTTCTCCTACAATCCGTTCCCTTTGTGCTAGATGAACGAACGTCTCTCCACATGCTCAGTTCTGAGGGATAAGTGTGTGTGAAAGCCGTACTTCACCTAGCTTTTTGGAAACACAAAGTTTCTTTTCAGTTGCAAACCCTACTCCATACATATATATGGGGAGATACTAGCTCCAACTCGGTTTAACAGTGAAAACTGCAGGAACTTCAAACCGGCACTAGGAAACAGACTGAGAAACCAGAGTAAAAGTTTCTCCTACAATCCGTTCCCTTTGTGCTAAATGAACGAAGTCTCTCCACATGCACAGTTCTGAGGGATAAGTGTGTGTGAAAACCATACTTCACATAGCTTGTTGGGAACACAAAGTTTCTTTTCAGTTGCAAACCCTACTCCATACATATATATGGGGAGGTACTAGCTCCAACACGGTTTTACAGTGAAAACTGCAGGAACTTCAAACCGGCACTCGGAAACAGACTGAGAAACCAGAGTAAAAGTTTCTCCTGCAACCCGTTCCCTTTGTGCTAGATGAACGAACGTCTCTCCACATGCTCATTTCTGAGGGATAAGTGTGTGTGAAAGCCGTACTTCACCTAGCTTGTTGGGAACACAAAGTTTCTTTCCAGTTGCCAACTCCACTCCATATATATATATGGGGAGGTACTAGCTCCAACTCGGTTTTACAGTGAAAACAGCAGGAACTTCAAACCGGCACTAGGAAACAGACTGAGAAAACAGAGTAAAAGTTTCCCCTGCAACCCGTTCTCTTTGTGCTAGATGAACGAACGTCTCTCCACATGCTCAGTTCTGTGGAATAAGTGTGTGTGAAAGCCGTCCTTCACCTAGCTTGTTGGGAACACAAAGTTTCTTTTCAGTTGCAAACTCCACTCCATACATATATGTGGGGAGGTTCTAGCTCCAACTCGGTTTTACAGTGAAAACTGCAGGAAATTCGAACCGGCACTAGGAAACAGACTGAGAAACCAGAGTAAAAGTTTCTCCTGCAACCCGTTCCCTTTGTGCTAGATGAACGAAAGTCTCTCCACATGCTCTGTTCTGAGGGATAAGTGTGTGTGTAAGTCGTACTTCACATAGCTTGTTGGGAACACAAAGATTCTTTTCAGTTGCAAACTCCACTCCATACATATATATGGGGAGGTACTAAGTCCAACTCGGTTTTACAGTGAAAACAGCAGGAACTTCAAACCGGCACTACGAATCAGACTGAGAAACCAGAGTAAAAGTTTCTCCTACAACTCGTTCCCTTTGTGCTAAATGAACGAACGTCTCTCCAGATGCTCAGTTCTGAGAGATAAGTGTGTTTGAAAGCCGTCCTTCACCATGCTTGTTGGGAACACAAAGTTTCTTTTCATTTGCAAACTCCACTTCATACTTATATATGTGGTGGTACTAGATCCAATTCGGTTTTACAGTGAAAACTGCACAAACTTCAAATCGGCACTAGGAAACAGACTGAGAAACCAGAGTAAAAGTTTCTCCTGCAAACCGTTCCCATTTTGCTAGATGAACGAACGTCTCTCCACATGCTCAGTTCTGAGAGATAAGTGTGTGTGAAAGCCGTCCTTCACCTAGCTTGTTGGGAACACAAAAATTCTTTTCAGTTGCAAACCCTACTCCATACATATATATGGGGAGGTACTAGCTCCAACTCGATTTTACAGTGAAAACTGCAGGAACTTCAAACCGGCACTAGGAAAAAGACTGAGAAACCAGAGTAAAAGTTTCTCCTACAATCCGTTCCCTTTGTGCTAAATGAAAGAAGTCTCTCCACATGCTCAGTTCTGAGGGATAAGTGTGTGTGAAAGCCATACTTCACCTAGCTTGTTGGGAACACAATGTTTCTTTAAGTTGCAAACTCCACTCCATACATATATATGGGGAGGTACTAGCTCCAACTCGGTTTTAGAGTGAAAACTGCATGAACTTCAAACCGGCACTAGGAAACAGACTGAGAATCTAGAGTAAAAGTTTCCCTTGCAAACCGTTCCCTTTGTGCTAGATGAACGAATGACTCTCCACATGCTCAGTTCTGTGGGATAAGTGTGTGTGAAAGCCATCCTTCACCTAGCTTGTTGGGAACACAAATATTCTTTCCAGTTGCAAACTCCATTCCATACATATATATGGGGAGGTACTAGCTCCAATTCGGTTTTACAGTGAAAACTGCAGGAACATCAAACCGGCACTAGGAAACAGACTGAGAAACCAGAGTAAAAGTTTCTCCTACAAACCTTTCCGTTTGTGCTAGATGAACGAACGTCTCTAGACATGCTCAGTTCTGAGGGATAAATGTGTGTGAAAGCCGTCCTTCACATAGCTTGTTGGGAACACAAAGTTTCTTTTCAGTTGCAAACTCCACTCCATACATATATATGGGGAGGTTCTAGCTTCAAATCGGTTTTACAGTGAAAACTGCAGGAACTTCAACACGGCACTAGGAAACAGACTGAGAAACCAGAGTAAAAGTTTCTCCTGCAACCCGTTCCCTTTGTGCTAAATGAACGAAGTCTCTCCACATGCACAGTTCTGAGGGATAAGTGTGTGTGAAAGCCATACTTCACATAGCTTGTTGGGAACACAAAGTTTCTTTTCAGTTGCAAACTCCACTCCATACATATATATGGGGAGGTACTAGCTCCAACTCGGTTTTACAGTGAAAACTGCAGGTACTTCAAACCGGCTCTAGGAAACAGACTGAGAAACCAGAGTAAAATTTTCTCCTACAACCCGTTCCATTTGTGCTACATGAACGAACGGCTCTCCACAAGCTCAGTTCGTGGGATAAGTGTTTGTGAAAGCCGTCCTTCACCTAGCATGTTGGGAACACAAAGTTTCTTTCCAGTTGCCAACTCCACTCCATATATATATATGGGGAGGTACTAGCTCCAACTCGGTTTTACATTGAAAACTGCAGGAAATTCGAACCGGCACTAGGAAACAGACTGAGAAACCAGAGTAAAATTTTCTCCTGCAACCCGTTCCCTTTGTGCTAGATGAACGAAAGTCTCTCCACATGCTCAGTTCTGAGGGATAAGTGTGTGTGTAAGCCGTACTTCACATAGCTTGTTGGGAACACAAAGTTTCTTTTCAGTTGCAAACTCCATTCCATACATATATATGGGGAGGTACTAAGCCCAACTCGGTTTTACAGTGAATACAGCAGGAACTTCAAACCGGCACTACGAATCAGACTGAGAAACCAGAGTAAAAGTTTCTCCTGCAACCCGTTCCCATTGTGCTAGATGAACGAACGTCTCTCCACATGCTCAGTTCTGAGAGATAAGTGTGTGTGAAAGCCGTCCTTCACCTAGCTTGTTGGGAACACAAAAATTCTTTTCAGTTGCAAACTCCAATCCATACATATATATGGGGAGGTTCTAGCTCCAACTCGGTATTAAAGTGAAAACTGCAGGAACTTCAAACCGGCACTACGAAACAGACTGAGAAACCAGAGTAAAAGTTTCTCCTGCAAACCGTTCCCTTTGTGCTAGCTGAACGAACGTCTCTCCACATGCTCAGTTCTGAGGGATAAGTGTGTGTGAAAGCCATACTTCACCTAGCTTTCTGGGAACACAAAGTTTCTTTTCAGTTGCAAACCCTACACCATACATATATATGGGGAGGTACTAGCTCCAACTCGGTTTTACAGTGAAAACTGCAGGAACTTCAAACCGGCACTAGGAAACAGACTGAGAAACCAGAGTAAAAGTTTCTCCTACAATCCGTTCCCTTTGTGCTAAATGAACGAAGTCTCTCCACATGCTCAGTTCTGAGGGATAAGTGTGTGTGAAAGGCTTAGTTCACCTAGCTTGTTGGGAACACAATGTTTCTTTAAGTTGCAAACTCCACTCCATACATATATATGGGGAGGTACTAGCTCCAATTCGGTTTTAAAGTGAAAACTGAAGGAACATCAAAACGGCACTAGGAAACAGACTGAGAAACCAGAGTAAAAGTTTCTCCTACAACCCTTTCCCTTTGTGCTAGATGAACGAACGTCTCTCCACATGCTCAGTTCTGAGGGATAAGTGTGTGTGAAAGCCGTCCTTCACATAGCTTGTTGGGAACACAAAGTTTCTTTCCAGTTGCAAACTCCATCCATATATATATATGGGGAGGTACTAGCTCCTACTCTGTTTTACAGTGAAAACTGCAGGAACTTCAAACCGGCACTAGGAAACAGACTGAGAAACCAGAGTAAAAGTTTCTCCTGCAACCCGTTCTCTTTGTGCTAGATGAACGAACGTCTCTCCACATGCTCAGTTCTGAGAGATAAGTGTGTGTGAAAGCCGTCCTTCAACTAGCTTGTTGGGAACACAAAGTTTCTTTTCAGTTGCAAACTCCACTCCATATATATATATGGGGAGGTTCTAGCTTCAAATCGGTTTTACAGTGAAAACTGCAGGAACTTCATCACGGCACTAGGAAACAGACTGAGAAACCAGAGTAAAAGTTTCTCCTGCAACCCGTTCCCTTTGTGCTAAATGAACGAAGTCTCTCCACATGCACAGTTCTGAGGGATAAGTGTGTGTGAAAGCCATACTTCACATAGCTTGTTGGGAACACAAAGTTTCTTTTCAGTTGCAAACACCACTCCATACATATATATGGGGAGGTACTAGCTCCAACTCGGTTTTACAGTGAAAACTGCAGGTACTTCAAAACGGCTCTAGGAAACAGACTGAGAAACCAGAGTAAAATTTTCTCCTACAACCCGTTCCATTTGTGCTACATGAACGAACGTCTCTCCACAAGCTCAGTTCGTGGGTTAAGTGTTTGTGAAAGCCGTACTTCACATAGCTTGTTGGGAACACAAAGTTTCTTTTCAGTTGCAAACTCCACTCCATACATATATATGGGGAGGTACTAAGTCCAACTCGGTTTTACAATGAACACAGCAGGAACTTCAAACCGGCACTACGAATCAGACTGAGAAACCAGAGTAAAAGTTTCTCCTACAACTCGTTCCCTTTGTGCTAGATGAACGAACGTCTCTCCAGATGCTCAGTTCTGAGAGATAAGTGTGTTTGAAAGCCGTCCTTCACCATGCTTGTTGGGAACACAAAGTTTCTTTTCATTTGCAAACTCAACTTCATACTTATATATGTGGTGGTACTAGATCCAACTCGGTTTTACAGTGAAAACTGCACGAACTTCAAATCGGCACTAGGAAACAGACTGAGAAACCAGAGTAAAAGTTTCTCCTGCAACCCGTTCCCATGGTGCTAGATGAACGAACGTCTCTCCACATGCTCTGTTCTGAGAGATAAGTGTGTGTGAAAGCCGTCCTTCACCTAGCTTGTTGGGAACACAAAAATTATTTTCAGTTGCAAACTCCAATCCATACAAATATATGGGGAGGTTCTAGCTCCAACTCGGTATTAAAGTGAAAACTGCAGGAACTTCAAACCGGCACTCGGAAACAGACTGAGAAACCAGAGTAAAAGTTTCTCCTGCAACCCGTTCTCTTTGTGCTAGATGAACGAACGTCTCTCCACATGCTCAGTTCTGAGAGATAAGTGTGTGAAAGCCGTCCTTCAACTAGCTTGTTGGGAACACAAAGTTTCTTTTCAGTTGCAAACTCCACTCCATACATATATATGGGGAGGTTCTAGCTTCAAATCGGTTTTACAGTGAAAACTGCAGGAACTTCATCACGGCACTAGGAAACAGACTGAGAAACCAGAGTAAAAGTTTCTCCTGCAACCCGTTCCCTTTGTGCTAAATGAACGAAGTCTCTCCACATGCACAGTTCTGAGGGATAAGTGTGTGTGAAAGCCATACTTCACATAGCTTGTTGGGAACACAAAGTTTCTTTTCAGTTGCAAACTCCACTCCATACATATATATGGGGAGGTACTAGCTCCAACTCGGTTTTACAGTGAAAACTGCAGGTACTTCAAAACGGCTCTAGGAAACAGACTGAGAAACCAGAGTAAAATTTTCTCCTACAACCCGTTCCATTTGTGCTACATGAACGAACGTCTCTCCACAAGCTCAGTTCGTGGGTTAAGTGTTTGTGAAAGCCGTCCTTCACCTAGCTTGTTGGGAACACAAAGTTTCTTTCCAGTTGCCAACTCCACTCCATATATATATATGGGGAGGTACTAGCTCCAACTCGGTTTTACAGGGAAAACTGCAGGAACTTCAAACCAGCACTAGGAAACAGACTGAGAAAACAGAGTAAAAGTTTCCCCTGCAACCCGTTCTCTTTGTGCTAGATGAACGAACGTCTCTCCACATGCTCAGTTCTGTGGGATAAGTGTGTGTGAAAGCCGTCCTTCACCTAGCTTGTTGGGAACACAAAGTTTCTTTTCAGTTGCAAACTCCACTCCATACATATATGTGGGGAGGTTCTAGCTCCAACTCGGTTTTACAGTGAAAACTGCAGGAAATTCGAACCGGCACTAGGAAACAGACTGAGAAACCAGAGTAAAAGTTTCTCCTGCAACCCGTTCCCTTTGTGCTAGATGAACGAAAGTCTCTCCACATGCTCAGTTCTGAGCTATAAGTGTGTGTGTAAGCCGTACTTCACATAGCTTGTTGGGAACACAAAGTTTCTTTTCAGTTGCAAACTCCACTCCATACATATATATGGGGAGGTACTAAGTCCAACTCGGTTTTACAGTGAACACAGCAGGAACTTCAAACCGGCACTACGAATCAGACTGAGAAACCAGAGTAAAAGTTTCTCCTACAACTCGTTCCCTTTGTGCTAGATGAACGAACGTCTCTCCAGATGCTCAGTTCTGAGAGATAAGTGTGTTTGAAAGCCGTCCTTCACCATGCTTGTTGGGAACACAAAGTTTCTTTTCATTTGCAAACTCCACTTCATACTTATATATGTGGTGGTACTAGATCCAACTCGGTTTTACAGTGAAAACTGCACGAACTTCAAATCGGCACTAGGAAACAGACTGAGAAACCAGAGTAAAAGTTTCTCCTGCAACCCGTTCCCATGGTGCTAGATGAACGAACGTCTCTCCACATGCTCTGTTCTGAGAGATAAGTGTGTGTGAAAGCCGTCCTTCACCTAGCTTGTTGGGAACACAAAAATTATTTTCAGTTGCAAACTCCAATCCATACAAATATATGGGGAGGTTCTAGCTCCAACTCGGTATTAAAGTGAAAACTGCAGGAACTTCAAACCGGCACTCGGAAACAGACTGAGAAACCAGAGTAAAAGTTTCTCCTGCAACCCGTTCCCTTTGTGCTAGCTGAACGAACGTCTCTCCACATGCTCAGTTCTGAGAGATAAGTGTGTGTGAAAGCTGTACTTCACCTAGCTTTCTGGGAACACAAAGTTTCTTTTCAGTTGCAAACCCTACTCCATACATATATATGGGGAGGTACTAGCTCCAACTCGGTTTTACAGTGAAAACTGCAGGAACTTCAAACCGGCACTAGGAAACAGACTGAGAAACCAGAGTAAAAGTTTCTCCTACAATCCGTTCACTTTGTGCTAAATGAACGAAGTCTCTCCACATGCTCAGTTCTGAGGGATAAGTGTGTGTGAAAGGCATAGTTCACCTTGCTTGTTGGGAACACAATGTTTCTTTAAGTTGCAAACTCCACTCCATACATATATATGGGGAGGTACTAGCTCCAACTCGGTTTTACAGTGAAAACTGCAGGAACATCAAACCGGCACTAGGAAACAGACTGAGAATCTAGAGTAAAAGTTTCCCTTGCAAACCGTTCCCTTTGTGCTAGATGAACGAATGACTCTCCACATGCTCAGTTTTGTGGGATAAGTGTGTGTGAAAGCCATCCTTCACCTAGCTTGTTGGGAACACAAAGTTTCTTTTCAGTTGCAAACACAACTCCATACATATATATGGGGAGGTACTAGCTCCAATTCGGTTTTACAGTGAAAACTGAAGGAACATCAAAACGGCACTAGGAAACAGACTGAGAAAACAGAGTAAAAGTTTCTCCTACAACCCTTTCCCTTTGTGCTAGATGAACGAACGTCTCTCCACATGCTCAGTTCTGAGGGATAAGTGTGTGTGAAAGCCGTCCTTCACATAGCTTGTTGGGAACACAAAGTTTCTTTTCAGTTGCAAACTCCACTCAATAAATATATATGGGGAGTTTCTAGCTTCAAATCGGTTTTACAGTGAAAACTGCAGGAACTTCAAAACGGCACTAGGAAACAGACTGAGAAACCAGAGAAAAAGTTTCTCCTACAAACCGTTCCCTTTGTGCTAGATGAACGAACATCTCTCCACATGCTCAGTTCTGTGGGATAAGTGTTTGTGAAATCCCTCCTTCACCTAGCTTGTTGGGAACACAAAGTTTCTTTTCAGTTGCAAACTCCATCCATATATATATATGGGGAGGTACTAGCTCCTACTCTGTTTTACAGTGAAAACTGCAGGAACTTCAAACCGGCACTAGGAAACAGACTGAGAAACCTGAGTAAAAGTTTCTCCTGCAACCCGTTCTCTTTGTGCTAGATGAACGAACGTCTCTCCACATGCTCAGCTCTGAGAGATAAGTGTGTGTGAAAGCCGTCCTTCAACTAGCTTGTTGGGAACACAAAGTTTCTTTTCAGTAGCAAACTCCACTCCATATATATATATGGGGAGGTACTAGCTCCAACTCGGTTTTACAGTGAAAACTGCAGGAAATTCAAACCGGCACTAGGTAACAGACTGAGAAACCAGAGTAAAAGTTTCTCCTACAAACCGTTCCCTTTGTGCTAGATGAACGAACGTCTCTCCACATGCCCATTTCTGAGGGATAAGTGTGTGTGAAAGCCGTCCTTCACATAGCTTGCTGGGAACACAAAGTTTCTTTTCAGTTGCAAACTCCACTCCATACATATATATGGGGAGGTTCTAGCTTCAACTCGGTTTTACAGTGAAAACTGCAGGAACTTCAAACCGGCACTAGGAAACAAACTGAGAAACCAGAGTAAAAGTTTCTCATACAAACCGTTCACATTGTGCTAGATGAACGAACGTCTCTCCACATGCTCAGTTCTGTGGGATAAGTGTTTGTGAAATCCCTCCTTCACCTAGCTTGTTGGGAACACAAAGTTTCTTTTCAGTTGCAAACTCCAATCCATATATATATATGGGGAGGTACTAGCTCCAACTCGGTTTTACAGTGAAAACTGCAGGAACTTCAAACCGGCACTAGGAAACAGACTGAGAAAACTGAGAAAAGTTTCTCCTACAAACCGTTCCCTTTGTTATAGATGAACGAATTTCTCTCCACATGCTCAGTTCTGTGTGATAAGTGTGTGTGAAAGCCGTCCTTCACCTAGCTTGTTGGGAACACAAAGTTTCTTTTCAGTTGCAAACACCACTCCATACATATATATGGGGAGGTTCTAGCTCCAACTCGGTTTTACAGTGAAATCTGCAGGAACTTCAAACCGGCACTAGGAAACAGACTGAGAAACCAGAGTAAAAGTTTCTCCTGCAAACCTTTACCTTTGTGCTAGATGAACGAACGTCTCTCCAGATGCTCAGATCTGAGAGATATTTGTGTGTGAAAGCCGTCCTTCACCTAGCTTGTCGGGAACACAAAGTTTCTTTTCAGTTGCAAACTCCACTCCATACATATATATGGGGAGGTACTAGCTCCAACTCGGTTTTACAGTGAAAACTGCAGGAACTTCAAACCGGCACTAGGAAACAGACTGAGAAACCAGAGTAAAATTTTCTCCTACAACCCGTTCTTTTTGTGCAAGATGAAAGAACGTCTCTCCACATGCTCAGTTCGTGGGATAAGTGTTTGTGAAAGCCGTCCTTCACCTAGCTTGTTGGGAACACAAAGTTCCTTTCCAGTTGCCAACTCCACTCCATATATATATATGGGGAGGTACAAGCTCCAACTCGGTTTTACTGTGAAAACTGCAGGAACTTCAAACCAGCACTAGGAAACAGACTGCGAAACCACAGTAAAAGTTTCTCCTGCAACCCGTTCCCTTTGTGCTAGATGAACGAACGTCTCTCCACATGCTCAGTTCTGAGGGATAAGTGTGTGTGAAAGCCGTACTTCACATAGCTTGTTGGGAACACAAAGTTACTTTTCAGTTGCAAACTCCACTCCATAAATATATATGGGGAAGTACTAGGTCCAACTCTGTTTTACAGTGAAAACAGCAGGAACTTCAAACCGGCACTACGAAACAGACTGAGAAA
This sequence comes from Camelus dromedarius, assembly GCF_036321535.1. NCBI lineage: Eukaryota > Metazoa > Chordata > Mammalia > Artiodactyla > Camelidae > Camelus > Camelus dromedarius. The sequence continues at coordinate 960,694 of NC_087470.1, read as the reverse complement.
CCAGAGTAAAAGTTTCTCCAACAACACGTTCCCTTTGTGCTAGATGAACGAACGTCTCTCCAGATGCTCGGTTCTGATAGATAAGTGTGTTTGAAAGCCGTTCTTCATCATGCTTGTTCTGAACACAAAGTTTCTTTTCATTTGCCAACTCCACTTCATACATATATATGTGGTGGTACTAGATCCAACTCGGTTTTACAGTGAAAACTGCAGGAACTTCAAAGCGGCACTAGGAAACAGACTGAGAAACCAGAGTAAAAGTTTTTCCTGCAACCCGTTCCCATTGTGCTAGATGAACGAACGTCTCTCCACATGCTCATTTCTGAGAGATAAGTGTGTGTGAAAGCCGTCCTTCACCTAGGTTGTTGGGAACACAAAATTTCTTTTCAGTTGCGAAATCCAATCCATACATATATATGGGGAGGTTCTAGCTCCAACTCGGTATTACAGTGAAAACTGCATGAACTTCAAACCGGCACTCGGAAACAGACTGAGAAACAAGAGTAAAAGTTTCTCCTGCAACCTGTTCACTTTGTGCTAGATGAACGAACGTCTCTCCACATGCTCAGTTCTGAGGGATAAGTGTGTGTGAAAGCCGTCCTTCAACTAGCTTGTTGGGAACACAAAGTTCCTTTTCAGTAGCAAACTCCACTCCATACATATATATGGGGAGGTACTAGCTCCAACTCGGTTTTACAGTGAAAACTGCAGGAAATTCAAACCGGCCCTAGGTAACAGACTGAGAAACCAGAGTAAAAGTTTCTCCTACAAACCGTTCCCTTTGTGCTAGGTGAACGAACGTCTCTCCACATGCTCAGTTCTGTGGGATAAGTGTGTGTGAAAGCCGTCCTTCACCTAGCTTGTTGGGAACACAAAGTTTCTTTTCAGTTGCAAACTCCACTCCATACATATATGTGGGGAGGTTCTAGCTCCAACTCGGTTTTACAGTGAAAACTGCAGGAAATTCGAACCGGCACTAGGAAACAGACTGAGAAACCAGAGTAAAAGTTTCTCCTGCAACCCGTTCCCTTTGTGCTAGATGAACGAAAGTCTCTCCACATGCTCAGTTCTGAGCTATAAGTGTGTGTGTAAGCCGTACTTCACATAGCTTGTTGGGAACACAAAGTTTCTTTTCAGTTGCAAACTCCACTCCATACATATATATGGGGAGGTACTAAGTCCAACTCGGTTTTACAGTGAACACAGCAGGAACTTCAAACCGGCACTACGAATCAGACTGAGAAACCAGAGTAAAAGTTTCTCCTACAACTCGTTCCCTTTGTGCTAGATGAACGAACGTCTCTCCAGATGCTCAGTTCTGAGAGATAAGTGTGTTTGAAAGCCGTCCTTCACCATGCTTGTTGGGAACACAAAGTTTCTTTTCATTTGCAAACTCCACTTCATACTTATATATGTGGTGGTACTAGATCCAACTCGGTTTTACAGTGAAAACTGCACGAACTTCAAATCGGCACTAGGAAACAGACTGAGAAACCAGAGTAAAAGTTTCTCCTGCAACCCGTTCCCATGGTGCTAGATGAACGAACGTCTCTCCACATGCTCTGTTCTGAGAGATAAGTGTGTGTGAAAGCCGTCCTTCACCTAGCTTGTTGGGAACACAAAAATTATTTTCAGTTGCAAACTCCAATCCATACAAATATATGGGGAGGTTCTAGCTCCAACTCGGTATTAAAGTGAAAACTGCAGGAACTTCAAACCGGCACTCGGAAACAGACTGAGAAACCAGAGTAAAAGTTTCTCCTGCAACCCGTTCCCTTTGTGCTAGCTGAACGAACGTCTCTCCACAGGCTCTGTTCTGAGAGATAAGTGTGTGTGAAAGCCGTACTTCACCTAGCTTTCTGGGAACACAAAGTTTCTTTTCAGTTGCAAACCCTACTCCATACATATATATGGGGAGGTACTAGCTCCAACTCGGTTTTACAGTGAAAACTGCAGGAACTTCAAACCGGCACTAGGAAACAGACTGAGACCAGAGTAAAAGTTTCTCCTACAATCCGTTCACTTTGTGCTAAATGAACGAAGTCTCTCCACATGCTCAGTTCTGAGGGATAAGTGTGTGTGAAAGGCATAGTTCACCTTGCTTGTTGGGAATACAATGTTTCTTTAAGTTGCAAACTCCACTCCATACATATATATGGGGAGGTACTAGCTCCAACTCGGTTTTACAGTGAAAACTGCAGGAACATCAAACCGGCACTAGGAAACAGACTGAGAATCTAGAGTAAAAGTTTCCCTTGCAAACCGTTCCCTTTGTGCTAGATGAACGAATGACTCTCCACATGCTCAGTTCTGTGGGATAAGTGTGTGTGAAAGCCATCCTTCACCTAGCTTGTTGGGAACACAAAGTTTCTTTTCAGTTGCAAACTCAACTCCATACATATATATGGGGAGGTACTAGCTCCAATTCGGTTTTACAGTGAAAACTGAAGGAACATCAAAACGGCACTAGGAAACAGACTGAGAAACCAGAGTAAAAGTTTCTCCTACAACCCTTTCCCTTTGTGCTAGATGAACGAACGTCTCTCCACATGCTCAGTTCTGAGGGATAAGTGTGTGTGAAAGCCGTCCTTCACATAGCTTGTTGGGAACACAAAGTTTCTTTTCAGTTGCAAACTCCACTCAATACATATATATGGGGAGGTTCTAGCTTCAAATCGGTTTTACAGTGAAAACTGCAGGAACTTCAAAACGGCACTAGGAAACAGACTGAGAAACCAGAGAAAAAGTTTCTCCTACAAACCGTTCCCTTTGTGCTAGATGAACGAACGTCTCTCCACATGCTCAGTTCTGTGGGATAAGTGTTTGTGAAATCCCTCCTTCACCTAGCTTGTTGGGAACACAAAGTTTCTTTTCAGTTGCAAACTCCATCCATATATATATATGGGGAGGTACTAGCTCCTACTCTGTTTTACAGTGAAAACTGCAGGAACTTCAAACCGGCACTAGGAAACAGACTGAGAAACCAGAATAAAAGTTTCTCCTGCAACCCGTTCTCTTTGTGCTAGATGAACGAACGTCTCTCCACATGCTCAGTTCTGAGAGATAAGTGTGTGTGAAAGCCGTCCTTCAACTAGCTTGTTGGGAACACAAAGTTTCTTTTCAGTAGCAATCTCCACTCCATATATATATATGGGGAGGTACTAGCTCCAACTCGGTTTTACAGTGAATACTGCAGGAAATTCAAACCAGCACTAGGAAACAGACTGCGAAACCACAGTAAAAGTTTCTCCTGCAACCCGTTCCCTTTGTGCTAGATGAACGAACGTCTCTCCACATGCTCAGTTCTGAGGGATAAGTGTGTGTGAAAGCCGTACTTCACATAGCTTGTTGGGAACACAAAGTTACTTTTCAGTTGCAAACTCCACTCCATAAATATATATGGGGAAGTACTAGGTCCAACTCTGTTTTACAGTGAAAACAGCAGGAACTTCAAACCGGCACTACGAAACAGACTGAGAAACCAGAGTAAAAGTTTCTCCAACAACACGTTCCCTTTGTGCTAGATGAACGAACGTCTCTCCAGATGCTCGGTTCTGATAGATAAGTGTGTTTGAAAGCCGTTCTTCATCATGCTTGTTCTGAACACAAAGTTTCTTTTCATTTGCCAACTCCACTTCATACATATATATGTGGTGGTACTAGATCCAACTCGGTTTTACAGTGAAAACTGCAGGAACTTCAAAGCGGCACTAGGAAACAGACTGAGAAACCAGAGTAAAAGTTTTTCCTGCAACCCGTTCCCATTGTGCTAGATGAACGAACGTCTCTCCACATGCTCATTTCTGAGAGATAAGTGTGTGTGAAAGCCGTCCTTCACCTAGGTTGTTGGGAACACAAAATTTCTTTTCAGTTGCGAAATCCAATCCATACATATATATGGGGAGGTTCTAGCTCCAACTCGGTATTACAGTGAAAACTGCATGAACTTCAAACCGGCACTCGGAAACAGACTGAGAAACAAGAGTAAAAGTTTCTCCTGCAACCTGTTCACTTTGTGCTAGATGAACGAACGTCTCTCCACATGCTCAGTTCTGAGGGATAAGTGTGTGTGAAAGCCGTCCTTCAACTAGCTTGTTGGGAACACAAAGTTTCTTTTCAGTAGCAAACTCCACTCCATACATATATATGGGGAGGTACTAGCTCCAACTCGGTTTTACAGTGAAAACTGCAGGAAATTCAAACCGGCCCTAGGTAACAGACTGAGAAACCAGAGTAAAAGTTTCTCCTACAAACCGTTCCCTTTGTGCTAGATGAACGAAAGTCTCTCCACATGCTCAGTTCTGAGCTATAAGTGTGTGTGTAAGCCGTACTTCACATAGCTTGTTGGGAACACAAAGTTTCTTTTCAGTTGCAAACTCCACTCCATACATATATATGGGGAGGTACTAAGTCCAACTCGGTTTTACAGTGAACACAGCAGGAACTTCAAACCGGCACTACGAATCAGACTGAGAAACCAGAGTAAAAGTTTCTCCTACAACTCGTTCCCTTTGTGCTAGATGAACGAACGTCTCTCCAGATGCTCAGTTCTGAGAGATAAGTGTGTTTGAAAGCCGTCCTTCACCATGCTTGTTGGGAACACAAAGTTTCTTTTCATTTGCAAACTCCACTTCATACTTATATATGTGGTGGTACTAGATCCAACTCGGTTTTACAGTGAAAACTGCACGAACTTCAAATCGGCACTAGGAAACAGACTGAGAAACCAGAGTAAAAGTTTCTCCTGCAACCCGTTCCCATGGTGCTAGATGAACGAACGTCTCTCCACATGCTCTGTTCTGAGAGATAAGTGTGTGTGAAAGCCGTCCTTCACCTAGCTTGTTGGGAACACAAAAATTATTTTCAGTTGCAAACTCCAATCCATACAAATATATGGGGAGGTTCTAGCTCCAACTCGGTATTAAAGTGAAAACTGCAGGAACTTCAAACCGGCACTCGGAAACAGACTGAGAAACCAGAGTAAAAGTTTCTCCTGCAACCCGTTCCCTTTGTGCTAGCTGAACGAACGTCTCTCCACAGGCTCTGTTCTGAGAGATAAGTGTGTGTGAAAGCCGTACTTCACCTAGCTTTCTGGGAACACAAAGTTTCTTTTCAGTTGCAAACCCTACTCCATACATATATATGGGGAGGTACTAGCTCCAACTCGGTTTTACAGTGAAAACTGCAGGAACTTCAAACCGGCACTAGGAAACAGACTGAGACCAGAGTAAAAGTTTCTCCTACAATCCGTTCACTTTGTGCTAAATGAACGAAGTCTCTCCACATGCTCAGTTCTGAGGGATAAGTGTGTGTGAAAGGCATAGTTCACCTTGCTTGTTGGGAACACAATGTTTCTTTAAGTTGCAAACTCCACTCCATACATATATATGGGGAGGTACTAGCTCCAACTCGGTTTTACAGTGAAAACTGCAGGAACATCAAACCGGCACTAGGAAACAGACTGAGAATCTAGAGTAAAAGTTTCCCTTGCAAACCGTTCCCTTTGTGCTAGATGAACGAATGACTCTCCACATGCTCAGTTCTGTGGGATAAGTGTGTGTGAAAGCCATCCTTCACCTAGCTTGTTGGGAACACAAAGTTTCTTTTCAGTTGCAAACTCAACTCCATACATATATATGGGGAGGTACTAGCTCCAATTCGGTTTTACAGTGAAAACTGAAGGAACATCAAAACGGCACTAGGAAACAGACTGAGAAACCAGAGTAAAAGTTTCTCCTACAACCCTTTCCCTTTGTGCTAGATGAACGAACGTCTCTCCACATGCTCAGTTCTGAGGGATAAGTGTGTGTGAAAGCCGTCCTTCACATAGCTTGTTGGGAACACAAAGTTTCTTTTCAGTTGCAAACTCCACTCAATACATATATATGGGGAGGTTCTAGCTTCAAATCGGTTTTACAGTGAAAACTGCAGGAACTTCAAAACGGCACTAGGAAACAGACTGAGAAACCAGAGAAAAAGTTTCTCCTACAAACCGTTCCCTTTGTGCTAGATGAACGAACGTCTCTCCACATGCTCAGTTCTGTGGGATAAGTGTTTGTGAAATCCCTCCTTCACCTAGCTTGTTGGGAACACAAAGTTTCTTTTCAGTTGCAAACTCCATCCATATATATATATGGGGAGGTACTAGCTCCTACTCTGTTTTACAGTGAAAACTGCAGGAACTTCAAACCGGCACTAGGAAACAGACTGAGAAACCAGAATAAAAGTTTCTCCTGCAACCCGTTCTCTTTGTGCTAGATGAACGAACGTCTCTCCACATGCTCAGTTCTGAGAGATAAGTGTGTGTGAAAGCCGTCCTTCAACTAGCTTGTTGGGAACACAAAGTTTCTTTTCAGTTGCAAACTCCACTCCATACATATATATGGGGAGGTTCTAGCTTCAACTCGGTTTCACAGTGAAAACTGCAGGAACTTCTAACCGGCACTAGGAAACAAACTGAGAAACCAGAGTAAAAGTTTCTCCTACAAACCGTTCACATTGTGCTAGATGAAAGAACGTCTCTCCACATGCTCAGTTCTGTGGGATAAGTGTTTGTGAAATCCCTCCTTCACCTAGCTTGTTGGGAACACAAAGTTTCTTTTCAGTTGCAAACTCCAATCCATATATATATATGGGGAGGTACTAGCTCCAACTCGGTTTTACAGTGAAAACTGCAGGAACTTCAAACCGGCACTAGGAAACAGACTGAGAAAACTGAGAAAAGTTTCTCCTACAAACCGTTCCCTTTGTTATAGATGAACGAAATTCTCTCCACATGCTCAGTTCTGTGTGATAAGTGTGTGTGAAAGCCGTCCTTCAACTAGCTTGTTGGGAACACAAAGTTTCTTTTCAGTTGCAAACACCACTCCATACATATATATGGGGAGGTTCTAGCTCCAACTCGGTTTTACAGTGAAATCTGCAGGAACTTCAAACCGGCACTAGGAAACAGACTGAGAAACCAGAGTAAAAGTTTCTCCTACAACCCGTTCTTTTTGTGCAAGATGAAAGAACGTCTCTCCACATGCTCAGTTCGTGGGATAAGTGTTTGTGAAAGCCGTCCTTCACCTAGCTTGTTGGGAACACAAAGTTCCTTTCCAGTTGCCAACTCCACTCCATATATATATATGGGGAGGTACAAGCTCCAACTCGGTTTTACTGTGAAAACTGCAGGAACTTCAAACCAGCACTAGGAAACAGACTGCGAAACCACAGTAAAAGTTTCTCCTACAACCCGTTCCCTTTGTGCTAGATGAACGAACGTCTCTCCACATGCTCAGTTCTGAGGGATAAGTGTGTGTGAAAGCCGTACTTCACATAGCTTGTTGGGAACACAAAGTTACTATTCAGTTGCAAACTCCACTCCATAAATATATATGGGGAAGTACTAGGTCCAACTCTGTTTTACAGTGAAAACAGCAGGAACTTCAAACCGGCACTACGAAACAGACTGAGAAACCAGAGTAAAAGTTTCTCCAACAACACGTTCCCTTTGTGCTAGATGAACGAACGTCTCTCCAGATGCTCGGTTCTGATAGATAAGTGTGTTTGAAAGCCGTTCTTCATCATGCTTGTTCTGAACACAAAGTTTCTTTTCATTTGCCAACTCCACTTCATACATATATATGTGGTGGTACTAGATCCAACTCGGTTTTACAGTGAAAACTGCAGGAACTTCAAAGCGGCACTAGGAAACAGACTGAGAAACCAGAGTAAAAGTTTTTCCTGCAACCCGTTCCCATTGTGCTAGATGAACGAACGTCTCTCCACATGCTCATTTCAGAGAGATAAGTGTGTGTGAAAGCCGTCCTTCACCTAGGTTGTTGGGAACACAAAATTTCTTTTCAGTTGCGAAATCCAATCCATACATATATATGGGGAGGTTCTAGCTCCAACTCGGTATTACAGTGAAAACTGCATGAACTTCAAACCGGCACTCGGAAACAGACTGAGAAACAAGAGTAAAAGTTTCTCCTGCAAACTGTTCACTTTGTGCTAGATGAACGAACGTCTCTCCACATGCTCAGTTCTGAGGGATAAGTGTGTGTGAAAGCCGTCCTTCAACTAGCTTGTTGGGAACACAAAGTTTCTTTTCAGTTCTTATCCCTACTCCATACATATATATGGGGTGGTAATAGCTCCAACTCGGTTTTACAGTGAAAACTGCAGGAACTTCAAACCGGCACTAGGAAACAGACAGAGAAACCAGAGTAATAGTTTCTCCTACAACCCGTTCCATTTGTGCTAGATGAACGAACCTCTCTCCACAAGCTCAGTTCTGAGGGATAAATGTGTGTGAAAGCCGTCCTTCACATATCTTGTTGGGAACACAAAGTTTCTTTTCAGTTGCAAACTCCACTCCATACATATATATGGGAGGTACTACCTCCAACTTGGTTTTACAGTGAAAACTGCAGGAAATTCAAACCGGCACTAGGAAACAGACTGAGAAACCAGAGTAAAAGTTTCCCCTGCAACGCGTTCCCTTTATGCTAGATGAACGAACCTCTCTCCACATGCTCAGTTCTGAGAGATAATTGTGTGTGAAAGCCGTCCTTCACCAAGCTTGTTGGGAACACAAAGTTTCTTTTCAGTTGCAAACTCAACTACATACATATATATGGGGAGGTACTAGCTCCAACACGGTTTTACAGAGAAAACTGCAGGAACTTCAAACCGACACTAGGAAACAGACTGAGAAACCAGAGTAAAAGGTTCTCCTGCAAACCGTTCCCTTTGTGATAGATGAACGAACGTCTCTCCACATGCTCTGTTCTGTGGGATATGTGTTTGTGAAAGCCGTCCTTCAACTAGCTTGTTGGGAACACAAAGTTTCTTTTCAGTTGCAAACTCCAATCCATACATATATATGGGGAGGTACTAGCTCCAACTCGGTTTTACAGTGGAAACTGCAGGAACTTCAAAACGGCGATCGGAAACAGACAGAGAAATCAGAGTAAAAGTTTCCCTGCAACCCGTTCTCTTTGTGCTAGATGAACGAACGTCTCTCCACATGCTCAGTTCTGTGGGATAAGTGTGTGTGAAAGCCGTCCTTCACCTAGCTTGTTGGGAACACAAAGTTTCTTTTCAGTTGCTAACTCCACTCCATACATATATGTGGGGAGGTTCTAGCTCCAACTCGGTTTTACAGTGAAAACTGCAGGAAATTCAAACAGGCACTAGGAAACAGACTGAGAAACCAGAGTAAAAGTTTCCCTGCAACCCGTTCTCTTTGTGCTAGATGAACGAACGTCTCTCCACATGCTCAGTTCTGAGGGATAATTGTGTCTGTAAGCCGTCCTTCACATAGCTTGTTGGGAACACAAAGTTTCTTTTCAGTTGCATACTCCACTCCATACATACATATGGGGAGGTACTAGCTCCAACTCGGTTTTACAGTGAAAACAGCAGGAACTTCAACCCGGCACTACGAAACAGACTGAGAAACCAGAGTAAAAGTTTCTCCTACAACTCGTTCCCTTTGTGCTAGATGAACGAACGTCTCTCCAGATGCTCAGTTCTGAGAGATAAGTGTGTTTGAAAGCCGTCATTCACCATGCTTGTTGGGAACACAAAGTTTCTTTTCATTTGCAAACTCCACTTAATACTTATATATGTGGTGGTACTAGATCCAACTCGGTTTTACAGTGAAAACTGCACGAACTTCAAACAGGCACTAGGAAACAGACTGAGAAACCAGAGTAAAAGTTTCTCCTACAATCCGTTCCCTTTGTGCTAGATGAACGAACGTCTCTCCACATGCTCAGTTCTGAGGGATAAGTGTGTGTGAAAGCCGTACTTCACCTAGCTTTTTGGAAACACAAAGTTTCTTTTCAGTTGCAAACCCTACTCCATACATATATATGGGGAGATACTAGCTCCAACTCGGTTTAACAGTGAAAACTGCAGGAACTTCAAACCGGCACTAGGAAACAGACTGAGAAACCAGAGTAAAAGTTTCTCCTACAATCCGTTCCCTTTGTGCTAAATGAACGAAGTCTCTCCACATGCACAGTTCTGAGGGATAAGTGTGTGTGAAAACCATACTTCACATAGCTTGTTGGGAACACAAAGTTTCTTTTCAGTTGCAAACCCTACTCCATACATATATATGGGGAGGTACTAGCTCCAACACGGTTTTACAGTGAAAACTGCAGGAACTTCAAACCGGCACTCGGAAACAGACTGAGAAACCAGAGTAAAAGTTTCTCCTGCAACCCGTTCCCTTTGTGCTAGATGAACGAACGTCTCTCCACATGCTCATTTCTGAGGGATAAGTGTGTGTGAAAGCCGTACTTCACCTAGCTTGTTGGGAACACAAAGTTTCTTTCCAGTTGCCAACTCCACTCCATATATATATATGGGGAGGTACTAGCTCCAACTCGGTTTTACAGTGAAAACAGCAGGAACTTCAAACCGGCACTAGGAAACAGACTGAGAAAACAGAGTAAAAGTTTCTCCTGCAACCCGTTCCCTTTGTGCTAGATGAACGAAAGTCTCTCCACATGCTCAGTTCTGAGGGATAAGTGTGTGTGTAAGTCGTACTTCACATAGCTTGTTGGGAACACAAAGATTCTTTTCAGTTGCAAACTCCACTCCATACATATATATGGGGAGGTACTAAGTCCAACTCGGTTTTACAGTGAAAACAGCAGGAACGTCAAACCGGCACTACGAATCAGACTGAGAAACCAGAGTAAAAGTTTCTCCTACAACTCGTTCCCTTTGTGCTAAATGAACGAACGTCTCTCCAGATGCTCAGTTCTGAGAGATAAGTGTGTTTGAAAGCCGTCCTTCACCATGCTTGTTGGGAACACAATGTTTCTTTTCATTTGCAAACTCCACTTCATACTTATATATGTGGTGGTACTAGATCCAACTCGGTTTTACAGTGAAAACTGCACAAACTTCAAATCGGCACTAGGAAACAGACTGAGAAACCAGAGTAAAAGTTTCTCCTGCAAACCGTTCCCATTGTGCTAGATGAACGAACGTCTCTCCACATGCTCAGTTCTGAGAGATAAGTGTGTGTGAAAGCCGTCCTTCACCTAGCTTGTTGGGAACACAAAAATTCTTTTCAGTTGCAAACTCCAATCCATACATATATATGGGGAGGTTCTAGCTCCAACTCGGTATTAAAGTGAAAACTGCAGGAACTTCAAACCGTCACTCGGAAACAGACTGAGAAACCAGAGTAAAAGTTTCTCCTGCAACGCGTTCCCTTTGTGCTAGATGAACGAACGTCTCTCCACATGCTCAATTCTGAGGGATAAGTGTGTGTGAAAGCCGTACTTCACCTAGCTTTTTGGGAACACAAAGTTTCTTTTCAGTTGCAAACCCTACTCCATACATATATATGGGGAGGTACTAGCTCCAACTCGATTTTACAGTGAAAACTGCAGGAACTTCAAACCGGCACTAGGAAAAAGACTGAGAAACCAGAGTAAAAGTTTCTCCTACAATCCGTTCCCTTTGTGCTAAATGAAAGAAGTCTCTCCACATGCTCAGTTCTGAGGGATAAGTGTGTGTGAAAGCCATACTTCACCTAGCTTGTTGGGAACACAATGTTTCTTTAAGTTGCAAACTCCACTCCATACATATATATGGGGAGGTACTAGCTCCAACTCGGTTTTAGAGTGAAAACTGCATGAACTTCAAACCGGCACTAGGAAACAGACTGAGAATCTAGAGTAAAAGTTTCCCTTGCAAACCGTTCCCTTTGTGCTAGATGAACGAATGACTCTCCACATGCTCAGTTCTGTGGGATAAGTGTGTGTGAAAGCCATCCTTCACCTAGCTTGTTGGGAACACAAATATTCTTTCCAGTTGCAAACTCCATTCCATACATATATATGGGGAGGTACTAGCTCCAATTCGGTTTTACAGTGAAAACTGCAGGAACATCAAACCGGCACTAGGAAACAGACTGAGAAACCAGAGTAAAAGTTTCTCCTACAAACCTTTCCGTTTGTGCTAGATGAACGAACGTCTCTAGACATGCTCAGTTCTGAGGGATAAATGTGTGTGAAAGCCGTCCTTCACATAGCTTGTTGGGAACACAAAGTTTCTTTTCAGTTGCAAACTCCACTCCATACATATATATGGGGAGGTTCTAGCTTCAAATCGGTTTTACAGTGAAAACTGCAGGAACTTCAACACGGCACTAGGAAACAGACTGAGAAACCAGAGTAAAAGTTTCTCCTGCAACCCGTTCCCTTTGTGCTAAATGAACGAAGTCTCTCCACATGCACAGTTCTGAGGGATAAGTGTGTGTGAAAGCCATACTTCACATAGCTTGTTGGGAACACAAAGTTTCTTTTCAGTTGCAAACTCCACTCCATACATATATATGGGGAGGTACTAGCTCCAACTCGGTTTTACAGTGAAAACTGCAGGTACTTCAAACCGGCTCTAGGAAACAGACTGAGAAACCAGAGTAAAATTTTCTCCTACAACCCGTTCCATTTGTGCTACATGAACGAACGTCTCTCCACAAGCTCAGTTCGTGGGATAAGTGTTTGTGAAAGCCGTCCTTCACCTAGCATGTTGGGAACACAAAGTTTCTTTCCAGTTGCCAACTCCACTCCATATATATATATGGGGAGGTACTAGCTCCAACTCGGTTTTACATTGAAAACTGCAGGAAATTCGAACCGGCACTAGGAAACAGACTGAGAAACCAGAGTAAAATTTTCTCCTGCAACCCGTTCCCTTTGTGCTAGATGAACGAAAGTCTCTCCACATGCTCAGTTCTGAGGGATAAGTGTGTGTGTAAGCCGTACTTCACATAGCTTGTTGGGAACACAAAGTTTCTTTTCAGTTGCAAACTCCATTCCATACATATATATGGGGAGGTACTAAGCCCAACTCGGTTTTACAGTGAATACAGCAGGAACTTCAAACCGGCACTACGAATCAGACTGAGAAACCAGAGTAAAAGTTTCTCCTGCAACCCGTTCCCATTGTGCTAGATGAACGAACGTCTCTCCACATGCTCAGTTCTGAGAGATAAGTGTGTGTGAAAGCCGTCCTTCACCTAGCTTGTTGGGAACACAAAAATTCTTTTCAGTTGCAAACTCCAATCCATACATATATATGGGGAGGTTCTAGCTCCAACTCGGTATTAAAGTGAAAACTGCAGGAACTTCAAACCGGCACTCGGAAACAGACTGAGAAACCAGAGTAAAAGTTTCTCCTGCAAACCGTTCCCTTTGTGCTAGCTGAACGAACGTCTCTCCACATGCTCAGTTCTGAGGGATAAGTGTGTGTGAAAGCCGTACTTCACCTAGCTTTCTGGGAACACAAAGTTTCTTTTCAGTTGCAAACCCTACACCATACATATATATGGGGAGGTACTAGCTCCAACTCGGTTTTACAGTGAAAACTGCAGGAACTTCAAACCGGCACTAGGAAACAGTCTGAGAAACCAGAGTAAAAGTTTCTCCTACAATCCGTTCCCTTTGTGCTAAATGAACGAAGTCTCTCCACATGCTCAGTTCTGAGGGATAAGTGTGTGTGAAAGGCTTAGTTCACCTAGCTTGTTGGGAACACAATGTTTCTTTAAGTTGCAAACTCCACTCCATACATATATATGGGAAGGTACTAGCTCCAATTCGGTTTTACAGTGAAAACTGAAGGAACATCAAAACGGCACTAGGAAACAGACTGAGAAACCAGAGTAAAAGTTTCTCCTACAACCCTTTCCCTTTGTGCTAGATGAACGAACGTCTCTCCACATGCTCAGTTCTGAGGGATAAGTGTGTGTGAAAGCCGTCCTTCACATAGATTGTTGGGAACACAAAGTTTCTTTTCAGTTGCAAAGTCCACTCAATACATATATATGGGGAGGTTCTAGCTTCAAATCGGTTTTACAGTGAAAACTGCAGGAACTTCACAACGGCACTAGGAAACAGACTGAGAAACCAGAGAAAAAGTTTCTCCTACAAACCGTTCCCTTTGTGCTAGATGAACGAACGTCTCTCCACATGCTCAGTTCTGTGGGATAAGTGTTTGTGAAATCCCACCTTCACCTAGCTTGTTGGGAACACAAAGTTTCTTTCCAGTTGCAAACTCCATCCATATATATATATGGGGAGGTACTAGCTCCTACACTGTTTTACAGTGAAAACTGCAGGAACTTCAAAATGGCACTAGGAAACAGACTGAGAAACCAGAGTAAAAGTTTCTCCTGCAACCCGTTCTCTTTGTGCTAGATGAACGAACGTCTCTCCACATGCTCAGTTCTGAGAGATAAGTGTGTGTGAAAGCCGTCCTTCAACTAGCTTGTTGGGAACACAAAGTTTCTTTTCAGTTGCAAACTCCACTCCATACATATATATGGGGAGGTTCTAGCTTCAAATCGGTTTTACAGTGAAAACTGCAGGAACTTCATCACGGCACTAGGAAACAGACTGAGAAACGAGAGTAAAAGTTTCTCCTGCAACCCGTTCCCTTTGTGCTAAATGAACGAAGTCTCTCCACATGCACAGTTCTGAGGGATAAGTGTGTGTGAAAGCCATACTTCACATAGCTTGTTGGGAACACAAAGTTTCTTTTCAGTTGCAAACTCCACTCCATACATATATATGGGGAGGTACTAGCTCCAACTCGGTTTTACAGTGAAAACTGCAGGTACTTCAAAACGGCTCTAGGAAACAGACTGAGAAACCAGAGTAAAATTTTCTCCTACAACCCGTTCCATTTGTGCTACGTGAACGAACGTCTCTCCACAAGCTCAGTTCGTGGGTTAAGTGTTTGTGAAAGCCGTCCTTCACCTAGCTTGTTGGGAACACAAAGTTTCTTTCCAGTTGCCAACTCCACTCCATATATATATATGGGGAGGTACTAGCTCCAACTCGGTTTTACAGTGAAAACTGCAGGAACTTCAAACCAGCACTAGGAAACAGACTGAGAAAACAGAGTAAAAGTTTCCCCTGCAACCCGTTCTCTTTGTGCTAGATGAACGAACGTCTCTCCACATGCTCAGTTCTGTGGGATAAGTGTGTGTGAAAGCCGTCCTTCACCTAGCTTGTTGGGAACACAAAGTTTCTTTTCAGTTGCAAACTCCACTCCATACATATATGTGGGGCGGTTCTAGCTCCAACTCGGTTTTACAGTGAAAACTGCAGGAAATTCGAACCAGCACTAGGAAACAGACTGAGAAACCAGAGTAAAAGTTTCTCCTGCAACCCGTTCCCTTTGTGCTAGATGAACGAAAGTCTCTCCACATGCTCAGTTCTGAGCTATAAGTGTGTGTGTAAGCCGTACTTCACATAGCTTGTTGGGAACACAAAGTTTCTTTTCAGTTGCAAACTCCACTCCATACATATATATGGGGAGGTACTAAGTCCAACTCGGTTTTACAATGAACACAGCAGGAACTTCAAACCGGCACTACGAATCAGACTGAGAAACCAGAGTAAAAGTTTCTCCTACAACTCGTTCCCTTTGTGCTAGATGAACGAACGTCTCTCCAGATGCTCAGTTCTGAGAGATAAGTGTGTTTGAAAGCCGTCCTTCACCATGCTTGTTGGGAACACAAAGTTTCTTTTCATTTGCAAACTCAACTTCATACTTATATATGTGGTGGTTCTAGATCCAACTCGGTTTTACAGTGAAAACTGCACGAACTTCAAATCGGCACTAGGAAACAGACTGAGAAACCAGAGTAAAAGTTTCTCCTGCAACCCGTTCCCATGGTGCTAGATGAACGAACGTCTCTCCACATGCTCTGTTCTGAGAGATAAGTGTGTGTGAAAGACGTCCTTCACCTAGCTTGTTGGGAACACAAAAATTATTTTCAGTTGCAAACTCCAATCCATACAAATATATGGGGAGGTTCTAGCTCCAACTCGGTATTAAAGTGAAAACTGCAGGAACTTCAAACCGGCACTCGGAAACAGACTGAGAAACCAGAGTAAAAGTTTCTCCTGCAACCCGTTCTCTTTGTGCTAGATGAACGAACGTCTCTCCACATGCTCAGTTCTGAGAGATAAGTGTGTGAAAGCCGTCCTTCAACTAGCTTGTTGGGAACACAAAGTTTCTTTTCAGTTGCAAACTCCACTCCATACATATATATGGGGAGGTTCTAGCTTCAAATCGGTTTTACAGGGAAAACTGCAGGAACTTCATCACGGCACTAGGAAACAGACTGAGAAACCAGAGTAAAAGTTTCTCCTGCAACCCGTTCCCTTTGTGCTAAATGAACGAAGTCTCTCCACATGCACAGTTCTGAGGGATAAGTGTGTGTGAAAGCCATACTTCACATAGCTTGTTGGGAACACAAAGTTTCTTTTCAGTTGCAAACTCCACTCCATACATATATATGGGGAGGTACTAGCTCCAACTCGGTTTTACAGTGAAAACTGCAGGTACTTCAAAACGGCTCTAGGAAACAGACTGAGAAACCAGAGTAAAATTTTCTCCTACAACCCGTTCCATTTGTGCTACATGAACGAACGTCTCTCCACAAGCTCAGTTCGTGGGTTAAGTGTTTGTGAAAGCCGTCCTTCACCTAGCTTGTTGGGAACACAAAGTTTCTTTCCAGTTGCCAACTCCACTCCATATATATATATGGGGAGGTACTAGCTCCAACTCGGTTTTACAGTGAAAACTGCAGGAACTTCAAACCAGCACTAGGAAACAGACTGAGAAAACAGAGTAAAAGTTTCCCCTGCAACCCGTTCTCTTTGTGCTAGATGAACGAACGTCTCTCCACATGCTCAGTTCTGTGGGATAAGTGTGTGTGAAAGCCGTCCTTCACCTAGCTTGTTGGGAACACAAAGTTTCTTTTCAGTTGCAAACTCCACTCCATACATATATGTGGGGAGGTTCTAGCTCCAACTCGGTTTTACAGTGAAAACTGCAGGAAATTCGAACCGGCACTAGGAAACAGACTGAGAAACCAGAGTAAAAGTTTCTCCTGCAACCCGTTCCCTTTGTGCTAGATGAACGAAAGTCTCTCCACATGCTCAGTTCTGAGCTATAAGTGTGTGTGTAAGCCGTACTTCACATAGCTTGTTGGGAACACAAAGTTTCTTTTCAGTTGCAAACTCCACTCCATACATATATATGGGGAGGTACTAAGTCCAACTCGGTTTTACAGTGAACACAGCAGGAACTTCAAACCGGCACTACGAATCAGACTGAGAAACCAGAGTAAAAGTTTCTCCTACAACTCGTTCCCTTTGTGCTAGATGAACGAACGTCTCTCCAGATGCTCAGTTCTGAGAGATAAGTGTGTTTGAAAGCCGTCCTTCACCATGCTTGTTGGGAACACAAAGTTTCTTTTCATTTGCAAACTCAACTTCATACTTATATATGTGGTGGTTCTAGATCCAACTCGGTTTTACAGTGAAAACTGCACGAACTTCAAATCGGCACTAGGAAACAGACTGAGAAACCAGAGTAAAAGTTTCTCCTGCAACCCGTTCCCATGGTGCTAGATGAACGAACGTCTCTCCACATGCTCTGTTCTGAGAGATAAGTGTGTGTGAAAGACGTCCTTCACCTAGCTTGTTGGGAACACAAAAATTATTTTCAGTTGCAAACTCCAATCCATACAAATATATGGGGAGGTTCAAGCTCCAACTCGGTATTAAAGTGAAAACTGCAGGAACTTCAAACCGGCACTCGGAAACAGACTGAGAAACCAGAGTAAAAGTTTCTCCTGCAACCCGTTCTCTTTGTGCTAGATGAACGAACGTCTCTCCACATGCTCAGTTCTGAGAGATAAGTGTGTGAAAGCCGTCCTTCAACTAGCTTGTTGGGAACACAAAGTTTCTTTTCAGTTGCAAACTCCACTCCATACATATATATGGGGAGGTTCTAGCTTCAAATCGGTTTTACAGGGAAAACTGCAGGAACTTCATCACGGCACTAGGAAACAGACTGAGAAACCAGAGTAAAAGTTTCTCCTGCAACCCGTTCCCTTTGTGCTAAATGAACGAAGTCTCTCCACATGCACAGTTCTGAGGGATAAGTGTGTGTGAAAGCCATACTTCACATAGCTTGTTGGGAACACAAAGTTTCTTTTCAGTTGCAAACTCCACTCCATACATATATATGGGGAGGTACTAGCTCCAACTCGGTTTTACAGTGAAAACTGCAGGTACTTCAAAACGGCTCTAGGAAACAGACTGAGAAACCAGAGTAAAATTTTCTCCTACAACCCGTTCCATTTGTGCTACATGAACGAACGTCTCTCCACAAGCTCAGTTCGTGGGTTAAGTGTTTGTGAAAGCCGTCCTTCACCTAGCTTGTTGGGAACACAAAGTTTCTTTCCAGTTGCCAACTCCACTCCATATATATATATGGGGAGGTACTAGCTCCAACTCGGTTTTACAGTGAAAACTGCAGGAACTTCAAACCAGCACTAGGAAACAGACTGAGAAAACAGAGTAAAAGTTTCCCCTGCAACCCGTTCTCTTTGTGCTAGATGAACGAACGTCTCTCCACATGCTCAGTTCTGTGGGATAAGTGTGTGTGAAAGCCGTCCTTCACCTAGCTTGTTGGGAACACAAAGTTTCTTTTCAGTTGTAAACTCCACTCCATACATATATGTGGGGAGGTTCTAGCTCCAACTCGGTTTTACAGTGAAAACTGCAGGAAATTCGAACCGGCACTAGGAAACAGACTGAGAAACCAGAGTAAAAGTTTCTCCTGCAACCCGTTCCCTTTGTGCTAGATGAACGAAAGTCTCTCCACATGCTCAGTTCTGAGCTATAAGTGTGTGTGTAAGCCGTACTTCACATAGCTTGTTGGGAACACAAAGTTTCTTTTCAGTTGCAAACTCCACTCCATACATATATATGGGGAGGTACTAAGTCCAACTCGGTTTTACAGTGAACACAGCAGGAACTTCAAACCGGCACTACGAATCAGACTGAGAAACCAGAGTAAAAGTTTCTCCTACAACTCGTTCCCTTTGTGCTAGATGAACGAACGTCTCTCCAGATGCTCAGTTCTGAGAGATAAGTGTGTTTGAAAGCCGTCCTTCACCATGCTTGTTGGGAACACAAAGTTTCTTTTCATTTGCAAACTCCACTTCATACTTATATATGTGGTGGTACTAGATCCAACTCGGTTTTACAGTGAAAACTGCACGAACTTCAAATCGGCACTAGGAAACAGACTGAGAAACCAGAGTAAAAGTTTCTCCTGCAACCCGTTCCCATGGTGCTAGATGAACGAACGTCTCTCCACATGCTCTGTTCTGAGAGATAAGTGTGTGTGAAAGCCGTCCTTCACCTAGCTTGTTGGGAACACAAAAATTATTTTCAGTTGCAAACTCCAATCCATACAAATATATGGGGAGGTTCTAGCTCCAACTCGGTATTAAAGTGAAAACTGCAGGAACTTCAAACCGGCACTCGGAAACAGACTGAGAAACCAGAGTAAAAGTTTCTCCTGCAACCCGTTCCCTTTGTGCTAGCTGAACGAACGTCTCTCCACATGCTCAGTTCTGAGAGATAAGTGTGTGTGAAAGCCGTACTTCACCTAGCTTTCTGGGAACACAAAGTGTCTTTTCAGTTGCAAACCCTACTCCATACATATATATGGGGAGGTACTAGCTCCAACTCGGTTTTACAGTGAAAACTGCAGGAACTTCAAACCGGCACTAGGAAACAGACTGAGAAACCAGAGTAAAAGTTTCTCCTACAATCCGTTCACTTTGTGCTAAATGAACGAAGTCTCTCCACATGCTCAGTTCTGAGGGATAAGTGTGTGTGAAAGGCATAGTTCACCTTGCTTGTTGGGAACACAATGTTTCTTTAAGTTGCAAACTCCACTCCATACATATATATGGGGAGGTACTAGCTCCAACTCGGTTTTACAGTGAAAACTGCAGGAACATCAAACCGGCACTAGGAAACAGACTGAGAATCTAGAGTAAAAGTTTCCCTTGCAAACCGTTCCCTTTGTGCTAGATGAACGAATGACTCTCCACATGCTCAGTTCTGTGGGATAAATGTGTGTGAAAGCCATCCTTCACCTAGCTTGTTGGGAACACAAAGTTTCTTTTCAGTTGCAAACTCAACTCCATACATATATATGGGGAGGTACTAGCTCCAATTCGGTTTTACAGTGAAAACTGAAGGAACATCAAAACGGCACTAGGAAACAGACTGAGAAAACAGAGTAAAAGTTTCTCCTACAACCCTTTCCCTTTGTGCTAGATGAACGAACGTCTCTCCACATGCTCAGTTCTGAGGGATAAGTGTGTGTGAAAGCCGTCCTTCACATAGCTTGTTGGGAACACAAAGTTTCTTTTCAGTTGCAAACTCCACTCAATACATATATATGGGGAGTTTCTAGCTTCAAATCGGTTTTACAGTGAAAACTGCAGGAACTTCAAAACGGCACTAGGAAACAGACTGAGAAACCAGAGAAAAAGATTCTCCTACAAACCGTTCCCTTTGTGCTAGATGAACGAACGTCTCTCCACATGCTCAGTTCTGTGGGATAAGTGTTTGTGAAATCCCTCCTTCACCTAGCTTGTTGGGAACACAAAGTTTCTTTTCAGTTGCAAACTCCATCCATATATATATATGGGGAGGTACTAGCCCCTACTCTGTTTTACAGTGAAAACTGCAGGAACTTCAAACCGGCACTAGGAAACAGACTGAGAAACCTGAGTAAAAGTTTCTCCTGCAACCCGTTCTCTTTGTGCTAGATGAACGAACGTCTCTCCACATGCTCAGTTCTGAGAGATAAGTGTGAGTGAAAGCCGTCCTTCAACTAGCTTGTTGGGAACACAAAGTTTCTTTTCAGTAGCAAACTCCACTCCATATATATATATGGGGAGGTACTAGCTCCAACTCGGTTTTACAGTGAAAACTGCAGGAAATTCAAACCGGCACTAGGTAACAGACTGAGAAACCAGAGTAAAAGTTTCTCCTACAAACCGTTCCCTTTGTGCTAGATGAACGAACGTCTCTCCACATGCCCATTTCTGAGGGATAAGTGTGTGTGAAAGCCGTCCTTCACATAGCTTGCTGGGAACACAAAGTTTCTTTTCAGTTGCAAACTCCACTCCATACATATATATGGGGAGGTTCTAGCTTCAACTCGGTTTTACAGTGAAAACTGCAGGAACTTCAAACCGGCACTAGGAAACAAACTGAGAAACCAGAGTAAAAGTTTCTCCTACAACCCGTTCCCATTGTGCTAGATGAACGAACGTCTCTCCACATGCTCAGTTCTGTGGGATAAGTGTTGGTGAAATCCCTCCTTCACCTAGCTTGTTGGGAACACAAAGTTTCTTTTCAGTTGCAAACTCCAATCCATATATATATATGGGGAGGTACTAGCTCCAACTCGGTTTTACAGTGAAAACTGCAGGAACTTCAAACCGGCACTAGGAAACAGACTGAGAAAACTGAGAAAAGTTTCTCCTACAAACCGTTCCCTTTGTTATAGATGAACGAATTTCTCTCCACATGCTCAGTTCTGTGTGATAAGTGTGTGTGAAAGCCGTCCTTCACCTAGCTTGTTGGGAAGACAAAGTTTCTTTTCAGTTGCAAACACCACTCCATACATATATATGGGGAGGTTCTAGCTCCAACTCGGTTTTACAGTGAAATCTGCAGGAACTTCAAACCGGCACTAGGAAACAGACTGAGAAACCAGAGTAAAAGTTTCTCCTGCAAACCTTTACCTTTGTGCTAGATGAACGAACGTCTCTCCAGATGCTCAGATCTGAGAGATATTTGTGTGTGAAAGCCGTCCTTCACCTAGCTTGTCGGGAACACAAAGTTTCTTTTCAGTTGCAAACTCCACTCCATACATATATATGGGGAGGTACTAGCTCCAACTCGGTTTTACAGTGAAAACTGCAGGAACTTCAAACCGGCACTAGGAAACAGACTGAGAAACCAGAGTAAAATTTTCTCCTACAACCCTTTCTTTTTGTGCAAGATGAAAGAACGTCTCTCCACATGCTCGGTTCTGATAGATAAGTGTGTTTGAAAGCCGTTCTTCATCATGCTTGTTCTGAACACAAAGTTTCTTTTCATTTGCCAACTCCACTTCATACATATATATGTGGTGGTACAAGATCCAACTCGGTTTTACAGTGAAAACTGCAGGAACTTCAAAGCGGCACTAGGAAACAGACTGAGAAACCAGAGTAAAAGTTTTTCCTGCAACCCGTTCCCATTGTGCTAGATGAACGAACGTCTCTCCACATGCTCAGTTCTGTGGGATAAGTGTGTGTGAAAGCCGTCCTTCACCTAGCTTGTTGGGAACACAAAGTTTCTTTTCAGTTTCAAACTCCACTCCATACATATATGTGGGGAGGTTCTAGCTCCAACTCGGTTTTACAGTGAAAACTGCAGGAAATTCGAACCGGCACTAGGAAACAGACTGAGAAACCAGAGTAAAAGTTTCTCCTGCAACCCGTTCCCTTTGTGCTAGATGAACGAAAGTCTCTCCACATGCTCAGTTCTGAGCTATAAGTGTGTGTGTAAGCCGTACTTCACATAGCTTGTTGGGAACACAAAGTTTCTTTTCAGTTGCAAACTCCACTCCATACATATATATGGGGAGGTACTAAGTCCAACTCGGTTTTACAGTGAACACAGCAGGAACTTCAAACCGGCACTACGAATCAGACTGAGAAACCAGAGTAAAAGTTTCTCCTACAACTCGTTCCCTTTGTGCTAGATGAACGAACGTCTCTCCAGATGCTCAGTTCTGAGAGATAAGTGTGTTTGAAAGCCGTCCTTCACCATGCTTGTTGGGAACACAAAGTTTCTTTTCATTTGCAAACTCCACTTCATACTTATATATGTGGTGGTACTAGATCCAACTCGGTTTTACAGTGAAAACTGCACGAACTTCAAATCGGCACTAGGAAACAGACTGAGAAACCAGAGTAAAAGTTTCTCCTGCAACCCGTTCCCATGGTGCTAGATGAACGAACGTCTCTCCACATGCTCTGTTCTGAGAGATAAGTGTGTGTGAAAGCCGTCCTTCACCTAGCTTGTTGGGAACACAAAAATTATTTTCAGTTGCAAACTCCAATCCATACAAATATATGGGGAGGTTCTAGCTCCAACTCGGTATTAAAGTGAAAACTGCAGGAACTTCAAACCGGCACTCGGAAACAGACTGAGAAACCAGAGTAAAAGTTTCTCCTGCAACCCGTTCCCTTTGTGCTAGCTGAACGAACGTCTCTCCACAGGCTCTGTTCTGAGAGATAAGTGTGTGTGAAAGCCGTACTTCACCTAGCTTTCTGGGAACACAAAGTTTCTTTTCAGTTGCAAACCCTACTCCATACATATATATGGGGAGGTACTAGCTCCAACTCGGTTTTACAGTGAAAACTGCAGGAACTTCAAACCGGCACTAGGAAACAGACTGAGACTAGAGTAAAAGTTTCTCCTACAATCCGTTCACTTTGTGCTAAATGAACGAAGTCTCTCCACATGCTCAGTTCTGAGGGATAAGTGTGTGTGAAAGGCATAGTTCACCTTGCTTGTTGGGAACACAATGTTTCTTTAAGTTGCAAACTCCACTCCATACATATATATGGGGAGGTACTAGCTCCAACTCGGTTTTACAGTGAAAACTGCAGGAAAATCAAACCGGCACTAGGAAACAGACTGAGAATCTAGAGTAAAAGTTTCCCTTGCAAACCGTTCCCTTTTTGCTAGATGAACGAATGACTCTCCACATGCTCAGTTCTGTGGGATAAGTGTGTGTGAAAGCCATCCTTCACCTAGCTTGTTGGGAACACAAAGTTTCTTTTCAGTTGCAAACTCAACTCCATACATATACATGGGGAGGTACTAGCTCCAATTCGGTTTTACAGTGAAAACTGAAGGAACATCAAAACGGCACTAGGAAACAGACTGAGAAACCAGAGTAAAAGTTTCTCCTACAACCCTTTCCCTTTGTGCTAGATGAACGAACGTCTCTCCACATGCTCAGTTCTGAGGGATAAGTGTGTGTGAAAGCCGTCCTTCACATAGCTTGTTTGGAACACAAAGTTTCTTTTCAGTTGCAAACTCCACTCAATACATATATATGGGGAGGTTCTAGCTTCAAATCGGTTTTACAGTGAAAACTGCAGGAACTTCAATACGGCACTAGGAAACAGACTGAGAAACCAGAGAAAAAGTTTCTCCTACAAACCGTTCCCTTTGTGCTAGATGAACGAACGTCTCTCCACATGCTCAGTTCTGTGGGATAAGTGTTTGTGAAATCCCTCCTTCACCTAGCTTGTTGGGAACACAAAGTTTCTTTTCAGTTGCAAACTCCATCCATATATATATATGGGGAGGTACTAGCTCCTACTCTGTTTTACAGTGAAAACTGCAGGAACTTCAAACCGGCACTAGGAAACAGACTGAGAAACCAGAATAAAAGTTTCTCCTGCAACCCGTTCTCTTTGTGCTAGATGAACGAACGTCTCTCCACATGCTCAGTTCTGAGAGATAAGTGTGTGTGAAAGCCGTCCTTCAACTAGCTTGTTGGGAACACAAAGTTTCTTTTCAGTTGCAAACTCCACTCCATACATATATATGGGGAGGTTCTAGCTTCAACTCGGTTTTACAGTGAAAACTGCAGGAACTTCAAACCGGCATTAGGAAACAAACTGAGAAACCAGAGTAAAAGTTTCTCCTACAAACCGTTCACATTGTGCTAGATGAACGAACGTCTCTCCACATGCTCAGTTCTGTGGGATAAGTGTTTGTGAAATCCCTCCTTCACCTAGCTTGTTGGGAACACAAAGTTTCTTTTCAGTTGCAAACTCCAATCCATATATATATATGGGGAGGTACTAGCTCCAACTCGGTTTTACAGTGAAAACTGCAGGAACTTCAAACCGGCACTAGGAAACAGACTGAGAAAACTGAGAAAAGTTTCTCCTACAAACCGTTCCCTTTGTTATAGATGAACGAAATTCTCTCCACATGCTCAGTTCTGTGTGATAAGTGTGTGTGAAAGCCGTCCTTCACCTAGCTTGTTGGGAACACAAAGTTTCTTTTCAGTTGCAAACACCACTCCATACATATATATGGGGAGGTTCTAGCTCCAACTCGGTTTTACAGTGAAATCTGCAGGAACTTCAAACCGGCACTAGGAAACAGACTGAGAAACCAGAGTAAAAGTTTCTCCTACAACCCGTTCTTTTTGTGCAAGATGAAAGAACGTCTCTCCACATGCTCAGTTCGTGGGATAAGTGTTTGTGAAAGCCGTCCTTCACCTAGCTTGTTGGGAACACAAAGTTCCTTTCCAGTTGCCAACTCCACTCCATATATATATATGGGGAGGTACAAGCTCCAACTCGGTTTTACTGTGAAAACTGCAGGAACTTCAAACCAGCATTAGGAAACAGACTGCGAAACCACAGTAAAAGTTTCTCCTGCAACCCGTTCCCTTTGTGCTAGATGAACGAACGTCTCTCCACATGCTCAGTTCTGAGGGATAAGTGTGTGTGAAAGCCGTACTTCACATAGCTTGTTGGGAACACAAAGTTACTTTTCAGTTGCAAACTCCACTCCATAAATATATATGGGGAAGTACTAGGTCCAACTCTGTTTTACAGTGAAAACAGCAGGAACTTCAAACCGGCACTACGAAACAGACTGAGAAACCAGAGTAAAAGTTTCTCCAACAACACGTTCCCTTTGTGCTAGATGAACGAACGTCTCTCCAGATGCTCGGTTCTGATAGATAAGTGTGTTTGAAAGCCGTTCTTCATCATGCTTGTTCTGAACACAAAGTTTCTTTTCATTTGCCAACTCCACTTCATACATATATATGTGGTGGTACTAGATCCAACTCGGTTTTACAGTGAAAACTGCAGGAACTTCAAAGCGGCACTAGGAAACAGACTGAGAAACCAGAGTAAAAGTTTTTCCTGCAACCCGTTCCCATTGTGCTAGATGAACGAACGTCTCTCCACATGCTCAGTTCTGTGGGATAAGTGTTTGTGAAATCCCTCCTTCACCTAGCTTGTTGGGAACACAAAGTTTCTTTTCAGTTGCAAACTCCAATCCATATATATATATGGGGAGGTACTAGTTCCAAATCGGTTTTACAGTGAAAACTGCAGGAACTTCAAACCGGCACTAGGAAACAGACTGAGAAAACTGAGAAAAGTTTCTCCTACAACCCGTTCCCTTTGTTATAGATGAACGAAATTCTCTCCACATGCTCAGTTCTGTGTGATAAGTGTGTGTGAAAGCCGTCCTTCACCTAGCTTGTTGGGAACACAAAGTTTCTTTTCAGTTGCAAACACCACTCCATACATATATATGGGGAGGTTCTAGCTCCAACTCGGTTTTACAGTGAAATCTGCAGGAACTTCAAACCGGCACTAGGAAACAGACTGAGAAACCAGAGTAAAAGTTTCTCCTGCAAACCTTTACCTTTGTGCTAGATGAACGAACGTCTCTCCAGATGCTCAGATCTGAGAGATATTTGTGTGTGAAAGCCGTCCTTCACCTAGCTTGTCGGGAACACAAAGTTTCTTTTCAGTTGCTAACTCCACTCCATACATATATATGGGGAGGTACTAGCTCCAACTCGGTTTTACAGTGAAAACTGCAGGAACTTCAAACCGGCACTAGGAAACAGACTGAGAAACCAGAGTAAAATTTCCTCCTACAACCCGTTCTTTTTGTGCTAGATGAACGAACGTCTCTCCACATGCTCAGTTCGTGGGATAAGTGTTTGTGAAAGCCGTCCTTCACCTAGCTTGTTGGGAACACAAAGTTCCTTTCCAGTTGCCATCTCCACTCCATATATATATATGGGGAGGTACAAGCTCCAACTCGGTTTTACTGTGAAAACTGCAGGAACTTCAAACCAGCACTAGGAAACAGACTGCGAAACCAGAGTAAAACTTTCTCCTGCAACCCGTTCCCTTTGTGCTAGATGAACGAACGTCTCTCCAGATGCTCGGTTCTGATAGATAAGTGTGTTTGAAAGCCGTTTTTCATCATGCTTGTTCTGAACACAAAGTTTCTTTTCATTTGCCAACTCCACTTCATACATATATATGTGGTGGTACTAGATCCAACTCGGTTTTACAGTGAAAACTGCAGGAACTTCAAAGCGGCACTAGGAAACAGACTGAGAAACCAGAGTAAAAGTTTTTCCTGCAACCCGTTCCCATTGTGCTAGATGAACGAACGTCTCTCCACATGCTCATTTCTGAGAGATAAGTGTGTGTGAAAGCCGTCCTTCACCTAGCTTGTTGGGAACACAAAATTTCTTTTCAGTTGCGAAATCCAATCCATACATATATATGGGGAGGTTCTCGCTCCAACTCGGTATTACAGTGAAAACTGCATGAACTTCAAACCGGCACTCGGAAACAGACTGAGAAACCAGAGTAAAAGTTTCTCCTACAACACGTTCCCTTTGTGCTAGATGAACGTACGTCTCTCCAGATGCTCAGTTCTGAGAGATAAGTGTGTTTGAAAGCCGTCCTTCACCATGCTTGTTGGGAACACAAAGTTTCTTTAAGTTGCAAACTCTACTCCATACATATATATATATTGGAAGGTAATAGCGCCAACTCGGTTTTACAGAGAAAACTGCAGGAACTTCAAACCGGCACTAGGAAACAGACTGAGAAACCAGAGTAAAAGTTTCTCCTACAACACGTTCCCTTTGTGCTAGATGAACGTACGTCTCTCCAGATGCTCAGTTCTGAGAGATAAGTGTGTTTGAAAGCCGTCCTTCACCATGCTTGTTGGGAACACAAAGTTTCTTTTCATTTGCAAACCCCACTTCATACATATATACGTGGTGGTACTAGATCCAACTCGGTTTTACAGTGAAAACTGCAGGAACTTCAAACCGGCACTAGGAAACAGACTGAGAAACCAGAGTAAAAGTTTCTCCAGCAACCCGTTCCCATTGTGCTAGATGAACGAACGTCTCTCCACATGCTCAGTTCTGTGGGATAAATGTTTGTGAAAGCTGTACTTCACCTAGCTTGTTGGGAACACAAAGTTTCTTTTCAGTTGCAAACTCCAATCCATACATATATATGGGGAGGTACTAGCTCCAACTCGGTTTTACAGTGGAAACTGCAGGAACTTCAAACCGGCGCTCGGAAACAGACAGAGAAATCAGAGTAAAAGTTTCCCTGCAACCCGTTCTCTTTGTGCTAGATGAACGAACGTCTCTCCACATGCTCAGTTCTGTGGTATAAGTGTGTGTGAAAGCCGTCCTTCACCTAGCTTGTTGGGAACACAAAGTTTCTTTTCAGTTGCTAACTCCACTCCATACATATATGTGGGGAGGTTCTAGCTCCAACTCGGTTTTACAGTGAAAACTGCAGGAAATTCAAACCGGCACTAGGAAACAGACTGAGAATCCAGAGTAAAATTTTCTCCTGCAACCCGTTCCCTTTGTGCTACATAAACGAAAGTCTCTCCACATGCTCAGTTCTGAGGGATAATTGTGTGTGTAAGCCGTCCTTCACATAGCTTGTTGGGAACACAAAGTTTCTTTTCAGTTGCAAACTCCACTCCATACATATATATGGGGAGGTACTAAGTCCAACTCGGTTTTACAGTGAAAACAGCAGGAACTTAAACCCGGCACTACGAAACAGACTGAGAAACCAGAGTAAAAGTTTCTCCTACAACTCGTTCCCTTTGTGCGAGATGAACGAACGTCTCTCCAGATGCTAAGTTCTGAGAGATAAGTGTGTTTGAAAGCCGTCATTCACCATGCTTGTTGGGAACACAAAGTTTCTTTTCAGTTGCAAACCCTACTCCATACATATATATGGGGAGGTACTAGCTCCAACACGGTTTTACAGTGAAAACTGCAGGAACTTCAAACCGGCACTCAGAAACAGACTGAGAAACCAGAGTAAAAGTTTCTCCTGCAACCCGTTCCCATTGTGCTAGATGAACGAACGTCTCTCCACATGCTCAGTTCTGAGAGATAAGTGTGTGTGAAAGCCGTCCTTCACCTAGCTTGTTGGGAACACAAAAATTGTTTTCAGTTGCAAACTCCAATCCATACATATATATGGGGAGGTTCTAGCTCCAACTCGGTATTAAAGTGAAAACTGCAGGAACTTCAAACCGCCACTCGGAAACAGACTGAGAAACCAGAGTTAAAGTTTCTCCTGCAACGCGTTCCCTTTGTGCTAGATGAACGAACGTCTCTCCACATGCTCAGTTCTGAGGGATAAGTGTGTGTGAAAGCCGTACTTCACCTAGCTTTTTGGGAACACAAAGTTTCTTTTCAGTTGCAAACCCTAATCCATACATATATATGGGGAGGTACTAGCTCCAACTCGATTTTACAGTGAAAACTGCAGGAACTTCAAACCGGCACTAGGAAAAAGACTGAGAAACCAGAGTAAAAGTTTCTCCTACAATCCGTTCCCTTTGTGCTAAATGAAAGAAGTCTCTCCACATGCTCAGTTCTGAGGGATAAGTGTGTGTGAAAGCAATACTTCACCTAGCTTGTTGGGAACACAATGTTTCTTTAAGTTGCAAACTCCACTCCATACATATATATGGGGAGGTACTAGCTCCAACTCGGTTTTACAGTGAAAACTGCATGAACTTCAAACCGGAACTAGGAAACAGAGTGAGAATCTAGAGTAAAAGTTTCCCTTGCAAACCGTTCCCTTTGTGCTAGATGAACGAATGACTCTCCACATGCTCAGTTCTGTGGGATAAGTGTGTGTGAAAGCCATCCTTCACCTAGCTTGTTGGGAACACAAATATTCTTTTCAGTTGCAAACCCCATTCCATACATATATATGGAGAGGTACTAGCTCCAATTCGGTTTTACAGTGAAAACTGCAGGAACATCAAACCGGCACTAGGAAACAGACTGAGAAACCAGAGTAAAAGTTTCTCCTACAAACCTTTCCGTTTGTGCTAGATGAACGAACGTCTCTAGACATGCTCAGTTCTGAGGGATAAATGTGTGTGAAAGCCATACTTCACATAGCTTGTTGGGAACACAAAGTTTCTTTTCAGTTGCAAACTCCACTCCATACATATATATGGGGAGGTACTAGCTCCAACTCGGTTTTACAGTGAAAACTGCAGGTACTTCAAACCGGCTCTAGGAAACAGACTGAGAAACCAGAGTAAAATTTTCTCCTACAACCCGTTCCATTTGTGCTACATGAACGAACGTCTCTCCACAAGCTCAGTTCGTGGGATAAGTGTTTGTGAAAGCCGTCCTTCACCTAGCTTGATGGGAACACAAAGTTTCTTTCCAGTTGCCAACTCCACTCCATATATATATATGGGGAGGTACTAGCTCCAACTCGGTTTTACATTGAAAACTGCATGAAATTCGAACCGGCACTAGGAAACAGACTGAGAAACCAGAGTAAAAGTTTCTCCTGCAACCCGTTCCCTTTGTGCTAGATGAACGAAAGTCTCTCCACATGCTCAGTTCTGAGGGATAAGTGTGTGTGTAAGCCGTACTTCACATAGCTTGTTGGGAACACAAAGTTTCTTTTCAGTTGCAAACTCCATTCCATACATATATATGGGGAGGTACTAAGCCCAACTCGGTTTTACAGTGAATACAGCAGGAACTTCAAACCGGCACTACGAATCAGACTGAGAAACCAGAGTAAAAGTTTCTCCTGCAACCCGTTCCCATTGTGCTAGATGAACGAACGTCTCTCCACATGCTCAGTTCTGAGAGATAAGTGTGTGTGAAAGCCGTCCTTCACCTAGCTTGTTGGGAACACAAAAATTCTTTTCAGTTGCAAACTCCAATCCATACATATATATGGGGAGGTTCTAGCTCCAACTCGGTATTAAAGTGAAAACTGCAGGAACTTCAAACCGGCACTCGGAAACAGACTGAGAAACCAGAGTAAAAGTTTCTCCTGCAAACCGTTCCCTTTGTGCTAGCTGAACGAACGTCTCTCCACATGCTCAGTTCTGAGGGATAAGTGTGTGTGAAAGCCGTACTTCACCTAGCTTTCTGGGAACACAAAGTTTCTTTTCAGTTGCAAACCCTACACCATACATATATATGGGGAGGTACTAGCTCCAACTCGGTTTTACAGTGAAAACTGCAGGAACTTCAAACCGGCACTAGGAAACAGACTGAGAAACCAGAGTAAAAGTTTCTCCTACAATCCGTTCCCTTTGTGCTAAATGAAAGAAGTCTCTCCACATGCTCAGTTCTAAGGGATAAGTGTGTGTGAAAGGCATAGTTCACCTAGCTTGTTGGGAACACAATGTTTCTTTAAGTTGCAAACTCCACTCCATACATATATATGGGGAGGTACTAGCTCCAACTCGGTTTTACAGTGAAAACTGCAGGAACATCAAACCGGCACTAGGAAACAGACTGAGAATCTAGAGTAAAAGTTTCCCTTGCAAACCGTTCCCTTTGTGCTAGATGAACGAATGACTCTCCACATGCTCAGTTCTGTGGGATAAGTGTGTGTGAAAGCCATCCTTCACCTAGCTTGTTGGGAACACAAAGTTTCTTTTCAGTTGCAAACTCAACTCCATACATATATATGGGGAGGTACTAGCTCCAATTCGGTTTTACAGTGAAAACTGAAGGAACATCAAAACGGCACTAGGAAACAGACTGAGAAACCAGAGTAAAAGTTTCTCCTACAACCCCTTCCCTTTGTGCTAGATGAACGAATGTCTCTCCACATGCTCAGTTCTGAGGGATAAGTGTGTGTGAAAGCCGTCCTTCACATAGCTTGTTGGGAACACAAAGTTTCTTTTCAGTTGCAAAGTCCACTCAATACATATATATGGGGAGGTTCTAGCTTCAAATCGGTTTTACAGTGAAAACTGCAGGAACTTCAAAACGGCACTAGGAAACAGACTGAGAAACCAGAGAAATAGTTTCTCCTACAAACCGTTCCCTTTGTGCTAGATGAACGAACGTCTCTCCACATGCTCAGTTCTGTGGGATAAGTGTTTGTGAAATCCCTCCTTCACCTAGCTTGTTGGGAACACAAAGTTTCTTTTCAGTTGCAAACTCCATCCATATATATATATGGGGAGGAACTAGCTCCTACTCTGTTTTACAGTGAAAACTGCAGGAACTTCAAACCGGCACTAGGAAACAGACTGAGAAACCAGAGTAAAAGTTTCTCCTGCAAACCGTTCTCTTTGTGCTAGATGAACGAACGTCTCTCCACATGCTCAGTTCTGAGAGATAAGTGTGTGTGAAAGCCGTCCTTCAACTAGCTTGTTGGGAACACAAAGTTTCTTTTCAGTTGCAAACTCCACTCCATACATATATATGGGGAGGTTCTAGCTTCAAATCGGTTTTACAGTGAAAACTGCAGGAACTTCATCACGGCACTAGGAAACAGACTGAGAAACCAGAGTAAAAGTTTCTCCTGCAACCCGTTCCCTTTGTGCTAAATGAACGAAGTCTCTCCACATGCACAGTTCTGAGGGATAAGTGTGTGTGAAAGCCGTCCTCAACTAGCTTGTTGGGAACACAAAGTTTCTTTTCAGTAGCAAACTCCACTCCATACATATATATGGGGAGGTACTAGCTCCAACTCGGTTTTACAGTGAAAACTGCAGGAAATTCAAACCGGCACTAGGTAACAGACTGAGAAACCAGAGTAAAAGTTTCTCCTACAAACCGTTCCCTTTGTGCTAGATGAACGATCGTCTCTCCACCTGCCCATTTCTGAGGGATAAGTGTGTGTGAGAGCCGTCCTTCACATAGCTTGTTGGGAACACAAAGTTTCTTTCCAGTTGCCAACTCCACTCCATATATATATATGGGGAGGTACTAGCTCCAACTCGGTTTTACAGTGAAAACTGCAGGAACTTCAAACCAGCACTAGGAAACAGACTGAGAAAACAGAGTAAAAGTTTCCCCTGCAACCCGTTCTCTTTGTGCTAGATGAACGAACGTCTCTCCACATGCTCAGTTCTGAGCTATAAGTGTGTGTGTAAGCCGTACTTCACATAGCTTGTTGGGAACACAAAGTTTCTTTTCAGTTGCAAACTCCACTCCATACATATATATGGGGAGGTACTAAGTCCAACTCGGTTTTACAGTGAATACAGCAGGAACTTCAAACCGGCACTACGAATCAGACTGAGAAACCAGAGTAAAAGTTTCTCCTACAACTCGTTCCCTTTGTGCTAGATGAACAAACGTCTCTCCAGATGCTCAGTTCTGAGAGATAAGTGTGTTTGAAAGCCGTCCTTCACCATGCTTGTTGGGAACACAAAGTTTCTTTTCATTTGCAAACTCCACTTCATACATATATGTGATGGTACTAGATCCAACTCGGTTTTACAGTGAAAACTGCACGAACATCAAATCGGCACTAGGAAACAGACTGAGAAACCAGAGTAAAAGTTTCTCCTGCAACCAGTTCCCATGGTGCTAGATGAACGAACGTCTCTCCACATGCTCTGTTCTGAGAGATAAGTGTGTGTGAAAGCCGTCCTTCACCTAGCTTGTTGGGAACACAAAAATTATTTTCAGTTGCAAACTCCAATCCATACAAATATATGGGGAGGTTCTACCTCCAACTCGGTATTAAAGTGAAAACTGCAGGAACTTCAAACCGGCACTCGGAAACAGACTGAGAAACCAGAGTAAAAGTTTCTCCTGCAACCCGTTCCCTTTGTGCTAGCTGAACGAACGTCTCTCCACAGGCTCAGTTCTGAGAGATAAGTGTGTGTGAAAGCCGTACTTCACCTAGCTTTCTGGGAACACAAAGTTTCTTTTCAGTTGCAAACCCTACTCCATACATATATATGGGGAGGTACTAGCTCCAACTCGGTTTTACAGTGAAAACTGCAGGAACTTCAAACCGGCACTAGGAAACAGACTGAGACCAGAGTAAAAGTTTCTCCTACAATCCGTTCACTTTGTGCTAAATGAACGAAGTCTCTCCACATGCTCAGTTCTGAGGGATAAGTGTGTGTGAAAGCCGTACTTCACATAGCTTGTTGGGAACACAAAGTTACTTTTCAGTTGCAAACTCCACTCCATAAATATATATGGGGAAGTACTAGGTCCAACTCTGTTTTACAGTGAAAACAGCAGGAACTTCAAACCGGCACTACGAAACAGACTGAGAAACCAGAGTAAAAGTTTCTCCAACAACACGTTCCCTTTGTGCTAGATGAACGAACGTCTCTCCAGATGCTCGGTTCTGATAGATAAGTGTGTTTGAAAGCCGTTCTTCATCATGCTTGTTCTGAACACAAAGTTTCTTTTCATTTGCCAACTCCACTTCATACATATATATGTGGTGGTACTAGATCCAACTCGGTTTTACAGTGAAAACTGCAGGAACTTCAAAGCGGCACTAGGAAACAGACTGAGAAACCAGAGTAAAAGTTTTTCCTGCAACCCGTTCCCATTGTGCTAGATGAACGAACGTCTCTCCACATGCTCATTTCTGAGAGATAAGTGTGTGTGAAAGCCGTCCTTCACCTAGGTTGTTGGGAACACAAAATTTCTTTTCAGTTGCGAAATCCAATCCATACATATATATGGGGAGGTACTAGCTCCAACTCGGTTTTACAGTGAAAACTGCAGGAAATTCAAACCGGCACTAGGTAACAGACTGAGAAACCAGAGTAAAAGTTTCTCCTACAAACCGTTCCCTTTGTGCTAGATGAACGATCGTCTCTCCACCTGCCCATTTCTGAGGGATAAGTGTGTGTGAAAGCCGTCCTTCACATAGCTTGTTGGGAACACAAAGTTTCTTTTCAGTTGCAAACTCCACTCCATACATATATATGGGGAGGTTCTAGCTTCAACACGGTTTTACAGTGAAAACTGCAGGAACTTCAAACCGGCACTAGGAATCAAACTGAGAAACCAGAGTAAAAGTTTCTCCTACAAACAGTTCACATTGTGCTAGATGAACGAAAGTCTCTCCACATGCTCAGTTCTGTGGGATAAGTGTTTGTGAAATCCCTCCTTCACCTAGCTTGTTGGGAACACAAAGTTTCTTTTCAGTTGCAAACTCCAATCCATATATATATATGGGGAGGTACTAGCTCCAACTCGGTTTTACAGTGAAAACTGCAGGAAGTTCAAACCGGCACTAGGAAACAGACTGAGAAAACTGAGAAAAGTTTCTCCTACAACCCGTTCCCTTTGTTATAGATGAACGAAATTCTCTCCACATGCTCAGTTCTGTGTGATAAGTGTGTGTGAAAGCCGTCCTTCACCTAGCTTGTTGGGAACACAAAGTTTCTTTTCAGTTGCAAACACCACTCCATACATATATATGGGGAGGTTCTAGCTCCAACTCGGTTTTACAGTGAAATCTGCAGGAACTTCAAACCGGCACTAGGAAACAGACTGAGAAACCAGAGTAAAAGTTTCTCCTGCAAACCTTTACCTTTGTGCTAGATGAACGAACGTCTCTCCAGATGCTCAGATCTGAGAGATATTTGTGTGTGAAAGCCGTCCTTCACCTAGCTTGTCGGGAACACAAAGTTTCTTTTCAGTTGCTAACTCCACTCCATACATATATATGGGGAGGTACTAGCTCCAACTCGGTTTTACAGTGAAAACTGCAGGAACTTCAAACCGGCACTAGGAAACAGACTGAGAAACCAGAGTAAAATTTCCTCCTACAACCCGTTCTTTTTGTGCTAGATGAACGAACGTCTCTCCACATGCTCAGTTCGTGGGATAAGTGTTTGTGAAAGCCGTCCTTCACCTAGCTTGTTGGGAACACAAAGTTCCTTTCCAGTTGCCATCTCCACTCCATATATATATATGGGGAGGTACAAGCTCCAACTCGGTTTTACTGTGAAAACTGCAGGAACTTCAAACCAGCACTAGGAAACAGACTGCGAAACCAGAGTAAAAGTTTCTCCTGCAACCCGTTCCCTTTGTGCTAGATGAACGAACGTCTCTCCAGATGCTCGGTTCTGATAGATAAGTGTGTTTGAAAGCCGTTTTTCATCATGCTTGTTCTGAACACAAAGTTTCTTTTCATTTGCCAACTCCACTTCATACATATATATGTGGTGGTACTAGATCCAACTCGGTTTTACAGTGAAAACTGCAGGAACTTCAAAGCGGCACTAGGAAACAGACTGAGAAACCAGAGTAAAAGTTTTTCCTGCAACCCGTTCCCATTGTGCTAGATGAACGAACGTCTCTCCACATGCTCATTTCTGAGAGATAAGTGTGTGTGAAAGCCGTCCTTCACCTAGCTTGTTGGGAACACAAAATTTCTTTTCAGTTGCGAAATCCAATCCATACATATATATGGGGAGGTTCTCGCTCCAACTCGGTATTACAGTGAAAACTGCATGAACTTCAAACCGGCACTCGGAAACAGACTGAGAAACCAGAGTAAAAGTTTCTCCTGCAACCTGTTCCCTTTGTGCTAGATGAACGAACGTCTCTCCACATGCTCAGTTCTGAGTAATAATTGTGTGTGAAAGCCGTACTTCAAGTAGCTTGTTGGGAACACAAAGTTTCTTTTCAGTAGCAAACACTACTCCATACATATATAAGGGGAGGTACAAGCTCCAACTGGGTTTTACAGTGAAAACTGCAGGAACTTCAAACCGGCACTAGGTAACAAACTGAGAAACCAGAGAAAAAGTTTCTCCTAAAACCGTTCCCTTTGTGCTAGATGAACGAACGTCTATCCACATGCTCAGTTCTGAGGGATAAGTGTGTGTGAAAGCCGTCCTTCACATAGCTTGTTGGGAACACAAAGTTTCTTTTCAGTTGCAAACTCCATTCCATACATATATATGTGTAGGTACTACCTCCAACTCGGATTTACAGTGAAAACTGCAGGAACTTCCAACCGGCACTAGGAAACAGACTGAGAAACCAGAGTAAAAGTTTCTCCTACAAACCGTTCCCTTTGTGCTAGATGAAAGAACGTCTCTCCACATGCTCAGTTCTGTGGGATAAGTGTTTGTGAAAACAGTCCTTCAGCTAGCTTGTTGGGAACACAAAGTTTCTTTTCAGTTGCAATCTCCACTCCATATAAATATATGGGGTGGTACTAGCTGCAACTCGGTTTTACAGTGAAAACTGCAGGAACTTCAAACTGGCACTAGGAAACAGACTGAGAAACCAGAGTAAAAGATTCCCCTGCAACCCGTTCCCTTTGTGCTAGATGAACGAACGTCTCTCCACATGCTCAGTTCTGAGAGATAAGTGTGAGTGAAAGCTGTCCTTCACCTAGCTTGTTGGGAACACAAAGTTTCTTTAAGTTGCAAACTCTACTCCATACATATATATATTGGAAGGTAATAGCGCCAACTCGGTTTTACAGAGAAAACTGCAGGAACTTCAAACCGGCACTAGGAAACAGACTGAGAAACCAGAGTAAAAGTTTCTCCTACAACACGTTCCCTTTGTGCTAGATGAACGTACGTCTCTCCAGATGCTCAGTTCTGAGAGATAAGTGTGTTTGAAAGCCGTCCTTCACCATGCTTGTTGGGAACACAAAGTTTCTTTTCATTTGCAAACCCCACTTCATACATATATACGTGGTGGTACAAGATCCAACTCGGTTTTACAGTGAAAACTGCAGGAACTTCAAACCGGCACTAGGAAACAGACTGAGAAACCAGAGTAAAAGTTTCTCCGGCAACCCGTTCCCATTGTGCTAGATGAACGAACGTCTCTCCACTTGCTCAGTTCTGTGGGATAAATGTTTGTGAAAGCCGTACTTCACCTAGCTTGTTGGGAACACATAGTTTGTTTTCAGTTGCAAACTCCACTCCATACATATATATGGGGAGGTTCTAGCTCCAACTCTGTTTTACAGTGAAAACTGCAGGAACTTCAAACCGGCACTAGGAAACAGACTGAGAAACCAGAGTAAATTTTCTCCTACAACCCGTTCCTTTTGTGCTAGATGAACGAACGTCTCTCCACATGCTCAGATCTGTGGGATAAGTGTGTGTGAAAGCCGTACTTCAACTAGCTTGTTGGGAACACATAGTTTCTTTTCAGTTGCAAACTCCACTCCATACATATATATGGGGAGGTTCTAGCTTCAAATCGGTTTTACAGTGAAAACTGCAGGAACTTCAAACCGGCACTAGGAAACAGACTGAGAAACCAGAGTAAAAGTTTCTCCTGCAACCCGTTCCCTTTGTGCTTGATGAACGAACGTGTCTCCACATGCTCAGTTCTGAGGGATATGTGTGTGTGAAAGCCATGCTTCACATAGCTTGTTGGGAACACAAAGTTTCTTTTCAGTTGCAATCTCCACTCCATACATATATAAGGGGATGTACTATCTCCAACTCGGTTTTACAGTGAAAACTGCAGGAATTTCAAACCGGCACTAGGAAACAGACTGAGAAACCAGAGTAAAATTTTCTCCTACAACCAGTTCCTTTTGTGCTATATGAACGAACGTCTCTCCACATGCTCAGTTCTGTGGGATAAGTGTTTGTGAAAGCCGTCCTTCATCTAGCTTGTTGGGAACACATAGTTTCTTTTCAGTTGCAAACTCCACTCCTTATATATATATGGGGAGGTTCTAGCTCCAACTCGGTTTTACAGTGAAAACTGCAGGAACTTCAAACCGGCACTAGGAAACAGACTGAGAAACCAGAGTAAAAGTTTCCCCTGCAACCCGTTCCCTTTGTGCTAGATGAAAGAACGTCTCTCCACATGCTCAGTTATGTGGGATAAGTGTGTGTGAAAGCCGTCCTTCACCTAGCTTGTTGGGAACACAAAGTTTCTTTTCAGTTGCAAACTCCACTCCATACATATATATGGGGAGGTTCTAGCTCCAACTCGGTTTTACAGTGAAAACTGCAGGAACTTCAAAACGGCACTAGGAAAAAGACTGAGAAACCAGAGTAAAAGTTTCTCCTGCAACACGTTCCCTTTGTCCTAGATGAACGAACGTCTCTCCACATGCTCAGTTCTGAGGGATATGTGTGTGTGAAAGCCGTACTTCACATAGCTTGTTGGGAACACAAAGTTTCTTTTCAGTTGCAAACTCCACTCCATACATATATATGGGGAGGTACTAGGTCCAACTCGGTTTTACAGTGAAAACAGCAGAAACTTCAAACCGGCAGTACGAAACAGACTGAGATTCCAGAGTAAAAGTTTCTCCTACAACCCGTTCCCTTTGTGCTAGATAAACGAACGTCTCTCCAGATACTCAGTTCTGAGAGATAAGTGTGTTTGAAAGCCGTCCTTCAACATGCTTGTTGGGAACACATAGTTTCTTCTCATTTGCAAAAACCACTTCATACATATATATGTGGTGGTACTAGCTCCAACTCGGTTTTACAGTGAAAACTGCAGGAACTTCAAACCGGCACTAGGAAAAAGACTGAGAAACCAGAGTAAAAGTTTCTCCTGCAACACGTTTCCATTGTGCTAGATGAACGAACGTCTCTCCACATGCTCAGTTCTGAGAGATAAGTGTGTGTGAAAGCCTTCCTTCACCTAGCTTGTTGGGAACACAAAATTTCTTTTTAGTTGCTAACTCCAATCCATACATATATATGGGGAGGTTCTAGCTCCAACTCGGTTTTACAGTTAAAACTGCAGGAAATTCAAACCGGCACTCGGAAAAAGACTGAGAAACCAGATTAAAACATTCTCCTGCAACCCGTTCCCTTTGTGCTAGATGAACGAACGTCTCTCCACATGCTCAGTTCTGAGGGATAAGTGTGTGTGAAAGCCGTACTTCACCTAGCTTGTTGGGAACACAAAGATTCTTTTCAGTTGCAATCCCTACTCCATA
Source organism: Camelus dromedarius (assembly GCF_036321535.1). Classification (NCBI taxonomy): domain Eukaryota; kingdom Metazoa; phylum Chordata; class Mammalia; order Artiodactyla; family Camelidae; genus Camelus; species Camelus dromedarius. The sequence goes on along the minus strand of NC_087470.1, from coordinate 921,003 downwards.
CATATATATGGGGTGGTACTAGCTCCAACTCGGTTTTACAGTGAAAACTGCAGGAACTTCAAACCGGCACTAGGAAACAGACTGAGAATCCAGAGTAATAGTTTTTCCTACCACCCGTTCCTTTGTGCTAGATGAACGAACCTCTCTCCACATGCTCAGTTCTGAGGGATAAATGTGTGTGAAAGCCGTACTTCACATATCTTGTTGGAAACCCAAAGTTTCTTTTCAGTTGCAAATTCCACTCCATACATATATATGGGGAGGTACTACCTCCAACTCGGTTTTACAGTGAAAACTGCAGGAAATTCAAACCGGCACTAGGAAACAGACTGAGAAACCAGAGTAAAAGTTTCCACTGCAACGCGTTCCCTTTATGCTAGATGAATGAACCTCTCTCCACATTCTCAGTTCTGAGAGATAATTGTGTGTGAAAGCCGTCCTTCACCTAGCTTGTTGGGAACACAAAGTTTCTTTTCAGTTGCAAACTCAACTCCTTACATATATATGGGTAGGTACTAGCTCCAACACTGTTTTACAGTGAAAACTGCAGGAACTTCAAACCGGCACTAGGAAACAGACTGAGAAACCAGAGTAAAAGTTTCTCCTGCAACCCCTTCCCTTTGTGATAGATGAACGAACGTCTCTCCACATGCTCATTTCTGTGGGATATGTGTTTGTGAAAGCCGTCCTTCAACTAGCTTGTTGGGAACACAAAGTTTCTTTTCAGTTGCAAACTCCAATCCATACATATATATGGGGAGGTACTAGCTCCAACTCGGTTTTACAGTGGAAACTGCAGGAACTTCAAACCGGCGCTGAGAAACAGACTGAGAAACCAGAGTTAAAGTTTCTCCAGCAACCCGTTCCCTTTGTGCTAGATGAACGAACGTCTATCCACATGCTCAGTTCTGTGGGATAAGTGTTTGTAAAAGCCGTCCTTCACCTAGCTTGTTGGGAACACAAACATTCTTTTCAGTTGCAAACTCCACTCCATATATATATATGGGGAGGTACTAGCTCCAACTCTGTTTTACAGTGAAAACTGCAGGAACCTCAAACCGGCACTAGGAAACAGACTGAGAAACCAGAGTAAAAGTTTCTCCTGCAACCCGTTCCCTTTGTGCTAGATGAACGAACGTCTCTCCACATGCTCAGTTCTGTGGGATAAGTGTGTGTGAAAGCCGTCCTTCAGCTAGCTTGTTGGGAACACAAAGTTTCTTTTCATTTGCAAACTCCACTCCATACATATATATGGGGAGGTTCTAGCTCCAACTCGGTTTTACAGTGAAAACTGCAGGAAATTCAAACCGGCACTAGGAAACAAACTGAGAAACCAGAGAAAAAGTTTCTCCTACAAACCGTTCACTTTGTGCTAGATGAACGAACGTCTCTCCACATGCTCAGTTCTGTGGGATAAGTGTTTGTGAAATCCCTCCTTCACCTAGCTTGTTGGGAACACAAATTTTCTTTTCAGTTGCAAACTCCAGTCCATATATATATATGGGGATGTACTAGCTCCAACTCGGTTTTACAGTGAACACTGCAGGAACTTCAAACCGGCACTAGGAAACAGACTGAGAAAACAGAGTAAAAGTTTCTCCTACAACCCGTTCCCTTTGTTATAGATGAACGAAAGTCTCTCCACATGCTCAGTTCTGTGGGATAAGTGTGTGTGAAAGCCGTCCCTCACATAGCTTGTTGGGAACACAAAGTTTCTTTTCAGTTGCAAACACCACTCCATACATATATATGGGGAGGTTCTAGCTCCAACTCGGTTTTACAGTGAAAACTGCAGGAACTTCAAACCGGCACTAGGAAACAGACTGAGAAACCAGAGTAAAAGTTTCTCCGGCAACCCGTTCCCATTGTGCTAGATGAACGAACGTCTCTCCACATGCTCAGTTCTGTGGGATAAGTGTTTGTGAAAGCCGTACTTCACCTTGCTTGTTGGGAACACATAGTTTGTTTTCAGTTGCAAACTCCACTCCATACATATATATGGGGAGGTTCTAGCTCCAACTCTGTTTTACAGTGAAAACTGCAGGAACTTCAAACCGGCACTAGGAAACAGACTGAGAAACCAGAGTAAAAGTTTCTCCTGCAACCCGTTCCCTTAGTGCTTGATGAACGAACGTCTCTACACATGCTCAGTTCTGAGGGATATGTGTGTGTGAAAGCCATCCTTCACATATCTTCTTGGGAACACAAAGTTTCTTTTCAGTTGCAATCCCCATTCCATACATATATATGGGGATGTACTATCTCCAACTCGGTTTTACAGTGAAAACTGCAGGAACGTCAAACCGGCACTAGGAAACAGACAGAGAAACCAGAGTAAAAGTTTCTCCTGCAACCCGTTCCCTTTGTGCTAGATGAACGAACGTCTCCCACATGCTCATTTCTGAGAGATATGTGAGTGTGAAAGCCGTCATTCACCTAGCTTGTTTGGAACACAAAGTTTCTTTTCAGATGCAAACTCCACTCCATACATATATATGGGGAGGTACTACCTCCAACTCGGTTTTATAGTGAAAACAGCAGGAACTTCAAACCGGCACTAGGAAATAGACTGAGAATCCAGAGTAAATTTTCTCCTACAACCCGTTCCTTTTGTGCTAGATGAACGAACGTCTCTCCACATGCTCAGATCTGTGGGATAAGTGTGTGTGAAAGCCGTACTTCAACTAGCTTGTTGGGAACACATAGTTTCTTTTCAGTTGCAAACTCCACTCCATACATATATATGGGGAGGTTCTAGCTTCAAATCGGTTTTACAGTGAAAACTGCAGGAACTTCAAACCGGCACTAGGAAACAGAATGAGAAACCAGAGTATAAGTTTCTCCTGCAACCCGTTCCCTTTGTGCTTGATGAACGAACGTGTCTCCACATGCTCAGTTCTGAGGGATATGTGTGTGTGAAAGCCATGCTTCACATAGCTTGTTGGGAACACAAAGTTTCTTTTCAGTTGCAATCTCCACTCCATACATATATAAGGGGATGTACTATCTCCAACTCGGTTTTACAGTGAAAACTGCAGGAATTTCAAACCGGCACTAGGAAACAGACTGAGAAACCAGAGTAAAATTTTCTCCTACAACCAGTTCCTTTTGTGCTATATGAACGAACGTCTCTCCACATGCTCAGTTCTGTGGGATAAGTGTTTGTGAAAGCCGTCCTTCATCTAGCTTGTTGGGAACACATAGTTTCTTTTCAGTTGCAAACTCCACTCCTTATATATATATGGGGAGGTTCTAGCTCCAACTCGGTTTTACAGTGAAAACTGCAGGAACTTCAAACCGGCACTAGGAAACAGACTGAGAAACCAGAGTAAAAGTTTCCCCTGCAACCCGTTCCCTTTGTGCTAGATGAAAGAACGTCTCTCCACATGCTCAGTTATGTGGGATAAGTGTGTGTGAAAGCCGTCCTTCACCTAGCTTGTTGGGAACACAAAGTTTCTTTTCAGTTGCAAACTCCACTCCATACATATATATGGGGAGGTTCTAGCTCCAACTCGGTTTTACAGTGAAAACTGCAGGAACTTCAAAACGGCACTAGGAAAAAGACTGAGAAACCAGAGTAAAAGTTTCTCCTGCAACACGTTCCCTTTGTCCTAGATGAACGAACGTCTCTCCACATGCTCAGTTCTGAGGGATATGTGTGTGTGAAAGCCGTACTTCACATAGCTTGTTGGGAACACAAAGTTTCTTTTCAGTTGCAAACTCCACTCCATACATATATATGGGGAGGTACTAGGTCCAACCGGTTTTACAGTGAAAACAGCAGAAACTTCAAACCGGCAGTACGAAACAGACTGAGATTCCAGAGTAAAAGTTTCTCCTACAACCCGTTCCCTTTGTGCTAGATAAACGAACGTCTCTCCAGATGCTCAGTTCTGAGAGATAAGTGTGTTTGAAAGCCGTCCTTCAACATGCTTGTTGGGAACACATAGTTTCTTCTCATTTGCAAAAACCACTTCATACATATATATGTGGTGGTACTAGCTCCAACTCGGTTTTACAGTGAAAACTGCAGGAACTTCAAACCGGCACTAGGAAAAAGACTGAGAAACCAGAGTAAAAGTTTCTCCTGCAACACGTTTCCATTGTGCTAGATGAACGAACGTCTCTCCACATGCTCAGTCTGAGAGATAAGTGTGTGTGAAAGCCTTCCTTCACCTAGCTTGTTGGGAACACAAAATTTCTTTTTAGTTGCTAACTCCAATCCATACATATATATGGGGAGGTTCTAGCTCCAACTCGGTTTTACAGTTAAAACTGCAGGAAATTCAAACCGGCACTCGGAAAAAGACTGAGAAACCAGATTAAAACATTCTCCTGCAACCCGTTCCCTTTGTGCTAGATGAACGAACGTCTCTCCACATGCTCAGTTCTGAGGGATAAGTGTGTGTGAAAGCCGTACTTCACCTAGCTTGTTGGGAACACAAAGATTCTTTTCAGTTGCAATCCCTACTCCATACATATATATGGGGTGGTACTAGCTCCAACTCGGTTTTACAGTGAAAACTGCAGGAACTTCAAACCGGCACTAGGAAACAGACTGAGAATCCAGAGTAATAGTTTTTCCTACAACCCGTTCCTTTGTGCTAGATGAACGAACCTCTCTCCACATGCTCAGTTCTGAGGGATAAATGTGTGTGAAAGCCGTACTTCACATATCTTGTTGGAAACCCAAAGTTTCTTTTCAGTTGCAAATTCCACTCCATACATATATATGGGGAGGTACTACCTCCAACTCGGTTTTACAGTGAAAACTGCAGGAAATTCAAACCGGCACTAGGAAACAGACTGAGAAACCAGAGTAAAAGTTTCCACTGCAACGCGTTCCCTTTATGCTAGATGAATGAACCTCTCTCCACATTCTCAGTTCTGAGAGATAATTGTGTGTGAAAGCCGTCCTTCACCTAGCTTGTTGGGAACACAAAGTTTCTTTTCAGTTGCAAACTCAACTCCTTACATATATATGGGTAGGTACTAGCTCCAACACTGTTTTACAGTGAAAACTGCAGGAACTTCAAACCGGCACTAGGAAACAGACTGAGAAACCAGAGTAAAAGTTTCTCCTGCAACCCCTTCCCTTTGTGATAGATGAACGAACGTCTCTCCACATGCTCAGTTCTGTGGGATATGTGTTTGTGAAAGCCGTCCTTCAACTAGCTTGTTGGGAACACAAAGTTTCTTTTCAGTTGCAAACTCCAATCCATACATATATATGGGGAGGTACTAGCTCCAACTCGGTTTTACAGTGGAAACTGCAGGAACTTCAAACCGGCGCTCAGAAACAGACTGAGAAACCAGAGTTAAAGTTTCTCCTGCAACCCGTTCCCTTTGTGCTAGATGAACGAACGTCTATCCACATGCTCAGTTCTGTGGGATAAGTGTTTGTAAAAGCCGTCCTTCACCTAGCTTCTTGGGAACACAAACATTCTTTTCAGTTGCAAACTCCACTCCATATATATATATGGGGAGGTACTAGCTCCAACTCTGTTTTACAGTGAAAACTGCAGGAACCTCAAACCGGCACTAGGAAACAGACTGAGAAACCAGAGTAAAAGTTTCTCCTGCAACCCGTTCCCTTTGTGCTAGATGAGCGAACGTCTCCCACATGCTCAGTTCTGAGAGGTAATTGTGTGTGAAAGCCGTCCTTCACCTAGCTTGTTGGGAACACAAAGTTTCTTTAAGTTGCAAACTCCACTCCATACATATATATGGGGAGGTACTACCTCCAACACTGTTTTACAGACAAAACTGCAGGAACTTCAAACCTTCACTAAGAAATAGACTGAGAAACCAGAGTAAAAGTTTCTCCTGCAACCCGTTCCCTTTTTGCTAGATGAACGAACGTCTCTCCACATGCTCAGTTCTGAGGGATAAGTTTGTGTGAAAGCCGTCCTTCACTTAGCTTGTTGGGAACACAAAGTTTCTTTCCAGTTGCAAACTCCACTCCATACATATATATGGGGAGGTACTAGGTCCAACCCGGTTTTACAGAGAAAACTGCAGGAACTTCAAACCGGCACTAGGAAACAGACTGAGAAACCAGAGTAAAAGTTTCTCCTGCAAACCGTTCCCTTTGTGCTAGATGAACGAACGTCTCTCCACATGCTCAGTTCTGTGGGATAAGTGTGTGTGAAAGCCGTCCTTCAGCTAGCTTGTTGGGAACACAAAGTTTCTTTTCATTTGCAAACTCCACTCCATACATATATATGGGGAGGTTCTAGCTCCAACTCGGTTTTACAGTGAAAACTGCAGGAAATTCAAACCGGCACTAGGAAACAAACTGAGAAACCAGAGAAAAAGTTTCTCCTACAAACCGTTCACTTTGTGCTAGATGAACGAACGTCTCTCCACATGCTCAGTTCTGTGGGATAAGTGTTTGTGAAATCCCTCCTTCACCTAGCTTGTTGGGAACACAAATTTTCTTTTCAGTTGCAAACTCCAATCCATATATATATATGGGGATGTACTAGCTCCAACTCGGTTTTACAGTGAACACTGCAGGAACTTCAAACCGGCACTAGGAAACAGACTGAGAAAACAGAGTAAAAGTTTCTCCTACAACCCGTTCCCTTTGTTATAGATGAACGAAAGTCTCTCCACATGCTCAGTTCTGTGGGATAAGTGTGTGTGAAAGCCGTCCCTCACATAGCTTGTTGGGAACACAAAGTTTCTTTTCAGTTGCAAACACCACTCCATACATATATATGGGGAGGTTCTAGCTCCAACTCGGTTTTACAGTGAAAACTGCAGGAACTTCAAACCGGCACTAGGAAACAGACTGAGAAACCAGAGTAAAAGTTTCTCCGGCCACCCGTTCCCATTGTGCTAGATGAACGAACGTCTCTCCACATGCTCAGTTCTGTGGGATAAGTGTTTGTGAAAGCCGTACTTCACCTTGCTTGTTGGGAACACATAGTTTGTTTTCAGTTGCAAACTCCACTCCATACATATATATGGGGAGGTTCTAGCTCCAACTCTGTTTTACAGTGAAAACTGCAGGAACTTCAAACCGGCACTAGGAAACAGACTGAGAAACCAGAGTAAAAGTTTCTCCTGCAACCCGTTCCCTTAGTGCTTGATGAACGAACGTCTCTACACATGCTCAGTTCTGAGGGATATGTGTGTGTGAAAGCCATCCTTCACATATCTTCTTGGGAACACAAAGTTTCTTTTCAGTTGCAATCCCCATTCCATACATATATATGGGGATGTACTATCTCCAACTCGGTTTTACAGTGAAAACTGCAGGAACGTCAAACCGGCACTAGGAAACAGACAGAGAAACCAGAGTAAAAGTTTCTCCTGCAACCCGTTCCCTTTGTGCTAGATGAACGAACGTCTCCCACATGCTCATTTCTGAGAGATATGTGAGTGTGAAAGCCGTCCTTCACCTAGCTTGTTTGGAACACAAAGTTTCTTTTCAGATGCAAACTCCACTCCATACATATATATGGGGAGGTAGTACCTCCAACTCGGTTTTATAGTGAAAACAGCAGGAACTTCAAACCGGCACTAGGAAATAGACTGAGAATCCAGAGTAAATTTTCTCCTACAACCCGTTCCTTTTGTGCTAGATGAACGAACGTCTCTCCACATGCTCAGATCTGTGGGATAAGTGTGTGTGAAAGCCGTACTTCAACTAGCTTGTTGGGAACACATAGTTTCTTTTCAGTTGCAAACCCCACTCCATACATATATATGGGGAGGTACTAGCTCCAACTCGGTTTTACAGTGAAAACTGCAGGAACTTCAAACAGGCACTAGGAAACAGACTGAGAAACCAGAGTAAAAGTTTCTCCTGCAACCCGTTCCCTTTGTGCTTGATGAACGAACGTCTCTCCACATGCTCAGTTCTGAGGGATATGTGTGTGTGAAAGCCATGCTTCACATATCTTGTTGGGAACACAAAGTTTCTTTTCAGTTGCAATCTCCACTCCATACATATATAAGGGGATGTACTATCTCCAACTCGGTTTTACAGTGAAAACTGCAGAAATTTCAAACCGGCACTAGGAAACAGACTGAGAAACCACAGTAAAATTTTCTCCTACAAACCGTTCCTTTTGTGCTATATGAACGAACGTCTCTCCACATGCTCAGTTCTGTGGGATAAGTGTTTGTGAAAGCCGTCCTTCATCTAGCTTGTTGGGAACACATAGTTTCTTTTCAGTTGCAAACTCCACTCCATATATATATATGGGGAGGTACTAGCTCCAACTCGGTTTTACAGTGAAAACTGCAGGAACTTCAAACCGGCACTAGGAAACAGACTGAGAAACCAGAGTAAAAGTTTACCCTGCAACCCGTTCCCTTTGTGCTAGATGAACGAACGTCTCCCACATGCTCAGTTCTGAGAGATATGTGTGTGTGAAAGCCGTCCTTCAAATAGCTTGTTGGGAACACAAAGTTTCTTTTCAGATGCAAACTCCACTCCATACAAATATAGTGGTAGGCACTAGCTCCAACTGTGTTGTACAGTGAAAACTGCAGGAACTTCAAACCGGCACTAGGAAACAGACAGAGAAACCAGAGTAAAAGTTTCTCCTGCAAACCTTTCCATTTGTGCTAGATGAACGAACGTCTCTCCACATGCTCAGTTCTGAGGGATATGTGTGTGTGAAAGCCATGCTTCACATATCTTGTTGGGAACACAAAGTTTCTTTTCAGTTGCAATCTCCACTCCATACATATATAAGGGGATGTACTATCTCCAACTCGGTTTTACAGTGAAAACTGCAGGAATTTCAAACCGGCACTAGGAAACAGACTGAGAAACCACAGTAAAATTTTCTCCTACAACCCGTTCCTTTTGTGCTATATGAACGAACGTCTCTCCACATGCTCAGTTCTGTGGGATAAGTGTTTGTGAATGCCGTCCTTCATCTAGCTTGTTGGGAACACATAGTTTCTTTTCAGTTGCAAACTCCACTCCGTATATATATATGGGGAGGTACTAGCTCCAACTCGGTTTTACAGTGAAAACTGCAGGAACTTCAAACCGGCACTAGGAAACAGACTGAGAAACCAGAGTAAAAGTTTCCCCTGCAACCCGTTCCCTTTGTGCTAGATGAACGAACGTCTCCCACATGCTCAGTTCTGAGAGATATGTGTGTGTGAAAGCCGTCCTTCAAATAGCTTGTTGGGAAAACAAAGTTTCTTTTCAGATGCAAACTCCACTCCATACAAATATAGTGGGAGGCACTAGCTCCAACTCTGTTGTACAGTGAAAACTGCAGGAAATTCTAACCGGCACTAGGAAACAGACTGAGAAACCAGAGTAAAAGTTTCTCCTGCAAACCTTTCCATTTGTGCTAGATGAACGAACGTCTCTCCACATGCTCAGTTCTGAGAGATAAGTGTGTGTGAAAGCCGTCCTTCACGTAGCTTGTTGGGAACACAAAGTTACTTTTCAGATGCAAACTCCACTCCATACATATATATGGGGAGGTTATAGCTTCATATCGTTTTCACAGTGAAAACTGCAGGAACTTCAAACCGGCACTAGGAAACAAACTGAGAAACCAGAGAAAAAGTTTCTCCTACAAACCGTTCACTTTGTGCTAGATGAACGAACGTCTCTCCACATGCTCAGTTCTGTGGGATAAGTGTTTGTGAAATCCCTCCTTCACCTAGCTTGTTGGGAACACAAATTTTCTTTTCAGTTGCAAACTCCACTCCATATATATATATGGGGAGGTACTAGCTCCAACTCGATTTTACAGTGAAAACTGCAGGAACTTCAAACCGGCACTAGGAAACAGACTGAGAAAACAGAGTAAAAGTTTCTCCTACAACCCGTTCCCTTTGTTATAGATGAACGAAAGTCTCTCCACATGCTCAGTTCTGTGGGATAAGTGTGTGTGAAAGCCGTCCCTCACATAGCTTGTTGGGAACACAAAGTTTCTTTTCAGTTGCAAACACCACTCCATACATATATATGGGGAGGTTCTAGCTCCAACTCGGTTTTACAGTGAAAACTGCAGGAACTTCAAACCGGCACTAGGAAACAGAATGAGAAACCAGAGTAAAAGTTTCTCCGGCAACCCGTTCCCATTGTGCTAGATGAACGAACGTCTCTCCACATGCTCAGTTCTGTGGGATAAGTGTTTGTGAAAGCCGTACTTCACCTTGCTTGTTGGGAACACATAGTTTGTTTTCAGTTGCAAACTCCACTCCATACATGTATATGGGGAGGTTCTAGCTCCAACTCTGTTTTACAGTGAAAACTGCAGGAACTTCAAACCGGCACTAGGAAACAGACTGAGAAACCAGAGTAAATGTTTCTCCTGCAACCCGTTCCCTTAGTGCTTGATGAACGAACGTCTCTCCACATGCTCAGTTCTGAGGGATATGTGTGTGTGAAAGCCATCCTTCACATATCTTCTTGTTAACACAAAGTTTCTTTTCAGTTGCAATCTCCATTCCATACATATATATGGGGATGTACTATCTCCAACTCAGTTTTACAGTGAAAACTGCAGGAACGTCAAACCGGCACTAGGAAACAGACTGAGAAACCAGAGTAAAAGTTTCTCCTGCAACACGTTCCCTTTGTGCTTGATGAACGAACGTCTCTCCACATGCTCAGTTCTGAGGGATATGTGTGTGTGAAAGCCATGCTTCACATAGCTTGTTGGGAACACAAAGTTTCTTTTCAGTTGCAATCTCCACTCCATACATATATAAGGGGATGTACTATCTCCAACTCGGTTTTACAGTGAAAACTGCAGGAATTTCAAACAGGCACTAGGAAACAGACTGAGAAACCACAGTAAAATTTTCTCCTACAACCCGTTCCTTTTGTGCTATATGAACGAACGTCTCTCCACATGCTCAGTTCTGTGGGTTAAGTGTTTGTGAAAGCCGTCCTTCATCTAGCTTGTTGGGAACACATAGTTTCTTTTCAGTTGCAAACTCCACTCCATATATATATATGGGGAGGTACTAGCTCCAACTCGATTTTACAGTGAAAACTGCAGGAACTTCAAACCGGCACTAGGAAACAGACTGAGAAACCAGAGTAAAAGTTTCCCCTGCAACCCGTTCCCTTTGTGCTAGATGAACGAACGTCTCTCCACATGCTCAGTTATGTGGGATAAGTGTGTGTGAAAGCAGTCCTTCACCTAGCTTGTTGGGAACACAAAGTTTCTTTTCAGTTGCAAACTCCCCTCCATACATATATATATGGGGAGGTTCTAGCTCCAACTCGGTTTTACAGTGAAAACTGCAGGAACTTCAAAACGGCACTAGGAAACAGACTGAGAAACCAGAGTAAAAGTTTCTCCTGCAACCCGTTCCCTTTGTCCTAGATGAACGAACGTCTCTCCACATGCTCAGTTCTGAGGGATAAGTGTGTGTGAAAGCCGTACTTCACATAGCTTGTTGGGAACACAAAGTTTCTTTTCAGTTGCAAACTCCACTCCATACATATATATGGGGATGTACTATCTCCAACTCTGATTTACAGTGAAAACTGCAGGAACTTCAAACCGGCACTACGTAACAGAATAAGAAACCAGAGTAAAAGTTTCTCCTACAAACCGTTCCCCTTGTGCTAGATGAACGAACGTCTCTCCAGATGCTCAGTTCTGAGAGATAAGTGTGTGTGAAAGCCGTCCTTCACCAAGCTTGTTGGGAACACAAAGTTTCTTTTCAGTTGCAAACACCACTTCATACATATATATGTGGAGGTACTAGCTCCAACTCGGTTTTACAGTGAAAACTGCAGGAACGTCAAACCGGCACTAGGAAACAGACTGAGAAACCAGAGTAAAAGTTTTTCCTGCAACCCGTTCCCTTTGTGCTAGATGAACGAACGTCTCCCCCATGCTCAGTTCTGAGACATATGTGTGTGTGAAAGCCGTCCTTCAACTAGCTTGTTGGGAAAACAAAGTTTCTTTTCAGATGCAAACTCCACTCCATACATATATATGGGGAGGTACTACCTCCAACTAGGTTTTACAGTGAAAACAGCAGGAACATCAAACCGGCACTAGGAAACAGACTGAGAATCCAGAGTAAATTTTCTCCTACAACACGTTGCTTTTGTGCTTGATGAACGAACGTCTCTCCACATGCTCAGTTCTGAGGGATATGTGTGTGTGAAAGCCATGCTTCACATATCTTGTTGGGAACACAATGTATCTTTTCAGTTGCAATCTCCACTCCATATATATATAAGGGGATGTACTATCTCCAACTCGGTTTTACAGTGAAAACTGCAGGAATTTCAAACGGCACTAGGAAACAGACTGAGAAACCACAGTAAAATTTTCTCCTACAACCGTTCCTTTTGTGCTATATGAACGAACGTCTCTCCACATGCTCAGTTCTGTGGGATAAGTGTTTGTGAAAGCCGTCCTTCATCTAGCTTGTTGGGAACACATAGTTTCTTTTCAGTTGCAAACACCACTCCATATATATATATGGGGAGGTACTAGCTCCAACTCGGTTTTACAGTGAAAACTGCAGGAACTTCAAACCGGCACTAGGAAACAGACTGAGAAACCAGAGTAAAAGTTTCCCCTGCAACCCGTTCCCTTTGTGCTAGATGAACGAAAGTCTCTCCACATGCTCAGTTATGTGGGATAAGTGTTTGTGAAAACAGTCCTTCAGCTAGCTTGTTGGGAACACAAAGTTTCTTTTCAGTTGCAAACTCCACTCCATATAAATATATGGGGTGGTACTAGCTGCAACTCGGTTTTACAGTGAAAACTGCAGGAACTTCAAACTGGCACTAGGAAACAGACTGAGAAACCAGAGTAAAAGATTCCCGTGCAACCCGTTCCCTTTGTGCTAGATGAACGAACGTCTCTCCACATGCTCAGTTCTGAGAGATAAGTGTGAGTGAAAGCTGTCCTTCACCTAGCTTGTTGGGAACACAAAGTTTCTTTAAGTTGCAAACTCTACTCCATACATATATATATTGGAAGGTAATAGCGCCAACTCGGTTTTACAGAGAAAACTGCAGGAACTTCAAACCGGCACTAGGAAACAGACTGAGAAACCAGAGTAAAAGTTTCTCCTACAACACGTTCCCTTTGTGCTAGATGAACGTACGTCTCTCCAGATGCTCAGTTCTGAGAGATAAGTGTGTTTGAAAGCCGTCCTTCACCATGCTTGTTGGGAACACAAAGTTTCTTTTCATTTGCAAACCCCACTTCATACATATATACGTGGTGGTACTAGATCCAACTCGGTTTTACAGTGAAAACTGCAGGAACTTCAAACCGGCACTAGGAAACAGACTGAGAAACCAGAGTAAAAGTTTCTCCGGCAACCCGTTCCCATTGTGCTAGATGAACGAACGTCTCTCCACATGCTCAGTTCTGAGGGATATGTGTGTGTGAAAGCCATGCTTCACATAGCTTGTTGGGAACACAAAGTTTCTTTTCAGTTGCAATCTCCACTCCATACATATATAAGGGGATGTACTATCTCCAACTCGGTTTTACAGTGAAAACTGCAGGAATTTCAAACCGGCACTAGGAAACAGACTGAGAAACCACAGTAAAATTTTCTCCTACAACCCGTTCCTTTTGTGCTATATGAACGAACGTCTCTCCACATGCTCAGTTCTGTGGGATAAGTGTTTGTGAAAGCCGTCCTTCATCTAGCTTGTTGGGAACACATAGTTTCTTTTCAGTTGCAAACTCCACTCCATATATATATATGGGGAGGTACTAGCTCCAACTCGGTTTTACAGTGAAAACTGCAGGAACTTCAAACTGGCACTAGGAAACAGACTGAGAAACCAGAGTAAAAGTTTCCCCTGCAACCCGTTCCCTTTGTGCTAGATGAACGAACGTCTCTCCACATGCTCAGTTATGTGGGATAAGTGTGTGTGAAAGCCGTCCTTCACCTAGCTTGTTGGGAACACAAAGTTTCTTTTCAGTTGCAAACTCCCCTCCATACATATATATATGGGGAGGTTCTAGCTCCAACTCGGTTTTACAGTGAAAACTGCAGGAACTTCAAAACGGCACTAGGAAACAGACTGAGAAACCAGAGTAAAAGTTTCTCCTGCAACCCGTTCCCTTTTTCCTAGATGAACGAACGTCTCTCCACATGCTCAGTTCTGAGGGATAAGTGTGTGTGAAAGCCGTTCTTCACATAGCTTGTTGAGAACACAAAGTTTCTTTTCAGTTGCAAACTCCACTCCATACATATATATGGGGATGTACTATCTCCAACTCTGTTTTACAGTGAAAACTGCAGGAACTTCAAACCGGCACTACGTAACAGAATAAGAAACCAGAGTAAAAGTTTCTCCTACAAACCGTTCCCCTTGTGCTAGATGAACGAACGTCTCTCCAGATGCTCAGTTCTGAGAGATAAGTGTGTGTGAAAGCCGTCCTTCACCAAGCTTGTTGGGAACACAAAGTTTCTTTTCAGTTGCAAACACCACTTCATACATATATATGTGGAGGTACTAGCTCCAACTCGGTTTTACAGTGAAAACTGCAGGAACGTCAAACCGGCACTAGGAAACAGACTGAGAAACCAGAGTAAAAGTTTTTCCTGCAACCCGTTCCCTTTGTGCTAGATGAACGAACGTCTCCCACATGCTCAGTTCTGAGAGATATGTGTGTGTGAAAGCCGTCCTTCAACTAGCTTGTTGGGAAAACAAAGTTTCTTTTCAGATGCAAACTCCACTCCATACATATATATGGGGAGGTACTACCTCCAACTAGGTTTTACAGTGAAAACAGCAGGAACATCAAACCGGCACTAGGAAACAGACTGAGAATCCAGAGTAAATTTTCTCCTACAACACGTTGCTTTTGTGCTTGATGAACGAACGTCTCTCCACATGCTCAGTTCTGAGGGATATGTGTGTGTGAAAGCCATGCTTCACATAGCTTGTTGGGAACACAAAGTTTCTTTTCAGTTGCAATCTCCACTCCATACATATATAAGGGGATGTACTATCTCCAACTCGGTTTTACAGTGAAAACTGCAGGAATTTCAAACGGCACTAGGAAACAGACTGAGAAACCACAGTAAAATTTTCTCCTACAACCGTTCCTTTTGTGCTATATGAACGAACGTCTCTCCACATGCTCAGTTCTGTGGGATAAGTGTTTGTGAAAACAGTCCTTCAGCTAGCTTGTTGGGAACACAAAGTTTCTTTTCAGTTGCAAACTCCACTCCATATAAATATATGGGGTGGTACTAGCTGCAACTCGGTTTTACAGTGAAAACTGCAGGAACTTCAAAATGGCACTAGGAAACAGACTGAGAAACCAGAGTAAAAGATTCCCCTGCAACCCGTTCCCTTTGTGCTAGATGAACGAACGTCTCTCCACATGCTCAGTTCTGAGAGATAATTGTGAGTGAAAGCTGTCCTTCACCTAGCTTGTTGGGAACACAAAGTTTCTTTAAGTTGCAAACTCTACTCCATACATATATATATTGGAAGGTAATAGCGCCAACTCGGTTTTACAGAGAAAACTGCAGGAACTTCAAACCGGCACTAGGAAACAGACTGAGAAACCAGAGTAAAAGTTTCTCCTACAACACGTTCCCTTTGTGCTAGATGAACGTACGTCTCTCCAGATGCTCAGTTCTGAGAGATAAGTGTGTTTGAAAGCCGTCCTTCACCATGCTTGTTGGGAACACAAAGTTTCTTTTAATTTGCAAACCCCACTTCATACATATATACGTGGTGGTACTAGATCCAACTCGGTTTTACAGTGAAAACTGCAGGAACTTCAAACCGGCACTAGGAAACAGACTGAGAAACCAGAGTAAAAGTTTCTCCGGCAACCCGTTCCCATTGTGCTAGATGAACGAACGTCTCTCCACATGCTCAGTTCTGTGGGATAAATGTTTGTGAAAGCCGTACTTCACCTAGCTTGTTGGGAACACATAGTTTGTTTTCAGTTGCAAACTCCACTCCATACATATATATGGGGAGGTTCTAGCTCCAACTCTGTTTTACAGTGAAAACTGCAGGAACTTCAAACCGGCACTAGGAAACAGACTGAGAAACCAGAGTAAATTTTCTCCTACAACCCGTTCCTTTTGTGCTAGATGAACGAACGTCTCTCCACATGCTCAGATCTGTGGGATAAGTGTCTGTGAAAGCCGTACTTCAACTAGCTTGTTGGGAACACATAGTTTCTTTTCAGTTGCAAACTCCACTCCATACATATATATGGGGAGGTTCTAGCTTCAAATCGGTTTTACAGTGAAAACTGCAGGAACTTCAAACCGGCACTAGGAAACAGACTGAGAAACCAGAGTAAAAGTTTCTCCTGCAACCCGTTCCCTTTGTGCTTGATGAACGAACGTGTCTCCAAATGCTCAGTTCTGAGGGATATGTGTGTGTGAAAGCCATGCTTCACATAGCTTGTTGGGAACACAAAGTTTCTTTTCAGTTGCAATCTCCACTCCATACATATATAAGGGGATGTACTATCTCCAACTCGGTTTTACAGTGAAAACTGCAGGAATTTCAAACCGGCACTAGGAAACAGACTGAGAAACCAGAGTAAAATTTTCTCCTACAACCAGTTCCTTTTGTGCTATATGAACGAACGTCTCTCCACATGCTCAGTTCTGTGGGATAAGTGTTTGTGAAAGCCGTCCTTCATCTAGCTTGTTGGGAACACATAGTTTCTTTTCAGTTGCAAACACCACTCCATACATATATATGGGGAGGTAAAGGTCCAACTCGGATTTACAGTGAAAACAGCAGAAACTTCAAACCGGCAGTACGAAACAGACTGAGATTCCAGAGTAAAAGTTTCTCCTACAACCCGTTCCCTTTGTGCTAGATAAACGAACGTCTCTCAAGATGCTCAGTTCTGAGAGATAAGTGTGTTTGAAAGCCGTCCTTCAACATGCTTGTTGGGAACACATAGTTTCTTCTCATTTGCAAAAACCACTTCATACATATATATGTGGTGGTACTAGCTCCAACTCGGTTTTACAGTGAAAACTGCAGGAACTTCAAACCGGCACTAGGAAAAAGACTGAGAATCCAGAGTAAAAGTTTCTCCTGCAACCCGTTCCCATTGTGCTAGATGAACGAACGTCTCTCCACATGCTCAGTTCTGAGAGATAAGTGTGTGTGAAAGCCTTACTTCACCTAGCTTGTTGGGAACACAAAATTTCTTTTTAGTTGCTAACTCCAATCCATACATATATATGGGGAGGTTCTAGCTCCAACTCGGTTTTACACTTAAAACTGCAGGAAATTCAAACCGGCACTCGGAAAAAGACTGAGAAACCAGATTAAAACATGCTCCTGCAACCCGTTCCCTTTGTGCTAGATGAACGAACGTCTCTCCACATGCTCAGTTCTGAGGGATAAGTGTGTGTGAAAGCCGTACTTCACCTAGCTTGTTAGGAACACAAAGTTTCTTTTCAGTTGCAATCCCTACTCCATACATATATATGGGGTGGTACTAGCTCCAACTCGGTTTTACAGTGAAAACTGCAGGAACTTCAAACCGGCACTAGGAAACAGACTGAGAATCCAGAGTAATAGTTTTTCCTACAACCCGTTCCTTTGTGCTAGATGAACGAACCTCTCTCCACATGCTCAGTTCTGAGGGATAAATGTGTGTGAAAGCCGTACTTCACATATCTTGTTGGAAACCCAAAGTTTCTTTTCAGTTGCAAATTCCACTCCATACATATATATGGGGAGGTACTACCTCCAACTCGGTTTTACAGTGAAAACTGCAGGAAATTCAAACCGGCACTAGGAAACAGACTGAGAAACCAGAGTAAAAGTTTCCACTGCAACGCGTTCCCTTTATGCTAGATGAATGAACCTCTCTCCACATTCTCAGTTCTGAGAGATAATTGTGTGTGAAAGCCGTCCTTCACCTAGCTTGTTGGGAACACAAAGTTTCTTTTCAGTTGCAAACTCAACTCCATACATATATATGGGGAGGTACTAGCTCCAACACGGTTTTACACTGAAAACTGCAGGAACTTCAAACCGGCACTAGGAAACAGACTGAGAATCCAGAGTAAATTTTCTCCTACAACCCGTTCCTTTTGTGCTAGATGAACGAACGTCTCTCCACATGCTCAGTTCTGTGGGATAAGTGTGTGTGAAAGCCGTACTTCAACTAGCTTGTTGGGAACACATAGTTTCTTTTCAGTTGCAAACTCCACTCCATACATATATATGGGGAGGTACTAGCTCCAACTCGGTTTTACAGTGAAAACTGCAGGAACTTCAAACAGGCACTAGGAAACAGACTGAGAAACCAGAGTAAAAGTTTCTCCTGCAACCCGTTCCCTTTGTGCTTGATGAACGAACGTCTCTCCACATGCTCAGTTCTGAGGGATATGTGTGTGTGAAAGCCATGCTTCACATATCTTGTAGGGAACACAAAGTTTCTTTTCAGTTGCAATCTCCACTCCATACATATATAAGGGGATGTACTATCTAAAACTCGGTTTTACAGTGAAAACTGCAGGAATTTCAAACCAGCACTAGGAAACAGACTGAGAAACCACAGTAAAATTTTCTCCTACAACCCGTTCCTTTTGTGCTATATGAACGAACGTCTCTCCACATGCTCAGTTCTGTGGGATAAGTGTTTGTGAAAGCCGTCCTTCATCTAGCTTGTTGGGAACACATAGTTTCTTTTCAGTTGCAAACTCCACTCCATATATATATATGGGGAGGTACTAGCTCCAACTCGGTTTTACAGTGGAAACTGCAGGAACTTCAAACCGGCACTAGGAAACAGACTGAGAAACCAGAGTAAAAGTTTCCCCTGCAACCCGTTCCCTTTGTGCTAGATGAACGAACGTCTCCCACATGCTCAGTTCTGAGAGATATGTGTGTGTGAAAGCCGTCCTTCAACTAGCTTGTTGGGAAAACAAAGTTTCTTTTCAGATGCAAACTCCACTCCATACAAATATAGTGGGAGGCACTAGCTCCAACTCTGTTGTACAGTGAAAACTGCAGGAACTTCAAACCGGCACTAGGAAACAGACTGAGAAACCAGAGTAAAAGTTTCTCCTGCAAACCTTTCCCTTTGTGCTAGATGAACGAACGTCTCTCCACATGCTCAGTTCTGAGAGATAAGTGTGTGTGAAAGCCGTCCTTCACGTAGCTTGTTGGGAACACAAAGTTACTTTTCAGTTGCAAACTCCACTCCATACATATATATGGGGAGGTTATAGCTTCATCTCGGTTTCACAGTGAAAACTGCAGGAACTTCAAACCGGCACTAGGAAACAAACTGAGAAACCAGAGAAAAAGTTTCTCCTACAAGCCGTTCCCTTTGTTATAGATGAACGAAAGTCTCTCCACATGCTCAGTTCTGTGGGATAAGTGTGTGTGAAAGCCGTCCCTCACATAGCTTGTTGGGAACACAAAGTTTCTTTTCAGTTGCAAACACCACTCCATACATATATATGGGGAGGTTCTAGCTCCAACTCGGTTTTACAGTGAAAACTGCAGGAACTTCAAACCGGCACTAGGAAACAGACTGAGAAACCAGAGTAAAAGTTTCTCCGGCAACCCGTTCCCATTGTGCTAGATGAACGAACGTCTCTCCACATGCTCAGTTCTGTGGGATAAGTGTTTGTGAAAGCCGTACTTCACCTTGCTTGTTGGGAACACATAGTTTGTTTTCAGTTGCAAACTCCACTCCATACATGTATATGGGGAGGTTCTAGCTCCAACTCTGTTTTACAGTGAAAACTGCAGGAACTTCAAACCGGCACTAGGAAACAGACTGAGAAACCAGAGTAAAAGTTTCTCCTGCAACCCGTTCCCTTAGTGCTTGATGAACGAACGTCTCTCCACATGCTCAGTTCTGAGGGATATGTGTGTGTGAAAGCCATCCTTCACATATCTTCTTGTTAACACAAAGTTTCTTTTCAGTTGCAATCTCCATTCCATACATATATATGGGGATGTACTATCTCCAACTCGGTTTTACAGTGAAAACTGCAGGAACGTCAAACCGGCACTAGGAAACAGACTGAGAAACCAGAGTAAAAGTTTCTCCTGCAACACGTTCCCTTTGTGCTTGATGAACGAACGTCTCTCCACATGCTCAGTTCTGAGGGATATGTGTGTGTGAAAGCCATGCTTCACATAGCTTGTTGGGAACACAAAGATTCTTTTCAGTTGCAATCTCCACTCCATACATATATAAGGGGTTGTACTATCTCCAACTCGGTTTTACAGTGAAAACTGCAGGAATTTCAAACCGGCACTAGGAAACAGACTGAGAAACCACAGTAAAATTTTCTCCTACAACCCGTTCCTTTTGTGCTATATGAACGAACGTCTCTCCACATTCTCAGTTCTGTGGGATAAGTGTTTGTGAAAGCCGTCCTTCATCTAGCTTGTTGGGAACACATAGTTTCTTTTCAGTTGCAAACTCCACTCCATATATATATATGGGGAGGTACTAGCTCCAACTCGGTTTTACAGTGAAAACTGCAGGAACTTCAAACCGGCACTAGGAAACAGACTGAGAAACCAGAGTAAAAGTTTCCCCTGCAACCCGTTCCCTTTGTGCTAGATGAACGAACGTCTCTCCACATGCTCAGTTATGTGGGATAAGTGTGTGTGAAAGCCGTCCTTCACCTAGCTTGTTGGGAACACAAAGTTTCTTTTCAGTTGCAAACTCCACTCCATACATATATATATGGGGAGGTTCTAGCTCCAACTCGGTTTTACAGTGAAAACTGCAGGAACTTCAAACAGGCACTAGGAAACAGACTGAGAAACCAGAGTAAAAGTTTCTCCTGCAACCCGTTCCCTTTGTGCTTGATGAACGAACGTCTCTCCACATGCTCAGTTCTGAGGGATATGTGTGTGTGAAAGCCATGCTTCACATAGCTTGTTGGGAACACAAAGTTTCTTTTCAGTTGCAATCTCCACTCCATACATATATAAGGGGATGTACTATCTCCAACTCGGTTTTACAGTGAAAACTGCAGGAATTTCAAACCGGCACTAGGAAACAGACTGAGAAACCACAGTAAAATTTTCTCCTACAACCGTTCCTTTTGTGCTATATGAACGAACGTCTCTCCACATGCTCAGTTCTGTGGGATAAGTGTTTGTGAAAGCCGTCCTTCATCTAGCTTGTCGGGAACACATAGTTTCTTTTCAGTTGCAAACTCCACTCCATATATATATATGGGGAGGTACTAGCTCCAACACGGTTTTACAGTGAAAACTGCAGGAACTTCAAACCGGCACTAGGAAACAGACTGAGAAACCAGAGTAAAAGTTTCCCCTGCAACCCGTTCCCTTTGTGCTAGATGAACGAAAGTCTCTCCACATGCTCAGTTATGTGGGATAAGTGTGTGTGAAAGCCGTCCTTCACCTAGCTTGTTGGGAACACAAAGTTTCTTTTCAGTTGCAAACTCCACTCCATACATATATATGGGGAGGTTCTAGCTCCAACTCGGTTTTACAGTGAAAACTGCAGGAACTTCAAAACGGCACTAGGAAACAGACTGAGAAACCAGAGTAAAAGTTTCTCCTGCAACCCGTTCCCTTTGTCCTAGATGAACGAACGTCTCTCCACATGCTCAGTTCTGAGGGATAAGTGTGTGTGAAAGCCGTACTTCACATAGCTTGTTGGGAACACAAAGTTTCTTTTCAGTTGCAAACTCCACTCCATACATATATATGGGGAGGTATTAGGTCCAACTCGGTTTTACAGTGAAAACAGCAGGAACTTCAAACCGGCAGTACGAAACAGACTGAGATTCCAGAGTAAAAGTTTCTCCTACA
This sequence comes from Camelus dromedarius, assembly GCF_036321535.1. Lineage (NCBI taxonomy): Eukaryota > Metazoa > Chordata > Mammalia > Artiodactyla > Camelidae > Camelus > Camelus dromedarius. The sequence goes on along the minus strand of NC_087470.1, from coordinate 899,246 downwards.
ACCCGTTCCCTTTGTGCTAGATGAACGAACGTCTCTCCAGATGCTCAGTTCTGTGAGATAAGTGTGTTTGAAAGCCGTCCTTCAACATGCTTGTTGGGAACACATAGTTTCTTTTCATTTGCAAAAACCACTTCATACATATATATGTGGTGGTACTGGCTCCAACTCGGTTTTACAGTGAAAACTGCAGGAACTTCAAACAGGCACTAGGAAAAAGACTGAGAAACCAGAGTAAAAGTATCTCCTGCAACCCGTTCCCATTGTGCGAGATGAACGAACGTCTCTCCACATGCTCAGTTCTGAGAGATAAGTGTGTGTGAAAGCCTTCCTTCACCTAGCTTGTTGGGAACACAAAATTTCTTTTTAGTTGCTAACTCCAATCCATACATATATATGGGGAGGTTCTAACTCCAACTCGGTTTTACAGTTAAAACGGCAGGAACTTCAAACCGGCACTCGGAAAAAGACTGAGAAACCAGATTAAAACATTCTCCTGCAACCCGTTCCCTTTGTGCTAGATGAACGAAAGTCTCTCCACATGCTCAGTTCTGAGGGATAAGTGTGTGTGAAAGCCGTACTTCACCTAGCTTGTTGGGAACACAAAGTTTCTTTTCAGTTGCAATCCCTACTCCATACATATATATGGGGTGGTACTAGCTCCAACTCGGTTTTACAGTGAAAACTGCAGGAACTTCAAACCGGCACTAGGAAACAGACTGAGAAACCAGAGTAATAATTTCTCCTACAACCCGTTCCTTTGTGCTAGATGAAAGAACCTCTCTCCACATGCTCAGTTCTGAGGGATAAATGTGTGTGAAAGCCGTACTTCACATATCTTGTTGGAAACCCAAAGTTTCTTTTCAGTTGCAAACTCCACTCCATACATATATATGGGGAGGTACTACCTCCAACTCGGTTTTACAGTGAAAACTGCAGGAAATTCAAACCGGCACTAGGAAACAGACTGAGAAACCAGAGTAAAAGTTTCCCCTGCAACGCGTTCCCTTTATGCTAGATGAATGAACCTCTCTCCACATGCTCAATTCTGAGAGATATTTGTGTGTGAAAGCCGTCCTTCAACTAGCTTGTGGGGAACACAAAGATTCTTTTCAGTTGCAAACTCCACTCCATACAAATATAGTGGGAGGCACTAGCTCCAACTCTGTTTTACAGTGAAAACTGCAGGAACTTCAAACCGGCACTAGGAAACAGACTGAGAAACCAGAGTAAAAGTTTCTCCTGCAAACCGTTCCCTTTGTGCTAGATGAACGAACGTCTCTCCACATGCTCAGTTCTGAGAGATAAGTGTGTGTGAAAGCCGACATTCACCTAGCTTGTGGGGAACACAAAGTTACTTTTCAGTTGTAAACTCCACTCCATAAATATATATGGGGAAGTACTAGGTCCAACTCCGTTTTACAGTGAAAACAGCAGGAACTTCAAACCGGCACTACGAAACAGACTGAGAAACCAGAGTAAAAGTTTCTCCTACAACTCGTTCCCTTTGTGCTAGATGAACGAACGTCTCTCCAGATGCTCGGTTCTGAGAGATAAGTGTGTTTGAAAGCCTTTCTTCACCATGCTTTTTCTGAACACAAAGTTTCTTTTCATTTGCCAACTTCACTTCATACATATATATGTGGTGGTACTAGATCCAACTCGGTTTTACAGTGAAAACTGCAGGAACTTCAAAGCGGCACTAGGAAACAGACTGAGAAACCAGAGTAAAAGTTTCCCCTGCAACGCGTTCCCTTTATGCTAGATGAATGAACCTCTCTCCACATGCTCAGTTCTGAGAGATAATTGTGTGTGAAAGCCGTCCTTCACCTATCTTGTGGGGAACACAAAGTTTCTTTTCAGTTGCAAACTCCACTCCATACAAATATAGTGGGAGGCACTAGCTCCAACTCTGTTTTACAGTGAAAACTGCAGGAACTTCAAACCGGCACTAGGAAACAGACTGAGAAACCAGAGTAAAAGTTTCTCCTGCAAACCGTTCCCTTTGTGCTAGATGAACGAACGTCTCTCCACATGCTCAGTTCTGAGAGATAAGTGTGTGTGAAAGCCGTCCTTCACCTAGCTTGTGGGGAACACAAAGTTACTTTTCAGTTGTAAACTCCACTCCATAAATATATATGGGGAAGTACTAGGTCCAACTCGGTTTTACAGTGAAAACAGCAGGAACTTCAAACCGGCACTACGAAACAGACTGAGAAACCAGAGTAAAAGTTTCTCCTACAACTCGTTCCCTTTGTGCTAGATGAACGAACGTCTCTCCAGATGCTCGGTTCTGAGAGATAAGTGTGTTTGAAAGCCTTTCTTCACCATGCTTTTTCTGAACACAAAGTTTCTTTTCATTTGCCTACTCCACTTCATACATATATATGTGGTGGTACTAGATCCAACTCGGTTTTACAGTGAAAATTGCAGGAACTTCAAAGCGGCACTAGGAAACAGACTGAGAAACCAGAGTAAAAATTTCTCCTGCAACCCGTTCCCATTATGCTAGATGAACGAACGTCTCTCCACATGCTCAGTTCTGAGAGATAAGTGTGTGTGAAAGCCTTCCTTCACCTAGCTTGTTGGGAACACAAAACTTCTTTTCAGTTGCGAACTCCAATCCATACATATATATGGGGAGGTTCTAGCTCCAACTCTGTATTATAGTGAAAACTGCATGAACTTCAAACCGGCACTCGGAAACAGACTGAGAAACCAGAGTAAAAGTTTCTCCTGCAACCTGTTCCCTTTGTGCTTGATGAACGAACGTCTCTCCACATGCTCAGTTCTGAGGGATATGTGTGTGTGAAAGCCGTACTTCAAGTAGCTTCTTGGGTACACAAAATTTCTTTTCAGTTGCAAACCCTACTCCATACATATATATGGGGAGGTACTAGCCCCAACTCGGTTTTACAGTGAAAACTGCAGGATCTTCAAACCGGCACTATGTAACAGAATAAGAAACCGGAGTAATAGTTTCTCCTACAACCCGTTCTCTTTGTGCTAGATGAATGAACGTCTCTCCAGATGCTCAGTTCTGAGAGATAAGTGTGTGTGAAAGCCGTCCTTCACCTAGCTTGTTGGGAACACAAAGTTTCTTTTCAGTTGCAAACACCACTTCATACATATATATGTGGAGGTACTAGCTCCAACTCGGTTTTACAGTGAAAACTGCTGGAAAGTCAAACCGGCACTAGGAAACAGACTGAGAAACCAGAGTAAAAGTTTCTCCTGCAACCCGTTCCATTTGTGCTAGATGAACGAACGTCTCTCCACATGCTCAGTTCTGAGAGATAAGTGTGTGTGAAAGCCGTCCTTCACCTAGCTTGTGGGGAACACAAAGTTTCTTTTCAGTTGCAAACTCCAATCCATACATATATATGGGGAGGTACTAGCTCCAACTCGGTTTTACAGTGGAAACTGCAGGAACTTCAAACCGGCGCTCGGAAACAGACTGAGAAACCAGAGTAAAAGTTTCTCCTGCAACCCGTTCCCTTTCTGCTAGATGAACGAACGTCTCTCCACATGCTCAGTTCTGTGGGATAAGTGTTTGTAAAAGCCGTCCTTCACCTATCTTGTTGGGAACACAAACATTCTTTTCAGTTGCAAACTCCACTCCATATATATATATGGGGAGGTACTAGCTCCAACTCTGTTTTACAGTGAAAACTGCAGGAACTTCAAACCGGCACTAGGAAACAGACTGAGAAACCAGAGTAAAAGTTTCTCCTGCAACCCGTTTCCTTTGTGCTAGATGAACGAACGTCTCTCCAGATGCTCGGTTCTGAGAGATAAGTGTGTTTGAAAGCCTTTCTTCACCATGCTTTTTCTGAACACAAAGTTTCTTTTCATTTGCCAACTTCACTTCATACATATATATGTGGTGGAACAAGATCCAACTCGGTTTTACAGTGAAAACTGCAGGAACTTCAAAGCGGCACTAGGAAACAGACTGAGAAACCAGAGTAAAAGTTTCCCCTGCAACGCGTTCCCTTTATGCTAGATGAATGAACCTCTCTCCACATGCTCAGTTCTGAGAGATAATTGTGTGTGAAAGCCGTCCTTCACCTAGCTTGTGGGGAACACAAAGTTTCTTTTCAGTTGCAAACTACACTCCATACAAATATAGTGGGAGGCACTAGCTCCAACTCTGTTTTACAGTGAAAACTGCAGGAACTTCAAACCGGCACTAGGAAACAGACTGAGAAACCAGAGTAAAAGTTTCTCCTGCAAACCGTTCCCTTTGTGCTAGATGAACGAACGTCTCTCCACATGCTCAGTTCTGAGAGATAAGTGTGTGTGAAAGCCTTCCTTCACCTAGCTTGTTGGGAACACAAAATTTCTTTTCAGTTGCGAACTCCAATCCATACATATATATGGGGAGGTTCTAGCTCCAACTCGGTATTATAGTGAAAACTGCATGAACTTCAAACCGGCACTCGGAAACAGACTGAGAAACCAGAGTAAAAGTTTCTCCTGCAACCTGTTCCCTTTGTGCTTGATGAACGAACGTCTCTCCACATGCTCAGTTCTGAGGGATATGTGTGTGTGAAAGCCGTACTTCAAGTAGCTTCTTGGGTACACAAAATTTCTTTTCAGTTGCAAACCCTACTCCATACATATATATGGGGAGGTACTAGCCCCAACTCGGTTTTACAGTGAAAACTGCAGGATCTTCAAACCGGCACTATGTAACAGAATAAGAAACCGGAGTAATAGTTTCTCCTACAACCCGTTCTCTTTGTGCTAGATGAACGAACGTCTCTCCAGATGCTCAGTTCTGAGAGATAAGTGTGTGTGAAAGCCGTCCTTCACCTAGCTTGTTGGGAACACAAAGTTTCTTTTCAGTTGCAAACACCACTTCATACATATATATGTGGAGGTACTAGCTCCAACTCGGTTTTACAGTGAAAGCTGCAGGAACGTCAAACCGGCACTAGGAAACAGACTGAGAAACCAGAGTAAAAGTTTCTCCTGCAACCCGTTCCATTTGTGCTAGATGAACGAACGTCTCTCCACATGCTCAGTTCTGAGAGATAAGTGTGTGTGAAAGCCTTCCTTCACCTAGCTTGTTGGGAACACAAAATTTCTTTTTAGTTGCTATCTCCAATCCATACATATATATGGGGAGGTTCTAGCTCCAACTCGGTTTTACAGTTAAAACTGCAGGAACTTCAAACCGGCACTCGGAAAAAGACTGAAAAACCAGATTAAAACATTCTCCTGCAACCCGTTCCCTTTGTGCTAGATGAACGAACGTCTCTCCACATGCTCAGTTCTGAGGGATAAGTGTGTGTGAAAGCCGTACTTCACCTAGCTTGTTGGGAACACAAAGTTTCTATTCAGTTCTAATCCCTACTCCATACATATATATGGGGTGGTACTAGCTCCAACTCGATTTTACAGTGAAAACTGCAGGAACTTCAAACCGGCACTAGGAAACAGACTGAGAAACCAGAGTAATAGTTTCTCCTACAACCCGTTCCATTTGTGCTAGATGAACGAACCTCTCTCCACATGCTCAGTTCTGAGGGATAAATGTGTGTGAAAGCCGTACTTCACATATCTTGTTGGGAACACAAAGTTTCTTTTCAGTTGCAAACTCCACTCCATACATATATATGGGGAGGTACTAGCTCCAACACGGTTTTACAGTGATAACTGCAAGAACTTCCAACCGGCACTAGGAAACAGACTGAGAAACCAGAGTAAAAGGTTCTCCTGCAACCCGTTCCCTTTGTGATAGATGAACGAACGTCTCTCCACATGCTCAGTTCTGTGGGATATGTGTTTGTGAAAGCCGTCCTTCAACTAGCTTGTTGGGAACACAAAGTTTCTTTTCAGTTGCAAACTCCAATCCATACATATATATGGGGAGGTACTAGCTCCAACTCGGTTTTACAGTGGAAACTGCAGGAACTTCAAACCGGCGCTCGGAAACAGACTGAGAAACCAGAGTAAAAGTTTCTCCTGCAACCCGTTCCCTTTCTGCTAGATGAACGAACGTCTCTCCACATGCTCATTTCTGTGGGATAAGTGTTTGTAAAAGCCGTCCTTCACCTATCTTGTTGGGAACACAAACATTCTTTTCAGTTGCAAACTCCACTCCATATATATATATGGGGAGGTACTAGCTCCAACTCTGTTTTACAGTGAAAACTGCAGGAACTTCAAACCGGCACTAGGAAACAGACTGAGATACCAGAGTAAAAGTTTCTCCTGCAACCCGTTTCCTATCTGCTAGATGAAAGAACGTCTCTCCACATGCTCAGTTCTGAGGGATAAGTGTGTGTGAAAGCCGTCCTTCAACATGCTTGTTGGGAACACAAAGTTTTTTTTCACTTGCAAACTCCACTTCATACATATATATGTGGAAGTACAAGCTCCAACTCGTTTTACAGTGAAAACTGCAGGAACTTCAAACCGGCACTAAGTAACAGACTGAGAAACCAGAGTAAAAGTTTCTCGTGCAACCCGTTTCCTTTGTGCTAGTTGAGCGAATGTCTCCCACATGCTCAGTTCTGAGAGGTAAGTGTGTGTGAAAGCCGTCCTTCACCTAGCTTGTTGGGAACACAAAGTTTCTTTAAGTTGCAAACTCCACTCCATACATATATATGGGGAGGTACTAGCTCCAACTCTGTTTTACAGAGAAAACTGCAGGAACATCAAACCTTCACTAAGAAACAGACTGAGAAACCAGAGTAAAAGTTTCTCCTGCAACCCGTTCCCTTTGTGCTAGATGAACGAACGTCTCTATACATGCTCAGTTCTGAGAGATAAGTCTGTGTGAAAGCCGTCCTTCACCTAGCTTGTTGGGAACACAAAGTTTCTTTTCAGTTGCCAACACCACTCCATACATATATATGGGGAGGTACTAGCTCCAACTCTTTTTTACAGTGAAAACTGCAGGAACTTCAATCCGGTACTAGGTAACAGACTGAGAAAACAGAGTAAAAGTTTCTCCTACAACCATTTCCCTTTGTGCTAAATGAACGAACGTCTCTCCACATGCTCAGTTCTGTGGGATAATTGTGTGTGAAAGCCGTCCTTCACTTAGCTTGTTGGGAACACAAAGTTTCTTTCCAGTTGCAAACTCCACTCCATACATATATATGGGGAGGTACTAGCTCCAACCCGGTTTTACAGAGAAAACTGCAGGAACTTAAAACCGGCACTAGGAAACAGACTGAGAAACCAGAGTAAAAGTTTCTCCTGCAACCCGTTCCCTTTGTGCTAGATGAACGAACGTCTCTCCACATGCTCAGTTCTGAGAGATAAGTGTGTGTGAAAGCCGTCCTTCACCTAGCTTGTTGGGACCACAAAGTTTCTTTAAGTTGCATACTACACTCCATACATATATATGGGGAGGTACTAGCTCCAACTCGGTTTTACAGTGAAAACTGCAGGAACTTCAAACCGGCACTAGGAAACAGACTGAGAAAACAGAGTAAAAGTTTCTAATACAAACCTTTCCCTTTGTGCTAAATGAACGAAAGTCTCTCCACATGCTCAGTTCTGTGGGATAAGTGTGTGTGAAAGCCGTCCTTCAGCTAGCTTGTTGGGAACACAAAGTTTCTTTTCAGTTGCAAACTCCAATCCATAAATATATATGGGGAGGTTCTAGCTCCTACACTGTTTTCCAGTGAAAACTGCAGGAACTTCAAACCGGCACTAGAAAACAGACTGAGAAACCAGAGTAAATGTTTCCCTTGCAACCCGTTCCCTTTGTGCTAGATGAACGAATGTCTCTCCACATGCTCAGTTCTGAGGGAAAAGTGTGTGTGAAAGCCGTACTTCAAATAGCTTTTTGGGAACACAAAGTTTCTTTTCAGTTGCAAACTCCACTCCATACATATATATGGGGAGGTTCTAGCTTCAAATCGGTTTTACAGTGAAAACTGCAGGAACTTCAAAGCGGCACTAGGAAACAGACTGAGAAACCAGAGTAAAAGTTTCTCCTACAACCCGTTCCCTTTGTGCTAGATGAACGAACGTCTCTCCACATGCTCAGTTCTGTGGGATAAGTGTTTGTGAAATCCCTCCTTCACCTAGCTTGTTGGGAACACAAAGTTTCTTTTCAGTTGCAAACTCCAATCCATATATATATATGGGGAGGTACTAGCTCCTACTCTGTTTTACAGTGAAAACTGCAGGAACTTCAAACCGGCACTAGGAAACAGACTGAGAAACCAGAGTAAAAGTTTCTCCTGCAACCCGTTCCCTTTGTTCTAGATGAACGAACGTCTCTCCACATGCTCAGTTCTGAGAGATAAGTGTGTGTGAAAGCCGTCCTTCAACTAGCTTGTTGGGAACACAATGTTTCTTTTCAGTAGCAAACTCCATTCCATATATATATATGGGGAGGAACTAGCTCCAACTCGGTTTTACAGTGAAAACTGCAGGAAAATCAAACCGGCACTAGGTAACAGACTGAGAAACCAGAGTAAAAGTTTCTCCTGCAAACCGTTCCCATTGTGCTAGATGAACGATCGTCTCTCCACATTCTCAGTTCTGAGAGATAAGTGTGTGTGAAAGCCGTCCTTCACCTAGCTTCTTGGGAACACAAAATTTCTTTTCAGTTGCGAACTACAATCCATACATATATATGGGGAGGTTCTAGCTCCAACTCGGTATTACAGTGAAAACTGCATGAACTTCAAACCGGCACTCGGAAACAGACTGAGAAACCAGAGTATAAGTTTCTCCTGCAACCTGTTCCCTTTGTGCTAGATGAACGAACGTCTCTCCACATGCTGAGTTCTGAGGGATAAGTGTGTGTGAAAGCCGTACTTCAAGTAGCTTGTTGGGAACACAAAGTTTCTTTTCAGTTGCAAACCCTAATCCATACATATATATGGGGAGGTACTAGCTCCAACTCGGTTTTACAGTGAAAACTGCAGGAACTTCAAACCGGCACTAGGTAACAGACTGAGAAACCAGAGTAATAGTTTCTCCTACAACCCGTTCCTTTTGTGCTAGATGAACGAACGTCTCTCCACATGCTCAGTTCTGAGGGATAACTGTGTGTGAAAGCCGTCCTTCACATAGCTTGTTGGGAACACAAAGTTTCTTTTCAGTTGCAAACTCCACTCCATACATATATATGTGTAGGTACTAGCTCCAACTCTGTTTTCAGTGAAAACTGCAGGAACTTCCAACCGGCACTAGGAAACAGACTGAGAAACCAGAGTAAAAGTTTCTCCTACAAACTGTTCCCTTTGTGCTAGATGAAAGAACGTCTCTCCACATGCTCAGTTCTGTGGGATAAGTGTTTGTGAAATCAGTCCTTCACCTAGCTTGTTGGGAACACAAAGTTTCTTTTCAGTTGCAAACTCCACTCCATATATATATATGGGGTTTACTAGCTCCAACTCGGTTTTACAGTGAAAACTGCAGGAACTTCAAACTGGCACTAGGAAACAGACTGAGAAACCAGAGTAAAAGTTTCCCCTGCAAACCGATCCCTTTGTGCTAGATGAACGAACGTCTCTCCACATGCTCAGTTCTGAGAGAAAAGTGTGTGTGAAAGCTGTCCTTCACCTAGCTTGTTGGGAACACAAAGTATCTTTAAGTTGCAAAATCTACTCCATACATATATATGGGAAGGTACTAGCGCCAACTCGGTTTTACAGTGAAATCTGCAGGAACTTCCAACCGGCACTAGGAAACAGACTGAGAAACCAGAGTAAAATTTTCTCCTGCAACCCGTTCCTTTTGTGCTAGATGAACGAACGTCTCTCCAGATGCTCAGATCTGAGAGATATGTGTGTGTGAAAGCCGTCCTTCACCTAGCTTGTCGGGAACACAAAGTTTCTTTTCAGTTGCAAACTCCACTCCATACATATATATGGGGAGGTACTAGCTCCAACTCGGTTTTACAGTGGAAACTGCAGGAAATTCAAACCGGCGCTCGGAAACAGACTGAGGAACCAGAGTAAAATTTTCTCCTGCAACCCGTTCCCTTTCTGCTAGATGAACAAACGTCTCTCCACATGCTCAGTTCTGTGGGATAAGTGTTTGTAAAAGCCGTCCTTCACCTATCTTGTTGGGAACACAAACATTCTTTTCAGTTGCAAACTCCACTCCATATATATATATGGGGAGGTACTAGCTCCAACTCTGTTTTACAGTGAAAACTACAGGAACTTCAAACCGGCACTAGGAAACAGACTGAGAAAACAGAGTAAAAGTTTCTCCTGCAACCCGTTTCCTTTGTGCTAGATGAACGAACGTTTCTCCACATGCTCAGTTCTGAGGGATAAGTGTGTGTGAAAGCCGTCCTTCAACATGCTTGTTGGGAACACAAAGTTTCTTTTCACCTGCAAACTCCACTTCATACATATATATGTGGAAGTACTAGCTCCAACTCGTTTTACAGTGAAAACTGCAGGAACTTCAAACCGGCACTAAGTAACAGACTGAGAAACCAGAGTAAAAGTTTCTCCTGCAACCCGTTTCCTTTGTGCTAGATGAGCGAATGTCTCCCACATGCTCAGTTCTGAGAGGTAAGTGTGTGTGAAAGCCGTCCTTCACCTAGCTTGTTGGGAACACAAAGGTTCTTTAAGTTGCAAACTCCACTCCATACATATATATGGGGAGGTAATAGCTCCAACTCTGTTTTACAGAGAAAACTGCAGGAACTTCAAACCTTCACTAAGAAACAGACTGAGAAACCAGAGTAAAAGTTTCTCCTGCAAACCGTTCCTTTTGTGCTAGATGAACGAACGTCTCTATACATGCTCAGTTCTGAGAGATAAGTCTGTGTGAAACCCGTCCTTCACCTAGCTTGTTGGGAACACAAAGTTTCTTTTCAGTTGCCAACACCACTCCATACATATATATGGGGAGGTACTAGCTCCAACTCGGTTTTACAGTGAAAACTGCAGGAACTTCAAACCGGTACTAGGTAACAGACTGAGAAAACAGAGTATAAGTTTCTCCTACAACCCTTTCCCTTTGTGCTAAATGAACGAACGTCTCTCCACATGCTCAGTTCTGTGGGATAAGTGTGTGTGAAAGCCGTCCTTCACTTAGCTTGTTGGGAACACAAAGTTTCTTTCCAGTTGCAAACTCCACTCCATACATATATATGGGGAGGTACTAGCTCCAACCCGGTTTTACAGAGAAAACTGCAGGAACTTAAAACCGGCACTAGGAAACAGACTGAGAAACCAGAGTAAAAGTTTCTCCTGCAACCCGTTCCCTTTGTGCTAGATGAACGAACGTCTCTCCACATGCTCAGTTCTGAGAGATAAGTGTGTGTGAAAGCCGTCCTTCACCTAGCTTGTTGGGAACACAAAGTTTCTTTAAGTTGCATACTACACTCCATACATATATATGGGGAGGTACTAGCTCCAACTCGGTTTTACAGTGAAAACTGCAGGAACTTCAAACCGGCACTAGGAAACAGACTGAGAAAACAGAGTAAAAGTTTCTCCTACAACACTTTCCCTTTGTGCTAAATGAACGAACGTCTCTCCACATGCTCAGTTCTGTGGGATAAGTGTGTGTGAAAGCCGTCCTTCAGCTAGCTTGTTGGGAACACAAAGTTTCTTTTCAGTTGCAAACTCCAATCCATAAATATATATGGGGAGGTTCTAGCTCCTACACTGTTTTACAGTGAAAACTGCAGGAACTTCAAAGCGGCACTAGAAAACAGACTGAGAAACCAGAGTAAATGTTTCCCTTGCAACCCGTTCCCTTTGTGCTAGATGAACGAATGTCTCTCCACATGCTCAGTTCTGAGGGAAAAGTGTGTGTGAAAGCCGTCCTTCAAATAGCTTTTTGGGAACACAAAGTTTCTTTTCAGTTGCAAACTCCACTCCATACATATATATGGGGAGGTTCTAGCTTCAAATCGGTTTTACAGTGAAAACTGCAGGAACTTCAAAGCGGCACTAGGAAACAGACTGAGAAACCAGAGTAAAAGTTTCTCCTACAACCCGTTCCCTTTGTGCTAGATGAACGAACGTCTCTCCACATGCTCAGTTCTGTGGGATAAGTGTTTGTGAAATCCCTCCTTCACCTAGCTTGTTGGGAACACAAAGTTTCTTTTCAGTTGCAAACTATAATCCATATATATATATGGGGAGGTACTAGCTCCTACTTTGTTTTACAGTGAAAAATGGAAGGAACTTCAAACCGGCACTAGGAAACAGACTGAGAAACCAGAGTAAAAGTTTCTCCTGCAACCCGTTCCCTTTGTGCTAGATGAACGAACGTCTCTCCACATGCTCAGTTCTGAGAGATAAGTTTGTGTGAAAGCCGTCCTTCAACTAGCTTGTTGGGAACACAATGTTTCTTTTCAGTAGCAAACTCCACTCCATATATATATATGGGGAGGTTCTAGACCCAACTCGGTTTTACAGTGAAAACTGCAGGAAATTCAAACCGGCACTAGGTAACAGACTGAGAAACCAGAGTAAAAGTTTCTCCTGCAACCCGTTCCCATTGTGCTAGATGAACGAACGTCTCTCCACATTCTCAGTTCTGAGAGATAAGTGTGTGTGAAATCCGTCCTTCACCTAGCTTGTTGGGAACACATAGTTTGTTTTAAGTTGCAAACTCCACTCCATACATATATATGGGGAGGTTCTAGCTCCAACTCTGTTTTACAGTGAAAACTGCAGGATCTTCAAACCGGCACTACGTTACACAATAAGAAACCAGAGTAATAGTTTCTCCTACAACCCGTTCCCTTTGGGCTAGATGAACGAACGTCTCTCCAGATGCTCAGTTCTGAGAGATAAGTGTGTGTGAAAGCCGTCCTTCACCTAGCTTGTTGGGAACACAAAGTTTCTTTTCAGATGCACACTCCACTCCATACATATATATGGGGATGTACTAGCTCCAACTCGGTTTTACAGTGAAAACTGCAGGATCTTCAAACCGGCACTACGTAATAGAATAATAAACCAGAGTAAAAGTTTCTCCTACAACCCGTTCCATTTGTGCTAGATGAACGAACGTCTCTCCAGATGCTCAGTTCTGAGAGATAAGTGTGTGTGAAAGCCGTCCTTCACCTAGCTTGTTGGGAACACAAAGTTTCTTTTCAGTTGCAAACACCACTTCATACATATATATGTGGAGGTACTAGCTCCAACTCGGTTTTACAGTGAAAACTGCAGGAACGTCAAACCGGCACTAGGAAACAGACTGAGAAACCAGAGTAAAAGTTTCTCCTGCAACCCGTTCCCTTTGTGCTAGATGAACGAACGTCTCCCACATGCTCAGTTCTGAGAGATATGTGTGTGTGAAAGCCGTCCTTCAACTAGCTTGTTGGGAACACAAAGTTTCTTTTCAGATGCAAACTCCACTCCATACATATATATGGGGAGGTACTAGCTCCAACTCGGTTTTACAGTGAAAACTGCAGGAACTTCAAACCGGCACTAGGTAACAGACTGAGAAACCAGAGTAATAGTTTCTCCTACAACCCGTTCCCTTTGTGCTTGATGAACGAACGTCTCTCCACATGCTCAGTTCTGAGGGATAAGTGTGTGTGAAAGCCGTCCTTCACATAGCTTGTTGGGAACACAAAGTTTCTTTTCAGATGCAAACTCCACTCCATACATATATATGGGGAGGTACTAGCTCCAACTCGGTTTTACAGTGAAAACTGCAGGAACTTCAAACCGGCACTAGGTAACAGACTGAGAAACCAGAGTAATAGTTTCTCCTACAACCCGTTCCCTTTGTGCTAGATGAACGAACGTCTCTCCACATGCTCAGTTCTGAGGGATAAGTGTGTGTGAAAGCCGTCCTTCACATAGCTTGTTGGGAACACAAAGTTTCTTTTCAGATGCAAACTCCACTCCATACATATATATGGGGAGGTTCTAGCTCCAAATCGGTTTTACAGTGAAAACTGCAGGATCTTCAAAACGGCACTACGTTACACAATAAGAAACCAGAGTAAAAGTTTCTCCTACAACCCGTTCCCTTTGTGCTAGATGAACGAACGTCTCTCCAGATGCTCAGTTCTGAGAGATAAGTGTGTGTGAAAGCCGTCCTTCACCTTGCTTGTTGGGAACACAAAGTTTCTTTTCAGTTGCAAACACCAATTCATACATATATATGTGGAGGTACTAGCTCCAACACGGTTTTACAGTGAAAACTGCAGGAACGTCAAACCGGCACTAGGAAACAGACTGAGAAACCAGAGTAAAAGTTTCTCCTGCAACCCGTTCCCTTTGTGCTAGATGAACGAACGTCTCCCACATGCTCAGTTCTGAGAGATATGTGTGTGTGAAAGCCTTCCTTCACCTAGCTTGTTGGGAACACAAAGTTTCTTTTCAGATGCACACTCCACTCCATACAAATATATGGGGAGGTACTAGCTCCAACTCGGTTTTACAGTGAAAACTGCAGGATCTTCAAACCGGCACTACGTAATAGAATAAGAAACCAGAGTAAAAGTTTCTCCTACAACCCGTTCCCTTTTTGCTAGATGAACGAACGTCTCTCCAGATGCTCAGTTCTGAGAGATAAGTGTGTGTGAAAGCCGTCCTTCACCTAGCTTGTTGGGAACACAAAGTTTCTTTTCAGTTGCAAACACCACTTCATACATATATATGTGGAGGTACTAGCTCCAACTCGGTTTTACACTGAAAACTGCAGGAACGTCAAACCGGCACTAGGAAACAGACTGAGAAACCAGAGTAAAAGTTTCTCCTGCAACCCGTTCCCTTTGTGCTAGATGAACGAACGTCTCCCACATACTCAGTTCTGAGAGATATGTGTGTGTGAAAGCCGTCCTTCACCTAGCTTGTTGGGAACACAAAGTTTCTTTTCAGATGCAAACTCCACTCCATACATATATATGGGGAGGTACTAGCTCCAACTCGGTTTTACAGTGAAAACTGCAGGAACTTCAAACCGGCACTAGGAAACAGACTGAGAAACCAGAGTAAAATTTTCTCCTACAACCCGTTCCTTTTGTGCTAGATGAACGAACGTCTCTCCACATGCTCAGATCTGTGGGATAAGTGTGTGTGAAACCGTACTTCAACTAGCTTGTTGGGAACACAAAGTTTCTTTTCAGTTGCAAACTCCACTCCATACATATATAAGGGGAGGTTCTAGCTCCAACTCGGTTTTACAGTGAAAACTGCAGGAACATCAAACCGGCACTAGGAAACAGACTGAGAAACCAGAGTAAATGTTTCTCCTGCAACCCGTTCCCTTTGTGCTTGATGAACGAACGTCTCTCCACATGCTCAGTTCTGAGGGATATGTGTGTGTGAAAGCCATGCTTCACATAGCTTGTTGGGAACACAAAGTTTCTTTTCAGTTGCAATCTCCATTCCATACATATATAGGGGGTTGTACTGTCTCCAACTCGGTTTTACAGTGAAAACTGCAGGAATTTCAAACCGGCCCTAGGAAACAGACTGAGAAACCAGAGTAAAAGTTTCTCCTGCAACCCGTTCCCTTTGTGCTAGATGAACGAAAGTCTCTCCACATGCTCAGTTCTGTGGGATAAGTGTTTGTAAAAGCCGTCCTTCACCTAGCTTGTTGGGAACACAAACATTCTTTTCAGTTGCAAACTCCACTCCATATATATATATAAGGGCAGGTACTAGCTCCAACTCTGTTTTACAGTGAAAACTGCAGGAAATTCAAACCGGCACTTGGAAACAGACTGAGAAACCAGAGTAATAGTTTCTCCTGCAACCCGTTCCCTTTGTGCTAGATGAACGAACGTCTCTCCACATGCTCAGTTCTGAGAGATAAGTGTGTGTGAAAGCCGTTCTTCACCATGCTTGTTCTGAACACAAAGTTTCTTTTCATTTGCCAACTCCACTTCATACATATATATGTGGTGGTACTAGATCCAACTCTGTTTTACAGTGAAAACTGCAGGAACTTCAAAGCGGCACTAGGAAATACACTGAGAAACCAGAGTAAAAGTTTCTCCTGCAACACGTTCCCATTGTGCTAGATGAACGAACTTCTCTCCACATGCTCAGTTCTGAGAGATAAGTGTGTGTGAAAGCCGTCCTTCACCTAGCTTGTTGGGAACACAAAATTTCTTTTCAGTTGCGAAATCCAATCCATACATATATATGGGGAGGTTCTAGCTTCAACTCGGTATTACAGTGAAAACTGCATGAACTTCAAACCGGCACTCGGAAACAGACTAAGAAACCAGAGTAAAAGTTTCTCCTGCAACCTGTTCCCTTTGTGCTAGATGAACGAACGTCTCTCCACATGCTCAGTTCTGAGGGATAAGTGTGTGTGAAGGCCGTTCTTCAAGTAGCTTGTTGGGAACACAAAGTTTCTTTTCAGTTGCAAACCCTACTCCATACATATATATGGGGAGGTACTAGCTCCAACTCGGTTTTACAGTGAAAACTGCAGGAATTTCAAACCGGCACTAGGTAACAGACTGAGAAACCAGAGTAAAAGTTTCTCCTACAACCCGTTCCCTTTGTGCTAGATGAACGAACGTCTCTCCACATGCTCAGTTCTCAGGGATAAGTGTGTGTGAAAGCCGTCCTTCACTTAGCTTGTTGGGAACACAAAGATTCTTTTCAGTTGCAAACTCCACTCCATACATATATATGGGGAGGTACTAGCTCCAACTCGGTTTTACAGTGAAAACTGCAGAAACTTCAAACCGGCACTAGGTAACAGACTGAGAAACCAGAGTAATAATTTCTCCTACAACCCGTTCCCTTTGTGCTAGATGAACGAACGTCTCTCCACATGCTCAGTTCTGAGGGATAAGTGTGTGTGAAAGCCGTCCTTCACATAGCTTGTTGGGAACACAAAGTTTCTTTTCATTTGCAAACCCCACTTCATACATATATATGTGGTGGTACTAGATCCAACTCGGGTTTACAGTGAAAACTGCAGGAACTTCAAAACGGCACTAGGAAACAGACTGAGAAACGAGAGTAAAAGTTTCTCCGGCAACCCGTTCCCATTGTGCTAGATGAACGAACGTCTCTCCACATGCTCAGTTCTGTGGGATAAGTGTTTGTGAAAGCCGTACTTCACCTAGCTTGTTGGGAACACATAGTTTGTTTTAAGTTGCAAACTCCACTCCATACATATATATGGGGAGGTTCTAGCTCCAACTCGGTATTACAGTGAAAACTGCAGGATCTTCAAACCGGCACTACGTTACAGAATAAGAAACCAGAGTAAAAGTTTCTCCTACAACCCGTTCCCTTTGTGCTAGATGAACGAACGTCTCTCCAGATGCTCAGTTCTAATAGATAAGTGTGTGTGAAAGCCGTCCTTCACCTTGCTTGTTGGGAACACAAAGTTTCTTTTCAGTTGCAAACACCTCTTCATACATATATATGTGGAGGTACTAGCTCCAACAAGGTTTTACAGTGAAAACTGCAGGAAATTCAAACCGGCACTAGGAAACAGACTGAGAAACCAGAGTAAAAGTTTCTCCTGCAACCCGTTCCCTTTGTGCTAGATGAACGAACGTCTCTCCACATGCTCAGTTCTGAGAGATAAGTGTGTGTGAAAGCCGTTCTTCACCATGCTTGTTCTGAACACAAAGTTTCTTTTCATTTGCCAACTCCACTTCATACATATATATGTGGTGGTACTAGATCCAACTCTGTTTTACAGTGAAAACTGCAGGAACTTCAAAGCGGCACTAGGAAATACACTGAGAAACCAGAGTAAAAGTTTCTCCTGCAACACGTTCCAATTGTGCTAGATGAACGAACTTCTCTCCACATGCTCAGTTCTGAGAGATAAGTGTGTGTGAAAGCCGTCCTTCACCTAGCTTGTTGGGAACACAAAATTTCTTTTCAGTTGCGAAATCCAATCCATACATATATATGGGGAGGTTCTAGCTTCAACTCGGTATTACAGTGAAAACTGCATGAACTTCAAACCGGCACTCGGAAACAGACTGAGAAACCAGAGTAAAAGTTTCTCCTGCAACCTGTTCCCTTTGTGCTAGATGAACGAACGTCTCTCCACATGCTCAGTTCTGAGGGATAAGTGTGTGTGAAGGCCGTACTTCAAGTAGCTTTTTGGGAACACAAAGTTTCTTTTCAGTTGCAAACCCTACTCCATACATATATATGGGGAGGCACTAGCTCCAACTCGGTTTTACAGTGAAAACTGCAGGAATTTCAAACCGGCACTAGGTAACAGACTGAGAAACCAGAGTAAAAGTTTCTCCTACAACCCGTTCCCTTTGTGCTAGATGAACGAACGTCTCTCCACATGCTCAGTTCTCAGGGATAAGTGTGTGTGAAAGCCGTCCTTCACTTAGCTTGTTGGGAACACAAAGATTCTTTTCAGTTGCAAACTCCACTCCATACATATATATGGGGAGGTAATAGCTCCAACTCTGTTTTACAGTGAAAACTGCAGAAACTTCAAACCGGCACTAGGTAACAGACTGAGAAACCAGAGTAATAATTTCTCCTACAACCCGTTCCCTTTGTGCTAGATGAACGAACGTCTCTCCACATGCTCAGTTCTGAGGGATAAGTGTGTGTGAAAGCCGTCCTTCACATAGCTTGTTGGGAACACAAAGTTTCTTTTCATTTGCAAACCCCACTTCATACATATATATGTGGTGGTACTAGATCCAACTCGGGTTTACAGTGAAAACTGCAGGAACTTCAAAACGGCACTAGGAAACAGACTGAGAAACGAGAGTAAAAGTTTCTCCGGCAACCCGTTCCCATTGTGCTAGATGAACGAACGTCTCTCCACATGCTCAGTTCTGTGGGATAAGTGTTTGTGAAAGCCGTACTTCACCTAGCTTGTTGGGAACACATAGTTTGTTTTAAGTTGCAAACTCCACTCCATACATATATATGGGGAGGTTCTAGCTCCAACTCGGTATTACAGTGAAAACTGCAGGATCTTCAAACAGGCACTACGTTACAGAATAAGAAACCAGAGTAAAAGTTTCTCCTACAACCCGTTCCCTTTGTGCTAGATGAACGAACGTCTCTCCAGATGCTCAGTTCTGAGAGATAAGTGTGTGTGAAAGCCGTCCTTCACCTTGCTTGTTGGGAACACAAAGTTTCTTTTCAGTTGCAAACACCTCTTCATACATATATATGTGGAGGTACTAGCTCCAACACGGTTTTACAGTGAAAACTGCAGGAACGTCAAACCGGCACTAGGAAACAGACTGAGAAACCAGAGTAAAAGTTTCTCCTGCAACCCGTTCCCTTTGTGGTAGATGAACGAACATCTCCCACATGCTCAGTTCTGAGAGATATGTGTGTGTGAAAGCCGTCCTTCACCTAGCTTGTTGGGAACACAAAGTTTCTTTTCAGATGCACACTCCACTCCATACATATATATGGGGAGGTACTAGCTCCAACTCGGTTTTACAGTGAAAACTGCAGGATCTTCAAACCGGCACTACGTAATAGAATAAGAAACCAGAGTAAAAGTTTCCCCTACAACCCGTTCCCTTTGTGCTAGATGAACGAACGTCTCTCCAGATGTTCAGTTCTGGGAGATAAGTGTGTGTGAAAGCCGTCCTTCACCTAGCTTGTTGGGAACACAAAGTTTCTTTTCAGTTGCAAACACCACTTCATACATATATATGTGGAGGTACTAGCTCCAACTCGGGTTTACAGTGAAAACTGCAGGAACGTCAAACCGGCACTAGGAAACAGACTGAGAAACCAGAGTAATAGTTTCTCCTGCAACCCGTTCCCTTTGTGCTAGATGAACGAACGTCTCCCACATGCTCAGTTCTGAGAGATATGTGTGTGTGAAAGCCGTCCTTCACCTAGCTTGTTGGGAACACAAAGTTTCTTTTCAGATGCAAACTCCACTCCATACATATATATGGGGAGGTACTAGCTCCAACTCGGTTTTACAGTGAAAACTGCAGGAACTTCAAACCGGCACTAGGAAACAGACTGAGAAACCAGAGTAAAATTTTCTCCTACAACCCGTTCCTTTTGTGCTAGATGAACGAACGTCTCTCCACATGCTCAGATCTGTGGGATAAGTGTGTGTGAAAGCCGTACGTCAACTAGCTTGTTGGGAACACAAAGTTTCTTTTCAGTTGCAAACTCCACTCCATACATATATAAGGGGAGGTTCTAGCTCCAACTCGGTTTTACAGTGAAAACTGCAGGAACATCAAACCGGCACTAGGAAACAGACTGAGAAACCAGAGTAAATGTTTCTCCTGCAACCCGTTCCCTTTGTGCTTGATGAACGAACGTCTCTCCACATGCTCAGTTCTGAGGGATATGTGTGTGTGAAAGCCATGCTTCACATAGCTTGTTGGGAACACAAAGTTTCTTTTCAGTTGCAATCTCAACTCCATACATATATAGGGGGATGTACTGTCTCCAACTCGGTTTTACAGTGAAAACTGCAGGAATTTCAAACCGGCACTAGGAAACAGACTGAGAAACCAGAGTAAAAGTTTCTCCTGCAACCCGTTCCCTTTGTGCTAGATGAACGAACGTCTCTCCACATGCTCAGTTCTGTGGGATAAGTGTTTGTAAAAGCCGTCCTTCACCTAGCTTGTTGGGAACACAAACATTCTTTTCAGTTGCAAACTCCACTCCATATATATATATGGGCAGGTACTAGCTCCAACTCTGTTTTACAGTGAAAACTGCAGGAACTTCAAACCGGCACTAGGAAACAGACTGAGAAACCAGAGTAAAAGTTTCTCCTGCAACCCGTTCCCTTTGTGCTAGATGAACGAACGTCTCTCCACATGCTCAGTTCTGAGAGATAAGTGTGTGTGAAAGCCGTCCTTCAACATGCTTGTTGGGAACACAAAGTTTCTTTTCACTTGCAAACTCCACTTAATACATATATATGTGGAAGTACTAGCTCCAACTCGGTTTTACAGTGAAAACTGCAGGAACTTCAAACCGGCACTTGGAAACAGACTGAGAAACCAGAGTAAAAGTTTCTCCTGCAACCCGTTCCCTTTGTGATAGATGAGCGAACGTCTCCCACATGCTCAGTTCTGAGAGATAAGTGTGTGTGAAAGCCGTCCTTAACCTAGCTTGTTGGGAACACAAAGTTTCTTTAAGTTGCAAACTCCACTCCATACATATATATGGGGAGGTACTAGCTCCAACTCTGTTTTACAGAGAAATCTGCAGGAACTTCAAACCTTCACTAAGAAACAGACTGAGAAAACAGAGTAAAAATTTCTCCTGCAACCCGTTCCCTTTGTGCTAGATGAACGAACGTCTCTCCACATGCTCAGTTCTGAGATATAAGTCTGTGTGAAAGCCGTCCTTCACCTAGCTTGTTGGGAACACAAAGTTTCTTTTCTGTTGCAAACACCACTCCATACATATATATGGGGAGGTACTAGCTCCAACTCGGTTTTACAGTGAAAACTGCAGGAACTTCAAACCGGTACTAGGTAACAGACTGAGAAACCAGAGTAAAATTTTCCCCTATAATCCGTTCCCTTTGTGCTAGATGAACGAAAGTCTCTCCACATGCTCAGTTCTGAGGGAAAAGTTTGTGTAAAAGCCGACCTTCACTTAGCTTGTTGGGAACACAAAGTTTCTTTCCAGTTGCAAACTCCACTCCATACATATATATGGGGAGGTACTAGCTCCAACCCGGTTTTACAGAGAAAACTGCAGGAACTTCAAACCGGCACTAGGAAACAGACTGAGAAACCAGAGTAAAAGTTTCCCCTCCAACCCGTTCCCTTTGTGCTAGATGAACGAACGTCTCTCCACATGCTCAGTTCTGAGAGAAAAGTGTGTGTGAAAGCTGTCCTTCACAATGCTTGTTGGGAACACAAAGTTTCTTTTCATTTGCAAACCCCACTTCATACATATATATGTGGTGGTACTAGATCCAGCTCGGGTTTACAGTGAAAACTGCAGGAACTTCAAACCGGCACTAGGAAACAGACTGAGAAACCAGAGTAAAAGTTTCTCCGGCGACCCGTTCCCATTGTGCTAGATGAACGAACGTCTCTCCACATGCTCAGTTCTGTGGGATAAGTGTTTGTGAAAGCCGTACTTCACCTAGCTTGTTGGGAACACATAGTTTGTTTTAAGTTGCAATCTCCACTCCATACATATATATGGGGAGGTTCTAGCCCCAACTCGGTATTACAGTGAAAACTGCAGGAACTTCAAACCGGCACTAGGAAACAGACTGAAAAACCAGACTAAAAGTTTCTCCTGCAACCCGTTCCCTTTGTGCTTGATGAACGAACGTCTCTCCACATGCTCAGTTCTGAGGGATATGTGTGTGTGAAAGCCATCCTTCACATATCTTGTTGGGAACACAAAGTTTCTTTTCAGTTGCAATCTCCACTCCATACATATATATGGAATTGTACTATCTCCAACTCGGTTTTACAGTGAAAACTGCAGGATCTTCAAACATGCACTACGTTACAGAATAAGAAACCAGAGTAAAAGTTTCTCCTACAACCCGTTCCCTTTGTTCTAGATGAACGAACGTCTCTCCAGATGCTCAGTTCTGAGAGATAAGTGTGTGTGAAAGCCGTCCTTCACCTAGCTTGTTGGGAACACAAAGTTTCTTTTCAGTTGCAAACACCACTTCATACATATATATGTGGAGGTACTAGCTCCAACACGGTTTTACAGTGAAAACTGCAGGAACGTCAAACCGGCACTAGGAAACAGACTGAGAAACCAGAGTAAAAGTTTCTCCTGCAACCCGTTCCATTTGTGCTAGATGAACGAACGTCTCCCACATGCTCAGTTCTGAGAGATATGTGTGTGTGAAAGCCGTCCTTCACCTAGCTTGTTGGGAACACAAAGTTTCTTTTCAGATGCAAACTCCAATCCATACATATATATGGGGAGGTACTAGCTCCAACTCGGTTTTACAGTGAAAACTGCAGGATCTTCAAACCGGCACTACGTAACAGAATAAGAAACCAGAGTAAAAGTTTCTCCTACAACCCGTTCCCTTTGTGCTAGTTGAACGAACGTCTCTCCAGATGCTCAGTTCTGAGAGATAAGTGTGTGTGAAAGTCGTCCTTCACCTAGCTTGTTGGGAACACAAAGTTTCTTTTCAGTTGCAAACACCACTTCATACATATATATGTGGAGGTACTAGCTCCAACTCGGTTTTACAGTGAAAACTGCAGGAACGTCAAACCGGCACTAGGAAACAGACTGAGAAACCAGAGTAAAAGTTTCTCCTGCAACCCGTTCCCTTTGTGCTAGATGAACGAACGTCTCTCCACATGCTCAGTTCTGAGGGATAAGTGTGTGTGAAAGCCGTCCTTCACATAGCTTCTTGGGAACACAAAGTTTCTTTTCAGTTGCAAACTCCACTCCATATATATGTATGGGGTGGTACTAGCTCCAACTCGGTTTTACAGTGAAAACTGCAGGAACTTCAAACTGGCACTAGGAAACAGACTGAGAAACCAGAGTAAAAGATTCCCCTGCACCCCGTTCCTTTGTGCTAGATGAACGAACGTCTCTCCACATGCTCAGTTCTGAGGGATAAGTGTGCGTGAAAGCCGTCCTTCACGTAGCTTGTTGGGAACACAAAGTTCCTTTTCAGTTGCAAACTCCACTCCATATATATATATGGGGTGGTACTAGCTCCAACTCGGTTTTACAGTGAAAACTGCAGGAACTTCAAACTGGCACTAGGAAACAGACTGAGAAACCAGAGTAAAAGATTCCCCTGCAACCCGTTCCCTTTGTGCTAGATGAACGAACGTCTCTCCACATGCTCAGTTCTGAGAGAAAAGTGTGTGTGAAAGCTGTCCTTCACAATGCTTGTTGGGAACACAAAGTTTCTTTTCATTTGCAAACCCCACTTCATACATATATATGTGGTGGTACTAGATCCAACTCGGGTTTACAGTGAAAACTGCAGGAATTTCAAACCGGCACTAGGGAACAGACTGAGAAACCACAGTAAAAGTTTCTCCTGCAACCCGTTCCCTTTGTGCTAGATGAAAGAACGTCTCTCCACATGCTCAGTTCTGTGGGATAAGTGTTTGTAAAAGCCGTCCTTCACCTAGCTTGTTGGGAACACAAACATTCTTTTAAGTTGCAAACTCCACTCCATATATATATATGGGCAGGTACTAGCTCCAACTCTGTTTTACAGTGAAAACTGCAGGAACTTCAAACCGGCACTAGGAAACAGACTGAGAAACCAGAGTAAAAGTTTCTCCGGCAACCCGTTCCCTTTGTGCTAGATGAACGAACGTCTCTCCACATGCTCAGTTCTGAGAGATAAGTGTGTGTGAAAGCCGTCCTTCAACATGCTTGTTGGGAACACAAAGTTTCTTTTCACTTGCAAACTCCACTTAATACATATATATGTGGAAGTACTAGCTCCAACTCGTTTTACAGTGAAAACTGCAGGAACTTCAAACCGGCACTAGGAAACAGACTGAGAAACCAGAGTAAAAGTTTCTCCTGCAACCCGTTCCCTTTGTGATAGATGAGCGAACGTCTCCCACATGCTCAGTTCTGAGAGGTAAGTGTGTGTGAAAGCCGTCCTTCACCTAGCTTGTTGGGAACACAAAGTTTCTTTAAGTTGCAAACTTCACTCCATACATATATATGGGGAGGTACTAGCTCCAACTCGGTTTTACAGAGAAAACTGCAGGAACTTCAAACCTTCACTAAGAAACAGACTGAGAAAACAGAGTAAAAGTTTCTCCTGCATCCCGTTCCCTTTGTGCTAGATGAACGAACGTCTCTCCACATGCTCAGTTCTGAGATATAAGTCTGTGTGAAAGCCGTCCTTCACCTAGCTTGTTGGGAACACAAAGTTTCTTTTCAGTTGCCAACACCACTCCATACATATATATGGGGAGGTACTTGCTCCAACTCGGTTTTACAGTGAAAACTGCAGGAACTTCAAACCGGTACTAGGTAACAGACTGAGAAACCAGAGTAAAATTTTCTCCTATAATCCGTTCCCTTTGTGCTAGATGAACGAACGTCTCTCCACATGCTCAGTTCTGAGGGAAAAGTTTGTGTAAAAGCCGTCCTTCACTTAGCTTGTTGGGAACACAAAGTTTCTTTCCAGTTGCAAACTCCACTCCATACATATATATGGGGAGGTACTAGCTCCAACCCGGTTTTACAGAGAAAACTGCAGGAACTTCAAACCGGCACTAGGAAACAGATTGAGAAACCAGAGTAAAAGTTTCTCCTACAACCCGTTCCCTTTGTGCTAGATGAACGAACGTCTCTCCACATGCTCAGTTCTGAGAGATATGTGTGTGTGAAAGCCGTCCTTCACCTAGCTTGTTGGGAACACAAAGTTTCTTTAAGTTGCATACTACACTCCATACATATATATGGGGAGGTACTAGCTCCAACTCTGTTTTACAGTGAAAACTGCAGGAACTTCAAACCGGCACTAGGAAACAGACTGAGAAAACAGAGTAAAAGTTTCTCCTACAACACGTTCCCTTTGTGCTAAATGAACGAACGTCTCTCCAGATGCTCAGATCTGAGAGATATGTGTGTGTGAAAGCCGTCCTTCAGCTAGCTTGTTGGGAACACAAAGTTTCTTTTCAGTTGCAAACTACACTCCATACAAATATAGGGGGAGGCACTAGCTCCAACACTGTTTTACAGTGAAAACTGCAGGAACTTCAAACCGGCACTAGGAAACAGACTGAGAAACCAGAGTAAAAGTTTCTCCTACAAATCGTTCACTTTGTGCTAGATGAACGAACGTCTCTCCACATGCTCAGTTCTGTGGGATAAGTGTTTGTGAAATCCCTCCTTCACCTAGCTTGTTGGGAACACAAAGTTTCTTTTCAGTTGCAAACACCACTCGATACATATATATGGGGAGGTTCTAGCTCCAACTCGGTTTTACTGTGAAAACTGCAGAAACTTCAAACCAGCACTAGGAAACAGACTGCGAAACCAGAGTAAAAGTTTCTCCTGCAACCCGTTCCATTTTTGCTAGATGAACGAACGTCTCTCCACATGCTCAGTTCTGAGGGATAAGTGTGTGTGAAAACCGTACTTCACATAGCTTGTTGGGAACACAAAGTTACTTTTCAGTTGCAAACTCCACTCCATAAATATATATGGGGAAGTACTAGGTCCAACTCGGTTTTACAGTGAAAACAGCAGGAACTTCAAACCGGCACTACGAAACAGACTGAGAAACCAGAGTAAAAGTTTCACCTGCAACTCGTTCCCTTTGTGCTAGATGAACGAACGTCTCTCCAGATGCTCGGTTCTGAGAGATAAGTGTGTTTGAAAGCCGTTCTTCACCATGCTTGTTCTGAACACAAAGTTTCTTTTCATTTGCCAACTCCACTTCATACATATATATGTGGTGGTACTAGATCCAACTCGGTTTTACAGTGAAAACTGCAGGAACTTCAAACCGGCACTAGGAAACAGACTGAGAAACCAGAGTAAAAGTTTTTCCTGGAACCCGTTCCCATTGTGCTAGATGAACGAACGTCTCTCCACATGCTCAGTTCTGAGAGATAAGTGTGTGTGAAAGCCGTCCTTCACCTAGCTTGTTGGGAACACAAAGTTTCTTTAAGTTGCAAACTTCACTCCATACATATATATGGGGAGGTACTAGCTCCAACTCGGTTTTACAGAGAAAACTGCAGGAACTTCAAACCTTCACTAAGAAACAGACTGAGAAAACAGAGTAAAAGTTTCTCCTGCATCCCGTTCCCTTTGTGCTAGATGAACGAACGTCTCTCCACATGCTCAGTTCTGAGATATAAGTCTGTGTGAAAGCCGTCCTTCACCTAGCTTGTTGGGAACACAAAGTTTCTTTTCAGTTGCCAACACCACTCCATACATATATATGGGGAGGTACTTGCTCCAACTCGGTTTTACAGTGAAAACTGCAGGAACTTCAAACCGGTACTAGGTAACAGACTCGAGAAACCAGAGTAAAATTTTCTCCTATAATCCGTTCCCTTTGTGCTAGATGAACGAACGTCTCTCCACATGCTCAGTTCTGAGGGAAAAGTTTGTGTAAAAGCCGTCCTTCACTTAGCTTGTTGGGAACACAAAGTTTCTTTCCAGTTGCAAACTCCACTCCATACATATATATGGGGAGGTACTAGCTCCAACCCGGTTTTACAGAGAAAACTGCAGGAACTTCAAACCGGCACTAGAAAACAGATTGAGAAACCAGAGTAAAAGTTTCTCCTACAAACCGTTCCCTTTGTGCTAGATGAACGAACGTCTCTCCACATGCTCAGTTCTGAGAGATATGTGTGTGTGAAAGCCGTCCTTCACCTAGCTTGTTGGGAACACAAAGTTTCTTTAAGTTGCATACTACACTCCATACATATATATGGGGAGGTACTAGCTCCAACTCTGTTTTACAGTAAAAACTGCAGGAACTTCAAACCGGCACTAGGAAACAGACTGAGAAAACAGAGTAAAAGTTTCTCCTACAACACGTTCCCTTTGTGCTAAATGAACGAACGTCTCTCCAGATGCTCAGATCTGAGAGATATGTGTGTGTGAAAGCCGTCCTTCAGCTAGCTTGTTGGGAACACAAAGTTTCTTTTCAGTTGCAAACTACACTCCATACAAATATAGGGGGAGGCACTAGCTCCAACACTGTTTTACAGTGAAAACTGCAGGAACTTCAAACCGGCACTAGGAAACAGACTGAGAAACCAGAGTAAAAGTTTCTCCTACAAATCGTTCACTTTGTGCTAGATGAACGAACGTCTCTCCACATGCTCAGTTCTGTGGGATAAGTGTTTGTGAAATCCCTCCTTCACCTAGCTTGTTGGGAACACAAAGTTTCTTTTCAGTTGCAAACACCACTCGATACATATATATGGGGAGGTTCTAGCTCCAACTCGGTTTTACTGTGAAAACTGCAGAAACTTCAAACCAGCACTAGGAAACAGACTGCGAAACCAGAGTAAAAGTTTCTCCTGCAACCCGTTCCCTTTTTGCTAGATGAACGAACGTCTCTCCACATGCTCAGTTCTGAGGGATAAGTGTGTGTGAAAACCGTACTTCACATAGCTTGTTGGGAACACAAAGTTACTTTTCAGTTGCAAACTCCACTCCATAAATATATATGGGGAAGTACTAGGTCCAACTCGGTTTTACAGTGAAAACAGCAGGAACTTCAAACCGGCACTACGAAACAGACTGAGAAACCAGAGTAAAAGTTTCACCTGCAACTCGTTCCCTTTGTGCTAGATGAACGAACGTCTCTCCAGATGCTCGGTTCTGAGAGATAAGTGTGTTTGAAAGCCGTTCTTCACCATGCTTGTTCTGAACACAAAGTTTCTTTTCATTTGCCAACTCCACTTCATACATATATATGTGGTGGTACTAGATCCAACTCGGTTTTACAGTGAAAACTGCAGGAACTTCAAACCGGCACTAGGAAACAGACTGAGAAACCAGAGTAAAAGTTTTTCCTGGAACCCGTTCCCATTGTGCTAGATGAACGAACGTCTCTCCACATGCTCAGTTCTGAGAGATAAGTGTGTGTGAAAGCCGTCCTTCACCTAGCTTGTTGGGAACACAAAATTTCGTTTCAGTTGTGAACTCCAATCCATACATATATATGGGGAGGTTCTAGCTCCAAATCTGTATTATAGTGAAAACTGCATGAACTTCAAACCGGCACTCGGAAACAGACTGAGAAACCAGAGTAAAAGTTTCTCCTGCAACCTGTTCCCTTTGTGCTTGATGAACGAACGTCTCTCCACATGCTCAGTTCTGAGTGATATGTGTGTGTGAAAGCCGTACTTCAAGTATCTTGTT
Source organism: Camelus dromedarius (assembly GCF_036321535.1). Taxonomy (NCBI): domain Eukaryota; kingdom Metazoa; phylum Chordata; class Mammalia; order Artiodactyla; family Camelidae; genus Camelus; species Camelus dromedarius. Next base: position 870,540 of record NC_087470.1, on the reverse strand, counting down.
GGGAACACAAAGTTTCTTTTCAGTTGCAAACCCTACTCCATACATATATATGGGGAGTTACTAGCTCCAACTCGGTTTTACAGTGAAAACTGCAGGATCTTCAAACCGGCACTACGTAACAGAATAAGAAACCAGAGTAAAAGTTTCTCCTGCAACCCGTTCCCTTTGTGCTAGATGAACGAACGTCTCTCCAGATGCTCAGTTCTGAGAGATAAGTGTGTGTGAAAGCGTCCTTCACCTAGCTTGTTGGGAACACAATGTTTCTTTTCAGTTGCAAACACCACTTCATACATATATATGTGGAGGTACTAGCTCCAACTCGGTTTTACAGTGAAAACTGCAGGAACGTCAAACCGGCACTAGGAAACATACTGAGAAACCAGAGTAAAAGTTTCTCCTGCAACCCGTTTCCTTTGTGCTAGATGAACGAACGTCTCCCACATGCTCAGTTCTGAGAGATATGTGTGTGTGAAAGCCGTCCTTCACCTAGCTTTTTGGGAACACAAAGTTACTTTTCAGATGCAAACTCCACTCCATACATATATATGGGGAGGTATTCGCTCCAACTCGGTTTTACAGTGAAAACTGCAGGAACTTCAAACCGGCACTAGGAAACAGACTGAGAAACCAGAGTAAAATTTTCTCCTACAACAAGTTCCTTTTGTGCTAGATGAACGAACGTCTCTCCACATGCTCAGATCTGTGGGATAAGTGTGTGTGAAAGCCGTACTTCAACTAGCTTGTTGGGAACACAAAGTTTCTTTTCAGTTGCAAACTCCACTCCATACATATATATGGGGAGGTACTAGCTCCAACTCGGTTTTACAGTGAAAACTGCAGGAACTTCCAACCGGCACTAGGAAACAGACTGAGAAACCAGAGTAATAGTTTCTCCTGCAACCCGTTCCCTTTGTGCTTGATGAACGAACGTCTCTCCACATGCTCAGTTCTGAGGGATATGTGTGTGTGAAAGCCATGCTTCACATAGCTTGTTGGGAACACAAAGTTTCTTTTCAGTTGCAATCTCCACTCCATACATATATAAGGGGATGTACTATCTCCAACTCGGTTTTGCAGTGAAAACTGCAGGAATTTCAAACCGGCACTAGGAAACAGACTGAGAAACCAGAGTAAAATTTTCTCCTACAACCCGTTCCTTTTGTGCTAGATGAACTAACGTCTCTCCACATGCTCAGTTCTGAGGGATAAGTGTGTGTGAAAGCCGTCCTTCACATACCTTCTTGGGAACACAAAGTTTCTTTTCAGTTGCAAACTCCACTCCATAAATATATATGGGGAAGTACTAGGTCCAAATCCGTTTTACATGAAAACAGCAGGAACTTCAAACCGGCACTACGAAACAGACTGAGAAACCAGAGTAAAAGTTTCTCCTACAACTCGTTCCCTTTGTGCTAGATGAACGAACGTCTCTCCAGATGCTCGGTTCTTAGAGATAAGTTGTTTGAAAGCCGTTCTTCACCATGCTTGTTCTGAACACAAAGTTTCTTTTCATTTGCCAAATCCACTTCATACATATATATGTGGTGGTACTAGATCCAACTCGGTTTTACAGTGAAAACTGCAGGAACTTCAAACCGGCACTAGGAAACAGACTGAGAAACCAGAGTAAAAGTTTCTCCTGCAACCCGTTCCCATTGTGCTAGATGAACGAACGTCTCTCCACATGCTCAGTTCTGAGAGATAATTGTGTGTGAAAGCCGTCCTTCACCTAGCTTGTTGGGAACACAAAATTTCTTTTCAGTTGCGAACTCCAATCCATACATATATATGGGGAGGTTCTAGCTCCAACTCGGTATTACAGTGAAAACTGCATGAACTTCAAACCGGCACTCGGAAACAGACTGAGAAACCAGAGTAAAAGTTTCTCCTGCAACCCGTTCCCTTTGTGCTAGATGAACGAACGTCTCTCCACATGCTCAGTTCTGAGGGATAAGTGTGTGTGAAAGCCGTCCTTCACATAGCTTGTTGGGAACACAAAGTTTCTTTTCAGTTGCAAACTCCACTCCATATATATGTATGGGGTGGTACTAGCTCCAACTCGGTTTTACAGTGAAAACTGCAGGAACTTCAAACTGGCACTAGGAAACAGACTGAGAAACCAGAGTAAAAGATTCCCCTGCACCCCGTTCCTTTGTGCTAGATGAACGAACGTCTCTCCACATGCTCAGTTCTGAGGGATAAGTGTGCGTGAAAGCCGTCCTTCACGTAGCTTGTTGGGAACACAAAGTTTCTTTTCAGTTGCAAACTCCACTCCATATATATATATGGGGTGGTACTAGCTCCAACTCGGTTTTACAGTGAAAACTGCAGGAACTTCAAACTGGCACTAGGAAACAGACTGAGAAACCAGAGTAAAAGATTCCCCTGCAACCCGTTCCCTTTGTGCTAGATGAACGAACGTCTCTCCACATGCTCAGTTCTGAGAGAAAAGTGTGTGTGAAAGCTGTCCTTCACAATGCTTGTTGGGAACACAAAGTTTCTTTTCATTTGCAAACCCCACTTCATACATATATATGTGGTGGTACTAGATCCAACTCGGGTTTACAGTGAAAACTGCAGGAATTTCAAACCGGCACTAGGAAACAGACTGAGAAACCACAGTAAAAGTTTCTCCTGCAACCCGTTCCCTTTGTGCTAGATGAAAGAACGTCTCTCCACATGCTCAGTTCTGTGGGATAAGTGTTTGTAAAAGCCGTCCTTCACCTAGCTTGTTGGGAACACAAACATTCTTTTAAGTTGCAAACTCCACTCCATATATATATATGGGCAGGTACTAGCTCCAACTCTGTTTTACAGTGAAAACTGCAGGAACTTCAAACCGGCACTAGGAAACAGACTGAGAAACCAGAGTAAAAGTTTCTCCGGCAACCCGTTCCCTTTGTGCTAGATGAACGAACGTCTCTCCACATGCTCAGTTCTGAGAGATAAGTGTGTGTGAAAGCCGTCCTTCAACATGCTTGTTGGGAACACAAAGTTTCTTTTCACTTGCAAACTCCACTTAATACATATATATGTGGAAGTACTAGCTCCAACTCGTTTTACAGTGAAAACTGCAGGAACTTCAAACCGGCACTAGGAAACAGACTGAGAAACCAGAGTAAAAGTTTCTCCTGCAACCCGTTCCCTTTGTGATAGATGAGCGAACGTCTCCCACATGCTCAGTTCTGAGAGGTAAGTGTGTGTGAAAGCCGTCCTTCACCTAGCTTGTTGGGAACACAAAGTTTCTTTAAGTTGCAAACTTCACTCCATACATATATATGGGGAGGTACTAGCTCCAACTCGGTTTTACAGAGAAAACTGCAGGAACTTCAAACCTTCACTAAGAAACAGACTGAGAAAACAGAGTAAAAGTTTCTCCTGCATCCCGTTCCCTTTGTGCTAGATGAACGAACGTCTCTCCACATGCTCAGTTCTGAGATATAAGTCTGTGTGAAAGCCGTCCTTCACCTAGCTTGTTGGGAACACAAAGTTTCTTTTCAGTTGCCAACACCACTCCATACATATATATGGGGAGGTACTTGCTCCAACTCGGTTTTACAGTGAAAACTGCAGGAACTTCAAACCGGTACTAGGTAACAGACTGAGAAACCAGAGTAAAATTTTCTCCTATAATCCGTTCCCTTTGTGCTAGATGAACGAACGTCTCTCCACATGCTCAGTTCTGAGGGAAAAGTTTGTGTAAAAGCCGTCCTTCACTTAGCTTGTTGGGAACACAAAGTTTCTTTCCAGTTGCAAACTCCACTCCATACATATATATGGGGAGGTACTAGCTCCAACCCGGTTTTACAGAGAAAACTGCAGGAACTTCAAACCGGCACTAGGAAACAGATTGAGAAACCAGAGTAAAAGTTTCTCCTACAACCCGTTCCCTTTGTGCTAGATGAACGAACGTCTCTCCACATGCTCAGTTCTGAGAGATATGTGTGTGTGAAAGCCGTCCTTCACCTAGCTTGTTGGGAACACAAAGTTTCTTTAAGTTGCATACTACACTCCATACATATATATGGGGAGGTACTAGCTCCAACTCTGTTTTACAGTGAAAACTGCAGGAACTTCAAACCGGCACTAGGAAACAGACTGAGAAAACAGAGTAAAAGTTTCTCCTACAACACGTTCCCTTTGTGCTAAATGAACGAACGTCTCTCCAGATGCTCAGATCTGAGAGATATGTGTGTGTGAAAGCCGTCCTTCAGCTAGCTTGTTGGGAACACAAAGTTTCTTTTCAGTTGCAAACTACACTCCATACAAATATAGGGGGAGGCACTAGCTCCAACACTGTTTTACAGTGAAAACTGCAGGAACTTCAAACCGGCACTAGGAAACAGACTGAGAAACCAGAGTAAAAGTTTCTCCTACAAATCGTTCACTTTGTGCTAGATGAACGAACGTCTCTCCACATGCTCAGTTCTGTGGGATAAGTGTTTGTGAAATCCCTCCTTCACCTAGCTTGTTGGGAACACAAAGTTTCTTTTCAGTTGCAAACACCACTCGATACATATATATGGGGAGGTTCTAGCTCCAACTCGGTTTTACTGTGAAAACTGCAGAAACTTCAAACCAGCACTAGGAAACAGACTGCGAAACCAGAGTAAAAGTTTCTCCTGCAACCCGTTCCATTTTTGCTAGATGAACGAACGTCTCTCCACATGCTCAGTTCTGAGGGATAAGTGTGTGTGAAAACCGTACTTCACATAGCTTGTTGGGAACACAAAGTTACTTTTCAGTTGCAAACTCCACTCCATAAATATATATGGGGAAGTACTAGGTCCAACTCGGTTTTACAGTGAAAACAGCAGGAACTTCAAACCGGCACTACGAAACAGACTGAGAAACCAGAGTAAAAGTTTCACCTGCAACTCGTTCCCTTTGTGCTAGATGAACGAACGTCTCTCCAGATGCTCGGTTCTGAGAGATAAGTGTGTTTGAAAGCCGTTCTTCACCATGCTTGTTCTGAACACAAAGTTTCTTTTCATTTGCCAACTCCACTTCATACATATATATGTGGTGGTACTAGATCCAACTCGGTTTTACAGTGAAAACTGCAGGAACTTCAAACCGGCACTAGGAAACAGACTGAGAAACCAGAGTAAAAGTTTTTCCTGGAACCCGTTCCCATTGTGCTAGATGAACGAACGTCTCTCCACATGCTCAGTTCTGAGAGATAAGTGTGTGTGAAAGCCGTCCTTCACCTAGCTTGTTGGGAACACAAAGTTTCTTTAAGTTGCAAACTTCACTCCATACATATATATGGGGAGGTACTAGCTCCAACTCGGTTTTACAGAGAAAACTGCAGGAACTTCAAACCTTCACTAAGAAACAGACTGAGAAAACAGAGTAAAAGTTTCTCCTGCATCCCGTTCCCTTTGTGCTAGATGAACGAACGTCTCTCCACATGCTCAGTTCTGAGATATAAGTCTGTGTGAAAGCCGTCCTTCACCTAGCTTGTTGGGAACACAAAGTTTCTTTTCAGTTGCCAACACCACTCCATACATATATATGGGGAGGTACTTGCTCCAACTCGGTTTTACAGTGAAAACTGCAGGAACTTCAAACCGGTACTAGGTAACAGACTGAGAAACCAGAGTAAAATTTTCTCCTATAATCCGTTCCCTTTGTGCTAGATGAACGAACGTCTCTCCACATGCTCAGTTCTGAGGGAAAAGTTTGTGTAAAAGCCGTCCTTCACTTAGCTTGTTGGGAACACAAAGTTTCTTTCCAGTTGCAAACTCCACTCCATACATATATATGGGGAGGTACTAGCTCCAACCCGGTTTTACAGAGAAAACTGCAGGAACTTCAAACCGGCACTAGAAAACAGATTGAGAAACCAGAGTAAAAGTTTCTCCTACAACCCGTTCCCTTTGTGCTAGATGAACGAACGTCTCTCCACATGCTCAGTTCTGAGAGATATGTGTGTGTGAAAGCCGTCCTTCACCTAGCTTGTTGGGAACACAAAGTTTCTTTAAGTTGCATACTACACTCCATACATATATATGGGGAGGTACTAGTTCCAACTCTGTTTTACAGTGAAAACTGCAGGAACTTCAAACCGGCACTAGGAAACAGACTGAGAAAACAGAGTAAAAGTTTCTCCTACAACACGTTCCCTTTGTGCTAAATGAACGAACGTCTCTCCAGATGCTCAGATCTGAGAGATATGTGTGTGTGAAAGCCGTCCTTCAGCTAGCTTGTTGGGAACACAAAGTTTCTTTTCAGTTGCAAACTACACTCCATACAAATATAGGGGGAGGCACTAGCTCCAACACTGTTTTACAGTGAAAACTGCAGGAACTTCAAACCGGCACTAGGAAACAGACTGAGAAACCAGAGTAAAAGTTTCTCCTACAAATCGTTCACTTTGTGCTAGATGAACGAACGTCTCTCCACATGCTCAGTTCTGTGGGATAAGTGTTTGTGAAATCCCTCCTTCACCTAGCTTGTTGGGAACACAAAGTTTCTTTTCAGTTGCAAACACCACTCGATACATATATATGGGGAGGTTCTAGCTCCAACTCGGTTTTACTGTGAAAACTGCAGAAACTTCAAACCAGCACTAGGAAACAGACTGCGAAACCAGAGTAAAAGTTTCTCCTGCAACCCGTTCCCTTTTTGCTAGATGAACGAACGTCTCTCCACATGCTCAGTTCTGAGGGATAAGTGTGTGTGAAAACCGTACTTCACATAGCTTGTTGGGAACACAAAGTTACTTTTCAGTTGCAAACTCCACTCCATAAATATATATGGGGAAGTACTAGGTCCAACTCGGTTTTACAGTGAAAACAGCAGGAACTTCAAACCGGCACTACGAAACAGACTGAGAAACCAGAGTAAAAGTTTCACCTGCAACTCGTTCCCTTTGTGCTAGATGAACGAACGTCTCTCCAGATGCTCGGTTCTGAGAGATAAGTGTGTTTGAAAGCCGTTCTTCACCATGCTTGTTCTGAACACAAAGTTTCTTTTCATTTGCCAACTCCACTTCATACATATATATGTGGTGGTACTAGATCCAACTCGGTTTTACAGTGAAAACTGCAGGAACTTCAAACCGGCACTAGGAAACAGACTGAGAAACCAGAGTAAAAGTTTTTCCTGGAACCCGTTCCCATTGTGCTAGATGAACGAACGTCTCTCCACATGCTCAGTTCTGAGAGATAAGTGTGTGTGAAAGCCGTCCTTCACCTAGCTTGTTGGGAACACAAAATTTCGTTTCAGTTGTGAACTCCAATCCATACATATATATGGGGAGGTTCTAGCTCCAAATCTGTATTATAGTGAAAACTGCATGAACTTCAAACCGGCACTCGGAAACAGACTGAGAAACCAGAGTAAAAGTTTCTCCTGCAACCTGTTCCCTTTGTGCTTGATGAACGAACGTCTCTCCACATGCTCAGTTCTGAGTGATATGTGTGTGTGAAAGCCGTACTTCAAGTATCTTGTTGGGAACACAAAGTTTCTTTTCAGTTGCAAACCCTACTCCATACATATATATGGGGAGTTACTAGCTCCAACTCGGTTTTACAGTGAAAACTGCAGGATCTTCAAACCGGCACTACGTAACAGAATAAGAAACCAGAGTAAAAGTTTCTCCTGCAACCCGTTCCCTTTGTGCTAGATGAACGAACGTCTCTCCAGATGCTCAGTTCTGAGAGATAAGTGTGTGTGAAAGCGTCCTTCACCTAGCTTGTTGGGAACACAATGTTTCTTTTCAGTTGCAAACACCACTTCATACATATATATGTGGAGGTACTAGCTCCAACTCGGTTTTACAGTGAAAACTGCAGGAACGTCAAACCGGCACTAGGAAACATACTGAGAAACCAGAGTAAAAGTTTCTCCTGCAACCCGTTTCCTTTGTGCTAGATGAACGAACGTCTCCCACATGCTCAGTTCTGAGAGATATGTGTGTGTGAAAGCCGTCCTTCACCTAGCTTTTTGGGAACACAAAGTTACTTTTCAGATGCAAACTCCACTCCATACATATATATGGGGAGGTATTCGCTCCAACTCGGTTTTACAGTGAAAACTGCAGGAACTTCAAACCGGCACTAGGAAACAGACTGAGAAACCAGAGTAAAATTTTCTCCTACAACAAGTTCCTTTTGTGCTAGATGAACGAACGTCTCTCCACATGCTCAGATCTGTGGGATAAGTGTGTGTGAAAGCCGTACTTCAACTAGCTTGTTGGGAACACAAAGTTTCTTTTCAGTTGCAAACTCCACTCCATACATATATATGGGGAGGTACTAGCTCCAACTCGGTTTTACAGTGAAAACTGCAGGAACTTCCAACCGGCACTAGGAAACAGACTGAGAAACCAGAGTAATAGTTTCTCCTGCAACCCGTTCCCTTTGTGCTTGATGAACGAACGTCTCTCCACATGCTCAGTTCTGAGGGATATGTGTGTGTGAAAGCCATGCTTCACATAGCTTGTTGGGAACACAAAGTTTCTTTTCAGTTGCAATCTCCACTCCATACATATATAAGGGGATGTACTATCTCCAACTCGGTTTTGCAGTGAAAACTGCAGGAATTTCAAACCGGCACTAGGAAACAGACTGAGAAACCAGAGTAAAATTTTCTCCTACAACCCGTTCCTTTTGTGCTAGATGAACTAACGTCTCTCCACATGCTCAGTTCTGAGGGATAAGTGTGTGTGAAAGCCGTCCTTCACATACCTTCTTGGGAACACAAAGTTTCTTTTCAGTTGCAAACTCCACTCCATAAATATATATGGGGAAGTACTAGGTCCAAATCCGTTTTACATGAAAACAGCAGGAACTTCAAACCGGCACTACGAAACAGACTGAGAAACCAGAGTAAAAGTTTCTCCTGCAACTCGTTCCCTTTGTGCTAGATGAACGAACGTCTCTCCAGATGCTCGGTTCTTAGAGATAAGTTGTTTGAAAGCCGTTCTTCACCATGCTTGTTCTGAACACAAAGTTTCTTTTCATTTGCCAAATCCACTTCATACATATATATGTGGTGGTACTAGATCCAACTCGGTTTTACAGTGAAAACTGCAGGAACTTCAAACCGGCACTAGGAAACAGACTGAGAAACCAGAGTAAAAGTTTCTCCTGCAACCCGTTCCCATTGTGCTAGATGAACGAACGTCTCTCCACATGCTCAGTTCTGAGAGATAATTGTGTGTGAAAGCCGTCCTTCACCTAGCTTGTTGGGAACACAAAATTTCTTTTCAGTTGCGAACTCCAATCCATACATATATATGGGGAGGTTCTAGCTCCAACTCGGTATTACAGTGAAAACTGCATGAACTTCAAACCGGCACTCGGAAACAGTCTGAGAAACCAGAGTAAAAGTTTCTCCTGCAACCTGTTCAATTTGTGCTTGATGAACGAACGTCTATCCACATGCTCAGTTCTGAGGGATAAGTGTGTGGAAGCCGTACTTCAAGTAGCTTGTTGGGAACACAAAGTTTCTTTTCAGTTGCAAACCCTACTCCATACATATATATGGGGATGTACTTGCTCCAACTCGGTTTTACAGTGAAAACTGCAGGATCTTCAAACCGGCACTTCGTAACAGAATAAGAAACCAGAGTAATAGTTTCCCTGCAACCCGTTCCCTTTGTGCTAGATGAACGAACGTCTCTCCAGATGCTCAGTTCTGAGAGATAAATGTGTGTGAAAGCCGTCCTTCACCTAGCTTGTTGGGAACACAAAGTTTCTTTTCAGTTGCAAACACCAATTCATACATATATATGTGGAGGTACTAGCTCCAACTCGGTTTTAAGGTGAAAACTGCAGGAACGTCAAACCGGCACTAGGAAACAGACTGAGAAACCAGAGTAAAAGTTTCTCCTGCAACCCGTTCCCTTTGTACTAGATGAACGAACGTCTCCCACATGCTCAGTTCTGAGAGATATGTGTGTGTGAAAGCCGTATTTCACCTAGCTTCTTGGGAACACAAAGTTTCTTTTAAGTTGCAATCTCCACTCCATACATATATATGGGAGGTTCTAGCTCCAACTCGATTTTACAGTGAAAACTGCAGGAACTTCAAACTGGCACTAGGAAAAAGACTGAGGAAACAGAGTAAAAGTTACTCCTACAACCCGTTCCTTTTGTGCTAGATGAACGAACGTCTCTCCACATGCTCAGTTCTGAGGGATAAGTGTGTGTTAAAGCCGTCCTTCACCTAGCTTGTTGGGAACACAAAGTTTCTTTTCCTTTGCAAACCACACTCCATACATATATATGGGGAGGTACTAGCTCCAACTCGGTTTTACAGTGTAAATTGCAGGAACTTCAAACCGGCACTAGGAAACAGACTGAGATACCAGAGTAAAAGTTTCTCCTAACACCCGTTCAGTTTGTGCTAGATGAACGAAAGTCTCTCCACATGCTCAGTTCTGAGAGATAAGTGTGTGTGAAAGCCGTCCTTCACATAGCTTGTTGGGAACACAAAGATTCTTTTCAGTTGCAAACTCCTATCCATACATATATATGGGGAGGTACTAGCTCCAACTCGGTTTTACAGTGAAAACTGCAGGAACTTCAAACCGGCACTAGGAAACAGACTGAGAAACCACAGTAAAAGTTTCTTCTGCAACCCGTTCCCTTTGTGCTAGATGAACAAACGTCTCTCCACATGCTCAGTTCTGAGAGATATATGTGTTTGAAAGCCGCACTTCACCTAGCTTGTTGGGAACACAAAGTTTCTTTTCAGTTGCAAACTCCACTCCATACATATATATGGGGAGGTACTAGCTCCAACTCGGTTTTACAGTGAAAACTGCAGGAACTTCAAACCGGCACTAGGAAACAGACTGAGAAACCAGAGTAAAAGTTTCTCCTACAACCCGTTCTATTTGTGCTCGACGAACGAACGTCTCTCCACATGCGCAGTTCTGAGAGATAAGTGTGTGTGAAAGCCGTCCTTACCTAGCTTCTTGGGAACACAAAGTTTCTTTTCAGTTGCAAACTCCACTCCATACATATATATGGGGAGGTACTAGCTCCAACTCGGTTTTACAGTGAAAACTGCAGGAACTTCAAACCGGCACTAGGAAACAGACTGAGAAACCAGAGTAAAAGTTTCTCCTACAACCCGTTCCCTTAGTGCTAGATGAACGAACGTCTCTCCACATGCTCAGTTCTGAGAGATAAGTGTGTGTGAATGCCGTACTTCACCTAGCTTGTTGGGAACACAAAGTTTCTTTTCAGTTGCAAACTCCACTCCATACATATATATGGGGTGATACTATCTCCAACTCGGTTTTACAGTGATTCTGCAGGAACTTCAAACCGGCACTAGGAAACAGACTGAGAAACCAGAGTAAAAGTTTCTCCTGCAACCCGTTCCCTTTGTGCTAGATGAACGAACGTCTCTCCACATGCTCAGTTCTCAGGGATAAGTGTGTGTGAAAGCCGTCCTTCACTAAGCTTGTTGGGAACACAAAGATTCTTTTCAGTTGCAAACTCCACTCCATACATATATATGGGGAGGTACTAGCTCCAACTCGGTTTTACAGTGAAAACTGCAGGAACTTCAAACCGGCACTAGGTAACAGACTGAGAAACCTGAGTAATAATTTCTCCTACAACCCGTTCCCTTTGTGCTAGATGAACGAACGTCTCTCCACATGCTCAGTTCTGAGGGATAAGTGTGTGTGAAAGCCGTCCTTCACATAGCTTGTTGGGAACACAAAGTTTCTTTTCAGTTGCAAACTCCACTCCATATATATATATGGGGTGGTACTAGCTCCAACTCGGTTTTACAGTGAAAACTGCAGGAACTTCAAACTGGCACTAGGAAACAGACTGAGAAACCAGAGTAAAAGATTCCCCTGCAACCCGTTCCCTTTGTGCTAGATGAACGAACGTCTCTCCACATGCTCAGTTCTGAGAGAAAAGTGTGTGTGAAATCTGTCCTTCACAATGCTTGTTGGGAACACAAAGTTTCTTTTCATTTACAAACCCCACTTCATACATATATATGTGGTGGTACTAGATCCAACTCGGGTTTACAGTGAAAACTGCAGGAACTTCAAAACGGCACTAGGAAACAGACTGAGAAACGAGAGTAAAAGTTTCTCCTGCAACCCGTTCCCATTGTGCTAGATGAACGAACGTCTCTCCACATGCTCAGTTCTGTGGGATAAGTGTTTGTGAAAGCCGTAATTCACCTAGCTTGTTGGGAACACATAGTTTGTTTTAAGTTGCAAACTCCACTCCATACATATATATGGGGAGGTTCTAGCTCCAACTCGGTTTTACAGTGAAACTGCAGGATCTTCAAACCGGCACTACGTTACAGAATAAGAAACCAGGAAAAAGTTTCTCCTACAACCCGTTCCCTTTGTGCTAGATGAACGAACGTCTCTCCAGATGCTCAGTTCTGAGAGATAAGTGTGTGTGAAAGACGTCCTTCACCTTGCTTGTTGGGAACACAAAGTTTCTTTTCAGTTGCAAACACCTCTTCATACATATATATGTGGAGGTACTAGCTCCAACACGGTTTTACAGTGAAAACTGCAGGAACGTCAAACCGGCACTAGGAAACAGACTGAGAAACCAGAGTAAAAGTTTCTCCTGCAACCCGTTTACTTTGTGCTAGATGAACGAACGTCTCCCACATGCTCAGTTCTGAGAGATATGTGTGTGTGAAAGCCGTCCTTCACCTAGCTTGTTGGGAACACAAAGTTTCTTTTCAGATGCACACTCCACTCCATACATATATATGGGGAGGTACTAGCTCCAACTCGGTTTTACAGTGAAAACTGCAGGATCTTCAAACCGGCACTACGTAATAGAATAAGAAACCAGAGTAAAAGTTTCTCCTACAACCCGTTCCCTTTGTGCTAGATGAACGAACGTCTCTCCAGATGCTCAGTTCTGAGAGATAAGTGTGTGTGAAAGCCGTCCTTCACCTAGCTTGTTGGGAACACAAAGTTTCTTTTCAGTTGCAAACACCACTTCATACATATATATGTGGAGGTTCTAGCTCCAACTCGGTTTTACAGTGAAAACTGCAGGAACGTCAAACCGGCACTAGGAAACAGACTGAGAAACCAGAGTAAAATTTTCCCCTACAACCCGTTCCTTTTGTGCTAGATGAACGAACGTCTCTCCACATGCTCAGATCTGTGGGATAAGTGTGTGTGAAAGCCGTACGTCAACTAGCTTGTTGGGAACACAAAGTTTCTTTTCAGTTGCAAACTCCACTCCATACATATATAAGGGGAGGTTCTAGCTCCAACTCGGTTTTACAGTGAAAACTGCAGGAACATCAAACCGGCACTAGGAAACAGACTGAGAAACCAGAGTAAATGTTTCTCCTGCAACCCGTTCCCTTTGTGCTTGATGAACGAACGTCTCTCCACATGCTCATTTCTGAGGGATATGTGTGTGTGAAAGCCATGCTTCACATAGCTTGTTGGGAACACAAAGTTTCTTTTCAGGTGCAATCTCCACTCCATACATATATACGGGGATGTACTGTCTCCAACTCGGTTTTACAGTGAAAACTGCAGGAATTTCAAACCGGCACTAGGAAACAGACTGAGAAACCAGAGTAAAAGTTTCTCCTGCAACCCGTTCCCTTTGTGCTAGATGAACGAACGTCTCTCCACATGCTCAGTTCTGTGGGATAAGTGTTTGTAAAAGCCGTCCTTCACCTAGCTTGTTGGGAACACAAACATTCTTTTCAGTTGCAAACTCCACTCCATATATATATATGGGCAGGTACTAGATCCAACTCTGTTTTACAGTGAAAACTGCAGGAACTTCAAACCGGCACTAGGAAACAGACTGAGAAACCAGAGTAAAATTTCTCCTGCAACCCGTTCCCTTTGTGCTAGATGAACGAACGTCTCTCCACATGCTCAGTTCTGAGAGATAAGTGTGTGTGAAAGCCGTCCTTCAACATGCTTGTTGGGAACACAAAGTTTCTTTTCACTTGCAAACTCCACTTAATACATATATATGTGGAAGTACTAGCTCCAACTCGGTTTTACAGTGAAAACTGCAGGAACTTCAAACCGGCACTAGGAAACAGACTGAGAAACCAGAGTAAAAGTTTCTCCTGCAACCCGTTCCCTTTGTGATAGATGAGCGAACGTCTCCCACATGCTCAGTTCTGAGAGATAAGTGTGTGTGAAAGCCGTCCTTAACCTAGCTTGTTGGGAACACAAAGTTTCTTTAAGTTGCTAACTCCACTCCATACATATATATGGGGAGGTACTAGCTCCAACTCTGTTTTACAGAGAAATCTGCAGGAACTTCAAACCTTCACTAAGAAACAGACTGAGAAAACAGAGTAAAAGTTTCTCCTGCAACCCGTTCCCTTTGTGCTAGATGAACGAACGTCTCTCCACATGCTCAGTTCTGAGATATAAGTCTGTGTGAAAGCCGTCCTTCACCTAGCTTGTTGGGAACGCAAAGTTTCTTTTCTGTTGCCAACACCACTCCATACATATATATGGGGAGGTACTAGCTCCAACTCGGTTTTACAGTGAAAACTGCAGGAACTTCAAACCGGTACTAGGTAACAGACTGAGAAACCAGAGTAAAATTTTCTCCTATAATCCTTTCCCTTTGTGCTAGATGAACGAACGTCTCTCCACATGCTCAGTTCTGAGGGAAAAGTTTGTGTAAAAGCCGACCTTCACTTAGCTTGTTGGGAACACCAAGTTTCTTTCCAGTTGCAAACTCCACTCCATACATATATATGGGGAGGTACTAGCTCCAACCCGGTTTTACAGAGAAAACTGCAGGAACTTCAAACCGGCACTAGGAAACAGACTGAGAAACCAGAGTAAAAGATTCCCCTGCAACCCGTTCCCTTTGTGCTAGATGAACGAACGTCTCTCCACATGCTCAGTTCTGAGAGAAAAGTGTGTGTGAAAGCTGTCCTTCACAATGCTTGTTGGGAACACAAAGTTTCTTTTCATTTGCAAAACCCACTTCATACATATATATGTGGTGGTACTAGATCGAGCTCGGGTTTACAGTGAAAACTGCAGGAACTTCAAACCGGCACTAGGAAACAGACTGAGAAACCAGAGTAAAAGTTTCTCCGGCGACCCGTTCCCATTGTGCTAGATGAACAAACGTCTCTCCACATGCTCAGTTCTGTGGGATAAGTGTTTGTGAAAGCCGTACTTCACCTAGCTTGTTGGGAACACATAGTTTGTTTTAAGTTGCAAACTCCACTCCATACATATATATGGGGAGGTTCTAGCTCCAACTCTGTTTTACAGTGAAAACTGCAGGAACTTCAAACCGGCACTAGGAAACAGACTGAAAAACCAGACTAAAAGTTTCTCCTGCAACCCGTTCCCTTTGTGCTTGATGAACGAACGTCTCTCCACATGCTCAGTTCTGAGGGATATGTGTGTGTGAAAGCCATCCTTCACATATCTTGTTGGGAACACAAAGTTTCTTTTCATTTGCAATCTCCACTCCATACATATATATGGGGATGTACTATCTACAACTCGGTTTTACAGTGAAAAATGCAGGATCTTCAAACCGGCACTACGTTACAGAATAAGAAACCAGAGTAAAAGTTTCTCCTACAACCCGTTCCCTTTGTGCTAGATGAACGAACGTCTCTCCAGATGCTCAGTTCTGAGAGATAAGTGTGTGTGAAAGCCGTCCTTCACCTAGCTTGTTGGGAACACAAAGTTTCTTTTCAGTTGCAAACACCACTTCATACATATATATATGTAGGTACTAGCTCCAACACGGTTTTACAGTGAAAACTGCAGGAACGTCAAACCGGCACTAGGAAACAGACTGAGAAACCAGAGTAAAAGTTTCTCCTGCAACCCGTTCCCTTTGTGCTAGATGAACGAACGTCTCCCACATGCTCAGTTCTGAGAGATATGTGTGTGTGAAAGCCGTCCTTCACCTAGCTTGTTGGGAACACAAAGTTTCTTTTCAGATGCAAACTCCAATCCATACATATATATGGGGAGGTACTAGCTCCAACTCGGTTTTACAGTGAAAACTGCAGGATCTTCAAACCGGCACTACGTAACAGAATAAGAAACCAGAGTAAAAGTTTCTCCTACAACCCGTTCCCTTTGTGCTAGATGAACGAACTTCTCTCCAGATGCTCAGTTCTGAGAGATAAGTGTGTGTGAAATCCGTCCTTCACCTAGCTTGTTGGGAACACAAAGTTTCTTTTCAGTTGCAAACACCACTTCATACATATATATGTGGAGGTACTAGCTCCAACTCGGTTTTACAGTGAAAACTGCAGGAACGTCAAACCGGCACTAGGAAACAGAGTGAGAAACCAGAGTATAAGTTTCTCCTGCAACCCGTTCCCTTTGTGCTAGATGAACGAACGTCTCTCCACATGCTCAGTTCTGAGGGATAAGTGTGTGTGAAAGCCGTCCTTCACATAGCTTGTTGGGAACACAAAGTTTCTTTTCAGTTGCAAACTCCACTCCATATATATATATGGGGTGGTACTAGCTCCAACTCGGTTTTACAGTGAAAACTGCAGGAACTTCAAACTGGCACTAGGAAACAGACTGAGAAACCAGAGTAAAAGATTCCCCTGCAACCCGTTCCCTTTGTGCTAGATGAACGAACGTCTCTTCACATGCTCAGTTCTGAGGGATAAGTGTGTGTGAAAGCCGTACTTCACGTAGCTTGTTGGGAACACAAAGTTTCTTTTCAGTTGCAAACTCCACTCCATATATATATATGGGGTGGTACTAGCTCCAACTCGGTTTTACAGTGAAAACTGCAGGAACTTCAAACTGGCACTAGGAAACAGACTGAGAAACCAGAGTAAAAGATTCACCTGCAACCCGTTCCCTTTGTGCTAGATGAACGAACGTCTCTCCAGATGCTCAGTTCTGAGAGAAAAGTGTGTGTGAAAGCTGTCCTTCACAATGCTTGTTGGGAACACAAAGTTTCTTTTCATTTGCAAACCCCACTTCATACATATATATGTGGTGGTACTAGATCCAACTCGGGTTTACAGTGAAAACTGCAGGAATTTCAAACCGGCACTAGGAAACAGACTGAGAAACCACAGTAAAAGTTTCTCCTGCAACCCGTTCCCTTTGTGCTAGATGAACGAACGTCTCTCCACATGCTCAGTTCTGTGGGATAAGTGTTTGTAAAAGCCGTCCTTCACCTAGCTTGTTGGGAACACAAACATTCTTTTAAGTTGCAAACTCCACTCCATATATATATATGGGCAGGTACTAGCTCCAACTCTGTTTTACAGTGAAAACTGCAGGAACTTCAAACCGGAACTAGGAAACAGACTGAGAAACCAGAGTAAAAGTTTCTCCGGCAACCCGTTCTCTTTGTGCTAGATGAACGAACGTCTCTCCACATGCTCAGTTCTGAGAGATAAGTGTGTGTGAAAGCCGTCCTTCACCTAGCTTGTTGGGAACACAAAGTTTCTTTAAGTTGCAAACTTCACTCCATACATATATATGGGGAGGTACTAGCTCCAACTCTGTTTTACAGAGAAAACTGCAGGAACTTCAAACCTTCACTAAGAAACAGACTGAGAAAACAGAGTAAAAGTTTCTCCTGCATCCCGTTCCCTTTGTGCTAGATGAACGAACGTCTCTCCACATGCTCAGTTCTGAGATATAATTCTGTGTGAAAGCCGTCCTTCACCTAGCTTGTTGGGAACACAAAGTTTCTTTTCAGTTGCCAACACCACTCCATACATATATATGGGGAGGTACTAGCTCCAACTCGGTTTTACAGTGAAAACTGCAGGAACTTCAAACCGGTACTAGGTAACAGACTGAGAAACCAGAGTAAAATATTCTCCTATAATCCGTTCCCTTTGTGCTAGATGAACGAACGTCTCTCCACATGCTCAGTTCTGAGGGAAAAGTTTGTGTAAAAGCCGTCCTTCACTTAGCTTGTTGGGAACACAAAGTTTCTTTCCAGTTGCAAACTCCACTCCATACATATATATGGGGAGGTACTAGCTCCAACCCGGTTTTACAGAGAAAACTGCAGGAACTTCAAACCGGCACTAGGAAACAGATTGAGAAACCAGAGTAAAAGTTTCTCCTGCAACCCGTTCCCTTTGTGCTAGATGAACGAACGTCTCTCCACATGCTCAGTTCTGAGAGATAAGTGTGTGTGAAAGCCGTCCTTCACCTAGCTTGTTGGGAACACAAAGTTTCTTTAAGTTGCATACTACACTCCATACATATATATGGGGAGGTACTAGCTCCAACTCTGTTTTACAGTGAAAACTGCAGGAACTTCAAACCGGCACTAGGAAACAGACTGAGAAAACAGAGTAAAAGTTTCTCCTACAACCCGTTCCCTTTTTGCTAAATGAACGAACGTCTCTCCACATGCTCAGTTCTGTGGGATAATTGTGTGTGAAATCCGTCCTTCAGCTAGCTTGTTGGGAACACAAAGTTTCTTTTCAGTTGCAAACTCCACTCCATAAATATATATGGGGAGGTTCTAGCTCCAACTCGGTTTTACAGTGAAAACTGCAGGAAATTCAAACCGACACTAGGAAACAGACTGAGAAACCAGAGTAAAAGTTTCTCCTGCAACCCGTTCCCTTTGTGCTAGATGAACGAAAGTCTGTCCACATGCTCAGTTCTGAGGGATAAGTGTGTGTGAAAGCCATACTTCACATAGCTTATTGGGAACACAGAGTTTCTTTTCAGTTGCAAATTCCACTCCATACATATATATTGGGTGGTACTAGCTCCAACTCGATTTTACAGTGAAAACTGCAGGAACTTCAAACCGGCACTAGGAAACAGACTGAGAAACCAGAGTAAAAGTTTCTCCTACAACCCGTTCCCTTTGTGCTAAATGAACGAACGTCTCTCCAGATGCTCAGATCTGAGAGATATGTGTGTGTGAAAGCCGTCCTTCAGCTAGCTTGTTGGGAACACAAAGTTTCTTTTCAGTTGCAAACTACACTCCATACAAATATAGGGGGAGGCACTAGCTCCAACACTGTTTTACAGTGAAAACTGCAGGAACTTCAAACCGGCACTAGGAAACAGTCTGAGAAACCAGAGTAAAAGTTTCTCCTGCAAACCGTTCCCTTTGTGCTAGATGAACGAACGTCTCCCCACATGCTCAGTTCTGAGAGATAAGTATGTGTAAAAGCCGTCCTTCACCTAGCTAGTTGGGAACACAAAGTTTCTTTTCAGTTGCAAACTCCATTCCATACATATATATGGGGAGGTTCTAGCTTCAACTCGGTTTTACAGTGAAAACTGCAGGAACTTCAAACCGGCACTAGGAAACAGACTGAGAAACCAGAGTAAAATTTTCTCCTACAACAAGTTCCTTTTGTGCTAGATGAACGAACGTATCTCCACATGCTCAGATCTGTGGGATAAGTGTGTGTGAAAGCCGTACTTCAACTAGCTTGTTGGGAACACAAAGTTTCTTTTCAGTTGCAAACTCCACTCCATACATATATATGGGGAGGTTCTAGCTCCAACTCGGTTTTACAGTGAAAACTGCAGGAACTTCCAACCGGCACTAGGAAACTGACTGAGAAACCAGAGTAATAGTTTCTCCTGCAACCCGTTCCCTTTGTGCTTGATGAACGAACGTCTCTCCACATGCTCAGTTCTGAAGGATATGTGTGTGTGAAAGCCATGCTTCACATAGCTTGTTGGGAACACAAAGTTTCTTTTCAGCTGCAATCTCCACTCCATACATATATAAGGGGATGTACTATCTCCAACTCGGTTTTACAGTGAAAACTGCAGGAATTTCAAACCGGCACTAGGAAACAGACTGAGAAACCAGAGAAAAATTTTCTCCTACAACCCGTTCCTTTTGTGCTATATGAACGAACGTCTCTCCACATGCTCAGTTCTGTGGGATAAGTGTGTGTGAAAGCCGTCCTTCACCTAGCTTGTTGGGAACACAAAGTTTCTTTTCAGTTGACAACTCCAATCCATACATATATATGGGGAGGTTCTAGCTCCAACTCGGTTTTACAGTGAAAACTGCAGAAAATTCAAACAGGCACTAGGAAACAGCCTGAGAAACCAGAGTAAAAGTTTCTCCTGCAACCCGTTCCCTTTGTGCTAGATGAACTAACGTCTCTCCACATGCTCAGTTCTGAGGGATAAGTGTGTGTGAAAGCCGTCCTTCACATACCTTCTTGGGAACACAAAGTTTCTTTTCAGTTGCAAACTCCACTCCATAAATATATATGGGGAAGTACTAGGTCCAAATCCGTTTAAATGAAAACAGCAGGAACTTCAAACCGGCACTACGAAACAGACTGAGAAACCAGAGTAAAAGTTTCTCCTACAACTCGTTCCCTTTGTGCTAGATGAACGAACGTCTCTCCAGATGCTCGGTTCTGAGAGATAAGTGTGTTTGAAAGCCGTTCTTCACCATGCTTGTTCTGAACACAAAGTTTCTTTTCATTTGCCAAATCCACTTCATACATATATATGTGTTGGTACTAGATCCAACTCGGTTTTACAGTGAAAACTGCAGGAACTTCAAACCGGCACTAGGAAACAGACTGAGAAACCAGAGTAAAAGTTTCTCCTGCAACCCGTTCCCATTTTGCTAGATGAACGAACGTCTCTCCACATGCTCAGTTCTGAGAGATAATTGTGTGTGAAAGCCGTCCTTCACCTAGCTTGTTGGGAACACAAAATTTCTTTTCAGTTGCGAACTCCAATCCATACATATATATGGGGAGGTTCTAGCTCCAACTCGGTATTACAGTGAAAACTGCATGAACTTCAAACCGGCACTCGGAAACAGACTGAGAAACCAGAGTAAAATTTTCTCCTGCAACCTGTTCCATTTGTGCTTGATGAACGAACGTCTATCCACATGCTCAGTTCTGAGGGATAAGTGTGTGGAAGCCGTACTTCAAGTAGCTTGTTGGGAACACAAAGTTTCTTTTCAGTTGCAAACCCTACTCCATACATATATATGGGGATGTACTTGCTCCAACTCGGTTTTACAGTGAAAACTGCAGGATCTTCAAACCGGCACTACGTAACAGAATAAGAAACCAGAGTAATAGTTTCCCTGCAACCCGTTCCCTTTGTGCTAGATGAACGAACGTCTCTCCAGATGCTCAGTTCTGAGAGATAAATGTGTGTGAAAGCCGTCCTTCACCTAGCTTGTTGGGAACACAAAGTTTCTTTTCAGTTGCAAACACCAATTCATACATATATATGTGGAGGTACTAGCTCCAACTCGGTTTTACAGTGAAAACTGCAGGAACGTCAAACCGGCACTAGGAAACAGACTGAGAAACCAGAGTAAAAGTTTCCCCTGCAACCCGTTCCCTTTGTACTAGATGAACGAACGTCTCCCACATGCTCAGTTCTGAGAGATATGTGTGTGTGAAAGCCGTATTTCACATAGCTTCTTGGGAACACAAAGTTTCTTTTAAGTTGCAAACTCCACTCCATACATATATATGGGGAGGTTCTAGCTCCAACTCGATTTTACAGTGAAAACTGCAGGAACTACAAACTGGCACTAGGAAAAAGACTGAGGAAACAGAGTAAAAGTTTCTCCTACAACCCGTTCCTTTTGTGCTAGATGAACGAAAGTCTCTCCACATGCTCAGTTCTGAGAGATAAGTGTGTGTGAAAGCCGTCCTTCACATAGCTTGTTGGGAACATAAAGATTCTTTTCAGTTGCAAACTCCAATCCATACATATATATGGGGAGGTACTAGCTCCAACTCGGTTTTACAGTGAAAACTGCAGGAACTTCAAACCGGCACTAGGAAACAGACTGAGAAACCACAGTAAATGTTTCTTCTGCAACCCGTTCCCTTTGTGCTAGATGAACGAACGTCTCTCCACATGCTCAGTTCTGAGAGATATATGTGTTTGAAAGCCGCACTTCATCTAGCTTGTTGGGAACACAAAGTTTCTTTTCAGTTGCAAACTCCACTCCATACATATATATGGGGAGGTACTAGCTCCAACTCGGTTTTACAGTGAAAACTGCAGGAACTTCAAACCGGCACTAGGAAACAGACTGAGAAACCAGAGTAAAAGTTTCTCCTACAACCCGTTCTATTTGTGTTAGACGAACGAACGTCTCTCCACATGAGCAGTTCTGAGAGATAAGTGTGTGTGAAAGCCGTCCTTACCTAGCTTCTTGGGAACACAAAGTTTCTTTTCAGTTGCAAACTCCACTCCATACATATATATGGGGAGGTACTAGCTCCAACTCGGTTTTACAGTGAAAATTGCAGGAACTTCAAACCGGCACTAGGAAACAGACTGAGAAATCAGAGTAAAAGTTTCTCCTACAACCCGTTCCCTTAGTGCTAGATGAACGAACGTCTCTCCACATGCTCAGTTCTGAGAGATAAGTGTGTGTGAATGCCGTACTTCACCTAACTTGTTGGGAACACAAAGTTTCTTTTCAGTTGCAAACTCCACTCCATACATATATATGGGGTGATACTATCTCCAACTCGGTTTTACAGTGATTCTGCAGGAACTTCAAACCGGCACTAGGAAACAGACTGAGAAACCAGAGTAAAAGTTTCTCCTGCAACCCGTTCCCTTTGAGCTAGATGAACGAAAGTCTCTCCACATGCTCAGTTCTGAGAGATAAGTGTGTGTTTATGCCGTCCTTCACCTAGCTTGTTGGGAACACAAAGTTTCTTTTCAGGTGCAAACTCCACTCCATACATATATATGGGGAGGTACTAGCTCCAACTCGGTTTTACAGTGAAAACTGCAGGAACTTCAAACCGGCACGAGGAAACAGACTGAGATACCAGAGTAAAAGTTTCTCCTGCAACCCGTTCCCTTTGTGCTAGATGAACGAACGTCTCTCCACATCCTCAGTTCTGAGGGATAAGTGTGTGTGAAAGCCGACCTTCACCTAGCTTGTTGGGAACACAAAGTTCCTTTTCAGTTGCAATTTCCACTCCATACATATATATGGGGAGGTACTAGCTCCAACTCGGTTTTACAGTGAAAACTGCAGGAACTTCAAACCGGCACTCGGAAACAGACTGAGAAAACAGAGTAAAAGTTTCTCCTGCAACCCGTTCCCTTTCTGCTAGATGAACGAACGTCTCTCCACATGCTCAGTTCTGGGAGATAAGTGTGTGTGAAACCCGTCCTTCACCTTGATTTTTGGGAACACAAAGATTCTTTTCAGTTGCAAACTCCAATCCAATCATATATATGGGGAGGTACTAGCTCCAACTCGGTTTTACAGTGAAAACTGCAGGAACTTCAAACCGGCACTAGGAAACAGACTGAGAAAACAGAGTAAAAGTTTCTCCTGCAACCCGTTCCCTTTGTGCTAGATGAACGAACGTCTCTCCAGATGCTCAATTCTGAGAGATAATTGTGTGTGAAAGCCGTCCTTCAACTTGATTGTTGGGAACACAAAGATTCTTTTCAGTTGCAAACTCCACTCCATACATATATCTGGGGAGGTACTAGCTCCAACTCGGTTTTACAGTGAAAACTGAAGGAACTTCAAACAGACACTAGGAAACAGACCGAGAAACCTGAGTAAACGTTTCTCCAGCAAACCTTTCCCTTTGTGCTAGATGAAAGAACGTCTCTCCAGATGCTCAGTTCTGAGGGGTTAGTTTGTGTGAAAGCCGTCCTTCCCCTAGCTTGTTGGGAACACAAAGTTTGTTTTCAGTTGCAAACTCCACTCGATACATATATATGGGGAGGTACTAGCTCCAACTAGGTTTTACAGTGAAACTGCAGGAACTTCAATCCGGCACTAGGAAACAGACTGAGAAAACAGAGTAAAAGTTTCCCTACAACCCTTTCCCTTTGTGCTAGATGAACGAATGTCGCTCCACATGCTCAGTTCTGAGAGATAAATGTGTGTGAAAGCCGTCCTTCATCTAGCCTGTTGGGAACACATAGTTTGTTTTCAGTTGCAAACCCCACTCCATACATATATATGGGGAGGTACTAGCTCCAACTCGGTTTTACAGTGAAAACTGCAGGAACTTCAAACAGGCACTAGGAAACAGACTGAGAAACCAGAGTAAAAGTTTCTCCTGCAACCCGTTCCCTTTGTGCTAGATGAACGAACGTCTCTCCACATGCTCAGTTCTGAGAGATAAGTGTGTTTGAAAGCCGTACTTCACCTAGCTTCTAGGGAACACAAAGTTTCTTTTCAGTTAGAAACTCCACTCCATACATATAAATGTGGAGGTATAAGCTCCAACTCGGTTTTACAATGAAAACTGCAGGAACTTCAAAACGGCACTAGGAAACAGACTGAGAAACCAGAGTAAAAGTTTCTCCTGCAACCCCTTCCCTTTATGCTAGATGAACCAACGTCTCACCACATGCTCAGTTCTGAGAGAGAAGTGTGTGTGAAAGCCGTACTTCACCTAGCTTGTTGAGAACAGAAAGTTTCTTTTCAGTTGCAAACTCCACTCCATACATATATATGGGAGGTACTAGCTACAACTCGGTTTTACAGTGAAAACTATAGGAATTTCAAACCGGCACTAGGAAACATACTGGTAAACCAGAGTAAAAGATTCCCCTGCAAACCGTTCCCTTTGTGCTAGATGAACGAACGTCTCTCCACATGCTCAGTTCTGAGAGAAAATTGTGTGTGAAGGCCGTCCTTCACCTATCTTGTTGGGAACACAAAGTTTCTTTTCAGGTGCAAACCCCACTCCATACATATATATGGGGAGGTACTAGCTCCAACTCGGTTTTACAGTGAAAACTGCAGGAAATTCAATCCGGCACTAAGAAACAGCCTGAGAAACCAGAGTAAAAGTTTCTCCTGCAACCCGTTCCCTTTGTGCTAGATGAACGAACGTCTCTCCACATGCTCAGTTCTGAGAGATAATTGTGTGTGAAAGCCGTCCTTCACATAGATTGTTGGGAACACAAACTTTCTTTTCAGTTGCAAACTCCACTCCATACATATATATGGGGAGTTACTATCTCCAACTCGTTTTAACAGTGAAAACTGCAGGAACTTCAAACCGGCACTAGGAAACAGACTGAGTAACCAGAGTAAAAGTTTCTCCTGCAACCCGTTCCCTTTGTGCTAGATGAACGAAAGTCTCTCCACATGCTCAGTTCTGAGAGATAAGTGTGAGTGAAAGCCGTACTTCACTTAGCTTGTTGGGAACACAAAGTTTCTTTTCAGTTACAAACTCCACTCCATACATTTATATGGGGAGGTACAAGCTCCAACTCGGTTTTACAGTGAAAAATGCAGTTACTTCAAACCGGCACTAGGAAACAGACTGAGAAACCAGAGTAAAAGTTTCTCCTGCAACCCGTTCCCTTTGTGCTAGATGAACCAACGTCTCTCCACATGCTCAATTCTGAGAGATAAGTGTGTGTGAAAGCCGTCCTTCAACTAGCTTGTTGGGAACACAAAGTTTCTTTTCAGTTGCAAACTCCACTCCATATATATATATGGGGAGATACTAGCTCCAACTCGGTTTAAAAGTGAAAACTGCAGAAACTTCAATTGGGCAGTAGGAAATAGACTGAGAAACAACTGTAAAGTTTCTCCTGCAATCCGTTCCTTTTGTGCTAGGTGAACGAACATCTTAGAACATGCTGTGTTCTGAGAGAAAATTGTGTGTAATTCTATCCTTCGCGAAGCTTGTTGGGAATGAAATTTTTTTTTTTATTTTCTATCTACACTACATACGTATATATTGGGAGTTACAAGCTCCAACTCGGTTTTACAGTGAAAACTGCAGGAACTTCAAACAGGCACTAGGAAACAGACTGAGAATCGAGAGTAATAGTTTATCCTGCAACCGGTTCCCTTGGTGCTAGATGAACGAACGTCTCTCCACAAGCTCAGTTCTGAGAGATAATTGTGTGTGAAGGCCGTCCTTCACCTATCTTGTTGGGAACACAAAGTTTCTTTTCAGGTGCAAACCCCACTCCATACATATATATGGGGAGGTACTAGCTCCAACTCGGTTTTACAGTGAAAACTGCAGGAACATCATACCGGCACTAGGAAACAGACTGAGAAACCAGAGTAAAATTTCTCCTGCAACCCGTTCCCTTTGTGCTAGACGAACGAACGTCTCTCCACATGCTCAGTTCTGAGGGATATGTGCGTGTGAAAGCCGTCCTTCAGCTAGCTTGTTGGGAACACAAAGTTTCTTTTCAGTTGCAAACCCCACTCCATACATATATATGGGGAGGTACTAGATCCAACTCGGTTTTACAGCGAAAACTGCAGGAACTTCAAACCGGCACTAGGAAACAGACTGAGAATCCAGAGTAAAAGTTTCTCCTGCAACCCGTTCCCTTTGTGCTAGATGAACGAACGTATCTTTAGATGCTCAGTTCTGAGGGATTAGTGTGTGTGAAAGCCGTCCTTCACCTAGCTTGTTGGGAACACAAAGTTTCTTTTCAGTAGCAAACCCCACTCCATACATATTTATGGGGAGGTACTAGCTCCAAGTCGTGTTTACAGTGAAAAATGCAGGATCTTCAAACCGGCACTAGGAAACAGACTGAGAAACCAGAGTAAATGTTTCTACTACAACCCGTTCCCCTTGTGCTAGATGAACGAACGTCTCTCCACATGCTCAGTTCTGAGGGATAAGTGTGTGTTAAAGCCGTCCTTCACCTAGCTTGTTGGGAACACAAAGATTCTTTTCCTTTGCAAACAACACTCCATACATATATATGGGGAGGTACTAGCTCCAACTCGGTTTTACAGTGTAAACTGCAGGAACTTCAAAACGGCACTAGGAAACAGACTGAGATACCAGAGTAAAAGTTTCTCCTAACACCCGTTCCCTTTGTGCTAGATGAACGAACGTCTCTCCACATGCTCAGTTCTGAGGGATTAGTGTGTGTGAAAGCCGTCCTTCACCTAGCTTGTTGGGAACACAAAGTTTCTTTTCAGTTGCAAACTCCACTCCATACATATATATGGGGAAGTACTAGCTCCAACACGGTTTTACAGTGAAAACTGCAGGAACTTCAAACTGGCACTAGGAAACAGACTTAGAAACAGAGTAAAAGTTTCTTCTACAACCCGTTCTTTTTGTGCTAGATGAAAGAACGTATCTCCACATGCTCAGTTCTGAGAGATAAGTGTGAGTGAAAGCCGTCCTTCACTTAGCTTGTTGGGAACACAAAGTTTCTTTTCAGTTACAAACTCCACTCCATACATTTATATGGGGAGGTACAAGCTCCAACTCGGTTTTACAGTGAAAAATGCAGTTACTTCAAACCGGCACTAGGAAACAGACTGAGAAACCAGAGTAAAAGTTTCTCCTGCAACCCGTTCCCTTTGTGCTAGATGAACCAACGTCTCTCCACATGCTCAATTCTGAGAGATAAGTGTGTGTGAAAGCCGTCCTTCAACTAGCTTGTTGGGAACACAAAGTTTCTTTTCAGTTGCAAACTCCACTCCATATATATATATGGGGAGATACTAGCTCCAACTCGGTTTAAAAGTGAAAACTGCAGAAACTTCAATTGGGCAGTAGGAAATAGACTGAGAAACAACTGTAAAGTTTCTCCTGCAATCCGTTCCTTTTGTGCTAGGTGAACGAACATCTTAGAACATGCTGTGTTCTGAGAGAAAATTGTGTGTAATTCTATCCCTCGCGAACCTTGTTGGGAATGCAATTTTTTTTTTATTTTCTATCTACACTACATACGTATATATTGGGAGTTACAAGCTCCAACTCGGTTTTACAGTGAAAACTGCAGGAACTTCAAACAGGAACTAGGAAACAGACTGAGAATCGAGAGTAATAGTTTATCCTGCAACCGGTTCCCTTGGTGCTAGATGAACGAACGTCTCTCCACATGCTCAGTTCTGAGAGATAATTGTGTGTGAAGGCCGTCCTTCACCTATCTTGTTGGGAACACAAAGTTTCTTTTCAGGTGCAAACCCCACTCCATACATATATATGGGGAGGTACTAGCTCCAACTCGGTTTTACAGTGAAAACTGCAGGAACATCATACCGGCACTAGGAAACAGACTGAGAAACCAGAGTAAAATTTCTCCTGCAACCCGTTCCCTTTGTGCTAGACGAACGAACGTCTCTCCACATGCTCAGTTCTGAGGGATATGTGCGTGTGAAAGCCGTCCTTCAGCTAGCTTGTTGGGAACACAAAGTTTCTTTTCAGTTGCAAACCCCACTCCATACATATATATGGGGAGGTACTAGATCCAACTCGGTTTTACAGCGAAAACTGCAGGAACTTCAAACCGGCACTAGGAAACAGACTGAGAATCCAGAGTACAAGTTTCTCCTGCAACCCGTTCCCTTTGTGCTAGATGAACGAACGTATCTTTAGATGCTCAGTTCTGAGGGATTAGTGTGTGTGAAAGCCGTCCTTAACCTAGCTTGTTGGGAACACAAAGTTTCTTTTCAGTAGCAAACCCCACTCCATACATATTTATGGGGAGGTACTAGCTCCAACTCGTGTTTACAGTGAAAAATGCAGGATCTTCAAACCGGCACTAGGAAACAGACTGAGAAACCAGAGTAAATGTTTCTACTACAACCCGTTCCCCTTGTGCTAGATGAACGAACGTCTCTCCACATGCTCAGTTCTGAGGGATAAGTGTGTGTTAAAGCCGTCCTTCACCTAGCTTGTTGGGAACACAAAGATTCTTTTCCTTTGCAAACAACACTCCATACATATATATGGGGAGGTACTAGCTCCAACTCGGTTTTACAGTGTAAACTGCAGGAACTTCAAAACGGCACTAGGAAACAGACTGAGATACCAGAGTAAAAGTTTCTCCTAACACCCGTTCCCTTTGTGCTAGATGAACGAACGTCTCTCCACATGCTCAGTTCTGAGGGATTAGTGAGTGTGAAAGCCGTCCTTCACCTAGCTTGTTGGGAACACAAAGTTTCTTTTCAGTTGCAAACTCCACTCCATACATATATATGGGGAAGTACTAGCTCCAACACGGTTTTACAGTGAAAACTGCAGGAACTTCAAACTGGCACTAGGAAACAGACTAAGAAACAGAGTAAAAGTTTCTCCTACAACCCGTTCTTTTTCTGCTAGATGAAAGAACGTATCTTCACATGCTCAGTTCTGAGAGATATGTGTGTGTGAAAGCCGTCCTTCACCAGGCTTCTTGGGAACACAAAGTTTCTTTTCAGTTGCAAACTCCACTCCATACATATATATGGGGAGGTACTAGCTCCAACTCGGGTTTACAGTGAAAACTGCAGGATCTTCAAACCGGCACTAGGAAACAGACTGAGAAACCAGAGTAAATGTTTCTCCTACAACCCGTTCCCTTTGTGCTAGTTGAACGAAAGTCTCTCCAGATGCTCAGTTCTGAGAGATAAGTGTGTGTGAAAGCCGTCCTTCACCTAGCTTGTTGGGAACACAAAGTTTCTTTTCAGTTGCAAACTCCACTCCATACATATATATGGGGAGGTACTAGCTCCAACTCGGTTTTACAGTGAAAACTGCAGGATCTTCAAACCGGCACTAGGAAACAGACTGAGAAACCAGAGTAAATGTTTCTCCTACAACCCGTTCTTTGTGCTAGATGAACGAAAGTCTCTCCACATGCTCAGTTCAGAGGGATAAGTGTGTGTGAAAGCCGTCCTTCACATAGCTTGTTGGGAACACAAAGTTTCTTTTCAGTTGCAAACTCCATTCCATACATATATATGGGGAGGTACTAGCTTCAACTCGGTTTAACAGTGAAAACTGCAGGAACTTCAAACCGGCACTAGGAAACAGACTGTGAAACCAGAGTAAAAGTTTCCCCTGCAACCCGTTCCCTTTTTGCTAGATGAACGAAAGTCTCTCCAGATGCTCAGTTCTGAGGGATTAGTGTGTGTGAAAGCCGTATTTCACCTAGCTTCTTCGGAACACAAAGTTTCTTTTAAGCTGCAAACTCCACTCCATACATATATATGGGGAGGTACTAGCTCCAACTCGATTTTACAGTGAAAACTGCAGGAACTTCAAACCGGCACTAGGAAACAGACTGAGAAACCAGAGTAAATGTTTCTCCTACAACCCGTTCCCTTTGTGCTAGATGAACGAACGTCTCTCCACATGCTCAGTTCTGAGGGATAAGTGTGTGTTAAAGCCGTCCTTCACCTAGCTTGTTGGGAACACAAAGTTTCTTTTCCTTTGCAAACAACACTCCCTACATATATATGGGGAGGTACTAGCTCCAACTCGGTTTTACAGTGTAAACTGCAGGAACTTCAAAACGGCACTAGGAAACAGACTGAGATACCAGAGTAAAAGTTTCTCCTAACACCCGTTCCCTTTTTGCTAGATGAACGAACGTCTCTCTAGATGCTCAGATCTGAGGGATTAGTGTGTGTGAAAGCCGTCCTTCACCTAGCTTGTTGGGAACACAAAGTTTCTTTTCAGTTGCAAACTCCACTCCATACATATATATGGGTAGGTACTAGCTCCAACTCGGTTTTACAGTGAAAACTGCAGGATCTTCAAACCGGCACTAGGAAACAGACTGAGAAACCAGAGTAAATGTTTCTCCTACAACCCGTTCCCTTTGTGCTAGATGAACGAACGTCTCTCCATATGCTCAGTTCTGAGGGATAAGTGTGTGTGAAAGCCGTCCTTCAAATAGCTTGTTGGGAACACAAAGTTTCTTTTCAGTTGCAAACTCCATTCCATACATATATATGGGGAGGTACTAGCTTCAACTCGGTTTAACAGTGAAAACTGCAGGAACGTCAAACCGGCACTAGGAAACATACTGAGAAACCAGAGTAAAAGTTTCTCCTGCAACCCGTTCCCTTTTTGCTAGATGAACGAAAGTCTCTCCAGATGCTCAGTTCTGAGGGATTAGTGTGTGTGGAAGCCGTATTTCACTTAGCTTCTTCGGAACACAAAGTTTCTTTTAAGTTGCAAACTCCACTCCATACATATATATGGGGAGGTTCTAGCTCCAACTCGATTTTACAGTGAAAACTGCAGGAACTTCAAACTGGCACTAGGAAAAAGACTGAGAAAACAGAGTTAAAGATTCCCCTACAACCCGTTCTTTTTTTGCTAGATGAACGAACGTCTCTCCACATGCTCAGTTCTGAGGGATAAGTGTGTGTGAAAGCCGTCCTTCACCTAGCTTGTTGGGAACACAAAGATTCTTTTCAGTTGCAAACTCCAATCCATACATATATATGGGGAGGTACAAGCTCCAACTCGGTTTTACAGTGAAAACTGCAGGAACTTCAAACCGGCACTAGGAAACAGACTGAGAAACCAGAGTAAAAGTTTCTCCTGCAACCCGTTCAATTTGTGCTAGATGAACGAACGTCTCTAAACATGCTCAGTTCTGGGAGATAAGAGTGTGTGAAAGCCGTCCTTCACATAGCTTGTTGGGAACACAAAGTTTCTTTTCAGTTGCAAACTCCACTCCATACATATATATGGGGAGGTACTAGCTCCAACTCGATTTTACAGTGAAAACTGCAGGAACTTCAAACTGGCACTAGGAAAAAGACTGAGAAAACAGAGTAAAAGTTTCTCCTACAACCCGTTCCTTTTGTTCTAGATGAACGAATGTCTCTCCACATGCTCAGTTCTGAGGGATAAGTGTGTGTAAAAGCCGTCCTTCACCTAGCTTGTTGGGAACACAAAGTTTCTTTTCCTTTGCAAACCCCACTCCATACATATATATGGGGAGGTACTAGCTCCAACTCGGTTTTACAGTGTAAATTGCAGGAACTTCAAAACGGCACTAGGAAACAGACTGATATACCAGAGTAAAAGTTTCTCCTAACACCCGTTCAGTTTGTGCTAGATGAACGAACGTCTCTCCACATGCTCAGTTCTGAGAGATAAGTGTGTGTGAAAGCCGTCCTTCACCTAGCTTGTTGGGAACACAAAGATTCTTTTCAGTTGAAAACTCCAATCCATACATATATATGGGGAGGTACTAGCTCCAACTCGGTTTTACAGTGAAAACTGCAGGAACTTCAAACCGGCACTAGGAAACAGACTGAGAAACCACAGTAAAAGTTTCTCCTGCAACCCGTTCACTTTGTGCTAGATGAACGAACGTCTATCCACATGCGCAGTTCTGGGAGATAAGAGTGTGTGAAAGCCGTCCTTCACCTAGCTTGTTGGTAACACAAAGTTTGTTTTCAGTTGCAAACTCCACTCGATACATATATATGGGGAGGTACTAGCTCCAACTAGGTTTTACAGTGAAAACTGCTGGAACTTCAAACAGGCACTAGGAAACAGACTGAGAATCCAGAGTAAAAGTTTCTCCTAACACCCGTTCCATTTGTGCTAGATGAACGAACGTTTCTCCACATGCTCAGTTCTGAGAGATATCTGTGTTTGAAAGCCGCACTTCACCTAGCTTGTTGGGAACACAAAGTTTCTTTTCAGTTGCAAACTCCACTCCATACATATATATGGGGAGGTACTAGCTCCAACTCGGTTTTACAGTGAAAACTGCAGGAACTTCAAACCGGCACTAGGAAACAGGCTGAGAAACCAGAGTAAAAGTTTCTCCTACAACCCGTTCTATTTGTGCTAGACGAACGAACGTCTCTCCACATGCGCAGTTCTGAGAGATAAGTGTGTGTGAAAGCCGTCCTTCACCTAGCTTGTTGGGAACACAAAGATTCTTTTCAGTTGCAAACTCCAATCCATACATATATATGGGGAGGTACAAGCTCCAACTCGGTTTTACAGTGAAAACTGCAGTAACTTCAAACCGGCACTAGGAAAAAGACTGAGAAACCAGAGTAAATGTTTCTCCTGCAACCCGTTTAATTTGTGCTAGATGAACGAACGTCTCTCCACATGCTCAGTTCTGGGAGATAAGAGGGTGTGAAAGCCGTCCTTCACCTAGCTTGTTGGGAACACAAAGTTTCTTTTCAGTAGCAAACCCCACTCCATACATATTTATGGGGAGGTACTAGCTCCAACTCGTGTTTACAGTGAAAAATGCAGGATCTTCAAACCGGCACTAGGAAACAGACTGAGAAACCAGAGTAAATGTTTCTCCAACAACCCGTTCCCTTTGTGTTAGATGAACGAACGTCTCTCCAGATGATCAGTTCTGAGAGATAAGTGTGTGTGAAAGCCGTCCTTCACCTATCTTGTTGGGAGCAGAAAGTTTCTTTTCAGTTGCAAACTCCACTCCATACATATATATGGGGAGGTACTAGCTCCAACTCGGTTTTACAGTGAAAACTGCAGGATCTTCAAACCGGCACTAGGAAACAGACTGAGAAACCAGAGTAAATGTTTCTCCTGCAACCCGTTCAATTTGTGCTAGATGAACGAACGTCTCTCCACATGCTCAGTTCTGGGAGATAAGAGTGTGTGAAAGCCGTCCTTCACATAGCTTGTTGGGAACACAAAGTTTGTTTTCAGTTGCAAACTCCACTCGATACATATATATGGGGAGGTACTAGCTCCAACTAGGTTTAAAGTGAAAACTGCAGGAACATCAAACCGGCACTAGTAAACAGACTGAGAAACCAGAGTAAAAGTTTCTCCTAACACTCGTTCCCTTTGTGCTAGATGAACGAACGTCTCCCCACATGCTCAGTTCTGAGGGATAAATGTGTGTGAAAGCCGTCCTTAACCTAGCTTTTTGGGAACACAAAGTTTCTTTTCAGTTGCAAACTCCACTCCATACATATATATGGGGAGGTACTAGCTTCAACTCGGTTTAACAGTGAAAACTGCAGGAACTTCAAACCGGCACTAGGAAACAGACTGAGAAACCAGAGTAAAAGTTTCTCCTGCAACCCGTTCCCTTTGTGCTAGATGAACGAACGTCTCTCCAGATGCTCAGTTCTGACGGATTAGTGTGTGTGAAAGCCGTATTTCACCTAGCTTCTTGGGAACACAAAGTTTCTTTTAAGTTGCAATCTCCACTCCATACATATATATGGGGAGGTTCTAGCTCAGACTCGATTTTACAGTGAAAACTGCAGGAACTTCAAACTGGCACTAGGAAAAAGACTGAGAAAACAGAGTAAAAGTTCCTCCTACAACCCGTTCCTTTTGTTCTAGATGAACGAAAGTCTCTCCACATGCTCAGTTCTGAGGGATAAGTGTGTGTAAAAGCCGTCCTTCACCTAGCTTGTTGGGAACACAAAGTTTCTTTTCCTTTGCAAACCCCACTCCATACATATATATGGGGAGGTACTAGCTCCAACTCGGTTTTACAGTGTAAATTGCAGGAACTTCAAAACGGCACTAGGAAACAGACTGATATACCAGAGTAAAAGTTTCTCCTAACACCCGTTCAGTTTGTGCTAGATGAACGAACGTCTCTCCACATGCTCAGTTCTGAGAGATAAGTGTGTGTGAAAGCCGTCCTTCACCTAGCTTGTTGGAACACAAAGATTCTTTTCAGTTGAAAACTCCAATCCATACATATATATGGGGAGGTACTAGCTCCAACTCGGTTTTACAGTGAAAACTGCAGGAACTTCAAACCGGCACTAGGAAACAGACTGAGAAACCACAGTAAAAGTTTCTCCTGCAACCCGTTCACTTTGTGCTAGATGAACGAACGTCTATCCACATGCGCAGTTCTGGGAGATAAGAGTGTGTGAAAGCCGTCCTTCACCTAGCTTGTTGGTAACACAAAGTTTGTTTTCAGTTGCAAACTCCACTCGATACATATATATGGGGAGGTACTAGCTCCAACTAGGTTTTACAGTGAAAACTGCTGGAACTTCAAACAGGCACTAGGAAACAGACTGAGAATCCAGAGTAAAAGTTTCTCCTAACACCCGTTCCATTTGTGCTAGATGAACGAACGTTTCTCCACATGCTCAGTTCTGAGAGATATCTGTGTTTGAAAGCCGCACTTCACCTAGCTTGTTGGGAACACAAAGTTTCTTTTCAGTTGCAAACTCCACTCCATACATATATATGGGGAGGTACTAGCTCCAACTCGGTTTTACAGTGAAAACTGCAGGAACTTCAAACCGGCACTAGGAAACAGGCTGAGAAACCAGAGTAAAAGTTTCTCCTACAACCCGTTCTATTTGTGCTAGACGAACGAACGTCTCTCCACATGCGCAGTTCTGAGAGATAAGTGTGTGTGAAAGCCGTCCTTCACCTAGCTTGTTGGGAACACAAAGATTCTTTTCAGTTGCAAACTCCAATCCATACATATATATGGGGAGGTACAAGCTCCAACTCGGTTTTACAGTGAAAACTGCAGTAACTTCAAACCGGCACTAGGAAAAAGACTGAGAAACCAGAGTAAAAGTTTCTCCTGCAACCCGTTTAATTTGTGCTAGATGAACGAACGTCTCTCCACATGCTCAGTTCTGGGAGATAAGAGGGTGTGAAAGCCGTCCTTCACCTAGCTTGTTGGGAACACAAAGTTTCTTTTCAGTAGCAAACCCCACTCCATACATATTTATGGGGAGGTACTAGCTCCAACTCGTGTTTACAGTGAAAAATGCAGGATCTTCAAACCGGCACTAGGAAACAGACTGAGAAACCAGAGTAAATGTTTCTCCAACAACCCGTTCCCTTTGTGTTAGATGAACGAACGTCTCTCCAGATGATCAGTTCTGAGAGATAAGTGTGTGTGAAAGCCGTCCTTCACCTATCTTGTTGGGAGCACAAAGTTTCTTTTCAGTTGCAAACTCCACTCCATACATATATATGGGGAGGTTCTAGCTCCAACTCGGTTTTACAGTGAAAACTGCAGGATCTTCAAACCGGCACTAGGAAACAGACTGAGAAACCAGAGTAAATGTTTCTCCTACAACCCGTTCCCTTTGTGCTAGATGAACGAACGTCTCTCCACATGCTCAGTTCTGAGGGATAAGTGTGTGTTAAAGCCGTCCTTCACCTAGCTTGTTGGGAACACAAAGTTTCTTTTCCTTTGCAAAAAACACTCCATACATATATATGGGGAGGTACTAGCTCCAACTCGGTTTTACAGTGTAAACTGCAGGAACTTCAAAACGGCACTAGGAAACAGACTGAGATACCAGAGTAAAAGTTTCTCCTAACACCCGTTCCCTTTTTGCTAGATGAACGAACGTCTCTCTAGATGCTCACTTCTGAGGGATTAGTGTGTGTGAAAGCCGTCCTTCACCTAGCTTGTTGGGAACACAAAGTTTCTTTTCAGTTGCAAACTCCACTCCATACATATATATGGGGAGGTACTAGCTCCAACTCGGTTTTACAGTGAAAACTGCAGGATCTTCAAACCGGCACTAGGAAACAGACTGAGAAACCAGAGTAAATGTTTCTCCTACAACCCGTTCCCTTTGTGCTAGATGAACGAACGTCTCTCCACATGCTCAGTTCTGAGGGATAAGTGTGTGTGAAAGCCGTCCTTCACATAGCTTGTTGGGAACACAAAGTTTCTTTTCAGTTGCAAACTCCATTCCATACATATATATGGGGAGGTACAAGCTCCAACTCGGTTTTACAGTGAAAACTGCAGGAACTTCAAACCGGCACTAGGAAAAAGACTGAGAAAGCAGAGTAAAAGTTTCTCCTGCAACCCGTTCAATTTGTGCAAGATGAACGAACGTATCTCCACATGCTCAGTTCTGGGAGATAAGAGTGTGTGAAAGCCGTCCTTCACCTAGCTTGTTGGGAACACAAAGTTTGTTTTCAGTTGCAAACTCCACTCGATACATATATATGGGGAGGTACTAGCTCCAACTAGGTTTTACAGTGAAAACTGCAGGAACTTCAAACAGGCACTAGGAAACAGACTGAGAATCCAGAGTAAAAGTTTCTCCTAACACCCGTTCCCTTTATGCTAGATGAACGAACGTCTCTCCACATGCTCAGTTCTGAGAGATATGTGTGTTTGAAAGCCGCACTTCACCTAGCTTGTTGGGAACACAAAGTTTCTTTTCAGTTGCAAACTCCACTCCATACATATATATGGGGAGGTACTAGCTCCAACTCGGTTTTACAGTGAAAACTGCAGGAACTTCAAACCGGCACTAGTAAGCAGACTGAGAAACCAGAGTAAAAGTTTCTCCTGCAACCCGTTCCCTTTGTGCTAGATGAACGAACGTCTCCCCACATGCTCAGTTCTGAGGGATAAATGTGTGTGAAAGCCGTATTTCACCTAGCTTCTTGGGAACACAAAGTTTCTTTTAAGTTGCAAACTCCACTCCATACATATATATGGGGAGGTTCTAGCTCCAACTCGATTTTACAGTGAAAACTGCAGGAACTTCAAACTGGCACTAGGAAAAAGACTGAGAAAACAGAGTAAAAGTTTCTCCTACAACCCGTTCCTTTTGTTCTAGATGAACGAATGTCTCTCTACATGCTCAGTTCTGAGGGATAAGTGTGTGTAAAAGCCGTCCTTCACCTAGCTTGTTGGGAACACAAAGTTTCTTTTCCTTTGCAAACCCCAATCCATACATATATATGGGGAGGTACTGGCTCCAACTCGGTTTTACAGTGTAAATTGCAGGAACTTCAAAACGGCACTAGGAAACAGACTGATATACCAGGGTAAAACTTTCTCCTAACACCCGTTCAGTTTGTGCTAGATGAAATAACGTCTCTCCACATGCTCAGTTCTGAGAGATAAGTGTGTGTGAAAGCCGTCCTTCACCTAGCTTGTTGGGAACACAAAGATTCTTTTCAGTTGCAAACTCCAATCCATACATATATATGGGGAGGTACTAGCTCCAACTCGGTTTTACAGTGAAAACTGCAGGAACTTCAAACCGGCACTAGGAAACAGACTGAGAAACCAGAGTAAATGTTTCTCCTACAACCCGATCCCTTTGTGCTAGATGAACGAACGTCTCTCCACATGCTCAGTTCTGAGGGATAAGTGTGTGTTAAAGCCGTCCTTCACCTAGCTTGTTGGGAACACAAAGTTTCTTTTCCTTTGCTAACAACACTCCATACATATATATGGGGAGGTACTAGCTCCAACTCGGTTTTACAGTGTAAACTGCAGGAACTTCAAAACGGCACTAGGAAACAGACTGAGATACCAGAGTAAAAGTTTCTCCTATCACCCGTTCCCTTTTTGCTAGATGAACGAACGTCTCTCTAGATACTCAGTTCTGAGGGATTAGTGTGTGTGAAAGCCGTCCTTCACCTAGCTTGTTGGGAACACAAAGTTTCTTTTCAGTTGCAAACTCCACTCCATACATATATATGGGGAGTTACTAGCTCCAACTCGGTTTTACAGTGAAAACTGCAGGATCTTCAAACCGGCACTAGGAAACAGACTGAGAAACCAGAGTAATTGTTTCTCCTACAACCCGTTCCCTTTGTGCTAGATGAACGAACGTCTCTCCAGATGCTCAGTTCTGAGGGATTAGTGTGTGTGAAAGCCTTATTTCACCTAGCTTCTTCGGAACACAAAGTTTCTTTTAAGTTGCAAACTCCACTCCATACATACATATGGGGAGGTTCTAGCTCCAACTCGATTTTACAGTGAAAACTGCAGGAACTTCAAACTGGCACTAGGAAAAAGACTGAGAAAACAGAGTAAAAGTTTCCCCTACAACCCGTTCCTTTTTTGCTAGTGAACGAACGTCTCTCCACATGCTCAGTTCTGAGGGATAAGTGTGTGTGAAAGCCGTCCTTCACCTAGCTTGTTGGGAACACAAAGATTCTTTTCAGTTGCAAACTCCAATCCATACATATATATGGGGAGATACAAGCTCCAACTCGGTTTTACAGTGAAAACTGCAGGAACTTCAAACCGGCACTAGGAAACAGACTGAGAAACCAGAGTAAAAGTTTCTCCTGCAACCCGTTCAATTTGTGCAAGATGAACGAACGTCTCTCCACATGCTCAGTTCTGGGAGATAAGAGTGTGTGAAAGCCGTCCTTCACCTAGCTTGTTGGGAACACAAAGTTTGTTTTCAGTTGCAAACTCCACTCGATACATATATATGGGGAGGTACTAGCTCCAACTAGGTTTTACAGTGAAAACTGCAGGAACTTCAAACAGGCACTAGTAAACAGACTGAGAAACCAGAGTAAAAGTTCCTCCTAACACCCGTTCCCTTTGTGCTAGATGAACGAACGTCTCCCCACATGCTCAGTTCTGAGGGATAAATGTGTGTGAAAGCCGTCCTTAACCTAGCTTGTTGGGAACACAAAGTTTCTTTTCAGTTGCAAACTCCACTCCATACATATATATGGGGAGGTACTAGCTTCAACTCGGTTTAACAGTGAAAACTGCAGGAACTTCAAACCGGCACTAGGAAACAGACTGAGAAACCAGAGTAAAAGTTTCTCCTAACACCCGTTCCCTTTGTGCTAGATGAACGAACGTCTCTCCAGATGCTCATTTCTGAGGGATTAGTGTGTGTGAAAGCCGTATTTCACCTAGCTTCTTGGGAACACAAAGTTTCTTTTAAGTTGCAAACTCCACTCCATACATATATATGGGGAGGTTCTAGCTCCAACTCGATTTTACAGTGAAAACTGCAGGAACTTCAAACTGGCACTAGGAAAAAGACTGAGAAAACAGAGTAAAAGTTTCTCCTACAAACCGTTCCTTTTGTTCTAGATGAACGAATGTCTCTCCACATGCTCAGTTCTGAGGGATAAGTGTGTGTGAAAGCCGTCCTTCACCTAGCTTGTTGGGAACACAAAGTTTCTTTTCCTTTGCAAACCCCACTCCATACATATATATGGGGAGGTACTAGCTCCAACTCGGTTTTACAGTGTAAATTGCAGGAACTTCAAAACGGCACTAGGAAACAGACTGATATACCAGAGTAAAAATTTCTCCTAACACCCGTTCAGTTTGTGCTAGATGAACGAACGTCTCTCCACATGCTCAGTTCTGAGAGATAAGTGTGTGTGAAAGCCGTCCTTCACCTAGCTTGTTGGGAACACAAAGATTCTTTTCAGTTGCAAACTCCAATCCATACATATATATGGGGAGGTACTAGCTCCAACTAGATTTTACAGTGAAAACTGCAGGAACTTCAAACCGGCACTAGGAAACAGACTGAGAAACCACAGTAAAAGTTTCTCCTGCAACCCGTTCACTTTGTGCTAGATGAACGAACGTCTATCCACATGCGCAGTTCTGGGAGATAAGAGTGTGTGAAAGCCGTCCTTCACCTAGCTTGTTGGGAACACAAAGTTTGTTTTCAGTTGCAAACTCCACTCGATACATATATATGGGGAGGTACTAGCTCCAACTAGGTTTTACAGTGAAAACTGCTGGAACTTCAAACACGCACTAGGAAACAGACTGAGAATCCAGAGTAAAAGATTCTCCTAACACCCGTTCCATTTGTGCTAGATGAACGAACGTTTCTCCACATGCTCAGTTCTGAGAGATATCTGTGTTTGAAAGCCGCACTTCACCTAGCTTGTTGGGAACACAAAGTTTCTTTTCAGTTGCAAACTCCACTCCATACATATATATGGGGAGGTACTAGCTCCAACTCGGTTTTACAGTGAAAACTGCAGGAACTTCAAACCGGCACTAGGAAACAGACTGAGAAACCAGAGTAAAAGTTTCTCCTACAACCCGTTCTATTTGTGCTAGACGAACGAACGTCTCTCCACATGCGCAGTTCTGAGAGATAAGTGTGTGTGAAAGCCGTCCTTCACCTAGCTTGTTGGGAACACAAAGATTCTTTTCAGTTGCAAACTCCAATCCATACATATATATGGGGAGGTACAAGCTCCAACTCGGTTTTACAGTGAAAACTGCAGGAAATTCAAACCGGCACTAGGAAAAAGACTGAGAAACCAGAGTAAAAGTTTCTCCTGCAACCCGTTTAATTTGTGCTAGATGAACGAACGTCTCTCCACATGCTCAGTTCTGGGAGATAAGAGGGTGTGAAAGCCGTCCTTCACCTAGCTTGTTGGTAACACAAAGTTTCTTTTCAGTAGCAAACCCCACTCCATACATATTTATGGGGAGGTACTAGCTCCAAATCGTGTTTACAGTGAAAAATGCAGGATCTTCAAACCGGCACTAGGAAACAGACTGAGAAACCAGAGTAAATGTTTCTCCAACAACCCGTTCCCTTTGTGTTAGATGAACGAACGTCTCTCCAGATGATCAGTTCTGAGAGATAAGTGTGTGTGAAAGCCGTCCTTCACCTATCTTGTTGGGAGCACAAAGTTTCTTTTCAGTTGCAAACTCCACTCCATACATATATATGGGGAGGTTCTAGCTCCAACTCGGTTTTACAGTGAAAACTGCAGGATCTTCAAACCGGCACTAGGAAACAGACTCAGAAACCAGAGTAAATGTTTCTCCTACAACCCGATCCCTTTGTGCTAGATGAACGAACGTCTCTCCACATGCTCAGTTCTGAGGGATAAGTGTGTGTTAAAGCCGTCCTTCACCTAGCTTGTTGGGAACACAAAGTTTCTTTTCCTTTGCAAAAAACACTCCATACATATATATGGGGAGGTACTAGCTCCAACTCGGTTTTACAGTGTAAACTGCAGGAACTTCAAAACGGCACTAGGAAACAAACTGAGATACCAGAGTAAAAGTTTCTCCTAACATCCGTTCCCTTTTTGCTAGATGAACGAACGTCTCTCTAGATGCTCACTTCTGAGGGATTAGTGTGTGTGAAAGCCGTCCTTCACCTAGCTTGTTGGGAACACAAAGTTTCTTTTCAGTTGCAAACTCCACTCCATACATATATATGGGGAGGTACTAGCTCCAACTCGGTTTTACAGTGAAAACTGCAGGATCTTCAAACCGGCACTAGGAAACAGACTGAGAAACCAGAGTAAAAGTTTCTCCTGCAACCCGTTCCCATTTTGCTAGATGAACGAAAGTCTCTCCAGATGCTCAGTTCTGAGGGATTAGTGTGTGTGAAAGCCTTATTTCACCTAGCGTCTTCGGAACACAAAGTTTCTTTTAAGTTGCAAACTCCACTCCATACATATATATGGGTGGTTCTAGCTCCAACTCGATTTTACAGTGAAAACTGCAGGTACTTCAAACTGGCACTAGGAAAAAGACTGAGAAAACAGAGTAAAATTTCCCCTACAACCCGTTCCTTTTGTGCTAGATGAACGAACGTCTCTCCACAAGCTCAATTCTGAGGGATAAGTGTGTGTGAAAGCCGTCCTTCACCTAGCTTGTTGGGAACACAAAGATTCTTTTCAGTTGCAAACTCCAATCCATACATATATATGGGGCGGTACAAGCTCCAAATCGGTTTTACAGTGAAAACTGCAGGAACTTCAAACCGGCACTAGGAAAAAGACTGAGAAAGCAGAATAAAAGTTTCTCCTGCAACCCGTTCAATTTGTGCAAGATGAACGAACGTATCTCCACATGCTCAGTTCTGGGAGATAAGAGTGTGTGAAAGCCGTCCTTCACCTAGCTTGTTGGGAACACAAAGTTTGTTTTCAGTTGCAAACTCCACTCGATACATATATATGGGGAGGTACTTGCTCCAACTAGGTTTTACAGTGAAAACTGCAGGAACTTCAAACAGGCACTAGGAAACAGACTGAGAATCCAGAGTAAAAGTTTCTCCTAACACCCGTTCCCTTTGTGCTAGATGAACGAACGTCTCTCCACATGCTCAGTTCTGAGAGATATGTGTGTTTGAAAGCCGCACTTCACCTAGCTTGTTGGGAACACAAAGTTTCTTTTCAGTTGCAAACTCCACTCCATACATATATATGGGGAGGTACTAGCACCAACTCGGTTTTACAGTGAAAACTGCAGGAACTTCAAACCGGCACTAGTAAGCAGACTGAGAAACCAGAGTAAAAGTTTCTCCTAACACCCGTTCCCTTTGTGCTAGATGAACGAACGTCTCCCCACATGCTCAGTTCTGAGGGATAAATGTGTGTGAAAGCCGTATTTCACCTAGCTTCTTGGGAACACAAAGTTTCTTTTAAGTTGCAAACTCCACTCCATACATATATATGGGGAGGTTCTAGCTCCAACTCGATTTTACAGTGAAAACTGCAGGAACTTCAAACTGGCACTAGGAAAAAGACTGAGAAAACACAGTAAAAGTTTCTCCTACAACCCGTTCCTTTTGTTCTAGATGAACGAATGTCTCTCCACATGCTCAGTTCTGAGGGATAAGTGTGTGTAAAAGCCGTCCTTCACCTAGCTTGTTGGGAACACAAAGTTTCTTTTCCTTTGCAAACCCCAATCCATACATATATATGGGGAGGTACTGGCTCCAACTCGGTTTTACAGTGTAAATTGCAGGAACTTCAAAACGGCACTAGGAAACAGACTGATATACCAGGGTAAAAGTTTCCCCTAACACCCGTTCAGTTTGTGCTAGATGAAAGAACGTCTCTCCACATGCTCAGTTCTGAGAGATAAGTGTGTGTGAAAGCCGTCCTTCACCTAGCTTGTTGGGAACACAAAGATTCTTTTCAGTTGCAAACTCCAATCCATACATATATATGGGGAGGTACTAGCTCCAACTCGGTTTTACAGTGAAAACTGCAGGAACTTCAAACCGGCACTAGGAAACAGACTGAGAAACCAGAGTAAATGTTTCTCCTACACCCGTTCCCTTTGTGCTAGATGAACGAACGTCTCTCCACATGCTCAGTTCTGAGGGATAAGTGTGTGTTAAAGCCGTCCTTCACCTAGCTTGTTGGGAACACAAAGTTTCTTTTCCTTTGCAAACAACACTCCATACATATATATGGGGAGGTACTAGCTCCAACTCGGTTTTACAGTGTAAACTGCAGGAACTTCAAAACGGCACTAGGAAACAGACTGAGATACCAGAGTAAAAGTTTCTCCTATCACCCGTTCCCTTTTTGCTAGATGAACGAACGTCTCTCTAGATACTCAGTTCTGAGGGATTAGTGTGTGTGAAAGCCGTCCTTCACCTAGCTTGTTGGGAACACAAAGTTTCTTTTCAGTTGCAAACTCCACTCCATACATATATATGGGGAGGTACTAGCTCCAACTCGGTTTTACAGTGAAAACTGCAGGATCTTCAAACCGGCACTAGGAAACAGACTGAGAAACCAGAGTAAATGTTTCTCCTACAACCCGTTCCCTTTGTGCTAGATGAACGAACGTCTCTCCAGATGCTCAGTTCTGAGGGATTAGTGTGTGTGAAAGCC
This sequence comes from Camelus dromedarius, assembly GCF_036321535.1. Lineage (NCBI taxonomy): Eukaryota > Metazoa > Chordata > Mammalia > Artiodactyla > Camelidae > Camelus > Camelus dromedarius. The sequence continues at coordinate 826,545 of NC_087470.1, read as the reverse complement.
TTATTTCACCTAGCTTCTTCGGAACACAAAGTTTCTTTTAAGTTGCAAACTCCACTCCATACATACATATGGGGAGGTTCTAGCTCCAACTCGATTTTACAGTGAAAACTGCAGGAACTTCAAACTGGCACTAGGAAAAAGACTGAGAAAACAGAGTAAAAGTTTCCCCTACAACCCGTTCCTTTTTTGCTAGATGAACGAACGTCTCTCCACATGCTCAGTTCTGAGGGATAAGTGTGTGTGAAAGCCGTCCTTCACCTAGCTTGTTGGGAACACAAAGATTCTTTTCAGTTGCAAACTCCAATCCATACATATATATGGGGAGATACAAGCTCCAACTCGGTTTTACAGTGAAAACTGCAGGAACTTCAAACCGGCACTAGGAAACAGACTGAGAAACCAGAGTAAAAGTTTCTCCTGCAACCCGTTCAATTTGTGCAAGATGAACGAACGTCTCTCCACATGCTCAGTTCTGGAGGATAAGAGTGTGTGAAAGCCGTCCTTCACCTAGCTTGTTGGGAACACAAAGTTTGTTTTCAGTTGCAAACTCCACTCGATACATATATATGGGGAGGTACTAGCTCCAACTAGGTTTTACAGTGAAAACTGCAGTAACTTCAAACAGGCACTAGGAAACAGACTGAGAATCCAGAGTAAAAGTTTCTCCTAACACCCGTTCCCTTTGTGCTAGATGAACGAACGTCTCTCCACATGCTCAGTTCTGAGAGATATGTGTGTTTGAAAGCCGCAATTCACCTAGCTTGTTGGTAACACAAAGTTTCTTTTCAGTTGCAAACTCCACTCCATACATATATATGGGGAGGTACTAGCTCCAACTCGGTTTTACAGTGAAAACTGCAGGAACTTCAAACCGGCACTAGTAAACAGACTGAGAAACCAGAGTAAAAGTTCCTCCTAACACCCGTTCCCTTTGTGCTAGATGAACGAACGTCTCTCCAGATGCTCATTTCTGAGGGATTAGTGTGTGTGAAAGCCGTATTTCACCTAGCTTCTTGGGAACACAAAGTTTCTTTTAAGTTGCAAACTCCACTCCATACATATATATGGGGAGGTTCTAGCTCCAACTCGATTTTACAGTGAAAACTGCAGGAACTTCAAACTGGCACTAGGAAAAAGACTGAGAAAACAGAGTAAAAGTTTCTCCTACAAACCGTTCCTTTTGTTCTAGATGAACGAATGTCTCTCCACATGCTCAGTTCTGAGGGATAAGTGTGTGTGAAAGCCGTCCTTCACCTAGCTTGTTGGGAACACAAAGTTTCTTTTCCTTTGCAAACCCCACTCCATACATATATATGGGGAGGTACTAGCTCCAACTCGGTTTTACAGTGTAAATTGCAGGAACTTCAAAACGGCACTAGGAAACAGACTGATATACCAGAGTAAAAGTTTCCCCTAACACCCGTTCAGTTTGTGCTAGATGAACGAACGTCTCTCCACATGCTCAGTTCTGAGAGATAAGTGTGTGTGAAAGCCGTCCTTCACCTAGCTTGTTGGGAACACAAAGATTCTTTTCAGTTGCAAACTCCAATCCATACATATATATGGGGAGGTACTAGCTCCAACTAGGTTTTACAGTGAAAACTGCAGGAACTTCAAACCGGCACTAGGAAACAGACTGAGAAACCACAGTAAAAGTTTCTCCTGCAACCCGTTCACTTTGTGCTAGATGAACGAACGTCTATCCACATGCGCAGTTCTGGGAGATAAGAGTGTGTGAAAGCCGTCCTTCAACTAGCTTGTTGGGAAGACAAAGTTTGTTTTCAGTTGCAAACTCCACTCGATACATATATATGGGGAGGTACTAGCTCCAACTAGGTTTTACAGTGAAAACTGCTGGAACTTCAAACAGGCACTAGGAAACAGACTGAGAATCCAGAGTAAAAGATTCTCCTAACACCCGTTCCATTTGTGCTAGATGAACGAACGTCTCTCCACATGCTCAGTTCTGAGAGATATGTGTGTTTGAAAGCCGCACTTCACATAGCTTGTTGGGAACACAAAGTTTCTTTTCAGTTGCAAACTCCACTCCATACATATATATGGGTAGGTACTAGCTCCAACTCGGTTTTACAGTGAAAACTGCAGGATCTTCAAACCGGCACTAGGAAACAGACTGAGAAACCAGAGTAAATGTTTCTCCTACAACCCGTTCCCTTTGTGCTAGATGAACGAACGTCTCTCCAGATGCTCAGTTCTGAGGGATTAGTGTGTGTGAAAGCCTTATTTCACCTAGCTCCTTCGGAACACAAAGTTTCTTTTAAGTTGCAAACTCCACTCCATACATATATATGGGGAGGTTCTAGCTCCAACTCGATTTTACAGTGAAAACTGCAGGAACTTCAAACTGGCACTAGGAAAAAGACTGAGAAAACAGAGTAAAAGTTTCCCCTACAACCCGTTCCTTTTTTGCTAGATGAACGAACGTCTCTCCACATGCTCAGTTCTGAGGGATAAGTGTGTGTGAAAGCCGTCCTTCACCTAGCTTGTTGGGAACACAAAGATTCTTTTCAGTTGCAAACTCCAATCCATACATATATATGGGGAGATACAAGCTCCAACTCGGTTTTACAGTGAAAACTGCAGGAACTTCAAACCGGCACTAGGAAACAGACTGAGAAACCAGAGTAAAAGTTTCTCCTAACACCCGTTCCCTTTGTGCTAGATGAACGAACGTCTCCCCACATGCTCAGTTCTGAGGGATAAATGTGTGTGAAAGCCGTCCTTAACCTAGCTTGTTGGGAACACAAAGTTTCTTTTCAGTTGCAAACTCCACTCCATACATATATATGGGGAGGTACTAGCTTCAACTCGGTTTAACAGTGAAAACTGCAGGAACTTCAAACCGGCACTAGGAAACAGACTGAGAAACCAGAGTAAAAGTTTCTCCTAACACCCGTTCCCTTTGTGCTAGATGAACGAACGTCTCTCCAGATGCTTAGTTCTGAGGGATTAGTGTGTGTGAAAGCCGTATTTCACCTAGCTTCTTGGGAACACAAAGTTTCTTTTAAGTTGCAAACTCCACTCCATACATATATATGGGGAGGTTCTAGCTCCAACTCGATTTTACAGTGAAAACTGCAGGAACTTCAAACTGGCACTAGGAAAAAGACTGAGAAAACAGAGTAAAAGTTTCTCCTACAACCCGTTCCTTTTGTTCTAGATGAACAAATGTCTCTCCACATGCTCAGTTCTGAGGGATAAGTGTGTGTAAAAGCCGTCCTTCACCTAGCTTGTTGGGAACACAAAGTTTCTTTTCCTTTGCAAACCCCACTCCATACATATATATGGGGAGGTACTAGCTCCAACTCGGTTTTACAGTGTAAATTGCAGGAACTTCAAAACGGCACTAGGAAACAGACTGATATACCAGAGTAAAAGTTTCTCCTAACACCCGTTCAGTTTGTGCTAGATGAACGAACGTCTCTCCACATGCTCAGTTCTGAGAGATAAGTGTGTGTGAAAGCCGTCCTTCGCCTAGCTTGTTGGGAAAACAAAGATTCTTTTCAGTTGCAAACTCCAATCCATACATATATATGGGGAGGTACTAGCTCCAACTCGGTTTTACAGTGAAAACTGCAGGAACTTCAAACCGGCACTAGGAAACAGACTGAGAAACCACAGTAAAAGTTTCTCCTGCAACCCGTTCACTTTGTGCTAGATGAACGAACGTCTATCCACATGCGCAGTTCTGGGAGATAAGAGTGTGTGAAAGCCGTCCTTCACCTAGCTTGTTGGGAACACAAAGTTTGTTTTCAGTTGCAAACTCCACTCGATACATATATATGGGGAGGTACTAGCTCCAACTAGGTTTTACAGTGAAAAGTGCAGGAACTTCAAACAGGCACTAGGAAACAGACTGAGAATCCAGAGTAAAAGTTTCTCCTAACACCCGTTCCATTTGTGCTAGATGAACGAACGTCTCTCCACATGCTCAGTTCTGAGAGATATGTGTGTTTGAAAGCCGCACTTCACCTAGCTTGTTGGGAACACAAAGTTTCTTTTCAGTTGCAAACTCCACTCCATACATATATATGGGGATGTACTAGCTCCAACTCGGTTTTACAGTGAAAACTGCAGGAACTTCAAACCGGCACTAGGAAACAGACTGAGAAACCAGAGTAAAAGTTTCTCCTACAACCCGTTCTATTTGTGCTAGACGAACAAACGTCTCTCCACATGCGCAGTTCTGAGAGATAAGTGTGTGTGAAAGCCGTCCTTAACCTAGCTTGTTGGGAACACAAAGTTTCTTTTCAGTTGCAAACTCCACTCCATACATATATATGGGGAGGTACTAGCTTCAACTCGGTTTAACAATGAAAACTGCAGGAACTTCAAAACGGCACTAGGAAACAGACTGAGAAACCAGAGTAAAAGTTTCTCCTGCAACCCGTTCCCTTTTTGCTAGATGAACGAACGTCTCTCCAGATGCTCAGTTCTGAGGGATTAGTGTGTGTGAAAGCCGTATTTCACCTAGCTTCATGGGAACACAAAGTTTCTTTTAAGTTGCAAACTCCACTCCATACATATATATGGGGAGGTACAAGCTCCAACTCGGGTTTACAGTGAAAACTGCAGGAACTTCAATCCGGCACTAGGAAACAGACTGAGAAAACAGAGTAAAAGTTTCCCTACAACCCTTTCCCTTTGTGCTAGATGAACGAATGTCTCTCCACATGCACAGTTCTGAGAGATAAATGTGTGTGAAAGCCGTCCTTCATTTAGCCTGTTGGGAACACATAGTTTGTTTTCAGTTGCAAACCCCACTCCATACATATATATGGGGAGGTACTAGCTCCAACTCTGTTTTACAGTGAAAACTGCAGGAACTTCAAACAGGCACTAGGAAACAGACTGAGAACCCAGAGTAAAAGTTTCTCCTGCAACCCGTTCCCTTTGTGCTAGATGAACGAACGTCTCTCCACATGCTCAGTTCTGAGAGATAAGTGTGTTTGAAAGCCGTACTTCACCTAGCTTGTAGGGAACACAAAGTTTCTTTTCAGTTAGAAACTCCACTCCATACATATAAATGTGGAGGTATAAGCTCCAACTCGGTTTTACAATGAAAACTGCAGGAACTTCAAAACGGCACTAGGAAACAGACTGAGAAACCAGAGTAAAAGTTTCTCCTGCATCCCCTTCCCTTTGTGCTAGATGAACCAACGTCTCACCACATGCTCAGTTCTGAGAGAAAAGTGTGTGTGAAAGCCGTACTTCACATAGCTTGTTGAGAACAGAAAGTTTCTTTTCAGTTGCAAACTCCACTCCATACATATATATGGGAGGTACTAGCTACAACTCGGTTTTACAGTGAAAACTGCAGGAATTTCAAACCGGCACTAGGAAACATACTGGTAAACCAGAGTAAAAGATTCCCCTGCAACCCGTTCCCTTTGTGCTAGATGAACGAACGTCTCTCCACATGCTCAGTTCTGAGAGATAATTGTGTGTGAAGGCCGTCCTTCACCTATCTTGTTGGGAACACAAAGTTTCTTTTCAGGTGCAAACCCCACTCCATAAATATATATGGGGAAGTACTAGCTCCAACTCGGTTTTACAGTGAAAACTGCAGGAAATTCAATCCGGCACTAAGAAACAGCCTGAGAAAGCAGAGTAAAAGTTTCTCCTGCAACCCGTTCCCTTTGTGCTACATGAACGAATGTCTCTCCACATGCTCAGTTCTGAGAGAAAATTGTGTGTGAAAGCCGTCCTTCACATAGCTTGTTGGGAACCCAAACATTCTTTTCAGTTGCAAACTCCACTCCATACATATATATGGGGAGTTACTATCTGCAACTCGTTTTAACAGTGAAAACTGCAGGAACTTCAAACCGGCACTAGGAAACAGACTGAGTAACCAGAGAAAAAGTTTCTCCTGCAACCCGTTCCCTTTGTGCTAGATGAACGAACGTCTCTCCACATGCTCACTTCTGAGAGATAAGTGTGAGTGAAAGCCGTCCTTCACCTAGCTTGTTGGGAACACAAAGTTTCTTTTCAGTTACAAACTCCACTCCATACATTTATATGGGGAGGTACAAGCTCCAACTCGGTTTTACAGTGAAAAATGCAGGAACTTCAAACCGGCACTAGGAAACAGACTGAGAAACCAGAGTAAAAGTTTCTCCTGCAACCAGTTCCCTTTGTGCTAGATGAACGAACGTCTCTCCACATGCTCAATTCTGAGAGATAAGTGTGTGTGAAAGCCGTCCTTCAACTAGCTTGTTGGGAACACAAAGTTTCTTTTCAGTTGCAAACTCCACTCCATATATATATATGGGGAGATACTAGCTCCAACTCGGTTTAAAAGTGAAAACTGCAGAAACTTCAATTGGGCAGTAGGAAATAGACTGAGAAACAACTGTAAAGTTTCTCCTGCAATCCGTTTCTTTTGTGCTAGTTGAACGAACATCTTAGAACATGCTGTGTTCTGAGAGAAAATTGTGTGTAAAGCTATCGTTCGCGAAGCTTGTTGGGAATGCAATTTTTTTTTTATTTTCTATCTACACTACATACGTATATTTTGAGAGTTACAAGCTCCAACTCGGTTTTACAGTGAAAACTGCAGGAACTTCAAACAGGCACTAGGAAACATACTGAGAATCGAGAGTAATAGTTTACCTGCAACCCGTTCTCTTGGTGCTAGATGAACGAACGTCTCTCCACATGCTCAGTTCTGAGGGATAAGTGTGTGTTAAAGCCGTCCTTCACCTAGCTTGTTGGGAACACAAAGTTTCTTTTCAGGTGCAAACCCCACTCCATACATATATATGGGGATGTACTAGCTCCAACTCGGTTTTACAGTGAAAACTGCAGGAAAATCAATCCGGCACTAAGAAACAGCCTGAGAAACCAGAGTAAAATTTTCTCCTGGAACCCGTTCCCTTTGTGCTAGATGAACGAACGTCTCTCCACATGCTCAGTTCTGAGAGATAATTGTGTGTGAAAGCCGTCCTTCACATAGCTTGTTGGGAACACAAACTTTCTTTTCAGTTGCAAACTCCACTCCATACATATATATGGGGAGTTACAATCTCCAACTCGTTTTAACAGTGAAAACTGCAGGAACTTCAAACCGGCACTAGGAAACAGACTGAGAATCCAGAGTAAAAGTTTCTCCTGCAACCCGTTCCCTTTGTGCTAGATGAACGAACGTCTCTTTAGATGCTCAGTTCTGAGGAATTATTGTGTGTGAAAGCCGTTATTCACCTAGCTTGTTGGGAACACAGAGTTTCTTTTCAGTAGCAAACCCCAATCCATACATATTTATGGGGAGGTACTAGCTCCAACTCGTGTTTACAGTGAAAAATGCAGGATCTTCAAACCGGCACTAGGAAACAGACTGAGAAACCAGAGTAAATGTTTCTCCTACAACCCGTTCCCTTTGTGTTAGATGAACGAACGTCTCTCCAGATGCTCAGTTCTGAGAGATAAGTGTGTGTGAAAGCCGTCCTTCACCTATCTTGTTGGGAGCACAAAGTTTCTTTTCAGTTGCAAACTCCACTCCATACATATATATGGGGAGGTACTAGCTCCAACTCGGTTTTACAGTGAAAACTGCAGGATCTTCAAACCGGCACTAGGAAACAGACTGAGAAACCAGAGTAAATGTTTCTCATACAACCCGTTCCCTTTTTGCTAGATGAACGAACGTCTCTCCACATGCTCAGTTCTGAGGGATAAGTGTGTGTTAAAGCCGTCCTTCACCTAGCTTGTTGGGAACACAAAGTTTCTTTTCAGGTGCAAACCCCACTCCATACATATATATGGGGAGGTACTAGCTCCAACTCGGTTTTACAGTGAAAACTGCAGGAAAATCAATCCGGCACTAAGAAACAGCCTGAGAAACCAGAGTAAAATTTTCTCCTGGAACCCGTTCCCTTTGTGCTAGATGAACGAACGTCTCTCCACATGCTCAGTTCTGAGATATAATTCTGTGTGAAGGCCGTCCTTCACATAGCTTGTTGGGAACACAAACTTTCTTTTCAGTTACAAACTCCACTCCATACATATATATGGGGAGTTACAATTTCCAACTCGTTTTAACAGTGAAAACTGCAGGAACTTCAAACCGGCACTAGGAAACAGACTGAGTAACCAGAGTAAAAGTTTCTCCTGCCACCCGTTCCCTTTGTGCTAGATGAACGAACGTCTCTCCACATGCTCAGTTCTGAGAGATAAGTGTGAGTGAAAGCCGTACTTCACCTAGCTTGTTGGGAACACAAAGTTTCTTTTCAGTTACAAACTCCACTCCATACATTTATATGGGGAGGTACAAGCTCCAACTCGGTTTTACAGTGAAAAATGCAGGAACTTCAAACCGGCACTAGGAAACAGACTGAGAAACCAGAGTAAAAGTTTCTCCTGCAACCCGTTCCCTTTGTGCTAGATGAACCAACGTCTCTCCACATGCTCAATTCTGAGAGATAAGTGTGAGTGAAAGCCGTCCTTCACCTAGCTTGTTGGGAACACAAAGTTTCTTTTCCTTTGCAAACAACACTCCATACATATATATGGGGAGGTACTAGCTCCAACTCGGTTTTACAGTGTAAACTGCAGGAACTTCAAAACGGCACTAGGAAACAGACTGAGATACCAGAGAAAAACTTTCTCCTAACAACCGTTCCTTTTGTGCTAGATGAACGAACGTCTCTCTAGATGCTCAGTTCTGAGGGATTAGTGTGTGTGAAAGCCGTCCTTCACCTAGCTTGTTGGGAACACAAAGTTTCTTTTCAGTTGCAAACTCCACTCCATACATATATATGGGGAGGTACTAGCTCCAACTCGGTTTTACAGTGAAAACTGCAGGATCTTCAAACTGGCACTAGGAAACAGACTGAGAAACCAGAGTAAATGTTTCTCCTACAACCCGTTCCCTTTGTGCTAGATGAACGAACGTCTCTCCACATGCTCAGTTCTGAGGGATTAGTGTGTGTGAAAGCCGTATTTCACCTAGCTTCTTCGGAACACAAAGTTTCTTTTAAGTTGCAAACTCCACTCCATACATATATATGGGGAGGTTCTAGCTCCAACTCGATTTTACAGTGAAAACTGCAGGAACTTCAAACTGGCACTAGGAAAAAGACTGAGAAAACAGAGTAAAAGTTTCCCCTACAACCCATTCATTTTGTGCTAGATGAACGAACGTCTCTCCACATGCTCAGTTCTGAGGGATAAGTGTTTGTGAAAGCCGTCCTTCACCTAGCTTGTTGGGAACACAAAGATTCTTTTCAGTTGCAAACTCCAATCCATACATATATATGGGGAGGTACAAGCTCCAACTCGGTTTTACAGTGAAAACTGCAAGAACTTCAAACCGGCACTAGGAAACAGATTGAGAAGCCAGAGTAAAAGTTTCTCCTGCAACCCGTTCAATTTGTGCTAGATGAACGAACGTCTCTCCACATGCTCAGTTCTGGGAGATAAGAGTGTGTGAAAGCCGTCCTTCACCTTGCTTGTTGGGAACACAAAGTTTGTTTTCAGTTGCAAACTCCACTCGATACATATATATGGGGAGGTACTAGCTCCAACTAGGTTTTACAGTGAAAACTGCAGGAACTTCAAACAGGCACTAGGAAACAGACTGAGAATCCAGAGTAAAAGTTTCTCCTAACACCCGTTCCCTTTGTGCTAGATGAACGAACGTCTCTCCACATGCTCAGTTCTGAGAGATATGTGTGTTTGAAAGCCGCACTTCACCTAGCTTGTTGGGAACACAAAGTTTCTTTTCAGTTGCAAACTCCACTCCATACATATATATGGGGAGGTACTAGCTCCAACTCGGTTTTACAGTGAAAACTGCAGGAACTTCAAACCGGCACTAGTAAACAGACTGAGAAACCAGAGTAAAAGTTTCTCCTAACACCTGTTCCCTTTGTGCTAGGTGAACGAACGTCTCCCCACATGCTCAGTTCTGAGGGATAAATGTGTGTGAAAGCCGTCCTTAACCTAGCTTGTTGGGAACACAAAGTTTCTTTTCAGTTGCAAACTCCACTCCATACATATATATGGGGAGGTACTAGCTTCAACTCGGTTTAACAGTGAAAACTTCAGGAACTTCTAACCGGCACTAGGAAACAGACTGAGAAACCAGAGTAAAAGTTTCTCCTGCAACCCGTTCCCTTTGTGCTAGATGAACGAACGTCTCTCCAGATGCTCAGTTCTGAGGGATTAGTGTGTGTGAAAGCCGTATTTCACCTAGCTTCTTGGGAACACAAAGTTTCTTTTAAGTTGCAAACTCCACTCCATACATATATATGGGGAGGTTCTAGATCCAACTCGATTTTACAGTGAAAACTGCAGGAACTTCAAACTGACACTAGGAAAAAGACTGAGAAAACAGAGTAAAAGTTTCTCCTACAACCCGTTCCTTTTGTTCTAGATGAACGAATGTCTCTCCACATGCTCAGTTCTGAGGGATAAGTGTGTGTAAAAGCCGTCCTTCACCTAGCTTGTTGGGAACACAAAGTTTCTTTTCCTTTGCAAACCCCACTCCATACATATATATGGGGAGGTACTAGCTCCAACTCGGTTTTACAGTGTAAATTGCAGGAACTTCAAAACGCCACTAGGAAACAGACTGATATACCAGAGTAAAAGTTTCTCCTAACACCCGTTCAGTTTGTGCTAGATGAACGAACGTCTCTCCACATGCTCAGTTCTGAGAGATAAGTGTGTGTGAAAGCCGTCCTTCACCTAGCTTGTTGGGAACACAAAGATTCTTTTCATTTGCAAACTCCAATCCATACATATATATGGGGAGGTACTAGCTCCAACTCGGTTTTACAGTGAAAACTGCAGGAACTTCAAACCGGCACTAGGAAACAGACTGAGAAACCACAGTAAAAGTTTCTCCTGCAACCCGTTCACTTTGTGCTAGATGAACGAACGTCTATCCACATGCGCAGTTCTGGGAGATAAGAGTGTGTGAAAGCCGTCCTTCACATAGCTTGTTGGGAACACAAAGTTTGTTTTCAGTTGCAAACTCCACTCGATACATATATATGGGGAGGTACTAGCTCCAACTAGGTTTTACAGTGAAAACTGCAGGAACTTCAAACCGGCACTAGGAAACAGACTCAGAATCCAGAGCAAAAGATTCTCCTAACTCCCGTTCCATATGTGCTAGATGAACGATCGTCTCTCCACATGCTCAGTTCTGAGAGATATATGTGTTTGAAAGCCGCACTTAACCTAGCTTGTTGGGAACACAAAGTTTCTTTTCAGTTGCCAAATCCACTCCATACATATATATGGGAAGGTACTAGCTCCAACTCGGTTTTACAGTGAAAACTGCAGGAACTTCAAACCAGCACTAGGAAACAGACTGAGAAACCAGAGAACAGTTTCTCCTACAACCCATTCCCTTTGTGCTAGATGAACGAACGTCTCTCCACATGCTCAGTTTTGAGGGATAAATGTGTGTGAAAGCCGTCCTTAACCTAGCTTGTTGGGAACACAAAGTTTCTTTTCAGTTGCAAACTCCAATCCATACATATATATGGGGAGGTACTAGCTTCAACTCGGCTTAACAGTGAAAACTGCAGGAACTTTAAACCGGCACTAGGAAACAGACTGAGAAACCAGAGTAAAAGTTTCTCCTGCAACCCGTTCCCTTTATGCTAGATGAACGAACGTCTCTCCAGATGCTCAGTTCTGAGGGATTAGTGTGTGTGAAAGCCGTATTTCACCTAGCTTCTTGGGAACACAAAGTTTCTTTTAAGTTGCAAACTCCACTCCATACATATATATGGGGAGGTTCTAGCTCCAACTCGATTTTACAGTGAAAACTGCAGGAACTTCAAACTGGCACTAGGAAAAAGACTGAGAAAACAGAGTAAAAGTTTCCCCTACAACCCGTTCCTTTTGTTCTAGATGAACGAATGTCTCTCCACATGCTCAGTTCTGAGGGATAAGTGTGTGTAAAAGCCGCCCTTCACCTAGCTTGTTGGGAACACAAAGTTTCTTTTCCTTTGCAAACCCACTCCATACATATATATGGGGAGGTACTAGCTCCAACTCGGTTTTACAGTGTAAATTGCAGGAACTTCAAAACGGCACTAGGAAACAGACTGATATACCAGAGTAAAAGTTTCCCCTAACAACCGTTCAGTTTGTGCTATATGAACGAACGTCTCTCCCCATGCTCAGTTCTGAGAGATAAGTGTGTGTGAAAGCCGTCCTTCACCTAGCTTGTTGGGAACACAAAGATTCTTTTCAGTTGCAAACTCCAATCCATACATATATATGGGGAGGTACTAGCTCCAACTCGGTTTTACAGTGAAAACTGCAGGAACTTCAAACCGGCACTAGGAAACAGACTGAGAAACCACAGTAAAAGTTTCTCCTGCAACCGGTTCACTTTGTGCTAGATGAACGAACGTCTATCCACATGCACAGTTCTGGGAGATAAGAGTGTGTGAAAGCCGTCCTTCACCTAGCTTGTTGGGAACACAAAGTTTGTTTTCAGTTGCAAACTCCACTCGATACATATATATGGGGAGGTACTAGCTCCAACTAGGTTTTACAGTAAAAACTGCTGGAACTTCAAACCGGCACTAGGAAACAGACTGAGAAACCAGAGTAAAAGTTTCTCCTACAACCCGTTCCCTTTGTGCTAGATGAACGAACGTCTCTCCACATGCTCAGTTCTGAGGGATAAGTGTGTGTGAAAGCCGTCCTTCACCTAGCTTGTTATGAACACAAAGTTTCTTTTCAGTTGCAAACTCCAATCCATACATATATATGGGGAGGTACTACCTCCAACTCGGTTTTACAGTGAAAACTGCAGGAAATTCAAACCGGCACTAGGAAACAGACTGAGAAACCAGAGTAAAAGTTTCTCCTACAACCCGTTCCCTTTGTGCTAGATGAACGAACGTCTCTCCACATGCTCAGTTCTGGGATATAAGAGTGTGTGAAAGCCGTCCTTCACCTAGCTTGTTGGGAACACAAAGTTTGTTTTCAGTTGAAAACTCCACTCGATACATATATATGGGGAGGTACTAGCTCCAACTATGTTTTACAGAGAAAACTGCAGGAACTTCAAACAGGCACTAGGAAACAGACTCAGAATCCAGAGCAAAAGTTTCTCCTAACACCCGTTCCATAAGTTCTAGATGAACGAACGTCTCTCCACATGCTCAGTTCTGAGAGATATATGTGTTTGAAAGCCGCACTTCACCTAGCTTGTTGGGAACACAAAGTTTCTTTTCAGTTGCCAAATCCACTCCATACATATATATGGGGAGGTACTAGCTCCAACTCGGTTTTACAGTGAAAACTACAGGAACTTCAAACCGGCACTAGGAAACAGACTGAGAAACCAGAGTAAAAGTTTCTCCTACAAACCATTCCCTTTGTGCTAGATGAACGAACGTCTCTACACATGCTCAGTTTTGAGGGATAAATGTGTGTGAAAGCCGCCCTTAACCTAGCTTGTTGGGAACACAAAGTTTCTTTTCAGTTGCAAACTCCACTCCATACATATATATGGGGAGGTACTAGGTTCAACTCGGTTTAACAATGAAAACTCCTGGAACTTCAAACCGGCACTAGGAAACAGATTGATAAACCAGAGTAAAAGTTTCTCCTGCAACCCGTTCCCTTTTTGCTAGATGAACGAACGTCTCTCCAGATGCTCAGTTCTGAGGGATTAGTGTGTGTGAAAGCCGTATTTCACCTAGCTTCATGGGAACACAAAGTTTCTTTTCAGTTGCAAACTCCACTCCATACATATATATGGGGAGGTACTAGCTCCAACTCGGTTTTACAGTGAAAACTGCAGGAACTTCAAACCGGCACTAGTAAACAGACTGAGAAACCAGAGTAAAAGTTTCTCCTAACACCCGTTCCCTTTGTGCTAGGTGAACGAACGTCTCCCCACATGCTCAGTTCTGAGGGATAAATGTGTGTGAAAGCCGTCCTTAACCTAGCTTGTTGGGAACACAAAGTTTCTTTTCCTTTGCAAACCCCACTCCATACATATATATGGGGAGGTACTAGCTCCAACTCGGTTTTACAGTGTAAATTGCAGGAACTTCAAAACGCCACTAGGAAACAGACTGATATACCAGAGTAAAAGTTTCTCCTAACACCCGTTCAGTTTGTGCTAGATGAACGAACGTCTATCCACATGCGCAGTTCTGGGAGATAAGAGTGTGTGAAAGCCGTCCTTCACCTAGCTTGTTGGGAACACAAAGTTTGTTTTCAGTTGCAAACTCCACTCGATACATATATATGGGGAGGTACTAGCTCCAACTAGGTTTTACAGTGAAAACAGCAGGAACTTCAAACCGGCACTAGGAAACAGACTCAGAATCCAGAGCAAAAGATTCTCCTAACTCCCGTTCCATATGTGCTAGATGAACGATCGTCTCTCCACATGCTCAGTTCTGAGAGATATATGTGTTTGAAAGCCGCACTTAACCTAGCTTGTTGGGAACACAAAGTTTCTTTTCAGTTGCCAAATCCACTCCATACATATATATGGGAAGGTACTAGCTCCAACTCGGTTTTACAGTGAAAACTGCAGGAACTTCAAACCAGCACCAGGAAACAGACTGAGAAACCAGAGAACAGTTTCTCCTACAACCCATTCCCTTTGTGCTAGATGAACGAACGTCTCTCCACATGCTCAGTTTAGAGGGATAAATGTGTGTGAAAGCCGTCCTTAACCTAGCTTGTTGGGAACACAAAGTTTCTTTTCAGTTGCAAACTCCAATCCATACATATATATGGGGAGGTACTAGCTTCAACTCGGTTTAACAGTGAAAACTGCAGGAACTTTAAACCGGCACTAGGAAACAGACTGAGAAACCAGAGTAAAAGTTTCTCCTGCAACCCGTTCCCTTTATGCTAGATGAACGAACGTCTCTCCAGATGCTCAGTTCTGAGGGATTAGTGTGTGTGAAAGCCGTATTTCACCTAGCTTCTTGGGAACACAAAGTTTCTTTTAAGTTGCAAACTCCACTCCATACATATATATGGGGAGGTTCTAGCTCCAACTCGATTTTACAGTGAAAACTGCAGGAACTTCAAACTGGCACTAGGAAAAAGACTGAGAAAACAGAGTAAAAGTTTCCCCTACAACCCGTTCCTTTTGTTCTAGATGAACGAATGTCTCTCCACATGCTCAGTTCTGAGGGATAAGTGTGTGTAAAAGCCGCCCTTCACCTAGCTTGTTGGGAACACAAAGTTTCTTTTCCTTTGCAAACCCCACTCCATACATATATATGGGGAGGTACTAGCTCCAACTCGGTTTTACAGTGTAAATTGCAGGAACTTCAAAACGGCACTAGGAAACAGACTGATATACCAGAGTAAAAGTTTCCCCTAACACCCGTTCAGTTTGTGCTAGATGAACGAACGTCTCTCCCCATGCTCAGTTCTGAGAGATAAGTGTGTGTGAAAGCCGTCCTTCACCTAGCTTGTTGGGAACACAAAGATTCTTTTCAGTTGCAAACTCCAATCCATACATATATATGGGGAGGTACTAGCTCCAACTCGGTTTTACAGTGAAAACTGCAGGAACTTCAAACCGGCACTAGGAAACAGACTGAGAAACCACAGTAAAAGTTTCTCCTGCAACCGGTTCACTTTGTGCTAGATGAACGAACGTCTATCCACATGCACAGTTCTGGGAGATAAGAGTGTGTGAAAGCCGTCCTTCACCTAGCTTGTTGGGAACACAAAGTTTGTTTTCAGTTGCAAACTCCACTCGATACATATATATGGGGAGGTACTAGCTCCAACTAGGTTTTACAGTAAAAACTGCTGGAACTTCAAACCGGCACTAGGAAACAGACTGAGAAACCAGAGTAAAAGTTTCTCCTACAACCCGTTCCCTTTGTGCTAGATGAACGAACGTCTCTCCACATGCTCAGTTCTGAGGGATAAGTGTGTGTGAAAGCCGTCCTTCACCTAGCTTGTTATGAACACAAAGTTTCTTTTCAGTTGCAAACTCCAATCCATACATATATATGGGGAGGTACTACCTCCAACTCGGTTTTACAGTGAAAACTGCAGGAAATTCAAACCGGCACTAGGAAACAGACTGAGAAACCAGAGTAAAAGTTTCTCCTACAACCCGTTCCCTTTGTGCTAGATGAACGAACGTCTCTCCACATGCTCAGTTCTGGGATATAAGAGTGTGTGAAAGCCGTCCTTCACCTAGCTTGTTGGGAACACAAAGTTTGTTTTCAGTTGAAAACTCCACTCGATACATATATATGGGGAGGTACTAGCTCCAACTATGTTTTACAGAGAAAACTGCAGGAACTTCAAACAGGCACTAGGAAACAGACTCAGAATCCAGAGCAAAAGTTTCTCCTAACACCCGTTCCATAAGTTCTAGATGAACGAACGTCTCTCCACATGCTCAGTTCTGAGAGATATATGTGTTTGAAAGCCGCACTTCACCTAGCTTGTTGGGAACACAAAGTTTCTTTTCAGTTGCCAAATCCACTCCATACATATATATGGGGAGGTACTAGCTCCAACTCGGTTTTACAGTGAAAACTGCAGGAACTTCAAACCGGCACTAGGAAACAGACTGAGAAACCAGAGTAAAAGTTTCTCCTACAAACCATTCCCTTTGTGCTAGATGAACGAACGTCTCTACACATGCTCAGTTTTGAGGGATAAATGTGTGTGAAAGCCGCCCTTAACCTAGCTTGTTGGGAACACAAAGTTTCTTTTCAGTTGCAAACTCCACTCCATACATATATATGGGGAGGTACTAGGTTCAACTCGGTTTAACAATGAAAACTCCTGGAACTTCAAACCGGCACTAGGAAACAGATTGATAAACCAGAGTAAAAGTTTCTCCTGCAACCCGTTCCCTTTTTGCTAGATGAACGAACGTCTCTCCAGATGCTCAGTTCTGAGGGATTAGTGTGTGTGAAAGCCGTATTTCACCTAGCTTCATGGGAACACAAAGTTTCTTTTCAGTTGCAAACTCCACTCCATACATATATATGGGGAGGTACTAGCTCCAACTCGGTTTTACAGTGAAAACTGCAGGAACTTCAAACCGGCACTAGTAAACAGACTGAGAAACCAGAGTAAAAGTTTCTCCTAACACCCGTTCCCTTTGTGCTAGGTGAACGAACGTCTCCCCACATGCTCAGTTCTGAGGGATAAATGTGTGTGAAAGCCGTCCTTAACCTAGCTTGTTGGGAACACAAAGTTTCTTTTCCTTTGCAAACCCCACTCCATACATATATATGGGGAGGTACTAGCTCCAACTCGGTTTTACAGTGTAAATTGCAGGAACTTCAAAACGCCACTAGGAAACAGACTGATATACCAGAGTAAAAGTTTCTCCTAACACCCGTTCAGTTTGTGCTAGATGAACGAACGTCTCTCCACATGCTCAGTTCTGAGAGATAAGTGTGTGTGAAAGCCGTCCTTCACCTAGCTTGTTGGGAACACAAAGATTCTTTTCATTTGCAAACTCCAATCCATACATATATATGGGGAGGTACTAGCTCCAACTCGGTTTTACAGTGAAAACTGCAGGAACTTCAAACCGGCACTAGGAAACAGACTGAGAAACCACAGTAAAAGTTTCTCCTGCAACCCGTTCCCTTTGTGCTAGATGAACGAACGTCTATCCACATGCGCAGTTCTGGGAGATAAGAGTGTGTGAAAGCCGTCCTTCACCTAGCTTGTTGGGAACACAAAGTTTGTTTTCAGTTGCAAACTCCACTCGATACATATATATGGGGAGGTACTAGCTCCAACTAGGTTTTACAGTGAAAACAGCAGGAACTTCAAACCGGCACTAGGAAACAGACTCAGAATCCAGAGCAAAAGATTCTCCTAACTCCCGTTCCATATGTGCTAGATGAACGATCGTCTCTCCACATGCTCAGTTCTGAGAGATATATGTGTTTGAAAGCCGCACTTAACCTAGCTTGTTGGGAACACAAAGTTTCTTTTCAGTTGCCAAATCCACTCCATACATATATATGGGAAGGTACTAGCTCCAACTCGGTTTTACAGTGAAAACTGCAGGAACTTCAAACCAGCACCAGGAAACAGACTGAGAAACCAGAGAACAGTTTCTCCTACAACCCATTCCCTTTGTGCTAGATGAACGAACGTCTCTCCACATGCTCAGTTTAGAGGGATAAATGTGTGTGAAAGCCGTCCTTAACCTAGCTTGTTGGGAACACAAAGTTTCTTTTCAGTTGCAAACTCCAATCCATACATATATATGGGGAGGTACTAGCTTCAACTCGGTTTAACAGTGAAAACTGCAGGAACTTTAAACCGGCACTAGGAAACAGACTGAGAAACCAGAGTAAAAGTTTCTCCTGCAACCCGTTCCCTTTATGCTAGATGAACGAACGTCTCTCCAGATGCTCAGTTCTGAGGGATTAGTGTGTGTGAAAGCCGTATTTCACCTAGCTTCTTGGGAACACAAAGTTTCTTTTAAGTTGCAAACTCCACTCCATACATATATATGGGGAGGTTCTAGCTCCAACTCGATTTTACAGTGAAAACTGCAGGAACTTCAAACTGGCACTAGGAAAAAGACTGAGAAAACAGAGTAAAAGTTTCCCCTACAACCCGTTCCTTTTGTTCTAGATGAACGAATGTCTCTCCACATGCTCAGTTCTGAGGGATAAGTGTGTGTAAAAGCCGCCCTTCACCTAGCTTGTTGGGAACACAAAGTTTCTTTTCCTTTGCAAACCCCACTCCATACATATATATGGGGAGGTACTAGCTCCAACTCGGTTTTACAGTGTAAATTGCAGGAACTTCAAAACGGCACTAGGAAACAGACTGATATACCAGAGTAAAAGTTTCCCCTAACACCCGTTCAGTTTGTGCTAGATGAACGAACGTCTCTCCCCATGCTCAGTTCTGAGAGATAAGTGTGTGTGAAAGCCGTCCTTCACCTAGCTTGTTGGGAACACAAAGATTCTTTTCAGTTGCAAACTCCAATCCATACATATATATGGGGAGGTACTAGCTCCAACTCGGTTTTACAGTGAAAACTGCAGGAACTTCAAACCGGCACTAGGAAACAGACTGAGAAACCACAGTAAAAGTTTCTCCTGCAACCGGTTCACTTTGTGCTAGATGAACGAACGTCTATCCACATGCACAGTTCTGGGAGATAAGAGTGTGTGAAAGCCGTCCTTCACCTAGCTTGTTGGGAACACAAAGTTTGTTTTCAGTTGCAAACTCCACTCGATACAAATATATATGGGGAGGTACTAGCTCCAACTAGGTTTTACAGTAAAAACTGCTGGAACTTCAAACCGGCACTAGGAAACAGACTGAGAAACCAGAGTAAAAGTTTCTCCTACAACCCGTTCCCTTTGTGCTAGATGAACGAACGTCTCTCCACATGCTCAGTTCTGAGGGATAAGTGTGTGTGAAAGCCGTCCTTCACATAGCTTGTTATGAACACAAAGTTTCTTTTCAGTTGCAAACTCCAATCCATACATATATATGGGGAGGTACTACCTCCAACTCGGTTTTACAGTGAAAACTGCAGGAAATTCAAACCGGCACTAGGAAACAGACTGAGAAACCAGAGTAAAAGTTTCTCCTACAACCCGTTCCCTTTGTGCTAGATGAACGAACGTCTCTCCACATGCTCAGTTCTGGGATATAAGAGTGTGTGAAAGCCGTCCTTCACCTAGCTTGTTGGGAACACAAAGTTTGTTTTCAGTTGAAAACTCCACTCGATACATATATATGGGGAGGTACTAGCTCCAACTATGTTTTACAGAGAAAACTGCAGGAACTTCAAACAGGCACTAGGAAACAGACTCAGAATCCAGAGCAAAAGTTTCTCCTAACACCCGTTCCATAAGTTCTAGATGAACGAACGTCTCTCCACATGCTCAGTTCTGAGAGATATATGTGTTTGAAAGCCGCACTTCACCTAGCTTGTTGGGAACACAAAGTTTCTTTTCAGTTGCCAAATCCACTCCATACATATATATGGGGAGGTACTAGCTCCAACTCGGTTTTACAGTGAAAACTGCAGGAACTTCAAACCGGCACTAGGAAACAGACTGAGAAACCAGAGTAAAAGTTTCTCCTACAACCCATTCCCTTTGTGCTAGATGAACGAACGTCTCTACACATGCTCAGTTTTGAGGGATAAATGTGTGTGAAAGCCGCCCTTAACCTAGCTTGTTGGGAACACAAAGTTTCTTTTCAGTTGCAAACTCCACTCCATACATATATATGGGGAGGTACTAGGTTCAACTCGGTTTAACAATGAAAACTCCTGGAACTTCAAACCGGCACTAGGAAACAGATTGATAAACCAGAGTAAAAGTTTCTCCTGCAACCCGTTCCCTTTTTGCTAGATGAACGAACGTCTCTCTAGATGCTCATTTCTGAGGGATAAGTGTGTGTTAAAGCCGTCCTTCACCTAGCTTGTTGGGAACACAAAGTTTCTTTTCAGTTGCAAACTCCACTCCGTACATATATATGGGGAGGTACTAGCTCCAACTCGGTTTTACAGTGAAAACTGCAGGATCTTCAAACTGGCACTAGGAAACAGACTGAGAAACCAGAGTAAAAGTTTCTCCTAACACCCGTTCCCTTTGTGCTAGATGAACGAACGTCTCTCCACATGCTCAGTTCTGAGGGATTAGTGTGTGTGAAAGCCGTATTTCACCTAGCTTCTTCGGAACACAAAGTTTCTTTTAAGTTGCAAACTCCACTCCATACATATATATGGGGAGGTTCTAGCTCCAACTCGATTTTACAGTGAAAACTGCAGGAACTTCAAACTGGCACTAGGAAAAAGACTGAGAAAACAGAGTAAAAGTTTCCCCTACAACCCATTCATTTTGTGCTAGATGAACGAACGTCTCTCCACATGCTCAGTTCTGAGGGATAAGTGTGTGTGAAAGCCGTCCTTCACCTAGCTTGTTGGGAACACAAAGATTCTGTTCAGTTGCAAACTCCAATCCATACATATATATGGGGAGGTACAAGCTCCAACTCGGTTTTACAGTGAAAACTGCAGGAACTTCAAACCGGCACTAGGAAACAGACTGAGAAGCCAGAGTAAAAGTTTCTCCTGCAACCCGTTCAATTTGTGCTAGATGAACGAACGTCTCTCCACATGCTCAGTTCTGGGAGATAAGAGTGTGTGAAAGCCGTCCTTCACCTTGCTTGTTGGGAACACAAAGTTTGTTTTCAGTTGCAAACTCCACTCGATACATATATATGGGGAGGTACTAGCTCCAACTAGGTTTTACAGTGAAAACTGCAGGAACTTCAAACAGGCACTAGGAAACAGACTGAGAATCCAGAGTAAAAGTTTCTCCTAACACCCGTTCCCTTTGTGCTAGATGAACGAACGTCTCTCCACATGCTCAGTTCTGAGAGATATGTGTGTTTGAAAGCCGCACTTCACCTAGCTTGTTGGGAACACAAAGTTTCTTTTCAGTTGCAAACTCCACTCCATACATATATATGGGGAGGTACTAGCTCCAACTCGGTTTTACAGTGAAAACTGCAGGAAATTCAAACCGGCACTAGTAAACAGACTGAGAAACCAGAGTAAAAGTTTCTCCTAACACCCGTTCCCTTTGTGCTAGGTGAACGAACGTCTCCCCACATGCTCAGTTCTGAGGGATAAATGTGTGTGAAAGCCGTCCTTAACCTAGCTTGTTGGGAACACAAAGTTTCTTTTCAGGTGCAAACTCCACTCCATACATATATATGGGGAGGTACTAGCTTCAACTCGGTTTAACAGTGAAAACTGCAGGAACTTCTAACCGGCACTAGGAAACAGACTGAGAAACCAGAGTAAAAGTTTCTCCTGCAACCCGTTCCCTTTGTGCTAGATGAACGAACGTCTCTCCAGATGCTCAGTTCTGAGGGATTAGTGTGTGTGAAAGCCGTATTTCACCTAGCTTCTTGGGAACACAAAGTTTCTTTTAAGTTGCAAACTACACTCCATACATATATATGGGGAGGTTCTAGATCCAACTCGATTTTACAGTGAAAACTGCAGGAACTTCAAACTGACACTAGGAAAAAGACTGAGAAAACAGAGTAAAAGTTTCTCCTACAACCCGTTCCTTTTGTTCTAGATGAACGAATGTCTCTCCACATGCTCAGTTCTGAGGGATAAGTGTGTGTAAAAGCCGTCCTTCACCTAGCTTGTTGGGAACACAAAGTTTCTTTTCCTTTGCAAACCCCACTCCATACATATATATGGGGAGGTACTAGCTCCAACTCGGTTTTACAGTGTAAATTGCAGGAACTTCAAAACGCCACTAGGAAACAGACTGATATACCAGAGTAAAAGTTTCTCCTAACACCCGTTCAGTTTGTGCTAGATGAACGAACGTCTCTCCACATGCTCAGTTCTGAGATATAAGTGTGTGTGAAAGCCGTCCTTCACCTAGCTTGTTGGGAACACAAAGATTCTTTTCATTTGCAAACTCCAATCCATACATATATATGGGGAGGTACTAGCTCCAACTAGGTTTTACAGTGAAAACTGCAGGAACTTCAAACCGGCACTAGGAAACAGACTCAGAATCCAGAGCAAAAGATTCTCCTAACTCCCGTTCCATATGTGCTAGATGAACGATCGTCTCTCCACATGCTCAGTTCTGAGAGATATATGTGTTTGAAAGCCGCACTTAACCTAGCTTGTTGGGAACACAAAGTTTCTTTTCAGTTGCCAAATCCACTCCATACATATATATGGGAAGGTACTAGCTCCAACTCGGTTTTACAGTGAAAACTGCAGGAACTTCAAACCAGCACTAGGAAACAGACTGAGAAACCAGAGAACAGTTTCTCCTACAACCCATTCCCTTTGTGCTAGATGAACGAACGTCTCTCCACATGCTCAGTTTTGAGGGATAAATGTGTGTGAAAGCCGTCCTTAACCTAGCTTGTTGGGAACACAAAGTTTCTTTTCAGTTGCAAACTCCAATCCATACATATATATGGGGAGGTACTAGCTTCAACTCGGTTTAACAGTGAAAACTGCAGGAACTTTAAACCGGCACTAGGAAACAGACTGAGAAACCAGAGTAAAAGTTTCTCCTGCAACCCGTTCCCTTTATGCTAGATGAACGAACGTCTCTCCAGATGCTCAGTTCTGAGGGATTAGTGTGTGTGAAAGCCGTATTTCACCTAGCTTCTTGGGAACACAAAGTTTCTTTTAAGTTGCAAACTCCACTCCATACATATATATGGGGAGGTTCTAGCTCCAACTCGATTTTACAGTGAAAACTGCAGGAACTTCAAACTGGCACTAGGAAAAAGACTGAGAAAACAGAGTAAAAGTTTCCCCTACAACCCGTTCCTTTTGTTCTAGATGAACGAATGTCTCTCCACATGCTCAGTTCTGAGGGATAAGTGTGTGTAAAAGCCGCCCTTCACCTAGCTTGTTGGGAACACAAAGTTTCTTTTCCTTTGCAAACCCCACTCCATACATATATATGGGGAGGTACTAGCTCCAACTCGGTTTTACAGTGTAAATTGCAGGAACTTCAAAACGGCACTAGGAAACAGACTGATATACCAGAGTAAAAGTTTCCCCTAACACCCGTTCAGTTTGTGCTAGATGAACGAACGTCTCTCCCCATGCTCAGTTCTGAGAGATAAGTGTGTGTGAAAGCCGTCCTTCACCTAGCTTGTTGGGAACACAAAGATTCTTTTCAGTTGCAAACTCCAATCCATACATATATATGGGGAGGTACTAGCTCCAACTCGGTTTTACAGTGAAAACTGCAGGAACTTCAAACCGGCACTAGGAAACAGACTGAGAAACCACAGTA
Organism: Camelus dromedarius; assembly: GCF_036321535.1. NCBI lineage: Eukaryota > Metazoa > Chordata > Mammalia > Artiodactyla > Camelidae > Camelus > Camelus dromedarius. The sequence continues at coordinate 802,741 of NC_087470.1, read as the reverse complement.
AAAGTTTCTCCTGCAACCGGTTCACTTTGTGCTAGATGAACGAACGTCTATCCACATGCACAGTTCTGGGAGATAAGAGTGTGTGAAAGCCGTCCTTCACCTAGCTTGTTGGGAACACAAAGTTTGTTTTCAGTTGCAAACTCCACTCGATACATATATATGGGGAGGTACTAGCTCCAACTAGGTTTTACAGTAAAAACTGCTGGAACTTCAAACCGGCACTAGGAAACAGACTGAGAAACCAGAGTAAAAGTTTCTCCTACAACCCGTTCCCTTTGTGCTAGATGAACGAACGTCTCTCCACATGCTCAGTTCTGAGGGATAAGTGTGTGTGAAAGCCGTCCTTCACCTAGCTTGTTATGAACACAAAGTTTCTTTTCAGTTGCAAACTCCAATCCATACATATATATGGGGAGGTACTACCTCCAACTCGGTTTTACAGTGAAAACTGCAGGAAATTCAAACCGGCACTAGGAAACAGACTGAGAAACCAGAGTAAAAGTTTCTCCTACAACCCGTTCCCTTTGTGCTAGATGAACGAACGTCTCTCCACATGCTCAGTTCTGGGATATAAGAGTGTGTGAAAGCCGTCCTTCACCTAGCTTGTTGGGAACACAAAGTTTGTTTTCAGTTGAAAACTCCACTCGATACATATATATGGGGAGGTACTAGCTCCAACTATGTTTTACAGAGAAAACTGCAGGAACTTCAAACAGGCACTAGGAAACAGACTCAGAATCCAGAGCAAAAGTTTCTCCTAACACCCGTTCCATAAGTTCTAGATGAACGAACGTCTCTCCACATGCTCAGTTCTGAGAGATATATGTGTTTGAAAGCCGCACTTCACCTAGCTTGTTGGGAACACAAAGTTTCTTTTCAGTTGCCAAATCCACTCCATACATATATATGGGGAGGTACTAGCTCCAACTCGGTTTTACAGTGAAAACTGCAGGAACTTCAAACCGGCACTAGGAAACAGACTGAGAAACCAGAGTAAAAGTTTCTCCTACAACCCATTCCCTTTGTGCTAGATGAACGAACGTCTCTACACATGCTCAGTTTTGAGGGATAAATGTGTGTGAAAGCCGCCCTTAACCTAGCTTGTTGGGAACACAAAGTTTCTTTTCAGTTGCAAACTCCACTCCATACATATATATGGGGAGGTACTAGGTTCAACTCGGTTTAACAATGAAAACTCCTGGAACTTCAAACCGGCACTAGGAAACAGATTGATAAACCAGAGTAAAAGTTTCTCCTGCAACCCGTTCCCTTTTTGCTAGATGAACGAACGTCTCTCCAGATGCTCAGTTCTGAGGGATTAGTGTGTGTGAAAGCCGTATTTCACCTAGCTTCATGGGAACACAAAGTTTCTTTTAAGTTGCAAACTCCACTCCATACATATATATGGGGAGGTTCTAGCTCCAACTCGATTTTACAGTGAAAACTGCAGGAACTTCAAACCGGCACAAGGATACAGACTGAAAACCAGAGTAAAAGTATCTCCTACAACCCGTTCTTTTTGTGCTAGATGAACGAACGTCTCTCCACATGCTCAGTTCTGAGGGATAAGTGTGTGTTAAAGCCGTCCTTCACCTAGCTTGTTGGGGACACAAAGTGTCTTTTCCTTTGCAAACCCCACTCCATACATATATATGGGGAGGTACTAGCTCCAACTCGGTTTTACAGTGTAAATTGCAGAAACTTCAAACCGGCTCTAGGAAACAGACTGAGATACCAGAGTAAAAGTTTCTCCTAACACCCGTTCCATTTGTGCGAGATGAACGAACGTCTCTCCACATGCTCAGTTCTGAGAGATATGTGTGTTTGAAAGCCGCACTTCACCTAGCTTGTTGGGAACACAAAGTTTCTTTTCAGTTGCAAACTCCACTCCATACATATATATGGGGAGGTACTAGCTCCAACTCGGTTTAACAGTGAAAAATGCAGGAACTTCAAACCGGCACTAGGAAACAGACTGAGAAACCAGAGTAAAAGTTTCTCCTGCAACCCGTTTACTTTTTGCTAGATGAACGAACGTCTCTCCACATGCTCAGTTCTGGGATATAAGAGTGTGTGAAAGCCGTCCTTCACCTAGCTTGTTGGGAACACAAAGTTTGTTTTCAGTTGCAAACTCCACTCGATACATATATATGGGGAGGTACTAGCTCCTACTAGGTTTTACAGTGAAAACTGCAGGAACTTCAAACAGGCACTAGGAAACAGACAGAGAATCCAGAGTAAAAGTTTCTCCTAACACCAGTTCCATTTGTGCTAGATGAACGAACGTCTCTCCACATGCTCAGTTCTGAGAGATATGTTTGTTTGAAAGCCGCACTTCACCTAGATTGTTGGGAACACAAAGTTTCTTTCAGTTGCAAACTCCACTCCATACATATATATGGGGAGGTACTAGCTCCAACTAGGTTTTACAGTGAAAACTGCAGGAACTTCAAACCGGCACTAGGAAACAGACTGAGAAACCAGAGTAAAAGTTTCTCCTACAACCCGTTCCCTTTGTGCTAGATGAACGAACGTCTCTCCACATGCTCAGTTCTGAGAGATAAGTGTGTGTGAAAGCCGTCCTTCACCTAGCTTGTTGGGAACACAAAGTTTCTTTCAGTTGCAAACTCCACTCCATACATATATATGGGGAGGTACTAGCTCCAACTCGGTTTTACAGTGAAAACTGCAGGAAATTCAAACCGGCACTCGGAAACAGACTGAGAAAACAGAGTAAAAGTTTCTCCTGCAACCCGTTCCCTTTGTGCTAGATGAACGAACGTCTCTCCAGATGCTCAATTCTGAGAGATAAGTGTGTGAAAGCCGTCCTTCAACTTGATTGTTGGGAACACAAAGATTCTTTTCAGTTGCAAACTCCACTCCATACATATATATGGGGAGGTACTAGCTCCAACTCGGTTTTACAGTGAAAACTGAAGGAACTTCAAAGAGACACTAGGAAACAGACCGAGAAACCAGAGTAAAAGTTTCTCCTGCAAACCGTTCCCTTTGTGCTAGATGAAAGAACGTCTCTCCAGATGCTCAGTTCTGAGGGATTAGTTTGTGTGAAAGCCGTCCTTCACCTAGCTTGTTGGGAACACAAAGTTTGTTTTCAGTTGCAAACTCCGCTGCATACATATATATGGGGATGTACTAGCTCCAACTCGGGTTTACAGTGAAAACTGCAGGAACTTCAATCCGGCACTAGGAAACAGACTGAGAAAACAGAGTAAAAGTTTCCCTACAACCCTTTCCCTTTGTGCTAGATGAACCAATGTCTCTCCACATGCTCAGTTCTGAGAGATAAATGTGTGTGAAAGCCGTCCTTCATTTAGCCTGTTGGGAACACATAGTTTGTTTTCAGTTGCAAACCCCACTCCATACATATATATGGTGAGGTACTAGCTCCAACTCTGTTTTACAGTGAAAACTGCAGGAACTTCAAACAGGCACTAGGAAACAGACTGAGAAACCAGAGTAAAACTTTCTCCTGCAACCCGTTCCCTTTGTGCTAGATGAACGAACGTCTCTCCACATGCTCAGTTCTGAGAGATAAGTGTGTTTGAAAGCCGTACTTCACCTAGCTTGTAGGGAACACAAAGTTTCTTTTCAGTTAGAAACTCCACTCCATACATATAAATCTGGAGGTATAAGCTCCAACTCGGTTTTACAATGAAAACTGCAGGAACTTCAAAACGGCACTAGGAAACAGACTGAGAAACCAGAGTAAAAGTTTCTCCTGCATCCCCTTCCCTTTGTGCTAGATGAACCAACGTCTCACCACATGCTCAGTTCTGAGAGAGAAGTGTGTGTGAAAGCAGAACTTCACCTAGCTTGTTGAGAACAGAAAGTTTCTTTTCAGTTGCAAACTCCACTCCATACATATATATGGGAGGTACTAGCTACAACTCGGTTTTACAGTGAAAACTGCAGGAATTGCAAACCGGCACTAGGAAACATACTGGTAAACCAGAGTAAAAGATTCCCCTGCAACCCGTTCCCTTTGTGCTAGATGAACGAACGTCTCTCCACATGCTCAGTTCTGAGAGATTAGTGTGTGTGAAAGCCGTCCTTCACCCAGCTTGTTGGGAACACAAAGTTTCTTTTCAGTTGCAAACCCCACTCCATACATATATATGGGGAGTTACTATTTCCAACTCGTTTTAACAGTGAAAACTGCAGGAACTTCAAACCGGCACTAGGAAACAGACTGAGAAACCAGAGTAAAAGTTTCTCCTGCAACCCGTTCCCTTTGTGCTAGATGAACGAACGTCTCTCCACATGCTCAGTTCTGAGAGATAAGTGTGAGTGAAAGCCGTCCTTCACCTAGCTTGTTGGGAACACAAAGTTTCTTTTCAGTTACAAACTCCACTCCACACATTTATATGGGGAGGTACAAGCTCCAACTCGGTTTTACAGTGAAAAATGCAGGAACTTCAAACCGGCACTAGGAAACAGACTGAGAAACCAGAGTAAAAGTTTCTCCTGCAACCCGTTCCCTTTGTGCTAGATGAACCAACGTCTCTCCACATGCTCAATTCTGAGAGATAAGTGTGTGTGAAAGCCGTCCTTCAACTAGCTTGTTGGGAACACAAAGTTTCTTTTCAGTTGCAAACTCCACTCCATATATATATATGGGGAGATACTAGCTCCAACTCGGTTTAAAAGTGAAAACTGCAGAAACTTCAATTGGGCAGTAGGAAATAGACTGAGAAACAACTGTAAAGTTTCTCCTGCAATCCGTTCCTTTTGTGCTAGGTGAACGAACATCTCAGAACATGCTGTGTTCTGAGAGAAAATTGTGTGTAAAGCTATCCTTCGCGAAGCTTGTTGGGAATAAAATTTTTTTTTTATTTTCTATCTACACTACATACGTATATATTGGGAGTTACAAGTTCCAACTCGGTTTTACAGTGAAAACTGCAGGAACTTCAAACAGGCACTAGGAAACAGACTGAGAATCGAGAGTAATAGTTTATCCTGCAACCCGTTCCCTTGGTGCTAGATGAACGAACGTCTCTCCACATGCTCAGTTCTGAGAGATAATTGTGTGTGAAGGCCGTCCTTCACCTATCTTGTTGGGAACACAAAGTTTCTTTTCAGGTGCAAACCCCACTCCATACATATATATGGGGAGGTACTAGCTCCAACTCGGTTTTACAGTGAAAACTGCAGGAACATCATACCGGCACTAGGAAACAGACTGAGAAACCAGAGTAAAATTTCTCCTGCAACCCGTTCCCTTTGTGCTAGATGAACGAACGTCTCTTTAGATGCTCAGTTCTGAGGGATTAGTGTGTGTGAAAGCCGTCCTTCACCTATCTTGTTGGGAGCACAAAGTTTCTTTTCAGTTGCAAACTCCACTCCATACATATATATGGGGAGGTACTAGCTCCAACTCGGTTTTACAGTGAAAACTGCAGGAACTTCAAACCGGCACTAGGAAACAGACTGAGAAACCACAGTAAAAGTTTCTCCTGCAACCCGTTCAATTTGTGCTAGATGAACGAACGTCTCTCCACATGCTCAGTTCTGGGAGATAAGAGTGTGTGAAAGCCGTCCTTCACCTTGCTTGTTGGGAACACAAAGTTTGTTTTCAGTTGCAAACTCCACTCGATACATATATATGGGGAGGTACTAGCTCCAACTAGGTTTTACAGTGAAAACTGCAGGAACTTCAAACAGGCACTAGGAAACAGACTGAGAATCCAGAGTAAAAGTTTCTCCTAACACCCGTTCCCTTTGTGCTAGATGAACGAACGTCTCTCCACATGCTCAGTTCTGAGAGATATGTGTGTTTGAAAGCCGCACTTCACCTAGCTTGTTGGGAACACAAAGTTTCTTTTCAGTTGCAAACTCCACTCCATACATATATATGGGGAGGTACTAGCTCCAACTCGGTTTTACAGTGAAAACTGCAGGAACTTCAAACCGGCACTAGTAAACAGACTGAGAAACCAGAGTAAAAGTTTCTCCTAACACCCGTTCCCTTTGTGCTAGATGAACGAACGTCTCCCCACATGCTCAGTTCTGAGGGATAAATGTGTGTGAAAGCCGTCCTTAACCTAGCTTGTTATGAACACAAAGTTTTTTTTCAGTTGCAAACTCCAATCCATACATATATATGGGGAGGTACTAGCTCCAACCCGGTTTTACCGTGAAAACTGCAGGAACTTCAAACCGGCTCTAGGAAACAGACTAAGAAACCAGAGTAAAAGTTTCTCCTGCAACCCGTTCACTTTGTGCTAGATGAACAAACGTCTATCCACATGCGCAGTTCTGGGAGATAAGAGTGTGTGAAAGCCGTCCTTCACCTAGCTTGTTGGGAACACAAAGTTTGTTTTCATTTGCAAACTCCACTCGATACATATATATGGGGAGGTACTAGCTCCAACTCGGTTTTACAGTGTAAATTTCAGGAACTTCAAAACGGCACTAGGAAACAGACTGATATACCAGAGTAAAAGTTTCCCCTAACACCCGTTCAGTTTGTGCTAGATGAACGAACGTCTCTCCCCATGCTCAGTTCTGAGAGATATGTGTGTTTGAAAGCCGCACTTCACCTAGCTTGTTGGGAACACAAAGTTTCTTTTCAGTTGCAAACTCCACTCCATACATATATATGGGGAGGTACTAGCTCCAACTCGGTTTTACAGTGAAAACTGCAGGAACTTCAAACCGGCACTAGGAAACAGACTGAGAAACCAGAGTAAAAGTTTCTCCTACAACCCGTTCTATTTGTGCTAGACGAACGAACGTCTCTCCACATGCGCAGTTCTGAGAGATAAGTGTGTGTGAAAGCCGTCCTTCACATAGCTTGTTGGGAACACAAAGTTTCTTTTCAGTTGCAAACTCCACTCCATACATATATATGGGGAGGTACTAGCTCCAACTCGGTTTTACAGTGAAAACTGCAGGAACTTCAAACCGGCACTAGGAAACAGACTAAGAAACCAGAGAAAAAGTTTCTCCTACAACCCGATCCCTTTGTGCTAGATGAACGAACGTCTCTCCACATGCTCAGTTCTGAGGGATAAGTGTGTGTGAAAGCCGTCCTTCACCTAGCTTGTTATGAACACAAAGTTTCTTTTCAGTTGCAAACTCCAATCCATACATATATATGGGGAGGTACTAGCTCCAACCCGGTTTTACCGTGAAAACTGCAGGAACTTCAAACCGGCTCTAGGAAACAGACTAAGAAACCAGAGTAAAAGTTTCTCCTGCAACCCGTTCACTTTGTGCTAGATGAACGAACGTCTCTCCACATGCTCAGTTCTGGGATATAAGAGTGTGTGAAAGCCGTCCTTCACCTAGCTTGTTGGGAACACAAAGTTTGTTTTCAGTTGCAAACTCCACTCGATACATATATATGGGGAGGTACTAGCTCCAACTATGTTTTACAGTGAAAACTGCAGGAACTTCAAACCGGCACTAGGAAACAGACTCAGAATCCAGAGCAAAAGATTCTCCTAACACCCGTTCCATATATGCTAGATGAACGATCGTCTCTCCACATGCTCAGTTCTGAGAGATATATGTGTTTGAAAGCCGCACTTAACCTAGCTTGTTGGGAACACAAAGTTTCTTTTCAGTTGCCAAATCCACTCCATACATATATATGGGAAGGTACTAGCTCCAACTCGGTTTTACAGTGAAAACTGCAGGAACTTCAAACCAGCACTAGGAAACAGACTGAGAAACCAGAGAACAGTTTCTCCTACAACCCATTCCCTTTGTGCTAGATGAACGAACGTCTCTCCACATGCTCAGTTTTGAGGGATAAATGTGTGTGAAAGCCGTCCTTAACCTAGCTTGTTGGGAACACAAAGTTTCTTTTCAGTTGCAAACTCCAATCCATACATATATATGGGGAGGTACTAGCTTCAACTCGGTTTAACAGTGAAAACTGCAGGAACTTCAAACCGGCACTAGGAAACAGACTGAGAAACCAGAGTAAAAGTTTCTCCTGCAACCCGTTCCCTTTGTGCTAGATGAACGAACGTCTCTCCAGATGCTCAGTTCTGAGGGATTAGTGTGTGTGAAAGCCGTATTTCACCTAGCTTCTTGGGAACACAAAGTTTCTTTTAAGTTGCAAACTCCACTCCATACATATATATGGGGAGGTTCTAGCTCCAACTCGATTTTACAGTGAAAACTGCAGGAACTTCAAACTGGCACTAGGAAAAAGACTGAGAAAACAGAGTAAAAGTTTCCCCTACAACCCGTTCCTTTTGTTCTAGATGAACGAATGTCTCTCCACATGCTCAGTTCTGAGGGATAAGTGTGTGTAAAAGCCGCCCTTCACCTAGCTTGTTGGGAACACAAAGTTTCTTTTCCTTTGCAAACCCCACTCCATACATATATATGGGGAGGTACTAGCTCCAACTCGGTTTTACAGTGTAAATTGCAGGAACTTCAAAACGGCACTAGGAAACAGACTGATATACCAGAGTAAAAGTTTCCCCTAACACCCGTTCAGTTTGTGCTAGATGAACGAACGTCTCTCCCCATGCTCAGTTCTGAGAGATAAGTGTGTGTGAAAGCCGTCCTTCACCTAGCTTGTTGGGAACACAAAGATTCTTTTCAGTTGCAAACTCCAATCCATACATATATATGGGGAGGTACTAGCTCCAACTCGGTTTTACAGTGAAAACAGCAGGAACTTCAAACCGGCACTAGGAAACAGACTGAGAAACCACAGTAAAAGTTTCTCCTGCAACCGGTTCACTTTGTGCTAGATGAACGAACGTCTATCCACATGCACAGTTCTGGGAGATAAGAGTGTGTGAAAGCCGTCCTTCACCTAGCTTGTTGGGAACACAAAGTTTGTTTTCAGTTGCAAACACCACTCGATACATATATATGGGGAGGTACTAGCTCCAACTAGGTTTTACAGTAAAAACTGCTGGAACTTCAAACCGGCACTAGGAAACAGACTGAGAAAGCAGAGTAAAAGTTTCTCCTACAACCCGTTCCCTTTGTGCTAGATGAACGAACGTCTCTCCACATGCTCAGTTCTGAGGGATAAGTGTGTGTGAAAGCCGTCCTTCACCTAGCTTGTTATGAACACAAAGTTTCTTTTCAGTTGCAAACTCCAATCCATACATATATATGGGGAGGTACTAGCTCCAACCCGGTTTTACAGTGAAAACTGCAGGAACTTCAAACCGGCACTAGGAAACAGACTGAGAAACCAGAGTAAAAGTTTCTCCTGCAAACCGTTCACTTTGTGCTAGATGAACGAACGTCTCTCCACATGCTCAGTTCTGGGATATAAGAGTGTGTGAAAGCCGTCCTTCACCTAGCTTGTTGGGAACACAAAGTTTGTTTTCAGTTGAAAACTCCACTCGATACATATATATGGGGAGGTACTAGCTCCAACTATGTTTTACAGAGAAAACTGCAGGAACTTCAAACAGGCACTAGGAAACAGACTCAGAATCCAGAGCAAAAGTTTCTCCTAACACCCGTTCCATAAGTTCTAGATGAACGAACGTCTCTCCACATGCTCAGTTCTGAGAGATATATGTGTTTGAAAGCCGCACTTCACCTAGCTTGTTGGGAACACAAAGTTTCTTTTCAGTTGCCAAATCCACTCCATACATATATATGGGGAGGTACTAGCTCCAACTCGGTTTTACAGTGAAAACTGCAGGAACTTCAAACCGGCACTAGGAAACAGACTGAGAAACCAGAGTAAAAGTTTCTCCTACAACCCATTCCCTTTGTGCTAGATGAACGAACGTCTCTACACATGCTCAGTTTTGAGGGATAAATGTGTGTGAAAGCCGCCCTTAACCTAGCTTGTTGGGAACACAAAGTTTCTTTTCAGTTGCAAACTCCACTCCTTACATATATATGGGGAGGTACTAGGTTCAACTCGGTTTAACAATGAAAACTCCTGGAACTTCAAACCGGCACTAGGAAACAGATTGATAAACCAGAGTAAAAGTTTCTCCTGCAACCCGTTCCCTTTTTGCTAGATGAACGAACGTCTCTCCAGATGCTCAGTTCTGAGGGATTAGTGTGTGTGAAAGCCGTATTTCACCTAGCTTCATGGGAACACAAATTTTCTTTTAAGTTGCAAACTCCACTCCATACATATATATGGGGAGGTTCTAGCTCCAACTCGATTTTACAGTGAAAACTGCAGGAACTTCAAACCGGCACAAGGATACAGACTGAAAACCAGAGTAAAAGTATCTCCTACAACCCATTCCTTTTGTGCTAGATGAACGAACGTCTCTCCACATGCTCAGTTCTGAGGGATAAGTGTGTGTTAAAGCCGTCCTTCACCTAGCTTGTTGGGGACACAAAGTGTCTTTTCCTTTGCAAACCCCACTCCATACATATATATGGGGAGGTACTAGCTCCAACTCGGTTTTACAGTGTAAATTGCAGGAACTTCAAAACGGCACTAGGAAACAGACTGATATACCAGAGTAAAAGTTTCCCCTAACACCCGTTCAGTTTGTGCTAGATGAACGAACGTCTCTCCCCATGCTCAGTTCTGAGAGATAAGTGTGTGTGAAAGCCGTCCTTCACCTAGCTTGTTGGGAACACAAAGATTCTTTTCAGTTGCAAACTCCAATCCATACATATATATGGGGAGGTACTAGCTCCAACTCGGTTTTACAGTGAAAACAGCAGGAACTTCAAACCGGCACTAGGAAACAGACTGAGAAACCACAGTAAAAGTTTCTCCTGCAACCGGTTCACTTTGTGCTAGATGAACGAACGTCTATCCACATGCACAGTTCTGGGAGATAAGAGTGTGTGAAAGCCGTCCTTCACCTAGCTTGTTGGGAACACAAAGTTTGTTTTCAGTTGCAAACACCACTCGATACATATATATGGGGAGGTACTAGCTCCAACTAGGTTTTACAGTAAAAACTGCTGGAACTTCAAACCGGCACTAGGAAACAGACTGAGAAAGCAGAGTAAAAGTTTCTCCTACAACCCGTTCCCTTTTTGCTAGATGAACGAACGTCTCTCCACATGCTCAGTTCTGAGGGATAAGTGTGTGTGAAAGCCGTCCTTCACCTAGCTTGTTATGAACACAAAGTTTCTTTTCAGTTGCAAACTCCAATCCATACATATATATGGGGAGGTACTAGCTCCAACCCGGTTTTACAGTGAAAACTGCAGGAACTTCAAACCGGCACTAGGAAACAGACTGAGAAACCAGAGTAAAAGTTTCTCCTGCAAACCGTTCACTTTGTGCTAGATGAACGAACGTCTCTCCACATGCTCAGTTCTGGGATATAAGAGTGTGTGAAAGCCGTCCTTCACCTAGCTTGTTGGGAACACAAAGTTTGTTTTCAGTTGAAAACTCCACTCGATACATATATATGGGGAGGTACTAGCTCCAACTATGTTTTACAGAGAAAACTGCAGGAACTTCAAACAGGCACTAGGAAACAGACTCAGAATCCAGAGCAAAAGTTTCGCCTAACACCCGTTCCATAAGTTCTAGATGAACGAACGTCTCTCCACATGCTCAGTTCTGAGAGATATATGTGTTTGAAAGCCGCACTTCACCTAGCTTGTTGGGAACACAAAGTTTCTTTTCAGTTGCCAAATCCACTCCATACATATATATGGGGAGGTACTAGCTCCAACTCGGTTTTACAGTGAAAACTGCAGGAACTTCAAACCGGCACTAGGAAACAGACTGAGAAACCAGAGTAAAAGTTTCTCCTACAACCCATTCCCTTTGTGCTAGATGAACGAACGTCTCTACACATGCTCAGTTTTGAGGGATAAATGTGTGTGAAAGCCGCCCTTAACCTAGCTTGTTGGGAACACAAAGTTTCTTTTCAGTTGCAAACTCCACTCCTTACATATATATGGGGAGGTACTAGGTTCAACTCGGTTTAACAATGAAAACTCCTGGAACTTCAAACCGGCACTAGGAAACAGATTGATAAACCAGAGTAAAAGTTTCTCCTGCAACCCGTTCCCTTTTTGCTAGATGAACGAACGTCTCTCCAGATGCTCAGTTCTGAGGGATTAGTGTGTGTGAAAGCCGTATTTCACCTAGCTTCATGGGAACACAAATTTTCTTTTAAGTTGCAAACTCCACTCCATACATATATATGGGGAGGTTCTAGCTCCAACTCGATTTTACAGTGAAAACTGCAGGAACTTCAAACCGGCACAAGGATACAGACTGAAAACCAGAGTAAAAGTATCTCCTACAACCCATTCCTTTTGTGCTAGATGAACGAACGTCTCTCCACATGCTCAGTTCTGAGGGATAAGTGTGTGTTAAAGCCGTCCTTCACCTAGCTTGTTGGGGACACAAAGTGTCTTTTCCTTTGCAAACCCCACTCCATACATATATATGGGGAGGTACTAGCTCCAACTCGGTTTTACAGTGTAAATTGCAGAAACTTCAAACCGGCTCTAGGAAACAGACTGAGATACCAGAGTAAAAGTTTCTCCTAACACCCGTTCCATTTGTGCGAGATGAACGAACGTCTCTCCACATGCTCAGTTCTGAGAGATATGTGTGTTTGAAAGCCGCACTTCACCTAGCTTGTTGGGAACACAAAGTTTCTTTTCAGCTGCAAACTCCACTCCATACATATATATGGGGAGGTACTAGCTCCAACTCGGTTTAACAGTGAAAAATGCAGGAACTTCAAACCGGCACTAGGAAACAGACTGAGAAACCAGAGTAAAAGTTTCTCCTACAACCCGTTCTATTTGTGCTAGACGAACGAATGTCTCTCAACATGCGCAGTTCTGAGAGATAAGTGTGTGTGAAAGCCGTCCCCCACCTAGCTTCTTGGGAACACAAAGTTTCTTTACAGTTGCAAACTCCACTCCATACATATATATGGGGAGGTACTAGGTCCAAATCTGTTTTACAGTGAAAACTGCAGGAACTTCAAACCGGCACTAGGAAACAGACTGAGAAACCAGAGTAAAAGTTTTTCCTGCAACCCGTTTACTTTTTGCTAGATGAACGAACGTCTCTCCACATGCTCAGTTCTGGGATATAAGAGTGTGTGAAAGCCGTCCTTCACCTAGCTTGTTGGGAACACAAAGTTTGTTTTCAGTTGCAAACTCCACTCGATACATATATATGGGGAGGTACTAGCTCCAACTCGGTTTTACAGTGAAAACTGCAGGAACTTCAAACAGGCACTAGGAAACAGACTGAGAATCCAGAGTAAAAGTTTCTCCTAACACCAGTTCCATTTGTGCTAGATGAACGAACGTCTCTCCACATGCTCAGTTCTGAGAGATATGTTTGTTTGAAAGCCGCACTTCACCTAGATTGTTGGGAACACAAAGTTTCTTTCAGTTGCAAACTCCACTCCATACATATATATGGGGAGGTACTAGCTCCAACTAGGTTTTACAGTGAAAACTGCAGGAACTTCAAACCGGCACTAGGAAACAGACTGAGAAACCAGAGTAAAAGTTTCTCCTACAACCCGTTCCCTTTGTGCTAGATGAACGAACGTCTCTCCACATGCTCAGTTCTGAGAGATAAGTGTGTGTGAAAGCCGTCCTTCACCTAGCTTGTTGGGAACACAAAGTTTCTTTCAGTTGCAAACTCCACTCCATACATATATATGGGGAGGTACTAGCTCCAACTCGGTTTTACAGTGAAAACTGAAGGAACTTCAAAGAGACACTAGGAAACAGACCGAGAAACCAGAGTAAAAGTTTCTCCTGCAAACCGTTCCCTTTGTGCTAGATGAAAGAACGTCTCTCCAGATGCTCAGTTCTGAGGGATTAGTTTGTGTGAAAGCCGTCCTTCCCCTAGCTTGTTGGGAACACAAAGTTTGTTTTCAGTTGCAAACTCCGCTGCATACATATATATTTGGATGTACTAGCTCCAACTCGGGTTTACAGTGAAAACTGCAGGAACTTCAATCCGGCACTAGGAAACAGACTGAGAAAACAGAGTAAAAGTTTCCCTACAAACCTTTCCCTTTGTGCTAGATGAACCAATGTCTCTCCACATGCTCAGTTCTGAGAGATAAATGTGTGTGAAAGCCGTCCTTCATTTAGCCTGTTGGGAACACATAGTTTGTTTTCAGTTGCAAACCCCACTCCATACATATATATGGTGAGGTACTAGCTCCAACTCTGTTTTACAGTGAAAACTGCAGGAACTTCAAACAGGCACTAGGAAACAGACTGAGAAACCAGAGTAAAACTTTCTCCTGCAACCCGTTCCCTTTGGCTAGATGAACGAACGTCTCTCCACATGCTCAGTTCTGAGAGATAAGTGTGTTTGAAAGCTGTACTTCACCTAGCTTGTAGGGAACACAAAGTTTCTTTTCAGTTAGAAACTCCACTCCATACATATAAATGTGGAGGTATAAGCTCCAACTCGGTTTTACAATGAAAACTGCAGGAACTTCAAAACGGCACTAGGAAACAGACTGAGAAACCAGAGTAAAAGTTTCTCCTGCATCCCCTTCCCTTTGTGCTAGATGAACCAACGTCTCACCACATGCTCAGTTCTGAGAGAGAAGTGTGTGTGAAAGCCGAACTTCACTTAGCTTGTTGAGAACAGAAAGTTTCTTTTCAGTTGCAAACTCCACTCCATACATATATATGGGAGGTACTAGCTACAACTCGGTTTTACAGTGAAAACTGCAGGAATTTCAAACCGGCACTAGGAAACATACTGGTAAACCAGAGTAAAAGATTCCCCTGCAACCCGTTCCCTTTGTGCTAGATGAACGAACGTCTCTCCACATGCTCAGTTCTGAGGGATAATTGTGTGTGAAAGCCGTCCTTCACTTAGCTTGTTGGGAACACAAAGTTTTTTCCAGTTGCAAACTCCACTCCATACAAATATATGGGGAGGTACTAACTCCAACCCGGGTTTACAGAGAAAACTGCAGGAACTTCAAACCGGCACTAGGAAACAGACTGAGAAACCAGAGTAAAAGTTTCTCCTGCAACCCGTTCCCTTTGTGCTAGATGAACGAACGTCTCTCCACATGCTCAGTTCTGAGAGATAAGTGTGTGTGAAAGCCGTCCTTCACCTAGCTTGTTGGGAACACAAAGTTTCTTTAAGTTGCATACTACACTCCATACATATATATGGGGAGGTACTAGCTCCAACTCGGTTTTACAGTGAAAACTGCAGGAACTTCAAACCGGCACTAGGAAACAGACTGAGAAACCAGAGTAAAAGTTTCTCCTGCAACCCGTTCCCTTTGTGCTAGATGAACCAACGTCTCTCCACATGCTCAATTCTGAGAGATAAGTGTGTGTGAAAGCCGTCCTTCAACTAGCTTGTTGGGAACACAAAGTTTCTTTTCAGTTGCAAACTCCACTCCATATATATATATGGGGAGATACTAGCTCCAACTCGGTTTAAAAGTGAAAACTGCAGAAACTTCAATTGGGCAGTAGGAAATAGACTGAGAAACAACTG
Source organism: Camelus dromedarius (assembly GCF_036321535.1). NCBI lineage: Eukaryota > Metazoa > Chordata > Mammalia > Artiodactyla > Camelidae > Camelus > Camelus dromedarius. Next base: position 787,326 of record NC_087470.1, on the reverse strand, counting down.
TAAAGTTTCTCCTGCAATCCGTTCCTTTTGTGCTAGGTGAACGAACATCTCAGAACATGCTGTGTTCTGAGAGAAAATTGTGTGTAAAGCTATCCTTCGCGAAGCTTGTTGGGAATAAAATTTTTTTTTTATTTTCTATCTACACTACATACGTATATATTGGGAGTTACAAGTTCCAACTCGGTTTTACAGTGAAAACTGCAGGAACTTCAAACAGGCACTAGGAAACAGACTGAGAATCGAGAGTAATAGTTTATCCTGCAACCCGTTCCCTTGGTGCTAGATGAACGAACGTCTCTCCACATGCTCAGTTCTGAGAGATAATTGTGTGTGAAGGCCGTCCTTCACCTATCTTGTTGGGAACACAAAGTTTCTTTTCAGGTGCAAACCCCACTCCATACATATATATGGGGAGGTACTAGCTCCAACTCGGTTTTACAGTGAAAACTGCAGGAACATCATACCGGCACTAGGAAACAGACTGAGAAACCAGAGTAAAATTTCTCCTGCAACCCGTTCCCTTTGTGCTAGACGAACGAACGTCTCTCCACATACTCAGTTCTGAGGGATATGTGCGTGTGAAAGCCGTCCTTCAGCTAGCTTGTTGGGAACACAAAGTTTCTTTTCAGTTGCAAACCCCACTCCATACATATATATGGGGAGGTACTAGATCCAACTCGGTTTTACAGCGAAAACTGCAGGAACTTCAAACCGGCACTAGGAAAAAGACTGAGAATCCAGAGTAAATGTTTCTCCTACAACCCGTTCCCTTTGTGTTAGATGAACGAACGTCTCTCCAGATGCTCAGTTCTGAGAGATAAGTGTGTGTGAAAGCCGTCCTTCACCTATCTTGTTGGGAGCACAAAGTTTCTTTTCAGTTGCAAACTCCACTCCATACATATATATGGGGAGGTACTAGCTCCAACTCGGTTTTACAGTGAAAACTGCAGGATCTTCAAACCGGCACTAGGAAACAGACTGAGGTACCAGAGTAAATGTTTCTCCTACAACCCGTTCCCTTTGTGCTAGATGAACGAACGTCTCTCCACATGCTCAGTCTGAGGGATATGTGCGTGTGAAAGCCGTCCTTCAGGTAGCTTGTTGGGAACACAAAGTTTCTTTTCAGTTGCAAACCCCACTCCATACATATATATGGGGAGGTACTAGATCCAACTCGGTTTTACAGCGAAAACTGCAGGAAATTCAAACCGGCACTAGGAAAAAGACTGAGAATCCAGAGTAAAAGTTTCTCCTGCAACCCGTTCCCTTTGTGCTAGATGAACGAACGTCTCTTTAGATGCTCAGTTCTGAGGGATTAGTGTGTGTGAAAGCCGTCCTTCACCTATCTTGTTGGGAGCACAAAGTTTCTTTTCAGTTGCAAACTCCACTCCATACATATATATGGGGAGGTACTAGCTCCAACTCGGTTTTACAGTGAAAACTGCAGGATCTTCAAACCGGCACTCGGAAACAGACTGAGAAAACAGAGTAAAAGTTTCTCCTGCAACCCGTTCCCTTTGTGCTAGATGAACGAACGTCTCTCCAGATGCTCAATTCTGAGAGAGAAGTGTGTGTGAAAGCCGTCCTTCAACTTGATTGTTGGGAACACAAAGATTCTTTTCAGTTGCAAACTCCACTCCATACATATATATGGGGAGGTACTAGCTCCAACTCGGTTTTACAGTGAAAACTGAAGGAACTTCAAACAGACACTAGGAAACAGACCGAGAAACCTGAGTAAAAGTTTCTCCTGCAAACCGTTCCCTTTGTGCTAGATGAAAGAACGTCTCTCCAGATGCTCAGTTCTGAGGGATTATTTTGTGTGAAAGCCGTCCTTCCCCTAGCTTGTTGGGAACACAAAGTTTGTTTTCAGTTGCAAACTCCACTGCATACATATATATGGGGATGTACTAGCTCCAACTCGGGTTTAGAGTGAAAACTGCAGGAACTTCAATCCGGCACTAGGAAACAGACTGAGAAAAAAGAGTAAAAGTTTCCCTACAACTCTTTCCCTTTGTGCTAGATGAACCAATGTCTCTCCACATGCTCAGGTCTGAGAGATAAATGTGTGTGAAAGCCGTCCTTTATTTAGCCTATTGAGAACAGAAAGTTTCTTTTCAGTTGCAAACTCCACTCCATACATATATATGGGAGGTACTAGCTACAACTCGGTTTTACAGTGAAAACTGCAGGAATTTCAAACCGGCACTAGGAAACATACTTGTAAACCAGAGTAAAAGATTCCCCTGCAACCCGTTCCCTTTGTGCTAGATGAACGAACGTCTCTCCACATGCTCAGTTCTGAGAGATTAGTGTGTGTGAAAGCCGTCCTTCACCCAGCTTGTTGGGAACACAAAGTTTCTTTTCAGTTGCAAACCCCACTCCATACATATATATGGGGAGTTACTATTTCCAACTCGTTTTAACAGTGAAAACTGCAGGAACTTCAAACCGGCACTAGGAAACAGACTGAGAAACCAGGGTAAAAGTTTCTCCTGCAACCCGTTCCCTTTGTGCTAGATGAACGAACGTCTCTCCACATGCTCAGTTCTGAGAGATAAGTGTGAGTGAAAGCCGTCCTTCACCTAGCTTGTTGGGAACACAAAGTTTCTTTTCAGTTACAAACTCCACTCCACACATTTATATGGGGAGGTACAAGCTCCAACTCGGTTTTACAGTGAAAAATGCAGGAACTTCAAACCGGCACTAGGAAACAGACTGAGAAATCAGAGTAAAAGTTTCTCCTGCAACCCGTTCCCTTTGTGCTAGATGAACCAACGTCTCTCCACATGCTCAATTCTGAGAGATAAGTGTGTGTGAAAGCCGTCCTTCAACTAGCTTGTTGGGAACACAAAGTTTCTTTTCAGTTGCAAACTCCACTCCATATATATATATGGGGAGATATTAGCTCCAACTCGGTTTAAAAGTGAAAACTGCAGAAACTTCAATTGGGCAGTAGGAAATAGACTGAGAAACAACTGTAAAGTTTCTCCTGCAATCCGTTACTTTTGTGCTAGGTGAACGAACATCTCAGAACATGCTGTGTTCTGAGAGAAAATTGTGTGTAAAGCTATCCTTCGCGAAGCTTGTTGGGAATAAAATTTTTTTTTTATTTTCTATCTACACTACATACGTATATATTGGGAGTTACAAGTTCCAACTCGGTTTTACAGTGAAAACTGCAGGAACTTCAAACAGGCACTAGGAAACAGACTGAGAATCGAGAGTAATAGTTTATCCTGCAACCCGTTCCCTTGGTGCTAGATGAACGAACGTCTCTCCACATGCTCAGTTCTGAGAGATAACTGTGTGTGAAGGCCGTCCTTCACCTATCTTGTTGGGAACACAAAGTTTCTTTTCAGGTGCAAACCCCACTCCATACATATATATGGGGAGGTACTAGCTCCAACTCGATTTTACAGTGAAAACTGCAGGAACATCATACCGGCACTAGGAAACAGACTGAGAAACCAGAGTAAAATTTCTCCTGCAACCCGTTCCCTTTGTGCTAGACGAACGAAAGTCTCTCCACATGCTCAGTTCTGAGGGATATGTGCGTGTGAAAGCCGTCCTTCAGCTAGCTTGTTGGGAACACAAAGTTTCTTTTCAGTTGCAAACCCCACTCCATACATATATATGGGGAGGTACTAGATCCAACTCGGTTTTACAGCGAAAACTGCAGGAACTTCAAACCGGCACTAGGAAAAAGACTGAGAATCCAGAGTAAAAGTTTCTCCTGCAACCCGTTCCCTTTGTGCTAGATGAACGAACGTCTCTTTAGATGCTCAGTTCTGATGGATTAGTGTGTGTGAAAGCCGTCCTTCACCTAGCTTGTTGGGAACACAAAGTTTCTTTTCAGTAGCAAACCCCACTCCATACATATTTATGGGGAGGTACTAGCTCCAACTCGTGTTTACAGTGAAAAATGCAGGATCTTCAAACCGGCACTAGGAAACAGACTGAGAAACCAGAGTAAATGTTTCTCCTACAACCCGTTCCCTTTGTGTTAGATGAACGAACGTCTCTCCAGATGCTCAGTTCTGAGAGATAAGTGTGTGTGAAAGCCGTCCTTCACCTATCTTGTTGGGAGCACAAAGTTTCTTTTCAGTTGCAAACTCCACTCCATACATATATATGGGGAGGTACTAGCTCCAACTCGGTTTTACAGTGAAAACTGCAGGATCTTCAAACCGGCACTAGGAAACAGACTGAGGTACCAGAGTAAATGTTTCTCCTACAACCCGTTCCCTTTGTGCTAGATGAACGAACGTCTCTCCACATGCTCAGTTCTGAGGGATAAGTGTGTGTTAAAGCCGTCCTTCACCTAGCTTGTTGGGAACACAAAGTTTCTTTTCAGGTGCAAACCCCACTCCATACATATATATGGGGAGGTACTAGCTTCAACTCGGTTTTACAGTGAAAACTGCAGGAAAATCAATCCGGCACTAAGAAACAGCATGAGAAACCAGAGTAAAAGTTTCTCCTGCAACCCGTTCCCTTTGTGCTAGATGAACGAACGTCTCTCCACATGCTCAGTTCTGAAGATAATTGTGTGTGAAAGCCGTCCTTCACATACCTTGTTGGGAACACAAACTTTCTTTTCAGTTGCAAACTCCACTCCATACATATACATGGGGAGTGACAATCTCCAACTCGTTTTAACAGTGAAAACTGCAGGAACTTCAAACCGGCACTAGGAAACAGACTGAGTAACCAGAGTAAAAGTTTCTCCTGCCACCCGTTCCCTTTGTGCTAGTTGAACGAACGTCTCTCCACATGCTCAGTTCTGAGGGATAAGTGTGTGTGAAAGCCGTCCTTCACCTAGCTTGTTGGGAACACAAAGTTACTTTTCCTTTGCAAACAACACTCCATACATATATATGGGGAGGTACTAGCTCCAACTCGGTTTTACAGTGTAAACTGCAGGAACTTCAAAACGGCACTAGGAAACAGACTGAGATACCAGAGTAAAAGTTTCTCCTAACACCCTTTCCCTTTGTGCTAGATGAACGAATGTCTCTCTAGATGCTCAGTTCTGAGGGATTAGTGTGTGTGAAAGCCGTCCTTCACCTAGCTTGTTGGGAACACAAAGTTTCTTTTCAGTTGCAAACACCACTCCATACATATATATGGGGAGGTACTAGCTCCAACTCGGTTTTACAGTGAAAACTGCAGGAACTTCAAACTGGCACTAGGAAACAGACTGAGAAACAGAGTAAAAGTTTCACCTACAACCCGTTCTTTTTGTGCTAGATGAAAGAACGTCTCTCCACATGCTCAGTTCTGAGAGATATGTGTGTGTGAAAGCCGTCCTTCACCTAGCTTCTTGGGAACACAAAGTTTCTTTTCAGTTGCAAACTCCACTCCATACATATATATGGGGAGGTACTAGCTCCAACTCGGGTTTACAGTGAAAACTGCAGGATCTTCAAACCGGCACTAGGAAACAGACTGAGAAACCAGAGTAAATGTTTCTCCTACAACCCGTTCCCTTTGTGCTAGATGAACGAAAGTCTCTCCAGATGCTCAGTTCTGAGAGATAAGTGTGTGTGAAAGCCGTCCTTCACATAGCTTGTTGGGAACACAAAGTTTCTTTTCAGTTGCAAACTCCACTCCATACATATATATGGGGAGGTACTAGCTCCAACTCGGGTTTACAGTGAAAACTGCAGGATCTTCAAACCGGCACTAGGAAACAGACTGAGAAACCAGAGTAAATATTTCTCCTACAACCCGTTCACTTGTGCTAGATGAACGAACGTCTTTCCACATGCTCAGTTCTGAGGGATAAGTGTGTGTGAAAGCCGTCCTTCACATAGCTTGTTGGGAACACAAATTTTCTTTTCAGTTGCAAACTCCATTCCATACATATATATGGGGATGTACTAGCTTCAACTCGGTTTAACAGTGAAAACTGCAGGAACTTCAAACCGGCACTAGGAAACAGACTGAGAAACCAGAGTAAAAGTTTCTCCTGCAACCCGTTCCCTTTTTGCTAGATGAACGAAAGTCTCTCCAGATGCTCAGTTCTGAGGGATTAGTGTGTGTGAAAGCCGTATTTCACCTAGCTTCTTCAGAACACAAAGTTTCTTTTAAGTTGCAAACTCCACTCCATACATATATATGGGGAGATTCTAGCTCCAACTCGATTTTACAGTGAAAACTGCAGGAACTTCAAACTGACACTAGGAAAAAGACTGAGAAAACAGAGTAAAAGTTTCCCCTACAACCCGTTCCTTTTGTGCTAGATGAACGAACGTCTCTCCACATGCGCAGTTCTGAGAGATAAGTGTGTGTGAAAGCCGTCCCCCACCTAGCTTCTTGGGAACACAAAGTTTCTTTACAGTTGCAAACTCCACTCCATACATATATATGGGGAGGTACTAGGTCCAAATCTGTTTTACAGTGAAAACTGCAGGAACTTCAAACCGGCACTAGGAAACAGACTGAGAAACCAGAGTAAAAGTTTCTCCTGCAACCCGTTTACTTTTTGCTAGATGAACGAACGTCTCTCCACATGCTCAGTTCTGGGATATAAGAGTGTGTGAAAGCCGTCCTTCACCTAGCTTGTTGGGAACACAAAGTTTGTTTTCAGTTGCAAACTCCACTCGATACATATATATGGGGAGGTACTAGCTCCAACTAGGTTTTACAGTGAAAACTGCAGGAACTTCAAACAGGCACTAGGAAACAGACTGAGAATCCAGAGTAAAAGTTTCTCCTAACACCAGTTCCATTTGTGCTAGATGAACGAACGTCTCTCCACATGCTCAGTTCTGAGAGATATGTTTGTTTGAAAGCCGCACTTCACCTAGATTGTTGGGAACACAAAGTTTCTTTCAGTTGCAAACTCCACTCCATACATATATATGGGGAGGTACTAGCTCCAACTAGGTTTTACAGTGAAAACTGCAGGAACTTCAAACCGGCACTAGGAAACAGACTGAGAAACCAGAGTAAAAGTTTCTCCTACAACCCGTTCCCTTTGTGCTAGATGAACGAACGTCTCTCCACATGCTCAGTTCTGAGAGATAAGTGTGTGTGAAAGCCGTCCTTCACCTAGCTTGTTGGGAACACAAAGTTTCTTTCAGTTGCAAACTCCACTCCATACATATATATGGGGAGGTACTAGCTCCAACTCGGTTTTACAGTGAAAACTGCAGGAACTTCAAACCGGCACTCGGAAACAGACTGAGAAAACAGAGTAAAAGTTTCTCCTGCAACCCGTTCCCTTTGTGCTAGATGAACGAACGTCTCTCCAGATGCTCAATTCTGAGAGATAAGTGTGTGAAAGCCGTCCTTCAACTTGATTGTTGGGAACACAAAGATTCTTTTCAGTTGCAAACTCCACTCCATACATATATATGGGGAGGTACTAGCTCCAACTCGGTTTTACAGTGAAAACTGAAGGAACTTCAAAGAGACACTAGGAAACAGACCGAGAAACCAGAGTAAAAGTTTCTCCTGCAAACCGTTCCCTTTGTGCTAGATGAAAGAACGTCTCTCCAGATGCTCAGTTCTGAGGGATTAGTTTGTGTGAAAGCCGTCCTTCCCCTAGCTTGTTGGGAACACAAAGTTTGTTTTCAGTTGCAAACTCCGCTGCATACATATATATGGGGATGTACTAGCTCCAACTCGGGTTTACAGTGAAAACTGCAGGAACTTCAATCCGGCACTAGGAAACAGACTGAGAAAACAGAGTAAAAGTTTCCCTACAACCCTTTCCCTTTGTGCTAGATGAACCAATGTCTCTCCACATGCTCAGTTCTGAGAGATAAATGTGTGTGAAAGCCGTCCTTCATTTAGCCTGTTGGGAACACATAGTTTGTTTTCAGTTGCAAACCCCACTCCATACATTTATATGGTGAGGTACTAGCTCCAACTCTGTTTTACAGTGAAAACTGCAGGAACTTCAAACAGGCACTAGGAAACAGACTGAGAAACCAGAGTAAAACTTTCTCCTGCAACCCGTTCCCTTTGGCTAGATGAACGAACGTCTCTCCACATGCTCAGTTCTGAGAGATAAGTGTGTTTGAAAGCCGTACTTCACCTAGCTTGTAGGGAACACAAAGTTTCTTTTCAGTTAGAAACTCCACTCCATACATATAAATCTGGAGGTATAAGCTCCAACTCGGTTTTACAATGAAAACTGCAGGAACTTCAAAACGGCACTAGGAAACAGACTGAGAAACCAGAGTAAAAGTTTCTCCTGCATCCCCTTCCCTTTGTGCTAGATGAACCAACGTCTCACCACATGCTCAGTTCTGAGAGAGAAGTGTGTGTGAAAGCCGAACTTCACCTAGCTTGTTGAGAACAGAAAGTTTCTTTTCAGTTGCAAACTCCACTCCATACATATATATGGGAGGTACTAGCTACAACTCGGTTTTACAGTGAAAACTGCAGGAATTGCAAACCGGCACTAGGAAACATACTGGTAAACCAGAGTAAAAGGTTCCCCTGCAACCCGTTCCCTTTGTGCTAGATGAACGAACGTCTCTCCACATGCTCAGTTCTGAGGGATAATTGTGTGTGAAAGCCGTCCTTCACTTAGCTTGTTGGGAACACAAAGTTTCTTTCCAGTTGCAAACTCCACTCCATACAAATATATGGGGAGGTACTAACTCCAACCCGGGTTTACAGAGAAAACTGCAGGAACTTCAAACCGGCACTAGGAAACAGACTGAGAAACCAGAGTAAAAGTTTCTCCTGCAACCCGTTCCCTTTGTGCTAGATGAACGAACGTCTCTCCACATGCTCAGTTCTGAGAGATAAGTGTGTGTGAAAGCCGTCCTTCACCTAGCTTGTTGGGAACACAAAGTTTCTTTAAGTTGCATACTACACTCCATACATATATATGGGGAGGTACTAGCTCCAACTCGGTTTTACAGTGAAAACTGCAGGAACTTCAAACCGGCACTAGGAAACAGACTGAGAAACCAGAGTAAAAGTTTCTCCTGCAACCCGTTCCCTTTGTGCTAGATGAACCAACGTCTCTCCACATGCTCAATTCTGAGAGATAAGTGTGTGTGAAAGCCGTCCTTCAACTAGCTTGTTGGGAACACAAAGTTACTTTTCAGTTGCAAACTCCACTCCATATATATATATGGGGAGATACTAGCTCCAACTCGGTTTAAAAGTGAAAACTGCAGAAACTTCAATTGGGCAGTAGGAAATAGACTGAGAAACAACTGTAAAGTTTCTCCTGCAATCCGTTCCTTTTGTGCTTGGTGAACGAACATCTCAGAACATGCTGTGTTCTGACAGAAAATTGTGTGTAAAGCTATCCTTCGCGAAGCTTGTTGGGAATGCAATTTTTTTTTTATTTTCTATCTACTCTACATACGTATATATTGGGAGTTACAAGTTCCAACTCGGTTTTACAGTGAAAACTGCAGGAACTTCAAACAGGCACTAGGAAACAGACTGAGAATCGAGAGTAATAGTTTATCCTGCAACCCGTTCCCTTGGTGCTAGATGAACGAACGTCTCTCCACATGCTCAGTTCTGAGAGATAATTGTGTGTGAAGGCCGTCCTTCACCTATCTTGTTGGGAACACAAAGTTTCTTTTCAGGTGCAAACCCCACTCCATACATATATATGGGGACGTACTAGCTCCAACTCGGTTTTACAGTGAAAACTGCAGGAACATCATACCGGCACTAGGAAACAGACTGAGAAACCAGAGTAAAACTTTCTCCTGCAACCCGTTCCCTTTGTGCTAGACGAACGAACGTCTCTCCACATACTCAGTTCTGAGGGATATGTGCGTGTGAAAGCCGTCCTTCAGCTAGCTTGTTGGGAACACAAAGTTTCTTTTCAATTGCAAACCCCACTCCATACATATATATGGGGAGGTACTAGATCCAACTCGGTTTTACAGCGAAAACTGCAGGAACTTCAAACCGGCACTAGGAAAAAGACTGAGAATCCAGAGTAAATGTTTCTCCTACAACCCGTTCCCTTTGTGTTAGATGAACGAACGTCTCTCCAGATGCTCAGTTCTGAGAGATAAGTGTGTGTGAAAGCCGTCCTTCACCTATCTTGTTGGGTGCACAAAGTTTCTTTTCAGTTGCAAACTCCACTCCATACATATATATGGGGAGGTACTAGCTCCAACTCGGTTTTACAGTGAAAACTGCAGGATCTTCAAACCGGCACTAGGAAACAGACTGAGGTACCAGAGTAAATGTTTCTCCTACAACCCGTTCCCTTTGTGCTAGATGAACGAACGTCTCTCCACATGCTCAGTTCTGAGGGATATGTGCGTGTGAAAGCCGTCCTTCAGCTAGCTTGTTGGGAACACAAAGTTTCTTTTCAGTTGCAAACCCCACTCCATACATATATATGGGGAGGTACTAGATCCAACTCGGTTTTACAGCGAAAACTGCAGGAACTTCAAACCGGCACTAGGAAACAGACTGAGAAACCAGAGTAAATGTTTCTCCTACAACCCGTTCCCTTTGTGCTAGTTGAACGAACGTCTCTCCACATGCTCAGTTCTGAGGGATAAGTGTGTGTGAAAGCCGTCCTTCACCTAGCTTGTTGGGAACACAAAGTTACTTTTCCTTTGCAAACAACACTCCATACATATATATGGGGAGGTATTAGCTCCAACTCGGTTTTACAGTGTAAACTGCAGGAACTTCAAAACGGCACTAGGAAACAGACTGAGATACCAGAGTAAAAGTTTCTCCTAACACCCTTTCCCTTTGTGCTAGATGAACGAATGTCTCTCTAGATGCTCAGTTCTGAGGGATTAGTGTGTGTGAAAGCCGACCTTCACCTAGCTTGTTGGGAACACAAAGTTTCTTTTCAGTTGCAAACACCACTCCATACATATATATGGGGAGGTACTAGTTCCAACTCGGTTTTACAGTGAAAACTGCAGGAACTTCAAACTGGCACTAGGAAACAGACTGAGAAACAGAGTAAAAGTTTCACCTACAACCCGTTCTTTTTGTGCTAGATGAAAGAACGTCTCTCCACATGCTCAGTTCTGAGAGATATGTGTGTGTGAAAGCCGTCCTTCACCTAGCTTCTTGGGAACACAAAGTTTCTTTTCAGTTGCAAACTCCACTCCATACATATATATGGGGAGGTACTAGCTCCAACTCGGGTTTACAGTGAAAACTGCAGGATCTTCAAACCGGCACTAGGAAACAGACTGAGAAACCAGAGTAAATGTTTCTCCTACAACCCGTTCCCTTTGTGCTAGATGAACGAAAGTCTCTCCAGATGCTCAGTTCTGAGAGATAAGTGTGTGTGAAAGCCGTCCTTCACATAGCTTGTTGGGAACACAAAGTTTCTTTTCAGTTGCAAACTCCACTCCATACATATATATGGGGAGGTACTAGCTCCAACTCGGGTTTACAGTGAAAACTGCAGGATCTTCAAACCGGCACTAGGAAACAGACTGAGAAACCAGAGTAAATATTTCTCCTACAACCCGTTCACTTGTGCTAGATGAACGAACGTCTTTCCACATGCTCAGTTCTGAGGGATAAGTGTGTGTGAAAGCCGTCCTTCACATAGCATGTTGGGAACACAAATTTTCTTTTCAGTTGCAAACTCCATTCCATACATATATATGGGGAGGTACTAGCTTCAACTCGGTTTAACAGTGAAAACTGCAGGAACTTCAAACCGGCACTAGGAAACAGACTGAGAAACCAGAGTAAAAGTTTCCCCTGCAACCCGTTCCCTTTTTGCTAGATGAACGAAAGTCTCTCCAGATGCTCAGTTCTGAGGGATTAGTGTGTGTGAAAGCCGTATTTCACCTAGCTTCTTCGGAACACAAAGTTTCTTTTAAGTTGCAAACTCCACTCCATACATATATATGGGGAGATTCTAGCTCCAACTCGATTTTACAGTGAAAACTGCAGGAACTTCAAACTGACACTAGGAAAAAGACTGAGAAAACAGAGTAAAAGTTTCCCCTACAACCCGTTCCTTTTGTGCTAGATGAACGAACGTCTCTCCACATGCTCAGTTCTGAGGGATAAGTGTGTGTGAAAGCCGTCCTTCACCTAGCTTGTTGGGAACACAAAGATTCTTTTCAGTTGCAAATTCCAATCCATACATATATATGGGGAGGTACAAGCTCCAACTCGGTTTTACAGTGAAAACTGCAGGAACTTCAAACCGGCACTAGGAAACAGACTGAGAAACCAGAGTAAAAGTTTCTCCTGCAACCCGTTCAATTTGTGCTAGATGAACGAACGTCTCTCCACATGCTCAGTTCTGGGAGATAAGAGTGTGTGAAAGCCGTCCTTCACCTAGCTTGTTGGGAACACAAAGTTTGTTTTCAGTTGCAAACTCCACTCGATACATATATATGGGGAGGTACTAGCTCCAACTAGGTTTTACAGTGAAATCTGCAGGAACTTCAAACAGGCACTTAGAAACAGACTGAGAATCCAGAGTAAAAGTTTCTCCTAACACCCGTTCCCTTTGTGCTAGATGAACGAACGTCTCTCCACATGCTCAGTTCTGAGAGATATGTCTGTTTGAAAGCCGCACTTCACCTAGCTTGTTGGGAACACAAAGTTTCTTTTCAGTTGCAAACTCCACTCCATACATATATATGGGGAGGTACTAGCTCCAACTCGGTTTTACAGTGAAAACTGCAGGAACTTCAAACCGGCACTAGTAAACTGACTGAGAAACCAGAGTAAAAGTTTCTCCTACCACCTGTTCTATTTGTGCTAGATGAACGAATGTCTCTCCACATGCTCAGTTCTGAGGGATAAATGTGTGTGAAAGCCGTCCTTAACCTAGCTTGTTGGGAACACAAAGTTTCTTTTCAGTTGCAAACTCCACTCCATACATATATATGGGGAGGTACTAGCTCCAACTCGGTTTAGCAGTGAAAACTGCAGGAACTTCAAACCGGCACTAGGAAACAGACTGAAAAACCAGAGTAAAAGTTTCTCCTACAACCCGTTCCTTTTGTGCTAGATGAACGAAAGTCTCTCCACATGCTCAGTTCTGAGGGATAAGTGTGTGTTAAAGCCGTCCTTCACCTAGCTTGTTGGGAACACAAAGTTTCTTTTCCTTTGCAAACCCCACTCCATACATATATATGGGGAGGTACTAGCTCCAACTCGGTTTTACAGTGTAAATTGCAGAAACTTCAAACCGGCTCTAGGAAACAGACTGAGATACCAGTGTAAAAGTTTCTCCTAACACCCGTTCAGTTTGTGCTAGATGAACGAACGTCTCTCCACATGCTCAGTTCTGAGAGATAAGTGTGTGTGAAAGCCGTCCTTCACTTAGCTTGTTGGGAACACAAAGATTCTTTTCAGTTGCAAACTCCAATCCATACATATATATGGGGAGGTACCAGCTCCAACTCGGTTTTACAGTGAAAACTGCAGGAACTTCAAACCGGCACTAGGAAACAGACTGAGAAACCACAGTAAAAGTTTCTCCTGCAACCCGTTCAATTTGTGCTAGATGAACGAACGTCTCTCCACATGCTCAGTTCTGAGGGATAAATGTGTGTGAAAGCCGTCCTTAACCTAGCTTGTTGGGAACACAAAGTTTCTTTTCAGTTGCAAACTCCACTCCATACATATATATGGGGAGGTACTAGCTTCAACTCGGTTTAACAGTGAAAACTGCAGGAACTTCAAACCGGCACTAGGAAACAGACTGAGAAACCACAGTAAAAGTTTCTCCTGCAACCCGTTCCCTTTTTGCTAGATGAACGAACGTCTCTCCATATGCTCAGTTCTGAGGGATTAGTGTGTGTGAAAGCCGTATTTCACCTAGCTTCATGGGAACACAAAGTTTCTTTTAAGTTGCAAACTCCACTCCATACATATATATGGGGAGGTTCTAGCTCCAACTCGATTTTACAGTGAAAACTGCAGGAACTTCAAACCGGCACAAGGATACAGACTGAAAAACCAGAGTAAAAGTTTCTCCTACAACCCGTTCTTTTGGGCTAGATGAACGAACGTCTCTCCACATGCTCAGTTCTGAGGGATAAGTGTGTGTTAAAGCCGTCCTTCACCTAGCTTTTTCGGAACACAACGTTTCTTTTCCTTTGCAAACCCCACTCCATACATATATATGGGGAGGTACTTTCCAACTCGGTTTTACCGTGTAAATTGCAGAAACTTCAAACCGGCTCTAGGAAACAGACTGAGAAACCAGAGTAAATGTTTCTCCTACAACCCGTTCCCTTTGTGCTAGATGAACGAACGTCTCTCCACATGCTCAGTTCTGAGAGATAAGTGTGTGTGAAAGCCGTCCTTCACATAGCTTGTTGGGAACACAAAGTTTCTTTTCAGTTGCAAACTCCACTCCATACATATATATGGGGAGGTACTAGCTCCAACTCGGGTTTACAGTGAAAACTGCAGGATCTTCAAACCGGCACTAGGAAACAGACTGAGAAACCAGAGTAAATATTTCTCCTACAACCCGTTCCCTTGTGCTAGATGAACGAACGTCTCTCCACATGCTCAGTTCTGAGGGATAAGTGTGTGTGAAAACCGTCCTTCACATAGCTTGTTGGGAACACAAATTTTCTTTTCAGTTGCAAACTCCATTCCATACATATATATGGGGAGGTACTAGCTTCAACTCGGTTTAACAGTGAAAACTGCAGGAACTTCAAACCGGCACTAGGAAACAGACTGAGAAACCAGAGTAAAAGTTTCTCCTGCAACCCGTTCCCTTTTTGCTAGATGAACGAAAGTCTCTCCAGATGCTCAGTTCTGAGGGATTAGTGTGTGTGAAAGCCGTATTTCACCTAGCTTCTTCGGAACACAAAGTTTCTTTTAAGTTGCAAACTCCACTCCATACATATATATGGGGAGATTCTAGCTCCAACTCGATTTTACAGTGAAAACTGCAGGAACTTCAAACTGGCACTAGGAAAAAGACTGAGAAAACAGAGTAAAAGTTTCCCCTACAACCCGTTCCTTTTGTGCTAGATGAACGAACGTCTCTCCACATGCTCAGTTCTGAGGGATAAGTGTGTGTGAAAGCCGTCCTTCACCTAGCTTGTTGGGAACACAAAGATTCTTTTCAGTTGCAAATTCCAATCCATACATATATATGGGGAGGTACAAGCTCCAACTCGGTTTTAGAGTGAAAACTGCAGGAACTTCAAACCGGCACTAGGAAACAGACTGAGAAACCAGAGTAAAAGTTTCTCCTGCAACCCGTTCAATTTGTGCTAGATGAACGAACGTCTCTCCACATGCTCAGTTCTGGGAGATAAGAGTGTGTGAAAGCCGTCCTTCACCTAGCTTGTTGGGAACACAAAGTTTGTTTTCAGTTGCAAACTCCACTCGATACATATATATGGGGAGGTACTAGCTCCAACTAGGTTTTACAGTGAAAACTGCAGGAACTTCAAACAGGCACTTGGAAACAGACTGAGAATCCAGAGTAAAAGTTTCTCCTAACAACCGTTCCCTTTTTGCTAGATGAACGAACGTCTCTCCACATGCTCAGTTCTGAGAGATATGTCTGTTTGAAAGCCGCACTTCACCTAGCTTGTTGGGAACACAAAGTTTCTTTTCAGTTGCAAACTCCACTCCATACATATATATGGGGAGGTACTAGCTCCAACTCGGTTTTACAGTGAAAACTGCAGGAACTTCAAACCGGCACTAGTAAACAGACTGAGAAACCAGAGTAAAAGTTTCTCCTACCACCCGTTCTATTTGTGCTAGATGAACGAATGTCTCTCCACATGCTCAGTTCTGAGGGATAAATGTGTGTGAAAGCCGTCCTTAACCTAGCTTGTTGGGAACACAAAGTTTCTTTTGAGTAGCAAACTCCACTCCATACATATATATGGGGAGGTACTAGCTTCAACTCGGTTTAGCAGTGAAAACTGCAGGAACTTCAAACCGGCACTAGGAAACAGACTGAAAAACCAGAGTAAAAGTTTCTCCTGCAACCCGTTCAATTTGTGCTAGATGAACGAACGTCTCTCCACATGCTCAGTTCTGAGGGATAAATGTGTGTGAAAGCCGTCCTTAACCTAGCTTGTTGGGAACACAAAGTTTCTTTTCAGTTGCAAACTCCACTCCATACATATATATGGGGAGGTACTAGCTTCAACTCGGTTTAACAGTGAAAACTGCAGGAACTTCAAACCGGCACTAGGAAACAGACTGAGAAACCACAGTAAAAGTTTCTCCTGCAACCCGTTCCCTTTTTGCTAGATGAACGAACGTCTCTCCATATGCTCAGTTCTGAGGGATTAGTGTGTGTGAAAGCCGTATTTCACCTAGCTTCATGGGAACACAAAGTTTCTTTTAAGTTGCAAACTCCACTCCATACATATATATGGGGAGGTTCTAGCTCCAACTCGATTTTACAGTGAAAACTGCAGGAACTTCAAACCGGCACAAGGATACAGACTGAAAAACCAGAGTAAAAGTTTCTCCTACAACCCGTTCTTTTGGGCTAGATGAACGAACGTCTCTCCACATGCTCAGTTCTGAGAGATAAGTGTGTGTGAAAGCCGTCCTTCACCTAGCTTGTTGGGAACACAAAGATTCTTTTCAGTTGCAAACTCCAAACCGTACATATATATGGGGAGGTACCAGCTCCAACTCGGTTTTACAGTGAAAACTGCAGGAACTTCAAACCGGCACTAGGAAACAGACTGAGAAACCACAGTAAAAGTTTCTCCTGCAACCCGTTCAATTTGTGCTAGATGAACGAACGTCTCTCCACATGCTCAGTTCTGGGAGATAAGAGTGTGTGAAAGCCGTCCTTCACCTAGCTTGTTGGGAACACAAAGTTTGTTTTCAGTTGCAAACACCACTCGATACATATATATGGGGAGGTACTAGCTCCAACTAGGTTTTACAGTGAAAACTGCAGGAACTTCAAACAGGCACTAGGAAACAGACTGAGAATCCAGAGTAAAATTTCTCCTAACACCCGTTCCATTTGTGCTAGATGAACGAACGTCTCTCCACATGCTCAGTTCTGAGAGATATGTGTGTTTGAAAGCCGCACTTCACCTAGCTTGTTGGGAACACAAAGTTTCTTTTCAGTTGCAAACTCCACTCCATACATATATATGGGGAGGTACTAGCTCCAACTCGGTTTTACAGTGAAAACTGCAGGAAATTCAAACCGGCACTAGGAAACAGACTGAGAAATCAGAGTAAAAGTTTCTCCTACAACCCGTTCTATTTGTGCTAGACGAACGAACGTCTCTCCACATGCGCAGTTCTGAGAGATAAGTGTGTGTGAAAGCCGTCCCCCACCTAGCTTCTTGGGAACACAAAGTTTCTTTACATTTGCAAACTCCACTCCATACATATATATGGGGAGGTACTAGCTCCAAATCTGTTTTACAGTGAAAACTGCAGGAACTTCAAACCGGCACTAGGAAACAGAGTGAGAAACCAGAGAAAAAGTTTCTCCTGCAACCCGTTCACTTTGTGCTAGATGAACGAACGTCTCTCCACATGCTCAGTTCTGGGAGATAAGAGTGTGTGAAAGCCGTCCTTCACCTAGCTTGTTGGGAACACAAAGTTTGTTTTCAGTTGCAAACTCCACTCGATACATATATATGGGGAGGTACTAGCTCCAACTAGGTTTTACAGTGAAAACTGCAGGAACTTCAAACAGGCACTAGGAAACAGACTGAGAATCCAGAGTAAAAGTTTCTCCTAACAACAGTTCCATTTGTGCTAGATGAACGAACGTCTCTCCACATGCTCAGTTCTGAAAGATATGTGTGTTTGAAAGCCGCACTTCACCTAGATTTTTGGGAACACAAAGTTTCTTTCAGTTACAAACTCCACTCCATACATATATATGGGGAGGTACTAGCTCCAACAAGGTTTTACAGTGAAAACTGCAGGAACTTCAAACCGGCACTAGGAAACAGACTGAGAAACCAGAGTAAAAGTTTCTCCTACAAACCGTTCCCTTTGTGCTAGACGAACGAACGTCTCTCCACATGCTCAGTTTTGAGGGATAAATGTGTGTGAAAGCCGTCCTTCACCTAGCTTGTTGGGAACACAAAGATTCTTTTCAGTTGCAAACTCCAATCCATACATATATATGCGGAGGTACCAGCTCCAACACGATTTTACAGTGAAAACTGCAGGAACTTCAAACCGGCACTAGGAAACAGACTGAGAAACCAGAGTAAAAGTTTCTCCGGCAACTCGTTCCCTTTATGCTAGATGAACGAACGTCTCTCCACGTGCTCAGTTCTGAGAGATAAGTGTGTGTGAAAGCCGTCCTTCAACTAGCTTGTTATAAACACAAAGTTTCTTTTCAGTTGCAAACTCCACTCCATACATATATATGGGGAGATACTATCTCCAACTCGGTTTTACTGTGAAAACTTCAGGAACTTCATACCGGCACTAGGAAACAGACTGAGATACCAGAGTAAAAGTTTCTCCTGCAACCGGTTCCCTTTGTGCTAGATGAACGAAAGTCTCTCCACATGCTGAATTCTAAGGGATAATTGTGTGTGAAAGCCGTCCTTCACCTAGCTTGTTGGGAACACAAAGTTTCTTTTCAGTTGCAAAATCCACTCCATACATATTTATGGGGAGGTATTAGCTCCAACTCGGTTTTACAGTGTAAATTTCAGAAACTTCAAACCGGCTCTAGGAAACAGACTGAGATAACAGAGTAAAAGTTTCTCCTAACACCCGTTCAGTTTGTGCTAGATGAACGAACGTCTCTCCACAAGCTCAGTTCTGAGAGATAAGTGTGTGTGAAAGCCGTCCTTCACCTAGCTTGTTGGGAACACAAAGATTCTTTTCAGTTGCAAACTCCAATCCATACATATATATGGGGAGGTACTAGCTCCAACTCGGTTTTACAGTGAAAACTGCAGGAACTTCAAACCGGCACTAGGAAACAGACTGAGAAACCACAGTAAAAGTTTCTCCTGCATCCCGTTCAATTTGTGCTAGATGAACGAACGTCTCTCCACATGCTCAGTTCTGAGGGATAAATGTGTGTGAAAGCCGTCCTTAACCTAGCTTGTTGGGAACACAAAGTTTCTTTTCAGTTGCAAACTCCACTCCATACATATATATGTGGACGTACCAGCTTCAACTCGGTTTAACAGTGAAAACTGCAGGAACTTCAACCCGACACTAGGAAACAGACTGAGAAACCACAGTAAAAGTTTCTCCTGCAACCCGTTCCCTTTTTGCTAGATGAACGAACGTCTCTCCATATGCTCAGTTCTGAGGGATTAGTGTGTGTGAAAGCCGTATTTCACCTAGCTTCATGGGAACACAAAGTTTCTTTTAAGTTGCAAACTCCACTCCATAAATATATATGGGGAGGTTCTAGCTTCAACTCGATTTTACAGTGAAAACTGCAGGAACTTCAAACCGGCACAAGGATACAGACTGAAAAACCAGAGTAAAAGTTTCTCTTACAACCCGTTCCTTTTGTGCTAGATGAACGAACGTCTCTCCACATGCTCAGTTCTGAGGGTTAAGTGTGTGTTAAAGCCGCCCTTCACCTAGCTTGTTGGGAACACAAAGTTTCTTTTCCTTTGCAAACCCCACTCCATACATATATATGGGGAGGTACTAGCTCCAACACGGTTTTACAGTGTAAATTGCAGAAACTTCAAACCGGCTCTAGGAAACAGACTGAGATACCAGAGTAAAAGTTTCTCCTAACACCCGTTCAGTTTGTGCTAGATGAACGAACGTCTCTCCACATGCTCAGTTCTGAGAGATAAGTGTGTGTGAAAGCCGTCCTTCACCTAGCTTGTTGGGAACACAAAGATTCTTTTCAGTTGCAAACTCCAATCCATACATATATATGGGGAGGTACCAGCTCCAACTCGGTTTTACAGTGAAAACTGCAGGAACTTCAAACCGGCACTAGGAAACAGACTGAGAAACCACAGTAAAAGTTTCTCCTGCAACCCGTTCAATTTGTGCTAGATGAACGAACGTCTCTCCACATGCTCAGTTCTGGGAGATAAGAGTGTGTGAAAGCCGTCCTTCACCTAGCTTGTTGGGAACACAAAGTTTGTTTTCAGTTGCAAACTCCACTCGATACATATATATGGGTAGGTACTATCTCCAACTAGGTTTTACAGTGAAAACTGCAGGAACTTCAAACAGGCACTAGGAAACAGACTGAGAATCCAGAGTAAAAGTTTCTCCTAACACCCGTTCCATTTGTGCTAGATGAACGAACGTCTCTCCACATGCTCAGTTCTGAGAGATATGTGTGTTTGAAAGCCGCACTTCACCTAGCTTGTTGGGAACACAAAGTTTCTTTTCAGTTGCAAACTCCACTCCATACATATATATGGGGGGGTACTAGCTCCAACTCGGTTTTACAGTGAAAACTGCAGGAACTTCAAACCAGCACTAGGAAACAGACTGAGAAACCAGAGTAAAAGTTTCTCCTACAACCCGTTCTATTTGTGCTAGACGAACGAACGTCTCTCCACATGCACAGTTCTGAGAGATAAGTGTGTGTGAAAGCCGTCCCCCACCTAGCTTCTTGGGAACACAAAGTTTCTTTACAGTTGCAAACTCCACTCCATACATATATATGGGGAGGTACTAGCTCCAACTCGGTTTTACAGTGAAAACTGCAGGAACTTCAAACCGGCACTAGGAAACAGACTAAGAAACCAGAGAAAAAGTGTCTCCTACAACCCGATCCCTTTGTGCTAGATGAACGAACGTCTCTCCACATGCTCAGTTCTGAGGGATAAGTGTGTGTGAAAGCCGTCCTTCAACTAGCTTGTTATGAACACAAAGTTTCTTTTCAGTTGCAAACACCACTCCATACATATATATGGGGAGATACTATCTCCAACTCTGTTTTACTGTGAAAACTTCAGGAACTTCATACCGGCACTAGGAAAAAGACTAAGAAACCAGAGAAAAAGTTTCTCCTACAACCCGATCCCTTTGTGCTAGATGAACGAACGTCTATCCACATGCGCAGTTCTGGGAGATAAGAGTGTGTGAAAGCCGTCCTTCACCTAGCTTGTTGGGAACACAAAGTTTGTTTTCATTTGCAAACTCCACTCGATACATATATATGGGGAGGTACTAGCTCCAACTAGGTTTTACAGTGAAAACTGCTGGAACTTCAAACAGGCACTAGGAAACAGACTGAGAATCCAGAGTAAAAGTTTCTACTAACACCCGTTCCATTTGTGCTAGATGAACGAACGTCTCTCCACATGCTCAGTTCTGAGAGATATGTGTGTTTGAAAGCCGCACTTCACCTAGCTTGTTGGGAACACAAAGTTTCTTTTCAGTTGCAAACTCCACTCCATACATATATATGGGGAGGTAATAGCTCCAACTCGGTTTTACAGTGAAAACTGCAGGAACTTCAAACCGGCACTAGGAAACAGACTGAGAAACCAGAGTAAAAGTTTCTCCTACAACCCGTTCTATTTGTGCTAGACGAACGAACGTCTCTCCACATGCGCAGTTATGAGAGATAAGTGTGTGTGAAAGCCGTCCTTCACCTAGCTTGTTGGGAACACAAAGTTTCTTTTCAGTTGCAAACTCCACTCCATACATATATATGGGGAGGTACTAGCTCCAACTCGGTTTTACAGTGAAAACTGCAGGAACTTCAAACCGGCACTAGGAAACAGACTAAGAAACCAGAGAAAAAGTGTCTCCTACAACCCGATCCCTTTGTGCTAGATGAACGAACGTCTCTCCACATGCTCAGTTCTGAGGGATAAGTGTGTGTGAAAGCCGTCCTTCACCTAGCTTGTTATGAACACAAAGTTTCTTTTCAGTTGCAAACTCCAATCCATACATATATATGGGGAGGTACTAGCTCCAACCCGGTTTTACCGTGAAAACTGCAGGAACTTCAAACAGGCACTAGGAAACAGACTGAGAATCCAGAGTAAAAGTTTCTCCTAACAACAGTTCCATTTGTGCTAGATGAACGAACGTCTCTCCACATGCTCAGTTCTGAGAGATATGTGTGTTTGAAAGCCGCACTTCACCTAGATTTTTGGGAACACAAAGTTTCTTTCAGTTGCAAACTCCACTCCATACATATATATGGGGAGGTACTAGCACCAACAAGGTTTTACAGTGAAAACTGCAGGAACTTCAAACCGGCACTAGGAAACAGACTGAGAAACCAGAGTAAAAGTTTCTCCTACAACCCGTTCCCTTTGTGCTAGACGAACGAACTTCTCTCCACATGCTCAGTTTTGAGGGATAAATGTGTGTGAAAGCCGTCCTTCACCTAGCTTGTTGGGAACACAAAGTTTCTTTTCAGTTGCAAACTCCACTCCATACATATATATGGGGAGGTAATAGCTCCAACTCGGTTTTACAGTGAAAACTGCAGGAACTTCAAACCGGCACTAGGAAACAGACTGAGAAACCAGAGTAAAAGTTTCTCCTACAACCCGTTCCATTTGTGCTAGACGAACGAACGTCTCTCCACATGCGCAGTTATGAGAGATAAGTGTGTGTGAAAGCCGTCCTTCACCTAGCTTGTTGGGAACACAAAGTTTCTTTTCAGTTGCAAACTCCACTCCATACATATATATGGGGAGGTACTAGCTCCAACTCGGTTTTACAGTGAAAACTGCAGGAACTTCAAACCGGCACTAGGAAACAGACTAAGAAACCAGAGAAAAAGTGTCTCCTACAACCCGATCCCTTTGTGCTAGATGAACGAACGTCTCTCCACATGCTCAGTTCTGAGGGATAAGTGTGTGTGAAAGCCGTCCTTCACCTAGCTTGTTATGAACACAAAGTTTCTTTTCAGTTGCAAACTCCAATCCATACATATATATGGGGAGGTACTAGCTCCAACCCGGTTTTACCGTGAAAACTGCAGGAACTTCAAACAGGCACTAGGAAACAGACTGAGAATCCAGAGTAAAAGTTTCTCCTAACAACAGTTCCATTTGTGCTAGATGAACGAACGTCTCTCCACATGCTCAGTTCTGAGAGATATGTGTGTTTGAAAGCCGCACTTCACCTAGATTTTTGGGAACACAAAGTTTCTTTCAGTTGCAAACTCCACTCCATACATATATATGGGGAGGTACTAGCACCAACAAGGTTTTACAGTGAAAACTGCAGGAACTTCAAACCGGCACTAGGAAACAGACTGAGAAACCAGAGTAAAAGTTTCTCCTACAACCCGTTCCCTTTGTGCTAGACGAACGAACTTCTCTCCACATGCTCAGTTTTGAGGGATAAATGTGTGTGAAAGCCGTCCTTCACCTAGCTTGTTGGGAACACAAAGATTCTTTTCAGTTGCAAACTCCAATCCATACATATATATGCGGAGGTACCAGCTCCAACTCGGTTTTACAGTGAAAATTGCAGGAACTTCAAACCGGCACTAGGAAACAGACTGAGAAACCAGAGTAAAAGTTTCTCCGGCAACTCGTTCCCTTTGTGCTAGATGAACGAACGTCTCTCCACGTGCTCAGTTCTGAGAGATAAGTGTGTGTGAAAGCCGTCCTTCAACTAGCTTGTTATAAACACAAAGTTTCTTTTCAGTTGCAAACTCCACTCCATACATATATATGGGGAGATACTATCTCCAACTCGGTTTTACTGTGAAAACTTCAGGAACTTCATACCGGCACTAGGAAACAGACTGAGATACCAGAGTAAAAGTTTCTCCTGCAACCGGTTCCCTTTGTGCTAGATGAACGAACGTCTCTCCACATGCTGAATTCTGAGGGATAATTGTGTGTGAAAGCCGTCCTTCACCTAGCTTGTTGGGAACACAAAGTTTCTTTTCACTTGCAAACTCCACTCCATACATATTTATGGGGAGGTATTAGCTCCAACTCGGTTTTACAGTGTAAATTTCAGAAACTTCAAACCGGCTCTAGGAAACAGACTGAGATACCAGAGTAAAAGTTTCTCCTAACACCCGTTCAGTTTGTGCTAGATGAACGAACGTCTCTCCACAAGCTCAGTTCTGAGAGATAAGTGTGTGTGAAAGCCGTCCTTCACCTAGCTTGTTGGGAACACAAAGATTCTTTTCAGTTGCAAACTCCAATCCATACATATATATGGGGAGGTACTAGCTCCAACTCGGTTTTACAGTGAAAACTGCAGGAACTTCAAACCGGCACTAGGAAACAGACTGAGAAACCACAGTAAAAGTTTCTCCTGCAACCCGTTCAATTTGTGCTAGATGAACGAACGTCTCTCCACATGCTCAGTTCTGAGGGATAAATGTGTGTGAAAGCCGTCCTTAACCTAGCTTGTTGGGAACACAAAGTTTCTTTTCAGTTGCAAACTCCACTCCATACATATATATGTGGAGGTACCAGCTTCAACTCGGTTTAACAGTGAAAACTGCAGGAACTTCAACCAGACACTAGGAAACAGACTGAGAAACCACAGTAAAAGTTTCTCCTGCAACCCGTTCCCTTTTTGCTAGATGAACGAACGTCTCTCCATATGCTCAGTTCTGAGGGATTAGTGTGTGTGAAAGCCGTATTTCACCTAGCTTCATGGGAACACAAAGTTTCTTTTAAGTTGCAAACTCCACTCCATAAATATATATGGGGAGGTTCTAGCTCCAACTCGATTTTACAGTGAAAACTGCAGGAACTTCAAACCGGCACAAGGATACAGACTGAAAAACCAGAGTAAAAGTTTCTCTTACAACCCGTTCCTTTTGTGCTAGATGAACGAACGTCTCTCCACATGCTCAGTTCTGAGGGTTAAGTGTGTGTTAAAGCCGTCCTTCACCTAGCTTGTTGGGAACACAAAGTTTCTTTTCCTTTGCAAACACCACTCCATACATATATATGGGGAGGTACTAGCTCCAACTCGGTTTTACAGTGTAAATTGCAGAAACTTCAAACCGGCTCTAGGAAACAGACTGAGATACCAGAGTAAAAGTTTCTCCTAACACCCGTTCAGTTTGTGCTAGATGAACGAACGTCTCTCCACATGCTCAGTTCTGAGAGATAAGTGTGTGTGAAAGCCGTCCTTCACCTAGCTTGTTGGGAACACAAAGATTCTTTTCAGTTGCAAACTCCAATCCATACATATATATGGGGAGGTACCAGCTCCAACTCGGTTTTACAGTGAAAACTGCAGGAACTTCAAACCGGCACTAGGAAACAGACTGAGAAACCACAGTAAAAGTTTCTCCTGCAACCCGTTCAATTTGTGCTAGATGAACGAACGTCTCTCCACATGCTCAGTTCTGGGAGATAAGAGTGTGTGAAAGCCGTCCTTCACCTAGCTTGTTGGGAACACAAAGTTTGTTTTCAGTTGCAAACTCCACTCGATACATATATATGGGTAGGTACTAGCTCCAACTAGGTTTTACAGTGAAAACTGCAGGAACTTCAAACAGGCACTAGGAAACAGACTGAGAATCCAGAGTAAAAGTTTCTCCTAACACCCGTTCCATTTGTGCTAGATGAACGAACGTCTCTCCACATGCTCAGTTCTGAGAGATATGTGTGTTTGAAAGCCGCACTTCACCTAGCTTGTTGGGAACACAAAGTTTCTTTTCAGTTGCAAACTCCACTCCATACATATATATGGGGGGGTACTAGCTCCAACTCGGTTTTACAGTGAAAACTGCAGGAACTTCAAACCAGCACTAGGAAACAGACTGAGAAACCAGAGTAAAAGTTTCTCCTACAACCCGTTCTATTTGTGCTAGACGAACGAACGTCTCTCCACATGCACAGTTCTGAGAGATAAGTGTGTGTGAAAGCCGTCCCCCACCTAGCTTCTTGGGAACACAAAGTTTCTTTACAGTTGCAAACTCCACTCCATACACATATATGGGGAGGTACTAGCTCCAAATCTGTTTTACAGTGAAAACTGCAGGAACTTCAAACCGGCACTAGGAAACAGACTGAGAAACCAGAGTAAAAGTTTCTCCTGAAACCCGTTCACTTTGTGCTAGATGAACGAACGTCTCTCCACATGCTCAGTTCTGGGATATAAGAGTGTGTGAAAGCCGTCCTTCACCTAGCTTGTTGGGAACACAAAGTTTGTTTTCAGTTGCAAACTCCACTCGATACATATATATGGGGAGGTACTAGCTCCAACTAGGTTTTACAGTGAAAACTGCAGGAACTTCAAACAGGCACTAGGAAACAGACTGAGAATCCAGGGTAAAAGTTTCTCCTAACACCAGTTCCATTTGTGCTAGATAAACGAACGTCTCTCCACATGCTCAGTTCTGAGAGATATGTGTGTTTGAAAGCCGCACTTCACCTAGATTGTTGGGAACACAAAGTTTCTTTCAGTTGCAAACTCCACTCCATACATATATATGGGGAGGTACTAGCTCCAACTAGGTTTTACAGTGAAAACTGCAGGAACTTCAAACCGGCACTAGGAAACAGACTGAGAAACCAGAGTAAAAGTTTCTCCTACAACCCGTTCCCTTTGTGCTAGACGAACGAACGTCTCTCCACATGCTCAGTTTTGAGGGATAAATGTGTGTGAAAGCCGTCCTTCACCTAGCTTGTTGGGAACACAAAGATTCTTTTAAGTTGCAAACTCCAATCCATACATATATATGGGGAGGTACCAGCTCCAACTCGGTTTTACAGTGAAAACTGCAGGAACTTCAAACCGGCACTAGGAAACAGACTGAGAAACCAGAGTAAAAGTTTCTCCTGCAACCCGTTCCCTTTGTGCTAGATGAACGAACGTCTCTCCACGTGCTCAGTTCTGAGAGATAAGTGTGTGTGAAAGCCGTCCTTCAACTAGCTTGTTATGAACACAAAGTTTCTTTTCAAGTGGGAAACACCACTCCATACATATATATGGGGAGATACTATCTCCAACTCGGTTTTACTGTGAAAACTTCAGGAACTTCATACCGGCACTAGGAAACAGACTAAGAAACCAGAGAAAAAGTTTCTCCTACAACCCGATCCCTTTGTGCTAGATGAACGAACGTCTATCCACATGCGCAGTTCTGGGAGATAAGAGTGTGTGAAAGCCGTCCTTCACCTAGCTTGTTGGGAACACAAAGTTTGTTTTCATTTGCAAACTCCACTCGATACATATATATGGGGAGGTACTAGCTCCAACTAGGTTTTACAGTGAAAACTGCTGGAACTTCAAACAGGCACTAGGAAACAGACTGAGAATCCAGAGTAAAGTTTCTACTAACACCCGTTCCATTTGTGCTAGATGAACGAACGTCTCTCCACATGCTCAGTTCTGAGAGATATGTGTGTTTGAAAGCCGCACTTCACCTAGCTTGTTGGGAACACAAAGTTTCTTTTCAGTTGCAAACTCCACTCCATACATATATATGGGGAGGTAATAGCTCCAACTCGGTTTTACAGTGAAAACTGCAGGAACTTCAAACCGGCACTAGGAAACAGACTGAGAAACCAGAGTAAAAGTTTCTCCTACAACCCGTTCTATTTGTGCTAGACGAACGAACTTCTCACCACATGCGCAGTTCTGAGAGATAAGTGTGTGTGAAAGCCGTCCTTCACATAGCTTGTTGGGAACACAAAGTTTCTTTTCAGTTGCAAACTCCACTCCATACATATATATGGGGAGGTACTAGCTCCAACTCGGTTTTACAGTGAAAACTGCAGGAACTTCAAACCGGCACTAGGAAACAGACTAAGAAACCAGAGAAAAAGTGTCTCCTACAACCCGATCCCTTTGTGCTAGATGAACGAACGTCTCTCCACATGCTCAGTTCTGAGGGATAAGTGTGTGTGAAAGCCGTCCTTCACCTAGCTTGTTATGAACACAAAGTTTCTTTTCAGTTGCAAACTCCAATCCATACATATATATGGGGAGGTACTAGCTCCAACCCGGTTTTACCGTGAAAACTGCAGGAACTTCAAACCGGCTCTAGGAAACAGACTAAGAAACCAGAGTAAAAGTTTCTCCTGCAACCCGTTCACTTTGTGCTAGATGAACGAACGTTTCTCCACATGCTCAGTTCTGGGATATAAGAGTGTGTGAAAGCCGTCCTTCACCTAGCTTGTTGGGAACACAATGTTTGTTTTCAGTTGCAAACTCCACTCGATACATATATATGGGGAGGTACTAGCTCCAACTATGTTTTACAGTGAAAACTGCAGGAACTTCAAACCGGCACTAGGAAACAGACTCAGAATCCAGAGCAAAAGATTCTCCTAACACCTGTTCCATATGTGCTAGATGAACGATCGTCTCTCCACATGCTCAGTTCTGAGAGATATATGTGTTTGAAAGCCGCACTTAACCTAGCTTGTTGGGAACACAAAGTTTCTTTTCAGTTGCCAAATCCACTCCATACATATATATGGGAAGGTACTAGCTCCAACTCGGTTTTACAGTGAAAACTGCAGGAACTTCAAACCAGCACTAGGAAACAGACTGAGAAACCAGAGAACAGTTTCTCCTACAACCCATTCCCTTTGTGCTAGATGAACGAACGTCTCTCCACATGCTCAGTTTTGAGGGATAAATGTGTGTGAAAGCCGTCCTTAATCTAGCTTGTTGGGAACACAAAGTTTCTTTTCAGTTGCAAACTCCAATCCATACATATATATGGGGAGGTACTAGCTTCAACTCGGTTTAACAGTGAAAACTGCAGGAACTTCAAACCGGCACTAGGAAACAGACTGAGAAACCAGAGTAAAAGTTTCTCCTGCAACCCGTTCCCTTTGTGCTAGATGAACGAACGTCTCTCCAGATGCTCAGTTCTGAGGGATTAGTGTGTGTGAAAGCCGTATTTCACCTAGCTTCTTGGGAACACAAAGTTTCTTTTAAGTTGCAAACTTCACTCCATACATATATATGGGGAGGTTCTAGTTCCAACTCGATTTTACAGTGAAAACTGCAGGAACTTCAAACTGGCACTAGGAAAAAGACTGAGAAAACAGAGTAAAAGTTTCTCCTACAAACCGTTCCTTTTGTTCTAGATGAACGAATGTCTCTCCACATGCTCAGTTCTGAGGGATAAGTGTGTGTAAAAGCCGCCCTTCACCTAGCTTGTTGGGAACACAAAGTTTCTTTTCCTTTGCAAACCCCACTCCATACATATATATGGGGAGGTACTAGCTCCAACTCGGTTTTACAGTGTCAATTGCAGGAACTTCAAAACGGCACTAGGAAACAGACTGATATACCAGAGTAAAAGTTTCCCCTAACACCCGTTCAGTTTGTGCTAGATGAACGAACGTCTCTCCCCATGCTCAGTTCTGAGAGATAAGTGTGTGTGAAAGCCGTCCTTCACCTAGCTTGTTGGGAACACAAAGATTCTTTTCAGTTGCAAACTCCAATCCATACATATATATGGGGAGGTACTAGCTCCAACTCGGTTTTACAGTGAAAACTGCAGGAACTTCAAACCGGCACTAGGAAACAGACTGAGAAACCACAGTAAAAGTTTCTCCTGCAAACGGTTCACTTTGTGCTAGATGAACGAACGTCTATCCACATGCACAGTTCTGGGAGATAAGAGTGTGTGAAAGCCGTCCTTCACCTAGCTTGTTGGGAACACAAAGTTTGTTTTCAGTTGCAAACTCCACTCGATACATATATATGGGGAGGTACTAGCTCCAACTAGGTTTTACAGTAAAAACTGCTGGAATTTCAAACAGGCACTAGGAAACAGACTGAGAATCCAGAGTAAAAGTTTCTCCTAACACCCGTTCAATTTGTGCTAGATGAACGAACGTCTCTCCACATGCTCAGTTCTGAGAGATATGTGTGTTTGAAAGCCGCACTTCACCTAGCTTGTTGGGAACACAAAGTTTCTTTTCAGTTGCCAAATCCACTCCATACATATATATGGGGAGGTACTAGGTTCAACTCGGTTTAACAATGAAAACTCCTGGAACTTCAAACCGGCACTAGGAAACAGATTGATAAACCAGAGTAAAAGTTTCTCCTGCAACCCGTTCCCTTTTTGCTAGATGAACGAACGTCTCTCCAGATGCTCAGTTCTGAGGGATTAGTGTGTGTGAAAGCCGTATTTCACCTAGCTTCATGGGAACACAAAGTTTCTTTTAAGTTGCAAACTCCACTCCATACATATATATGGGGAGGTTCTAGCTCCAACTCGATTTTACAGTGAAAACTGCAGGAACTTCAAACCGGCACAAGGATACAGACTGAAAACCAGAGTAAAAGTATCTCCTACAACCCGTTCCTTTTGTGCTAGATGAACGAACGTCTCTCCACATGCTCAGTTCTGAGGGATAAGTGTGTGTTAAAGCCGTCCTTCACCTAGCTTGTTGGGGACACAAAGTGTCTTTTCCTTTGCAAACCCCACTCCATACATATATATGGGGAGGTACTAGCTCCAACTCGGTTTTACAGTGTAAATTGCAGAAACTTCAAACCGGCACTAGGAAACAGACTGAGAAACCAGAGGAAAAGTTTCTCCTACAACCCGTTCTATTTGTGCTAGACGAACGAATGTCTCTCCACATGCGCAGTTCTGAGAGATAAGTGTGTGTGAAAGCCGTCCCCCACCTAGCTTCTTGGGAACACAAAGTTTCTTTACAGTTGCAAACTCCACTCCATACATATATATGGGGAGGTACTAGGTCCAAATCTGTTTTACAGTGAAAACTGCAGGAACTTCAAACCGGCACTAGGAAACAGACTGAGAAACCAGAGTAAAAGTTTCTCCTGCAACCCGTTTACTTTTTGCTAGATGAACGAACGTCTCTCCACATGCTCAGTTCTGGGATATAAGAGTGTGTGAAAGCCGTCCTTCACCTAGCTTGTTGGGAACACAAAGTTTGTTTTCAGTTGCAAACTCCACTCGATACATATATATGGGGAGGTACTAGCTCCAACTAGGTTTTACTGTGAAAACTGCAGGATCTTCAAACAGGCACTAGGAAACAGACTGAGAATCCAGAGTAAAAGTTTCTCCTAACACCAGTTCCATTTGTGCTAGATGAACGAACGTCTCTCCACATGCTCAGTTCTGAGAGATATGTTTGTTTGAAAGCCGCACTTCACCTAGATTGTTGGGAACACAAAGTTTCTTTCAGTTGCAAACTCCACTCCATACATATATATGGGGATGTACTAGCTCCAACTAGGTTTTACAGTGAAAACTGCAGGAACTTCAAACCGGCACTAGGAAACAGACTGAGAAACCAGAGTAAAAGTTTCTCCTACAACCCGTTCCCTTTGTGCTAGATGAACGAACGTCTCTCCACATGCTCAGTTCTGAGAGATAAGTGTGTGTGAAAGCCGTCCTTCACCTAGCTTGTTGGGAACACAAAGTTTCTTTCAGTTGCAAACTCCACTCCATACATATATATGGGGAGGTACTAGCTCCAACTCGGTTTTACAGTGAAATCTGCAGGAACTTCAAACCGGCACTCGGAAACAGACTGAGAAAACAGAGTAAAAGTTTCTCCTGCAACCCGTTCCCTTTGTGCCAGATGAACGAACGTCTCTCCAGATGCTCAATTCTGAGAGATAAGTGTGTGTGAAAGCCGTCCTTCAACTTGATTGTTGGGAACACAAAGATTCTTTTCAGTTGCAAACTCCACTCCATACATATATATGGGGAGGTACTAGCTCCAACTCGGTTTTACAGTGAAAACTGAAGGAACTTCAAAGAGACACTAGGAAACAGACCGAGAAACCAGAGTTAAAGTTTCTCCTGCAAACCGTTCCCTTTGTGCTAGATGAAAGAACGTCTCTCCAGATGCTCAGTTCTGAGGGATTAGTTTGTGTGAAAGCCGTCCTTCCCCTAGCTTGTTGGGAACACAAAGTTTGTTTTCAGTTGCAAACTCCGCTGCATACATATATATGGGGATGTACTACCTCCAACTCGGGTTTACAGTGAAAACTGCAGGAACTTCAATCCGGCACTAGGAAACAGACTGAGAAAACAGAGTAAAAGTTTCCCTACAACCCTTTCCCTTTGTGCTAGATGAACCAATGTCTCTCCACATGCTCAGTTCTGAGAGATAAATGTGTGTGAAAGCCGTCCTTCATTTAGCCTGTTGGGAACACATAGTTTGTTTTCAGTTGCAAACCCCATTCCATACATATATATGGTGAGGTACTAGCTCCAACTCTGTTTTACAGTGAAAACTGCAGGAACTTCAAACAGGCACTAGGAAACAGACTGAGAAACCAGAGTAAAACTTTCTCCTGCAACCCGTTCCCTTTGGCTAGATGAACGAACGTCTCTCCACATGCTCAGTTCTGAGAGATAAGTGTGTTTGAAAGCCGTACTTCACCTAGCTTGTAGGGAACACAAACTTTCTTTTCAGTTAGAAACTCCACTCCATACATATAAATCTGGAGGTATAAGCTCCAACTCGGTTTTACAATGAAAACTGCAGGAACTTCAAAACGGCACTAGGAAACAGACTGAGAAACCAGAGTAAAAGTTTCTCCTGCAACCCGTTCCCTTTGTGCTAGATGAACGAACGTCTCTCCACATGCTCAGTTCTGAGAGATAAGTGTGAGTGAAAGCCGTCCTTCACCTAGCTTGTTGGGAACACAAAGTTTCTTTTCAGTTACAAACTCCACTCCACACATTTATATGGGGAGGTACAAGCTCCAACTCGGTTTTACAGTGAAAAATGCAGGAACTTCAAACCGGCACTAGGAAACAGACTGAGAAACCAGAGTAAAAGTTTCTCCTGCAACCCGTTCCCTTTGTGCTAGATGAACCAACGTCTCTCCACATGCTCAATTCTGAGAGATAAGTGTGTGTGAAAGCCGTCCTTCAACTAGCTTGTTGGGAACACAAAGTTTCTTTTCAGTTGCAAACTCCACTCCATATATATATATGGGGAGATACTAGCTCCAACTCGGTTTAAAAGTGAAAACTGCAGAAACTTCAATTGGGCAGTAGGAAATAGACTGAGAAACAACTGTAAAGTTTCTCCTGCAATCCGTTCCTTTTGTGCTAGGTGAACGAACATCTCAGAACATGCTGTGTTCTGAGAGAAAATTGTGTGTAAAGCTATCCTTCGCGAAGCTTGTTGGGAATAAAATTTTTTTTTTATTTTCTATCTACACTACATACGTATATATTGGGAGTTACAAGTTCCAACTCGGTTTTACAGTGAAAACTGCAGGAACTTCAAACAGGCACTAGGAAACAGACTGAGAATCGAGAGTAATAGTTTATCCTGCAACCCGTTCCCTTGGTGCTAGATGAACGAACGTCTCTCCACATGCTCGGTTCTGAGAGATAATTGTGTGTGAAGGCCGTCCTTCACCTATCTTGTTGGGAACACAAAGTTTCTTTTCAGGTGCAAACCCCACTCCATACATATATATGGGGAGATACTAGCTCCAACTCGGTTTTACAGTGAAAACTGCAGGAATATCATACCGGCACTAGGAAAAAGACTGAGAAACCAGAGTAAAATTTCTCCTGCAACCCGTTCCCTTTGTGCTAGACGAACGAACGTCTCTCCACATGCTCAGTTCTGAGGGATATGTGCGTGTGAAAGCCGTCCTTCAGCTAGCTTGTTGGGAACACAAAGTTTCTTTTCAGTTGCAAACCCCACTCCATTCATATATATGGGGAGGTACTAGATCCAACTCGGTTTTACAGCGAAAACTGCAGGAACTTCAAACCGGCACTAGGAAAAAGACTGAGAATCCAGAGTAAAAGTTTCTCCTGCAACCCGTTCCCTTTGTGCTAGATGAACGAACGTCTCTTTAGATGCTCAGTTCTGAGGGATTAGTGTGTGTGAAAGCCGTCCTTCACCTAGCTTGTTGGGAACACAAAGTTTCTTTTCAGTAGCAAACCCCACTCCATACATATTTATGGGGAGGTACTAGCTCCAACTCGTGTTTACAGTGAAAAATGCAGGATCTTCAAACCGGCACTAGGAAACAGACTGAGAAACCAGAGTAAATGTTTCTCCTACAACCCGTTCCATTTGTGTTAGATGAACGAACGTCTCTCCAGATGCTCAGTTCTGAGAGATAAGTGTGTGTGAAAGCCGTCCTTCACCTATCTTGTTGGGAGCACAAAGTTTCTTTTCAGTTGCAAACTCCACTCCATACATATATATGGGGAGGTACTAGCTCCAACTCGGTTTTACAGTGAAAACTGCAGGATCTTCAAACCGGCACTAGGAAACAGACTGAGGTACCAGAGTAAATGTTTCTCCTACAACCCGTTCCCTTTGTGCTAGATGAACGAACGTCTCTCCACATGCTCAGTTCTGAGGGATAAGTGTGTGTTAAAGCCGTCCTTCACCTAGCTTGTTGGGAACACAAAGTTTCTTTTCAGGTGCAAACCCCACTCCATACATATATATGGGGAGGTACTAGCTTCAACTCGGTTTTACAGTGAAAACTGCAGGAAAATCAATCCGGCACTAAGAAACAGCATGAGAAACCAGAGTAAAAGTTTCTCCTGCAACCCGTTCCCTTTGTGCTAGATGAAAGAACGTCTCTCCACATGCTCAGTTCTGAAGATAATTGTGTGTGAAAGCCGTCCTTCACATACCTTGTTGGGAACACAAACTTTCTTTTCAGTTGCAAACTCCACTCCATACATATACATGGGGAGTGACAATCTCCAACTCGTTTTAACAGTGAAAACTGCAGGAACTTCAAACCGGCACTAGGAAACAGACTGAGTAACCAGAGTAAAAGTTTCTCCTGCCACCCGTTCCCTTTGTGCTAGATGAACGAACGTCTCTCCACATGCTCAGTTCTGAGAGATAAGTGTGAGTGAAAGCCGTCCTTCACCTAGCTTGTTGGGAACACAAAGTTTCTTTTCAGTTACAAACTCCACTCCACACATTTATATGGGGAGGTACAAGCTCCAACTCGGTTTTACAGTGAAAAATGCAGGAACTTCAAACCGGCACAAGGAAACAGACTGAGAAACCAGAGTAAAAGTTTCTCCTGCAACCCGTTCCCTTTGTGCTAGATGAACCAACGTCTCTCCACATGCTCAATTCTGAGAGATAAGTGTGTGTGAAAGCCGTCCTTCAACTAGCTTGTTGGGAACACAAAGTTTCTTTTCAGTTGCAAAATCCACTCCATATATATATATGGGGAGATACTAGCTCCAACTCGGTTTAAAAGTGAAAACTGCAGAAACTTCAATTGGGCAGTAGGAAATAGACTGAGAAACAACTGTAAAGTTTCTACTGCGATCCGTTCCTTTTGTGCTAGGTGAACGAACATCTTAGAACATGCTGTGTTCTGAGAGAAAATTGTGTGTAAAGCTATCCTTCGCGAAGCTTGTTGGGAATGCAATTTTTTTTTTATTTTCTATCTACACTACATACGTATATATTGGGAGTTACAAGCTCCAACTCGGTTTTACAGCGAAAACTGCAGGAACTTCAAACCGGCACTAGGAAACAGACTGAGAATCCAGAGTAAAAGTTTCTCCTGCAACCCGTTCCTTTTGTGCTAGATGAACGAACGTCTCTTTAGATGCTCAGTTCTGAGGGATTAGTGTGTGTGAAAGCCGTCCTTCACATAGCTTGTTGGGAACACAAAGTTTCCTTTCAGTAGCAAACCCCACTCCATACATATTTATGGGGAGGTACTAGCTCCAACTCGTGTTTACAGTGAAAAATGCAGGATCTTCAAATCGGCACTAGGAAACAGACTGAGAAACCAGAGTAAATGTTTCTCCTACAACCCGTTCCCTTTGTGCTAGATGAACGAAAGTCTCTCCAGATGCTCAGTTCTGAGAGATAAGTGTGTGTGAAAGCCGTCCTTCACATAGCTTGTTGGGAACACAAAGTTTCTTTTCTGTTGCAAACTCCACTCCATACATATATATGGGGAGGTACTAGCTCCAACTCGGTTTTACAGTGAAAACTGCAGGATCTTCAAACCGGCACTAGGAAACAGACTGAGAAACCAGAGTAAATGTTTCTCCTACAACCCGTTCCCTTTGTGCTAGTTGAACGAACGTCTCTCCACATGCTCAGTTCTGAGGGATAAGTGTGTGTGAAATCCGTCCTTCACCTAGCTTGTTGGGAACACAAAGTTACTTTTCCTTTGCAAACAACACTCCATACATATATATGGGGAGGTACTAGCTCCAACTCGGTTTTACAGTGTAAACTGCAGGAACTTCAAACCGGCACTAGGAAACAGACTGAGAAACAGAGTAAAAGTTTCACCTACAACCCGTTCTTTTTGTGCTAGATGAAAGAACGTCTCTCCACATGCTCAGTTCTGAGAGATATGTGTGTGTGAAAGCCGTCCTTCACCTAGCTTCTTGGGAACACAAAGTTTCTTTTCAGTTGCAAACTCCACTCCATACATATATATGGGGAGGTATTAGCTCCAACTCGGGTTTACAGTGAAAACTGCAGGATCTTCAAACCGGCACTAGGAAACAGACTGAGAAACCAGAGTAAATATTTCTCCTACAACCCGTTCACTTGTGCTAGAT
Source organism: Camelus dromedarius (assembly GCF_036321535.1). Lineage (NCBI taxonomy): Eukaryota > Metazoa > Chordata > Mammalia > Artiodactyla > Camelidae > Camelus > Camelus dromedarius. The sequence goes on along the minus strand of NC_087470.1, from coordinate 750,986 downwards.
GAACGAACGTCTCTCCACATGCTCAGTTCTGAGGGATAAGTGTGTGTGAAAGCCGTCCTTCACATAGCTTGTTGGGAACAAAAATTTTCTTTTCTGTTGCAAACTCCATTCCATACATATATATGGGGAGGTACTAGCTTCAACTCGGTTTAACAGTGAAAACTGCAGGAACTTCAAACCGGCACTAGGAAACAGACTGAGAAACCAGAGTAAAATTTCCTCTGCAACCCGTTCCCTTTTTGCTAGATGAACGAAAGTCTCTCCAGATGCTCAGTTCTGAGGGATTAGTGTGTGTGAAAGCCGTATTTCACCTAGCTTCTTCGGAACACAAAGTTTCTTTTAAGTTGCAAACTCCACTCCATACATATATATGGGGAGATTCTAGCTCCAACTCGGTTTTACAGTGAAAACTGCAGGAACTTCAAACTGGCACTAGGAAAAAGACTGAGAAAACAGAGTAAAAGTTTCCCCTACAACCCGTTCCTTTTGTGCTAGATGAACGAACGTCTCTCCACATGCTCAGTTCTGAGGGATAAGTGTGTGTGAAAGCCGTCCTTCACCTAGCTTGTTGGGAACACAAAGATTCTTTTCAGTTGCAATTTCCAATCCATACATATATATGGGGAGGTACAAGCTCCAACTCGGTTTTACAGTGAAAACTGCAGGAACTTCAAACCGGCACTAGGAAACAGACTGAGAAACAGAGTAAAAGTTTCTCCTACAACCCGTTCTTTTTGTGCTAGATGAAAGAACGTCTCTCCAGATGCTCAGTTCTGAGAGATAAGTGTGTGTGAAAGCCGTCCTTCACATAGCTTGTTGGGAACACAAAGTTTCTTTTCAGTTGCAAACTCCACTCCATACATATATATGGGGAGGTACTAGCTTCAACTCGGTTTAACAGTGAAAACTGCAGGAACTTCAAACCGGCACTTGGAAACAGACTGAGAAACCAGAGTAAAAGTTTCTCCTGCAACCCGTTCCCTTTTTGCTAGATGAACGAAAGTCTCTCCAGATGCTCAGTTCTGAGGGATTAGTGTGTGTGAAAGCCGTATTTCACCTAGCTTCTTCGGAACACAAAGTTTCTTTTAAGTTGCAAACTCCACTCCATACATATATATGGGGAGATTCTAGCTCCAACTCGATTTTACAGTGAAAACTGCAGGAACTTCAAACTGGCACTAGGAAAAAGACTGAGAAAACAGAGTAAAAGTTTCCCCTACAACCCTTTCCTTTTGTGCTAGATGAACGAACGTCTCTCCACATGCTCAGTTCTGAGGGATAAGTGTGTGTGAAAGCCGTCCTTCACCTAGCTTGTTGGGAACACAAAGATTCTTTTCAGTTGCAAATTCCAATCCATACATATATATGGGGAGGTACAAGCTCCAACTCGGTTTTACAGTGAAACTGCAGGAACTTCAAACCGGCACTAGGAAACAGACTGAGAAACCAGAGTAAAATTTCTCCTGCAACCCGTTCCCTTTGTGCTAGACGAACGAACGTCTCTCCACATGCTCAGTTTTGAGGGATATGTGCGTGTGAAAGCCGTCCTTCAGCTAGCTTGTTGGGAACACAAAGTTTCTTTTCAGTTGCAAACCCCACTCCATACATATATATGGGGAGGTACTAGATCCAACTCGGATTTACAGCGAAAACTGCAGGAACTTCAAACCGGCACTAGGAAACAGACTGAGAATCCAGAGTAAAAGTTTCTCCTGCAACCCGTTCCTTTTGTGCTAGATGAACGAACGTCTCTTTAGATGCTCAGTTCTGAGGGATTAGTGTGTGTGAAAGCCGTCCTTCACATAGCTTGTTGGGAACACAAAGTTTCTTTTCAGTAGCAAACCCCACTCCATACATATTTATGGGGAGGTACTAGCTCCAACTCGTGTTTACAGTGAAAAATGCAGGATCTTCAAACCGGCACTAGGAAACAGACTGAGAAACCAGAGTAAATGTTTCTCCTACAACCCGTTCCATTTGTGTTAGATGAACGAACGTCTCTCCAGATGCTCAGTTCTGAGAGATAAGTGTGTGTGAAAGCCGTCCTTCACCTATCTTGTTGGGAGCACAAAGTTTCTTTTCAGTTGCAAACTCCACTCCATACATATATATGGGGAGGTACTAGCTCCAACTCGGTTTTACAGTGAAAACTGCAGGATCTTCAAACCGGCACTAGGAAACAGACTGAGTAACCAGAGTAAAAGTTTCTCCTGCCACCCATTCCCTTTGTGCTAGATGAACGAACGTCTCTCCACATGCTCAGTTCTGAGAGATAAGTGTGAGTGAAAGCCGTACTTCACCTAGCTTGTTGGGAACACAAAGTTTCTTTTCAGTTACAAACTCCACTCCACACATTTATATGGGGAGGTACAAGCTCCAACTCGGTTTTACAGTGAAAAATGCAGGAACTTCAAACCGGCACTAGGAAACAGACTGAGAAACCAGAGTAAAATTTTCTCCTGCAACCCGTTCCCTTTGTGCTAGATGAACCAACGTCTCTCCACATGCTCAATTCTGAGAGATAAGTGTGTGTGAAAGCCGTCCTTCAACTAGCTTGTTGGGAACACAAAGTTTCTTTTCAGTTGCAAACTCCACTCCATATATATATATGGGGAGATACTAGCTCCAACTCGGTTTAAAAGTGAAAACTGCAGAAACTTCAATTGGGCAGTAGGAAATAGACTGAGAAACAACTGTAAAGTTTCTACTGCGATCCGTTCCTTTTGTGCTAGGTGAACGAACATCTTAGAACATGCTGTGTTCTGAGAGAAAATTGTGTGTAAAGCTATCCTTCGCGAAGCTTGTTGGGAATGCAATTTTTTTTTTATTTTCTATCTACACTACATACGTATATATTGGGAGTTACAAGCTCCAACTCGGTTTTACAGCGAAAACTGCAGGAACTTCAAACCGGCACTAGGAAACAGACTGAGAATCCAGAGTAAAAGTTTCTCCTGCAACCCGTTCCTTTTGTGCTAGATGAACGAACGTCTCTTTAGATGCTCAGTTCTGAGGGATTAGTGTGTGTGAAAGCCGTCCTTCACATAGCTTGTTGGGAACACAAAGTTTCTTTTCAGTAGCAAACCCCACTCCATACATATTTATGGGGAGGTACTAGCTCCAACTCGTGTTTACAGTGAAAAATGCAGGATCTTCAAATCGGCACTAGGAAACAGACTGAGAAACCAGAGTAAATGTTTCTCCTACAACCCGTTCCCTTTGTGCTAGATGAACGAAAGTCTCTCCAGATGCTCAGTTCTGAGAGATAAGTGTGTGTGAAAGCCGTCCTTCACATAGCTTGTTGGGAACACAAAGTTTCTTTTCTGTTGCAAACTCCACTCCATACATATATATGGGGAGGTACTAGCTCCAACTCGGTTTTACAGTGAAAACTGCAGGATCTTCAAACCGGCACTAGGAAACAGACTGAGAAACCAGAGTAAATGTTTCTCCTACAACCCGTTCCCTTTGTGCTAGTTGAACGAACGTCTCTCCACATGCTCAGTTCTGAGGGATAAGTGTGTGTGAAATCCGTCCTTCACCTAGCTTGTTGGGAACACAAAGTTACTTTTCCTTTGCAAACAACACTCCATACATATATATGGGGAGGTACTAGCTCCAACTCGGTTTTACAGTGTAAACTGCAGGAACTTCAAACCGGCACTAGGAAACAGACTGAGAAACAGAGTAAAAGTTTCACCTACAACCCGTTCTTTTTGTGCTAGATGAAAGAACGTCTCTCCACATGCTCAGTTCTGAGAGATATGTGTGTGTGAAAGCCGTCCTTCACCTAGCTTCTTGGGAACACAAAGTTTCTTTTCAGTTGCAAACTCCACTCCATACATATATATGGGGAGGTATTAGCTCCAACTCGGGTTTACAGTGAAAACTGCAGGATCTTCAAACCGGCACTAGGAAACAGACTGAGAAACCAGAGTAAATGTTTCTCCTACAACCCGTTCCCTTTGTGCTAGATGAACGAAAGTCTCTCCAGATGCTCAGTTCTGAGAGATAAGTGTGTGTGAAAGCCGTCCTTCACATAGCTTGTTGGGAACACAAAGTTTCTTTTCAGTTGCAAACTCCACTCCATACATATATATGGGGAGGTACTAGCTCCAACTCGGGTTTACAGTGAAAACTGCAGGATCTTCAAACCGGCACTAGGAAACAGACTGAGAAACCAGAGTAAATATTTCTCCTACAACCCGTTCACTTGTGCTAGATGAACGAACGTCTCTCCACATGCTCAGTTCTGAGGGATAAGTGTGTGTGAAAGCCGTCCTTCAAATAGCTTGTTGGGAACACAAATTTTCTTTTCTGTTGCAAACTCCATTCCATACATATATATGGGGAGGTACTAGCTTCAACTCGGTTTAACAGTGAAAACTGCAGGAACTTCAAACCGGCACTAGGAAACAGACTGAGAAACCAGAGTAAAATTTCCTCTGCAACCCGTTCCCTTTTTGCTAGATGAACGAAAGTCTCTCCAGATGCTCAGTTCTGAGGGATTAGTGTGTGTGAAAGCCGTATTTCACCTAGCTTCTTCGGAACACAAAGTTTCTTTTAAGTTGCAAACTCCACTCCATACATATATATGGGGAGATTCTAGCTCCAACTCGGTTTTACAGTGAAAACTGCAGGAACTTCAAACTGGCACTAGGAAAAAGACTGAGAAAACAGAGTAAAAGTTTCCCCTACAACCCGTTCCTTTTGTGCTAGATGAACGAACGTCTCTCCACATGCTCAGTTCTGAGGGATAAGTGTGTGTGAAAGCCGTCCTTCACCTAGCTTGTTGGGAACACAAAGATTCTTTTCAGTTGCAATTTCCAATCCATACATATATATGGGGAGGTACAAGCTCCAACTCGATTTTACAGTGAAAACTGCAGGAACTTCAAACCGGCACTAGGAAACAGACTGAGAAACAGAGTAAAAGTTTCTCCTACAACCCGTTCTTTTTGTGCTAGACGAACGAACGTCTCTCCACATGCTCAGTTTTGAGGGATATGTGCGTGTGAAAGCCGTCCTTCAGCTAGCTTTTGGGAACACAAAGTTTCTTTTCAGTTGCAAACCCCACTCCATACATATATATGGGGAGGTACTAGATCCAACTCGGATTTACAGCGAAAACTGCAGGAACTTCAAACCGGCACTAGGAAACAGACTGAGAATCCAGAGTAAAAGTTTCTCCTGCAACCCGTTCCTTTTGTGCTAGATGAACGAACGTCTCTTTAGATGCTCAGTTCTGAGGGATTAGTGTGTGTGAAAGCCGTCCTTCACATAGCTTGTTGGGAACACACAGTTTCTTTTCAGTAGCAAACCCCACTCCATACATATTTATGGGGAGGTACTAGCTCCAACTCGTGTTTACAGTGAAAAATGCAGGATCTTCAAACCGGCACTAGGAAACAGACTGAGAAACCAGAGTAAATGTTTCTCCTACAACCCGTTCCCTTTGTGCTAGATGAACGAAAGTCTCTCCAGATGCTCAGTTCTGAGAGATAAGTGTGTGTGAAAGCCGTCCTTCACATAGCTTGTTGGGAACACAAAGTTTCTTTTCTGTTGCAAACTCCACTCCATACATATATATGGGGAGGTACTAGCTCCAACTCGGTTTTACAGTGAAAACTGCAGGATCTTCAAACCGGCACTAGGAAACAGACTGAGAAACCAGAGTAAATGTTTCTCCTACAACCCGTTCCCTTTGTGCTAGTTGAACGAACGTCTCTCCACATGCTCAGTTCTGAGGGATAAGTGTGTGTGAAAGCCGTCCTTCACCTAGCTTGTTGGGAACACAAAGTTACTTTTCCTTTGCAAACAACACTCCATACATATATATGGGGAGGTACTAGCTCCAACTCGGTTTTACAGTGTAAACTGCAGGAACTTCAAAACGGCACTAGGAAACAGACTGAGATACCAGAGTAAAAGTTTCTCCTAACACCCTTTCCCTTTGTGCTAGATGAACGAATGTCTCTCTAGATGCTCAGTTCTGAGGGATTAGTGTGTGTGAAAGCCGTCCTTCACCTAGCTTGTTGGGAACACAAAGTTTCTTTTCAGTTGCAAACACCACTCCATACATATATATGGGGAGGTACTAGCTCCAACTCGGTTTTACAGTGAAAACTGCAGGAACTTCAAACTGGCACTAGGAAACAGACTGAGAAACAGAGTAAAAGTTTCACCTACAACCCGTTCTTTTTGTGCTAGATGAAAGAACGTCTCTCCACATGCTCAGTTCTGAGAGATATGTGTGTGTGAAAGCCGTCCTTCACCTAGCTTCTTGGGAACACAAAGTTTCTTTTCAGTTGCAAACTCCACTCCATACATATATATGGGGAGGTATTAGCTCCAACTCGGGTTTACAGTGAAAACTGCAGGATCTTAAAACCGGCACTAGGAAACAGACTGAGAAACCAGAGTAAATGTTTCTCCTACAACCCGTTATTTTGGGCTAGATGAACGAACGTCTCTCCACATGCTCAGTTCTGAGGGATAAGTGTGTGTTAAAGCCGTCCTTCACCTAGCTTTTTCGGAACACAAAGTTTCTTTTCCTTTGCAAACCCCACTCCATACATATATATGGGGAGGTACTTTCCAACTCGGTTTTACCGTGTAAATTGCAGAAACTTCAAACCGGCTCTAGGAAACAGACTGAGAAACCAGAGCAAATGTTTCTCCTACAACCCGTTCCCTTTGTGCTAGATGAACGAACGTCTCTCCACATGCTCAGTTCTGAGAGATAAGTGTGTGTGAAAGCCGTCCTTCACATAGCTTGTTGGGAACACAAAGTTTCTTTTCAGTTGCAAACTCCACTCCATACATATATATGGGGAGGTACTAGCTCCAACTCGGGTTTACAGTGAAAACTGCAGGATCTTCAAACCGGCACTAGGAAACAGACTGAGAAACCAGAGTAAATATTTCTCCTACAACCCGTTCCCTTGTGCTAGATGAACGAACGTCTCTCCACATGCTCAGTTCTGAGGGATAAGTGTGTGTGAAAACCGTCCTTCACATAGCTTGTTGGGAACACAAATTTTCTTTTCAGTTGCAACCTCCATTCCATACATATATATGGGGTGGTACTAGCTTCAACTCGGTTTAACAGTGAAAACTGCAGGAACTTCAAACCGGCACTAGGAAACAGACTGAGAAACCAGAGTAAAAGTTTCTCCTGCAACCCGTTCCCTTTTTGCTAGATGAACGAAAGTCTCTCCAGATGCTCAGTTCTGAGGGATTAGTGTGTGTGATAGCCGTATTTCACCCAGCTTCTTCGGAACACAAAGTTTCTTTTAAGTTGCAAACTCCACTCCATACATATATATGGGGAGATTCTAGCTCCAACTCGATTTTACAGTGAAAACTGCAGGAACTTCAAACTGGCACTAGGAAAAAGACTGAGAAAACAGAGTAAAAGTTTCCCCTACAACCCGTTCCTTTTGTGCTAGATGAACGAACGTCTCTCCACATGCTCAGTTCTGAGGGATAAGTGTGTGTGAAAGCCGTCCTTCACCTAGCTTGTTGGGAACACAAAGATTCTTTTCAGTTGCAAATTCCAATCCATACATATATATGGGGAGGTACAAGCTCCAACTCGGTTTTACAGTGAAAACTGCAGGAACTTCAAACCGGCACTAGGAAACAGACTGAGAAACCAGAGTAAAAGTTTCTCCTGCAACCCGTTCAATTTGTGCTAGATGAACGAACGTCTCTCCACATGCTCAGTTCTGGGAGATAAGAGTGTGTGAAAGCCGTCCTTCACCTAGCTTGTTGGGAACACAAAGTTTGTTTTCAGTTGCAAACTCCACTCGATACATATATATGGGGAGGTACTAGCTCCAACTAGGTTTTACAGTGAAAACTGCAGGAACTTCAAACAGGCACTTGGAAACAGACTGAGAATCCAGAGTAAAAGTTTCTCCTAACACCCGTTCCCTTTGTGCTAGATGAACGAACGTCTCTCCACATGCTCAGTTCTGAGAGATATGTCTGTTTGAAAGCCGCACTTCACCTAGCTTGTTGGGAACACAAAGTTTCTTTTCAGTTGCAAACTCCACTCCATACATATATATGGGGAGGTTCTAGCTCCAACTCGGTTTTACAGTGAAAACTGCAGGAACTTCAAACCGGCACTAGGAAACAGACTGAGAAACCAGAGTAAAAGTTTCTCCTACCACCCGTTCTATTTGTGCTAGATGAACGAATGTCTCTCCACATGCTCAGTTCTGAGGGATAAATGTGTGTGAAAGCCGTCCTTAACCTAGCTTGTTGGGAACACAAAGTTTCTTTTCAGTTGCAAACTCCACTCCATACATATATATGGGGAGGTACTAGCTTCAACTCGGTTTAGCAGTGAAAACTGCAGGAACTTCAAACCGGCACTAGGAAACAGACTGAAAAACCAGAGTAAAAGTTTCTCCTACAACCCGTTCCTTTTGTGCTAGATGAACGAACGTCTCTCCACATGCTCAGTTCTGAGGGATAAGTGTGTGTTAAAGCCGTCCTTCACCTAGCTTGTTGGGAACACAAAGTTTCTTTTCCTTTGCAAACCCCACTCCATACATATATATGGGGAGGTACTAGCTTCCACTCGGTTTAACAGTGAAAACTGCAGGAACTTCAAACCGGCACTAGGAAACAGACTGAGAAACCACAGTAAAAGTTTCTCCTGCAACCCGTTCCCTTTTTGCTAGATGAACGAACGTCTATCCATATGCTCAGTTCTGAGGGATTAGTGTGTGTGAAAGCCGTATTTCACCTAGCTTCATGGGAACACAAAGTTTCTTTTAAGTTGCAAACTCCACTCCATACATATATATGGGGAGGTTCTAGCTCCAACTCGATTTTACAGTGAAAACTGCAGGAACTTCAAACCGGCACAAGGATACAGACTGAAAAACCAGAGTAAAAGTTTCTCCTACAACCCGTTCTTTTGGGCTAGATGAACGAACGTCTCTCCACATGCTCAGTTCTGAGGGATAAGTGTGTGTTAAAGCCGTCCTTCACCTAGCTTTTTCGGAACACAAAGTTTCTTTTCCTTTGCAAACCCCACTCCATACATATATATGGGGAGGTACTTTCCAACTCGGTTTTACCGTGTAAATTGCAGAAACTTCAAACCGGCTCTAGGAAACAGACTGAGATACCAGAGTAAAAGTTTCTCCTAACACCCGTTCAGTTTGTGCTAGATGAACGAACGTCTCTCCACATGCTCAGTTCTGAGAGATAAGTGTGTGTGAAAGCCGTCCTTCACCTAGCTTGTTGGGAACACAAAGATTCTTTTCAGTTGCAAACTCCAATCCGTACATATATATGGGGAGGTACCAGCTCCAACTCGGTTTCACAGTGAAAACTGCAGGAACTTCAAACCGGCACTAGGAAACAGACTGAGAAACCACAGTAAAAGTTTCTCCTGCAACCCGTTCCATTTGTGCTAGATGAACGAACGTCTCTCCACATGCTCAGTTCTGAGAGATAAGTGTGTGTGAAAGCCGTCCCCCACCTAGCTTCTTGGGAACACAAAGTTTCTTTACATTTGCAAACTCCACTCCATACATATATATGGGGAGGTACTAGCTCCAAATCTGTTTTACAGTGAAAACTGCAGGAACTTCAAACCGGCACTAGGAAACAGACTGAGAAACCAGAGTAAAAGTTTCTCCTGCAACCCGTTCACTTTGTGCTAGATGAACGAACGTCTCTCCACATGCTCAGTTCTGGGATATAAGAGTGTGTGAAAGCCGTCCTTCACCTAGCTTGTTGGGAACACAAAGTTTGTTTTCAGTTGCAAACTCCACTCGATACATATATATGGGGAGGTACTAGCTCCAACTAGGTTTTACAGTGAAAACTGCAGGAACTTCAAACAGGCACTAGGAAACAGACTGAGAATCCAGAGTAAAAGTTTCTCCTAACGACAGTTCCATTTGTGCTAGATGAACGAACGTCTCTCCACATGCTCAGTTCTGAGAGATATGTGTGTTTGAAAGCCGCACTTCACCTAGATTGTTGGGAACACAAAGTTTCTTTCAGTTGCAAACTCCACTCCATACATATATATGGGGAGGTACTAGCTCCAACTAGGTTTTACAGTGAAAACTGCAGGAACTTCAAACCGGCACTAGGAAACAGACTGAGAAACCAGAGTAAAAGTTTCTCCTACAACCCGTTCCCTTTGTGCTAGACGAACGAACGTCTCTCCACATGCTCAGTTTTGAGGGATAAATGTGTGTGAAAGCCGTCCTTCACCTAGCTTGTTGGGAACACAAAGATTCTTTTCAGTTGCAAACTCCAATCCATACATATATATGGGGAGGTACCAGCTCCAACTCGGTTTTACAGTGAAAACTGCAGGAACTTCAAACCGGCACTAGGAAACAGACTGAGAAACCAGAGTAAAAGTTTCTCCGGCAACTCGTTCCCTTTGTGCTACATGAACGAACGTCTCTCCACGTGCTCAGTTCTGAGAGATAAGTGTGTGTGAAAGCCGTCCTTCAACTAGCTTGTTATGAACACAAAGTTTCTTTTCAGTTGCAAACTCCACTCCATACATATATATGGGGAGATACTATCTCCAACTCGGTTTTACTGTGAAAACTTCAGGAACTTCATACCGGCACTAGGAAACAGACTGAGATACCAGAGTAAAAGTTTCTCCTGCAACCGGTTCCCTTTGTGCTAGATGAACGAACGTCTCTCCACATGCTCAATTCTGAGGGATAATTGTGTGTGAAAGCCGTATTTCACCTAGCTTGTTGGGAACACAAAGTTTCTTTTCAGTTGCAAAATCCACTCCATACATATATATGGGGAGGTACTAGCTCCAACTCTGTTTTACAGTGAAAACTGCAGGAACTTCAAACCGGCACTAGGAAACAGACTGAGAAACCAGAGTAAAAGTTTCTCCTGCAACCCGTTCCCTTTGTGCTAGATGAACGAACGTCTCTCCACATGCTCAGTTCTGAGAGATAAGTGTGTGTGAAAGCCGCACTTCACCTAGCTTGTTGGGAACACAAAGTTTCTTTTCACTTGCAAACTCCACTCCATACATATTTATGGGGAGGTATTAGCTCCAACTCGGTTTTACAGTGTAAATTTCAGAAACTTCAAACCGGCTCTAGGAAACAGACTGAGATACCAGAGTAAAAGTTTCTCCTAACACCCGTTCAGTTTGTGCTAGATGAACGAACGTCTCTCCACATGCTCAGTTCTGAGTCATAAGTGTGTGTGAAAGCCGTCCTTCACCTAGCTTGTTGGGAACACAAAGATTCTTTTCAGTTGCAAACTCCAATCCATACATATATATGGGGAGGTACTAGCTCCAACTCGGTTTTACAGTGAAAACTGCAGGAACTTCAAACCGGCACTAGGAAACAGACTGAGAAACCACAGTAAAAGTTTCTCCTGCAACCCGTTCAATTTGTGCTAGATGAACGAACGTCTCTCCACATGCTCAGTTCTGAGGGATAAATGTGTGTGAAAGCCGTCCTTAACCTAGCTTGTTGGGAACACAAAGTTTCTTTTCAGTTGCAAACTCCACTCTATACATATATATGTGGAGGTACCAGCTTCAACTCGGTTTAACAGTGAAAACTGCAGGAACTTCAAACAGACACTAGGAAACAGACTGAGAAACCACAGTAAAAGTTTCTCCTGCAACCCGTTCCCTTTTTGCTAGATGAACGAACGTCTCTCCATATGCTCAGTTCTGAGGGATTAGTGTGTGTGAAAGCCGTATTTCACCTAGCTTCATGGGAACACAAAGTTTCTTTTAAGTTGCAAACTCCACTCCATAAATATATATGGGGAGGTTCTAGCTCCAACTCGATTTTACAGTGAAAACTGCAGGAACTTCAAACCGGCACAAGGATACAGACTGAAAAACCAGAGTAAAAGTTTCTCTTACAACCCGTTCCTTTTGTGCTAGATGAACGAACGTCTCTCCACATGCTCAGTTCTGAGGGTTAAGTGTGTGTTAAAGCCGTCCTTCACCTAGCTTGTTGGGAACACAAAGTTTCTTTTCCTTTGCAAACCCCACTCCATACATATATATGGGGAGGTACTAGCTCCAACTCGGTTTTACAGTGTAAATTGCAGAAACTTCAAAACGGCTCTAGGAAACAGACTGAGATACCAGAGTAAAAGTTTCTCCTAAAACCCGTTCAGTTTGTGCTAGATGAACGAACGTCTCTCCACATGCTCAGTTCTGAGAGATAAGTGTGTGTGAAAGCCGTCCTTCACCTAGCTTGTTGGGAACACAAAGATTCTTTTCAGTTGCAAACTCCAATCCATACATATATATGGGGAGGTACCAGCTCCAACTCGGTTTTACAGTGAAAACTGCAGGAACTTCAAACCGGCACTAGGAAACAGACTGAGAAACCACAGTAAAAGTTTCTCCTGCAACCCGTTCAATTTGTGCTAGATGAACGAACGTCTCTCCACATGCTCAGTTCTGGGAGATAAGAGTGTGTGAAAGCCGTCCTTCACCTAGCTTGTTGGGAACACAAAGTTTGTTTTCAGTTGCAAACTCCACTCGATACATATATATGGGGAGGTACTAGCTCCAACTAGGTTTTACAGTGAAAACTGCAGGAACTTCAAACAGGCACTAGGAAACAGACTGAGAATCCAGAGTAAAAGTTTCTCCTAACACCCGTTCCATTTGTGCTAGATGAACGAACGTCTCTCCACATGCTCAGTTCTGAGAGATATGTGTGTTTGAAAGCCGCACTTCACCTAGCTTGTTGGGAACACAAAGTTTCTTTTCAGTTGCAAACTCCACTCCATACATATATATGGGGGGGTACTAGCTCCAACTCGGTTTTACAGTGAAAACTGCAGGAACTTCAAACCAGCACTAGGAAACAGACTGAGAAACCAGAGTAAAAGTTTCTCCTACAACCCGTTCTATTTGTGCTAGACGAACGAACGTCTCTCCACATGCGCAGTTCTGAGAGATAAGTGTGTGTGAAAGCCGTCCCCCACCTAGCTTCTTGGGAACACAAAGTTTCTTTACAGTTGCAAACTCCACTCCATAAACATATATGGGGAGGTACTAGCTCCAAATCTGTTTTACAGTGAAAACTGCAGGAACTTCAAACCGGCACTAGGAAACAGACTGAGAAAACAGAGTAAAAGTTTCTCCTGCAACCCGTTCACTTTGTGCTAGATGAACGAACTTCTCTCCACATGCTCAGTTCTGGGATATACGAGTGTGTGAAAGCCGTCCTTCACCTAGCTTGTTGGGAACACAAAGTTTGTTTTCAGTTGCAAACTCCACTCGATACATATATATGGGGAGGTACTATCTCCAACTCGGTTTTACTGTGAAAACTTCAGGAACTTCATACCGGCACTAGGAAACAGACTGAGATACCAGAGTAAAAGTTTCTCCTGCAACCGGTTCCCTTTGTGCTAGATGAACGAACGTCTCTCCACATGCTCAATTCTGAGGGATAATTGTGTGTGAAAGCCGTATTTCACCTAGCTTGTTGGGAACACAAAGTTTCTTTTCAGTTGCAAAATCCACTCCATACATATATATGGGGAGGTACTAGCTCCAACTCTGTTTTACAGTGAAAACTGCAGGAACTTCAAACCGGCACTAGGAAACAGACTGAGAAACCAGAGTAAAAGTTTCTCCTGCAACCCGTTCCCTTTGTGCTAGATGAACGAACGTCTCTCCACATGCTCAGTTCTGAGAGATAAGTGTGTGTGAAAGCCGCACTTCACCTAGCTTGTTGGGAACACAAAGTTTCTTTTCACTTGCAAACTCCACTCCATACATATTTATGGGGAGGTATTAGCTCCAACTCGGTTTTACAGTGTAAATTTCAGAAACTTCAAACCGGCTCTAGGAAACAGACTGAGATACCAGAGTAAAAGTTTCTCCTAACACCCGTTCAGTTTGTGCTAGATGAACGAACGTCTCTCCACATGCTCAGTTCTGAGTCATAAGTGTGTGTGAAAGCCGTCCTTCACCTAGCTTGTTGGGAACACAAAGATTCTTTTCAGTTGCAAACTCCAATCCATACATATATATGGGGAGGTACTAGCTCCAACTCGGTTTTACAGTGAAAACTGCAGGAACTTCAAACCGGCACTAGGAAACAGACTGAGAAACCACAGTAAAAGTTTCTCCTGCAACCCGTTCAATTTGTGCTAGATGAACGAACGTCTCTCCACATGCTCAGTTCTGAGGGATAAATGTGTGTGAAAGCCGTCCTTAACCTAGCTTGTTGGGAACACAAAGTTTCTTTTCAGTTGCAAACTCCACTCTATACATATATATGTGGAGGTACCAGCTTCAACTCGGTTTAACAGTGAAAACTGCAGGAACTTCAAACAGACACTAGGAAACAGACTGAGAAACCACAGTAAAAGTTTCTCCTGCAACCCGTTCCCTTTTTGCTAGATGAACGAACGTCTCTCCATATGCTCAGTTCTGAGGGATTAGTGTGTGTGAAAGCCGTATTTCACCTAGCTTCATGGGAACACAAAGTTTCTTTTAAGTTGCAAACTCCACTCCATAAATATATATGGGGAGGTTCTAGCTCCAACTCGATTTTACAGTGAAAACTGCAGGAACTTCAAACCGGCACAAGGATACAGACTGAAAAACCAGAGTAAAAGTTTCTCTTACAACCCGTTCCTTTTGTGCTAGATGAACGAACGTCTCTCCACATGCTCAGTTCTGAGGGTTAAGTGTGTGTTAAAGCCGTCCTTCACCTAGCTTGTTGGGAACACAAAGTTTCTTTTCCTTTGCAAACCCCACTCCATACATATATATGGGGAGGTACTAGCTCCAACTCGGTTTTACAGTGTAAATTGCAGAAACTTCAAAACGGCTCTAGGAAACAGACTGAGATACCAGAGTAAAAGTTTCTCCTAAAACCCGTTCAGTTTGTGCTAGATGAACGAACGTCTCTCCACATGCTCAGTTCTGAGAGATAAGTGTGTGTGAAAGCCGTCCTTCACCTAGCTTGTTGGGAACACAAAGATTCTTTTCAGTTGCAAACTCCAATCCATACATATATATGGGGAGGTACCAGCTCCAACTCGGTTTTACAGTGAAAACTGCAGGAACTTCAAACCGGCACTAGGAAACAGACTGAGAAACCACAGTAAAAGTTTCTCCTGCAACCCGTTCAATTTGTGCTAGATGAACGAACGTCTCTCCACATGCTCAGTTCTGGGAGATAAGAGTGTGTGAAAGCCGTCCTTCACCTAGCTTGTTGGGAACACAAAGTTTGTTTTCAGTTGCAAACTCCACTCGATACATATATATGGGGAGGTACTAGCTCCAACTAGGTTTTACAGTGAAAACTGCAGGAACTTCAAACAGGCACTAGGAAACAGACTGAGAATCCAGAGTAAAAGTTTCTCCTAACACCCGTTCCATTTGTGCTAGATGAACGAACGTCTCTCCACATGCTCAGTTCTGAGAGATATGTGTGTTTGAAAGCCGCACTTCACCTAGCTTGTTGGGAACACAAAGTTTCTTTTCAGTTGCAAACTCCACTCCATACATATATATGGGGGGGTACTAGCTCCAACTCGGTTTTACAGTGAAAACTGCAGGAACTTCAAACCAGCACTAGGAAACAGACTGAGAAACCAGAGTAAAAGTTTCTCCTACAACCCGTTCTATTTGTGCTAGACGAACGAACGTCTCTCCACATGCGCAGTTCTGAGAGATAAGTGTGTGTGAAAGCCGTCCCCCACCTAGCTTCTTGGGAACACAAAGTTTCTTTACAGTTGCAAACTCCACTCCATAAACATATATGGGGAGGTACTAGCTCCAAATCTGTTTTACAGTGAAAACTGCAGGAACTTCAAACCGGCACTAGGAAACAGACTGAGAAAACAGAGTAAAAGTTTCTCCTGCAACCCGTTCACTTTGTGCTAGATGAACGAACTTCTCTCCACATGCTCAGTTCTGGGATATACGAGTGTGTGAAAGCCGTCCTTCACCTAGCTTGTTGGGAACACAAAGTTTGTTTTCAGTTGCAAACTCCACTCGATACATATATATGGGGAGGTACTAGCTCCAAATAGGTTTTACAGTGAAAACTGCAGGAACTTCAAACAGGCACTAGGAAACAGACTGAGAATCCAGAGTAAAAGTTTCTCCTAACACCAGTTCCATTTGTGCTAGATAAACGAACGTCTCTCCACATGCTCAGTTCTGAGAGATATGTGTGTTTGAAAGCCGCACTTCACCTAGATTGTTGGGAACACAAAGTTTCTTTCAGTTGCAAACTCCACTCCATACATATATATGGGGAGGTACTAGCTCCAACTAGGTTTTACAGTGAAAACTGCAGGAACTTCAAACCGGCACTAGGAAACAGACTGAGAAACCAGAGTAAAAGTTTCTCCTACAACCCGTTCCCTTTGTGCTAGACGAACGAACGTCTCTCCACATGCTCAGTTTTGAGGGATAATTGTGTGTGAAAGCCGTATTTCACCTAGCTTGTTGGGAACACAAAGTTTCTTTTCAGTTGCAAAATCCACTCCATACATATATATGGGGAGGTACTAGCTCCAACTCTGTTTTACAGTGAAAACTGCAGGAACTTCAAACCGGCACTAGGAAACAGACTGAGAAACCAGAGTAAAAGTTTCTCCTGCAACCCGTTCCCTTTGTGCTAGATGAACGAACGTCTCTCCACATGCTCAGTTCTGAGAGATAAGTGTGTGTGAAAGCGGCACTTCACCTAGCTTGTTGGGAACACAAAGTTTCTTTTCACTTGCAAACTCCACTCCATACATATTTATGGGGAGGTATTAGCTCCAACTCGGTTTTACAGTGTAAATTTCAGAAACTTCAAACCGGCTCTAGGAAACAGACTGAGATACCAGAGTAAAAGTTTCTCCTAACACCCGTTCAGTTTGTGCTAGATGAACGAACGTCTCTCCACATGCTCAGTTCTGAGTCATAAGTGTGTGTGAAAGCCGTCCTTCACCTAGCTTGTTGGGAACACAAAGATTCTTTTCAGTTGCAAACTCCAATCCATACATATATATGGGGAGGTACTAGCTCCAACTCGGTTTTACAGTGAAAACTGCAGGAACTTCAAACCGGCACTAGGAAACAGACTGAGAAACCAGAGTAAAAGTTTCTCCTGCAACCCGTTCAATTTGTGCTAGATGAACGAACGTCTCTCCACATGCTCAGTTCTGAGGGATAAATGTGTGTGAAAGCCGTCCTTAACCTAGCTTGTTGGGAACACAAAGTTTCTTTTCAGTTGCAAACTCCACTCCATACATATATATGTGGAGGTACCAGCTTCAACTCGGTTTAACAGTGAAAACTGCAGGAACTTCAAACAGACACTAGGAAACAGACTGAGAAACCACAGTAAAAGTTTCTCCTGCAACCCGTTCCCTTTTTGCTAGATGAACGAACGTCTCTCCATATGCTCAGTTCTGAGGGATTAGTGTGTGTGAAAGCCGTATTTCACCTAGCTTCATGGGAACACAAAGTTTCTTTTAAGTTGCAAACTCCACTCCATAAATATATATGGGGAGGTTCTAGCTCCAACTCGATTTTACAGTGAAAACTGCAGGAACTTCAAACCGGCACAAGGATACAGACTGAAAAACCAGAGTAAAAGTTTCTCTTACAACCCGTTCCTTTTGTGCTAGATGAACGAACGTCTCTCCACATGCTCAGTTCTGAGGGTTAAGTGTGTGTTAAAGCCGTCCTTCACCTAGCTTGTTGGGAACACAAAGTTTCTTTTCCTTTGCAAACCCCACTCCATACATATATATGGGGAGGTACTAGCTCCAACTCGGTTTTACAGTGTAAATTGCAGAAACTTCAAAACGGCTCTAGGAAACAGACTGAGATACCAGAGTAAAAGTTTCTCCTAAAACCCGTTCAGTTTGTGCTAGATGAACGAACGTCTCTCCACATGCTCAGTTCTGAGAGATAAGTGTGTGTGAAAGCCGTCCTTCACCTAGCTTGTTGGGAACACAAAGATTCTTTTCAGTTGCAAACTCCAATCCATACATATATATGGGGAGGTACCAGCTCCAACTCGGTTTTACAGTGAAAACTGCAGGAACTTCAAACCGGCACTAGGAAACAGACTGAGAAACCACAGTAAAAGTTTCTCCTGCAACCCGTTCAATTTGTGCTAGATGAACGAACGTCTCTCCACATGCTCAGTTCTGGGAGATAAGAGTGTGTGAAAGCCGTCCTTCACCTAGCTTGTTGGGAACACAAAGTTTGTTTTCAGTTGCAAACTCCACTCGATACATATATATGGGGAGGTACTAGCTCCAACTAGGTTTTACAGTGAAAACTGCAGGAACTTCAAACAGGCACTAGGAAACAGACTGAGAATCCAGAGTAAAAGTTTCTCCTAACACCCGTTCCATTTGTGCTAGATGAACGAACGTCTCTCCACATGCTCAGTTCTGAGAGATATGTGTGTTTGAAAGCCGCACTTCACCTAGCTTGTTGGGAACACAAAGTTTCTTTTCAGTTGCAAACTCCACTCCATACATATATATGGGGGGGTACTAGCTCCAACTCGGTTTTACAGTGAAAACTGCAGGAACTTCAAACCAGCACTAGGAAACAGACTGAGAAACCAGAGTAAAAGTTTCTCCTACAACCCGTTCTATTTGTGCTAGACGAACGAACGTCTCTCCACATGCGCAGTTCTGAGAGATAAGTGTGTGTGAAAGCCGTCCCCCACCTAGCTTCTTGGGAACACAAAGTTTCTTTACAGTTGCAAACTCCACTCCATACACATATATGGGGAGGTACTAGCTCCAAATCTGTTTTACAGTGAAAACTGCAGGAACTTCAAACCGGCACTAGGAAACAGACTGAGAAAACAGAGTAAAAGTTTCTCCTGCAACCCGTTCACTTTGTGCTAGATGAACGAACGTCTCTCCACATGCTCAGTTCTGGGATATACGAGTGTGTGAAAGCCGTCCTTCACCTAGCTTATTGGGAACACAAAGTTTGTTTTCAGTTGCAAACTCCACTCGATACATATATATGGGGAGGTACTAGCTCCAAATAGGTTTTACAGTGAAAACTGCAGGAACTTCAAACAGGCACTAGGAAACAGACTGAGAATCCAGAGTAAAAGTTTCTCCTAACACCAGTTCCATTTGTGCTAGATAAACGAACGTCTCTCCACATGCTCAGTTCTGAGAGATATGTGTGTTTGAAAGCCGCACTTCACCTAGATTGTTGGGAACACAAAGTTTCTTTCAGTTGCAAACTCCACTCCATACATATATATGGGGAGGTACTAGCTCCAACTAGGTTTTACAGTGAAAACTGCAGGAACTTCAAACCGGCACTAGGAAACAGACTGAGAAACCAGAGTAAAAGTTTCTCCTACAACCCGTTCCCTTTGTGCTAGACGAACGAACGTCTCTCCACATGCTCAGTTTTGAGGGATAAATGTGTGTGAAAGCCGTCCTTCACCTAGCTTGTTGGGAACACAAAGATTCTTTTAAGTTGCAAACTCCAATCCATACATATATATGGGGAGGTACCAGCTCCAACTCGGTTTTACAGTGAAAACTGCAGGAACTTCAAACCGGCACTAGGAAACAGACTGAGAAACCAGAGTAAAAGTTTCTCCTGCAACCCGTTCCCTTTGTGCTAGATGAACGAACGTCTCTCCACGTGCTCAGTTCTGAGAGATAAGTGTGTGTGAAAGCCGTCCTTCAACTAGCTTGTTATGAACACAAAGTTTCTTTACAGTTGCAAACTCCACTCCATACACATATATGGGCAGGTACTAGCTCCAAATCTGTTTTACAGTGAAAACTGCAGGAACTTCAAACCGGCACTAGGAAACAGACTGAGAAACCAGAGTAAAAGTTTCTCCTGCAACCCGTTCAATTTGTGCTAGATGAACGAACGTCTCTCCACATGCTCAGTTCTGGGAAATAAGAGTGTGTGAAAGCCGTCCTTTACCTAGCTTGTTGGGAACACAAAGTTTGTTTTCAGTTGCAAACTCCACTCCATACATATATATGGGGAGGTACTAGCTCCAACTAGGTTTTACAGTGAAAACTGCAGGAACTTCAAACCGGCACTAGGAAACAGACTGAGAAACCAGAGTAAAAGTTTCTCCGGCAACTCGTTCCCTTTGTGCTACATGAACGAACGTCTCTCCACGTGCTCAGTTCTGAGAGATAATTGTGTGTGAAAGCCGTCCTTCAACTAGCTTGTTATGAACACAAAGTTTCTTTTCAGTTGCAAACTCCACTCCATACATATATATGGGGAGATACTATCTCAAACTCGGTTTTACTGTGAAAACTTCAGGAACTTCATACCGGCACTAGGAAACAGACTGAGATACCACAGTAAAAGTTTCTCCTGCAACCGGTTCCCTTTGTGCTAGATGAACGAACGTCTCTCCACATGCTCAATTCTGAGGGATAATTGTGTGTGAAAGCCGTCCTTCACCTAGCTTGTTGGGAACACAAAGTTTCTTTTCAGTTGCAAAATCCTCTCCATACATATATATGGGGAGGAACTAGCTCCAACTCTGTTTTACAGTGAAAACTGCAGGAACTTCAAACCGGCACTAGGAAACAGACTGAGAAACCAGAGTAAAAGTTTCTCCTGCAACCCGTTCCCTTTGTGCTAGATGAACGAACGTCTCTCCACATGCTCAGTTCTGAGAGATAAGTGTGTGTGAAAGCCGCACTTCACCTAGCTTGTTGGGAACACAAAGTTTCTTTTCACTTGCAAACTCCACTCCATACATATTTATGGGGAGGTATTAGCTCCAACTCGGTTTTACAGTGTAAATTTCAGAAACTTCAAACCGGCTCTAGGAAACAGACTGAGATACCAGAGTAAAAGTTTCTCCTAACACCCGTTCAGTTTGTGCTAGATGAACGAACGTCTCTCCACATGCTCAGTTCTGAGTCATAAGTGTGTGTGAAAGCCGTCCTTCACCTAGCTTGTTGGGAACACAAAGATTCTTTTCAGTTGCAAACTCCAATCCATACATATATATGGGGAGGTACTAGCTCCAACTCGGTTTTACAGTGAAAACTGCAGGAACTTCAAACCGGCACTAGGAAACAGACTGAGAAACCACAGTAAAAGTTTCTCCTGCAACCCGTTCAATTTGTGCTAGATGAACGAACGTCTCTCCACATGCTCAGTTCTGAGGGATAAATGTGTGTGAAAGCCGTCCTTAACCTAGCTTGTTGGGAACACAAAGTTTCTTTTCAGTTGCAAACTCCACTCCATACATATATATGTGGAGGTACCAGCTTCAACTCGGTTTAACAGTGAAAACTGCAGGAACTTCAAACAGACACTAGGAAACAGACTGAGAAACCACAGTAAAAGTTTCTCCTGCAACCCGTTCCCTTTTTGCTAGATGAACGAACGTCTCTCCATATGCTCAGTTCTGAGGGATTAGTGTGTGTGAAAGCCGTATTTCACCTAGCTTCATGGGAACACAAAGTTTCTTTTAAGTTGCAAACTCCACTCCATAAATATATATGGGGAGGTTCTAGCTCCAACTCGATTTTACAGTGAAAACTGCAGGAACTTCAAACCGGCACAAGGATACAGACTGAAAAACCAGAGTAAAAGTTTCTCTTACAACCCGTTCCTTTTGTGCTAGATGAACGAACGTCTCTCCACATGCTCAGTTCTGAGGGTTAAGTGTGTGTTAAAGCCGTCCTTCACCTAGCTTGTTGGGAACACAAAGTTTCTTTTCCTTTGCAAACCCCACTCCATACATATATATGGGGAGGTACTAGCTCCAACTCGGTTTTACAGTGTAAATTGCAGAAACTTCAAACCGGCTCTAGGAAACAGACTGAGATACCAGAGTAAAAGTTTCTCCTAACAACCGTTCAGTTTGTGCTAGATGAACGAACGTCTCTCCACATGCTCAGTTCTGAGAGATAAGTGTGTGTGAAAGCCGTCCTTCACCTAGCTTGTTGGGAACACAAAGATTCTTTTCAGTTGCAAACTCCAATCCATACATATATATGGGGAGGTACCAGCTCCAACTCGGTTTTACAGTGAAAACTGCAGGAACTTCAAACCGGCACTAGGAAACAGACTGAGAAACCACAGTAAAAGTTTCTCCTGCAACCCGTTCAATTTGTGCTAGATGAACGAACGTCTCTCCACATGCTCAGTTCTGGGAGATAAGAGTGTGTGAAAGCCGTCCTTCACCTAGCTTGTTGGGAACACAAAGTTTGTTTTCAGTTGCAAACTCCACTCGATACATATATATGGGGAGGTACTAGCTCCAACTAGGTTTTACAGTGAAAACTGCAGGAACTTCAAACAGGCACTAGGAAACAGACTGAGAATCCAGAGTAAAAGTTTCTCCTAACACCCGTTCCATTTGTGCTAGATGAACGAACGTCTCTCCACATGCTCAGTTCTGAGAGATATGTGTGTTTGAAAGCCGCACTTCACCTAGCTTGTTGGGAACACAAAGTTTCTTTTCAGTTGCAAACTCCACTCCATACATATATATGGGGGGGTACTAGCTCCAACTCGGTTTTACAGTGAAAACTGCAGGAACTTCAAACCAGCACTAGGAAACAGACTGAGAAACCAGAGTAAAAGTTTCTCCTACAACCCGTTCTATTTGTGCTAGACGAACGAACGTCTCTCCACATGTGCAGTTCTGAGAGATAAGTGTGTGTGAAAGCCGTCCCCCACCTAGCTTCTTGGGAACACAAAGTTTCTTTACAGTTGCAAACTCCACTCCATACACATATATGGGGAGGTACTAGCTCCAAATCTGTTTTACAGTGAAAACTGCAGGAACTTCAAACCGGCACTAGGAAACAGACTGAGAAACCAGAGTAAAAGTTTCTCCTGCAACCCGTTCACTTTGTGCTAGATGAACGAACGTCTCTCCACATGCTCAGTTCTGGGATATAAGAGTGTGTGAAAGCCGTCCTTCACCTAGCTTGTTGGGAACACAAAGTTTGTTTTCAGTTGCAAACTCCACTCGATACATATATATGGGGAGGTACTAGCTCCAACTAGGTTTTACAGTGAAAACTGCAGGAACTTCAAACAGGCACTAGGAAACAGACTGAGAATCCAGAGTAAAAGTTTCTCCTAACACCAGTTCCATTTGTGCTAGATAAACGAACGTCTCTCCACATGCTCAGTTCTGAGAGATATGTGTGTTTGAATGCCGCACTTCACCTAGATTGTTGGGAACACAAAGTTTCTTTCAGTTGCAAACTCCACTCCATACATATATATGGGGAGGTACTAGCTCCAACTAGGTTTTACAGTGAAAACTGCAGGAACTT
The DNA here is from genome assembly GCF_036321535.1 of Camelus dromedarius. Taxonomy (NCBI): domain Eukaryota; kingdom Metazoa; phylum Chordata; class Mammalia; order Artiodactyla; family Camelidae; genus Camelus; species Camelus dromedarius. The sequence continues at coordinate 727,679 of NC_087470.1, read as the reverse complement.
CAAACCGGCACTAGGAAACAGACTGAGAAACCAGAGTAAAAGTTTCTCCTACAACCCGTTCCCTTTGTGCTAGACGAACGAACGTCTCTCCACATGCTCAGTTTTGAGGGATAAATGTGTGTGAAAGCCGTCCTTCACCTAGCTTGTTGGGAACACAAAGATTCTTTTAAGATGCAAACTCCAATCCATACATATATATGGGGAGGTACCAGCTCCAACTCGGTTTTACAGTGAAAACTGCAGGAACTTCAAACCGGCACTAGGAAACAGACTGAGAAACCAGAGTAAAAGTTTCTCCTGCAACCCGTTCCCTTTTTGCTAGATGAACGAACGTCTCTCCACGTGCTCAGTTCTGAGAGATAAGTGTGTGTGAAAGCCGTCCTTCAACTAGCTTGTTATGAACACAAAGTTTCTTTACAGTTGCAAACTCCACTCCATACACATATATGGGGAGGTACTAGCTCCAAATCTGTTTTACAGTGAAAACTGCAGGAACTTCAAACCGGCACTAGGAAACAGACTGAGAAACCAGAGTAAAAGTTTCTCCTGCAACCCGTTCACTTTGTGCTAGATGAACGAACGTCTCTCCACATGCTCAGTTCTGGGATATAAGAGTGTGTGAAAGCCGTCCTTCACCTAGCTTGTTGGGAACACAAAGTTTGTTTTCAGTTGCAAACTCCACTCGATACATATATATGGGGAGGTACTAGCTCCAACTAGGTTTTACAGTGAAAACTGCAGGAACTTCAAACAGGCACTAGGAAACAGACTGAGAATCCAGAGTAAAAGTTTCTCCTAACACCAGTTCCATTTGTGCTAGATAAACGAACGTCTCTCCACATGCTCAGTTCTGAGAGATATGTGTGTTTGAAAGCCGCACTTCACCTAGATTGTTGGGAACACAAAGTTTCTTTCAGTTGCAAACTCCACTCCATACATATATATGGGGAGGTACTAGCTCCAACTAGGTTTTACAGTGAAAACTGCAGGAACTTCAAACCGGCACTAGGAAACAGACTGAGAAACCAGAGTAAAAGTTTCTCCTACAACACGTTCCCTTTGTGCTAGACGAACGAACGTCTCTCCACATGCTCAGTTTTGAGGGATAAATGTGTGTGAAAGCCGTCCTTCACCTAGCTTGTTGGGAACACAAAGATTCTTTTAAGTTGCAAACTCCAATCCATACATATATATGGGGAGGTACCAGCTCCAACTCGGTTTTACAGTGAAAACTGCAGGAACTTCAAACCGGCACTAGGAAACAGACTGAGAAACCAGAGTAAAAGTTTCTCCTGCAACCGGTTCCCTTTGTGCTAGATGAACGAACGTCTCTCCACATGCTCAGTTCTGAGGGATAACTGTGTGTGAAAGCCGTCCTTCACCTAGCTTGTTGGGAACACAAAGTTTTCTTTCAGTTGCAAAATCCACTCCATACATATATATGGGGAGGTACTAGCTCCAACTCTGTTTTACAGTGAAAACTGCAGGAACTTCAAACCGGCACTAGGAAACAGACTGAGAAACCAGAATAAAAGTTTCTACTGCAACCCGTTCCCTTTTTGCTAGATGAACGAACGTCTCTCCACATGCTAAGTTCTGAGAGATAAATGTGTGTGAAAGCCGTCCTTAACCCAGCTTGTTGGGAACACAAAGTTTCTTTTCACTTGCAAACTCCACTCCATACATATATATGGGGAGGTATTAACTCCAACTCGGTTTTACAGTGAAAACTGCAGGAACTTCAAACCGGCACTAAGAAACAGATTGAGAAACCAGAGTAAAAGTTTCTCCTGCAACCCGTTCCCTTTTTGCTAGATGAACGAACGTCTCTCCACATGCTAAGTTCTGAGAGATAAATGTGTGTGAAAGCCGTCCTTAACCCAGTTTGTTGGGAACACAAGGTTTCTTTTCACTTGCTAACTCCACTCCATACATATATATGGGGAGGTACTAGCTTCAACTCGGTTTAACAGTGAAAACTGCAGGAACTTCAAACAGGCACTAGGAAACAGACTGAGAAACCAGAGTAAAAGTTTCTCCTGCAACCCGTTCCCTTTTTGCTAGATGAACGAAAGTCTCTCCAGATGCTAAGTTCTGAGGGATTAGTGTGTGTGAAAGCCGTATTTCACCTAGCTTCTTCGGAACACAAAGTTTCTTTTAAGTTACAAACTCCACTCCATACATATATATGGGGAGATTCTAGCTCCAACTCGATTTTACAGGGAAAACTGCAGGAACTTCAAATTGGCACTAGGAAAAAGACTGAGAAAACAGAGTAAAAGTTTCCCCTACAACCCGTTCCTTTTGTGCTAGATGAACGAACGTCTCTCCACATGCTCAGTTCTGAGGGATAATTGTGTGTGAAAGCCGTCCTTCACCTAGCTTGTTGGGAACACAAAGATTCTTTTCAGTTGCAAATGCCAATCCATACATATATATGGGGAGGTACAAGCTCCAACTCGGTTTTACAGTGAAAACTGCAGGAACTTCAAACCGGCACTAGGAAACAGACTGAGAAACCAGAGTAAAAGTTTCTCCTGCAACCCGTTCAATTTGTGCTAGATGAACGAACGTCTCTCCACATGCTCAGTTCTGGGAAATAAGAGTGTGTGAAAGCCGTCCTTCACCTAGCTTGTTGGGAACACAAAGTTTGTTTTCAGTTGCAAACTCCACTCGATACATATATATGGGGAGGTACTAGCTTCAACTCGGTTTAACAGTGAAAACTGCAGGAACTTCAAACCGGCACTAGGAAACAGACTGAGAAACCAGAGTAAAAGTTTCTCCTGCAACCCGTTCCCTTTTTGCTAGATGAACGAAAGTCTCTCCAGATGCTCAGTTTTGAGGGATTAGTGTGTGTGAAAGCCGTATTTCACATAGCTTCTTCGGAACACAAAGTTTCTTTTAAGTTGCAAACTCCACTCCATACATATATATGGGGAGATTCTAGCTCCAACTCGATTTTACAGTGAAAACTGCAGGAACTTCAAACTGGCACTAGGAAAAAGACTGAGAAAACAGAGTAAAATTTCCCCTACAAACCGTTCCTTTTGTGCTAGATGAACGAACGTCTCTCCACATGCTCAGTTCTGAGGGATTAGTGTGTGTGAAAGCCGTCCTTCACCTAGCTTGTTGGGAACACAAAGTTTGTTTTCAGTTGCAAACTCCACTCGATACATATATATGGGGAGGTACTAGCTCCAACTAGGTTTTACAGTGAAAACTGCAGGAACTTCAAACAGGCACTAGGAAACAGACTGAGAATCCAGAGTAAAAGTTTCTCCTAACACCCGTTCCCTTTGTGCTAGATGAACGAACGTCTCTCCACATGCTCAGTTCTGAGAGATATGTCTGTTTGAAAGCCGCACTTCACCTAGCTTGTTGGGAACACAAAGTTTCTTTTCAGTTGCAAACTCCACTCCATACATATATATGGGGAGGTACTAGCTCCAACTCGGTTTTACAGTGAAAACTGCAGGAACTTCAAACCGGCACTAGTAAACAGACTGAGAAACCAGAGTAAAAGTTTCTCCTACCACCCGTTCTATTTGTGCTAGATGAACGAATGTCTCTCCACATTCTCAGTTCTGAGGGATAAATGTGTGTGAAAGCCGTCCTTAACCTAGCTTGTTGGGAACACAAAGTTTCTTTTCAGTTGCAAACTCCACTCCATACATATATATGGGGAGGTACTAGCTTCAACTCGGTTTAACAGTGAAAACTGCAGGAACTTCAAACCGGCACTAGGAAACAGACTGAGAAACCAGAGTAAAAGTTTCTCCTGCAACCCGTTCCCTTTTTGCTAGATGAACGAAAGTCTCTCCATATGCTCAGTTCTGAGGGATTAGTGTGTGTGAAAGCCGTATTTCACCTAGCTTCATTGGAACACAAAGTTTCTTTTAAGTTGCAAACTCCACTCCATACATATATATGGGGAGGTTCTAGCTCCAACTCGATTTTACAGTGAAAACTGCAGCAACTTCAAACCGGCACAAGGATACAGACTGAAAAACCAGAGTAAAAGTTTCTCTTACAACCCGTTCCTTTTGTGCTAGATGAACGAACGTCTCTCCACATGCTCAGTTCTGAGGGTTAAGTGTGTGTTAAAGCCGTCCTTCACCTAGCTTGTTGGGAACACAAAGTTTCTTTTCCTTTGCAAACCCCACTCCATACATATATATGGGGAGGTACTAGCTCCAACTCGGTTTTACAGTTTAAATTGCAGAAACTTCAAACCGGCACTAGGAAACAGACTGAGATACCAGAGTAAAAGTTTCTCCTAACACCCGTTCAGTTTGTGCTAGATGAACGAACGTCTCTCCACATGCTCAGTTCTGGGAGATAAGAGTGTGTGAAAGCCGTCCTTCACCTAGCTTGTTGGGAACACAAAGTTTGTTTTCAGTTGCAAACTCCACTCGATACATATATATGGGGAGGTACTAGCTCCAACTAGGTTTTACAGTGAAAACTGCAGGAACTTCAAACAGGCACTAGGAAACAGACTGAGAATCCAGAGTAAAAGTTTCTCCTAACACCCGTTCCCTTTGTGCTAGATGAACGAACGTCTCTCCACATGCTCAGTTCTGAGAGATATGTGTGTTTGAAAGCCGCACTTCACGTAGCTTGTTGGGAACACAAAGTTTCTTTTCAGTTGCAAACTCCACTCCATACATATATATGGGGAGGTACTAGCTCCAACTCGGTTTTACAGTGAAAACTGCAGGAACTTGAAACCGGCACTAGTAAGCAGACTGAGAAACCAGAGTAAAAGTTTCTCCTACAACCCGTTCTATTTGTGCTAGACGAACGAACGTCTCTCCACATGCGCAGTTCTGAGAGATAAGTGTGTGTGAAAGCCGTCCCCCACCTAGCTTCTTGGGAACACAAAGTTTCTTTACAGTTGCAAACTCCACTCCATACATATATATGGGGAGGTACTAGCTATAATCTGTTTTACAGTGAAAGCTGCAGGAACTTCAAACCGGCACTAGGAAACAGACTGAGAAACCAGAGTAAAAGTTTCTCCTGCAACCCGTTCAATTTGTGCTAGATGAACGAACGTCTCTCCACATGCTCAGTTCTGGGATATAAGAGTGTGTGAAAGCCGTCCTTCACCTAGCTTGTTGGGAACACAAAGTTTGTTTTCAGTTGCAAACTCCACTCGATACATATATATGGGGAGGTACTAGCTCCAACTAGGTTTTACAGTGAAAACTGCAGGAACTTCAAACAGGCACTAGGAAACAGACTGAGAATCCAGAGTAAAAGTTTCTCCTAACACCAGTTCCATTTGTGCTAGATGAACGAACGTCTCTCCACATGCTCAGTTCTGAGAGATATGTGTGTTTGAAAGCCGCACTTCACCTAGATTGTTGGGAACACAAAGTTTCTTTCAGTTGCAAACTCCACTCCATACATATATATGGGGAGGTACTAGCTCCAACTAGGTTTTACAGTGAAAACTGCAGGAACTTCAAACCGGCACTAGGAAACAGACTGAGAAACCAGAGTAAAAGTTTCTCCTACAACCCGTTCCCTTTGTGCTAGACGAACGAACGTCTCTCCACATGCTCAGTTTTGAGGGATAAATGTGTGTGAAAGCCGTCCTTCACCTAGCTTGTTGGGAACACAAAGATTCTTTTCACTTGCAAACTCCACTCCATACATATATATGGGGAGGTATTAGCTCCAACTCGGTTTTACAGTGAAAACTGCAGGAACTTCAAACCGGCACTAAGAAACAGACTGAGAAACCAGAGTAAAAGTTTCTCCTGCAACCCGTTCCCTTTTTGCTAGATGAACGAACGTCTCTCCACATGCTAAGTTCTGAGAGATAAATGTGTGTGAAAGCCGTCCTTAACCCAGCTTGTTGGGAACACAAGGTTTCTTTTCACTTGCAAACTCCACTCCATACATATATATGGGGAGGTACTAGCTTCAACTCGGTTTAACAGTGAAAACTGCAGGAACTTCAAACCGGCACTAGGAAACAGACTGAGAAACCAGAGTAAAAGTTTCTCCTGCAACCCGTTCCCTTTTTGCTAGATGAACGAAAGTCTCTCCAGATGCTCAGTTCTGAGGGATTAGTGTGTGTGAAAGCCGTATTTCACCTAGCTTCTTCGGAACACAAAGTTTCTTTTAAGTTGCAAACTCCACTCCATACATATATATGGGGAGATTCTAGCTCCAACTCGATTTTACAGTGAAAACTGCAGGAACTTCAAACTGGCACTAGGAAAAAGACTGAGAAAACAGAGTAAAAGTTTCCCCTACAACCCGTTCCTTTTGTGCTAGATGAACGAACGTCTCTCCACATGCTCAGTTCTGAGGGATAAGTGTGTGTGAAAGCCGACCTTCACCTAGCTTGTTGGGAACACAAAGATTCTTTTCAGTTGCAAACTCCACTCGATACATATATATGGGGAGGTACTAGCTCCAACTAGGTTTTACAGTGAAAACTGCAGGAACTTCAAACAGGCACTAGGAAACAAACTGAGAATACAGAGTAAAAGTTTCTCCTAACACCCGTTCCCTTTGTGCTAGATGAACGAACGTCTCTCCACATGCTCAGTTCTGGGAGATAAGAGTGTGTGAAAGCCGTCCTTCACCTAGCTTGTTGGGAACACAAAGATTCTTTTAAGATGCAAACTCCAATCCATACATATATATGGGGAGGTACCAGCTCCAACTCGGTTTTACAGTGAAAACTGCAGGAACTTCAAACCGGCACTAGGAAACGGACTGAGAAACCAGAGTAAAAGTTTCTCCTGCAACCCGTTCCCTTTTTGCTAGATGAACGAACGTCTCTCCACGTGCTCAGTTCTGAGAGATAAGTGTGTGTGAAAGCCGTCCTTCAACTAGCTTGTTATGAACACAAAGTTTCTTTACAGTTGCAAACTCCACTCCATACACATATATGGGGAGGTACTAGCTCCAAATCTGTTTTACAGTGAAAACTGCAGGAACTTCAAACCGGCACTAGGAAACAGACTGAGAAACCAGAGTAAAAGTTTCTCCTGCAACCCGTTCACTTTGTGCTAGATGAACGAACGTCTCTCCACATGCTCAGTTCTGGGATATAAGAGTGTGTGAAAGCCGTCCTTCACCTAGCTTGTTGGGAACACAAAGTTTGTTTTCAGTTGCAAACTCCACTCGATACATATATATGGGGAGGTACTAGCTCCAACTAGGTTTTACAGTGAAAACTGCAGGAACTTCAAACAGGCACTAGGAAACAGACTGAGAATCCAGAGTAAAAGTTTCTCCTAACACCAGTTCCATTTGTGCTAGATAAACGAACGTCTCTCCACATGCTCAGTTCTGAGAGATATGTGTGTTTGAAAGCCGCACTTCACCTAGATTGTTGGGAACACAAAGTTTCTTTCAGTTGCAAACTCCACTCCATACATATATATGGGGAGGTACTAGCTCCAACTAGGTTTTACAGTGAAAACTGCAGGAACTTCAAACCGGCACTAGGAAACAGACTGAGAAACCAGAGTAAAAGTTTCTCCTACAACCCGTTCCCTTTGTGCTAGACGAACGAACGTCTCTCCACATGCTCAGTTTTGAGGGATAAATGTGTGTGAAAGCCGTCCTTCACCTAGCTTGTTGGGAACACAAAGATTCTTTTAAGTTGCAAACTCCAATCCATACATATATATGGGGAGGTACCAGCTCCAACTCGGTTTTACAGTGAAAACTGCAGGAACTTCAAACCGGCACTAGGAAACAGACTGAGAAACCAGAGTAAAAGTTTCTCCTGCAACCGGTTCCCTTTGTGCTAGATGAACGAACGTCTCTCCACATGCTCAGTTCTGAGGGATAAGTGTGTGTGAAAGCCGTCCTTCACCTAGCTTGTTGGGAACACAAAGTTTCCTTTCAGTTGCAAAATCCACTCCATACATATATATGGGGAGGTACTAGCTCCAACTCTGTTTTACAGTGAAAACTGCAGGAACTTCAAACCGGCACTAGGAAACAGACTGAGAAACCAGAGTAAAAGTTTCTACTGCAACCCGTTCCCTTTTTGCTAGATGAACGAAAGTCTCTCCAGATGCTCAGTTTTGAGGGATTAGTGTGTGTGAAAGCCGTATTTCACATAGCTTCTTCGGAACACAAAGTTTCTTTTAAGTTGCAAACTCCACTCCATACATATATATGGGGAGATTCTAGCTCCAACTCGATTTTACAGTGAAAACTGCAGGAACTTCAAACTGGCACTAGGAAAAAGACTGAGAAAACAGAGTAAAATTTCCCCTACAAACCGTTCCTTTTGTGCTAGATGAACGAACGTCTCTCCACATGCTCAGTTCTGAGGGATAAGTGTGTGTGAAAGCCGTCCTTCACCTAGCTTGTTGGGAACACAAAGTTTGTTTTCAGTTGCAAACTCCACTCGATACATATATATGGGGAGGTACTAGCTCCAACTAGGTTTTACAGTGAAAACTGCAGGAACTTCAAACAGGCACTAGGAAACAGACTGAGAATCCAGAGTAAAAGTTTCTCCTAACACCCGTTCCCTTTGTGCTAGATGAACGAACGTCTCTCCACATGCTCAGTTCTGAGAGATATGTCTGTTTGAAAGCCGCACTTCACCTAGCTTGTTGGGAACACAAAGTTTCTTTTCAGTTGCAAACTCCACTCCATACTTATATATGGGGAGGTACTAGCTCCAACTCGGTTTTACAGTGAAAACTGCAGGAACTTCAAACCGGCACTAGTAAACAGACTGAGAAACCAGAGTAAAAGTTTCTCCTACCACCCGTTCTATTTGTGCTAGATGAACGAATGTCTCTCCACATTCTCAGTTCTGAGGGATAAATGTGTGTGAAAGCCGTCCTTAACCTAGCTTGTTGGGAACACAAAGTTTCTTTTCAGTTGCAAACTCCACTCCATACATATATATGGGGAGGTACTAGCTTCAACTCGGTTTAACAGTGAATACTGCAGGAACTTCAAACCGGCACTAGGAAACAGACTGAGAAACCAGAGTAAAAGTTTCTCCTGCAACCCGTTCCCTTTTTGCTAGATGAACGAAAGTCTCTCCATATGCTCAGTTCTGAGGGATTAGTGTGTGTGAAAGCCGTATTTCACCTAGCTTCATTGGAACACAAAGTTTCTTTTAAGTTGCAAACTCCACTCCATACATATATATGGGGAGGTTCTAGCTCCAACTCGATTTTACAGTGAAAACTGCAGCAACTTCAAACCGGCACAAGGATACAGACTGAAAAACCAGAGTAAAAGTTTCTCTTACAACCCGTTCCTTTTGTGCTAGATGAACGAACGTCTCTCCACATGCTCAGTTCTGAGGGTTAAGTGTGTGTTAAAGCCGTCCTTCACCTAGCTTGTTGGGAACACAAAGTTTCTTTTCCTTTGCAAACCCCACTCCATACATATATATGGGGAGGTACTAGCTCCAACTCGGTTTTACAGTTTAAATTGCAGAAACTTCAAACCGGCACTAGGAAACAGACTGAGATACCAGAGTAAAAGTTTCTCCTAACACCCGTTCAGTTTGTGCTAGATGAACGAACGTCTCTCCACATGCTCAGTTCTGGGAGATAAGAGTGTGTGAAAGCCGTCCTTCACCTAGCTTGTTGGGAACACAAAGTTTGTTTTCAGTTGCAAACTCCACTCGATACATATATATGGGGAGGTACTAGCTCCAACTAGGTTTTACAGTGAAAACTGCAGGAACTTCAAACAGGCACTAGGAAACAGACTGAGAATCCAGAGTAAAAGTTTCTCCTAACACCCGTTCCCTTTGTGCTAGATGAACGAACGTCTCTCCACATGCTCAGTTCTGAGAGATATGTGTGTTTGAAAGCCGCACTTCACGTAGCTTGTTGGGAACACAAAGTTTCTTTTCAGTTGCAAACTCCACTCCATACATATATATGGGGAGGTACTAGCTCCAACTCGGTTTTACAGTGAAAACTGCAGGAACTTGAAACCGGCACTAGTAAGCAGACTGAGAAACCAGAGTAAAAGTTTCTCCTACAACCCGTTCTATTTGTGCTAGACGAACGAACGTCTCTCCACATGCGCAGTTCTGAGAGATAAGTGTGTGTGAAAGCCGTCCCCCACCTAGCTTCTTGGGAACACAAAGTTTCTTTACAGTTGCAAACTCCACTCCATACATATATATGGGGAGGTACTAGCTATAATCTGTTTTACAGTGAAAGCTGCAGGAACTTCAAACCGGCACTAGGAAACAGACTGAGAAACCAGAGTAAAAGTTTCTCCTGCAACCCGTTCAATTTGTGCTAGATGAACGAACGTCTCTCCACATGCTCAGTTCTGGGATATAAGAGTGTGTGAAAGCCGTCCTTCACCTAGCTTGTTGGGAACACAAAGTTTGTTTTCAGTTGCAAACTCCACTCGATACATATATATGGGGAGGTACTAGCTCCAACTAGGTTTTACAGTGAAAACTGCAGGAACTTCAAACAGGCACTAGGAAACAGACTGAGAATCCAGAGTAAAAGTTTCTCCTAACACCAGTTCCATTTGTGCTAGATGAACGAACGTCTCTCCACATGCTCAGTTCTGAGAGATATGTGTGTTTGAAAGCCGCACTTCACCTAGATTGTTGGGAACACAAAGTTTCTTTCAGTTGCAAACTCCACTCCATACATATATATGGGGAGGTACTAGCTCCAACTAGGTTTTACAGTGAAAACTGCAGGAACTTCAAACCGGCACTAGGAAACAGACTGAGAAACCAGAGTAAAAGTTTCTCCTACAACCCGTTCCCTTTGTGCTAGACGAACGAACGTCTCTACACATGCTCAGTTTTGAGGGATAAATGTGTGTGAAAGCCGTCCTTCACCTAGCTTGTTGGGAACACAAAGATTCTTTTCACTTGCAAACTCCACTCCATACATATATATGGGGAGGTATTAGCTCCAACTCGGTTTTACAGTGAAAACTGCAGGAACTTCAAACCGGCACTAAGAAACAGACTGAGAAACCAGAGTAAAAGTTTCTCCTGCAACCCGTTCCCTTTTTGCTAGATGAACGAACGTCTCTCCACATGCTAAGTTCTGAGAGATAAATGTGTGTGAAAGCCGTCCTTAACCCAGCTTGTTGGGAACACAAGGTTTCTTTTCACTTGCAAACTCCACTCCATACATATATATGGGGAGGTACTAGCTTCAACTCGGTTTAACAGTGAAAACTGCAGGAACTTCAAACCGGCACTAGGAAACAGACTGAGAATCCAGAGTAAAAGTTTCTCCTGCAACCCGTTCCCTTTTTGCTAGATGAACGAAAGTCTCTCCAGATGCTCAGTTCTGAGGGATTAGTGTGTGTGAAAGCCGTATTTCACCTAGCTTCTTCGGAACACAAAGTTTCTTTTAAGTTGCAAACTCCACTCCATACATATATATGGGGAGATTCTAGCTCCAACTCGATTTTACAGTGAAAACTGCAGGAACTTCAAACTGGCACTAGGAAAAAGACTGAGAAAACAGAGTAAAAGTTTCCCCTACAAACCGTTCCTTTTGTGCTAGATGAACGAACGTCTCTCCACATGCTCAGTTCTGAGGGATAAGTGTGTGTGAAAGCCGACCTTCACCTAGCTTGTTGGGAACACAAAGATTCTTTTCAGTTGCAAACTCCACTCGATACATATATATGGGGAGGTACTAGCTCCAACTAGGTTTTACAGTGAAAACTGCAGGAACTTCAAACAGGCACTAGGAAACAAACTGAGAATACAGAGTAAAAGTTTCCCCTAACACCCGTTCCCTTTGTGCTAGATGAACGAACGTCTCTCCACATGCTCAGTTCTGGGAGATAAGAGTGTGTGAAAGCCGTCCTACACCTAGCTTGTTGGGAACACAAAGTTTGTTTTCAGTTGCAAACTCCACTCGATACATATATATGGGGAGGTACTAGCTCCAACTAGGTTTTACAGTGAAAACTGCAGGAACTTCAAACAGGCACTAGGAAACAGACTGAGAATCCAGAGTAAAAGTTTCTCCTAACACCCGTTCCATTTGTGCTAGATGAACGAACGTCTCTCCACATGCTCAGTTCTGAGAGATATGTGTGTTTGAAAGCCGCACTTCACCTAGCTTGTTGGGAACACAAAGTTTCTTTTCAGTTGCAAACTCCACTCCATACATATATATGGGGAGGTACTAGCTCCAACTCGGTTTTACCGTGAAAACTGCAGGAACTTCAAACCAGCACTAGGAAACAGACTGAGAAACCAGAGTAAAAGTTTCTCCTACAACCCGTTCTATTTGTGCTAGACGAACGAACGTCTCTCCACATGCGCAGTTCTGAGAGATAAGTGTGTGTGAAAGCCGTCCCCCACCTAGCTTCTTGGGAACACAAAGTTTCTTTACAGTTGCAAACTCCACTCCATACATATATATGGGGAGGTACTAGCTCCAAATCTATTTTACAGTGAAAGCTGCAGGAACTTCAAACCGGCACTAGGAAACAGACTGAGAAACCAGAGTAAAAGTTTCTCCTGCAACCCGTTGACTTTGTGCTAGATGAACGAACGTCTCTCCACATGCTCAGTTCTGGGATATAAGAGTGTGTGAAAGCCGTCCTTCACCTAGCTTGTTGGGAATACAAAGTTTGTTTTCAGTTGCAAACTCCACTCGATACATATATATGGGGAGGTACTAGCTCCAACTAGGTTTTACAGTGAAAACTGCAGGAACTTCAAACAGGCACTAGGAAACAGACTGAGAATCCAGAGTAAAAGTTTCCCCTAACACCAGTTCCATTTGTGCTAGATGAACGAACGTCTCTCCACATGCTCAGTTCGGAGAGATATGTGTGTTTGAAAGCCGCACTTCACCTAGATTGTTGGGAACACAAAGTTTCTTTCAGTTGCAAACTCCACTCCATACATATATATGGGGAGGTACTAGCTCCAACTATGTTTTACAGTGAAAACTGCAGGAACTTCAAACAGGCACTAGGAAAAAGACTGAGAAAACAGAGTAAAAGTTTCCCCCACAACCCGTTCCTTTTGTGCTAGATGAACGAACGTCTCTCCACATGCTCAGTTCTGAGGGATAAGTGTGTGTGAAAGCCGTCCTTCACCTAGCTTGTTGGGAACACAAAGATTCTTTTCAGTTGCAAATTCCAATCCATACATATATATGGGGAGGTACAAGCTCCAACTCGGTTTTACAGTGAAAACTGCAGGAACTTCAAACCGGCACTAGGAAACAGACTGAGAAACCAGAGTAAAAGTTTCTCCTACCACCCGTTCTATTTGTGCTAGATGAACGAATGTCTCTCCACATGTTCAGTTCTGAGGGATAAATGTGTGTGAAAGCCGTCCTTAACCTAGCTTGTTGGGAACACAAAGTTTCTTTTCAGTTGCAAACTCCACTCCATACATATATATGGGGAGGTACTAGCTTCAACTCGGTTTAACAGTGAAAACTGCAGGAACTTCAAACCGGCACTAGGAAACAGACTGAGAAACCACAGTAAAAGTTTCTCCTGCAACCCGTTCCCTTTTAGCTAGATGAACGAACGTCTCTCCATATGCTCAGTTCTGAGGGATTAGTGTGTGTGAAAGCCGTATTTCACCTAGCTTCATGGGAACACAAAGTTTCTTTTAAGTTGCAAACTCCACTCCATACATATATATGGGGAGGTTCTAGCTCCAACTCGATTTTACAGTGAAAACTGCATGAACATCAAACCGGCACAAGGATACAGACTGAAATACCAGAGTAAAAGTTTCTCCTACAACCCGTTCCTTTTGTGCTAGATGAACGAACGTCCCTCCTCATGCTCAGTTCTGAGGGATAAGTGTGTGTTAAAGCCGTCCTTCACCTAGCTTTTTGGGAACAAAAAGTTTCTTTTCCTTTTCAAACCCCACTCCATACATATATTTGGGGAGGTACTAGCTCCAACTCGGTTTTACAGTGTAAATTGCAGAAACTTCAAACCGGCTCTAGGAAACAGACTGAGATACCAGAGTAAAAGTTTCTCCTAACACCCGTTCAGTTTGTGCTAGATGAACGAACGTCTCTCCACATGCACAGTTCTGAGAGATAAGTGTGTGTGAAAGCCGTCCTTCACCTAGCTTGTTGGGAACACAAAGATTCTTTTCAGTTGCAAACTCCAATCCATACATATATATGGGGAGGTACCAGCTCCAACTAGGTTTTACAGTGAAAACTGCAGGAACTTCAAACAGGCACTAGGAAACAGACTGAGAATCCAGAGTAAAAGTTTCTCCTAACACCCGTTCCATTTGTGCTAGATGAACGAACGTCTCTCCACATGCTCAGTTCTGAGAGATATGTGTGTTTGAAAGCCGCACTTCACCTAGCTTGTTTGGAACACAAAGTTTCTTTTCAGTTGCAAACTCCACTCCATACATATATATGGGGAGGTACTAGCTCCAACTAGGTTTTACAGTGAAAACTGCAGGAACTTCAAACAGGCACTAGGAAACAGACTGAGAAACCAGAGTAAAAGTTTCTCCTACAACCCGTTCCCTTTGTGCTAGATGAACGAACGTCTCTCCACATGCTCAGTTTTGAGGGATAAATGTGTGTGAAAGCCGTCCTTCACCTAGCTTGTTGGGAACACAAAGATTCTTTTCAGTTGCAAACTCCAATCCATACATATATATGGGGAGTTACTAGCTCCAACTCGGTTTTACAGTGAAAACTGCAGGAACTTCAAACCGGCACTAGGAAACAGACTGAGAAAGCAGAGTAAAAGTTTCTCCTGCAACCCGTTCCCTTTGTGCTAGATGAACGAACGTCTCTCCACGTGCTCAGTTCTGAGAGATAAGTGTGTGTGAAAGCCGTCCTTCAACTAGCTTGTTATGAACACAAAGTTTCTTTCCAGTTGCAAACTCCACTCCATACATATATATGGGGAGATACTATCTCCAACTCGGTTTTACTGTGAAAACTTCAGGAACTTCATACCGGCACTAGGAAACAGACTGAGATACCAGAGTAAAAGTTTCTCCTGCAACCGGTTCCCTTTGTGCTAGATGAACGAACGTCTCTCCACATGCTCAATTCTGAGAGATAAGTGTGTGTGAAAGCCGTCCTTCACCTAGCTTGTTGGGAACACAAAGTTTCTTTTCAGTTGCAAACTCCACTCCATACATATATATGGGGTGATACTATCTCCAACTCGGTTTTACAGTGATTCTGCAGGAACTTCAAACCGGCACTAGGAAACAGACTGAGAAACCAGAGTAAAAGTTTCTCCTGCAACCCGTTCCCTTTGTGCTAGATGAACGAAAGTCTCCCCACATGCTCAGTTCTGAGAGTAAAGTGTGTGTGAAAACCGTCCTTCAACTAGCTTGTTGGGAACACAAAGTTTCTTTTCAGTTGCAATCTCCACTCCATACTTATATATGGGGAGGTTCTAGATCCAACTCGGTTTTACAGTGAAAACTGCAGGAATTTCAAACCGGCACTAGGAAACAGACTGAGAAACTAGAGTAAAAGTTTCCCCTGCAACCCGTTCCCTTTGTGCTAGATGAAAGAAAGTCTCTCCACATGCTCAGTTCTGAGAGATAAGTGTGTGTTTATGCCGTCCTTTACCTAGCTTGTTGGGAACACAAAGTTTCTTTTCAGGTGCAAACTCCACTCCATACATATATATGGGGAGGTACTAGCTCCAAATCGGTTTTACAGTGAAAACTGCAGGAACTTCAAACCGGCACTAGGAAACAGACTGAGATACCAGAGTAAAAGTTTCTCTTGCAACCCGTTCCCTTTGTGCTAGATGAACGATCGTCTCTCCACATGCTCAGTTCTGAGGGATAAATGTGTGTGAAAGCCGTCCTTCACCTAGCTTGTTGGGAACACAAAGTTTCTTTTCAGTTAGAAACTCCACTCCATACATATAAATGTGGAGGTATAAGCTCCAACTCGGTTTTAAAATGAAAACTGCAGGAACTTCAAACCGGCACTAGGAAACAGACTGAGAAACCAGAGTAAAAGTTTCTCCTGCATCCCCTTCCCTTTGTGCTAGATGAACCAACGTCTCACCACATGCTCAGTTCTGAGAGAGAAGTGTGTGTGAAAGGCGTACTTCACCTAGCTTGTTGAGAACAGAAAGTTTCTTTTCAGTTGCAAACTCCACTCTATACATATATATGGGAGGTACTAGCTACAACTCGGTTTTACAGTGAAAACTGCAGGAACTTCAAACCGGCACTAGGAAACAGACTGAGTAACCAGAGTAAAAGTTTCCCCTGCAACCCGTTCCCTTTGTGCTAGATGAACGAACGTCTCTCCACATGCTCAGTTCTGAGAGATAATTGTGAGTGAAAGCCGTCCTTCACCTAGCTTGTTGGGAACACAAAGTTTCTTTTCAGTTACAAACTCCACTCCATACATTTATATGGGGAGGTACAAGCTCCAACTCGGTTTTACAGTGAAAAATGCAGGAACTTCAAACCGGCACTAGGAAACAGACTGAGAAACCAGAGTAAAAGTTTCTCCTGCAACCCGTTCCCTTTGTGCTAGATGAACCAACGTCTCTCCACATGCTCAATTCTGAGAGATAAGTGTGTGTGAAAGCCGTCCTTCAACTAGCTTGTTGGGAACACAAAGATCCTTTTTAGTTGCAAACTCCACTCCATATATATATATGGGGAGATACTAGCTCCAACTCGGTTTAAAAGTGAAAACTGCAGAAACTTCAATTGGGCAGTAGGAAATAGACTGTGAAACAACTGTAAAGTTTCTCCTGCAATCCGTTCCTTTTGTGCTAGGTGAACGAACATCTTAGAACATGCTGTGTTCTGAGAGAAAATTGTGTGTAAAGCTATCCTTCGCGAAGCTTGTTGGGAATGCAATTTTTTTTTTATTTTCTATCTACACTACATACGTATATATTGGTAGTTACAAGCTCCAACTCGGTTTTACAGTGAAAACTGCAGGAACTTCAAACAGGCACTAGGAAACAGACTGAGAATCGAGAGTAATAGTTTATCCTGCAACCCGTTCCCTTGGTGCTAGATGAATGAACGTCTCTCCACATGCTCAGTTCTGAGAGATAATTGTGTGTGAAGGCCGTCCTTCACCTATCTTGTTGGGAACACAAAGTTTCTTTTCAGGTGCAAACCACATTCCATACATATATATGGGGAGGTACCAGCTCCAACTCGGTTTTACAGTGAAAACTGCAGGAACATCATACCGGCACTAGGAAACAGACTGAGAAACCAGAGTAAAATTTCTCCTACAACCCGTTCCCTTTGTGCTAGACGAACGAACGTCTCTCCACATGCTCAGTTCTGAGGGATAAGTGTGTGTTAAAGCCGTCCTTCACCTAGCTTGTTGGGAACACAAAGTTTCTTTTCCTTTGCAAACCCCACTCCATACATATATATGGGGAGGTACTAGCTCCAACTCGGTTTTACAGTGTAAATTGCAGAAACTTCAAACCGGCTCTAGGAAACAGACTGAGATACCAGAGTAAAAGTTTCACCTAACACCCGTTCAGTTTGTGCTAGATGAACGAACGTCTCTCCACATGCTCTGTTCTGAGAGATAAGTGTGTGTGAAAGCCGTCCTTCACCTAGCTTGTTGGGAACACAAAGATTCTTTTCAGTTGCAAACTCCAATCCATACATATATATGGGGAGGTACCAGCTCCAACTCTGTTTTACAGTGAAAACTGCAGGAACTTCAAACCGGCACTAGGAAACATACTGAGAAACCACAGTAAATGTTTCTCCTGCAACCCGTTCAATTTGTGCTAGATGAACGAACGTCTCTCCACATGCTCAGTTCTGGGAGATAAGAGTGTGTGAAAGCCGTCCTTCACCTAGCTTGTTGGGAACACAAAGTTTGTTTTCAGTTGCAAACTCCACTCCATACATATATATGGGGAGGTACTAGCTCCAACTCGGTTTTACAGTGAAAACTGCAGGAACTTCAAACCGGCACTAGTAAGCAGACTGAGAAACCAGAGTAAAAGTTTCTACTACAACCCGTTCTATTTGTGCTAGACGAACGAACGTCTCTCCACATGCGCAGTTCTGAGAGATAAGTGTGTGTGAAAGCCGTCCCCCACCTAGCTTCTTGGGAACACGAAGTTTCTTTACAGTTGCAAACTCCACTCCATACATATATATGGGGAGGTACTAGCTCCAAATCTGTTTTACAGTGAAAACTGCAGGAACTTCAAACCGGCACTAGGAAACAGACTGAGAAACCAGAGTAAAAGTTTCTCCTGCAACCCGTTCACTTTGTGCTAGATGAACGAACGTCTCTCCACATGCTCAGTTCTGGGATATAAGAGTGTGTGAAAGCCGTCATTCACCTAGCTTGTTGGGAACACAATGTTTGTTTTCAGTTGCAAACTCCACTCGATACATATATATGGGGAGGTACTAGCTCCAACTAGGTTTTACAGTGAAAACTGCAGGAACTTCAAACCGGCACTAGGAAACAGACTGAGAATCCAGAGTAAAAGTTTCTCCTAACACCAGTTCCATTTAGCTAGATGAACGAACGTCTATCCACATGCTCAGTTCTGAGAGATATGTGTGTTTTAAAGCCGCACTTCACCTAGCTTGTTGGGAACACAAAGTTTCTTTCAGTTGCAAACTCCACTCCATACATATATATGGGGAGGTACTAGCTCCAACTAGGTTTTACACTGAAAACTGCAGGAACTTCAAACCGGCACTAGGAAACAGACTGAGAAACCAGAGTAAAAGTTTCTCCTACAAACCGTTCCCTTTGTGCTAGATGAACGAACGTCTCTCCACATGCTCAGTTTTGAGGGATAAGTGTGTGTGAAAGCCGTCCTTCACCTAGCTTGTTGGGAACACAAAGATTCTTTTCAGTTGCAAACTCCAATCCATACATATATATGGGGAGGTACTAGCTCCAACTCGGTTTTACAGTGAAAACTGCAGGAACTTCAAACCGGCACTAGGAAACAGACTGAGAAACCAGAGTAAAGGTTTCTCCTGCAACCCGTTCCCTTTGTGCTAGATGAACGAACGTCTCTACACGTGCTCAGTTCTGAGAGATAAGTGTGTGTGAAAGCCGTCCTTCAACTAGCTTGTTATGAACACAAAGTTTCTTTTCAGTTGCAAACTCCACTCCATACATATATATGGGGAGATACTATCTCCAACTCGGTTTTACTGTGAAAACTTCAGGAAATTCATACCGGCACTAGGAAACAGACTGAGATACCAGAGTAAAAGTTTCTCCTGCAACCCGTTCCCTTTGTGCTAGATGAACGAACGTCTCTCCACATGCTCAGTTCTGAGAGATAAGTGTGTGTTTATGCCGTCCTTCACCTAGCTTGTTGGGAACACAAAGTTTCTTTTCAGGTGCAAAGTCCACTCCATACAAATATATGGGGTGGTACTAGCTCCAACTCGGTTTTACAGTGAAAACTGCAGGAACTTCAAACCGGCACTAGGAAATAGACTGAGATACCAGAGTAAAAGTTTCTCTTGCAACCCGTTCCCTTTGTGCTAGATGAACGAACGTCTCTCCACATGCTCAGTTCTGAGAGATAAGTGTGTGTTTATGCCGTTCTTCACCTAGCTTGTTGGGAACACAAAGTTTCTTTTCAGGTGCAAAGTCCACTCTATACAAATATATGGGATGGTACTAGCTCCAACTCGGTTTTACAGTGAAAACTGCAGGAACTTCAAACCGGCACTAGGAAATAGACTGAGAACCAGAGTAAAAGTTTCTCTTGCAACCCGTTCCCTTTGTGCTAGATGAACGAACGTCTCTCCACATGCTCAGTTCTGAGGGATAAGTGTGTGTGAAAGCCGACCTTCACCTATCTTGTTGGGAACACAAAGTTTCTTTTCAGTTGCAAATCCCACTCAATACATATATATGGGGAGTTACTAGCTCCAACTCGGTTTTACAGTGAAAACTGCAGGAACTTCAAACCGGCACTAGGAAACAGACTGAGAAACCCGAGTAAATGTTTCTCCTGCAACCCGTTCCATTTGTGCTAGATGAACGATCGTCTCTCCACATGCTCAGTTCTGAGGGATAAATGTGTGTGAAAGCCGTCCTTCACCTAGCTTGTTGGGAACACAAAGTTTCTTTTCAGTTGCAAAATCCACTACATACATATATATTGGGTGGTACTAGCTCCAACTCGGTTTTACAGTGAAAACTGCAGGAACTTCAAACCGGCACTAGGAAACAGACTGAGAAACCAGTGTAAAAGTTTCTCCTAACACCCATTCCATTTGTGCTAGATGAACGAACGTCTCTCCACATGCTCAGTTCTGAGGGATAAGTGTGTGTGAAAGCCGTCCTTCACCTAGCTTGTTGGGAACACAAAGTTTCTTTTCAGTTGCAAACCCCATTCCATACAAATATATGGGGAGGTACTAGCTCCAACTCGGTTTTACAGTGAAAACTGCAGGAAATTCAAACCGGCAATAGGAAACAGACTGAGAATTCTGAGTAAAAGTTTCTCCTGCAACCCGTTCCATTTGTGCTAGATGAACGAACGTCTCTCCACATGCTCAGTTCTGAGGGATAAATGTGTGCGAAAGCCGTCCTTCACCTAGCTTGTTGGGAACACAAAGTTTCTTTTCAGTTGCAATTTCCACTCCACACATATATATGGGGAGGTACTAGCTCCAACTCGGTTTTACAGTGAAAACTGCAGGAACTTCAAAGCGGCAACGGGAAAAAGACTGAGAAACCACAGTAAAAGTTTCTCCTGCAACCCGTTCCTTTTGTGCTAGATGAACGAACGTCTCTCCACATGCTCAGTTCTGAGAGATATGTGTGTGTTAAAGCCGTCTTTCACCTAGCTTGTAGGGAACACAAAGTTTGTTTTCAGTTGCAAACTCCACTGCATACATATATATGGGGAGGTACTAGCTCCAACACGGGTTTACAGGGAAAACTGCGGGAACTTCAATCCGGCACTAGGAAACAGACTGAGAAAACAGAGTAAAAGTTCCCTACAACCCTTTCCCTTTGTGCTAGATGAACGAACGTCTCTCCACATGCTCAGTTCTGAGAGATAAATGTGTGTGAAAGCCGTCCTTCATTTAGCCTGTTGGGAACACATAGTTTGTATTCAGTTGCAAACCCCACTCCATACATATATATGGGGAGGTACTAGCTCCAACTCGGTTTTACAGTGAAAACTGCAGGAACTTCAAACAGGCACTAGGAAACAGACTGAGAAACCAGAGTAAAAGTTTCTCCTGCAACCCGTTCCCTTTGTGCTAGATGAACGAACTTCTCTCCACATGCTCAGTTCTGAGAGATAAGTGTGTTTGAAAGCCGTACTTCACCTAGCTTGTAGGGAACACAAAGTTTCTTTTCAGTTAGAAACTCCACTCCATACATATAAATGTGGAGGTATAAGCTCCAACACGGTTTTACAATGAAAACTGCAGGAACTTCAAAACGGCACTAGGAAACAGACTGAGAAACCAGAGTAAAAGTTTCTCCTGCATCCCCTTCCCTTTGTGCTAGATGAACCAAAGTCTCACCACATGCTCAGTTCTGAGAGAGAAGTGTGTGTGAAAGCCGGACTTCACCTAGCTTGTTGAGAACAGAAAGTTTCTTTTCAGTTGCAAACTCCACTCCATACATATATATGGGAGGTACTAGCTACAACTCGGTTTTACAGTGAAAACTGCAGGAATTTCAAACCGGCACTAGGAAACATACTGGTAAACCAGAGTAAAAGATTCCCCTGCAACCCGTTCCCTTTGTGCTAGATGAACGAACGTCTCTCCACATGCTCAGTTCTGAGAGATTAGTGTGTGTGAAAGCCGTCCTTCACCCAGCTTGTTGGGAACACAAAGTTTCTTTTCAGTTGCAAACCACACTCCATACATATATATGGGGAGTTACTATTTTCAACTCGTTTTAACAGTGAAAACTGCAGGAACTTCAAACCGGCACTATGAAACAGACTGAGAAACCAGAGTAAAAGTTTCTCCTGCAACCCGTTCCCTTTGTGCTAGATGAACGAACGTCTCTCCACATGCTCAGTTCTGAGAGATAAGTGTGAGTGAAAGCCGTCCTTCACCTAGCTTGTTGGGAACACAAAGTTTCTTTTCAGTTACAAACTCCACTCCATACATTTATATGGGGAGGTACAAGCTCCAACTCGGTTTTACAGTGAAAAATGCAGGAACTTCAAACCGGCACTAGGAAACAGACTGAGAAACCAGAGTAAAAGTTTCTCCTGCTACCCGTTCCCTTTGTGCTAGATGAACCAACGTCTCTCCACATGCTCAATTCTGAGAGATAAGTGTGTGTGAAAGCCGTCCTTTAACTAGCTTGTTGGGAACACAAAGTTTCTTTTCAGTTGCAAACTCCACTCCATATATATATATGGGGAGATACTAGCTCCAACTCGGTTTAAAAGTGAAAACTGCAGAAACTTCAATTGGGCAGTAGGAAATAGACTGAGAAACAACTGTAAAGTTTCTCCTGCAATCCGTTCCTTTTGTGCTAGGTGAACGAACATCTTAGAACATGCTGTGTTCTGAGAGAAAATTGTGTGTAAAGCTATCCTTCGCGAAGCTTGTTTGGAATGCAATTTTTTTTTTATTTTCTATCTACACTACATACGTATATATTGGGAGTTACAAGCTCCAACTCGGTTTTACAGTGAAAACTGCAGGAACTTCAAACAGGCACTAGGAAACAGACTGAGAATCCAGAGAAAAAGTTTTTCCTGCAACCCGTTCCCTTTGTGCTAGATGAACGAACGTCTCTTTAGATGCTCAGTTCTGAGGGATTATTGTGTGTGAAAGCCGTCCTTCACATAGCTTGTTGGGAACACAAAGTTTCTTTTCAGTAGCAAACCCCACTCCATACATATTTATGGGGATGTACTAGCTCCAACTCGTGTTTACAGTGAAAAATGCAGGATCTTCAAACCGGCACTAGGAAACAGACTGAGAAACCAGAGTAAATGTTTCTCCTACAACCCGTTCCCTTTGTGCTAGTTGAACGAACGTCTCTCTAGATGCTCATTTCTGAGGGATTAGTGTGTGTGAAAGCCGTCCTTCACCTAGCTTGTTGGGAACACAAAGTTTCTTTTCAGTTGCAAACTCCACTCCATACATATATATGGGGAGGTACTAGCTCCAACTCGGTTTTACAGTGAAAACTGCAGGAACTTCAAACTGGCACTAGGAAACAGACTGAGAAACAGAGTAAAAGTTTCTCCTACAACCCGTTCTTTTTGTGCTATATGAAAGAACGTCTCTCCACATGCTCAGTTCTGAGAGATATGTGTGTGTGAAAGCCGTCCTTCACCTAGCTTCTTGGGAACACAGAGTTACTTTTCAGTTGCAAACTCCACTCCATACATATATATGGGGAGGTTCTAGCTCCAACTCGGGTTTACAGTGAAAACTGCAGGATCTTCAAACCGGCACTAGGAAACAGACTGAGAAACCAGAGTAAATGTTTCTCCTACAACCCGTTCCCTTTGTGCTAGATGAACGAAAGTCTCTCCAGATGCTCAGTTCTGAGAGATAAGTGTGTGTGAAAGACGTCCTTCACATAGCTTGTTGGGAACACAAAGTTTCTTTTCAGTTGCAAACTCCACTCCATACATATATATGGGAGGTACTAGCTACAACTCGGTTTTACAGTGAAAACTGCAGGAATTTCAAACCGGCACTAGGAAACATACTGGTAAACCAGAGTAAAAGATTCCCCTGCAATCCGTTCCCTTTGTGCTAGATGAACGAACGTCTCTCCACATGCTCAGTTCTGAGAGATTAGTGTGTGTGAAAGCCGTCCTTCACCCAGCTTGTTGGGAACACAAAGTTTCTTTTCAGTTGCAAACCACACTCCATACATATATATGGGGAGTTACTATTTTCAACTCGGTTTAACAGTGAAAACTGCAGGAACTTCAAACCGGCACTATGAAACAGACTGAGAAACCAGAGTAAAAGTTTCTCCTGCAACCCGTTCCCTTTGTGCTAGATGAACCAACGTCTCTCCACATGCTCAATTCTGAGAGATAAGTGTGTGTGAAAGCCGTACTTCAACTAGCTTGTTGGGAACACAAAGTTTCTTTTCAGTTGCAAACTCCACTCCATATATATATATGGGGAGATACTAGCTCCAACTCGGTTTAAAAGTGAAAACTGCAGAAACTTCAATTGGGCAGTAGGAAATAGACTGAGAAACAACTGTAAAGTTTCTCCTGCAATCCGTTCCTTTTGTGCTAGGTGAACGAACATCTTATAACATGCTGTGTTCTGAGAGAAAATTGTGTGTAAAGCTATCCTTCGCGAAGCTTGTTGGGAATGCAATTTTTTTTTTATTTTCTATCTACACTACATACGTATATATTGGGAGTTACAAGCTCCAACTCGGTTTTACAGTGAAAACTGCAGGAACTTCAAACAGGCACTAGGAAACAGACTGAGAAACCAGAGTAAAATTTCTCCTGCAACCCGTTCCCTTTGTGCTAGACGAACGAACGTCTCTCCACATGCTCAGTTCTGAGGGATATGTGCATGTGAAAGCCGTCCTTCAGCTAGCTTGTTGGGAACACAAAGTTTCTTTTCAGTTGCAAACCCCACTCCATACATATATATGGGGAGGTACTAGATCCAACT
Organism: Camelus dromedarius; assembly: GCF_036321535.1. Taxonomy (NCBI): domain Eukaryota; kingdom Metazoa; phylum Chordata; class Mammalia; order Artiodactyla; family Camelidae; genus Camelus; species Camelus dromedarius. The sequence goes on along the minus strand of NC_087470.1, from coordinate 703,087 downwards.
CGGTTTTACAGCGAAAACTGCAGGAACTTCAAACCGGCACTAGGAAACAGACTGAGAATCCAGAGTAAAAGTTTCTCCTGCAACCCGTTCCCTTTGTGCTAGATGAACGAACGTCTCTTTAGATGCTCAGTTCTGAGGGATTAGTGTGTGTGAAAGCCGTCCTTCACCTAGCTTGTTGGGAACACAATGTTTCTTTTCAGTTGCAAACTCCACTCCATACATATATATGGGGAGGTACTAGCTCCAACTCGGTTTTACAGTGAAAACTGCAGGAACTTCAAACTGGCACTAGGAAACAGACTGAGAAACAGAGTAAAAGTTTCTCCTACAACCCGTTCTTTTTGTGCTAGATGAAAGAACGTCTCTCCACATGCTCAGTTCTGAGAGATATGTGTGTGTGAAAGCCGTCCTTCACCTAGCTTCTTGGGAACACAAAGTTTCTTTTCAGTTGCAAACTCCACTCCATACATATATATGGGGAGGTACTAGCTCCAACTCGGGTTTACAGTGAAAACTGCAGGATCTTCAAACCGGCACTAGGAAACAGACTGAGAAACCAGAGTAAATGTTTCTCCTACAACCCGTTCCCTTTGTGCTAGATGAACGAAAGTCTCTCCAGATGCTCAGTTCTGAGAGATAAGTGTGTGTGAAAGCCGTCCTTCACATAGCTTGTTGGGAACACAAAGTTTCTTTTCAGTTGCAAACTCCACTCCATACATATATATGGGGAGGTACTAGCTCCAACTCGGTTTTACAGTGTAAATTGCAGGATCTTCAAACCGGCACTAGGAAACAGACTGAGAAACCAGAGTAAAGGTTTCTCCTACAACCCGTTCCATTTGTGCTAGATGAACGAACGTCTCTCCACATGCTCAGTTCTGAGGGATAAGTGTGTGTGAAAGCCGTCCTTCACATAGCTTGTTGGGAACACAAAGATTCTTTTCAGTTGCAAACTGCATTCCATACATATATATGGGGAGGTACTAGCTACAACTCGGTTTAACAGTGAAAACTGCAGGAACTTCAAACCGGCACTAGGAAACAGACTGAGAAACCAGAGTAAAAGTTTCTCCTGCAACCCGTTCCCTTTTTGCTAGATGAACGAAAGTCTCTCCAGATGCTCAGTTCTGAGGGATTAGTGTGTGTGAAAGCCGTATTTCACCTAGCTTCTTCGGAACACAAAGTTTCTTTTAAGTTGCAAACTCCACTCCATACATATATATGGGGAGATTCTAGCTCCAACTCGATTTTACAGTGAAAACTGCAGGAACTTCAAACTGGCACTAGGAAAAAGACTGAGAAAACAGAGTAAAAGTTTCCCCTACAACCCGTTCCTTTTGTGCTAGATGAACGAACGTCTCTCCACATGCTCAGTTCTGAGGGATAAGTGTGTGTGAAAGCCGTCCTTCACATAGCTTGTTGGGAACACAAAGTTTCTTTTCAGTTGCAAACTGCATTCCATACATATATATGGGGAGGTACTAGCTTCAACTCGGTTTAACAGTGAAAACTGCAGGAACTTCAAACCGGCACTAGGAAACAGACTGAGAAACCAGAGTAAAAGTTTCTCCTGCAACCCGTTCCCTTTTTGCTAGATGAACGAAAGTCTCTCCAGATGCTCAGTTCTGAGGGATTAGTGTGTGTGAAAGCCGTATTTCACCTAGCTTCTTCGGAACACAAAGTTTCTTTTAAGTTGCAAACTCCACTCCATACATATATATGGGGAGATTCTAGCTCCAACTCGATTTTACAGTGAAAACTGCAGGAACTTCAAACTGGCACTAGGAAAAAGACTGAGAAAACAGAGTAAAAGTTTCCCCTACAACCCGTTCCTTTTGTGCTAGATGAACGAACGTCTCTCCACATGCTCAGTTCTGAGGGATAAGTGTGTGTGAAAGCCGTCCTTCACCTAGCTTGTTGGGAACACAAAGATTCTTTTCAGTTGCAAACTCCAATCCATACATATATATGGGGAGGTACAAGCTCCAACTCGGTTTTACAGTGAAAACTGCAGGAACTTCAAACCGGCACTAGGAAACAGACTGAGAAACCAGAGTAAAAGTTTCTCCTGCAACCCGTTCAATTTGTGCTAGATGAACGAACGTCTCTCCACATGCTCAGTTCTGCGAGATAAGAGTGTGTGAAAGCCGTCCTTCACCTAGCTTGTTGGGAACACAAAGTTTGTTTTCAGTTGCAAACTCCACTCGATATATATATATGGGGAGGTACTAGCTCCAACTAGGTTTTACAGTGAAAACTGCAGGAACTTCAAACAGGCACTAGGAAACAGACTGAGAATCCAGAGTAAAAGTTTCTCCTAACACCCGTTCCCTTTGTGCTAGATGAACGAACGTCTCTCCACATGCTCAGTTCTGAGAAATATGTGTGTTTGAAAGCCGCACTTCACCTAGCTTGTTGGGAACACAAAGTTTCTTTTCAGTTGCAAACTCCACTCCATACATATATATGGGGAGGTACTACCTCCAACTCGGTTTTACAGTGAAAACTGCAGGAACTTCAAACCGGCACTAGGAAACAGACTGATAAACCATAGTAAAAGTTTCTCCTGCAACCCGTTCCCTTTGTGCTAGATGAACGAACGTCTCTCCAGATGCTCAGTTCTGAGGGATTAGTGTGTGTGAAAGCCGTATTTCACCTAGCTTCTTGGGAACACAAAGTTTCTTTTAAGTTGCAAACTCCACTCCATACATATATATGGGGAGGTTCTAGCTCCAACTCGATTTTACAGTGAAAACTGCAGGAACTTCAAACTGGCACTAGGAAAAAGACTGAGAAAACAGAGTAAAAGTTTCTCCTACAACCCGTTCCTTTTGTTCTAGATGAACGAATGTCTCACCACATGCTCAGTTCTGAGGGATAAGTGTGTGTTAAAGCCGTCCTTCACCTAGCTTGTTGGGAACACAAAGTTTCTTTTCCTTTGCAAACCCCACTCTATACATATATATGGGGAGGTACTAGCTCCAACTCGGTTTTACAGTGTAAATTGCAGGAACTTCAAAACGGCACTAGGAAACAGACTGAGAAACCAGAGTAAAAGTTTCTCCTACAACCCGTTCCCTTTGTGCTAGATGAACGAAAGTCTCTCCAGATGCTCAGTTCTGAGAGATAAGTGTGTGTGAAAGCCGTCCTTCACATAGCTTGTTGGGAACACAAAGTTTCTTTTCAGTTGCATACTCCACTCCATACATATATATGGGGAGGTACTAGCTCTAACTCGGTTTTACAGTGAAAACTGCAGGATCTTCAAACCGGCACTAGGAAACAGACTGAGAAACCAGAGTAAATGTTTCTCCTACAACCCGTTCCCTTTGTGCTAGATGAACGAACGTCTCTCCACATGCTCAGTTCTGAGGGATTATTGTGTGTGAAAGCCGTATTTCACCTAGCTTCTTCGGAACACAAAGTTTCTTTTAAGTTGCAAACTCCACTCCATACATATATATGGGGAGATTCTAGCTCCAACTCGATTTTACAGTGAAAACTGCAGGAACTTCAAACTGGCACTAGGAAAAAGACTGAGAAAACAGAGTAAAAGTTTCCCCTACAACCCGTTCCTTTTTTGCTAGAAGAACGAACGTCTCTCCACATGCTCAGTTCTGAATGATAAGTGTGTGTGAAAGCCGTCCTTCACCTAGCATGTTGGGAACACAAAGATTCTTTTCAGTTGCAAACTCCAATTCATATATATATATGGGGAGGTACTAGCTCCAACTCGGTTTTACAGTGAAAACTGCAGGAACTTCAAACCGGCACTAGGAAACAGACTGAGAAACCAGAGTAAAAGTTTCTCCTGCAACCCGTTCAATTTGTGATAGATGAACGAACGTCTCTCCACATGCTCAGTTCTGGGAGATAAGAGTGTGTGAAAGCCGTCCTTCACCTAGCTTGTTGGGAACACAAAGTTTGTTTTCAGTTGCAAACTCCACTCGATACATATATATGGGGAGGTACTAGCTCCAACTAGGTTTTACAGTGAAAACTGCAGGAACTTCAAACAGGCACTAGGAAACAGACTGAGAATCCAGAGTAAAAGTTTCTCCTAACACCCGTTCCCTTTGTGCTAGATGAACGAAAGTCTCTCCACATGCTCAGTTCTGAGAGATATGTGTGTTTGAAAGCCGCACTTCACCTAGCTTGTTGGGAACACAAAGTTTCTTTTCAGTTGCAAATTCCACTCCATACATATATATGGGGAGGTACTAGCTCCAACTATGTTTTACAGTGAAAACTGCAGGAACTTCAAACAGGCACTAGGAAACAGACTCAGAATCCAGAGTAAAAGTTTCTCCTAACATCCGTTCCATATGTGCTAGATGAACGAACGTCTCTCCACATGCTCAGTTCTGAGAGATATGTGTGTTTGAAAGCCGCACTTCACCTAGCTTGTTGGGAACACAAAGTTTCTTTTCAGTTGCAAAATCCACTCCATACATATATATGGGGAGGTACTAGCTCCAACTCGGGTTTACAGTGAAAACTGCAGGAACTTCAAACCGGCACTAGGAAACAGACTGAGAAACCAGAGTAAAAGTTTCTCCTACAACCCATTCCCTTTGTGCTAGATGAACGAACGTCTCTCCACATGCTCAGTTTTGAGGGATAAATGTTTGTGAAAGCCGTCCTAAACCTAGCTTTTTGGGAACACAAAGTTTCTTTTCAGTTGCAAACTCCACTCCATACATATATATGGGGAGGTACTAGCTTCAACTCGGTTTAACAGTGAAAACTGCAGGAACTTCAAACCGGCACTAGGAAACAGACTGAGAAACCAGAGTAAAAGTTTCTCCTACAACCCATTCCCTTTGTGCTAGATGAACGAACGTCTCTCCACATGCTCAGTTTTGAGGGATAAATGTGTGTGAAAGCCGTCCTAAACCTAGCTTGTTGGGAACACAAAGTTTCTTTTCAGTTGCAAACTCCACTCCATACATATATATGGGGAGGTACTAGCTTCAACTCTGTTTAACAGTGAAAACTGCAGGAACTTCAAACCGGCACTAGGAAACAGACTGAGAAACCAGAGTAAAAGTTTCTCCTGCAAGCCGTTCCCTTTTTGCTAGATGAACGAACGTCTCTCCAGATGCTCAGTTCTGAGGGATTAGTGTGTGTGAAAGCCGTATTTCACCTAGCTTCATGGGAACACAAAGTTTCTTTTAAGTTGCAAACTCCACTCCATACATATATATGGGGAGGTTCTAGCTCCAACTCGATTTTACAGTGAAAACTGCAGGAACTTCAAACCGGCACAAGGATACAGACTGAAAAACCAGAGTAAAAGTTTCTCCTACAACCCGTTCCTTTTGTGCTAGATGAATGAACGTCTCTCCACATGCTCAGTTCTGAGGGATAAGTGTGTGTTAAAGCCGTCCTTCACCTAGCATGTTGGGAACACAAAGTTTCTTTTAATTTGCAAACCCCACTCCATACATATATTTGGGGAGGTACTAGCTCCAACTCGGTTTTACAGTGTAAATTGCCGAAACTTCAAACCGGCTCTAGGAAACAGACTGAGATACCAGAGTAAAAGTTTCTCCTAACACCCGTTCAGTTTGTGCTAGATGAACGAACGTCTCTCCACATGCTCAGTTCTGAGAGATAAGTGTGTGTGAAAGCCGTCCTTCACATAGCTTGTTGGGAACACAAAGTTTCTTTTCAGTTGCAAACTCCACTCCATACATATATATGGGGAGGTACTAGCTCCAACTCGGTTTTACAGTGAAAACTGCAGGATCTTCAAACCGGCACTAGGAAACAGACTGAGAAACCAGAGTAAAGGTTTCTCCTACAACCCGTTCCATTTGTGCTAGATGAACGAACGTCTCTCCACATGCTCAGTTCTGAGGGATAAGTGTGTGTGAAAGCCGTCCTTCACATAGCTTGTTGGGAACACAAAGTTTCTTTTCAGTTGCAAACTGCATTCCATACATATATATGGGGAGGTACTAGCTACAACTCGGTTTAACAGTGAAAACTGCAGGAACTTCAAACCGGCACTAGGAAACAGACTGAGAAACCAGAGTAAAAGTTTCTCCTGCAACCCGTTCCCTTTTTGCTAGATGAACGAAAGTCTCTCCAGATGCTCAGTTCTGAGGGATTAGTGTGTGTGAAAGCCGTATTTCACCTAGCTTCTTCGGAACACAAAGTTTCTTTTAAGTTGCAAACTCCACTCCATACATATATATGGGGAGATTCTAGCTCCAACTCGATTTTACAGTGAAAACTGCAGGAACTTCAAACTGGCACTAGGAAAAAGACTGAGAAAACAGAGTAAAAGTTTTCCCTACAACCCGTTCCTTTTGTGCTAGATGAACGAACGTCTCTCCACATGCTCAGTTCTGAGGGATAAGTGTGTGTGAAAGCCGTCCTTCACATAGCTTGTTGGGAACACAAAGTTTCTTTTCAGTTGCAAACTGCATTCCATACATATATATGGGGAGGTACTAGCTTCAACTCATTTTAACAGTGAAAACTGCAGGAACTTCAAACCGGCACTAGGAAACAGACTGAGAAACCAGAGTAAAAGTTTCTCCTGCAACCCGTTCAATTTGTGCTAGATGAACGAACGTCTCTCCACATGCTCAGTTCTGGGAGATAAGAGTGTGTGAAAGCCGTCCTTCACCTAGCTTGTTGGGAACACAAAGTTTGTTTTCAGTTGCAAACTCCACTCGATATATATATATGGGGAGGTACTAGCTCCAACTAGGTTTTACAGTGAAAACTGCAGGAACTTCAAACAGGCACTAGGAAACAGACTGAGAATCCAGAGTAAAAGTTTCTCCTAACACCCGTTCCCTTTGTGCTAGATGAACGAACGTCTCTCCACATGCTCAGTTCTGAGAAATATGTGTGTTTGAAAGCCGCACTTCACCTAGCTTGTTGGGAACACAAAGTTTCTTTTCAGTTGCAAACTCCACTCCATACATATATATGGGGAGGTACTACCTCCAACTCGGTTTTACAGTGAAAACTGCAGGAACTTCAAACCGGCACTAGGAAACAGACTGATAAACCAGAGTATAAGTTTCTCCTGCAACCCGTTCCCTTTGTGCTAGATGAACGAACGTCTCTCCAGATGCTCAGTTCTGAGGGATTAGTGTGTGTGAAAGCCGTATTTCACCTAGCTTCTTGGGAACACAAAGTTTCTTTTAAGTTGCAAACTCCACTCCATACATATATATGGGGAGGTTCTAGCTCCAACTCGATTTTACAGTGAAAACTGCAGGAACTTCAAACTGGCACTAGGAAAAAGACTGAGAAAACAGAGTAAAAGTTTCTCCTACAACCCGTTCCTTTTGTTCTAGATGAACGAATGTCTCTCCACATGCTCAGTTCTGAGGGATAAGTGTGTGTTAAAGCCGTCCTTCACCTAGCTTGTTGGGAACACAAAGTTTCTTTTCCTTTGCAAACCCCACTCTATACATATATATGGGGAGGTACTAGCTCCAACTCGGTTTTACAGTGTAAATTGCAGGAACTTCAAAACGGCACTAGGAAACAGATTGAGAAACCAGAGTAAATGTTTCTCCTACAACCCGTTCCCTTTGTGCTAGATGAACGAACGTCTCTCCACATGCTCAGTTCTGAGGGATTATTGTGTGTGAAAGCCGTATTTCACCTAGCTTCTTCGGAACACAAAGTTTCTTTTAAGTTGCAAACTCCACTCCATACATATATATGGGGAGATTCTAGCTCCAACTCGATTTTACAGTGAAAACTGCAGGAACTTCAAACTGGCACTAGGAAAAAGACTGAGAAAACAGAGTAAAAGTTTCCCCTACAACCCGTTCCTTTTTTGCTAGATGAACGAACGTCTCTCCACATGCTCAGTTCTGAATGATAAGTGTGTGTGAAAGCCGTCCTTCACCTAGCATGTTGGGAACACAAAGATTCTTTTCAGTTGCAAACTCCAATTCATATATATATATGGGGAGGTACTAGCTCCAACTCGGTTTTACAGTGAAAACTGCAGGAACTTCAAACCGGCACTAGGAAACAGACTGAGAAACCAGAGTAAAAGTTTCTCCTGCAACCCGTTCAATTTGTGATAGATGAACGAACGTCTCTCCACATGCTCAGTTCTGGGAGATAAGAGTGTGTGAAAGCCGTCCTTCACCTAGCTTGTTGGGAACACAAAGTTTGTTTTCAGTTGCAAACTCCACTCGATACATATATATGGGGAGGTACTAGCTCCAACTAGGTTTTACAGTGAAAACTGCAGGAACTTCAAACAGGCACTAGGAAACAGACTGAGAATCCAGAGTAAAAGTTTCTCCTAACACCCGTTCCCTTTGTGCTAGATGAACGAAAGTCTCTCCACATGCTCAGTTCTGAGAGATATGTGTGTTTGAAAGCCGCACTTCACCTAGCTTGTTGGGAACACAAAGTTTCTTTTCAGTTGCAAATTCCACTCCATACATATATATGGGGAGGTACTAGCTCCAACTATGTTTTACAGTGAAAACTGCAGGAACTTCAAACAGGCACTAGGAAACAGACTCAGAATCCAGAGTAAAAGTTTCTCCTAACATCCGTTCCATATGTGCTAGATGAACGAACGTCTCTCCACATGCTCAGTTCTGAGAGATATGTGTGTTTGAAAGCCGCACTTCACCTAGCTTGTTGGGAACACAAAGTTTCTTTTCAGTTGCAAAATCCACTCCATACATATATATGGGGAGGTACTAGCTCCAACTCGGGTTTACAGTGAAAACTGCAGGAACTTCAAACCGGCACTAGGAAACAGACTGAGAAACCAGAGTAAAAGTTTCTCCTACAACCCATTCCCTTTGTGCTAGATGAACGAACGTCTCTCCACATGCTCAGTTTTGAGGGATAAATGTTTGTGAAAGCCGTCCTAAACCTAGCTTTTTGGGAACACAAAGTTTCTTTTCAGTTGCAAACTCCACTCCATACATATATATGGGGAGGTACTAGCTTCAACTCGGTTTAACAGTGAAAACTGCAGGAACTTCAAACCGGCACTAGGAAACAGACTGAGAAACCAGAGTAAAAGTTTCTCCTACAACCCATTCCCTTTGTGCTAGATGAACGAACGTCTCTCCACATGCTCAGTTTTGAGGGATAAATGTGTGTGAAAGCCGTCCTAAACCTAGCTTGTTGGGAACACAAAGTTTCTTTTCAGTTGCAAACTCCACTCCATACATATATATGGGGAGGTACTAGCTTCAACTCTGTTTAACAGTGAAAACTGCAGGAACTTCAAACCGGCACTAGGAAACAGACTGAGAAACCAGAGTAAAAGTTTCTCCTGCAAGCCGTTCCCTTTTTGCTAGATGAACGAACGTCTCTCCAGATGCTCAGTTCTGAGGGATTAGTGTGTGTGAAAGCCGTATTTCACCTAGCTTCATGGGAACACAAAGTTTCTTTTAAGTTGCAAACTCCACTCCATACATATATATGGGGAGGTTCTAGCTCCAACTCGATTTTACAGTGAAAACTGCAGGAACTTCAAACCGGCACAAGGATACAGACTGAAAAACCAGAGTAAAAGTTTCTCCTACAACCCGTTCCTTTTGTGCTAGATGAATGAACGTCTCTCCACATGCTCAGTTCTGAGGGATAAGTGTGTGTTAAAGCCGTCCTTCACCTAGCATGTTGGGAACACAAAGTTTCTTTTAATTTGCAAACCCCACTCCATACATATATTTGGGGAGGTACTAGCTCCAACTCGGTTTTACAGTGTAAATTGCCGAAACTTCAAACCGGCTCTAGGAAACAGACTGAGATACCAGAGTAAAAGTTTCTCCTAACACCCGTTCAGTTTGTGCTAGATGAACGAACGTCTCTCCACATGCTCAGTTCTGAGAGATAAGTGTGTGTGAAAGCCGTCCTTCACATAGCTTGTTGGAAACACAAAGATTCTTTTCAGTTGCAAACTCCAATCCATACATATATATGGGGAGGTACCAGCTCCAACTCGGTTTTACAGTGAAAACTGCACTAACTTCAAACCGGCACTAGGAAACAGACTGAGAAACCACAGTAAAAGTTTCTCCTGCAACCCGTTCAATTTGTGATAGATGAACGAACGTCTCTCCACATGCTCAGTTCTGGGAGATAAGAGTGTGTGAAAGCCGTCCTTCACCTAGCTTGTTGGGAACACAAAGTTTGTTTTCAGTTGCAAACTCCACTCGATACATATATATGGGGAGGTACTAGCTCCAACTAGGTTTTACAGTGAAAACTGCAGGAACTTCAAACAGGCACTAGGAATCTGACTGAAAATCCAGAGTAAAAGTTTCTCCTAACACCCGTTCCACTTGTGCTAGATGAACGAACGTCTCTTCACATGCTCAGTTCTGAGAGATATGTGTGTTTGAAAGCCGCACTTCACCTAGCTTGTTGGGAACACAAAGTTTCTTTTCAGTTGCAAAATCCACTCCATACATATATATGGGGAGGTACTAGCTCCAACTCGGGTTTACAGTGAAAACTGCAGGAACTTCAAACCGGCACTAGGAAACAGACTGAGAAACCAGAGTAAAAGTTTCTCCTACAACCCGTTCCCTTTGTGCTAGATGAACGAACGTCTCTCCACATGCTCAGTTTTGAGGGATAAATGTGTGTGAAAGCCGTCCTAAACCTAGCTTTTTGGGAACACAAAGTTTCTTTTCAGTTGCAAACTCCACTCCATACATATATATGGGGAGGTACTAGCTTCAACTCGGTTTAACAGTGAAAACTGCAGGAACTTCAAACCGGCACTAGGAAACAGACTGAGAAACCAGAGTAAAAGTTTCTCCTACAACCCATTCCCTTTGTGCTAGATGAACGAACGTCTCTCCACATGCTCAGTTTTGAGGGATAAATGTGTGTGAAAGCCGTCCTAAACCTAGCTTTTTGGGAACACAAAGTTTCTTTTCAGTTGCAAACTCCACTCCATACATATATATGGGGAGGTACTAGCTTCAACTCTGTTTAACAGTGAAAACTGCAGGAACTTCAAACCGGCACTAGGAAACAGACTGAGAAACCAGAGTAAATGTTTCTCCTGCAAGCCGTTCCCTTTTTGCTAGATGAACGAACGTCTCTCCAGATGCTCAGTTCTGAGGGATTAGTGTGTGTGAAAGCCGTATTTCACCTAGCTTCATGGGAACACAAAGTTTCTTTTAAGTTGCAAACTCCACTCCATACATATATATGGGGAGGTTCTAGCTCCAACTCGATTTTACAGTGAAAACTGCAGGAACTTCAAACCGGCACAAGGATACAGACTGAAAAACCAGAGTAAAAGTTTCTCCTACAACCCGTTCCTTTTGTGCTAGATGAATGAACGTCTCTCCACATGCTCAGTTCTGAGGGATAAGTGTGTGTTAAAGCCGTCCTTCACCTAGCATGTTGGGAACACAAAGTTTCTTTTAATTTGCAAACCCCACTCCATACATATATTTGGGGAGGTACTAGCTCCAACTCGGTTTTACAGTGTAAATTGCCGAAACTTCAAACCGGCTCTAGGAAACAGACTGAGATACCAGAGTAAAAGTTTCTCCTAACACCCGTTCAGTTTGTGCTAGATGAACGAACGTCTCTCCACATGCTCAGTTCTGAGAGATAAGTGTGTGTGAAAGCCGTCCTTCACATAGCTTGTTGGAAACACAAAGATTCTTTTCAGTTGCAAACTCCAATCCATACATATATATGGGGAGGTACCAGCTCCAACTCGGTTTTACAGTGAAAACTGCAGGAACTTCAAACCGGCACTAGGAAACAGACTGAGAAACCACAGTAAAAGTTTCTCCTGCAACCCGTTCAATTTGTGATAGATGAACGAACGTCTCTCCACATGCTCAGTTCTGGGAGATAAGAGTGTGTGAAAGCCGTCCTTCACCTAGCTTGTTGGGAACACAAAGTTTGTTTTCAGTTGCAAACTCCACTCGATACATATATATGGGGAGGTACTAGCTCCAACTAGGTTTTACAGTGAAAACTGCAGGAACTTCAAACAGGCACTAGGAATCAGACTGAGAATCCAGAGTAAAAGTTTCTCCTAACACCCGTTCCACTTGTGCTAGATGAACGAACGTCTCTCCACATGCTCAGTTCTGAGAGATATGTGTGTTTGAAAGCCGCACTTCACCTAGCTTGTTGGGAGCACAAAGTTTCTTTTCAGTTGCAAACTCCACTCCATACATATATATGGGGAGGTACTAGCTCCAACTCGGTTTTACAGTGAAAACTGCAGGAACTTCAAACCGGCACTAGGAAACAGACTGAGAAACCAGAGTAAAAGTTTCTCCTACAACCCGTTCTATTTGTGCTAGACGAAAGAACGTCTCTCCACATGCGCAGTTCTGAGAGATAAGTGTGTGTGAAAGCCGTCCCCCACCTAGCTTCTTGGGAACACAAAGTTTCTTTACAGTTGCAAACTCCACTCCATACATATATATGGGGAGGTACTAGCTCCAAATCTGTTTTACAGTGAAAACTGCAGGAACTTCAAACCGGCACTAGGAAACAGACTGAGAAACCAGAGTAAAAGTTTCTCCTGCAACCCGTTCACTTTGTGCTAGATGAACGAACGTCTCTCCACATGCTCAGTTCTGGGATATAAGAGTGTGTGAAAGCCGTCCTTCACCTAGCTTTTTGGGAACACAAAGTTTGTTTTCAGTTGCAAACTCCACTCGATACATATATATGGGGAGGTACTAGCTCCAACTAGGTTTTACAGTGAAAACTGCAGGAACTTCAAACAGGCACTAGGAAACAGACTGAGAAACCAGAGTAAAAGTTTCTCCTACAACCCGTTCCCTTTGTGCTAGATGAACGAACGTCTCTCCACGTGCTCAGATCTGAGGGATAAGTGTGTGTGAAAGCCGTCCTTCACCTAGCTTGTTATGAACACAAAGTTTCTTTTCAGTTGCAAACTCCACTCCATACATATATATGGGGAGATACTATCTCCAACTCGGTTTTACTGTGAAAACTTCAGGAACTTCATACCGGCACTAGGAAACAGACTGAGATACCAGAGTAAAAGTTTCTCCTGCAACCCGTTCCCTTTGTGCTAGATGAACGAACGTCTCTCCACATGCTCAGTTCTGAGGGATAAGTGTGTGTGAAAGCCGTACTTCACCTAGCTTGTTGGGAACACAAAGTTTATTTTCAGTTGCAAACTCCACTCCATACATATATATGGGGTGATACTATCTCCAACTCGGTTTTACAGTGATTCTGCAGGAACTTCAAACCGGCACTAGGAAACAGACTGAGAAACCAGAGTAAATGTTTCTCCTACAACCCGTTCCCTTTGTGCTAGATGAACGAACGTCTCTCCACATGCTCAGTTCTGAGGGATAAGTGTGTGTGAAAGCCGTACTTCACATAGCTTGTTGGGAACACAAAGTTTCTTTTCAGTTGCAAACTCCATTCCATACATATATATGGGGAGGTACTAGCTTCAACTCGGTTTAACAGTGAAAACTGCAGGAAGTTCAAACCGGCACTAGGAAACAGACTGAGAAACCAGAGTAAAAGTTTCTCCTGCAACCCGTTCCCTTTTTGCTAGATGAACGAAAGTCTCTCCAGATGCTCAGTTCTGAGGGATTAGTGTGTGTGAAAGCCGTATTTCACCTAGCTTCTTCGGAACACAAAGTTTCTTTTAAGTTGCAAACTCCACTCCATACATATATATGGGGAGATTCTAGCTCCAACTCGATTTTACAGTGAAAACTGCAGGAACTTCAAACTGGCACTAGGAAAAAGACTGAGAAAACAGAGTAAAAGTTTCCCCTACAACCCGTTCCTTTTTTGCTAGATGAACGAACGTCTCTCCACATGCTCAGTTCTGAATGATAAGTGTGTGTGCAAGCCGTCCTTCACCTAGCATGTTGGGAACACAAAGATTCTTTTCAGTTGCAAACTCCAATCCATACATATATATGGGGAGGTACTAGCTCCAACTCGGTTTTACAGTGAAAACTGCAGGAACTTCAAACCGGCACTAGGAAACAGACTGAGAAACAGGAGTAAAAGTTTCTCCTGCAACCCGTTCAATTTGTGCTAGATGAACGAACGTCTCTCCACATGCTCAGTTCTGGGAGATAAGAGTGTGTGAAAGCCGTCCTTCACCTAGCTTGTTGGGAACACAAAGTTTGTTTTCAGTTGCAAACTCCACTCGATACATATATATGGGGAGGTACTAGCTCCAACTAGGTTTTACAGTGAAAACTGCAGGAACTTCAAACAGGCACTAGGAATCAGACTGAGAATCCAGAGTAAAAGTTTCTCCTAACACCCGTACCACTTGTGCTAGATGAACGAACGTCTCTCCACATGCTCAGTTCTGAGAGATATGTGTGTTTGAAAGCCGCACTTCACCTAGCTTGTTGGGAGCACAAAGTTTCTTTTCAGTTGCAAACTCCACTCCGTACATATATATGGGGAGGTACTAGCTCCAACTCGGTTTTACAGTGAAAACTGCAGGAACTTCAAACCGGCACTAGGAAACAGACTGAGAAACCAGAGTAAAAGTTTCTCCTAAAACCCGTTCTATTTGTGCTAGATGAACGAACGTCTCTCCACATGCGCAGTTCTGAGAGATAAGTGTGTGTGAAAGCCGTCCCCCACCTAGCTTCTTGGGAACACAAAGTTTCTTTACAGTTGCAAACTCCACTCCATACATATATATGGGGAGGTACTAGCTCCAAATCTGTTTTACAGTGAAAACTGCAGGAACTTCAAACCGGCACTAGGAAACAGACTGAGAAACCAGAGTAAAAGTTTCTCCTGCAACCCGTTCACTTTGTGCTAGATGAACGAACGTCTCTCCACATGCTCAGTTCTGGGATATAAGAGGGTGTGAAAGCCGTCCTTCACCTAGCTTTTTGGGAACACAAAGTTTGTTTTCAGTTGCAAACTCCACTCGATACATATATATGGGGAGGTACTAGCTCCAACTAGGTTTTACAGTGAAAACTGCAGGAACTTCAAACAGGCACTAGGAAACAGACTGAGAATCCAGAGTAAAAGTTTCTCATAACACCAGTTCCATTTCTGCTATATGAACGAACGTCTCTTCACATGCTCAGTTCTGAGAGATATGTGTGTTTGAAAGCCGCACTTCACCTAGCTTGTTGGGAACACAAAGTTTCTTTCAGTTGCAAACTCCACTCCATACATATATATGGGGAGGTACTAGCTCCAACTCGGTTTTACTGTGAAAACTGCAGGAACTTCAAACCGGCACTAGGAAACAGACTGAGAAACCAGAGTAAAAGTTTCTCCTACTACCCGTTCCCTTTGTGCTAGATGAACGAACGTCTCTCCACATGTTCAGTTTTGACGGATAAATGTGTGTGAAAGCCGTCCTTAACCTAGCTTGTTGGGAACACAAAGTTTCTTTTCAGTTGCAAATTCCACTCCATACATATATATGGGGAGGTACTAGCTTCAACTCGGTTTAACAGTGAAAACTGCAGGATCTTCAAACCGGAACTAGGAAACAGACTGAGAAACAATAGTAAAAGTTTCCCCTAACACCCGTTCAGTTTGTGCTAGATGAACGAACGTCTCTCCACATGCTCAGTTCTGAGAGATAAGTGTGTGTGAAAGCCGTCCTTCACCTAGCTTGTTGGGAACACAAAGATTCTTTTCAGTTGCAAACTCCATTCCATACATATATATGGGGAGGTACTAGCTCCAACTCGGTTTTACAGTGAAAACTGCAGGAACTTCAAACCGGCACTAGGAAACAGACTGAGAAACCACAGTAAAAGTTTCTCCTGCAACCCGTTCTCTTTGTGCTAGATGAACGAACGTCTCTCCACATGCTCAGTTCTGAGAGATATGTGTGTTTGAAAGCCGCACTTCACCTAGCTTGTTGGGAACACAAAGTTTCTTTTCAGTTGCAAACTCCACTCCATACATATATATGGGGAGGTACTAGCTCCAACTCGGTTTTACAGTGAAAACTGCAGGAACTTCAAACCGGCACTAGGAAACAGACTGAGAAACCAGAGTAAAAGTTTCTCCTACAACCCGTTCTATTTTTGCTAGACGAACGAACGTCTCTCCACATGCGCAGTTCTGAGAGATAAGTGTGTGTGAAAGCCGTCCTTACATAGCTTCTTGGGAACACAAAGCTTCTTTTCAATTGCAAACTCCACTCCATACATATATATGGGGAGGTACTAGCTCCAACTCGGTTTTACAGTGAAAACTGCAGGAACTTCAAACCGGCACTAGGAAACAGACTGAGAAACCAGAGTAAAAGTTTCTCCTACAACCCGTTCCCTTTGTGCTAGATGAACGAACGTCTCTCCACGTGCTCAGATCTGAGGGATAAGTGTGTGTGAAAGCCGTCCTTCACCTAGCTTGTTATGAACACAAAGTTTCTTTTCAGTTCCAAACTCCACTCCATAAATATATATGGGGAGATACTATCTCCAACTCAGTTTTACTGTGAAAACTTCAGGAACTTCATACCGGCACTAGGAAACAGACTGAGATACCAGAGTAAAAGTTTCTCCTGCAACCCGTTCCCTTTGTGCTAGATGAACGAAAGTCTCTCCACATGCTCAGTTCTGAGTGATAAGTGTGTGTGAAAGCCGTACTTCACCTAGCTTGTTGGGAACACAAAGTTTCTTTTCAGTTGCAAACTCCACTCCATACATATATATGGGGTGATACTATCTCCAACTCGGTTTTACAGTGATTCTGCAGGAACTTCAAACCGGCACTAGGAAACAGACTGAGAAACCAGAGTAAATGTTTCTCCTACAACCCGTTCCCTTTGTGCTAGATGAACGAACGTCTCTCCACATGCTCAGTTCTGAGGGATAAGTGTGTGTGAAAGCCGTACTTCACATAGCTTGTTGGGAACACAAAGTTTCTTTTCAGTTGCAAACTCCATTCCATACATATATATGGGGAGGTACTAGCTTCAACTCGGTTTAACAGTGAAAACTGCAGGAAATTCAAACCGGCACTAGGAAACAGACTGAGAAACCAGAGTAAAAGTTTCTCCTGCAACCCGTTCCCTTTTTGCTAGATGAACGAAAGTCTCTCCAGATGCTCAGTTCTGAGGGATTAGTGTGTGTGAAAACCGTATTTCACCTAGCTTCTTCGGAACACAAAGTTTCTTTTAAGTTGCAAACTCCACTCCATACATATATATGGGGAGATTCTAGCTCCAACTCGATTTTACAGTGAAAACTGCAGGAACTTCAAACTGGCACTAGGAAAAAGACTGAGAAAACAGAGTAAAAGTTTCCCCTACAACCCGTTCCTTTTTTGCTAGATGAACGAACGTCTCTCCACATGCTCAGTTCTGAATGATAAGTGTGTGTGAAAGCCGTCCTTCACCTAGCATGTTGGGAACACAAAGATTCTTTTCAGTTGCAAACTCCTATCCATACATATATATGGGGAGGTACCAGCTCCAAATCGGTTTTACAGTGAAAAATGCAGGAACTTCAAACGGGCACTAGGAAACAGACTGAGAAACCAGAGTAAAAGTTTCTCCTGCAACCCGTTCAATTTGTGCTAGATGAACGAACGTCTCTCCACATGCTCAGTTCTGGGAGATAAGAGTGTGTGAAAGCCGTCCTTCACCTAGCTTGTTGGGAACACAAAGTTTGTTTTCAGTTGCAAACTCCACTCGATACATATATATAGGGAGGTACTAGCTCCAACTAGGTTTTACAGTGAAAACTGCAGGAACTTCAAACAGGCACTAGGAAACAGACTGAGAATCCAGAGTAAAAGTTTCTCCTAACACCCGTTCCCTTTGTGCTAGATGAACGAACGTCTCTCCACATGCTCAGTTCTGAGAGATATGTGTGTTTGAAAGCCGCACTTCACCTAGCTTGTTGGGAACACAAAGTTTCTTTTCAGTTGCAAACTCCACTCCATACATATATATGGGGAGGTACTAGCTCCAACTCGGTTTTACAGTGAAAACTGCAGGAACTTCAAACCGGCACTAGGAAACAGACTGAGAAACCAGAGTAAAAGTTTCTCCTACAACCCGTTCTATTTGTGCTAGACGAACGAACGTCTCTCCACATGCGCAGTTCTGAGAGATAAGTGTGTGTGAAAGCCGTCCCCCACCTAGCTTCTTGGGAACACAAAGTTTCTTTACAGTTGCAAACTCCACTCCATACATATATATGGGGAGGTACTAGCTCCAAATCTGTTTTACAGTGAAAACTGCAGGAACTTCAAACCGGCACTAGGAAACAGACTGAGAAACCAGAGTAAAAGTTTCTCCTGCAACCCGTTCACTTTGTGCTAGATGAACGAACGTCTCTCCACATGCTCAGTTCTGGGATATAAGAGTGTGTGAAAGCCGTCCTTCACCTAGCTTTTTGGGAACACAAAGTTTGTTTTCAGTTGCAAACTCCACTCGATACATATATATGGGGAGGTACTAGCTCCAACTAGGTTTTACAGTGAAAACTGCAGGAACTTCAAACAGGCACTAGGAAACAGACTGAGAATCCAGAGTAAAAGTTTCTCATAACACCAGTTCCATTTCTGCTAGATGAACGAACGTCTCTTCACATGCTCAGTTCTGAGAGATATGTGTGTTTGAAAGCCGCACTTCACCTAGCTTGTTGGGAACACAAAGTTTCTTTCAGTTGCAAACTCCACTCCATACATATATATGGGGAGGTACTAGCTCCAACTCGGTTTTACTGTGAAAACTGCAGGAACTTCAAACCGGCACTAGGAAACAGACTGAGAAACCAGAGTAAAAGTTTCTCCTACTACCCGTTCCTTTTGTGCTAGATGAACGAACGTCTCTCCACATGTTCAGTTTTGACGGATAAATGTGTGTGAAAGCCGTCCTTAACCTAGCTTTTTGGGAACACAAAGTTTCTTTTCAGTTGCAAACTCCACTCCATACATATATATGGGGAGGTACTAGCTTCAACTCGGTTTAACAGTGAAAACTGCAGGATCTTCAAACCGGAACTAGGAAACAGACTGAGAAACAATAGTAAAAGTTTCCCCTAACACCCGTTCAGTTTGTGCTAGATGAACGAACGTCTCTCCACATGCTCAGTTCTGAGAGATAAGTGTGTGTGAAAGCCGTCCTTCACCTAGCTTGTTGGGAACACAAAGATTCTTTTCAGTTGCAAACTCCAATCCATACATATATATGGGGAGGTACTAGCTCCAACTCGGTTTTACAGTGAAAACTGCAGGAAATTCAAACCGGCACTAGGAAACAGACTGAGAAACCACAGTAAAAGTTTCTCCTGCAACCCGTTCACTTTGTGCTAGATGAACGAACGTCTCTCCACATGCTCAGTTCTGAGAGATATGTGTGTTTGAAAGCCGCACTTCACCTAGCTTGTTGGGAACACAAAGTTTCTTTTCAGTTGCAAACTCCACTCCATACATATATATGGGGAGGTACTAGCTCCAACTCGGTTTTACAGTGAAAACTGCAGGAACTTCAAACCGGCACTAGGAAACAGACTGAGAAACCAGAGTAAAAGTTTCTCCTACAACCCGTTCTATTTTTGCTAGACGAACGAACGTCTCTCCACATGCGCAGTTCTGAGAGATAAGTGTGTGTGAAAGCCGTCCTTACCTAGCTTCTTGGGAACACAAAGCTTCTTTTCAATTGCAAACTCCACTCCATACATATATATGGGGAGGTACTAGCTCCAACTCGGTTTTACAGTGAAAACTGCAGGAACTTCAAACCGGCACTAGGAAACAGACTGAGAAACCAGAGTAAAAGTTTCTCCTACAACCCGTTCCCTTTGTGCTAGATGAACGAACGTCTCTCCACGTGCTCAGATCTGAGGGATAAGTGTGTGTGAAAGCCGTCCTTCACCTAGCTTGTTATGAACACAAAGTTTCTTTTCAGTTGCAAACTCCACTCCATACATATATATGGGGAGATACTATCTCCAACTCGGTTTTACTGTGAAAACTTCAGGAACTTCATACCGGCACTAGGAAACAGACTGAGATACCAGAGTAAAAGTTTCTCCTGCAACCCGTTCCCTTTGTGCTACATGAACGAACGTCTCTCCACATGCTCAGTTCTGAGGGATAAGTGTGTGTGAAAGCCGTACTTCACCTAGCTTGTTGGGAACACAAAGTTTCTTTTCAGTTGCAAACTCCACTCCATACATATATATGGGGTGATACTAGCTCCAACTCGGTTTTACAGTGATTCTGCAGGAACTTCAAACCGGCACTAGGAAACAGACTGAGAAACCAGAGTAAATGTTTCTCCTACAACCCGTTCTATTTGTGCTAGATGAACGAACGTCTCTCCACATGCTCAGTTCTGAGGGATAAGTGTGTGTTAAAGCCGTCCTTCACCTAGCTTGTTGGGAACACAAAGTTTGTTTTCAGTTGCAAACTCCACTCGATACATTTATATAGGGAGGTACTAGCTCCAACTAGGTTTTACAGTGAAAACTGCAGGAACTTCAAACAGGCACTAGGAAACAGACTGAGAATCCAGAGTAAAAGTTTCTCCTAACACCCGTTCCTTTTGTGCTAGATGAACGAACGTCTCTCCACATGCTCAGTTCTGAGAGATATGTGTGTTTGAAAGCCGCACTTCACCTAGCTTGTTGGGAACACAAAGTTTCTTTTCAGTTGCAAACTCCACTCCATACATATATATGGGGAGGTACTAGCTCCAACTATGTTTTACAGTGAAAACTGCAGGAACTTCAAACCGGCACTAGGAAACAGACTCAGAATCCAGAGTAAAAGTTTCTCCTAACACCCGTTCCCTTTGTGCTAGATGAACGAACGACTCTCCACATGCTCAGTTCTGAGAGATATGTGTGTTTGAAAGCCGCACTTCACCTAGCTTGTTGGGAACACAAAGTTTCTTTTCAGTTGCAAAATCCACTCCATACATATATATGGGGAGGTACTAGCTCCAACTCGGTTTTACAGTGAAAACTGCAGGAACTTCAAACCGGCACTAGGAAACAGACTGAGAAACCAGAGTAAAAGTTTCTCCTACAACCCATTCCCTTTGTGCTAGATGAACGAACGTCTCTCCACATGCTCAGTTTTGAGGGATAAATGTGTGTGAAAGCCGTCCTAAACCTAGCTTTTTGGGAACACAAAGTTTCTTTTAAGTTGCAAACTCCACTCCATACATATATATGGGGAGGTACTAGCTTCAACTCGGTTTAACAGTAAAAACTGCAGGAACTTCAAACCGGCACTAGGAAACAGACTGAGAAACCAGGATAAAAGTTTCTCCTACAACCCATTCCCTTTGTGCTAGATGAACGAACGTCTCTCCACATGCTCAGTTTTGAGGGATAAATGTGTGTGAAAGCCGTCCTAAACCTAGCTTGTTGGGAACACAAAGTTTCTTTTCAGTTGCAAACTCCACTCCATACATATATATGGGGAGGTACTAGCTTCAACTCTGTTTAACAGTGAAAACTGCAGGAACTTCAAACCGGCACTAGGAAACAGACTGAGAAACCAGAGTAAAAGTTTCTCCTGCAAGCCGTTCCCTTTTTGCTAGATGAACGAACGTCTCTCCAGATGCTCAGTTCTGAGGGATTAGTGTGTGTGAAAGCCGTATTACACCTAGCTTCATGGGAACACAAAGTTTCTTTTAAGTTGCAAACTCCACTCCATACATATATATGGGGAAGTTCTATCTCCAACTCGATTTTACAGTGAAAACTGCAGGAACTTCAAACCGGCACAAGGATACAGACTGAAAAACCAGAGTAAAAGTTTCTCCTACAACCCGTTCCTTTTGTGCTAGATGAATGAACGTCTCTCCACATGCTCAGTTCTGAGGGATAAGTGTGTGTTAAAGCCGTCCTTCACCTAGCATGTTGGGAACACAAAGTTTCTTTTAATTTGCAAACCCCACTCCATACATATATTTGGGGAGGTAGTAGCTCCAACTCGGTTTTACAGTGTAAATTGCCGAAACTTCAAACCGGCTCTAGGAAACAGACTGAGATACCATAGTAAAAGTTTCTCCTAACACCCGTTCAGTTTGTGCTAGATGAACGAACGTCTCTCCACATGCTCAGTTCTGAGAGATAAGTGTGTGTGAAAGCCGTCCTTCACATAGCTTGTTGGGAACACAAAGATTCTTTTCAGTTGCAAACTCCAATCCATACATATATATGGGGAGGTACCAGCTCCAACTCGGTTTTACAGTGAAAACTGCAGGAACTTCAAACCGGCACTAGGAAACAGAATGAGAAACCACAGTAAAAGTTTCTCCTGCAACCCGTTCAATTTGTGATAGATGAACGAACGTCTCTCCACATGCTCAGTTCTGGGAGATAAGAGTGTGTGAAAGCCGTCCTTCACCTAGCTTGTTGGGAACACAAAGTTTGTTTTCAGTTGCAAACTCCACTCGATACATATATATGGGGAGGTACTAGCTCCAAATAGGTTTTACAGTGAAAACTGCAGGAACTTCAAACAGGCACTAGGAAACAGACTGAGAATCCAGAGTAAAAGTTTCTCCTAACACCCGTTCCACTTGTGCTAGATGAACGAACGTCTCTCCACATGCTCAGTTCTGAGAGATATGTGTGTTTGAAAGCCGCACTTCACCTAGCTTGTTGGGAGCACAAAGTTTCTTTTCAGTTGCAAACTCCACTCCATACATATATAAGGGGAGGTACTAGCTCCAACTCGGTTTTACAGTGAAAACTGCAGGAACTTCAAACCGGCACTAGGAAACAGACTGAGAAACCAGAGTAAAAGTTTCTCCTACAACCCGTTCTATTTGTGCTAGACGAACGAACGTCTCTCCACATGCGCAGTTCTGAGAGATAAGTGTGTTTGAAAGCCGTCCCCCACCTAGCTTCTTGGGAACACAAAGTTTCTTTACAGTTGCAAACTCCACTCCATACATATATATGGGGAGGTACTAGCTCCAAATCTGTTTTACAGTGAAAACTGCAGGAACTTCAAACCGGCACTAGGAAACAGACTGAGAAACCAGAGTAAAAGTTTCTCCTGCAACCCGTTCACTTTGTGCTAGATGAACGAACGTCTCTCCACATGCTCAGTTCTGGGATATAAGAGTGTGTGAAAGCCGTCCTTCACCTAGCTTGTTGGGAACACAAAGTTTGTTTTCAGTTGCAAACTCCACTCGATACATATATATGGGGAGGTACTAGCTCCAACTAGGTTTTACAGTGAAAACTGCAGGAACTTCAAACAGGCACTAGGAAACAGACTGAGAATCCAGAGTAAAAGTTTCTCATAACACCAGTTCCATTTCTGCTAGATGAACGAACGTCTCTTCACATGCTCAGTTCTGAGAGATATGTGTGTTTGGAAGCCGCACTTCACCTAGCTTGTTGGGAACACAAAGTTTCTTTCAGTTGCAAACTCCACTCCATACATATATATGGGGAGGTACTAGCTCCAACTCGGTTTTACTGTGAAAACTGCAGGAACTTCAAACCGGCACTAGGAAACAGACTGAGAAACCAGAGTAAAAGTTTCTCCTACTACCCGTTCCCTTTGTGCTAGATTAACGAACGTCTCTCCACATGCTCAGTTTTGAGGGATAAATGTGTGTGAAAGCCGTCCTTAACCTAGCTTGTTGGGAACACAAAGTTTCTTTTCAGTTGCAAACTCCACTCCATACATATATATGGGGAGGTACTAGCTTCAACTCGGTTTAACAGTGAAAACTGCAGGATCTTCAAACCGGAACTAGGAAACAGACTGAGAAACAATAGTAAAAGTTTCCCCTAACACCCGTTCAGTTTGTGCTAGATGAACGAACGTCTCTCCACATGCTCAGTTCTGAGAGATAAGTGTGTGTGAAAGCCGTCCTTCACCTAGCTTGTTGGGAACACAAAGATTCTTTTCAGTTGCAAACTCCAATCCATACATATATATGGGGAGGTACTAGCTCCAACTCGGTTTTACAGTGAAAACTGCAGGAAATTCAAACCGGCACTAGGAAACAGACTGAGAAACCACAGTAAAAGTTTCTCCTGCAACCCGTTCACTTTGTGCTAGATGAACGAACGTCTATCCATATGCTCAGTTCTGAGAGATAAGTGTGTGTGAAAGCCGTCCTTCACCTAGCTTGTTGGGAACACAAAGTTTGTTTTCAGTTGCAAACTCCACTCGATACATATATATAGGGAGGTACTAGCTCCAACTAGGTTTTACAGTGAAAACTGCAGGAACTTCAAACAGGCACTAGGAAACAGACTGAGAATCCAGAGTAAAAGTTTCTCCTAACACCCGTTCCTTTTGTGCTAGATGAACGAACGTCTCTCCACATGCTCAGTTTTGAGGGATAAATGTGTGTGAAAGCCGTCCTAAACCTAGCTTGTTGGGAACACAAAGTTTCTTTTCAGTTGCAAACTCCACTCCATACATATATATGGGGAGGTACTAGCTTCAACTCTGTTTAACAGTGAAAACTGCAGGAACTTCAAACCGGCACTAGGAAACAGACTGAGAAACCAGAGTAAAAGTTTCTCCTGCAAGCCGTTCCCTTTTTGCTAGATGAACGAACGTCTCTCCAGATGCTCAGTTCTGAGGGATTAGTGTGTGTGAAAGCCGTATTACACCTAGCTTCATGGGAACACAAAGTTTCTTTTAAGTTGCAAACTCCACTCCATACATATATATGGGGAAGTTCTATCTCCAACTCGATTTTACAGTGAAAACTGCAGGAACTTCAAACCGGCACAAGGATACAGACTGAAAAACCAGATTAAAAGTTTCTCCTACAACCCGTTCCTTTTGTGCTAGATGAATGAACGTCTCTCCACATGCTCAGTTCTGAGGGATAAGTGTGTGTTAAAGCCGTCCTTCACCTAGCATGTTGGGAACACAAAGTTTCTTTTAATTTGCAAACCCCACTCCATACATATATTTGGGGAGGTAGTAGCTCCAACTCGGTTTTACAGTGTAAATTGCCGAAACTTCAAACCGGCTCTAGGAAACAGACTGAGATACCATAGTAAAAGTTTCTCCTAACACCCGTTCAGTTTGTGCTAGATGAACGAACGTCTCTCCACATGCTCAGTTCTGAGAGATAAGTGTGTGTGAAAGCCGTCCTTCACATAGCTTGTTGGGAACACAAAGATTCTTTTCAGTTGCAAACTCCAATCCATACATATATATGGGGAGGTACCAGCTCCAACTCGGTTTTACAGTGAAAACTGCAGGAACTTCAAACCGGCACTAGGAAACAGAATGAGAAACCACAGTAAAAGTTTCTCCTGCAACCCGTTCAATTTGTGATAGATGAACGAACGTCTCTCCACATGCTCAGTTCTGGGAGATAAGAGTGTGTGAAAGCCGTCCTTCACCTAGCTTGTTGGGAACACAAAGTTTGTTTTCAGTTGCAAACTCCACTCGATACATATATATGGGGAGGTACTAGCTCCAACTAGGTTTTACAGTGAAAACTGCAGGAACTTCAAACAGGCACTAGGAAACAGACTGAGAATCCAGAGTAAAAGTTTCTCCTAACACCCGTTCCACTTGTGCTAGATGAACGAACGTCTGTCCACATGCTCAGTTCTGAGAGATATGTGTGTTTGAAAGCCGCACTTCACCTAGCTTGTTGGGAGCACAAAGTTTCTTTTCAGTTGCAAACTCCACTCCATACATATATAAGGGGAGGTACTAGCTCCAACTCGGTTTTACAGTGAAAACTGCAGGAACTTCAAACCGGCACTAGGAAACAGACTGAGAAACCAGAGTAAAAGTTTCTCCTACAACCCGTTCTATTTGTGCTAGACGAACGAACGTCTCTCCACATGCGCAGTTCTGAGAGATAAGTGTGTTTCAAAGCCGTCCCCCACCTAGCTTCTTGGGAACACAAAGTTTCTTTACAGTTGCAAACTCCACTCCATACATATATATGGGGAGGTACTAGCTCCAAATCTGTTTTACAGTGAAAACTGCAGGAACTTCAAACCGGCACTAGGAAACAGACTGAGAAACCAGAGTAAAAGTTTCTCCTGCAACCCGTTCACTTTGTGCTAGATGAACGAACGTCTCTCCACATGCTCAGTTCTGGGATATAAGAGTGTGTGAAAGCCGTCCTTCACCTAGCTTGTTGGGAACACAAAGTTTGTTTTCAGTTGCAAACTCCACTCGATACATATATATGGGGAGGTACTAGCTCCAACTAGGTTTTACAGTGAAAACTGCAGGAACTTCAAACAGGCACTAGGAAACAGACTGAGAATCCAGAGTAAAAGTTTCTCATAACACCAGTTCCATTTCTGCTAGATGAACGAACGTCTCTTCACATGCTCAGTTCTGAGAGATATGTGTGTTTGAAAGCCGCACTTCACCTAGCTTGTTGGGAACACAAAGTTTCTTTCAGTTGCAAACTCCACTCCATACATATATATGGGGAGGTACTAGCTCCAACTCGGTTTTACTGTGAAAACTGCAGGAACTTCAAACCGGCACTAGGAAACAGACTGAGAAACCAGAGTAAAAGTTTCTCCTACTACCCGTTCCCTTTGTGCTAGATTAACGAACGTCTCTCCACATGCTCAGTTTTGAGGGATAAATGTGTGTGAAAGCCGTCCTTAACCTAGCTTGTTGGGAACACAAAGTTTCTTTTCAGTTGCAAACTCCACTCCATACATATATATGGGGAGGTACTAGCTCCAACTCGGTTTAACAGTGAAAACTGCAGGATCTTCAAACCGGCACTAGGAAACAGACTGAGAAACCACAGTAAAAGTTTCTCCTGCAACCCGTTCACTTTGTGCTAGATGAACGAACGTCTCTCCATATGCTCAGTTCTGAGAGATAAGTGTGTGTGAAAGCCGTCCTTCACCTAGCTTGTTGGGAACACAAAGTTTGTTTTCAGTTGCAAACTCCACTCGATACATATATATAGGGAGGTACTAGCTCCAACTAGGTTTTACAGTGAAAACTGCAGGAACTTCAAACAGGCACTAGGAAACAGACTGAGAATCCAGAGTAAAAGTTTCTTCTAACACCCGTTCCTTTTGTGCTAGATGAACGAACGTCTCTCCACATGCTCAGTTCTGAGAGATATGTGTGTTTGAAAGCCGCACTTCACCTAGCTTGTTGGGAACACAAAGTTTCTTTTCAGTTGCAAACTCCACTCCATACATATATATGGGGAGGTACTAGCTCCAACTATGTTTTACAGTGAAAACTGCAGGAACTTCAAACCGGCACTAGGAAACAGACTCAGAATCCAGAGTAAATGTTTCTCCTAACACCCGTTCCCTTTGTGCTAGATGAACGAACGTCTCTCCACATGCTCAGTTCTGAGAGATATGTGTGTTTGAAAGCCGCACTTCACCTAGCTTGTTGGGAACACAAAGTTTCTTTTCAGTTGCAAAATCCACTCCATACATATATATGGGTAGGTACTAGCTCCAACTCGGTTTTACAGTGAAAACTGCAGGAACTTCAAACCGGCACTAGGAAACAGACTGAGAAAAAAGAGTAAAAGTTTCTCCTACAACCCATTCCCTTTGTGCTAGATGAACGAACGTCTCTCCACATGCTCAGTTTTGAGGGATAAATGTGTGTGAAAGCCGTCCTAAACCTAGCTTTTTGGGAACACAAAGTTTCTTTTCAGTTGCAAACTCCACTCCATACATATATATGGGGAGGTACTAGCTTCAACTCGGTTTAACAGTAAAAACTGCAGGAACTTCAAACCGGCACTAGGAAACAGACTGAGAAACCAGAGTAAAAGTTTCTCCTACAACCCATTCCCTTTGTGCTAGATGAACGAACGTCTCTCCACATGCTCAGTTTTGAGGGATAAATGTGTGTGAAAGCCGTCCTAAACCTAGCTTGTTGGGAACACAAAGTTTCTTTTCAGTTGCAAACTCCACTCCATACATATATATGGGGAGGTACTAGCTTCAACTCTGTTTAACAGTGAAAACTGCAGGAACTTCAAACCGGCACTAGGAAACAGACTGAGAAACCAGAGTAAAAGTTTCTCCTGCAAGCCGTTCCCTTTTTGCTAGATGAACGAACGTCTCTCCAGATGCTCAGTTCTGAGGGATTAGTGTGTGTGAAAGCCGTATTACACCTAGCTTCATGGGAACACAAAGTTTCTTTTAAGTTGCAAACTCCACTCCATACATATATATGGGGAAGTTCTATCTCCAACTCGATTTTACAGTGAAAACTGCAGGAACTTCAAACCGGCACAAGGATACAGACTGAAAAACCAGAGTAAAAGTTTCTCCTACAACCCGTTCCTTTTGTGCTAGATGAATGAACGTCTCTCCACATGCTCAGTTCTGAGGGATAAGTGTGTGTTAAAGCCGTCCTTCACCTAGCATGTTGGGAACACAAAGTTTCTTTTAATTTGCAAACCCCACTCCATACATATATTTGGGGAGGTAGTAGCTCCAACTCGGTTTTACAGTGTAAATTGCCGAAACTTCAAACCGGCTCTAGGAAACAGACTGAGATACCATAGTAAAAGTTTCTCCTAACACCCGTTCAGTTTGTGCTAGATGAACGAACGTCTCTCCACATGCTCAGTTCTGAGAGATAAGTGTGTGTGAAAGCCGTCCTTCACATAGCTTGTTGGGAACACAAAGATTCTTTTCAGTTGCAAACTCCAATCCATACATATATATGGGGAGGTACCAGCTCCAACTCGGTTTTACAGTGAAAACTGCAGGAACTTCAAACCGGCACTAGGAAACAGAATGAGAAACCACAGTAAAAGTTTCTCCTGCAACCCGTTCAATTTGTGATAGATGAACGAACGTCTCTCCACATGCTCAGTTCTGGGAGATAAGAGTGTGTGAAAGCCGTCCTTCACCTAGCTTGTTGGGAACACAAAGTTTGTTTTCAGTTGCAAACTCCACTCGATACATATATATGGGGAGGTACTAGCTCCAACTAGGTTTTACAATGAAAACTGCAGGAACTTCAAACAGGCACTAAGAAACAGACTGAGAATCCAGAGTAAAAGTTTCTCCTAACACCCGTTCCACTTGTGCTAGATGAACGAACGTCTCTCCACATGCTCAGTTCTGAGAGATATGTGTGTTTGAAAGCCGCACTTCACCTAGCTTGTTGGGAGCACAAAGTTTCTTTTCAGTTGCAAACTCCACTCCATACATATATATGGGGAGGTACTAGCTCCAACTCGGTTTTACAGTGAAAACTGCAGGAACTTCAAACCGGCACTAGGAAACAGACTGAGAAACCAGAGTAAAAGTTTCTCCTACAACCCGTTCTATTTGTGCTAGACGAACGAACGTCTCTCCACATGCGCAGTTCTGAGAGATAAGTGTGTGTGAAAGCCGTCCCCCACCTAGCTTCTTGGGAACACAAAGTTTCTTTACAGTTGCAAACTCCACTCCATACATATATATGGGGAGGTACTAGCTCCAAATCTGTTTTACAGTGAAAACTGCAGGAACTTCAAACCGGCACTAGGAAACAGACTGAGAAACCAGAGTAAAAGTTTCTCCTGCAACCCGTTCACTTTGTGCTAGATGAACGAACGTCTCTCCACATGCTCAGTTCTGGGATATAAGAGTGTGTGAAAGCCGTCCTTCACCTAGCTTGTTGGGAACACAAAGTTTGTTTTCAGTTGCAAACTCCACTCGATACATATATATGGGGAGGTACTAGCTCCAACTAGGTTTTACAGTGAAAACTGCAGGAACTTCAAACAGGCACTAGGAAACAGACTGAGAATCCAGAGTAAAAGTTTCTCATAACACCAGTTCCATTTCTGCTAGATGAACGAACGTCTCTTCACATACTCAGTTCTGAGAGATATGTGTGTTTGAAAGCCGCACTTCACCTAGCTTGTTGGGAACACAAAGTTTCTTTCAGTTGCAAATTCCACTCCATACATATATATGGGGAGGTACTAGCTTCAACTCGGTTTAACAGTGAAAACTGCAGGATCTTCAAACCGGCACTAGGAAACAGACTGAGAAACCAGAGTAAAAGTTTCTCCTGCAAGCCGTTCCCTTTTTGCTAGATGAACGAACGTCTCTCCAGATGCTCAGTTCTGAGGGATTAGTGTGTGTGAAAGCCGTATTACACCTAGCTTCATGGGAACACAAAGTTTCTTTTAAGTTGCAAACTCCACTCCATACATATATATGGGGAAGTTCTATCTCCAACTCGATTTTACAGTGAAAACTGCAGGAACTTCAAACCGGCACAAGGATACAGACTGAAAAACCAGAGTAAAAGTTTCTCCTACAACCCGTTCCTTTTGTGCTAGATGAATGAACGTCTCTCCACATGCTCAGTTCTGAGGGATAAGTGTGTGTTAAAGCCGTCCTTCACCTAGCATGTTGGGAACACAAAGTTTCTTTTAATTTGCAAACCCCACTCCATACATATATTTGGGGAGGTAGTAGCTCCAACTCGGTTTTACAGTGTAAATTGCCGAAACTTCAAACCGGCTCTAGGAAACAGACTGAGATACCATAGTAAAAGTTTCTCCTAACACCCGTTCAGTTTGTGCTAGATGAACGAACGTCTCTCCACATGCTCAGTTCTGAGAGATAAGTGTGTGTGAAAGCCGTCCTTCACATAGCTTGTTGGGAACACAAAGATTCTTTTCAGTTGCAAACTCCAATCCATACATATATATGGGGAGGTACCAGCTCCAACTCGGTTTTACAGTGAAAACTGCAGGAACTTCAAACCGGCACTAGGAAACAGAATGAGAAACCACAGTAAAAGTTTCTCCTGCAACCCGTTCAATTTGTGATAGATGAACGAACGTCTCTCCACATGCTCAGTTCTGGGAGATAAGAGTGTGTGAAAGCCGTCCTTCACATAGCTTGTTGGGAACACAAAGTTTGTTTTCAGTTGCAAACTCCACTCGATACATATATATGGGGAGCTACTAGCTCCAACTAGGTTTTACAGTGAAAACTGCAGGAACTTCAAACAGGCACTAAGAAACAGACTGAGAATCCAGAGTAAAAGTTTCTCCTAACACCCGTTCCACTTGTGCTAGATGAACGAACGTCTCTCCACATGCTCAGTTCTGAGAGATATGTGTGTTTGAAAGCCGCACTTCACCTAGCTTGTTGGGAGCACAAAGTTTCTTTTCAGTTGCAAACTCCACTCCATACATATATATGGGGAGGTACTAGCTCCAACTCGGTTTTACAGTGAAAACTGCAGGAACTTCAAACCGGCACTAGGAAACAGACTGAGAAACCAGAGTAAAAGTTTCTCCTACAACCCGTTCTATTTGTGCTAGACGAACGAACGTCTCTCCACATGCGCAGTTCTGAGAGATAAGTGTGTGTGAAAGCCGTCCCCCACCTAGCTTCTTGGGAACACAAAGTTTCTTTACAGTTGCAAACTCCACTCCATACATATATATGGGGAGGTACTAGCTCCAAATCTGTTTTACAGTGAAAACTGCAGGAACTTCAAACCGGCACTAGGAAACAGACTGAGAAACCAGAGTAAAAGTTTCTCCTGCAACCCGTTCACTTTGTGCTAGATGAACGAACGTCTCTCCACATGCTCAGTTCTGGGATATAAGAGTGTGTGAAAGCCGTCCTTCACCTAGCTTGTTGGGAACACAAAGTTTGTTTTCAGTTGCAAACTCCACTCGATACATATATATGGGGAGGTACTAGCTCCAACTAGGTTTTACAGTGAAAACTGCAGGAACTTCAAACAGGCACTAGGAAACAGACTGAGAATCCAGAGTAAAAGTTTCTCATAACACCAGTTCCATTTCTGCTAGATGAACGAACGTCTCTTCACATGCTCAGTTCTGAGAGATATGTGTGTTTGAAAGCCGCACTTCACCTAGCTTGTTGGGAACACAAAGTTTCTTTCAGTTGCAAACTCCACTCCATACATATATATGGGGAGGTACTAGCTCCAACTCGGTTTTACTGTGAAAACTGCAGGAACTTCAAACCGGCACTAGGAAACAGACTGAGAAACCAGAGTAAAAGTTTCTCCTACTACCCGTTCCCTTTGTGCTAGATTAACGAACGTCTCTCCACATGCTCAGTTTTGAGGGATAAATGTGTGTGAAAGCCGACCTTAACCTAGCTTGTTGGGAACACAAAGTTTCTTTTCAGTTGCAAACTCCACTCCATACATATATATGGGGAGGTACTAGCTTCAACTCGGTTTAACAGTGAAAACTGCAGGATCTTCAAACCGGAACTAGGAAACAGACTGAGAAACAATAGTAAAAGTTTCCCCTAACACCCGTTCAGTTTGTGCTAGATGAACGAACGTCTCTCCACATGATCAGTTCTGAGAGATAAGTGTGTGTGAAAGCCGTCCTTCACCTAGCTTGTTGGGAACACAAAGATTCTTTTCAGTTGCAAACTCCAATCCATACATATATATGGGGAGGTACTAGCTCCAACTCGGTTTTACAGTGAAAACTGCAGGAAATTCAAACCGGCACTAGGAAACAGACTGAGAAACCACAGTAAAAGTTTCTCCTGCAACCCGTTCACTTTGTGCTAGATGAACGAACGTCTCTCCACATGCTCAGTTCTGAGAGATATGTGTGTTTGAAAGCCGCACTTCACCTAGCTTGTTGGGAACACAAAGATTCTTTTCAGTTGCAAACTCCACTCCATACATATATATGGGGAGGTACTAGCTCCAACTCGATTTTACAGTGAAAACTGCAGGAACTTCAAACCGGCACTAGGAAACAGACTGAGAAACCAGAGTAAAAGTTTCTCCTACAACCCGTTCTATTTTTGCTAGACGAACGAACGTCTCTCCACATGCGCAGTTCTGAGAGATAAGTGTGTGTGAAAGCCGTCCTTACCTAGCTTCTTTGGAACACAAAGTTTCTTTTCAATTGCAAACTCCACTCCATACATATATATGGGGAGGTACTAGCTCCAACTCGGTTTTACAGTGAAAACTGCAGGAACTTCAAACCGGCACTAGGAAACAGACTGAGAAACCAGAGTAAAAGTTTCTCCTACAACCCGTTCCCTTTGTGCTAGATGAACGAACGTCTCTCCACGTGCTCAGATCTGAGGGATAAGTGTGTGTGAAAGCCGTCCTTCACCTAGCTTGTTATGAACACAAAGTTTCTTTTCAGTTGCAAACTCCACTCCATACATATATATGGGGAGATACTATCTCCAACTCGGTTTTACTGTGAAAACTTCAGGAACTTCATACCGGCACTAGGAAACAGACTGAGATACCAGAGTAAAAGTTTCTCCTGCAACCCGTTCCCTTTGTGCTAGATGAACGAACGTCTCTCCACATGCTCAGTTCTGAGGGATAAGTGTGTGTGAAAGCCGTACTTCACCTAGCTTGTTGGGAACACAAAGTTTCTTTTCAGTTGCAAACTCCACTCCATACATATATATGGGGTGATACTATCTCCAACTCGGTTTTACAGTGATTCTGCAGGAACTTCAAACCGGCACTAGGAAACAGACGGACAAACCAGAGTAAAAGTTTCTCCTGCAACCCGTTCCCTTTGTGATAGATGAACGAAACTCTCTCCACATTCTCACTTCTGAGAGTAAAGTGTGTGTGAAAACAGTCCTTCACCTAGCTTGTTGGGAACACAAAGTTTCTTTTCACTTGCAATCTCCACTCCATACTTATATATGGGGAGGTTCTAGATCCAACTCGGTTTTACAGTGAAAACTGCAGGAATTTCAAACCGGCACTAGGAAACAGACTGAGAAACTAGAGTAAAAGTTTCCCCTGCAACCCGTTCCCTTTGTGCTAGATGAAAGAAAGTCTCTCCACATGCTCAGTTCTGAGAGATAAGTGTGTGTTTATGCCGTCCTTCACCTAGCTTGTTGGGAACACAAAGTTTCTTTTCAGGTGCAAACTCCACTCCATACATATATATGGGGAATTACTAGCTCCAACTCGGTTTTACAGTGAAAACTGCAGGAACTTCAAACCGGCACTAGGAAACAGACTGAGAAACCAGAGTAAAAGTTTCTCCTACAACCCGTTCTATTTTTGCTAGACGAACGAACGTCTCTCCACATGCGCAGTTCTGAGAGATAAGTGTGTGTGAAAGCCGTCCTTACCTAGCTTCTTTGGAACACAAAGTTTCTTTTCAATTGCAAACTCCACTCCATACATATATATGGGGAGGTACTAGCTCCAACTCGGTTTTACAGTGAAAACTGCAGGAACTTCAAACCGGCACTAGGAAACAGACTGAGAAACCAGAGTAAAAGTTTCTCCTACAACCCGTTCCCTTTGTGCTAGATGAACGAACGTCTCTCCACGTGCTCAGATCTGAGGGATAAGTGTGTGTGAAAGCCGTCCTTCACCTAGCTTGTTATGAACACAAAGTTTCTTTTCAGTTGCAAACTCCACTCCATACATATATATGGGGAGATACTATCTCCAACTCGGTTTTACTGTGAAAACTTCAGGAACTTCATACCGGCACTAGGAAACAGACTGAGATACCAGAGTAAAAGTTTCTCCTGCAACCCGTTCCCTTTGTGCTAGATGAACGAACGTCTCTCCACATGCTCAGTTCTGAGGGATAAGTGTGTGTGAAAGCCGTACTTCACCTAGCTTGTTGGGAACACAAAGTTTCTTTTCAGTTGCAAACTCCACTCCATACATATATATGGGGTGATACTATCTCCAACTCGGTTTTACAGTGATTCTGCAGGAACTTCAAACCGGCACTAGGAAACAGACGGACAAACCAGAGTAAAAGTTTCTCCTGCAACCCGTTCCCTTTGTGATAGATGAACGAAACTCTCTCCACATTCTCACTTCTGAGAGTAAAGTGTGTGTGAAAACAGTCCTTCACCTAGCTTGTTGGGAACACAAAGTTTCTTTTCACTTGCAATCTCCACTCCATACTTATATATGGGGAGGTTCTAGATCCAACTCGGTTTTACAGTGAAAACTGCAGGAATTTCAAACCGGCACTAGGAAACAGACTGAGAAACTAGAGTAAAAGTTTCCCCTGCAACCCGTTCCCTTTGTGCTAGATGAAAGAAAGTCTCTCCACATGCTCAGTTCTGAGAGATAAGTGTGTGTTTATGCCGTCCTTCACCTAGCTTGTTGGGAACACAAAGTTTCTTTTCAGGTGCAAACTCCACTCCATACATATATATGGGGAATTACTAGCTCCAACTCGGTTTTACAGTGAAAACTGCAGGAACTTCAAACCGGCACTAGGAAACAGACTGAGAAACCAGAGTAAAAGTTTCTCCTGCAACCCGTTCCCTTTGTGCTAGATGAACGAACGTCTCTCCACATGCTCAGTTCTGGGATATAAGAGTGTGTGAAAGCCGTCCTTCACCTAGCTTGTTGGGAACACAAAGTTTGTTTTCAGTTGCAAACTCCACTCCATACATATATATGGGGAGGTACTAGCTCCAACTAGGTTTTACAGTGAAAACTGCAGGAACTTCAAACAGGCACTAGGAAACAGACTGAGAATCCAGAGAAAAAGTTTCTCATAACACCAGTTCCATTTCTGCTAGATGAACGAACGTCTCTTCACATGCTCAGTTCTGAGAGATATGTGTGTTTGAAAGCCGCACTTCACCTAGCTTGTTGGGAACACAAAGTTTCTTTCAGTTGCAAACTCCACTCCATACATATATATGGGGAGGTACTAGCTCCAACTCGGTTTTACTGTGAAAACTGCAGGAACTTCAAACCGGCACTAGGAAACAGACTGAGAAACCAGAGTAAAAGTTTCTCCTACAACCCGTTCCCTTTGTGCTAGATGAACGAAAGTCTCTCCACATGCTCAGTTTTGAGGGATAAATGTGTGTGAAAGCCGTCCTTAACCTAGCTTGTTGGGAACACAAAGTTTCTTTTCAGTTGCAAACTCCACTCCATACATATATATGGGGAGGTACTACCTTCAGCTCGGTTTAACAGTGAAAACTGCAGGATCTTCAAACCGGCACTAGGAAACAGACTGAGAAATAAGAGTAAAAGTTTCTCCTAACACCCGTTCAGTTTGTGCTAGATGAACGAACGTCTCTCCACATGCTCAGTTCTGAGAGATAAGTGTGTGTGAAAGCCGTCCTTCACCTAGCTTGTTATGAACACAAAGTTTCTTTTCAGTTGCAAACTCCACTCCATACATATATATGGGGAGATACTATCTCCAACTCGGTTTTACTGTGAAAACTTCAGGAACTTCATACCGGCACTAGGAAACAGACTGAGATACCAGAGTAAAAGTTTCTCCTGCAACCCGTTCCCTTTGTGCTAGATGAACGAACGTCTCTCCACATGCTCAGTTCTGAAGGATAAGTGTGTGTTAAAGTGTACTTCACCTAGCTTGTTGGGAACACAAAGTTTCTTTTCAGTTGCAAACTCCACTCCATACATATATATGGGGTGATACTATCTCCAACTCGGTTTTACAGTGATTCTGCAGGAACTTCAAACCGGCACTAGGAAACAGACTGAGAAACCAGAGTAAAAGTTTCTCCTGCAAACCGTTCCCTTTCTGCTAGATGAACGAAAGTCTCTCTACATTCTCAGTTCTGAGAGTAAAGTGTGTGTGAAAACCGTCCTTCACCTAGCTTGTTGGGAACACAAAGTTTCTTTTCACTTGCAATCTCCACTCCATACTTATATATGGGGAGGTTCTAGATCCTACTCGGTTTTACAGTGAAAACTGCAGGAATTTCAAGCCGGCACTAGGAAACAGACTGAGAAACTAGAGTAAAAGTTTCCCCTGCAACCCGTTCCCTTTGTGCTAGATGAAAGAAAGTCTCTCCACATGCTCAGTTCTGAGAGATAAGTGTGTGTTTATGCCGTCCTTCACCTAGCTTGTTGGGAACACAAAGTTTCTTTTCAGGTGCAAACTCCACTCCATACATATGTATGGGGAGTTACTAGCTCCAACTCTGTTTTACAGTGAAAACTGCAGGAACTTCAAATCGGCACTAGGAAACAGACTGAGATACCAGAGTAAAAGTTTCTCCTGCAAACCGTTCCCTTTGTGCTAGATGAACGAACGTCTCTCCACATGCTCAGTTCTGAGGGATAAGTGTGTTTGAAAGCCGCATTTCACCTAGCTTGTTGGGAACACAAAGTTTCTTTCAGTTGCAAACTCCACTCCATACATATATATGGGGAGGTACAAGCTCCAACTCGGTTTTACTGTGAAAACTGCAGGAACTTCAAACCGGCCCTAGGAAACAGACTGAGAAACCAGAGTAAAAGTTTCTCCTACTACCCGTTCCCTTTGTGCTAGATGAACGAACGTCTCTCCACATGCTCAGTTTTGAGGGATAAATGTGTGTGAAAGCCGTCCTTAACCTAGCTTGTTGGGAACACAAAGTTTCTTTTCAGTTGCAAACTCCACTCCATACATATATATGGGGAGGTACTAGCTCCAACTCGGTTTTACAGTGAAAACTGCAGGAAATTCAAACCGGCACTAGGAAACAGACTGAGAAACCACAGTAAAAGTTTCTCCTGCAACCCGTTCCCTTTGTGCTAGATGAACGAACGTCTCTCCACATGCTCAGTTCTGAGAGATATGTGTGTTTGAAAGCCGCACTTCACCTAGCTTGTTGGGAACACAAAGTTTCTTTTCAGTTGCAAACTCCACTCCATACATATATATGGGGAGGTACTAGCTCCAACTCGGTTTTACAGTGAAAACTGCAGGAACTTCAAAACGGCACTAGGAAACAGACTGAGAAACCAGAGTAAATGTTTCTCCTACAACCCGTTCTATTTTTGCTAGATGAACGAACGTCTCTCCACGTGCTCAGATCTGAGGGATAAGTGTGTGTGAAAGCCGTCCTTCACCTAGCTTGTTGGGAACACAAAGTTTCTTTTCAGTTGCAAACTCCACTCCATACATATATATGGGGAGATACTATCTCCAACTCGGTTTTACTGTGAAAACTTCAGGAACTTCATACCGGCACTAGGAAACAGACTGAGATACCAGAGTAAAAGTTTCTCCTACAACTCGTTCCCTTTGTGCTAGATGAACGAACGTCTCTCCACATGCTCAGTTCTGAGGGATAAGTGTGTGTTAAAGCCGTACTTCACCTAGCTTGTTGAGAACACAAAGTTTCTTTTCAGTTGCAAACTCCACTCCATACATATATATGGGGAGGTACTAGCTTCAACTCGGTTTAACAGTGAAAACTGCAGGAAATTCAAACCGGCACTAGGAAACAGACTGAGAAACCACAGTAAAAGTTTCTCCTGCAACCCGTTCACTTTGTGCTAGATGAACGAACGTCTCTCCACATGCTCAGTTCTGAGAGATATGTGTGTTTGAAAGCCGCACTTCACCTAGCTTGTTGGGAACACAAAGTTTCTTTTCAGTTGCAAACTCCACTCCATACATATATATGGGGAGGTACTAGCTCCAACTCGGTTTTACAGTGAAAACTGCAGGAACTTCAAACCGGCACTAGGAAACAGACTGAGAAACCAGAGTAAAATTTCTCCTACAACCCGTTCTATTTTTGCTAGACGAACGAACGTCTCTCCACATGCGCAGTTCTGAGAGATAAGTGTGTGTGAAAGCCGTCCTTACCTAGCTTCTTGGGAACACAAAGTTTCTTTTCAATTGCAAACTCCACTCCATACATATATATGGGGAGGTACTAGCTCCAACTCGGTTTTACAGTGAAAACTGCAGGAACTTCAAACCGGCACTAGGAAACAGACTGAGAAACCAGAGTAAAAGTTTCTCCTACAACCCGTTCCCTTTGTGCTAGATGAACGAACGTCTCTCCACGTGCTCAGATCTGAGGGATAAGTGTGTGTGAAAGCCGTCCTTCACCTAGCTTGTTATGAACACAAAGTTTCTTTTCAGTTGAAAACTCCACTCCATACATATATATGGGGAGATACTGTCTCCAAATCGGTTTTACTGTGAAAACTTCAGGAACTTCATACCGGCACTAGGAAACAGACTGAGATACCAGAGTAAAAGTTTCTTCTGCAACCCATTCCCTTTGTGCTAGATGAACGAACGTCTCTCCACATGCTCAGTTCTGAGGGATAAGTGTGTGTTAAAGCCGTACTTCACCTAGCTTGTTGGGAACACAAAGTTTCTTTTCAGTTGCAAACTCCACTCCATACATATATATGGGGTGATACTATCTCCAACTCGGTTTTACAGTGATTCTGCAGGAACTTCAAACCGGCACCAGGAAACAGACTGAGAAACCAGAGTAAAAGTTTCTCCTGCAAACCGTTCCCTTTGTGCTAGATGAACGAAAGTCTCTCCACATTCTCAGTTCTGAGAGTAAAGTGTGTGTGAAAACCGTCCTTCACCTAGCTTGTTGGGAACACAAAGATTCTTTTCAGTTGCAATCTCCACTCCATACTTATATATGGGGAGGTTCTAGATCCAACTCGTTTTTACAGTGAAAACTGCAGGAATTTCAAACCGGCACTAGGAAACAGACTGAGAAACTAGAGTAAAAGTTTCCCCTGCAACCCGTTCCCTTTGTGCTAGATGAAAGAAAGTCTCTCCACATGCTCAGTTCTGAGAGATAAGTGTGTGTTTATGCCGTCCTTCACCTAGTTTGTTGGGAACACAAAGTTTCTTTTCAGGTGCAAACTCCACTCCATACATATATATGGGGAGTTACTAGCTCCAACTCGGTTTTACAGTGAAAACTGCAGGAACTTCAAATCGGCACTAGGAAACAGACTGAGATACCAGAGTAAAAGTTTCTCCTGCAAACCGTTCCCTTTGTGCTAGATGAACGAACGTCTCTCCACATGCTCATTTCTGAGGGATAAGTGTGTTTGAAAGCCGCACTTCACCTAGCTTGTTGGGAACACAAAGTTTCTTTCAGTTGCATACTCCACTCCATACATATATATGGGGAGGTACTAGCTCCAACTCGGTTTTACTGTGAAAACTGCAGGAACTTCAAACCGGCACTAGGAAACAGACTGAGAAACCAGAGTAAAAGTTTCTCCTACTACCCGTTCCCTTTGTGCTAGATGAACGAACGTCTCTCCACATGCTCAGTTTTGAGGGATAAATGTGTGTGAAAGCCGTCCTTAACCTAGCTTGTTGGGAACACAAAGTTTCTTTTCAGTTGCAAACTCCACTCCATACATATATATGGGGAGGTAATAGCTTCAACTCTGTTTAACAGTGAAAACTGCAGGATCTTCAAACCGGCACTAGGAAACAGACTGAGAAACAAGAGTAAAAGTTTCTCCTAACACCCGTTCAGTTTGTGCTAGATGAACGAACGTCTCTCCACATGCTCACTTCTGAGAGATAAGTGTGTGTGAAAGCCGTCCTTCACCTAGCTTGTTGGGAACACAAAGATTCTTTTCAGTTGCAAACTCCAATCCATACATATATATGGGGAGGTACTAGCTCCAACTCGGTTTTACAGTGAAAACTGCAGGAAATTCAAACCGGCACTAGGAAACAGACTGAGAAACCACAGTAAAAGTTTCTCCTGCAACCCGTTCACTTTGTGCTAGATGAACGAACGTCTCTCCAGATGCTCAGTTCTGAGAGATATGTGTGTTTGAAAGCCGCACTTCACCTAGCTTGTTGGGAACACAAAGTTTCTTTTCAGTTGCAAACTCCACTCCATACATATATATGGGGAGGTACTAGCTCCAACTCGGTTTTACAGTGAAAACTGCAGGAACTTCAAACCGGCACTAGGAAACAGACTGAGAAACCAGAGTAAAAGTTTCTCCTACAACCCGTTCTATTTTTGCTAGACGAACGAACGTCTCTCCACATGCGCAGTTCTGAGAGATAAGTGTGTGTGAAAGCCGTCCTTACCTAGCTTCTTGGGAACACAAAGTTTCTTTTCAATTGCAAACTCCACTCCATACATATATATGGGGAGGTACTAGCTCCAACTCGGTTTTACAGTGAAAACTGCAGGAACTTCAAACCGGCACTAGGAAACAGACTGAGAAACCAGAGTAAAAGTTTCTCCTACAACCCGTTCCCTTTTTGCTAGATGAACGAACGTCTCTCCACGTGCTCAGATCTGAGGGATAAGTGTGTGTGAAAGCCGTCCTTCACCTAGCTTGTTATGAACACAAAGTTTCTTTTCAGTTGCAAACTCCACTCCATACATATATATGGGGAGATACTATCTCCAACTCGGTTTTACTGTGAAAACTTCAGGAACTTCATACCGGCACTAGGAAACAGACTGAGATACCAGAGTAAAAGTTTCTCCTGCAACCCGTTCCCTTTGTGCTAGATGAACGAACGTCTCTCCACATGCTCAGTTCTGAGGGATAAGTGTGTGTTAAAGCCGTACTTCACCTAGCTTGTTGGGAACACAAAGTTTCTTTTCAGTTGCAAACTCCACTCCATACATATATATGGGGAGGTACTAGCTTCAACTCGGTTTAACAGTGAAAACTGCAGGATCTTCAAACCGGCACTAGGAAACAGACTGAGAAACAAGAGTAAAAGTTTCTCCTAACACCCGTTCAGTTTGTGCTAGATGAACGAACGTCTCTCCACATGCTCACTTCTGAGAGATAAGTGTGTGTGAAAGCCGTCCTTCACCTAGCTTGTTGGGAACACAAAGATTCTTTTCAGTTGCAATCTCCAATCCATACATATATATGGGGAGGTACTAGCTCCAACTCGGTTTTACAGTGAAAACTGCAGGAAATTCAAACCGGCACTAGGAAACAGACTGAGAAACCACAGTAAAAGTTTCTCCTGCAACCCGTTCACTTTGTGCTAGATGAACGAACGTCTATCCACATGCTCAGTTCTGAGAGATATGTGTGTTTGAAAGCCGCACTTCACCTAGCTTGTTGGGAACACAAAGTTTCTTTTCAGTTGCAAACTCCACTCCATACATATATATGGGGAGGTACTAGCTCCAACTCGGTTTTACAGTGAAAACTGCAGGAACTTCAAACCGGCACTAGGAAACAGACTGAGAAACCAGAGTAATAGTTTCTCCTACAACCCGTTCCCTTTGTGCTAGATGAACGAACGTCTCTCCACGTGCTCAGATCTGAGGGATAAGTGTGTGTGAAAGCCGTCCTTCACCTAGCTTGTTATGAACACAAAGTTTCTTTTCAGTTGCAAACTCCACTCCATACATATATATGGGGAGATACTATCTCCAACTCGGTTTTACTGTGAAAACTTCAGGAACTTCATACCGGCACTAGGAAACAGACTGAGATACCAGAGTAAAAGTTTCTTCTGCAATCCATTCCCTTTGTGCTAGATGAACGAACGTCTCTCCACATACTCAGTTCTGAGGGATAAGTGTGTGTTAAAGCCGTACTTCACCTAGCTTGTTGGGAACACAAAGTTTCTTTTCAGTTGCAAACTCCACTCCATACATATATATGGGGTGATACTATCTCCAACTCGGTTTTACAGTGATTCTGCAGGAACTTCAAACCGGCACCAGGAAACAGACTGAGAAACCAGAGTAAAAGTTTCTCCTGCAAACCGTTCCCTTTGTGCTAGATGAACGAAAGTCTCTCCACATTCTCAGTTCTGAGAGTAAAGTGTGTGTGAAAACCGTCCTTCACCTAGCTTGTTGGGAACACAAAGATTCTTTTCAGTTGCAATCTCCACTCCATACTTATATATGGGGAGGTTCTAGATCCAACTCGTTTTTACAGTGAAAACTGCAGGAATTTCAAACCGGCACTAGGAAACAGACTGAGAAACTAGAGTAAAAGTTTCCCCTGCAACCCGTTCCCTTTGTGCTAGATGAAAGAAAGTCTCTCCACATGCTCAGTTCTGAGAGATAAGTGTGTGTTTATGCCGTCCTTCACCTAGTTTGTTGGGAACACAAAGTTTCTTTTCAGGTGCAAACTCCACTCCATACATATATATGGGGAGTTACTAGCTCCAACTCGGTTTTACAGTGAAAACTGCAGGAACTTCAAATCGGCACTAGGAAACAGACTGAGATACCAGAGTAAAAGTTTCTCCTGCAAACCGTTCCCTTTGTGCTAGATGAACGAACGTCTCTCCACATGCTCATTTCTGAGGGATAAGTGTGTTTGAAAGCCGCACTTCACCTAGCTTGTTGGGAACACAAAGTTTCTTTCAGTTGCATACTCCACT
Source organism: Camelus dromedarius (assembly GCF_036321535.1). NCBI lineage: Eukaryota > Metazoa > Chordata > Mammalia > Artiodactyla > Camelidae > Camelus > Camelus dromedarius. Next base: position 660,072 of record NC_087470.1, on the reverse strand, counting down.
CCATACATATATATGGGGAGGTACTAGCTCCAACTCGGTTTTACTGTGAAAACTGCAGGAACTTCAAACCGGCACTAGGAAACAGACTGAGAAACCAGAGTAAAAGTTTCTCCTACTACCCGTTCCCTTTGTGCTAGATGAACGAAAGTCTCTCCACATTCTCAGTTCTGAGAGATAAGTGTGTGTGAAAGCCGTCCTTCACCTAGCTTGTTGGGAACACAAAGTTTCTTTTCAGTTGCAAACTCCACTCCATACATATATATGGGGAGGTACTAGCTTCAACTCTGTTTAACAGTGAAAACTGCAGGATCTTCAAACCGGCACTAGGAAACAGACTGAGAAACAAGAGTAAAAGTTTCTCCTAACACCCGTTCAGTTTGTGCTAGATGAACGAACGTCTCTCCACATGCTCACTTCTGAGAGATAAGTGTGTGTGAAAACCGTCCTTCACCTAGCTTGTTGGGAACACAAAGTTTCTTTTCACTTGCAATCTCCACTCCATACTTATATATGGGGAGGTTCTAGATCCAACTCGTTTTTACAGTGAAAACTGCAGGAATTTCAAACCGGCACTAGGAAACAGACTGAGAAACTAGAGTAAAAGTTTCCCCTGCAACCCGTTCCCTTTGTGCTAGATGAAAGAAAGTCTCTCCACATGCTCAGTTCTGAGAGATAAGTGTGTGTTTATGCCGTCCTTCACCTAGTTTGTTGGGAACACAAAGTTTCTTTTCAGGTGCAAACTCCACTCCATACATATATATGGGGAGTTACTAGCTCCAACTCGGTTTTACAGTGAAAACTGCAGGAACTTCAAATCGGCACTAGGAAACAGACTGAGATACCAGAGTAAAAGTTTCTCTTGCAAACCGTTCCCTTTGTGCTAGATGAACGAACGTCTCTCCACATGCTCAGTTCTGAGGGATAAGTGTGTTTGAAAGCCGCACTTCACCTAGCTTGTTGGGAACACAAAGTTTCTTTCAGTTGCATACTCCACTCCATACATATATATGGGGAGGTACTAGCTCCAACTCGGTTTTACTGTGAAAACTGCAGGAACTTCAAACCGGCACTAGGAAACAGACTGAGAAACCAGAGTAAAAGTTTCTCCTACTACCCGTTCCCTTTGTGCTAGATGAACGAAAGTCTCTCCACATTCTCAGTTCTGAGAGATAAGTGTGTGTGAAAGCCGTCCTTCACCTAGCTTGTTGGGAACACAAAGTTTCTTTTCAGTTGCAAACTCCACTCCATACATATATATGGGGAGGTACTAGCTTCAACTCTGTTTAACAGTGAAAACTGCAGGATCTTCAAACCGGCACTAGGAAACAGACTGAGAAACAAGAGTAAAAGTTTCTCCTAACACCCGTTCAGTTTGTGCTAGATGAACGAACGTCTCTCCACATGCTCACTTCTGAGAGATAAGTGTGTGTGAAAGCCGTCCTTCACCTAGCTTGTTGGGAACACAAAGATTCTTTTCAGTTGCAAACTCCAATCCATACATATATATGGTGAGGTACTAGCTCCAACTCGGTTTTACAGTGAAAACTGCAGGAAATTCAAACCGGCACTAGGAAACAGACTGAGAAACCACAGTAAAAGTTTCTCCTGCAACCCGTTCACTTTGTGCTAGATGAACGAACGTCTCTCCACATGCTCAGTTCTGAGAGATATGTGTGTTTGAAAGCCGCACTTCACCTAGCTTGTTGGGAACACAAAGTTTCTTTTCAGTTGCAAACTCCACTCCATACATATATATGGGGAGGTACTAGCTCCAACTCGGTTTTACAGTGAAAACTGCAGGAACTTCAAACCGGCACTAGGAAACAGACTGAGAAACCAGAGTAAAAGTTTCTCCTACAACCCGTTCTATTTTTGCTAGACGAACGAACGTCTCTCCACATGCGCAGTTCTGAGAGATAAGTGTGTGTGAAAGCCGTCCTTACCTAGCTTCTTGGGAACACAAAGTTTCTTTTCAATTGCAAACTCCACTCCATACATATATATGGGGAGGTACTAGCTCCAACTCGGTTTTACAGTGAAAACTGCAGGAACTTCAAACCGGCACTAGGAAACAGACTGAGAAACCAGAGTAAAAGTTTCTCCTACAACCCGTTCCCTTTTTGCTAGATGAACGAACGTCTCTCCACGTGCTCAGATCTGAGGGATAAGTGTGTGTGAAAGCCGTCCTTCACCTAGCTTGTTATGAACACAAAGTTTCTTTTCAGTTGCAAACTCCACTCCATACATATATATGGGGAGATACTATCTCCAACTCGGTTTTACTGTGAAAACTTCAGGAACTTCATACCGGCACTAGGAAACAGACTGAGATACCAGAGTAAAAGTTTCTCCTGCAACCCGTTCCCTTTGTGCTAGATGAACGAACGTCTCTCCACATGCTCAGTTCAGAGGGATAAGTGTGTGTTAAAGCCGTACTTCACCTAGCTTGTTGGGAACACAAAGTTTCTTTTCAGTTGCAAACTCCACTCCATACATATATATGGGGAGGTACTAGCTTCAACTCGGTTTAACAGTGAAAACTGCAGGATCTTCAAACCGGCACTAGGAAACAGACTGAGAAACAAGAGTAAAAGTTTCTCCTAACACCCGTTCAGTTTGTGCTAGATGAACGAAAGTCTCTCCACATGCTCAGTTCTGAGAGATAAGTGTGTGTGAAAGCCGTCCTTCACCTAGCTTGTTGGGAACACAAAGATTCTTTTCAGTTGCAAACTCCAATCCATACATATATATGGGGAGGTACTAGCTCCAACTCGGTTTTACAGTGAAAACTGCAGGAAATTCAAACCGGCACTAGGAAACAGACTGAGAAACCACAGTAAAAGTTTCTCCTGCAACCCGTTCACTTTGTGCTAGATGAACGAACGTCTCTCCACATGCTCAGTTCTGAGAGATATGTGTGTTTGAAAGCCGCACTTCACCTAGCTAGTTGGGAACACAAAGTTTCTTTTCAGTTGCAAACTCCACTCCATACATATATATGGGGAGGTACTAGCTCCAACTCGGTTTTACAGTGAAAACTGCAGGAACTTCAAACCGGCACTAGGAAACAGACTGAGAAACCAGAGTAAAAGTTTCTCCTACAACCCGTTCTATTTTTGCTAGACGAACGAACGTCTCTCCACATGCGCAGTTCTGAGAGATAAGTGTGTGTGAAAGCCGTCCTTACCTAGCTTCTTGGGAACACAAAGTTTCTTTTCAATTGCAAACTCCACTCCATACATATATATGGGGAGGTACTAGCTCCAACTCGGTTTTACAGTGAAAACTGCAGGAACTTCAAACCGGCACTAGGAAACAGACTGAGAAACCAGAGTAAAAGTTTCTCCTACAACCCGTTCCCTTTGTGCTAGATGAACGAACGTCTCTCCACGTGCTCAGATCTGAGGGATAAGTGTGTGTGAAAGCCGTCCTTCACCTAGCTTGTTATGAACACAAAGTTTCTTTTCAGTTGAAAACTCCACTCCATACATATATATGGGGAGATACTGTCTCCAAATCGGTTTTACTGTGAAAACTTCAGGAACTTCATACCGGCACTAGGAAACAGACTGAGATACCAGAGTAAAAGTTTCTTCTGCAACCCATTCCCTTTGTGCTAGATGAACGAACGTCTCTCCACATGCTCAGTTCTGAGGGATAAGTGTGTGTTAAAGCCGTACTTCACCTAGCTTGTTGGGAACACAAAGTTTCTTTTCAGTTGCAAACTCCACTCCATACATATATATGGGGTGATACTATCTCCAACTCGGTTTTACAGTGATTCTGCAGGAACTTCAAACCGGCACCAGGAAACAGACTGAGAAACCAGAGTAAAAGTTTCTCCTGCAAACCGTTCCCTTTGTGCTAGATGAACGAAAGTCTCTCCACATTCTCAGTTCTGAGAGTAAAGTGTGTGTGAAAACCGTCCTTCACCTAGCTTGTTGGGAACACAAAGATTCTTTTCAGTTGCAATCTCCACTCCATACTTATATATGGGGAGGTTCTAGATCCAACTCGTTTTTACAGTGAAAACTGCAGGAATTTCAAACCGGCACTAGGAAACAGACTGAGAAACTAGAGTAAAAGTTTCCCCTGCAACCCGTTCCCTTTGTGCTAGATGAAAGAAAGTCTCTCCACATGCTCAGTTCTGAGAGATAAGTGTGTGTTTATGCCGTCCTTCACCTAGTTTGTTGGGAACACAAAGTTTCTTTTCAGGTGCAAACTCCACTCCATACATATATATGGGGAGTTACTAGCTCCAACTCGGTTTTACAGTGAAAACTGCAGGAACTTCAAATCGGCACTAGGAAACAGACTGAGATACCAGAGTAAAAGTTTCTCCTGCAAACCGTTCCCTTTGTGCTAGATGAACGAACGTCTCTCCACATGCTCATTTCTGAGGGATAAGTGTGTTTGAAAGCCGCACTTCACCTAGCTTGTTGGGAACACAAAGTTTCTTTCAGTTGCATACTCCACTCCATACATATATATGGGGAGGTACTAGCTCCAACTCGGTTTTACTGTGAAAACTGCAGGAACTTCAAACCGGCACTAGGAAACAGACTGAGAAACCAGAGTAAAAGTTTCTCCTACTACCCGTTCCCTTTGTGCTAGATGAACGAACGTCTCTCCACATGCTCAGTTTTGAGGGATAAATGTGTGTGAAAGCCGTCCTTAACCTAGCTTGTTGGGAACACAAAGTTTCTTTTCAGTTGCAAACTCCACTCCATACATATATATGGGGAGGTAATAGCTTCAACTCTGTTTAACAGTGAAAACTGCAGGATCTTCAAACCGGCACTAGGAAACAGACTGAGAAACAAGAGTAAAAGTTTCTCCTAACACCCGTTCAGTTTGTGCTAGATGAACGAACGTCTCTCCACATGCTCACTTCTGAGAGATAAGTGTGTGTGAAAGCCGTCCTTCACCTAGCTTGTTGGGAACACAAAGATTCTTTTCAGTTGCAAACTCCAATCCATACATATATATGGGGAGGTACTAGCTCCAACTCGGTTTTACAGTGAAAACTGCAGGAAATTCAAACCGGCACTAGGAAACAGACTGAGAAACCACAGTAAAAGTTTCTCCTGCAACCCGTTCACTTTGTGCTAGATGAACGAACGTCTCTCCAGATGCTCAGTTCTGAGAGATATGTGTGTTTGAAAGCCGCACTTCACCTAGCTTGTTGGGAACACAAAGTTTCTTTTCAGTTGCAAACTCCACTCCATACATATATATGGGGAGGTACTAGCTCCAACTCGGTTTTACAGTGAAAACTGCAGGAACTTCAAACCGGCACTAGGAAACAGACTGAGAAACCAGAGTAAAAGTTTCTCCTACAACCCGTTCTATTTTTGCTAGACGAACGAACGTCTCTCCACATGCGCAGTTCTGAGAGATAAGTGTGTGTGAAAGCCGTCCTTACCTAGCTTCTTGGGAACACAAAGTTTCTTTTCAATTGCAAACTCCACTCCATACATATATATGGGGAGGTACTAGCTCCAACTCGGTTTTACAGTGAAAACTGCAGGAACTTCAAACCGGCACTAGGAAACAGACTGAGAAACCAGAGTAAAAGTTTCTCCTACAACCCGTTCCCTTTTTGCTAGATGAACGAACGTCTCTCCACGTGCTCAGATCTGAGGGATAAGTGTGTGTGAAAGCCGTCCTTCACCTAGCTTGTTATGAACACAAAGTTTCTTTTCAGTTGCAAACTCCACTCCATACATATATATGGGGAGATACTATCTCCAACTCGGTTTTACTGTGAAAACTTCAGGAACTTCATACCGGCACTAGGAAACAGACTGAGATACCAGAGTAAAAGTTTCTCCTGCAACCCGTTCCCTTTGTGCTAGATGAACGAACGTCTCTCCACATGCTCAGTTCTGAGGGATAAGTGTGTGTTAAAGCCGTACTTCACCTAGCTTGTTGGGAACACAAAGTTTCTTTTCAGTTGCAAACTCCACTCCATACATATATATGGGGAGGTACTAGCTTCAACTCGGTTTAACAGTGAAAACTGCAGGATCTTCAAACCGGCACTAGGAAACAGACTGAGAAACAAGAGTAAAAGTTTCTCCTAACACCCGTTCAGTTTGTGCTAGATGAACGAACGTCTCTCCACATGCTCACTTCTGAGAGATAAGTGTGTGTGAAAGCCGTCCTTCACCTAGCTTGTTGGGAACACAAAGATTCTTTTCAGTTGCAATCTCCAATCCATACATATATATGGGGAGGTACTAGCTCCAACTCGGTTTTACAGTGAAAACTGCAGGAAATTCAAACCGGCACTAGGAAACAGACTGAGAAACCACAGTAAAAGTTTCTCCTGCAACCCGTTCACTTTGTGCTAGATGAACGAACGTCTATCCACATGCTCAGTTCTGAGAGATATGTGTGTTTGAAAGCCGCACTTCACCTAGCTTGTTGGGAACACAAAGTTTCTTTTCAGTTGCAAACTCCACTCCATACATATATATGGGGAGGTACTAGCTCCAACTCGGTTTTACAGTGAAAACTGCAGGAACTTCAAACCGGCACTAGGAAACAGACTGAGAAACCAGAGTAATAGTTTCTCCTACAACCCGTTCCCTTTGTGCTAGATGAACGAACGTCTCTCCACGTGCTCAGATCTGAGGGATAAGTGTGTGTGAAAGCCGTCCTTCACCTAGCTTGTTATGAACACAAAGTTTCTTTTCAGTTGCAAACTCCACTCCATACATATATATGGGGAGATACTATCTCCAACTCGGTTTTACTGTGAAAACTTCAGGAACTTCATACCGGCACTAGGAAACAGACTGAGATACCAGAGTAAAAGTTTCTTCTGCAATCCATTCCCTTTGTGCTAGATGAACGAACGTCTCTCCACATACTCAGTTCTGAGGGATAAGTGTGTGTTAAAGCCGTACTTCACCTAGCTTGTTGGGAACACAAAGTTTCTTTTCAGTTGCAAACTCCACTCCATACATATATATGGGGTGATACTATCTCCAACTCGGTTTTACAGTGATTCTGCAGGAACTTCAAACCGGCACCAGGAAACAGACTGAGAAACCAGAGTAAAAGTTTCTCCTGCAAACCGTTCCCTTTGTGCTAGATGAACGAAAGTCTCTCCACATTCTCAGTTCTGAGAGTAAAGTGTGTGTGAAAACCGTCCTTCACCTAGCTTGTTGGGAACACAAAGATTCTTTTCAGTTGCAATCTCCACTCCATACTTATATATGGGGAGGTTCTAGATCCAACTCGTTTTTACAGTGAAAACTGCAGGAATTTCAAACCGGCACTAGGAAACAGACTGAGAAACTAGAGTAAAAGTTTCCCCTGCAACCCGTTCCCTTTGTGCTAGATGAAAGAAAGTCTCTCCACATGCTCAGTTCTGAGAGATAAGTGTGTGTTTATGCCGTCCTTCACCTAGTTTGTTGGGAACACAAAGTTTCTTTTCAGGTGCAAACTCCACTCCATACATATATATGGGGAGTTACTAGCTCCAACTCGGTTTTACAGTGAAAACTGCAGGAACTTCAAATCGGCACTAGGAAACAGACTGAGATACCAGAGTAAAAGTTTCTCCTGCAAACCGTTCCCTTTGTGCTAGATGAACGAACGTCTCTCCACATGCTCATTTCTGAGGGATAAGTGTGTTTGAAAGCCGCACTTCACCTAGCTTGTTGGGAACACAAAGTTTCTTTCAGTTGCATACTCCACTCCATACATATATATGGGGAGGTACTAGCTCCAACTCGGTTTTACTGTGAAAACTGCAGGAACTTCAAACCGGCACTAGGAAACAGACTGAGAAACCAGAGTAAAAGTTTCTCCTACTACCCGTTCCCTTTGTGCTAGATGAACGAAAGTCTCTCCACATTCTCAGTTCTGAGAGATAAGTGTGTGTGAAAGCCGTCCTTCACCTAGCTTGTTGGGAACACAAAGTTTCTTTTCAGTTGCAAACTCCACTCCATACATATATATGGGGAGGTACTAGCTTCAACTCTGTTTAACAGTGAAAACTGCAGGATCTTCAAACCGGCACTAGGAAACAGACTGAGAAACAAGAGTAAAAGTTTCTCCTAACACCCGTTCAGTTTGTGCTAGATGAACGAACTTCTCTCCACATGCTCACTTCTGAGAGATAAGTGTGTGTGAAAACCGTCCTTCACCTAGCTTGTTGGGAACACAAAGTTTCTTTTCACTTGCAATCTCCACTCCATACTTATATATGGGGAGGTTCTAGATCCAACTCGTTTTTACAGTGAAAACTGCAGGAATTTCAAACCGGCACTAGGAAACAGACTGAGAAACTAGAGTAAAAGTTTCCCCTGCAACCCGTTCCCTTTGTGCTAGATGAAAGAAAGTCTCTCCACATGCTCAGTTCTGAGAGATAAGTGTGTGTTTATGCCGTCCTTCACCTAGTTTGTTGGGAACACAAAGTTTCTTTTCAGGTGCAAACTCCACTCCATACATATATATGGGGAGTTACTAGCTCCAACTCGGTTTTACAGTGAAAACTGCAGGAACTTCAAATCGGCACTAGGAAACAGACTGAGATACCAGAGTAAAAGTTTCTCTTGCAAACCGTTCCCTTTGTGCTAGATGAACGAACGTCTCTCCACATGCTCAGTTCTGAGGGATAAGTGTGTTTGAAAGCCGCACTTCACCTAGCTTGTTGGGAACACAAAGTTTCTTTCAGTTGCATACTCCACTCCATACATATATATGGGGAGGTACTAGCTCCAACTCGGTTTTACTGTGAAAACTGCAGGAACTTCAAACCGGCACTAGGAAACAGACTGAGAAACCAGAGTAAAAGTTTCTCCTACTACCCGTTCCCTTTGTGCTAGATGAACGAAAGTCTCTCCACATTCTCAGTTCTGAGAGATAAGTGTGTGTGAAAGCCGTCCTTCACCTAGCTTGTTGGGAACACAAAGTTTCTTTTCAGTTGCAAACTCCACTCCATACATATATATGGGGAGGTACTAGCTTCAACTCTGTTTAACAGTGAAAACTGCAGGATCTTCAAACCGGCACTAGGAAACAGACTGAGAAACAAGAGTAAAAGTTTCTCCTAACACCCGTTCAGTTTGTGCTAGATGAACGAACGTCTCTCCACATGCTCACTTCTGAGAGATAAGTGTGTGTGAAAGCCGTCCTTCACCTAGCTTGTTGGGAACACAAAGATTCTTTTCAGTTGCAAACTCCAATCCATACATATATATGGTGAGGTACTAGCTCCAACTCGGTTTTACAGTGAAAACTGCAGGAAATTCAAACCGGCACTAGGAAACAGACTGAGAAACCACAGTAAAAGTTTCTCCTGCAACCCGTTCACTTTGTGCTAGATGAACGAACGTCTCTCCACATGCTCAGTTCTGAGAGATATGTGTGTTTGAAAGCCGCACTTCACCTAGCTTGTTGGGAACACAAAGTTTCTTTTCAGTTGCAAACTCCACTCCATACATATATATGGGGAGGTACTAGCTCCAACTCGGTTTTACAGTGAAAACTGCAGGAACTTCAAACCGGCACTAGGAAACAGACTGAGAAACCAGAGTAAAAGTTTCTCCTACAACCCGTTCTATTTTTGCTAGACGAACGAACGTCTCTCCACATGCGCAGTTCTGAGAGATAAGTGTGTGTGAAAGCCGTCCTTACCTAGCTTCTTGGGAACACAAAGTTTCTTTTCAATTGCAAACTCCACTCCATACATATATATGGGGAGGTACTAGCTCCAACTCGGTTTTACAGTGAAAACTGCAGGAACTTCAAACCGGCACTAGGAAACAGACTGAGAAACCAGAGTAAAAGTTTCTCCTACAACCCGTTCCCTTTTTGCTAGATGAACGAACGTCTCTCCACGTGCTCAGATCTGAGGGATAAGTGTGTGTGAAAGCCGTCCTTCACCTAGCTTGTTATGAACACAAAGTTTCTTTTCAGTTGCAAACTCCACTCCATACATATATATGGGGAGATACTATCTCCAACTCGGTTTTACTGTGAAAACTTCAGGAACTTCATACCGGCACTAGGAAACAGACTGAGATACCAGAGTAAAAGTTTCTCCTGCAACCCGTTCCCTTTGTGCTAGATGAACGAACGTCTCTCCACATGCTCAGTTCAGAGGGATAAGTGTGTGTTAAAGCCGTACTTCACCTAGCTTGTTGGGAACACAAAGTTTCTTTTCAGTTGCAAACTCCACTCCATACATATATATGGGGAGGTACTAGCTTCAACTCGGTTTAACAGTGAAAACTGCAGGATCTTCAAACCGGCACTAGGAAACAGACTGAGAAACAAGAGTAAAAGTTTCTCCTAACACCCGTTCAGTTTGTGCTAGATGAACGAAAGTCTCTCCACATGCTCAGTTCTGAGAGATAAGTGTGTGTGAAAGCCGTCCTTCACCTAGCTTGTTGGGAACACAAAGATTCTTTTCAGTTGCAAACTCCAATCCATACATATATATGGGGAGGTACTAGCTCCAACTCGGTTTTACAGTGAAAACTGCAGGAAATTCAAACCGGCACTAGGAAACAGACTGAGAAACCACAGTAAAAGTTTCTCCTGCAACCCGTTCACTTTGTGCTAGATGAACGAACGTCTCTCCACATGCTCAGTTCTGAGAGATATGTGTGTTTGAAAGCCGCACTTCACCTAGCTAGTTGGGAACACAAAGTTTCTTTTCAGTTGCAAACTCCACTCCATACATATATATGGGGAGGTACTAGCTCCAACTCGGTTTTACAGTGAAAACTGCAGGAACTTCAAACCGGCACTAGGAAACAGACTGAGAAAGCAGAGTAAAAGTTTCTCCTACAACCCGTTCTATTTTTGCTAGACGAACGAACGTCTCTCCACATGCGCAGTTCTGAGAGATAAGTGTGTGTGAAAGCCGTCCTTACCTAGCTTCTTGGGAACACAAAGTTTCTTTTCAATTGCAAACTCCACTCCATACATATATATGGGGAGGTACTAGCTCCAACTCGGTTTTACAGTGAAAACTGCAGGAACTTCAAACCGGCACTAGGAAACAGACTGAGAAACCAGAGTAAAAGTTTCTCCTACAACCCGTTCCCTTTGTGCTAGATGAACGAACGTCTCTCCACGTGCTCAGATCTGAGGGATAAGTGTGTGTGAAAACCGTCCTTCACATAGCTTGTTGGGAACACAAAGTTTCTTTTCAGGTGCAAACTCCACTCCATACATATATATGGGGAGTTACTAGCTCCAACTCGGTTTTACAGTGAAAACTGCAGGAACTTCAAATCGGCACTAGGAAACAGACTGAGATACCAGAGTAAAAGTTTCTCCTGCAACCCGTTCCCTTTGTGCTAGATGAACGAACGTCTCTCCACATGCTCAGTTCTGAGGGATAAGTGTGTGTGAAAGCCGTCCTTCACCTAGCTTGTTGGGAACACAAAGTTTCTTTTCAGTTGCAAACCCCACTCAATACATATATATGGGGAGTTACTAGCTCCAACTCGGTTTTACAGTGATAACTGCAGGAATTTCAAACCGGCACTAGGAAACAGACTGAGAAACCCGAGTAAATGTTTCTCCTGCAATCCGTTCCCTTTGTGCTAGATGAGCGATCGTCTCTCCACATGCTCAGTTCTGAGGGATAAATGTGTGTGAAAGCCGTCCTTCACCTAGCTTGTTGGGAACACAAAGTTTCTTTTCAGTTGCAATAACCACTACATACATATATATGGGGTGGTACTAGCTCCAACTCGGTTTTACAGTGAAAACTGCAGGAACTTCAAACCGGCACTAGGAAACAGACTGAGAAACCAGAGTAAAAGTTTCTCCTAACACCCATTCCATTTGTGCTAGATGAACGAACGTCTCTCCACATGCTCAGTTCTGGGAGATAAGTGTGTGTCAAAGCCGTCCTTCACCTTAATTGTTGGGAACACAAAGTTTCTTTTCAGTTGCAAACTCAACTCCAATCATATATATGGGGAGGCACTAGCTCCAACTCGGTTTTACAGTGAAAACTGCAGGAACTTCAAACCGGCACTAGGAAACAGACTGAGAAACCAGAGTAAAAGTTTCTCCTAACACCCATTCCATTTGTGCTACATGAACGAACGTCTCTCCACATGCTCAGTTCTGGGAGATACGTGTGTGTGAAAGCCTTCCTTCACCTGGATTGTTGGGAACACAAAGTTTCTTTTCAGTTGCAAACTCCACTCCAATCATATATATGGGGAGGCACTAGCTCCAACTCGGTTTTACAGTGAAAACTGCAGGAACTTCAAACCGGCACTAGGAAACAGACTGAGAAACCAGAGTAAAAGTTTCTCCTGCAACCCGTTCCGTTTGTGCTAGATGAACGAACGTCTCTCCACATGCTCAGTTCTGAGAGATTAGTGTGTGTGAAAGCCGTCCTTCACCCAGCTTGTTGGGAACACAAAGTTTCTTTTCAGTTGCAAACCCCACTCCATACATATATATGGGGAGTTACTATTTCCAACTCGTTTTAACAGTGAAAACTGCAGGAACTTCAAACCGGCACTAGGAAACAGACTGAGAAACCAGAGTAAAAGTTTCTCCTGCAACCCGTTCCCTTTGTGCTAGATGAACGAACGTCTCTCCACATGCTCAGTTCTGGGAGATAAGTGTGTGTGAAAGCCGTCCTTCACCCAGCTTGTTGGGAACACAAAGTTTCTTTTCAGTTGCAAACCCCACTCCATACATATATATGGGGTGTTACTATTTCCAACTCGTTTTAACAGTGAAAACTGCAGGAACTTCAAACCGGCACTAGGAAACAGACTGAGAAACCAGAGTAAAAGTTTCTCCTGCAACCCCTTCCCTTTGTGCTAGATGAACCAACGTCTCACCACATGCTCAGTTCTGAGAGAGAAGTGTGTGTGAAAGCCGTACTTCACCTAGCTTGTTGAGAACAGAAAGTTTCTTTTCAGTTGCAAACTCCACTCCATACATATATATGGGAGGTACTACCTACAACTAGGTTTTACAGTGAAAACTGCAGGAATTTCAAACCGGCACTAGGAAACATCCTGGTAAACCAGAGTAAAAGTTTCACGTGCAAACCGTTCCCTTTGTGCTAGATGAACGAACGTCTCTCCACATGCTCAGTTCTGAGAGATTAGTGTGTGTGAAAGCCGTCCTTCAACTTGATTGTTGGGAACACAAAGATTCTTTTCAGTTGCAAACTCCACTCCATACATATATATGGGGAGGTACTAGCTCCAACTCGGTTTTACAGTGAAAACTGAAGGAACATCAAACAGACACTAGGAAACAGACCGAGAAACCAGAGTAAAAGTTTCTCCTGCAAACCGTTCCCTTTGTGCTAGATGAAAGAACGTCTCTCCAGATGCTCAGTTCTGAGGGATTAGTTTGTGTGTAAGCCGTCCTTCACCTAGCTTGATGGGAACACAAATTTTGTTTTCAGTTGCAAACTCCACTGCATACATATATATGGGGAGGTACTAGCTCCAACTCGGGTTTACAGTGAAAACTGCAGGAACTTCAATCCGGCACTAGGAAACAGACTGAGAAAACAGAGTAAAAGTTTCCCTACAAACCTTTCCCTTTGTGCTAGATGAACGAATGTCTCTCCACATGCTCAGTTCTGAGAGATAAATGTATGTGAAAGCCGTCCTTCATCTAGCCTGTTGGGAACACATAGTTTGTTTTCAGTTGCAAACCCCACTCCATACATATATATGGGGAGGTACTAGCTCCAACTCGGTTTTACAATGAAAACTGCAGGAACTTCAAACAGGCACTAGGAAACAGACTGACAAACCAGAGTAAAAGTTTCTCCTGCAACTCGTTCCCTTTGTGCTAGATGAACGAACGTCTCTCCACATGCTCAGTTCTGAGGGATAAGTGTGTGTTAAAGCCGTACTTCACCTAGCTTGTTGGGAACACAAAGTTTCTTTTCAGTTGCAAACTCCACTCCATACATATATATGGGGAGGTACTAGCTTCAACTCGGTTTAACAGTGAAAACTGCAGGAAATTCAAACCGGAACTAGGAAACAGACTGAGAAACCACAGTAAAAGTTTCTCCTGCAACCCGTTCACTTTGTGCTAGATGAACGAACGTCTCTCCACATGCTCAGTTCTGAGAGATATGTGTGTTTGAAAGCCGCACTTCACCTAGCTTGTTGGGAACACAAAGTTTCTTTTCAGTTGCAAACTCCACTCCATACATATATATGGGGAGGTACTAGCTCCAACTCGGTTTTACAGTGAAAACTGCAGGAACTTCAAACCGGCACTAGGAAACAGACTGAGAAACCAGAGTAAAAGTTTCTCCTACAACCCGTTCCCTTTGTGCTAGATGAACGAACGTCTCTCCACGTGCTCAGATCTGAGGGATAAGTGTGTGTGAAAGCCGTCCTTCACCTAGCTTGTTATGAACACAAAGTTTCTTTTCAGTTGCAAACTCCACTCCATACATATATATGGGGAGATACTATCTCCAACTCGGTTTTACTGTGAAAACTTCAGGAACTTCATACCGGCACTAGGAAACAGACTGAGATACCAGAGTAAAAGTTTCTTCTGCAACCCATTCCCTTTGTGCTAGATGAACGAACGTCTCTCCACATGATCAGTTCTGAGGGATAAGTGTGTGTTAAAGCCGTACTTCACCTAGCTTGTTGGGAACACAAAGTTTCTTTTCAGTTGCAAACTCCACTCCATACATATATATGGGGTGATACTATCTCCAACTCGGTTTTACAGTGATTCTGCAGGAACTTCAAACCGGCACTAGGAAACAGACTGAGAAACCAGAGTAAAAGTTTCTCCTGCAAACCGTTCCCTTTGTGCTAGATGAACGAAAGTCTCTCCACATTCTCAGTTCTGAGAGTAAAGTGTGTGTGAAAACCGTCCTTCACCTAGCTTGTTGGGAACACAAAGTTTCTTTTCACTTGCAATCTCCACTCCATACTTATATATGGGGAGGTTCTAGATCCAACTCGTTTTTACAGTGAAAACTGCAGGAATTTCAAACCGGCACTAGGAAACAGACTGAGAAACTAGAGTAAAAGTTTCTCCTACTACCCGTTCCCTTTGTGCTAGATGAACGAACGTCTCTCCACATGCTCAGTTCTGAGAGATAAGTGTGTGTGAAAGCCGTCCTTCACCTAGCTTGTTGGGAACACAAAGTTTCTTTTCAGTTGCAAACTCCACTCCATACATATATATGGGGAGGTACTAGCTTCAACTCTGTTTAACAGTGAAAACTGCAGGATCTTCAAACCGGCACTAGGAAACAGACTGAGAAACAAGAGTAAAAGTTTCTCCTAACACCCGTTCAGTTTGTGCTAGATGAACGAACGTCTCTCCACATGCTCACTTCTGAGAGATAAGTGTGTGTGAAAGCCGTCCTTCACCTAGCTTGTTGGGAACACAAAGATTCTTTTCAGTTGCAAACTCCAATCCATACATATATATGGGGAGGTACTAGCTCCAACTCGGTTTTACAGTGAAAACTGCAGGAACTTCAAACCGGCACTAGGAAACAGACTGAGAAACCAGAGTAAAAGTTTCTCCTACAACCCGTTCTATTTTTGCTAGACGAACGAACGTCTCTCCACATGCGCAGTTCTGAGAGATAAGTGTGTGTGAAAGCCGTCCTTACCTAGCTTCTTGGGAACACAAAGTTTCTTTTCAATTGCAAACTCCACTCCATACATATATATGGGGAGGTACTAGCTCCAACTCGGTTTTACAGTGAAAACTGCAGGAACTTCAAACCGGCACTAGGAAACAGACTGAGAAACCAGAGTAAAAGTTTCTCCTACAACCCGTTCCCTTTGTGCTAGATGAACGAACGTCTCTCCACGTGCTCAGATCTGAGGGATAAGTGTGTGTGAAAACCGTC
Organism: Camelus dromedarius; assembly: GCF_036321535.1. NCBI lineage: Eukaryota > Metazoa > Chordata > Mammalia > Artiodactyla > Camelidae > Camelus > Camelus dromedarius. Next base: position 644,204 of record NC_087470.1, on the reverse strand, counting down.
CTTCACATAGCTTGTTGGGAACACAAAGTTTCTTTTCAGGTGCAAACTCCACTCCATACATATATATGGGGAGTTACTAGCTCCAACTCGGTTTTACAGTGAAAACTGCAGGAACTTCAAATCGGCACTAGGAAACAGACTGAGATACCAGAGTAAAAGTTTCTCCTGCAACCCGTTCCCTTTGTGCTAGATGAACGAACGTCTCTCCACATGCTCAGTTCTGAGGGATAAGTGTGTGTGAAAGCCGTCCTTCACCTAGCTTGTTGGGAACACAAAGTTTCTTTTCAGTTGCAAACCCCACTCAATACATATATATGGGGAGTTACTAGCTCCAACTCGGTTTTACAGTGATAACTGCAGGAATTTCAAACCGGCACTAGGAAACAGACTGAGAAACCCGAGTAAAGGTTTCTCCTGCAACCCGTTCCCTTTGTGCTAGATGAGCGATCGTCTCTCCACATGCTCAGTTCTGAGGGATAAATGTGTGTGAAAGCCGTCCTTCACCTAGCTTGTTGGGAACACAAAGTTTCTTTTCAGTTGCAATAACCACTACATACATATATATGGGGTGGTACTAGCTCCAACTCGGTTTTACAGTGAAAACTGCAGGAACTTCAAATCGGCACTAGGAAACAGACTGAGAAACCAGAGTAAAAGTTTCTCCTAACACCCATTCCATTTGTGCTAGATGAACGAACGTCTCTCCACATGCTCAGTTCTGGGAGATAAGTGTGTGTCAAAGCCGTCCTTCACCTTAATTGTTGGGAACACAAAGTTTCTTTTCAGTTGCAAACTCAACTCCAATCATATATATGGGGAGGCACTAGCTCCAACTCGGTTTTACAGTGAAAACTGCAGGAACTTCAAACCGGCACTAGGAAACAGAATGAGAAACCAGAGTAAAAGTTTCTCCTAACACCCATTCCATTTGTGCTACATGAACGAACGTCTCTCCACATGCTCAGTTCTGGGAGATACGTGTGTGTGAAAGCCTTCCTTCACCTTGATTGTTGGGAACACAAAGTTTCTTTTCAGTTGCAAACTCCACTCCAATCATATATATGGGGAGGCACTAGCTCCAACTCGGTTTTACAGTGAAAACTGCAGGAACTTCAAACCGGCACTAGGAAACAGACTGAGAAACCAGAGTAAAAGTTTCTCCTGCAACCCGTTCCGTTTGTGCTAGATGAACGAAAGTCTCTCCACATTCTCAGTTCTGAGAGTAAAGTGTGTGTGAAAACCGTCCTTCACCTAGCTTGTTGGGAACACAAAGTTTCTTTTCACTTGCAATCTCCACTCCATACTTATATATGGGGAGGTTCTAGATCCAACTCGTTTTTACAGTGAAAACTGCAGGAATTTCAAACCGGCACTAGGAAACAGACTGAGAAACTAGAGTAAAAGTTTCCCCTGCAACCCGTTCCCTTTGTGCTAGATGAAAGAAAGTCTCTCCACATGCTCAGTTCTGAGAGATAAGTGTGTGTTTATGCCGTCCTTCACCTAGTTTGTTGGGAACACAAAGTTTCTTTTCAGGTGCAAACTCCACTCCATACATATATATGGGGAGTTACTAGCTCCAACTCGGTTTTACAGTGAAAACTGCAGGAACTTCAAATCGGCACTAGGAAACAGACTGAGATACCAGAGTAAAAGATTCTCCTGCAAACCGTTCCCTTTGTGCTAGATGAACGAACGTCTCTCCACATGCTCAGTTCTGAGGGATAAGTGTGTTTGAAAGCCGCACTTCACCTAGCTTGTTGGGAACACAAAGTTTCTTTCAGTTGCATACTCCACTCCATACATATATATGGGGAGGTACTAGCTCCAACTCGGTTTTACTGTGAAAACTGCAGGAACTTCAAACCGGCACTAGGAAACAGACTGAGAAACCAGAGTAAAAGTTTCTCCTACTACCCGTTCCCTTTGTGCTAGATGAACGAACGTCTCTCCACATGCTCAGTTCTGAGAGATAAGTGTGTGTGAAAGCCGTCCTTCACCTAGCTTGTTGGGAACACAAAGTTTCTTTTCAGTTGCAAACTCCACTCCATACATATATATGGGGAGGTACTAGCTTCAACTCTGTTTAACAGTAAAAACTGCAGGATCTTCAAACCGGCACTAGGAAACAGACTGAGAAACAAGAGTAAAAGTTTCTCCTAACACCCGTTCAGTTTGTGCTAGATGAACGAACGTCTCTCCACATGCTCACTTCTGAGAGATAAGTGTGTGTGAAAGCCGTCCTTCACCTAGCTTGTTGGGAACACAAAGATTCTTTTCAGTTGCAAACTCCAATCCATACATATATATGGGGAGGTACTAGCTCCAACTCGGTTTTACAGTGAAAACTGCAGGAAATTCAAACCGGCACTAGGAAACAGACTGAGAAACCACAGTAAAAGTTTCTCCTGCAACCCGTTCACTTTGTGCTAGATGAACGCACGTCTCTCCACATGCTCAGTTCTGAGAGATATGTGTGTTTGAAAGCCGCACTTCACCTAGCTTGTTGGGAACACAAAGTTTCTTTTCAGTTGCAAACTCCACTCCATACATATATATGGGGAGGTACTAGCTCCAACTCGGTTTTACAGTGAAAACTGCAGGAACTTCAAACCGGCACTAGGAAACAGACTGAGAAACCAGAGTAAAAGTTTCTCCTACAACCCGTTCTATTTTTGCTAGACGAACGAACGTCTCTCCACATGCGCAGTTCTGAGAGATAAGTGTGTGTGAAAGCCGTCCTTACCTAGCTTCTTGGGAACACAAAGTTTCTTTTCAATTGCAAACTCCACTCCATACATATATATGGGGAGGTACTAGCTCCAACTCGGTTTTACAGTGAAAACTGCAGGAACTTCAAACCGGCACTAGGAAACAGACTGAGAAACCAGAGTAAAAGTTTCTCCTACAACCCGTTCCCTTTTTGCTAGATGAACGAACGTCTCTCCACGTGCTCAGATCTGAGGGATAAGTGTGTGTGAAAGCCGTCCTTCACCTAGCTTGTTATGAACACAAAGTTTCTTTTCAGTTGCAAACTCCACTCCATACATATATATGGGGAGATACTATCTCCAACTCGGTTTTACTGTGAAAACTTCAGGAACTTCATACCGGCACTAGGAAACAGACTGAGATACCAGAGTAAAAGTTTCTCCTGCAACCCGTTCCCTTTGTGCTAGATGAACGAACGTCTCTCCACATGCTCAGTTCTGAGGGATAAGTGTGTGTTAAAGCCGTACTTCACCTAGCTTGTTGGGAACACAAAGTTTCTTTTCAGTTGCAAACTCCACTCCATACATATATATGGGGAGGTACTAGCTTCAACTCGGTTTAACAGTGAAAACTGCAGGATCTTCAAACCGGCACTAGGAAACAGACTGAGAAACAAGAGTAAAAGTTTCTCCTAACACCCGTTCAGTTTGTGCTAGATGAACGAACGTCTCTCCACATGCTCAGTTCTGAGAGATAAGTGTGTGTGAAAGCCGTCCTTCACCTAGCTTGTTGGGAACACAAAGATTCTTTTCAGTTGCAAACTCCAATCCATACATATATATGGGGAGGTACTAGCTCCAACTCGGTTTTACAGTGAAAACTGCAGGAAATTCAAACCGGCACTAGGAAACAGACTGAGAAACCACAGTAAAAGTTTCTCCTGCAACCCGTTCACTTTGTGCTAGATGAACGAACGTCTCTCCACATGCTCAGTTCTGAGAGATATGTGTGTTTGAAAGCCGCACTTCACCTAGCTAGTTGGGAACACAAAGTTTCTTTTCAGTTGCAAACTCCACTCCATACATATATATGGGGAGGTACTAGCTCCAACTCGGTTTTACAGTGAAAACTGCAGGAACTTCAAACCGGCACTAGGAAACAGACTGAGAAACCAGAGTAAAAGTTTCTCCTACAACCCGTTCTATTTTTGCTAGACGAACGAACGTCTCTCCACATGCGCAGTTCTGAGAGATAAGTGTGTGTGAAAGCCGTCCTTACCTAGCTTCTTGGGAACACAAAGTTTCTTTTCAATTGCAAACTCCACTCCATACATATATATGGGGAGGTACTAGCTCCAACTCGGTTTTACAGTGAAAACTGCAGGAACTTCAAACCGGCACTAGGAAACAGACTGAGAAACCAGAGTAAAAGTTTATCCTACAACCCGTTCCCTTTGTGCTAGATGAACGAACGTCTCTCCACGTGCTCAGATCTGAGGGATAAGTGTGTGTGAAAACCGTCCTTCACATAGCTTGTTGGGAACACAAAGTTTCTTTTCAGGTGCAAACTCCACTCCATACATATATATGGGGAGTTACTAGCTCCAACTCGGTTTTACAGTGAAAACTGCAGGAACTTCAAATCGGCACTAGGAAACAGACTGAGATACCAGAGTAAAAGTTTCTCCTGCAACCCGTTCCCTTTGTGCTAGATGAACGAACGTCTCTCCACATGCTCAGTTCTGAGGGATAAGTGTGTGTGAAAGCCGTCCTTCACCTAGCTTGTTGGGAACACAAAGTTTCTTTTCAGTTGCAAACCCCACTCAATACATATATATGGGGAGTTACTAGCTCCAACTCGGTTTTAAAGTGATAACTGCAGGAATTTCAAACCGGCACTAGGAAACAGACTGAGAAACCCGAGTAAAGGTTTCTCCTGCAACCCGTTCCCTTTGTGCTAGATGAGCGATCGTCTCTCCACATGCTCAGTTCTGAGGGATAAATGTGTGTGAAAGCCGTCCTTCACCTAGCTTGTTGGGAACACAAAGTTTCTTTTCAGTTGCAATAACCACTACATACATATATATGGGGTGGTACTAGCTCCAACTCGGTTTTACAGTGAAAACTGCAGGAACTTCAAACCGGCACTAGGAAACAGACTGAGAAACCAGAGTAAAAGTTTCTCCTAACACCCATTCCATTTGTGCTAGATGAACGAACGTCTCTCCACATGCTCAGTTCTGGGAGATAAGTGTGTGTCAAAGCCGTCCTTCACCTTAATTGTTGGGAACACAAAGTTTCTTTTCAGTTGCAAACCCAACTCCAATCATATATATGGGGAGGCACTAGCTCCAACTCGGTTTTACAGTGAAAACTGCAGGAACTTCAAACCGGCACTAGGAAACAGAATGAGAAACCAGAGTAAAAGTTTCTCCTAACACCCATTCCATTTGTGCTACATGAACGAACGTCTCTCCACATGCTCAGTTCTGGGAGATACGTGTGTGTGAAAGCCTTCCTTCACCTTGATTGTTGGGAACACAAAGTTTCTTTTCAGTTGCAAACTCCACTCCAATCATATATATGGGGAGGCACTAGCTCCAACTCGGTTTTACAGTGAAAACTGCAGGAACTTCAAACCGGCACTAGGAAACAGACTGAGAAACCAGAGTAAAAGTTTCTCCTGCAACCCGTTCCGTTTGTGCTAGATGAACGAACGTCTCTCCACATGCTCAGTTCTGAGAGATTAGTGTGTGTGAAAGCCGTCCTTCACCCAGCTTGTTGGGAACACAAAGTTTCTTTTCAGTTGCAAACCCCACTCCATACATATATATGGGGAATTACTATTTCCAACTCGTTTTAACAGTGAAAACTGCAGGAACTTCAAACCGGCACTAGGAAACAGACTGAGAAACCAGAGTAAAAGTTTCTCCTGCAACCCGTTCCCTTTGTGCTAGATGAACGAACGTCTCTCCACATGCTCAGTTCTGAGAGATAAGTGTGTGTGAAAGCCGTCCTTCAACTTGATTGTTGGGAACACAACGATTCTTTTCAGTTGCAAACTCCACTCCATACATATATATGGGGAGGTACTAGCTCCAACTCGGTTTTACAGTGAAAACTGAAGGAACTTCAAACAGACACTAGGAAACAGACCGAGAAACCAGAGTAAAAGTTTCTCCTGCAAACCGTTCCCTTTGTGCTAGATGAAAGAACGTCTCTCCAGATGCTCAGTTCTGAGGGATTAGTTTGTGTGTAAGCCGTCCTTCACCTAGCTTGTTGGGAACACAAAGTTTGTTTTCAGTTGCAAACTCCACTGCATACATATATATGGGGAGGTACTAGCTCCAACTCGGGTTTACAGTGAAAACTGCAGGAACTTCTATCCGGAACTAGGAAACAGACTGAGAAAACAGAGTAAAAGTTTCCCTACAACCCTTTCCCTTTGTGCTAGATGAACGAATGTCTCTCCACATGCTCAGTTCTGAGAGATAAATGTGTGTGAAAGCCGTCCTTCATCTAGCCTGTTGGGAACACATAGTTTGTTTTCAGTTGCAAACACCACTCCATACATATATATGGGGAGGTACTAGCTCCAACTTGGTTTTACAGTGAAAACTGCAGGAACTTCAAACAGGCACTAGGAAACAGACTGAGTAACCAGAGTAAAAGTTTCTCCTGCAACCCGTTCCCTTTGTGCTAGATGAACGATCGTCTCTCCACATGCTCAGTTCTGAGAGATAAGTGTGTTTGAAAGCCGTACTTCACCTAGCTTGTAGGGAACACAAAGTTTCTTTTCAGTTAGAAACTCCACTCCATACATATAAATGTGGAGGTATAAGCTCCAACTCGGTTTTACAATGAAAACTGCAGGAACTTCAATACGGCACTAGGAAACAGACTGAGAAACCAGAGTAAAAGTTTCTCCTGCAACCCCTTCCCTTTGTGCTAGATGAACCAACGTCTCACCACATGCTCAGTTCTGAGAGAGAAGTGTGTGTGAAAGCCGTACTTCACCTAGCTTGTTGAGAACAGAAAGTTTCTTTTCAGTTGCAAACTCCACTCCATACATATATATGGGAGGTACTAGCTACAACTCGGTTTTACAGTGAAAACTGCAGGAATTTCTAACCGGCACTAGGAAACATACTGGTAAACCAGAGTAAAAGTTTCACGTGCAAACCGTTCCCTTTGTGCTAGATGAACGAACGTCTCTCCACATGCTCAGTTCTGAGAGATTAGTGTGTGTGAAAGCCGTCCTTCACCCAGCTTGTTGGGAACACAAAGTTTCTTTTCAGTTGCAAACCCCACTCCATACATATATATGGGGAGTTACTATTTCCAACTCGTTTTAACAGTGAAAACTGCAGGAACTTCAAAGCGGCACTAGGAAACAGACTGAGAAACCAGAGTAAAAGTTTCTCCTGCAACCCGTTCCCTTTGTGCTAGATGAACGAACGTCTCTCCACATGCTCAGTTCTGAGAGATAAGTGTGAGTGAAAGCCGTCCTTCACCTAGCTTGTTGGGAACACAAAGTTTCTTTTCAGTTACAAACTCCACTCCATACATTTATATGGGGAGGTACAAGCTCCAACTCGGTTTTACAGTGAAAAATGCAGGAACTTCAAACCGGCACTAGGAAACAGACTGAGAAACCAGAGTAAAAGTTTCTCCTGCAACCCGTTCCCTTTGTGCTAGATGAACGAACGTCTCTCCACATGCTCAGGTCTGAGGGATAAGTGTGTGTGAAAGCCGTCCTTCACCTAGCTTGTTGGGAACACAAAGTTTCTTTTCAGTTGCAAACCCCACTCAATACATATATATGGGGAGTTACTAGCTCCAACTCGGTTTTACAGTGATAACTGCAGGAACTTCAAACCGGCACTAGGAAACAGACTGAGAAACCCGAGTAAATGTTTCTCCTGCAACCCGTTCCCTTTGTGCTAGATGAACGATCGTCTCTCCACATGCTCAGTTCTGAGAGAGAAGTGTGTGTGAAAGCCGTCCTTCACCTTGATTGTTGGGAACACAAAGTTTCTTTTCAGTTGCAAACTCCACTCCAATCATATATATGGGGAGGCACTAGCTCCAACTCGGTTTTACAGTGAAAACTGCAGGAACTTCAAACCGGCACTAGGAAACAGACTGAGAAACCAGAGTAAAATTTTCTCCTAACACCCATTCCATTTGTGCTAGATGAACGAACGTCTCTCCACATGCTCAGTTCTGGGAGATAAGTGTGTGTGAAAGCCGTCCTTCACCTTGATTGTTGGGAACACAAAGTTTCTTTTCAGTTGCAAACTCCACTCCAATCATATATATGGGGAGGCACTAGCTCCAACTCGGTTTTACAGTGAAAACTGCAGGAACTTCAAACCGGCACTAGGAAACAGACTGAGAAAACAGAGTAAAAGTTTCCCTACAACCCTTTCCCTTTGTGCTAGATGAACGAATGTCTCTCCACATGCTCAGTTCTGAGAGATAAATGTATGTGAAAGCCGTCCTTCATCTAGCCTGTTGGGAACACATAGTTTGTTTTCAGTTGCAAACCCCACTCCATACATATATATGGGGAGGTACTAGCTCCAACTCGGTTTTACAGTGAAAACTGCAGGAACTTCAAACAGGCACTAGGAAACAGACCGAGAAACCAGAGTAAAAGTTTCTCCTGCAACCCGTTCCCTTTGTGCTAGATGAACGAACGTCTCTCCACATGCTCAGTTCTGAGAGATAAGTGTGTTTGAAAGCCGTACTTCACCTAGCTTGTAGGGAACACAAAGTTTCTTTTCAGTTAGAAACTCCACTCCATACATATAAATGTGGAGGTATAAGCTCCAACTCGGTTTTACAATGAAAACTGCAGGAACTTCAATACGGCACTAGGAAACAGACTGAGAAACCAGAGTAAAAGTTTCTCCTGCAACCCCTTCCCTTTGTGCTAGATGAACCAACGTCTCACCACATGCTCAGTTCTGAGAGAGAAGTGTGTGTGAAAGCCTTACTTCACCTAGCTTGTTGAGAATAGAAAGTTTCTTTTCAGTTGCAAACTCCACTCCATACATATATATGGGAGGTACAAGCTACAACTCGGTTTTACAGTGAAAACTGCAGGAATTTCAAACCGGCACTAGGAAACATACTGGTAAACCAGAGTAAAAGTTTCACGTGCAAACCGTTCCCTTTGTGCTAGATGAACGAACGTCTCTCCACATGCTCAGTTCTGAGAGATTAGTGTGTGTGAAAGCCGTCCTTCACCCAGCTTGTTGGGAACACAAAGTTTCTTTTCAGTTGCAAACCCCACTCCATACATATATATGGGGTGTTACTATTTCCAACTCGTTTTAACAGTGAAAACTGCAGGAACTTCAAACCGGCACTAGGAAACAGACTGAGAAACCAGAGTAAAAGTTTCTCCTGCAACCCCTTCCCTTTGTGCTAGATGAACCAACGTCTCACCACATGCTCAGTTCTGAGAGAGAAGTGTGTGTGAAAGCCGTACTTCAACTTGATTGTTGGGAACACAAAGATTCTTTTCAGTTGCAAACTCCACTCCATACATATATATGGGAGGTACTACCTACAACTAGGTTTTACAGTGAAAACTGCAGGAATTTCAAACCGGCACTAGGAAACATCCTGGTAAACCAGAGTAAAAGTTTCACGTGCAAACCGTTCCCTTTGTGCTAGATGAACGAACGTCTCTCCACATGCTCAGTTCTGAGAGATTAGTGTGTGTGAAAGCCGTCCTTCAACTTGATTGTTGGGAACACAAAGATTCTTTTCAGTTGCAAACTCCACTCCATACATATATATGGGGAGGTACTAGCTCCAACTCGGTTTTACAGTGAAAACTGAAGGAACATCAAACAGACACTAGGAAACAGACCGAGAAACCAGAGTAAAAGTTTCTCCTGCAAACCGTTCCCTTTGTGCTAGATGAAAGAACGTCTCTCCAGATGCTCAGTTCTGAGGGATTAGTTTGTGTGTAAGCCGTCCTTCACCTAGCTTGATGGGAACACAAATTTTGTTTTCAGTTGCAAACTCCACTGCATACATATATATGGGGAGGTACTAGCTCCAACTCGGGTTTACAGTGAAAACTGCAGGAACTTCAATCCGGCACTAGGAAACAGACTGAGAAAACAGAGTAAAAGTTTCCCTACAAACCTTTCCCTTTGTGCTAGATGAACGAATGTCTCTCCACATGCTCAGTTCTGAGAGATAAATGTATGTGAAAGCCGTCCTTCATCTAGCCTGTTGGGAACACATAGTTTGTTTTCAGTTGCAAACCCCACTCCATACATATATATGGGGAGGTACTAGCTCCAACTCGGTTTTACAATGAAAACTGCAGGAACTTCAAACAGGCACTAGGAAACAGACTGACAAACCAGAGTAAAAGTTTCTCCTGCAACCCGTTCCCTTTGTGCTAGATGAACGAATGTCTCTCCACATGCTCAGTTCTGAGAGATAAGTGTGTTTGAAAGCCGTACTTCACCTAGCTTGTAGGGAACACAAAGTTTCTTTTCAGTTAGAAACTCCACTCCATACATATAAATGTGGAGGTATAAGCTCCAACTCGGTTTTACAATGAAAACTGCAGGAACTTCAATACGGCACTAGGAAACAGACTGAGAAACCAGAGTAAAAGTTTCTCCTGCAACCCCTTCCCTTCGTGCTAGATGAACCAACGTCTCACCACATGCTCAGTTCTGAGAGAGGAGTGTGTGTGAAAGCCGTACTTCACCTAGCTTGCTGAGAACAGAAAGTTTCTTTTCAGTTGCAAACTCCACTCCATACATATATATGGGAGGTACTACCTACAACTCGGTTTTACAGTGAAAACTGCAGGAATTTCAAACCGGCACTAGGAAACATACTGGTAAACCAGAGTAAAAGTTTCACGTGCAAACCGTTCCCTTTGTGCTAGATGAACGAACGTCTCTCCACATGCTCAGTTCTGAGAGATTAGTGTGTGTGAAAGCCGTCCTTCACCCAGCTTGTTGGGAACACAAAGTTTCTTTTCAGTTGCAAACCCCACTCCATACATATATATGGGGAGTTACTAGCTCCAACTCGGTTTTACAGTGATAACTGCAGGAACTTCAAACCGGCACTAGGAAACAGACTGAGAAACCCGAGTAAATGTTTCTCCTGCAAACCGTTCCCTTTGTGCTAGATGAACGATCGTCTCTCCACATGCTCAGTTCTGAGGGATAAATGTGTGTGAAAGCCGTCCTTCACCTAGCTTGTTGGGAACACAAAGTTTCTTTTCAGTTGCAAAATCCACTACATACATATATATGGGGTGGTACTAGCTCCAACTCGGTTTTACAGTGAAAACTGCAGGAACTTCAAACCGGCACTAGGAAACAGACTGAGAAACCAGAGTAAAATTTCTCCTAACACCCATTCCATTTGTGCTAGATGAACGAACGTCTCTCCACATGCTCAGTTCTGGGAGATAAGTGTGTGTGAAAGCCGTCCTTCATCTTGATTGTTGGGAACACAAAGTTTCTTTTCAGTTGGAAACTCCACTCCAATCATATATATGGGGAGGCACTAGCTCCAACTCGGTTTTACAGTGAAAACTGCAGGAACTTCAAACCGGCACTAGGAAACAGACTGAGAAACCAGAGTAAAAGTTTCTCCTGCAACCAGTTCCATTGGTGCTAGATGAACGAACGTCACTCCACATGCTCAGTTCTGAGAGGTATGTGTGTGTGAAGGCCATTCTTTACCTATCTTGTTGGGAACACAAAGTTTCTTTTCAGTTACAAACTCCACTCCATACATATATATGGGAGGTACAAGCTCCAACTCGGTTTTACAGTGAAAAGTGCAGGAACTTCAATCCGGCACTACGAAACCGACTGAGATACCAGAGTAAAAGTTTCTCCTGCAACCCGTTCCCTTGGTGCTAGATGACGGAACGTCTCTCCACATGCTCAGTTCTGAGAGGTATATGTGTGTGAAGGCCGTTTTTACCTATATTGTTGGGTACCCAAAGTTTCTTTTCAGGTGCAAACTCCACTCCATACATATATATGGGGAGGTACTAGCTCCAACTCTATATTACAGTGAAAACTGCAGGAACTTCAAAACGGCACTAGGAAACAGACTGAGAAACCAGAGTAAAAGTTTCTCCTGCAACCCCTTCCCTTTGTGCTAGATGAACCAACGTCTCACCACATGCTCAGTTCTGAGAGAGAAGTGTGTGTGAAAGCCGTACTTCACCTAGCTTGTTGAGAACAGAAAGTTTCTTTTCAGTTGCAATCTCCATTCCATACATATATATGGGAGGTACTAGTTACAACTCGGTTTTACAGTGAAAACTGCAGGAATTTCAAACCGGCACTAGGAAACATACTGGTAAACCAGAGTAAAAGTTTCACGTGCAAACCGTTCCCTTTGTGCTAGATGAACGAACGTCTCTCCACATGCTCAGTTCTGAGAGATTAGTGTGTGTGAAAGCCGTCCTTCACCCAGCTTGTTGGGAACACAAAGTTTCTTTTCAGTTGCAAACCCCACTCCATACATATATATGGGCAGTTACTATTTCCAACTCGTTTTAACAGTGAAAACTGCAGGAACTTCAAACCGGCACTATGAAACAGACTGAGAAACCAGAGTAAAAGTTTCTCCTGCAACCCGTTCCCTTTGTGCTAAATGAACGAACGTCTCTCCACATGCTCAGTTCTGAGAGATAAGTGTGAGTGAAAGCCGTCCTTCACCTAGCTTGTTGGGAACACAAAGTTTCTTTTCAGTTACAAACTCCACTCCACACATTTATATGGGGAGGTACAAGCTCCAACTCGGTTTTACAGTGAAAACTGCAGGAACTTCAAACCGGCACTAGGAAACAGACTGAGAAACCAGAGTAAAAGTTTCTCCTGCAACCCGTTCCCTTTGTGCTAGATGAACCAACGTCTCTCCACATGCTCAATTCTGAGAGATAAGTGTGTGTGAAAGCCGTCCTTCAACTAGCTTGTTGGGAACACAAAGTTTCTTTTCAGTTGCAAACTCCACTCCATATATATATATGGGGAGATACTAGCTCCAACTCGGTTTAAAAGTGAAAACTGCAGAAAATTCAATTGGGAAGTAGGAAATAGACTGAGAAACAATTGTAAAGTTTCTCCTGCAATCCGTTCCTTTTGTGCTAGGTGAACGAACATCTCAGAACATGCTGTGTTCTGAGAGAAAATTGTGTGTAAAGCTATCCTTCGCGAAGCTTGTTGGGAATACAATTTTTTTTTTTATTTTATATCTACACTACATACGTATATATTGGGAGTTACAAGCTCCAACTCGGTTTTACAGTGAAAATTGCAGGAACTTCAAACAGGCACTAGGAAACAGACTGAGAATCGAGCGTAATAGTTTCTCCTGCAACCCGTTCCCTTGGTGCAAGATGAACGAACGTCTCTCCACATGCTCAGTTCTGAGAGATAATTGTGTGTGAAGGCCGTCCTTCACCTATATTGTTGGGAACACAAAGTTTCTTTTCAGGTGCAAACCCCACTCCATACATATATATGGGGAGGTACTAGCTCCAACTCGGTTTTACAGTGAAAACTGCAGGAACATCATACCGGCACTCGGAAACAGACTGAGAAATAAGAACAAAAGTTTCTCCTGAAACCCGTTCCTTTTGTGTTAGACGAACGAACGTCTCTCCACATGCTCAGTTCTGAGAGTTCAGTGTGTGTGAAAGCCGTCCTTCACCTATCTTGTTGGGAACACAAAGTTTCTTTTCAGTAGCCAACTCCACTCCATACATTTATATGGGGAGGAACTAGCACCAACTCGGTTTTACAGTGAAAACTGCAGGTAATTCAAACCGGCACTAGGAAACAGACTGAGAAACCAGAGTAAAAGTTTCTCCTACAACCAGTTCCCTTTGTGCTAGATGAACGAACGTCTCTCCAAATTCTCAGTTCTGAGAGATATGTGTGTGTGAAAGCCGTCCTTCATCTAACTTGTTGGGAACACAAAGTTTCTTTTCAGTTGCAAACTCCACTCCATAAATATATATGGGGAGGTACTAGCTGCAACTCGGTTTTACAGTGAAAACTGCAGGAACTTCAAACAGGCACTAGGAAACAGACTGAGAACCCAGAGTAAAAATTTCTCCAGCAAACCGTTCCCTTTTTGCTAGATGAACGAACGTCTCTCACATGCTCAGTTCTGAGAGATAAGTGTGTGTGAAAGCCGCCTTCAACTAGCTTGATGGGAACACAAAGTTTCTTTTCAGTTGCAAACTCCACTCCATACATATATATGGGGAGGTACAAGCTCCAACTCGGTTTTTACAGTGATAACTGCAAGAATTACAAACCGACACTAGGAAACAGACTGAGAAACCAGAGTAAAAGTTTCTCCTACAACCAGTTCCATTGGTGCTAGATGAACGAAAGTCTCTCCACATGCTCAGTTCTGAGAGGTATGTGTGTGTGAAGGCCATTCTTTACCTATCTTGTTGGGAACACAAAGTTTCTTTTCAGTTACAAACTCCACTCCATACATATATATGGGAGGTACAAGCTCCAACTCGGTTTTACAGTGAAAAGTGCAGGAACTTCAATCCGGCACTACGAAACCGACTGAGATACCAGAGTAAAAGTTTCTCCTGCAACCCGTTCCCTTGGTGCTAGATGACGGAACGTCTCTCCACATGCTCAGTTCTGAGAGGTATATGTGTGTGAAGGCCGTTTTTACCTATATTGTTGGGTACCCAAAGTTTCTTTTCAGGTGCAAACTCCACTCCATACATATATATGGGGAGGTACTAGCTCCAACTCTATATTACAGTGAAAACTGCAGGAACTTCAAAACGGCACTAGGAAACAGACTGAGAAACCAGAGTAAAAGTTTCTCCTGCAACCCCTTCCCTTTGTGCTAGATGAACCAACGTCTCACCACATGCTCAGTTCTGAGAGAGAAGTGTGTGTGAAAGCCGTACTTCACCTAGCTTGTTGAGAACAGAAAGTTTCTTTTCAGTTGCAATCTCCATTCCATACATATATATGGGAGGTACTAGTTACAACTCGGTTTTACAGTGAAAACTGCAGGAATTTCAAACCGGCACTAGGAAACATACTGGTAAACCAGAGTAAAAGTTTCACGTGCAAACCGTTCCCTTTGTGCTAGATGAACGAACGTCTCTCCACATGCTCAGTTCTGAGAGATTAGTGTGTGTGAAAGCCGTCCTTCACCCAGCTTGTTGGGAACACAAAGTTTCTTTTCAGTTGCAAACCCCACTCCATACATATATATGGGCAGTTACTATTTCCAACTCGTTTTAACAGTGAAAACTGCAGGAACTTCAAACCGGCACTATGAAACAGACTGAGAAACCAGAGTAAAAGTTTCTCCTGCAACCCGTTCCCTTTGTGCTAAATGAACGAACGTCTCTCCACATGCTCAGTTCTGAGAGATAAGTGTGAGTGAAAGCCGTCCTTCACCTAGCTTGTTGGGAACACAAAGTTTCTTTTCAGTTACAAACTCCACTCCACACATTTATATGGGGAGGTACAAGCTCCAACTCGGTTTTACAGTGAAAACTGCAGGAACTTCAAACCGGCACTAGGAAACAGACTGAGAAACCAGAGTAAAAGTTTCTCCTGCAACCCGTTCCCTTTGTGCTAGATGAACCAACGTCTCTCCACATGCTCAATTCTGAGAGATAAGTGTGTGTGAAAGCCGTCCTTCAACTAGCTTGTTGGGAACACAAAGTTTCTTTTCAGTTGCAAACTCCACTCCATATATATATATGGGGAGATACTAGCTCCAACTCGGTTTAAAAGTGAAAACTGCAGAAAATTCAATTGGGAAGTAGGAAATAGACTGAGAAACAATTGTAAAGTTTCTCCTGCAATCCGTTCCTTTTGTGCTAGGTGAACGAACATCTCAGAACATGCTGTGTTCTGAGAGAAAATTGTGTGTAAAGCTATCCTTCGCGAAGCTTGTTGGGAATACAATTTTTTTTTTTATTTTATATCTACACTACATACGTATATATTGGGAGTTACAAGCTCCAACTCGGTTTTACAGTGAAAATTGCAGGAACTTCAAACAGGCACTAGGAAACAGACTGAGAATCGAGCGTAATAGTTTCTCCTGCAACCCGTTCCCTTGGTGCAAGATGAACGAACGTCTCTCCACATGCTCAGTTCTGAGAGATAATTGTGTGTGAAGGCCGTCCTTCACCTATATTGTTGGGAACACAAAGTTTCTTTTCAGGTGCAAACCCCACTCCATACATATATATGGGGAGGTACTAGCTCCAACTCGGTTTTACAGTGAAAACTGCAGGAACATCATACCGGCACTCGGAAACAGACTGAGAAATAAGAACAAAAGTTTCTCCTGAAACCCGTTCCTTTTGTGTTAGACGAACGAACGTCTCTCCACATGCTCAGTTCTGAGAGTTCAGTGTGTGTGAAAGCCGTCCTTCACCTATCTTGTTGGGAACACAAAGTTTCTTTTCAGTAGCCAACTCCACTCCATACATTTATATGGGGAGGAACTAGCACCAACTCGGTTTTACAGTGAAAACTGCAGGTAATTCAAACCGGCACTAGGAAACAGACTGAGAAACCAGAGTAAAAGTTTCTCCTACAACCAGTTCCCTTTGTGCTAGATGAACGAACGTCTCTCCAAATTCTCAGTTCTGAGAGATATGTGTGTGTGAAAGCCGTCCTTCATCTAACTTGTTGGGAACACAAAGTTTCTTTTCAGTTGCAAACTCCACTCCATAAATATATATGGGGAGGTACTAGCTGCAACTCGGTTTTACAGTGAAAACTGCAGGAACTTCAAACAGGCACTAGGAAACAGACTGAGAACCCAGAGTAAAAATTTCTCCAGCAAACCGTTCCCTTTTTGCTAGATGAACGAACGTCTCTCACATGCTCAGTTCTGAGAGATAAGTGTGTGTGAAAGCCGCCTTCAACTAGCTTGATGGGAACACAAAGTTTCTTTTCAGTTGCAAACTCCACTCCATACATATATATGGGGAGGTACAAGCTCCAACTCGGTTTTTACAGTGATAACTGCAAGAATTACAAACCGACACTAGGAAACAGACTGAGAAACCAGAGTAAAAGTTTCTCCTACAACCAGTTCCATTGGTGCTAGATGAACGAAAGTCTCTCCACATGCTCAGTTCTGAGAGGTATGTGTGTGTGAAGGCCATACTTTACCTATCTTGTTGGGAACACAAAGTTTCTTTTCAGGTGGAAACTCAACTCCATACATATATATGGGGAGGTACTAGCTCCAACTCCGTTTTACAGTGAAAACTGCGGGAAATTCAATCCGGCACTAGGAAACAGACTGAGAACCCAGAGTAAAAGTTTCCCCTGCAACCCGTTCCCTTTGTGCTAGATGAACGAACGTCACTCCAAATGCCCAGTTCTGAGAGATAAGTGTGTGTGAAAGCCGTCCTTCACCTATCTTGTTGGGAACACAAAGTTTCTTTTAAGTTACAAACTCCACTCCATACATATATATGGGGAGGTACAAGCTCCAACTCGGTTTTACAGTGAAAACTGCAGGAACTTCAAACCGGCACTAGGAAACAGACTGAGAAACCAGAGAAAATGTTTCTCCTGCAACCCGTTCCCTTTGTGCTAGATGAACCAACGTCTCTCCACATGCTCAGTTCTGAGAGATAAGTGTGTGTGAAAGCCGTCCTTCCACTAGCTTGTTGGGAACACAAAGTTTCTTTTCAGTTGCAAACTCCACTCCATACATATATATGGGGTGGTTCTAGATCCAACTCGGTTTTACAGTGAAAACTGCAGGAACTTCAAACCGGCACTAGGAAACAGACTGAGAAACCAGAGAAAAAGTTTCTCCTGCAACCCGTTCCCTTTGTGCTAGATGAACCAACGTCTCTCCACATGCTCAGTTCTGAGAGATAAGTGTGTGTGATAGCCGTATTCACCAAGCTTGTTGGGAACACAGTTTCTTTTTATTTGCAAACTCCACTACATACATATATATGGGCATGTAGTAGCTCCAACTCGGTTTAACAGTGAAAACTGCAGGAACATCAATTGGGCAGTAGGAAACAGACTGATAATCCGCTGTAAAGTTTCTCCTGCAATCCGTTCCTTTTGTGCTAGGTGAACGAACATCTCAGAACATGCTGTGTTCTGAGAGAAAATTGTGTGTAAAAGCTATCCTTCGCGAAGCTTGTTGGGAATACAAAGTTTTTTTTTTTTTCAATATACACTACATACGTATATAGTGGGAGGTACAAGCTCCAACTCGGTTTTACAGTGAAAACTGCAGGAAATTCAATCAGGCACTAGGAAACAGACTGAGAATCCAGAGTAAAATTTTCTCCTGCAAACCGTTCCCTTGGTGCTAGATGAACGAACGTCTCTCCACATGCTCAGTTCTGAGAGATAAGTGTGTTTGAAAGCCGTACTTCACCTAGCTTGTAGGGAACACAAAGTTTCTTTTCAGTTAGAAACTCCACTCCATACATATAAATGTGGAGGTATAAGCTCCAACTCGGTTTTACAATGAAAACTGCAGGAACTTCAATACGGCACTAGGAAACAGACTGAGAAACCAGAGTAAAAGTTTCTCCTGCAACCCCTTCCCTTTGTGCTAGATGAACCAACGTCTCACCACATGCTCAGTTCTGAGAGAGAAGTGTGTGTGAAAGCCTTACTTCACCTAGCTTGTTGAGAACAGAAAGTTTCTTTTCAGTTGCAAACTCCACTCCATACATATATATGGGAGGTACTAGCTACAACTCGGTTTTACAGTGAAAACTGCAGGAATTTCAAACCGGCACTAGGAAACATACTGGTAAACCAGAGTAAAAGTTTCACGTGCAAACCGTTCCCTTTGTGCTAGATGAACGAACGTCTCTCCACATGATCAGTTCTGAGAGATTAGTGTGTGTGAAAGCCGTCCTTCACCCAGCTTGTTGGGAACACAAAGTTTCTTTTCAGTTGCAAACCCCACTCCATACATATATATGGGGTGTTACTATTTCCAACTCGTTTTAACAGTGAAAACTGCAGGAACTTCAAACCGGCACTAGGAAACAGACTGAGAAACCAGAGTAAAAGTTTCTCCTGCAACCCCTTCCCTTTGTGCTAGATGAACCAACGTCTCACCACATGCTCAGTTCTGAGAGAGAAGTGTGTGTGAAAGCCGTACTTCACCTAGCTTGTTGAGAACAGAAAGTTTCTTTTCAGTTGCAAACTCCACTCCATACATATATATGGGAGGTACTACCTACAACTCGGTTTTACAGTGAAAACTGCAGGAATTTCAAACCGGCACTAGGAAACATCCTGGTAAACCAGAGTAAAAGTTTCACGTGCAAACCGTTCCCTTTGTGCTAGATGAACGAACGTCTCTCCACATGCTCAGTTCTGAGAGATTAATGTGTGTGAAAGCCGTCCTTCAACTTGATTGTTGGGAACACAAAGATTCTTTTCAGTTGCAAACTCCACTCCATACATATATATGGGGAGGTACTAGCTCCAACTCGGTTTTACAGTGAAAACTGAAGGAACATCAAACAGACACTAGGAAACAGACCGAGAAACCAGAGTAAAAGTTTCTCCTGCAAACCGTTCCCTTTGTGCTAGATGAAAGAACGTCTCTCCAGATGCTCAGTTCTGAGGGATTAGTTTGTGTGTAAGCCGTCCTTCACCTAGCTTGATGGGAACACAAATTTTGTTTTCAGTTGCAAACTCCACTGCATACATATATATGGGGAGGTACTAGCTCCAACTCGGGTTTACAGTGAAAACTGCAGGAACTTCAATCCGGCACTAGGAAACAGACTGAGAAAACAGAGTAAAAGTTTCCCTACAAACCTTTCCCTTTGTGCTAGATGAACGAATGTCTCTCCACATGCTCAGTTCTGAGAGATAAATGTATGTGAAAGCCGTCCTTCATCTAGCCTGTTGGGAACACATAGTTTGTTTTCAGTTGCAAACCCCACTCCATACATATATATGGGGAGGTACTAGCTCCAACTCGGTTTTACAATGAAAACTGCAGGAACTTCAAACAGGCACTAGGAAACAGACTGACAAACCAGAGTAAAAGTTTCTCCTGCAACCCGTTCCCTTTGTGCTAGATGAACGAATGTCTCTCCACATGCTCAGTTCTGAGAGATAAGTGTGTTTGAAAGCCGTACTTCACCTAGCTTGTAGGGAACACAAAGTTTCTTTTCAGTTAGAAACTCCACTCCATACATATAAATGTGGAGGTATAAGCTCCAACTCGGTTTTACAATGTAAAATGCAGGAACTTCAATACGGCACTAGGAAACAGACTGAGAAACCAGAGTAAAAGTTTCTCCTGCAACCCCTTCCCTTTGTGCTAGATGAACCAACGTCTCACCACATGCTCAGTTCTGAGAGAGAAGTGTGTGTGAAAGCCGTACTTCACCTAGCTTGTTGAGAACAGAAAGTTTCTTTTCAGTTGCAAACTCCACTCCATACATATATATGGGAGGTACTAGCTACAACTCGGTTTTACAGTGAAAACTGCAGGAATTTCAAACCGGCACTAGGAAACATACTGGTAAACCAGAGTAAAAGTTTCACGTGCAAACCGTTCCCTTTGTGCTAGATGAACGAACGTCTCTCCACATGATCAGTTCTGAGAGATTAGTGTGTGTGAAAGCCGTCCTTCACCCAGCTTGTTGGGAACACAAAGTTTCTTTTCAGTTGCAAACCCCACTCCATACATATATATGGGGTGTTACTATTTCCAACTCGTTTTAACAGTGAAAACTGCAGGAACTTCAAACCGGCACTAGGAAACAGACTGAGAAACCAGAGTAAAAGTTTCTCCTGCAACCCCTTCCCTTTGTGCTAGATGAACCAACGTCTCACCACATGCTCAGTTCTGAGAGAGAAGTGTGTGTGAAAGCCGTACTTCACCTAGCTTGTTGAGAACAGAAAGTTTCTTTTCAGTTGCAAACTCCACTCCATACATATATATGGGAGGTACTACCTACAACTCGGTTTTACAGTGAAAACTGCAGGAATTTCAAACCGGCACTAGGAAACATCCTGGTAAACCAGAGTAAAAGTTTCACGTGCAAACCGTTCCCTTTGTGCTAGATGAACGAACGTCTCTCCACATGCTCATTTCTGAGAGATTAGTGTGTGTGAAAGCCGTCCTTCAACTTGATTGTTGGGAACACAAAGATTCTTTTCAGTTGCAAACTCCACTCCATACATATATATGGGGAGGTACTAGCTCCAACTCGGTTTTACAGTGAAAACTGAAGGAACATCAAACAGACACTAGGAAACAGACCGAGAAACCAGAGTAAAAGTTTCTCCTGCAAACCGTTCCCTTTGTGCTAGATGAAAGAACGTCTCTCCAGATGCTCAGTTCTGAGGGATTAGTTTGTGTGTAAGCCGTCCTTCACCTAGCTTGATGGGAACACAAATTTTGTTTTCAGTTGCAAACTCCACTGCATACATATATATGGGGAGGTACTAGCTCCAACTCGGGTTTACAGTGAAAACTGCAGGAACTTCAATCCGGCACTAGGAAACAGACTGAGAAAACAGAGTAAAAGTTTCCCTACAAACCTTTCCCTTTGTGCTAGATGAACGAATGTCTCTCCACATGCTCAGTTCTGAGAGATAAATGTATGTGAAAGCCGTCCTTCATCTAGCCTGTTGGGAACACATAGTTTGTTTTCAGTTGCAAACCCCACTCCATACATATATATGGGGAGGTACTAGCTCCAACTCGGTTTTACAATGAAAACTGCAGGAACTTCAAACAGGCACTAGGAAACAGACTGACAAACCAGAGTAAAAGTTTCTCCTGCAACCCGTTCCCTTTGTGCTAGATGAACGAACGTCTCTCCACATGCTCAGTTCTGAGAGATAAGTGTGTTTGAAAGCCGTACTTCACCGAGCTTGTAGGGAACACAAAGTTTCTTTTCAGTTAGAAACTCCACTCCATACATATAAATGTGGAGGTATAAGCTCCAACTCGGTTTTACAATGAAAACTGCAGGAACTTCAATACGGCACTAGGAAACAGACTGAGAAACCAGAGTAAAAGTTTCTCCTGCAACCCCTTCCCTTTGTGCTAGATGAACCAACGTCTCACCACATGCTCAGTTCTGAGAGAGAAGTGTGTGTGAAAGCCGTACTTCACCTAGCTTGTTGAGAACAGAAAGTTTCTTTTCAGTTGCAAACTCCACTCCATACATATATATGGGAGGTACTAGCTACAACTCGGTTTTACAGTGAAAACTGCAGGAATTTCAAACCGGCACTAGGAAACATACTGGTAAACCAGAGTAAAAGTTTCACGTGCAAACCGTTCCCTTTGTGCTAGATGAACGAACGTCTCTCCACATGCTCAGTTCTGAGAGATTAGTGTGTGTGAAAGCCGTCCTTCACCCAGCTTGTTGGGAACAGAAAGTTTCTTTTCAGTTGCAAACCCCACTCCATACATATATATGGGGTGTTACTATTTCCAACTCGTTTTAACAGTGAAAACTGCAGGAACTTCAAACCGGCACTAGGAAACAGACTGAGAAACCAGAGTAAAAGTTTCTCCTGCAACCCCTTCCCTTTGTGCTAGATGAACCAACGTCTCACCACATGCTCAGTTCTGAGAGAGGAGTGTGTGTGAAAGCCGTACTTCACCTAGCTTGCTGAGAACAGAAAGTTTCTTTTCAGTTGCAAACTCCACTCCATACATATATATGGGAGGTACTACCTACAACACGGTTTTACAGTGAAAACTGCAGGAATTTCAAACCGGCACTAGGAAACATACTGGTAAACCAGAGTAAAAGTTTCACGTGCAAACCGTTCCCTTTGTGCTAGATGAACGAACGTCTCTCCACATGCTCAGTTCTGAGAGATTAGTGTGTGTGAAAGCCGTCCTTCACCCAGCTTGTTGGGAACACAAAGTTTCTTTTCAGTTGCAAACCCCACTCCATAATATATATGGGAGGTACTAGCTCCAACTCGGTTTTACAGTGATAACTGCAGGAACTTCAAACCGGCACTAGGAAACAGACTGAGAAACCCGAGTAAATGTTTCTCCTGCAACCCGTTCCCTTTGTGCTAGATGAACGATCGTCTCTCCACATGCTCAGTTCTGAGGGATAAATGTGTGTGAAAGCCGTCCTTCACCTAGCTTGTTGGGAACACAAAGTTTCTTTTCAGTTGCAAAATCCACTACATACATATATATGGGGTGGTACTAGCTCCAACTCGGTTTTACAGTGAAAACTGCAGGAACTTCAAACCGGCACTAGGAAACAGACTGAGAAACCAGAGTAAAAGTTTCTCCTAACACCCATTCCATTTGTGCTAGATGAACGAACGTCTCTCCACATGCTCAGTTCTGGGAGATAAGTGTGTGTGAAAGCCGTCCTTCATCTTGATTGTTGGGAACACAAAGTTTCTTTTCAGTTGGAAACTCCACTCCAATCATATATATGGGGAGGCACTAGCTCCAACTCGGTTTTACAGTGAAAACAGCAGGAACTTCAAACCGGCACTAGGAAACAGACTGAGAAACCAGAGTAAAAGTTTCTCCTGCAACCAGTTCCATTGGTGCTAGATGAACGAACGTCACTCCACATGCTCAGTTCTGAGAGGTATGTGTGTGTGAAGGCCATTCTTTACCTATCTTGTTGGGAACACAAAGTTTCTTTTCAGTTACAAACTCCACTCCATACATATATATGGGAGGTACAAGCTCCAACTCGGTTTTACAGTGAAAAGTGCAGGAACTTCAATCCGGCACTACGAAACAGACTGAGATACCAGAGTAAAAGTTTCTCCTGCAACCCGTTCCCTTGGTGCTAGATGACGGAACGTCTCTCCACATGCTCAGTTCTGAGAGGTATATGTGTGTGAAGGCCGTTCTTTACCTATATTGTTGGGTACCCAAAGTTTCTTTTCAGGTGCAAACTCCACTCCATACATATATATGGGGAGGTACTAGCTCCAACTCTATATTACAGTGAAAACTGCAGGAACTTCAAAACGGCACTAGGAAACAGACTGAGAAACCAGAGTAAAAGTTTCTCCTGCAACCCCTTCCCTTTGTGCTAGATGAACCAACTTCTCACCACATGCTCAGTTCTGAGAGAGAAGTGTGTGTGAAAGCCGTACTTCACCTAGCTTGTTGAGAACAGAAAGTTTCTTTTCATTTGCAAACTCCATTCCATACATATATATGGGAGGTACTAGTTACAACTCGGTTTTACAGTGAAAACTGCAGGAATTTCAAACCGGCACTAGGAAACATACTGGTAAACCAGAGTAAAAGTTTCACGTGCAAACCGTTCCCTTTGTGCTAGATGAACGAACGTCTCTCACATGCTCAGTTCTGAGAGATAAGTGTGTGTGAAAGCCGCCTTCAACTAGCTTGATGGGAACACAAAGTTTCTTTTCAGTTGCAAACTCCACTCCATACATATATATGGGGAGGTACAAGCTCCAACTCGGTTTTTACAGTGATAACTGCAAGAATTACAAACCGACACTAGGAAACAGACTGAGAAACCAGAGTAAAAGTTTCTCCTACAACCAGTTCCATTGGTGCTAGATGAACGAAAGTCTCTCCACATGCTCAGTTCTGAGAGGTATGTGTGTGTGAAGGCCATACTTTACCTATCTTGTTGGGAACACAAAGTTTCTTTTCAGGTGGAAACTCAACTCCATACATATATATGGGGAGGTACTAGCTCCAACTCCGTTTTACAGTGAAAACTGCGGGAAATTCAATCCGGCACTAGGAAACAGACTGAGAACCCAGAGTAAAAGTTTCCCCTGCAACCCGTTCCCTTTGTGCTAGATGAACGAACGTCTCTCCAAATGCCCAGTTCTGAGAGATAAGTGTGTGTGAAAGCCGTCCTTCACCTATCTTGTTGGGAACACAAAGTTTCTTTTAAGTTACAAACTCCACTCCATACATATATATGGGGAGGTACAAGCTCCAACTCGGTTTTACAGTGAAAACTGCAGGAACTTCAAACCGGCACTAGGAAACAGACTGAGAAACCAGAGAAAAAGTTTCTCCTGCAACCCGTTCCCTTTGTGCTAGATGAACCAACGTCTCTCCACATGCTCAGTTCTGAGAGATAAGTGTGTGTGAAAGCCGTCCTTCCACTAGCTTGTTGGGAACACAAAGTTTCTTTTCAGTTGCAAACTCCACTCCATACATATATATGGGGTGGTTCTAGATCCAACTCGGTTTTACAGTGAAAACTGCAGGAACTTCAAACCGGCACTAGGAAACACACTGAGAAACCAGAGAAAAAGTTTCTCCTGCAACCCGTTCCCTTTGTGCTAGATGAACCAACGTCTCTCCACATGCTCAGTTCTGAGAGATAAGTGTGTGTGATAGCCGTATTCACCAAGCTTGTTGGGAACACAGTTTCTTTTTATTTGCAAACTCCACTACATACATATATATGGGCATGTAGTAGCTCCAACTCGGTTTAACAGTGAAAACTGCAGTAACATCAATTGGGCAGTAGGAAATAGACTGATAATCCGCTGTAAAGTTTCTCCTGCAATCCGTTCCTTTTGTGCTAGGTGAACGAACATCTCAGAACATGCTGTGTTCTGAGAGAAAATTGTGTGTAAAAGCTATCCTTCGCGAAGCTTGTTGGGAATACAAAGTTTTTTTTTTTTTCAATATACACTACATACGTATATAGTGGGAGGTACAAGCTCCAACTCGGTTTTACAGTGAAAACTGCAGGAAATTCAATCAGGCACTAGGAAACAGACTGAGAATCCAGAGTAAAATTTTCTCCTGCAAACCGTTCCCTTGGTGCTAGATGAACGAACGTCTCTCCACATGCTCAGTTCTGAGAGATAATTGTGTGTGAAGGCCGTCCTTCACCTAACTTGTTGGGAACACAAAGTTTCTTTTCAGGTGCAACCTCCACTCCATACATATATATGGGGAGGTACTAGCTCCAACTCGGTTTTTACAGTGATAACTGCAGGAACTACAAACCGACACTAGGAAACAGACTGAGAAACCAGAGTAAAAGTTTCTCCTGCAACCAGTTCCATTGGTGCTAGATGAACGAACGTCTCTCCACATGCTCAGATCTGAGAGGTATGTGTGTGTGAAGGCCATTCTTTACCTATCTTGTTGGGAACACAAAGTTTCTTTTCAGTTACAAACTCCACTCCATACATATATATGGGAGGTACAAGCTCCAACTCGGTTTTACAGTGAAAAGTGCAGGAACTTCAAACCGGCACTAGGAAACAGACTGAGATACCAGAGTAAAAGTTTCTCCTGCAACCCGTTCCCTTGGTGTTAGATGACGGAACGTCTCTCCACATGCTCAGTTCTGAGAGGTATATGTGTGTGAAGGCCGTTCTTTACCTATATTGTTGGGTACCCAAAGTTTCTTTTCAGGTGCAAACTCCACTCCATACATATATATGGGGAGGTACTAGCTCCAACTCTATATTACAGTGAAAACTGCAGGAACTTCAAAACGGCACTAGGAAAAAGCCTGAGAACCAGAGTAAAAGTTACTCCTGCAACACGTTCCGTTTGTGCTAGATGACCGAACGTCTCTCCACATGCTCAGTTCTGAGAGATAAGTGTGTGTGAAAGCCGTCCTTCACATAGATTGTTGGGAACACAAAGTTTCTTTTCAGTTGCAAACTCCACTCCATACATATATATGGGGAGTTACTATCTCCAACTCGTTTTAACAGTGAAAACTGCAGGAATTTCACACCGGCACTCGGAAACAGACTGAGAAACCACAGTAAAAGTTTCTCCTGCAACCCGTTCCCTTTGCGCTAGATGAACGAACGTCTCTCCACATGCTCAGTTCTGAGAGATAAGTGTGTGTGATAGCCGTATTCACCTAGCTTGTTGGGAACACAGTTTCTTTTTATTTGCAAACTCCACTACATACATATATATGGGCATGTAGTAGCTCCAACTCGGTTTAACAGTGAAAACTGCAGGAACATCAATTGGGCAGTAGAAAACAGACTGAGAAACCGCTGTAAAGTTTCTCCTGCAATCCGTTCCTTTTGTGCTAGGTGAACGAACATCTCAGAACATGCTGTGTTCTGAGAGAAAATTGTGTGTAAAAGCTATCCTTCGCGAAGCTTGTTGGGAATACAAAGTTTTTTTATTTTTCAATCTACACTACATACGTATATATTGGGAGATACAAGCTCCAACTCGGTTTTACCGTGAAAACTGCAGGAAATTCAATCAGGCACTAGGAAACTGACTGAGAATCCAGAGTAAAATTTTCTCCTGCAAACCGTTCCCTTGGTGCTAGATGAACGAACGTCTCTCCACATGCTCAGTTCTGAGAGATAATTGTGTGTGAAGGCCGTCCTTCACCTAGCTTGTTGGGAACACAAAGTTTCTTTTCAGTTGCAAACTCCACTCCATACATATATATGGGAGGTACTAGCTCCAACTCGGTTTTACAGTGAAAACTGAAGGAACTTCAAACAGACACTAGGAAACAGACCGAGAAACCAGAGTAAAAGTTTCTCCTGCAAACCGTTCCCTTTGTGCTAGATGAAAGAACGTCTCTCCAGATGCTCAGTTCTGAGGGATTAGTTTGTGTGAAAGCCGTCCTTCACCTAGCTTGTTGGGAACACAAAGTTTGTTTTCAGTTGCAAACTCCACTGCATACATATATATGGGGACGTACTAGCTCCAACACGGGTTTACAGTGAAAACTGCAGGAACTTCAATCCGGCACTAGGAAACAGACTGAGAAAACAGAGTAAAAGTTTCCCTACAACCCTTTCCCTTTGTGCTAGATGAACGAATGTCTCTCCACATGCTCAGTTCTGAGAGATTAGTGTGTGTGAAAGCCGTCCTTCACCCAGCTTGTTGGGAACACAAAGTTTCTTTTCAGTTGCAAACCCCACTCCATACATATATATGGGGAGTTACTATTTCCAACTCGTTTTAACAGTGAAAACTGCAGGAACTTCAAACCGGCACTAGGAAACAGACTGAGAAACCGGAGTAAAAGTTTCTCCTGCAACCCGTTCCCTTTGTGCTAGATGAACGAACGTCTCTCCACATGCTCAGTTCTGAGAGATAAGTGTGAGTGAAAGCCGTCCTTCACCTAGCTTGTTGGGAACACAAAGTTTCTTTTCAGTTACAAACTCCACTCCACACATTTATATGGGGAGGTACAAGCTCCAACTCGGTTTTACAGTGAAAAATGCAGGAACTTCAAACCGGCACTAGGAAACAGACTGAGAAACCAGAGTAAAAGTTTCTCCTGCAACCCGTTCCCTTTGTGCTAGATGAACCAACGTCTCTCCACATGCTCAATTCTGAGAGATAAGTGTGTGTGAAAGCCGTCCTTCAACTAGCTTGTTGGGAACACAAAGTTTCTTTTCAGTTGCAAACTCCACTCCATATATATATATGGGGAGATACTAGCTCCAACTCGGTTTAAAAGTGAAAACTGCAGAAACTTCAATTGGGCAGTAGGAAATAGACTGAGAAACAACTGTAAAGTTTCTCCTGCAATCCGTTCCTTTTGTGCTAGGTGAACGAACATCTCAGAACATGCTGTGATCTGAGAGAAAATTGTGTGTAAAGCTATCCTTCGCGAAGCTTGTTCGGAATACAATTTTTTTTTTATTTCATATCTACACTACATACGTATATATTGGGAGTTACAAGCTCCAACTCGGTTTTACAGTGAAAATTGCAGGAACTTCAAACAGGCACTAGGAAACAGACTGAGAATCGAGCGTAATAGTTTCTCCTGCAAACCGTTCCCTTGGTGCAAGATGAACGAACGTCTCTCCACATGCTCAGTTCTGAGAGATAATTGTGTGTGAAGGCCGTCCTTCACCTATCTTGTTGGGAACACAAAGTTTCTTTTCAGGTGCAAACCCCAGTCCATACATATATATGGGGAGGTACTAGCTCCAACTCGGGTTTACAGTGAAAACTGCAGGAAATTCAATCCGGCACTAAGAAACAGCCTGAGAAACCAGAGTAAAAGTTTATCCTGCAACCCGTTCCCTTGGTGCTAGATGAACGAACGTCTCTTTAGATGCTCAGTTCTGAGGGATTAGTGTGTGTGAAAGCCGTCCTTCACCTAGCTTGTTGGGAACACAAAGTTTCTTTTCAGTAGCAAACCCCACTCCATACATATTTATGGGGAGGTACTAGCTCCAACTCGTGTTTACAGTGAAAAATGCAGGAACTTGAAACCGGCACAAGGAAACAGACTGAGAAACCAGAGTAAATGTTTCTCCTACAACCCGTTCCCTTTGTGCTACATGAACGAACGTCTCTCCACATGCTCAGTTCTGAGGGATAAGTGTGTGTTAAACCCGTCCTTCACCTAGCCTGTTGGGAACACAAAGTTTCTTTTCAGGTGCAAACCCCACTCCATACATATATATGGGGAGGTACTATCTCCAACTCGGTTTTACAGTGAAAACTGCAGGAAATTCAATCCGGCACTAGGAAACAGACTGAGAATCGAGAGTAATTGTTTATCCTGCAACCCGTTCCCTTGGTGCTAGATGAACGAACGTCTCTCCACATACTCAGTTCTGAGAGATAATTGTGTGTGAAGGCCGTCCTTCACCTATCTTGTTGGGAACACAAAGTTTCTTTTCAGGTGCAAACCCCACTCCATACATATATATGGGGAGGTACCAGCTCCAACTCGGTTTTACAGTGAAAACTGCAGGAACATCATACCGGCACTAGGAAACAGACTGAGAAACCAGAGTAAAATTTCTCCTGCAACCCGTTCCCTTTGTGCTAGATGAACGAACGTCTCTCCACATGCTCAGTTCTGAGAGATAAGTGTGAGTGAAAGCCGTCCTTCACCTAGCTTGTTGGGAACACAAAGTTTCTTTTCAGTTACAAACTCCACTCCATACATTTATGGGGAGGTACAAGCTCCAACTCGGTTTTACAGTGAAAAATGCAGGAACTTCAAACCGGCACTAGGAAACAGACTGAGAAACCAGAGTAAAAGTTTCTCCTGCAACCCGTTCCCTTTGTGCTAGATGAACCAACGTCTCTCCACATGCTCAATTCTGAGAGATAAGTGTGTGTGAAAGCCGTCCTTCAACTAGCTTGTTGGGAACACAAAGTTTCTTTTCAGTTGCAAACTCCACTCCATATATATATATGGGGAGATACTAGCTCCAACTCGGTTTAAAAGTGAAAACTGCAGAAACTTCAATTGGGCAGTAGGAAATAGACTGAGAAACAACTGTAAAGTTTCTCCTGCAATCCGTTCCTTTTGTGCTAGGTGAACGAACATCTCAGAACATGCTGTGTTCTGAGAGAAAATTGTGTGTAAAGCTATCATTCGCGAAGCTTGTTGGGAATACAATTTTTTTTTATTTTATATCTACACTACATACGTATATATTGGGAGTTACAAGCTTCAACTCGGTTTTACAGTGAAAATTGCAGGAACTTCAAACAGGCACTAGGAAACAGACTGAGAATCGATCGTAATAGTTTCTCCTGCAACCCGTTCCCTTGGTGCTAGATGAACGAACGTCTCTCCACATGCTCAGTTCTGAGAGATTAGTGTGTGTGAAAGCCGTCCTTCACCCAGCTTGTTGGGAACACAAAGTTTCTTTTCAGTTGCAAACCCCACTCCATACATATATATGGGGAGTTACTATTTCCAACTCGTTTTAACAGTGAAAACTGCAGGAACTTCAAACCGGCACTATGAAACAGACTGAGAAACCAGAGTAAAAGTTTCTCCTGCAACCCGTTCCCTTTGTGCTAGATGAACGAACGTCTCTCCACATGCTCAGTTCTGAGAGATAAGTGTGAGTGAAAGCCGTCCTTCACCTAGCTTGTTGGGAACACAAAGTTTCTTTTCAGTTACAAACTCCACTCCACACATTTATATGGGGAGGTACAAGCTCCAACTCGGTTTTACAGTGAAAAATGCAGGAACTTCAAACCGGCACTAGGAAACAGACTGAGAAACCAGAGTAAAAGTTTCTCCTGCAACCCGTTCCCTTTGTGCTAGATGAACCAACGTCTCTCCACATGCTCAATTCTGAGAGATAAGTGTGTGTGAAAGCCGTCCTTCAACTAGCTTGTTGGGAACACAAAGTTTCTTTTCAGTTGCAAACTCCACTCCATATATATATATGGGGAGATACTAGCTCCAACTCGGTTTAAAAGTGAAAACTGCAGAAACTTCAATTGGGAAGTAGGAAATAGACTGAGAAACAATTGTAAAGTTTCTCCTGCAATCCGTTCCTTTTGTGCTAGGTGAACGAACATCTCAGAACATGCTGTGTTCTGAGAGAAAATTGTGTGTAAAGCTATCCTTCGCGAAGCTTGTTGGGAATACAATTTTTTTTTTTTATTTTATATCGACACTACATACGTATATATTGGGAGTTACAAGCTCCAACTCGGTTTTACAGTGAAAATTGCAGGAACTTCAAACAGGCACTAGGAAACAGACTGAGAATCGAGCGTAATAGTTTCTCCTGCAACCCGTTCCCTTGGTGCAAGATGAACGAACGTCTCTCCACATGCTCAGTTCTGAGAGATAATTGTGTGTGAAAGCCGTCCTTCACATAGCTTGTTGGGAACACAAAGTTTCTTTTCAGGTGCAAACCCCACTCCATACATATATATGGGGAGGTACTAGCTCCAACTCGGTTTTACAGTGAAAACTGCAGGAACATCATACCGGCACTCGGAAACAGACTGAGAAATAAGAACAAAAGTTTCTCCTGAAACCCGTTCCTTTTGTGTTAGACGAACGAACGTCTCTCCACATGCTCAGTTCTGAGAGTTCAGTGTGTGTGAAAGCCGTCCTTCACCTATCTTGTTGGGAACACAAAGATTCTTTTCAGTAGCCAACTCCACTCCATACATATATATGGGGAGGAACTAGCACCAACTCGGTTTTACAGTGAAAACTGCAGGTAATTCAAACCGGCACTAGGAAACAGACTGAGAAACCAGAGTAAAAGTTTCTCCTACAACCAGTTCCCTTTGTGCTAGATGAACGAACGTCTCTCCAAATTCTCAGTTCTGAGAGATATGTGTGTGTGAAAGCCGTCCTTCATCTAACTTGTTGGGAACACAAAGTTTCTTTTCAGTTGCAAACTCCACTCCATAAATATATATGGGGAGGTACTAGCTGCAACTCGGTTTTACAGTGAAAACTGCAGGAACTTCAAACAGGCACTAGGAAACAGACTGAGAACCCAGAGTAAAAATTTCTCCAGCAAACCGTTCCCTTTTTGCTAGATGAACGAACGTCTCTCACATGCTCAGTTCTGAGAGATAAGTGTGTGTGAAAGCCGCCTTCAACTAGCTTGATGGGAACACAAAGTTTCTTTTCAGTTGCAAACTCCACTCCATACATATATATGGGGAGGTACAAGCTCCAACTCGGTTTTTACAGTGATAACTGCAAGAATTACAAACCGACACTAGGAAACAGACTGAGAAACCAGAGTAAAATTTCTCCTACAGCCAGTTCCATTGGTGCTAGATGAACGAACGTCTCTCCACATGCTCAGTTCTGAGAGGTATGTGTGTCTGAAGGCCATACTTTACCTATCCTGTTGGGAACACAAAGTTTCTTTTCAGGTGGAAACTCAACTCCATACATATATATGGGGAGGTACTAGCTCCAACTCCGTTTTACAGTGAAAACTGCGGGAAATTCAATCCGGCACTAGGAAACAGACTGAGAACCCAGAGTAAAAGTTTCCCCTGCAACCCGTTCCCTTTGTGCTAGATGAACGAACGTCTCTCCAAATGCCCAGTTCTGAGAGATAAGTGTGTGTGAAAGCCGTCCTTCACCTATCTTGTTGGGAACATAAAGTTTCTTTTAAGTTACAAACTCCACTCCATACATATATATGGGGAGGTACAAGCTCCAACTCGGTTTTACAGTGAAAACTGCAGGAACTTCAAACTGGCACTAGGAAACAGACTGAGAAACCAGAGAAAAAGTTTCTCCTGCAACCCGTTCCCTTTGTGCTAGATGAACCAACGTCTCTCCACATGCTCAGTTCTGAGAGATAAGTGTGTGTGAAAGCCGTCCTTCCACTAGCTTGTTGGGAACACAAAGTTTCTTTTCAGTTGCAAACTCCACTCCATAAATATATATGGGGTGGTTCTAGATCCAACTCGGTTTTACAGTGAAAACTGCAGGAACTTCAAACCGGCACTAGGAAACAGACTGAGAAACCAGAGAAAAAGTTTCTCCTGCAACCCGTTCCCTTTGTGCTAGATGAACCAACGTCTCTCCACATGCTCAGTTCTGAGAGGTATGTGTGTGTGAAGGCCATTCTTTACCTATCTTGTTGGGAACACAAAGTTTCTTTTCAGTTACAAACTCCACTCCATACATATATATGGGAGGTACAAGCTCCAACTCGGTTTTACAGTGAAAAGTGCAGGAACTTCAAACCGGCACTAGGAAACAGACTGAGATACCAGAGTAAAAGTTTCTCCTGCAACCCGTTCCCTTGGTGCTAGATGACGGAACGTCTCTCCACATGC
This sequence comes from Camelus dromedarius, assembly GCF_036321535.1. Lineage (NCBI taxonomy): Eukaryota > Metazoa > Chordata > Mammalia > Artiodactyla > Camelidae > Camelus > Camelus dromedarius. The sequence goes on along the minus strand of NC_087470.1, from coordinate 610,941 downwards.
TCAGTTCTGAGAGGTATATGTGTGTGAAGGCCGTTCTTTACCTATATTGTTGGGTATCCAAAGTTTCTTTTCAGGTGCAAACTCCACTCCATACATATATATGGGAGGTACAAGCTCCAACTCGGTTTTACAGTGAAAACTGCAGGAACTTCAAAACGGCACTAGGAAAAAGCCTGAGAACCAGAGTAAAAGTTACTCCTGCAACACGTTCCGTTTGTGCTAGGTGACCGAACGTCTCTCCACATGCTCAGTTCTGAGAGATAAGTGTGTGTGAAAGCCGTCCTTCACATAGATTGTTGGGAACACAAAGTTTCTTTTCAGTTGCAAACTCCACTCCATACATATATATGGGGAGTTACTATCTCCAACTCGTTTTAACAGTGAAAACTGCAGGAATTTCACACCGGCACTCGGAAACAGACTGAGAAACCACAGTAAAAGTTTCTCCTGCAACCCGTTCCCTTTGCGCTAGATGAACGAACGTCTCTCCACATGCTCAGTTCTGAGAGATAAGTGTGTGTGATAGCCGTATTCACCTAGCTTGTTGGGAACACAGTTTCTTTTTATTTGCAAACTCCACTACATACATATATATGGGCATGTAGTAGCTCCAACTCGGTTTAACAGTGAAAACTGCAGGAACATCAATTGGGCAGTAGAAAACAGACTGAGAAACCGCTGTAAAGTTTCTCCTGCAATCCGTTCCTTTTGTGCTAGGTGAACGAACATCTCAGAACATGCTGTGTTCTGAGAGAAAATTGTGTGTAAAAGCTATCCTTCGCGAAGCTTGTTGGGAATACAAAGTTTTTTTATTTTTCAATCTACACTACATACGTATATATTGGGAGATACAAGCTCCAACTCGGTTTTACCGTGAAAACTGCAGGAAATTCAATCAGGCACTAGGAAACTGACTGAGAATCCAGAGTAAAATTTTCTCCTGCAAACCGTTCCCTTGGTGCTAGATGAACGAACGTCCCTCCACATGCTCAGTTCTGAGAGATAATTGTGTGTGAAGGCCGTCCTTCACCTAGCTTGTTGGGAACACAAAGTTTCTTTTCAGTTGCAAACTCCACTCCATACATATATATGGGAGGTACTAGCTCCAACTCGGTTTTACAGTGAAAACTGAAGGAACTTCAAACAGACACTAGGAAACAGACCGAGAAACCAGAGTAAAAGTTTCTCCTGCAAACCGTTCCCTTTGTGCTAGATGAAAGAACGTCTCTCCAGATGCTCAGTTCTGAGGGATTAGTTTGTGTGAAAGCCGTCCTTCACCTAGCTTGTTGGGAACACAAAGTTTGTTTTCAGTTGCAAACTCCACTGCATACATATATATGGGGAGGTACTAGCTCCAACACGGGTTTACAGTGAAAACTGCAGGAACTTCAATCCGGCACTAGGAAACAGACTGAGAAAACAGAGTAAAAGTTTCCCTACAACCCTTTCCTTTTGTGCTAGATGAACGAATGTCTCTCCACATGCTCAGTTCTGAGAGATAAATGTGTGTGAAAGCCGTCCTTCATTTAGCCTGTTGGGAACACATAGTTTGTTTTCAGTTGCAAACCCCACTCCATACATATATATGGGGAGGTACTAGCTCCAACTCGGTTTTACAGTGAAAACTGCAGGAACTTCAAACAGGCACTAGGAAACAGACTGAGAAACCAGAGTAAAAGTTTCTCCTGCAACCCGTTCCCTTTGTGCTAGATGAACGAACGTCTCTCCACATGCTCAGTTCTGAGAGAGAAGTGTGTGTGAAAGCCGTACTTCACCTAGCTTGTTGAGAACAGAAAGTTTCTTTTCAGTTGCAAACTCCACTCCATATATATATATGGGGAGATACTAGCTCCAACTCGGTTTAAAAGTGAAAACTGCAGAAACTTCAATTGGGCAGTAGGAAATAGACTGAGAAACAACTGTAAAGTTTCTCCTGCAATCCGTTCCTTTTGTGCTAGGTGAACGAACATCTCAGAACATGCTGTGTTCTGAGAGAAAATTGTGTGTAAAGCTATCCTTCGCGAAGCTTGTTGGGAATACAATTTTTTTTTTATTTTATATCTACACTACATACGTATATATTGGGAGTTACAAGCTCCAACTCGGTTTTACAGTGAAAATTGCAGGAACTTCAAACCGGCACTAGGAAACAGACTGAGTAACCAGAGTAAAAGTTTCTCCTGCAACCCGTTCCCTTTGTGCTAGATGAACGAACGTCTCTCCACATGCTCAGTTCTGAGAGAAAAGTGTGAGTGAAAGCCGTCCTTCACCTAGCTTGTTGGGAACACAAAGTTTCTTTTCAGTTACAAACTCCACTCCATACATTTATATGGGGAGGTACAAGCTCCAACTCGGTTTTACAGTGAAAAATGCAGGAACTTCAAACCGGCACTAGGAAACAGACTGAGAATCGAGAGTAATAGTTTATCCTGCAACCCGTTCCCTTGGTGCTAGATGAACGAACGTCTCTCCACATGCTCAGTTCTGAGAGATAATTGTGTGTGAAGGCCGTACTTCACCTATCTTGTTGGGAACACAAAGTTTCTTTTCAGTAGCAAACCCCACTCCATACATATTTATGGGGAGGTACTAGCTCCAACTCGTGTTTACAGTGAAAAATGCAGGATCTTCAAACCGGCACTAGGAAACAGACTGAGAAACCAGAGTAAATGTTTCTCCTACAACCCGTTCCCTTTGTGTTAGATGAACGAAAGTCTCTACAGATGCTCATTTCTGAGAGATAAGTGTGTGTGAAAGCCGTCCTTCACCTATCTTGTTGTGAGCACAAAGTTTCTTTTCAGTTGCAAACTCCACTCCATACATATATATGGGGAGGTACTAGCTCCAACTCGGTTTTACAGTGAAAACTGCAGGATCTTCAAACCGGCACTAGGAAACAGACTGAGAAACCAGAGTAAATGTTTCTCCTACAACTCGTTCCCTTTGTGCTAGATGAACGAACGTCTCTCCACATGCTCAGTTCTGAGGGATAAGTGTGTGTTAAACCCGTCCTTCACCTAGCCTGTTGGGAACACAAAGTTTCTTTTCAGGTGCAAACCCCACTCCATACATATATATGGGGAGGTACTATCTCCAACTCGGTTTTACAGTGAAAACTGCAGGAAATTCAATCCGGCACTAAGAAACAGCCTGAGAAACCAGAGTAATAGTTTCTCCTGCAACCCGTTCCCTTTGTGCTAGATGAACGAACGTCTCTCCACATGATCAGTTCTGAGAGATAATTGTGTGTGAAAGCCGTCCTTCACATATCTTGTTGGGAACACAAACTTTCTTTTCAGTTGCAAACTCCACTCCATACATATATATGGGGAGTTACTATCTCCATCTCGTTTTAACAGTGAAAACTGCAGGAACTTCAAACCGGCACTAGGAAACAGACTGAGTAACCAGAGTAAAAGTTTCTCCTGCAACCCGTTCCCTTTGTGCTAGATGAACGAACGTCTCTCCACATGCTCAGTTCTGAGAGATAATTGTGAGTGAAAGCCGTCCTTCACCTAGCTTGTTGGGAACACAAAGTTTCTTTTCAGTTACAAACTCCACTCCATACATTTATGGGGAGGTACAAGCTCCAACTCGGTTTTACAGTGAAAAATGCAGGAACTTCAAACCGGCACTAGGAAACAGACTGAGAAACCAGAGTAAAAGTTTCTCCTGCAACCCGTTCCCTTTGTGCTAGATGAACCAACGTCTCTCCACATGCTCAATTCTGAGAGATAAGTGTGTGTGAAAGCCGTCCTTCAACTAGCTTGTTGGGAACACAAAGTTTCTTTTCAGTTGCAAACTCCACTCCATATATATATATGGGGAGATACTAGCTCCAACTCGGTTTAAAAGTGAAAACTGCAGAAACTTCAATTGGGCAGTAGGAAATAGACTGAGAAACAACTGTAAAGTTTCTCCTGCAATCCGTTCCTTTTGTGCTAGGTGAACGAACATCTCAGAACATGCTGTGTTCTGAGAGAAAATTGTGTGTAAAGCTATCATTCGCGAAGCTTGTTGGGAATACAATTTTTTTTTATTTTATATCTACACTACATACGTATATATTGGGAGTTACAAGCTTCAACTCGGTTTTACAGTGAAAATTGCAGGAACTTCAAACAGGCACTAGGAAACAGACTGAGAATCGATCGTAATAGTTTCTCCTGCAACCCGTTCCCTTGGTGCTAGATGAACGAACGTCTCTCCACATGCTCAGTTCTGAGAGATTAGTGTGTGTGAAAGCCGTCCTTCACCCAGCTTGTTGGGAACACAAAGTTTCTTTTCAGTTGCAAACCCCACTCCATACATATATATGGGGAGTTACTATTTCCAACTCGTTTTAACAGTGAAAACTGCAGGAACTTCAAACCGGCACTATGAAACAGACTGAGAAACCAGAGTAAAAGTTTCTCCTGCAACCCGTTCCCTTTGTGCTAGATGAACGAACGTCTCTCCACATGCTCAGTTCTGAGAGATAAGTGTGAGTGAAAGCCGTCCTTCACCTAGCTTGTTGGGAACACAAAGTTTCTTTTCAGTTACAAACACCACTCCACACATTTATATGGGGAGGTACAAGCTCCAACTCGGTTTTACAGTGAAAAATGCAGGAACTTCAAACCGGCACTAGGAAACAGACTGAGAAACCAGAGTAAAAGTTTCTCCTGCAACCCGTTCCCTTTGTGCTAGATGAACCAACGTCTCTCCACATGCTCAATTCTGAGAGATAAGTGTGTGTGAAAGCCGTCCTTCAACTAGCTTGTTGGGAACACAAAGTTTCTTTTCAGTTGCAAACTCCACTCCATATATATATATGGGGAGATACTAGCTCCAACTCGGTTTAAAAGTGAAAACTGCAGAAACTTCAATTGGGAAGTAGGAAATAGACTGAGAAACAATTGTAAAGTTTCTCTTGCAATCCGTTCCTTTTGTGCTAGGTGAACGAACATCTCAGAACATGCTGTGTTCTGAGAGAAAATTGTGTGTAAAGCTATCCTTCGCGAAGCTTGTTGGGAATACAATTTTTTTTTTTATTTTATATCTACACTACATACGTATATATTGGGAGTTACAAGCTCCAACTCGGTTTTACAGTGAAAATTGCAGGAACTTCAAACAGGCACTAGGAAACAGACTGAGAATCGAGCGTAATAGTTTCTCCTGCAACCCGTTCCCTTTGTGCTAGATGAACGAACGTCTCTCCAAATTCTCAGTTCTGAGAGATATGTGTGTGTGAAAGCCGTCCTTCATCTAACTTGTTGGGAAAACAAAGTTTCTTTTCAGTTGCAAACTCCACTCCATAAATATATATGGGGAGGTACTAGCTGCAACTCGGTTTTACAGTGAAAACTGCAGGAACTTCAAACAGGCACTAGGAAACAGACTGAGAACCCAGAGTAAAAATTTCTCCAGCAAACCGTTCCCTTTTTGCTAGATGAACGAACGTCTCTCACATGCTCAGTTCTGAGAGATAAGTGTGTGTGAAAGCCGCCTTCAACTAGCTTGATGGGAACACAAAGTTTCTTTTCAGTTGCAAACTCCACTCCATACATATATATGGGGAGGTACAAGCTCCAACTCGGTTTTTACAGTGATAACTGCAAGAATTACAAACCGACACTAGGAAACAGACTGAGAAACCAGAGTAAAATTTCTCCTACAACCAGTTCCATTGGTGCTAGATGAACGAACGTCTCTCCACATGCTCAGTTCTGAGAGGTATGTGTGTGTGAAGGCCATACTTTACCTATCCTGTTGGGAACACAAAGTTTCTTTTCAGGTGGAAACTCAACTCCATACATATATATGGGGAGGTACTAGCTCCAACTCCGTTTTACAGTGAAAACTGCGGGAAATTCAATCCGGCACTAGGAAACAGACTGAGAACCCAGAGTAAAAGTTTCCCCTGCAACCCGTTCCCTTTGTGCTAGATGAACGAACGTCTCTCCAAATGCCCAGTTCTGAGAGATAAGTGTGTGTGAAGGCCGTCCTTCACCTAAATTGTTGGGAACACAAAGTTTCTTTTCAGGTGCAAACTCCACTCCATACATATATATGGGGAGGTACTAGCTCCAACTCGGTTTTTACAGTGATAACTGCAGGAACTACAAACCGACACTAGGAAACAGACTGAGAAACCAGAGTAAAAGTTTCTCCTGCAACCAGTTCCATTGGTGCTAGATGAACGAACGTCTCTCCACATGCTCAGTTCTGAGAGGTATGTGAGTGTGAAGGCCATTCTTTACCTATCTTGTTGGGAACACAAAGTTTCTTTTCAGTTACAAACTCCACTCCATACATATATATGGGAGGTACAAGCTCCAACTCGGTTTTACAGTGAAAAGTGCAGGAACTTCAAACCGGCACTAGGAAACAGACTGAGATACCAGAGTAAAAGTTTCTCCTGCAACCCGTTCCCTTGGTGCTAGATGACGGAACGTCTCTCCACATGCTCAGTTCTGAGAGGTATATGTGTGTGAAGGCCGTTCTTTACCTATATTGTTGGGTACCCAAAGTTTCTTTTCAGGTGCAAACTCCACTCCATACATATATATGGGGAGGTACTAGCTCCAACTCTATATTACAGTGAAAACTGCAGGAACTTCAAAACGGCACTAGGAAAAAGCCTGAGAACCAGAGTAAAAGTTACTCCTGCAACACGTTCCGTTTGTGCTAGGTGACCGAACGTCTCTCCACATGCTCAGTTCTGAGAGATAAGTGTGTGTGAAAGCCGTCCTTCACATAGATTGTTGGGAACACAAAGTTTCTTTTCAGTTGCAAACTCCACTCGATACATATATATGGGGAGTTACTAGCTCCAACTCGTTTTAACAGTGAAAACTGCAGGAATTTCACACCGGCACTCGGAAACAGACTGAGAAACCACAGTAAAAGTTTCTCCTGCAACCCGTTCCCTTTGCGCTAGATGAACGAACGTCTCTCCACATGCTCAGTTCTGAGAGATAAGTGTGTGTGATAGCCGTATTCACCTAGCTTGTTGGGAACACAGTTTCTTTTTATTTGCAAACTCCACTACATACATATATATGGGCATGTAGTAGCTCCAACTCGGTTTAACAGTGAAAACTGCAGGAACATCAATTGGGCAGTAGAAAACAGACTGAGAAACCGCTGTAAAGTTTCTCCTGCAATCCGTTCCTTTTGTGCTAGGTGAACGAACATCTCAGAACATGCTGTGTTCTGAGAGAAAATTGTGTGTAAAAGCTATCCTTCGCGAAGCTTGTTGGGAATACAAAGTTTTTTTATTTTTCAATCTACACTACATACGTATATATTGGGAGATACAAGCTCCAACTCGGTTTTACCGTGAAAACTGCAGGAAATTCAATCAGGCACTAGGAAACTGACTGAGAATCCAGAGTAAAATTTTCTCCTGCAAACCGTTCCCTTGGTGCTAGATGAACGAACGTCCCTCCACATGCTCAGTTCTGAGAGATAATTGTGTGTGAAGGCCGTCCTTCACCTAGCTTGTTGGGAACACAAAGTTTCTTTTCAGTTGCAAACTCCACTCCATACATATATATGGGAGGTACTAGCTCCAACTCGGTTTTACAGTGAAAACTGAAGGAACTTCAAACAGACACTAGGAAACAGACCGAGAAACCAGAGTAAAAGTTTCTCCTGCAAACCGTTCCCTTTGTGCTAGATGAAAGAACGTCTCTCCAGATGCTCAGTTCTGAGGGATTAGTTTGTGTGAAAGCCGTCCTTCACCTAGCTTGTTGGGAACACAAAGTTTGTTTTCAGTTGCAAACTCCACTGCATACATATATATGGGGAGGTACTAGCTCCAACACGGGTTTACAGTGAAAACTGCAGGAACTTCAATCCGGCACTAGGAAACAGACTGAGAAAACAGAGTAAAAGTTTCCCTACAACCCTTTCCTTTTGTGCTAGATGAACGAATGTCTCTCCACATGCTCAGTTCTGAGAGATAAATGTGTGTGAAAGCCGTCCTTCATTTAGCCTGTTGGGAACACATAGTTTGTTTTCAGTTGCAAACCCCACTCCATACATATATATGGGGAGGTACTAGCTCCAACTCGGTTTTACAGTGAAAACTGCAGGAACTTCAAACAGGCACTAGGAAACAGACTGAGAAACCAGAGTAAAAGTTTCTCCTGCAACCCGTTCCCTTTGTGCTAGATGAACGAACGTCTCTCCACATGCTCAGTTCTGAGAGAGAAGTGTGTGTGAAAGCCGTACTTCACCTAGCTTGTTGAGAACAGAAAGTTTCTTTTCAGTTGCAAACTCCACTCCATATATATATATGGGGAGATACTAGCTCCAACTCGGTTTAAAAGTGAAAACTGCAGAAACTTCAATTGGGCAGTAGGAAATAGACTGAGAAACAACTGTAAAGTTTCTCCTGCAATCCGTTCCTTTTGTGCTAGGTGAACGAACATCTCAGAACATGCTGTGTTCTGAGAGAAAATTGTGTGTAAAGCTATCCTTCGCGAAGCTTGTTGGGAATACAATTTTTTTTTTATTTTATATCTACACTACATACGTATATATTGGGAGTTACAAGCTCCAACTCGGTTTTACAGTGAAAATTGCAGGAACTTCAAACCGGCACTAGGAAACAGACTGAGTAACCAGAGTAAAAGTTTCTCCTGCAACCCGTTCCCTTTGTGCTAGATGAACGAACGTCTCTCCACATGCTCAGTTCTGAGAGAAAAGTGTGAGTGAAAGCCGTCCTTCACCTAGCTTGTTGGGAACACAAAGTTTCTTTTCAGTTACAAACTCCACTCCATACATTTATATGGGGAGGTACAAGCTCCAACTCGGTTTTACAGTGAAAAATGCAGGAACTTCAAACCGGCACTAGGAAACAGACTGAGAATCGAGAGTAATAGTTTATCCTGCAACCCGTTCCCTTGGTGCTAGATGAACGAACGTCTCTCCACATGCTCAGTTCTGAGAGATAATTGTGTGTGAAGGCCGTACTTCACCTATCTTGTTGGGAACACAAAGTTTCTTTTCAGTAGCAAACCCCACTCCATACATATTTATGGGGAGGTACTAGCTCCAACTCGTGTTTACAGTGAAAAATGCAGGATCTTCAAACCGGCACTAGGAAACAGACTGAGAAACCAGAGTAAATGTTTCTCCTACAACCCGTTCCCTTTGTGTTAGATGAACGAAAGTCTCTACAGATGCTCATTTCTGAGAGATAAGTGTGTGTGAAAGCCGTCCTTCACCTATCTTGTTGTGAGCACAAAGTTTCTTTTCAGTTGCAAACTCCACTCCATACATATATATGGGGAGGTACTAGCTCCAACTCGGTTTTACAGTGAAAACTGCAGGATCTTCAAACCGGCACTAGGAAACAGACTGAGAAACCAGAGTAAATGTTTCTCCTACAACTCGTTCCCTTTGTGCTAGATGAACGAACGTCTCTCCACATGCTCAGTTCTGAGGGATAAGTGTGTGTTAAACCCGTCCTTCACCTAGCCTGTTGGGAACACAAAGTTTCTTTTCAGGTGCAAACCCCACTCCATACATATATATGGGGAGGTACTATCTCCAACTCGGTTTTACAGTGAAAACTGCAGGAAATTCAATCCGGCACTAAGAAACAGCCTGAGAAACCAGAGTAATAGTTTCTCCTGCAACCCGTTCCCTTTGTGCTAGATGAACGAACGTCTCTCCACATGATCAGTTCTGAGAGATAATTGTGTGTGAAAGCCGTCCTTCACATATCTTGTTGGGAACACAAACTTTCTTTTCAGTTGCAAACTCCACTCCATACATATATATGGGGAGTTACTATCTCCATCTCGTTTTAACAGTGAAAACTGCAGGAACTTCAAACCGGCACTAGGAAACAGACTGAGTAACCAGAGTAAAAGTTTCTCCTGCAACCCGTTCCCTTTGTGCTAGATGAACGAACGTCTCTCCACATGCTCAGTTCTGAGAGATAATTGTGAGTGAAAGCCGTCCTTCACCTAGCTTGTTGGGAACACAAAGTTTCTTTTCAGTTACAAACTCCACTCCATACATTTATGGGGAGGTACAAGCTCCAACTCGGTTTTACAGTGAAAAATGCAGGAACTTCAAACCGGCACTAGGAAACAGACTGAGAAACCAGAGTAAAAGTTTCTCCTGCAACCCGTTCCCTTTGTGCTAGATGAACCAACGTCTCTCCACATGCTCAATTCTGAGAGATAAGTGTGTGTGAAAGCCGTCCTTCAACTAGCTTGTTGGGAACACAAAGTTTCTTTTCAGTTGCAAACTCCACTCCATATATATATATGGGGAGATACTAGCTCCAACTCGGTTTAAAAGTGAAAACTGCAGAAACTTCAATTGGGCAGTAGGAAATAGACTGAGAAACAACTGTAAAGTTTCTCCTGCAATCCGTTCCTTTTGTGCTAGGTGAACGAACATCTCAGAACATGCTGTGTTCTGAGAGAAAATTGTGTGTAAAGCTATCATTCGCGAAGCTTGTTGGGAATACAATTTTTTTTTATTTTATATCTACACTACATACGTATATATTGGGAGTTACAAGCTTCAACTCGGTTTTACAGTGAAAATTGCAGGAACTTCAAACAGGCACTAGGAAACAGACTGAGAAAACAGAGTAAAAGTTTCCCTACAACCCTTTCCCTTTGTGCTAGATGAACGAATGTCTCTCCACATGCTCAGTTCTGAGAGATAAATGTGTGTGAAAGCCGTCCTTCATTTAGCCTGTTGGGAACACATAGTTTGTTTTCAGTTGCAAACCCCACTCCATACATATATATGGGGAGGTACTAGCTCCAACTCGGTTTTACAGTGAAAACTGCAGGAACTTCAAACAGGCACTAGGAAACAGACTGAGAAACCAGAGTAAAAGTTTCTCCTGCAACCCGTTCCCTTTGTGCTAGATGAACGAACGTCTCTCCACATGCTCAGTTCTGAGAGAGAAGTGTGTGTGTAAGCCGTACTTCACCTAGCTTGTTGAGAACAGAAAGTTTCTTTTCAGTTGCAAACTCCACTCCATATATATATATGGGGAGATACTAGCTCCAACTCGGTTTAAAAGTGAAAACTGCAGAAACTTCAATTGGGCAGTAGGAAATAGACTGAGAAACAACTGTAAAGTTTCTCCTGCAATCCGTTCCTTTTGTGCTAGGTGAACGAACATCTCAGAACATGCTGTGTTCTGAGAGAAAATTGTGTGTAAAGCTATCCTTCGCGAAGCTTGTTGGGAATACAATTTTTTTTTTATTTTATATCTACACTACATACGTATATATTGGGAGTTACAAGCTCCAACTCGGTTTTACAGTGAAAATTGCAGGAACTTCAAACCGGCACTAGGAAACAGACTGAGTAACCAGAGTAAAAGTTTCTCCTGCAACCCGTTCCCTTTGTGCTAGATGAACGAACGTCTCTCCACATGCTCAGTTCTGAGAGAAAAGTGTGAGTGAAAGCCGTCCTTCACCTAGCTTGTTGGGAACACAAAGTTTCTTTTCAGTTACAAACTCCACTCCATACATTTATATGGGGAGGTACAAGCTCCAACTCGGTTTTACAGTGAAAAATGCAGGAACTTCAAACCGGCACTAGGAAACAGACTGAGAATCGAGAGTAATAGTTTATCCTGCAACCCGTTCCCTTGGTGCTAGATGAACGAACGTCTCTCCACATGCTCAGTTCTGAGAGATAATTGTGTGTGAAGGCCGTCCTTCACCTATCTTGTTGGGAACACAAAGTTTCTTTTCAGTAGCAAACCCCACTCCATACATATTTATGGGGAGGTACTAGCTCCAACTCGTGTTTACAGTGAAAAATGCAGGATCTTCAAACCGGCACTAGGAAACAGACTGAGAAACCAGAGTAAATGTTTCCCCTACAACCCGTTCCCTTTGTGTTAGATGAACGAAAGTCTCTACAGATGCTCATTTCTGAGAGATAAGTGTGTGTGAAAGCCGTCCTTCACCTACCTTGTTGGGAGCACAAAGTTTCTTTTCAGTTGCAAACTCCACTCCATACATATATATGGGGAGGTACTAGCTCCAACTCGGTTTTACAGTGAAAACTGCAGGATCTTCAAACCGGCACTAGGAAACAGACTGAGAAACCAGAGTAAATGTTTCTCCTACAACTCGTTCCCTTTGTGCTAGATGAACGAACGTCTCTCCACATGCTCAGTTCTGAGGGATAAGTGTGTGTTAAACCCGTCCTTCACCTAGCCTGTTGGGAACACAAAGTTTCTTTTCAGGTGCAAACCCCACTCCATACATATATATGGGGAGGTACTATCTCCAACTCGGTTTTACAGTGAAAACTGCAGGAAATTCAATCCGGCACTAAGAAACAGCCTGAGAAACCAGAGTAAAAGTTTCTCCTGCAACCCGTTCCCTTTGTGCTAGATGAACGAACGTCTCTCCACATGATCAGTTCTGAGAGATAATTGTGTGTGAAAGCCGTCCTTCACATATCTTGTTGGGAACACAAACTTTCTTTTCAGTTGCAAACTCCACTCCATACATATATATGGGGAGTTACTATCTCCATCTCGTTTTAACAGTGAAAACTGCAGGAACTTCAAACCGGCACTAGGAAACAGACTGAGTAACCAGAGTAAAAGTTTCTCCTGCAACCCGTTCCCTTTGTGCTAGATGAACGAACGTCTCTCCACATGCTCAGTTCTGAGAGATAATTGTGAGTGAAAGCCGTCCTTCACCTAGCTTGTTGGGAACACAAAGTTTCTTTTCAGTTACAAACTCCACTTCATACATTTATATGGGGAGGTACAAGCTCCAACTCGGTTTTACAGTGAAAAATGCAGGAACTTCAAACCGGCACTAGGAAACAGACTGAGAAACCAGAGTAAAAGTTTCTCCTGCAACCCGTTCCCTTTGTGCTAGATGAACCAACGTCTCTCCACATGCTCAATTCTGAGAGATAAGTGTGTGTGAAAGCCGTCCTTCAACTAGCTTGTTGGGAACACAAAGTTTCTTTTCAGTTGCAAACTCCACTCCATATATATATATGGGGAGATACTAGATCCAACTCGGTTTAAAAGTGAAAACTGCAGAAACTTCAATTGGGCAGTAGGAAATAGACTGAGAAACAACTGTAAAGTTTCTCCTGCAATCCGTTCCTTTTGTGCTACGTGAACGAACATCTTAGAACATGCTGTGTTCTGAGAGAAAATTGTGTGTAAAGCTATCCTTCGCGAAGCTTGTTGGGAATTCAATTTTTTTTTATTTTATATCTACACTACATACGTATATATTGGGAGTTACAAGCTTCAACTCGGTTTTACAGTGAAAATTGCAAGAACTTCAAACAGGCACTAGGAAACAGACTGAGAATCGAGCGTAATACTTTCTCCTGCAACCCGTTCCCTTGGTGCAAGATGAACGAACGTCTCTCCACATGCTCAGTTCTGAGAGATAATTGTGTGTGAAGGCCGTCCTTCACCTATCTTGTTGGGAACACAAAGTTTCTTTTCAGGTGCAAACCCCACTCCATACATATATATGGGGAGGTACTAGCTCCAACTCGGTTTTACAGTGAAAACTGCAGGAAATTCAATCCGGCACTAAGAAACAGCCTGAGAAACCAGAGTAAAAGTTTCTCCTGCAACCCGTTCCCTTTGTGCTAGATGAACGAACGTCTCTCCACATGCTCAGTTCTGAGAGATAATTGTGTGTGAAAGCCGTCCTTAACCTAGCTTGTTGGGAACACAAAGTTTCTTTTCAGTTGCAAACTCCACTCCATACATATATATGGGGAGGTACTAGCTTCAACTCGGTTTAACAGTGAAAACTGCAGGAACTTCAAACCGGCACTAGGAAACAGACTGAGAAACAAGAGTAAAAGTTTCTCCTAACAACCGTTCAGTTTGTGCTAGATGAACGAACGTCTCTCCACATGTTCAGTTCTGAGAGATAAGTGTGTGTGAAAGCCGTCCTTCACCTAGCTTGTTGGGAACACAAAGATTCTTTTCAGTTCCAAACTCCAATCCATACATATATATGGGGAGGTACTAGCTCCAACTCGGTTTTACACTGAAAAATGCAGGAACTTCAAACCGGCACTAGGAAACAGACTGAGAAACCAGAGTAAATGTTTCTCCTGCAACCCGTTCCCTTTGTGCTAGATGAACGAACGTCTCTCCAAGTGCTCAGTTCTGAGAGATAAGTGTGTGTGAAAGCCGTCCTTCAACTAGCTTGTTATGAACACAAAGTTTCTTTTCAGTTGCAAACTCCACTCCATACATATATATGGGGAGATACTATCTCCAACTCGGTTTTACTGTGAAAACTTCAGGAACTTCATACCGGCACTAGGAAACAGACTGAGATACCAGAGTAAAAGTTTCTCCTGCAACCCGTTCCCTTTGTGCTAGATGAACGAACGTCTCTCCACATGCTCAATTCTGAGGGATAAGTGTGTGTGAAAGCCGTCCTTCACCTAGCTTGTTGGGAACACAAAGTTTCTTTTCAGTTGAAAACTCCACTCCATACATATATATGGGGTGATACTATCTCCAACTCGGTTTTACAGTGATTCTGCAGGAACTTCAAACCGGCACTAGGAAACAGACTGAGAAACCAGAGTAAAAGTTTCTCCTGCAACCCGTTCCCTTTGTGCTAGATGAACGAAAGTCTCTCCACATGCTCAGTTCTGAGAGTAAAGTGTGTGTGAAAACCGTCCTTCACCTAGCTTGTTGGGAACACAAAGTTTCTTTTCAGTTGCAATCTCCACTCCATACTTATATATGGGGAGGTTCTAGATCCAACTCGGTTTTACAGTGAAAACTGCAGGAATTTCAAACCGGCACTAGGAAACAGACTGAGAAACTAGAGTAAAAGTTTCCCCTGCAACCCGTTCCCTTTGTGCTAGATGAAAGAAAGTCTCTCCACATGCTCAGTTCCGAGAGATAGTGTGTGTTTATGCCGTCCTTCACCTAGCTTGTTGGGAACACAAAGTTTCTTTTCAGTTGCAAACTCCACTCCATATATATATATGGGGAGATACTAGCTCCAACTCGGTTTAAAAGTGAAAACTGCAGAAACTTCAATTGGGCAGTAGGAAATAGACTGAGAAACAACTGTAAAGTTTCTCCTGCAATCCGTTCCTTTTGTGCTAGGTGAACGAACATCTCAGAACATGCTGTGTTCTGAGAGAAAATTGTGTGTAAAGCTATCCTTCGCGAAGCTTGTTGGGAATACAATTTTTTTTTAATTTATATCTACACTACATACGTATATATTGGGAGTTACAAGCTCCAACTCGGTTTTACAGTGAAAATTGCAGGAACTTCAAACAGGCACTAGGAAACAGACTGAGAATCGAGAGTAATAGTTTATCCTGCAACCCGTTCCCTTGGTGCAAGATGAACGAACGTCTCTCCACATGCTCAGTTCTGAGAGATAATTGTGTGTGAAGGCCGTCCTTCACCTATCTTGTTGGGAACACAAAGTTTCTTTTCAGGTGTAAACCCCACTCCATACATATATATGGGGAGGTACTAGCTCCAACTCGGTTTTACAGTGAAAACTGCAGGAAATTCAATCCGGCACTAAGAAACAGCCTGAGAAACCAGAGTAAAAGTTTCTCCTGCAACCCGTTCCCTTTGTGCTAGATGAACGAACGTCTCTCAACATGCTCAGTTCTGAGAGATTAGTGTGTGTGAAAGCCGTCCTTCACCCAGCTTGTTGGGAACACAAAGTTTCTTTTCAGTTACAAACTCCACTCCATACATTTATATGGGGAGGTACAAGCTCCAACTCGGTTTTACAGTGAAAAATGCAGGAACTTCAAACCGGCACTAGGAAACAGACTGAGAAACCAGAGTAAAAGTTTCTCCTGCAACCCGTTCCCTTTGTGCTAGATGAACCAACGTCTCTCCACATGCTCAATTCTGAGAGATAAGTGTGTGTGAAAGCCGTCCTTCAACTAGCTTGTTGGGAACACAAAGTTTCTTTTCAGTTGCAAACTCCACTCCATACATATATATGGGGAGTTACTATCTCCAACTCGTTTTAACAGTGAAAACTGCAGGAACTTCAAACCGGCACTAGGAAACAGACTGAGTAACCAGAGTAAAAGTTTCTCCTGCAATCCGTTCCCTTTGTGCTAGATGAACGAACGTCTCTCCACATGCTCAGTTCTGAGAGATAAGTGTGAGTGAAAGCCGTCCTTCACCTAGCTTGTTGGGAACACAAAGTTTCTTTTCAGTTACAAACTCCACTCCATACATTTATATGGGGAGGTACAAGCTCCAACTCGGTTTTACAGTGAAAAATGCAGGAACTTCAAACCAGCACTAGGAAACAGACTGAGAATCGAGAGTAATAGTTTATCCTGCAACCCGTTCCCTTGGTGCTAGATGAACGAACGTCTCTCCACATGCTCAGTTCTGAGAGATAATTGTGTGTGAAGGCCGTCCTTCACCTATCTTGTTGGGAACACAAAGTTTCTTTTCAGGTGCAAACCCCACTCCATACATATATATGGGGAGGTACTAGCTCCAACTCGGTTTTACAGTGAAAACTGCAGGAACATCATACCGGCACTAGGAAACAGACTGAGAAACCAGAGTAAAATTTCTCCTCCAACCCGTTCCCTTTGTGCTAGACGAACGAACGTCTCTCCACATGCTCAGTTCTGAGGGATATGTGCGTGTGAAAGCCGTCCTTCAGCTAGCTTGTTGGGAACACAAAGTTTCTTTTCAGTTGCAAACCCCACTCCATACATATATATGGGGAGGTACTAGATCCAACTCGGTTTTACAGCGAAAACTGCAGGAACTTCAAACCGGCACTAGGAAACAGACTGAGAATCCAGAGTAAAAGTTTCTCCTGCAACCCGTTCCCTTTTTGCTAGATGAACGAAAGTCTCTCCAGATGCTCAGTTCTGAGAGATAAGTGTGTGTTAAACCCGTCCTTCACCTAGCCTGTTGGGAACACAAAGTTTCTTTTCAGGTGCAAACCCCACTCCATACATATATATGGGGAGGTACTAGCTCCAACTCGGTTTTACAGTGAAAACTGCAGGAACTTCAAACAGGCACGAGGAAACAGACAGAGAAACCAGAGTAAAAGTTTCTCCTGCATCCCCTTCCCTTTGTGCTAGATGAACCAACGTCTCACCACATGCTCAGTTCTGAGAGAGAAGTGTGTGTGAAAGCCGTACTTCACCTAGCTTGTTGAGAACAGAAAGTTTCTTTTCAGTTGCCAAATCCACTCCATACATATATATGGGAGGTACTAGCTACAACTCGGTTTTACAGTGAAAACTGCAGGAATTTCAAACCGGCACTAGGAAACATACTGGTAAACCAGAGTAAAAGATTCCCCTGCAACACGTTCCCTTTGTGCTAGATGAACGAACGTCTCTCCTCATGCTCAGTTCTGAGAGATTAGTGTGTGTGAAAGCCGTCCTTCACCCAGCTTGTTGGGAACACAAAGTTTCTTTTCAGTTGCAAACCCCACTCCATACATATATATGGGGTGTTACTATTTCCAACTCGTTTTAACAGTGAAAACTGCAGGAACTTCAAACCGGCACTATGAAACAGACTGAGAATCCAGAGTAAAAGTTTCTCCTGCAACCCGTTCCCTTTGTGCTAGATGAACGAACGTCTCTCCACAAGCTCAGTTCTTAGAGATAAGTGTGAGTGAAAGCCGTCCTTCACCTAGCTTGTTGGGAACACAAAGTTTCTTTTCAGTTACAAACTCCACTCCATACATTTATATGGGGAGGTACAAGCTCCAACTCGGTTTTACAGTGAAAAATGCAGGAACTTCAAACCGGCACTAGGAAACAGACTGAGAAACCAGAGTAAAAGTTTCTCCTGCAACCCGTTCCCTTTGTGCTAGATGAACCAACGTCTCTCCACATGCTCAATTCTGAGAGATAAGTGTGTGTGAAAGCCGTCCTTCAACTAGCTTGTTGGGAACACAAAGTTTCTTTTCAGTTGCAAACTCCACTCCATATATATATATGGGGAGATACTAGCTCCAACTCGGTTTAAAAGTGAAAACTGCAGAAACTTCAATTGGGCAGTAGGAAATAGACTGAGAAACAACTGTAAAGTTTCTCCTGCAATCCGTTCCTTTTGTGCTAGGTGAACGAACATCTCAGAACATGCTGTGTTCTGAGAGAAAATTGTGTGTAAAGCTATCCTTCGCGAAGCTTGTTGGGAATGCAATTTTTTTTTTATTTTCTATCTACACTACATACGTATATATTGGGAGTTACAAGCTCCAACTCGGTTTTACAGTGTAAACTGCAGGAACTTCAAACAGGCACTAGGAAACAGACTGAGAATCGAGAGTAATAGTTTATACTGCAACCCGTTCCTTTGGTGCTAGATGAACGAAAGTCTCTCCACATGCTCAGTTCTGAGAGATAATTGTGTGTGAAGGCCGTCCTTCACCTATCTTGTTGGGAACACAAAGTTTCTTTTCAGGTGCAAACCCCACTCCATACATATATATGGGGAGGTACTAGATCCAACTCGGTTTTACAGCGAAAACTGCAGGAACTTCAAACCGGCACTAGGAAACAGACTGAGAATCCAGAGTAAAAGTTTCTCCTGCAACCCGTTCCCTTTGTGCTAGATGAACGAAAGTCTCTCCAGATGCTCAGTTCTGAGAGATAAGTGTGTGTGAAAGCCGTCCTTCACATAGCTTGTTGGGAACACAAAGGTCCTTTTCAGTTGCAAACTCCACTCCATACATATATATGGGGAGGTACTAGCTCCAACTCGGTTTTACAGTGAAAACTGCAGGATCTTCAAACCGGCACTAGGAAACAGACTGAGAAACCAGAGTAAATGTTTCTCCTACAACCCGTTCCCTTTGTGCTAGATGAACGAACTTCTCTCCACATGCTCAGTTCTGAGGGATAAGTGTGTGTTAAAGCCATCCTTCACCTAGCTTGTTGGGAAAACAAAGTTTCTTTTCCTTTGCAAACAACACTCCATACATATATATGGGGAGGTACTAGCTCCAACTCGATTTTACAGTGTAAACTGCAGGAACTTCAAAACGGCACTAGGAAACAGACTGAGATACCAGAGTAAAACTTTCTCCTAACACCCGTTCCCTTTGTGCTAGATGAACGAACGTCTCTCTAGATGCTCAGTTCTGAGGGATTAGTGGGTGTGAAAGCCGTCCTTCACCTAGCTTGTTGGGAACACAAAGTTTCTTTTCAGTTGCAAACTCCACTCCATACATATATATGGGGAGGTACTAGCTCCAACTCGGTTTTACAGTGAAAACTGCAGGAACTTCAAACAGGCACTAGGAAACAGACTGAGAATCCAGAGTAAAAGTTTCTCCTAACACCCGTTCCCTTTGTGCTAGATGAACGAACGTCTCTCCACATGCTCAGTTCTGAGGGATAAGTGTTTGTGAAAGCCGTCCTTCACCTAGCTTGTTGGGACACAAAGTTTCTTTTCAGTTGCAAACTCCACTCCATACATATATATGGGGAGGTACTAGCTTCAACTCGGTTTAACAGTGAAAACTGCAGGAACTTCAAACCGGCACTAGGAAACAGACTGAGAAACCAGAGTAAAAGTTTCTCCTGCAACCCGTTCCCTTTGTGCTAGACGAACGAACGTCTCTCCAGATGCTCAGTTCTGAGGGATTAGTGTGTGTGAAAGCCGTATTTCACCTAGCTTCTTGGGAACACAAAGTTTGTTTTAAGTTGCAAACTCCACTCCATACATATATATGGGGAGGTTCTAGCTCCAACTCGATTTTACAGTGAAAACTGCAGGAACTTCTAACTGGCACTAGGAAAAAGACTGAGAAAACAGAGTAAAAGTTTCTCCTACAACCCGTTCCTTTTGTTCTAGATGAACGAATGTCTCTCCACATGCTCAGTTCTGAGGGATAAGTGTGTGTTAAAGCAGTCCTTCACCTAGCTTGTTGGGAACACAAAGTATCTTTTCCTTTGCAAACCCCACTCCATACATATATATGGGGAGGTACTAGCTCCAACTCGGTTTTACAGTGTAAATTGCAGGAACTTCAAAACGGCACTAGGAAACAGACTGAGAAACCAGAGTAAAAGTTTCTCCTACAACCCGTTCCCTTTGTGCTAGATGAACGAAAGTCTCTCCAGATGCTCAGTTCTGAGAGATAAGTGTGTGTGAAAGCCGTCCTTCACATAGCTTGTTGGGAACACAAAGTTTCTTTTCAGTTGCAAACTCCACTCCACACATATATATGGGGAGGTACTAGCTCCAACTCGGTTTTACAGTGAAAACTGCAGGATCTTCAAACCGGCACTAGGAAATAGACTGAGAAACCAGAGTAAATGTTTCTCCTACAACCCGTTCCCTTTGTGCTAGATGAACGAACGTCTCTCCACATGCTCAGTTCTGAGGGATAATTGTGTGTGAAAGCCGTACTTCACATAGCTTGTTGGGAACACAAAGTTTCTTTTCAGTTGCAAACTCCATTCCATACATATACATGGGGAGGTACTCGCTTCAACTAGGTTTAACAGTGAAAACTGCAGGAACTTCAAACAGGCACTAGGAAACAGACTGAGAAACCAGAGTAAAAGTTTCTTCTGCAACCCGTTCCCTTTTTGCTAGATGAACGAAAGTCTCTCCAGATGCTCAGTTCTGAGGGATTAGTGTGTGTGAAAGCCGTATTTCACCTAACTTCTTCGGAACACAAAGTTTCTTTTAAGTTGCAATCTCCACTCCATACATATATATGGGGAGATTCTAGCTCCAACTCGATTTTACAGTGAAAACTGCAGGAACTTCAAACTGGAACTAGGAAAAAGACTGAGAAAACAGAGTAAAAGTTTCCCCTACAACCCGTTCAATTTGTGCTAGATGAACGAACGTCTCTCCACATGCTCAGTTCTGGGAGATAAGAGTGTGTGAAAGCCGTCCTTCACCTAGCTTGTTGGGAACACAAAGTTTGTTTTCAGTTGCAAACTCCACTCGATACATATATAAGGGGAGGTACTAGCTCCAACTAGGTTTTACAGTGAAAACTGCAGGAACTTCAAACCGGCACTAGGAAACAGACTGAGAAACCAGAGTAAAAGTTTCTCCTACAACCCATTCCCTTTGTGCTAGATGAACGAACGTCTCTCCACATGCTCAGTTTTGAGGGATAAATGTGTGTGAAAGCCGTCCTTAACCTAGCTTGTTGGGAACACAAAGTTTCTTTTCAGTTGCAAACTCCACTCCATACATATATATGGGGAGGTACTAGGTTCAACTCGGTTTATAGTGAAAACTGCAGGAACTTCAAACCGGCACTAGGAAACAAACTGAGAAACCAGAGTAAAAGTTTCTCCTACAACCCATTCCCTTTGTGCTAGATGAACGAACGTCTCTCCACATGCTCAGATTTGAGGGATAAATGTGTGTGAAAGCCGTCCTAAACATAGCTTGTTGGGAACACAAAGTTTCTTTTCAGTTGCAAACTCCACTCCATACATATATATGGGGAGGTACTAGCTTCAACTCGGTTTAACATTGAAAACTGCAGGAACTTCAAACCGGCACTAGGAAACAGACTGAGAAACCAGAGTAAAAGTTTCTCCTGCAACCCATTCCCTTTTTGCTAGATGAACGAACGTCTCTCCAAATGCTCAGTTCTGAGGGATTAGTGTGTGTGAAAGCCGTATTTCACCGAGCTTCATGGGAACACAAAGTTTCTTTTAAGTTGCAAACTCCACTCCATACATATATATGGGGAGGTTCTAGCTCCAACTCGATTTTACAGTGAAAACTGCAGGAACTTCAAACCGGCACTAGGAAACAGACTGAGAAACCAGAGTAAAAGTTTCTCCTGCAACCCATTCCCTTTTTGCTAGATGAACGAACGTCCCTCCAGATGCTCAGTTCTGAGGGATTAGTGTGTGTGAAAGCCGTATTTCACCTAGCTTCATGGGAACACAAAGTTTCTTTTAAGTTGCAAACTCCACTCCATACATATATATGGGGAGGTTCTAGCTCCAACTCGATTTTACAGTGAAAACTGCAGGAACTTCAAACCGGCACAAGGATACAGACTGAAAAACCAGAGTAAAAGTTTCTCCTACAACCCGTTCCTTTTGTGCTAGATGAACGAACGTCTCTCCACATGCTCAGTTCTGAGGGATAAGTGTGTGTTAAAGCCGTCCTTCACCTAGCTTGTTGGGAACACATAGTTTCTTTTCCTTTGCAAACCCCACTCCATACATATATATGGGTAGGTACTAGCTCCAACTCGGTTTTACAGTGTAAATTGCAGAAACTTCAAACAGGCACTAGGAAACAGATTGAGAATCCAGAGTAAAAGTTTCTCATAACACCATTTCCATTTGTGCTAGATGAACGAACGTCTCTTCACATGCTCAGTTCTGAGAGATATGTGTGTTTGAAAGCCGCACTTCACCTAGCTTGTTGGGAACACAAAGTTTCTTTCAGTTGCAAACTCCACTCCATACATATATATGGGGAGGTACTAGCTCCAACTCGGTTTTACAGTGAAAACTGCAGGAACTTAAAACCGGCACTAGGAAACAGACTGAGAAACAAGAGTAAAAGTTTCCCCTAACACCCGTTCAGTTTGTGCTAGATGAACGAACGTCTCTCCACATGCTCATTTCTGAGAGATAAGAGTGTGTGAAAGCCGTCCTTCACCTAGCTTGTTGGGAACACAAAGTTTGTTTTCAGTTGCAAACTCCACTCGATACATATATAAGGGGAGGTACTAGCTCCAACTAGGTTTTACAGTGAAAACTGCAGGAACTTCAAACAGGCACTAGGAAACAGACTGAGAATCCAGAGTAAAAGTTTCTCCAAACACCCGTTCCCTTTGTGCTAGATGAACGAACGTCTCTCCACATGCTCAGTTCTGAGAGATATGTGTGTTTGAAAGCCGCACTTCACCTAGCTTGTTGGGAACACAAAGTTTCTTTTCAGTTGCAAAATCCACTCCATACATATATATGGGGAGGTACTAGCTCCAACTCGGTTTTACAGTGAAAACTGCAGGAACTTCAAACCGGCACTAGGAAACAGACTGAGAAAACCGAGTAAAAGTTTCTGCTACAACCCATTCCCTTTGTGCTAGATGAACGAACGTCTCTCCACATGCTCAGTTTTGAGGGATAAATGTGTGTGAAAGCCGTCCTAAACCTAGCTTGTTGGGAACACAAAGTTTCTTTTCAGTTGCAAACTCCACTCCATACATATATATGGGGAGGTACTAGCTTCAACTCGGTTTAACAGTGAAAACTGCAGGAACTTCAAACCGGCACTAGGAAACAGACTGAGAAACCAGAGTAAAAGTTTCTCCTGCAACCCATTCCCTTTTTGCTAGATGAACGAACGTCTCTCCAGATGCTCAGTTCTGAGGGATTAGTGTGTGTGAAAGCCGTATTTCACCTAGCTTCATGGGAACACAAAGGTTCTTTTAAGTTGCAAACTCCACTCCATACATATATATGGGGAGGTTCTAGCTCCAACTCGATTTTACAGTGAAAACTGCAGGAACTTCAAACCGGCACAAGGATACAGACTGAAAAACCAGAGTAAAAGTTTCTGATACAACCCGTTCCTTTTGTGCTAGATGAACGAACGTCTCTCCACATGCTCAGTTCTGAGGGATAAGTGTTTGTTAAAGCCGTCCTTCACCTAGCTTGTTGGGAACACATAGTTTCTTTTCCTTTGCAAACCCCACTCCATACATATATATGGGTAGGTACTAGCTCCAACTCGGTTTTACAGTGTAAATTGCAGAAACTTCAAACCGGCACTAGGAAACAGACTGAGATACCAGAGTAAAAGTTTCTCCTAACACCTGTTCAGTTTGTGCTAGATGAACGAAAGTCTCTCCACATGCTCAGTTCTGAGAGATAAGTGTGTGTGAAAGCCGTCCTTCACATAGCTTGTTGGGAACACAAAGATTCTTTTCAGTTGCAAACTCCAATCCATACATATATATGGGGAGGTACCAGCTCCAACTCGGTTTTACAGTGAAACCTGCAGGAACTTCAAACCGGCACTAGGAAACAGACTGAGAAACCACAGTAAAAGTTTCTCCTGCAACCCGTTCAATATGTGATAGATGAACGAACGTCTCTCCACATGCTCAGTTCTGGGAGATAAGAGTGTGTGATAGCCGTCCTTCACCTAGCTTGTTGGGAACACAAAGTTTGTTTTCAGTTGCAAACTCCACTCGATACATATATATGGGGAGGTACTAGCTCCAACTAGGTTTTACAGTGAAAACTGCAGGAACTTCAAACAGGCACTAGGAAAGAGACTGAGAATCCAGAGTAAAAGTTTCTCCTAACACCCGTTCCACTTGTGCTAGATGAACGAACGTCTCTCCACATGCTCAGTGCTGAGAGATATGTGTGTTTGAAAGCCGCACTTCACCTAGCTTGTTGGGAGCACAAAGTTTCTTTTCAGTTGCAAATTCCACTCCATACATATATATGGGGAGGTACTAGCTCCAACTCGGTTTTACAGTGAAAACTGCAGGAACTTCAAACCGGCACTAGGAAACAGACTGAGAAACCAGAGTAAAAGTTTCTCCTACAACCCGTTCTATTTGTGCTAGACGAACGAACGTCTCTCCACATGCGCAGTTCTGAGAGATAAGTGTGTGTGAAAGCCGTCCTTACCTAGCTTCTTGGGAACACAAAGTTTCTTTTCAGTTGCAAACTCCACTCCATACATATATATGGGGAGGTACTAGCTCCAACTCGATTTTACAGTGAAAACTGCAGGAACTTCAAACCGGCACTAGGAAACAGACTGAGAAACCAGAGTAAAAGTTTCTCCTACAACCCGTTCCCTTTGTGCTAGATGAACGAACGTCTCTCCACGTGCTCAGATCTGAGGGATAAGTGTGTGTGAAAGCCGTCCTTCACCTAGCTTGATATGAACACAAAGTTTCTTTCCAGTTGCAAACTCCACTCCATACATATATATGGGGAGATACTATCTCCAACTCGGTTTTACTGTGAAAACTTCAGGAACTTCATACCAGTACTAGGAAACAGACTGAGATACCAGAGTAAAAGTTTCTCCTGCAAACCGTTCCCTTTGTGCTAGATGAACGAACGTCTCTCCACATGCTCAGTTCTGAGGGATAAGAGTGTGTGAAAGCCGTACTTCACCTAGCTTGTTGGGAACACAAAGTTTCTTTTCAGTTGCAAACTCCACTCCATACATATATATGGGGAGGTACTAGCTCCAAATCTGTTTTACAGTGAAAACTGCAGGAACTTCAAACCGGCACTAGGAAACAGACTGAGAAACCAGAGTAAAAGTTTCTCCTGCAACCCATTCCCTTTTTGCTAGATGAACGAACGTCCCTCCAGATGCTCAGTTCTGAGGGATTAGTGTGTGTGAAAGCCGTATTTCACCTAGCTTCATGGGAACACAAAGTTTCTTTTAAGTTGCAAACTCCACTCCATACATATATATGGGGAGGTTCTAGCTCCAACTCGATTTTACAGTGAAAACTGCAGGAACTTCAAACCGGCACAAGGATACAGACTGAAAAACCAGAGTAAAAGTTTCTCCTACAACCCGTTCCTTTTGTGCTAGATGAACGAACGTCTCTCCACATGCTCAGTTCTGAGGGATAAGTGTGTGTTAATGCCGTCCTTCACCTAGCTTGTTGGGAACACATAGTTTCTTTTCCTTTGCAAACCCCACTCCATACATATATATGGGTAGGTACTAGCTCCAACTCGGTTTTACAGTGTAAATTGCAGAAACTTCAAACAGGCACTAGGAAACAGATTGAGAATCCAGAGTAAAAGTTTCTCATAACACCATTTCCATTTGTGCTAGATGAACGAACGTCTCTTCACATGCTCAGTTCTGAGAGATATGTGTGTTTGAAAGCCGCACTTCACCTAGCTTGTTGGGAACACAAAGTTTCTTTCAGTTGCAAACTCCACTCCATACATATATATGGGGAGGTACTAGCTCCAACTCGGTTTTACAGTGAAAACTGCAGGAACTTAAAACCGGCACTAGGAAACAGACTGAGAAACAAGAGTAAAAGTTTCTCCTAACACCCGTTCAGTTTGTGCTAGATGAACGAACGTCTCTCCACATGCTCATTTCTGAGAGATAAGAGTGTGTGAAAGCCGTCCTTCACCTAGCTTGTTGGGAACACAAAGTTTGTTTTCAGTTGCAAACTCCACTCGATACATATATAAGGGGAGGTACTAGCTCCAACTAGGTTTTACAGTGAAAACTGCAGGAACTTCAAACAGGCACTAGGAAACAGACTGAGAATCCAGAGTAAAAGTTTCTCCAAACACCCGTTCCCTTTGTGCTAGATGAACGAACGTCTCTCCACATGCTCAGTTCTGAGAGATATGTGTGTTTGAAAGCCGCACTTCACCTAGCTTGTTGGGAACACAAAGTTTCTTTTCAGTTGCAAAATCCACTCCATACATATATATGGGGAGGTACTAGCTCCAACTCGGTTTTACAGTGAAAACTGCAGGAACTTCAAACCGGCACTAGGAAACAGACTGAGAAAACCGAGTAAAAGTTTCTGCTACAACCCATTCCCTTTGTGCTAGATGAACGAACGTCTCTCCACATGCTCAGTTTTGAGGGATAAATGTGTGTGAAAGCCGTCCTAAACCTAGCTTGTTGGGAACACAAAGTTTCTTTTCAGTTGCAAACTCCACTCCATACATATATATGGGGAGGTACTAGCTTCAACTCGGTTTAACAGTGAAAACTGCAGGAACTTCAAACCGGCACTAGGAAACAGACTGAGAAACCAGAGTAAAAGTTTCTCCTGCAACCCATTCCCTTTTTGCTAGATGAACGAACGTCTCTCCAGATGCTCAGTTCTGAGGGATTAGTGTGTGTGAAAGCCGTATTTCACCTAGCTTCATGGGAACACAAAGGTTCTTTTAAGTTGCAAACTCCACTCCATACATATATATGGGGAGGTTCTAGCTCCAACTCGATTTTACAGTGAAAACTGCAGGAACTTCAAACCGGCACAAGGATACAGACTGAAAAACCAGAGTAAAAGTTTCTGATACAACCCGTTCCTTTTGTGCTAGATGAACGAACGTCTCTCCACATGCTCAGTTCTGAGGGATAAGTGTTTGTTAAAGCCGTCCTTCACCTAGCTTGTTGGGAACACATAGTTTCTTTTCCTTTGCAAACCCCACTCCATACATATATATGGGTAGGTACTAGCTCCAACTCGGTTTTACAGTGTAAATTGCAGAAACTTCAAACCGGCACTAGGAAACAGACTGAGATACCAGAGTAAAAGTTTCTCCTAACACCTGTTCAGTTTGTGCTAGATGAACGAAAGTCTCTCCACATGCTCAGTTCTGAGAGATAAGTGTGTGTGAAAGCCGTCCTTCACATAGCTTGTTGGGAACACAAAGATTCTTTTCAGTTGCAAACTCCAATCCATACATATATATGGGGAGGTACCAGCTCCAACTCGGTTTTACAGTGAAACCTGCAGGAACTTCAAACCGGCACTAGGAAACAGACTGAGAAACCACAGTAAAAGTTTCTCCTGCAACCCGTTCAATATGTGATAGATGAACGAACGTCTCTCCACGTTCTCAGATCTGAGGGATAAGTGTGTGTGAAAGCCGTCCTTCACCTAGCTTGTTATGAACACAAAGTTTCTTTTCAGTAGCAAACTCCACTCCATACATATATATGGGGAGATATTATCTCCAACTCGGTTTTACTGTGAAAACTTCAGGAACTTCATACCAGTACTACGAAACAGACTTCGATACCAGAGTAAAAGTTTCTCCTGCAACCCGTTCCCTTTGTGCTAGATGAACGAACGTCTCTCCACATGCTCAGTTCTGAGGGATAAGTGTGTGTGAAAGCCGTAATTCACCTAGCTTGTTGGGAACACAAAGTTTCTTTTCAGTTGCAAACTCCACTCCATACATATATATGGGGAGGTACTAGCTCCAAATCTGTTTTACAGTGAAAACTGCAGGAACTTCAAACCGGCACTAGGAAACAGACTGAGAAACCAGAGAAAAAGTTTCTCCTGCAACCCATTCCCTTTTTGCTAGATGAACGAACGTCTCTCCAAATGCTCAGTTCTGAGGGATTAGTGTGTGTGAAAGCCGTATTTCACCGAGCTTCATGGGAACACAAAGTTTCTTTTAAGTTGCAAACTCCACTCCATACATATATATGGGGAGGTTCTAGCTCCAACTCGATTTTACAGTGAAAACTGCAGGAACTTCAAACAGGCACAAGGATACAGACTGAAAAACCAGAGTAAAATTTTCTCCTACAACCCGTTCCTTTTGTGCTAGATGAACGAACGTCTCTCCACATGCTCAGTTCTGAGGGATAAGTGTGTGTTAAAGCCGTCCTTCACCTAGCTTGTTGGGAACACATAGTTTCTTTTCCTTTGCAAACCCCACTCCATACATATATATGGGTAGGTACTAGCTCCAACTCGGTTTTACAGTGTAAATTGCAGAAACTTCAAACCGGCTCTAGGAAACAGACTGAGATACCAGAGTAAAAGTTTCTCCTAACACCCGTTCAGTTTGTGCTAGATGAACGAAAGTCTCTCCACATGCTCAGTTCTGAGAGATAAGTGTGTGTGAAAGCCGTCCTTCACATAGCTTGTTGGGAACACAAAGATTCTTTTCAGTTGCAAACTCCAATCCATACATATATATGGGGAGGTACCAGCTCCAACTCGGTTTTACAGTGAAACCTGCAGGAACTTCAAACCGGCACTAGGAAACAGACTGAGAAACCAGAGAAAAAGTTTCTCCTGCAACCCGTTCACTTTGTGCTAGATGAACGAACGTCTCACCACATGCTCAGTTCTGGGATATAAGAGTGTGTGAAAGCCGTTCTTCACCTAGCTTGCTGGGAACACAAAGTTTGTTTTCAGTTGCAAACTCCACTCGATACATATATATGGGGAGGTACTAGCTCCAACTAGGTTTTACAGTGAAAACTGCAGGAACTTCAAACAGGCACTAGGAAACAGATTGAGAATCCAGAGTAAAAGTTTCTCATAACACCAGTTCCATTTGTGCTAGATGAACGAACGTCTCTTCACATGCTCAGTTCTGAGAGATATGTGTGTTTGAAAGCCGCACTTCACCTAGCTTGTTGGGAACACAAAGTTTCTTTCAGTTGCAAACTCCACTCCATACATATATATGGGGAGGTACTAGCTCCAACTCGGTTTTACAGTGAAAACTGCAGGAACTTAAAACCGGCACTAGGAAACAGACTGAGAAACCAGAGTAAAAGTTTCTCCTACAACCCGTTCCCTTTGTGCTAGATGAACGAACGTCTCTCCACATGCTCAGTTTTGAGGGATAAATGTGTGTGAAAGCCGTCCTTAACCTAGCTTGTTGGGAACACAAAGTTTCTTTTCAGTTGCAAACTCCACTCCATACATATATATGGGGAGGTACTAGCTTCAACTCGGTTTAACAGTGAAAACTGCAGGATCTTCAAACCGGCACTAGGAAACAGACTGAGAAACAAGAGTAAAAGTTTCTCCTAACACACGTTCAGTTTGTGCTAGATGAACGAACGTCTCTCCACATGCTCAGTTCTGAGAGATAAGTGTGTGTGAAAGCCGTCCTTCACCTAGCTTGTTGGGAACACAAAGATTCTTTTCAGTTGCAAACTCCAATCCATACATATATATGGGGAGGTACTAGCTCCAACTCGGTTTTACTGTGAAAACTGCAGGAAATTCAAACCGGCACTAGGAAACAGACTGAGAAATCACAGTATAAGTTTCTCCTGCAACCCGTTCACTTTGTGCTAGATGAACGAACGTCTCTCCACATGCTCAGTTCTGAGAGATATGTGTGTTTGAAAGCCGCACTTCACCTAGCTTGTTGGGAACACAAAGTTTCTTTTCAGTTGCAAACTCCACTCCATACATATATATGGGGAGGTACTAGCTCCAACTCGGTTTTACAGTGAAAACTGCAGGAACTTCAAACCGGCACTAGGAAACAGACTGAGAAACCAGAGTAAAAGTTTCTCCTACAACCCGTTCTATTTGTGCTAGACGAACGAACGTCTCTCCACATGCGCAGTTCTGAGAGATAAGTGTGTGTGAAAGCCGTCCTTACCTAGCTTCTTGGGAACACAAAGTTTCTTTTCAGTTGCAAACTCCACTCCATACTTATATATGGGGAGGTACTAGCTCCAACTCGATTTTACAGTGAAAACTGCAGGAACTTCAAACCGGCACTAGGAAACAGACTGAGAAACCAGAGTAAAAGTTTCTAGTACAACCCGTTCCCTTTGTGCTAGATGAACGAACGTCTCTCCACGTGCTCAGATCTGAGGGATAAGTGTGTGTGAAAGCCGTCCTTCACCTAGCTTGATATGAACACAAAGTTTCTTTCCAGTTGCAAACTCCACTCCATACATATATATGGGGAGATACTATCTCCAACTCGGTTTTACTGTGAAAACTTCAGGAACTTCATACCAGTACTAGGAAACAGACTGAGATACCAGAGTAAAAGTTTCTCCTGCAAACCGTTCCCTTTGTGCTAGATGAACGAACGTCTCTCCACATGCTCAGTTCTGAGGGATAAGAGTGTGTGAAAGCCGTACTTCACCTAGCTTGTTGGGAACACAAAGTTTCTTTTCAGTTGCAAACTCCACTCCATACATATATATGGGGAGGTACTAGCTCCAAATCTGTTTTACAGTGAAAACTGCAGGAACTTCAAACCGGCACTAGGAAACAGACTGAGAAACCAGAGTAAAAGTTTCTCCTGCAACCCATTCCCTTTTTGCTAGATGAACGAACGTCTCTCCAGATGCTCAGTTCTGAGGGATTAGTGTGTGTGAAAGCCGTATTTCACCTAGCTTCATGGGAACACAAAGTTTCTTTTAAGTTGCAAACTCCACTCCATACATATATATGGGGAGGTTCTAGCTCCAACTCGATTTTACAGTGAAAACTGCAGGAACTTCAAACCGGCACAAGGATACAGACTGAAAAACCAGAGTAAAAGTTTCTCCTACAACCCGTTCCTTTTGTGCTAGATGAACGAACGTCTCTCCACATGCTCAGTTCTGAGGGATAAGTGTGTGTTAAAGCCGTCCTTCACCTAGCTTGTTGGGAACACAAAGTTTCTTTCAGTTGCAAACTCCTCTCCATACATATATATGGGGAGGTACTAGCTCCAACTCGGTTTTACAGTGAAAACTGCAGGAACTTAAAACCGGCACTAGGAAACAGACTGAGAAACAAGAGTAAAAGTTTCTCCTAACACCCGTTCAGTTTGTGCTAGATGAACGAACGTCTCTCCACATGCTCATTTCTGAGAGATAAGAGTGTGTGAAAGCCGTCCTTCACCTAGCTTGTTGGGAACACAAAGTTTGTTTTCAGTTGCAAACTCCACTCGATACATATATAAGGGGAGGTACTAGCTCCAACTAGGTTTTACAGTGAAAACTGCAGGAACTTCAAACAGGCACTAGGAAACAGACTGAGAATCCAGAGTAAAAGTTTCTCCAAACACCCGTTCCCTTTGTGCTAGATGAACGAACGTCTCTCCACATGCTCAGTTCTGAGAGATATGTGTGTTTGAAAGCCGCACTTCACCTAGCTTGTTGGGAACACAAAGTTTCTTTTCAGTTGCAAAATCCACTCCATACATATATATGGGGAGGTACCAGCTCCAACTCGGTTTTACAGTGAAAACTGCAGGAACTTCAAACCGGCACTAGGAAACAGACTGAGAAACCAGAGTAAAAGTTTCTGCTACAACCCATTCCCTTTGTGCTAGATGAACGAACGTCTCTCCACATGCTCAGTTTTGAGGGATAAATGTGTGTGAAAGCCGTCCTAAACCTAGCTTGTTGGGAACACAAAGTTTCTTTTCAGTTGCAAACTCCACTCCATACATATATATGGGGAGGTACTAGCTTCAACTCGGTTTAACAGTGAAAACTGCAGGAACTTCAAACCGGCACTAGGAAACAGACTGAGAAACCAGAGTAAAAGTTTCTCCTGCAACCCATTCCCTTTTTGCTAGATGAACGAACGTCTCTCCAGATGCTCAGTTCTGAGGGATTAGTGTGTGTGAAAGCCGTATTTCACCTAGCTTCATGGGAACACAAAGGTTCTTTTAAGTTGCAAACTCCACTCCATACATATATATGGGGAGGTTCTAGCTCCAACTCGATTTTACAGTGAAAACTGCAGGAACTTCAAACCGGCACAAGGATACAGACTGAAAAACCAGAGTAAAAGTTTCTGATACAACCCGTTCCTTTTGTGCTAGATGAACGAACGTCTCTCCACATGCTCAGTTCTGAGGGATAAGTGTTTGTTAAAGCCGTCCTTCACCTAGCTTGTTGGGAACACATAGTTTCTTTTCCTTTGCTAACCCCACTCCATACATATATATGGGTAGGTACTAGCTCCAACTCGGTTTTACAGTGTAAATTGCAGAAACTTCAAACCGGCACTAGGAAACAGACTGAGATACCAGAGTAAAAGTTTCTCCTGCAACCCGTTCCCTTTGTGCTAGATGAACGAACGTCTCTCCACATGCTCAGTTCTGAGGGATAAGTGTGTGTGAAAGCCGTACTTCACCTAGCTTGTTGGGAACACAAAGTTTCTTTTCAGTTGCAAACTCCTCTCCATACATATATATGGGGTGATACTATCTCCAACTCGGTTTTACAGTGATTCTGCAGGAACTTCTAACCGGCACTAGGAAACAGACTGATAAACCAGAGTAAAAGTTTCTCCTGCAACCCGTTCCCTTTGTTTTAGATGAACGAAAGTCTCTCCACATGCTCAGTTCTGAGAATAAAGTGTGTGTGAAAACCGTCCTTCACCTAGCTTGTTGGGAACACAAAGTTTCTTTTCAGTTGCAATCTCCACTCCATACTTATATATGGGGAGGTTCTAGATCCAACTCCGTTTTACAGTGAAAACTGCAGGAATTTCAAACCGGCACTAGGAAACAGACTGAGAAACTAGAGTAAAAGTTTCCCCTGCAACCCGTTCCCTTTGTGCTAGATGAAAGAAAGTCTCTCCACATGCTCAGTTCTGAGAGATAAGTGTGTGTTTATGCCGTCCTTCACCTAGCTTGTTGGGAACACAAAGTTTCTTTTCAGGTGTAAACTCCACTCCATACATATATATGGGGAGTTACTAGCTCCAACTCGGTTTTACAGTGAAAACTGCAGGAACTTCAAATCGGCACTAAGAAACAGACTGAGATACCAGAGTAAAAGTTTCTCCTGCAACCCGTTCCCTTTGTGCTAGATGAACGAACGTCTCTCCACATGCTCAGTTCTGAGGGATAAGTGTGTGTGAAAGCCGTCCTTCACCTAGCTTGTTGGGAACACAAAGTTTCTTTTCAGTTGCAAAATCCACTACATACATATATATGGGGTGGTACTAGCTCCAACTCGGTTTTACAGTGAAAACTGCAGGAACTTCAAACCGGCACTAGGAAACAGACTGAGAAACCAGAGTAAAAGTTTCTCCTAACACCCATTCCATTTGAGCTAGATGAACGAACGTCTCTCCAAATGCTCAGTTCTGGGAGATAAGTGTGTGTGAAAGCCGTCCTTCACCTTGATTGTTGGGAACACAAAGTTTCTTTTCAGTTGCAAACTCCACTTCAATCATATATATGGGGAGGCACTAGCTCCAACTCGGTTTTACAGTGAAAACTGCAGGAACTTCAAACCGGCACTAGGAAACAGACTGAGAAACCAGAGTAAAAGTTCCTCCTAACACCCATTCCATTTGTGCTAGATGAACGAACGTCTCTCCACATGCTCAGTTCTGGGAGATAAGTGTGTGTGAAAGCCGTCCTTCACCTTGATTGTTGGGAACACAAAGTTTCTTTTCAGTTGCAAACTCCACTCCAATCATATATATGGGGAGGCACTAGCTCCAACTCGGTTTTACAGTGAAAACTGCAGGAACTTCAAACCGGCACTAGGAAACAGACTGAGAAAACAGAGTAAAAGTTTCTCCTGCAACCCTTTCCCTTTGTGCTAGATGAACGAACGTCTCTCCAGATGCTCAATTCTGAGAGATAAGTGTGTGTGAAAGCCGTCCTTCAACTTGATTGTTGGGAACACAAAGATTCTTTTCAATTGCAAACTCCAGTCCATACATATATATGGGGAGGTACTAGCTCCAACTCGGTTTTACAGTGAAAACTGAAGGAACTTCAAACAGACACTAGGATACAGACCGAGAAACCAGAGTAAAAGTTTCTCCTGCAAACCGTTCCCTTTGTGCTAGATGAAAGAACGTCTCTCCAGATGCTCAGTTCTGAGGGATTAGTGTGTGTGTAAGCCGTCCTTCACCTAGCTTGTTGGGAACACAAAGTTTGTTTTCAGTTGCAAACTCCACTGCATACATATATATGGGGAGGTACTAGCTCCAACTCGGGTTTACAGTGAAAACTGCAGGAACTTCAATCCGGCACTAGGAAACAGACTGAGAAAACAGAGTAAAAGTTTCCCTACAACCCTTTCCCTTTCTGCTAGATGAACGAATGTCTCTCCACATGCTCAGTTCTGAGAGATAAGTGTGTTTGAAAGCCGTACTTCACCTAGCTTGTAGGGAACACAAAGTTTATTTTCAGTTAGAAACTCCACTCCATACATATAAATGTGGAGGTATAAGCTCCAACTCGGTTTTACAATGAAAACTGCAGGAACTTCAATACGGCACTAGGAAACAGACTGAGAAACCAGAGTAAAAGTTTCTCCTGCAACCCCTTCCCTTTGTGCTAGATGAACCAACGTCTCACCACATGCTCAGTTCTGAGAGAGAAGTGTGTGTGAAAGCCGTCCTTCACCCAGCTTGTTGGGAACACAAAGTTTCTTTTCAGTTGCAAACCCCACTCCATACATATATATGGGGAGTTACTATTTCCAACTCGTTTTAACAGTGAAAACTGCAGGAACTTCAAACCGGCACTAGGAAACAGACTGAGAAACCAGAGTAAAAGTTTCTCCTGCAACCCGTTCCCTTTGTGCTAGATGAATGAACGTCTCTCCACATGCTCAGTTCTGAGAGATAAGTGTGAGTTAAAGCCGTCCTTCACCTACCTTGTTGGGAACACAAAGTTTCTTTTCAGTTACAAACTCCACTCCATATATTTATATGGGGAGGTACAAGCTCCAACTCGGTTTTACAGTGAAAAATGCAGGAACTTCAAACTGGCACTAGGAAACAGACTGAGAAACCAGAGTAAAAGTTTCTCCTGCAACCCGTCCCTTTGTGCTAGATGAACGAACGTCTCTCAACATGCTCAGTTCTGAGGGATAAGTGTGTGTGAAAGCCGTCCTTCACCTAGCTTGTTGGGAACACAAAGTTTCTTTTCAGTTGCAAACCTCACTCAATACATATATATGGGGAGTTACTAGCTCCAACTCGGTTTTACAGTGAAAACTGCAGGAACTTCAAACCGGCACTAGGAAACAGACTGAGAAACCAGAGTAAAAGTTTCTCCTACAACCCGTTCTATTTGTGCTAGACGAACGAACGTCTCTCCACATGCGCAGTTCTGAGAGATAAGTGTGTGTGAAAGCCGTCCTTACCTAGCTTCTTGGGAACACAATGTTTCTTTCCAGTTGCAAACTCCACTCCATACATATATATGGGGAGGTATTAGCTCCAACTCGGTTTTATAGTGAAAACTGCAGGAACTTCAAACCGGCACTAGGAAACAGACTGAGAAACCAGAGTAAAAGTTTCTCCTACAACCCGTTCCCTTTGTGCTAGATGAACGAACGTCTCTCCACGTGCTCAGTTCTGAGGGATAAGTGTGTGTGAAAGCCGTCCTTCACCTAGCTTGTTATGAACACAAAGTTTCTTTTCAGTAGCAAACTCCACTCCATACATATATATGGGGAGATATTATCTCCAACTCGGTTTTACTGTGAAAACTTCAGGAACTTCATACCAGTACTACGAAACAGACTGAGATACCAGAGTAAAAGTTTCTCCTGCAACCCGTTCCCTTTGTGCTAGATGAACGAACGTCTCTCCACATGCTCAGTTCTGAGGGATAAGAGTGTGTGAAAGCCGTACTTTACCTAGCTTGTTGGGAACACAAAGTTTCTTTTCAGTTGCAAACTCCACTCCATACATATATATGGGGAGGTACTAGCTCCAAATCTGTTTTACAGTGAAAACTGCAGGAACTTCAAACCGGCACTAGGAAACAGACTGAGAAACCAGAGTAAAAGTTTCTCCTACAACCCGTTCCCTTTGTGCTAGATGAACGAACGTCTCTTCACGTTCTCAGATCTGAGGGATAAGTGTGTGTGAAAGCCGTCCTTCACCTAGCTTGTTATGAACACAAAGTTTCTTTTCAGTAGCAAACTCCACTCCATACATATATAAGGGGAGATATTATCTCCAACTCGGTTTTACTGTGAAAACTTCAGGAACTTCATACCAGTACTACGAAACAGACTTAGATACCAGAGTAAAAGTTTCTCCTGCAACCCGTTCCCTTTGTGCTAGATGAACGAACGTCTCTCCACATGCTCAGTTCTGAGGGATAAGTGTGTGTGAAAGCCGTACTTCACCTAGCTTGTTGGGAACACAAAGTTTCTTTTCAGTTGCAAACTCCACTCCATACATATATATGGGGAGGTACTAGCTCCAAATCTGTTTTACAGTGAAAACTGCAGGAACTTCAAACCGGCACTAGGAAACAGACTGAGAAACCAGAGAAAAAGTTTCTCCTGCAACCCGTTCACTTTGTGCTAGATGAACGAACGTCTCTCCACATGCTCAGTTCTGGGATATAAGAGTGTGTGAAAGCCGTCCTTCACCTAGCTTGTTGGGAACACAAAGTTTGTTTTCAGTTGCAAACTCCACTCGATACATATATATGGGGAGGTACTAGCTCCAACTAGATTTTACAGTGAAAACTGCAGGAACTTCAAACAGGCACTAGGAAACAGATTGAGAATCCAGAGTAAAAGTTTCTCATAACACCAGTTCCATTTGTGCTAGATGAACGAACGTCTCTTCACATGCTCAGTTCTGAGAGATATGTGTGTTTGAAAGCCGCACTTCACCTAGCTTGTTGGGAACACAAAGTTTCTTTCAGTTGCAAACTCCACTCCATACATATATATGGGGAGGTACTAGCTCCAACTCGGTTTTACAGTGAAAACTGCAGGAACTTAAAACCGGCACTAGGAAACAGACTGAGAAACCAGAGTAAAATTTTCTCCTACAACCCGTTCCCTTTGTGCTAGATGAACGAACGTCTCTCCACATGCTCAGTTTTGAGGGATAAATGTGTGTGAAAGCCGTCCTTAACCTAGCTTGTTGGGAACACAAAGTTTCTTTTCAGTTGCAAACTCCACTCCATACATATATATGGGGAGGTACTAGCTTCAACTCGGTTTAACAGTGAAAACTGCAGGATCTTCAAACCGGCACTAGGAAACAGACTGAGAAACAAGAGTAAAAGTTTCTCCTAACACCCGTTCAGTTTGTGCTAGATGAACGAACGTCTCTCCACATGCTCAGTTCTGAGAGATAAGTGTGTGTGAAAGCCGTCCTTCACCTAGCTTGTTGGGAACACAAAGATTCTTTTCAGTTGCAAACTCCAATCCATACATATATATGGGGAGGTACTAGCTCCAACTCGGTTTTACAGTGAAAACTGCAGGAAATTCAAACCGGCACTAGGAAACAGACTGAGAAACCACAGTATAAGTTTCTCCTGCAACCCGTTCACTTTGTGCTAGATGAACGAACGTCTCTCCACATGCTCAGTTCTGAGAGATATGTGTGTTTGAAAGCCGCACTTCACCTAGCTTGTTGGGAACACAAAGTTTCTTTTCAGTTGCAAACTCCACTCCATACATATATATGGGGAGGTACTAGCTCCAAATCGGTTTTACAGTGAAAACTGCAGGAACTTCAAATCGGCACTAGGAAACAGACTGAGATACCAGAGTAAAAGTTTCTCCTGCAACCCGTTCCCTTTGTGCAAGATGAACGAACGTCTCTCCACATGCTCAGTTCTGAGGGATAAGTGTGTGTGAAAGCCGTCCTTCACCTAGCTTGTTGGGAACACAAAGTTTCTTTTCAGTTGCAAAATCCACTACATACATATATATGGGGTGGTACTAGCTCCAACTCGGTTTTACAGTGAAAACTGCAGGAACTTCAAACCGGCACTAGGAAACAGACTGAGAAACCAGAGTAAAAGTTTCTCCTAACACCCATTCCATTTGTGCTAGATGAACGAACGTCTCTCCAAATGCTCAGTTCTGGGAGATAAGTGTGTGTGAAAGCCGTCCTTCACCTTGATTGTTGGGAACACAAAGTTTCTTTTCAGTTGCAAACTCCACTCCAATCATATATATGGGGAGGCACTAGCTCCAACTCGGTTTTACAGTGAAAACTGCAGGAACTTCAAACCGGCACTAGGAAACAGACTGAGAAACCAGAGTAAAAGTTCCTCCTAACACCCATTCCATTTTTGCTAGATGAACGAACGTCTCTCCACATGCTCAGTTCTGGGAGATAAGTGTGTGTGAAAGCCGTCCTTCACCTTGATTGTTGGGAACACAAAGTTTCTTTTCAGTTGCAAACTCCACTCCAATCATATATATGGGGAGGCACTAGCTCCAACTCGGTTTTACAGTGAAAACTGCAGGAACTTCAAACCGGCACTAGGAAACAGACTGAGAAAACAGAGTAAAAGTTTCTCCTGCAACCCTTTCCCTTTGTGCTAGATGAACGAACGTCTCTCCAGATGCTCAATTCTGAGAGATAAGTGTGTGTGAAAGCCGTCCTTCAACTTGATTGTTGGGAACACAAAGATTCTTTTCAATTGCAAACTCCAGTCCATACATATATATGGGGAGGTACTAGCTCCAACTCGGTTTTACAGTGAAAACTGAAGGAACTTCAAACAGACACTAGGAAACAGACCGAGAAACCAGAGTAAAAGTTTCTCCTGCAAACCGTTCCCTTTGTGCTAGATGAAAGAACGTCTCTCCAGATGCTCAGTTCTGAGGGATTAGTTTGTGTGTAAGCCGTCCTTCACCTAGCTTGTTGGGAACACAAAGTTTGTTTTCAGTTGCAAACTCCACTGCATACATATATATGGGGAGGTACTAGCTCCAACTCGGGTTTACAGTGAAAACTGCAGGAACTTCAATCCGGCACTAGGAAACAGACTGAGAAAACAGAGTAAAAGTTTCCCTACAACCCTTTCCCTTTCTGCTAGATGAACGAATGTCTCTCCACATGCTCAGTTCTGAGAGAAAAGTGTGTTTGAAAGCCGTACTTCACCTAGCTTGTAGGGAACACAAAGTTTATTTTCAGTTAGAAACTCCACTCCATACATATAAATGTGGAGGTATAAGCTCCAACTCGGTTTTACAATGAAAACTGCAGGAACTTCAATACGGCACTAGGAAACAGACTGAGAAACCAGAGTAAAAGTTTCTCCTGCAACCCCTTCCCTTTGTGCTAGATGAACCAACGTCTCACCACATGCTCAGTTCTGAGAGAGAAGTGTGTGTGAAAGCCGTACTTCACCTAGCTTGTTGAGAACAGAAAGTTTCTTTTCACTTGCAAACTCCACTCCATACATATATATGGGAGGTACTAGCTACAACTCGGTTTTACAGTGAAAAATGCAGGAATTTCAAACCGGCACTAGGAAACATACTGGTAAACCAGAGTAAAAGTTTCACTTGCAAACCGTTCCCTTTGTGCTAGATGAACGAACGTCTCTCCACATGCTCAGATCTGAGAGATTAGTGTGTGTGAAAGCAGTCCTTCATCTATCTTGTTGGGAACACAAAGTTCTTTTCAGTTGCAAACTCCACTCCATACATATATATGGGGAGGTACTAGCTCCAACTCGGTTTTACAGTGAAAACTGCAGGAAATTCAAACCGGCACTAGGAAACAGACTGAGAAACCAGAGTAAAAGTTTCTCCTGCAACCCGTTCCCTTTGTGCTAGATGAACGATCGTCTCTCCACATGCTCAGTTCTGAGGGATAAATGTGTGTGAAAGCCGTCCTTCACCTAGCTTGTTGGGAACACAAAGTTTCTTTTCAGTTGCAAAATCCACTACATACATATATATGGGGAGATACTAGCTCCAACTCGGTTTAACAGTGAAAACTGCAGGAACATCAATTGGGCAGTAGGAAACAGACTGAGAAACCGCTGTAAAGTTTCTCCTGCAATCCGTTCCTTTTGTGCTAGGTGAACGAACATCTCAGAACATGCTGTGTTCTGAGAGAAAATTGTGTGTTAAAGCTATCCTTCGCGAAGCTTGTTGGGAATACAAAGTTTTTTTATTTTTCAATCTACACTAC
Source organism: Camelus dromedarius (assembly GCF_036321535.1). NCBI lineage: Eukaryota > Metazoa > Chordata > Mammalia > Artiodactyla > Camelidae > Camelus > Camelus dromedarius. The sequence continues at coordinate 570,589 of NC_087470.1, read as the reverse complement.
ATACGTATATATTGGGAGATACAAGCTCCAACTCGGTTTTACAGTGAAAACTGCAGGAAATTCAATGAGGCACTAGGAAACAGACTGAGAAACCAGAGTAAAAGTTTCTCCTGCAACCAGTTCCATTGGTGCTAGATGAACGAACGTCTCTCCACATGCTCAGTTCTGAGAGGTATGTGTGTGTGAAAGCAGTCCTTCATCTATCTTGTTGGGAACACAAATTTTCTTTTCAGTTGCAAACTCCACTCCATACATATATATGGGGAGGTACTAGCTCCAACTCGGTTTTACAGTGAAAACTGCAGGAAATTCAAACCGGCACTAGGAAAAAGACTGAGAAACCAGAGTAAAAGTTTCTCCTGCAACCCGTTCCCTTTGTGCTAGATGAACCAACGTCTCTCCACATGCTCAGTTCTGAGAGATAAGTGTGTGTGAAAGCCGTCCTTCAACTAGCTTGTTGGGAACACAAAGTTTCTTTTCAATTGCAAACCCCACTCCATAAATATATAAGGGGTGGTACTAGATCCAACTCGGTTTTACAGTGAAAACTGCAGGAAATTCAAACCGGCACTAGGAAACAGACTGAGAAACCAGAGTAAAAGTTTCTCCTGCAACCAGTTCCATTGGTGCTAGATGAACGAACGTCTCTCCACATGCTCAGTTCTGAGAGGTATGTGTGTGTGAAAGCAGTCCTTCATCTATCTTGTTGGGAACACAAATTTTCTTTTCAGTTGCAAACTCCACTCCATACATATATATGGGGAGGTACTAGCTCCAACTCGGTTTTACAGTGAAAACTGCAGGAAATTCAAACCGGCACTAGGAAAAAGACTGAGAAACCAGAGTAAAAGTTTCTCCTGCAACCCGTTCCCTTTGTGCTAGATGAACCAACGTCTCTCCACATGCTCAGTTCTGAGAGATAAGTGTGTGTGAAAGCCGTCCTTCAACTAGCTTGTTGGGAACACAAAGTTTCTTTTCAGTTACAAACTCCACTCCATACATATATATGGGAGGTACAAGCTCCAACTCGGTATTACAGTGAAAACTGCAGGAACTTCAAACCGGCACTAGGAAACAGACTGAGATACCAGAGTAAAAGTTTCTCCTGCAACCCGTTCCCTTGGTGCTAGATGACGGAACGTCTCTCCACATGCTCATTTCTGAGAGGTATATGTGTGTGAAGGCCGTTCTTTACCTATATTGTTGGGTACCCAAAGTTTCTTTTCAGGTGCAAACTCCACTCCATACATATATATGGGGAGGTACTAGCTCCAACTCTATATTACAGTGAAAACTGCAGGAACTTCAAAACGGCACTAGGAAAAAGCCTGAGAACCAGAGTAAAAGTTACTCCTGCAACACGTTCCGTTTGTGCTAGATGACCGAACGTCTCTCCACATGCTCAGTTCTGAGAGATAAGTGTGTGTGAAAGCCGTCCTTCACATAGATTGTTGGGAACACAAAGTTTCTTTTCAGTTGCAAAATCCACTCCATACATATATATGGGTAGGAACTAGCTCCAACTCGGTATTACAGTGAAAACTGCAGGAACTTCAAACCGGCACTAGGAAACAGACTGAAATCCCAGAGTAAAAGTTTCTCCTGCAACTCGTTCCCTTTGTGCTAGATGAACGAACGTCTCTCCACATGCTCAGTTCTGAGAGATAAGTGTGTGTGAAAGCCGTCCTTCACCTAGCTTGTTGGGAACACAAAGTTTCTTTTCAGTTACAAACTCCACTCCATACATATATATGGGGAGGTACAAGCTCCAACTCGATTTTACAGTGAAAACTGCAGGAACTTCCAACAGGCACTAGGAAACAGACTGAGAAACCAGAGTAAAAGTTTCTCCTGCAACCCGTTCCCTTTGTGCTAGATGAACGAACGTCTCTCCACATGCTCATTTCTGAGAGATAAGTGTGTGTGAAAGCCGTCCTTCACCTAGCTTGTTGGGAACACAAAGTTTCTTTTCAGTTGCAAACTCCACTCTATACATATATATGGGGAGGTACTAGCTCCAACTCGGTTTTACAGTGAAAACTGCAGGAACTTCAAACCGGCACTAGGAAACAGACTGAGAAACCAGAGTAAAAGTTTCTCCTGCAACCCGTTCCCTTTGCGCTAGATGAACGAACGTCTCTCCACATGCTCAGTTCTGAGAGATAAGTGTGTGTGATAGCCGTATTCACCTAGCTTGTTGGGAACACAGTTTCTTTTTATTTGCAAACTCCACTACATACATATATATGGGCATGTAGTAGCTCCAACTCGGTTTAACAGTGAAAACTGCAGGAACATCAATTGGGCAGTAGGAAACAGACTGAGAAACCGCTGTAAAGTTTCTCCTGCAATCCGTTCCTTTTGTGCTAGGTGAACGAACATCTCAGAACATGCTGTGTTCTGAGAGAAAATTGTGTGTAAAAGCTATCCTTCGCGAAGCTTGTTGGGAATACAAAGTTTTTTTATTTTTCAATCTACACTACATACGTATATATTGGGAGATACAAGCTCCAACTCGGTTTTACAGTGAAAACTGCAGGAAATTCAATCAGACACTAGGAAACTGACTGAGATTCCAGAGTAAAATTTTCTCCTGCAAACCGTTCCCTTGGTGCTAGATGAACGAACGTCTCTCCACATGCTCAGTTCTGAGAGATAATTGTGTGTGAAGGCCGTCCTTCACCTAGCTTGTTGGGAACACAAAGTTTCTTTTCAGTTACAAACTCCACTCCATACATATATATGGGGAGGTACAAGCTCCAACTCGATTTTACAGTGAAAACTGCAGGAACTTCCAACAGGCACTAGGAAACAGACTGAGAAACCAGAGTAAAAGTTTCTCCTGCAACCCGTTCCCTTTGTGCTAGATGAACGAACGTCTCTCCACATGCTCATTTCTGAGAGATAAGTGTGTGTGAAAGCCGTCCTTCACCTAGCTTGTTGGGAACACAAAGTTTCTTTTCAGTTGCAAACTCCACTCTATACATATATATGGGGAGGTACTAGCTCCAACTCGGTTTTACAGTGAAAACTGCAGGAACTTCAAACCGGCACTAGGAAACAGACTGAGAAACCAGAGTAAAAGTTTCTCCTGCAACCCGTTCCCTTTGCGCTAGATGAACGAACGTCTCTCCACATGCTCAGTTCTGAGAGATAAGTGTGTGTGATAGCCGTATTCACCTAGCTTGTTGGGAACACAGTTTCTTTTTATTTGCAAACTCCACTACATACATATATATGGGCATGTAGTAGCTCCAACTCGGTTTAACAGTGAAAACTGCAGGAACATCAATTGGGCAGTAGGAAACAGACTGAGAAACCGCTGTAAAGTTTCTCCTGCAATCCGTTCCTTTTGTGCTAGGTGAACGAACATCTCAGAACATGCTGTGTTCTGAGAGAAAATTGTGTGTAAAAGCTATCCTTCGCGAAGCTTGTTGGGAATACAAAGTTTTTTTATTTTTCAATCTACACTACATACGTATATATTGGGAGATACAAGCTCCAACTCGGTTTTACAGTGAAAACTGCAGGAAATTCAATCAGACACTAGGAAACTGACTGAGATTCCAGAGTAAAATTTTCTCCTGCAAACCGTTCCCTTGGTGCTAGATGAACGAACGTCTCTCCACATGCTCAGTTCTGAGAGATAATTGTGTGTGAAGGCCGTCCTTCACCTAGCTTGTTGGGAACACAAAGTTTCTTTTCAGGTGCAAACTCCACTCCATACATATATATGGGGTGGTACTAGCTCCAACTCTGTTTTACAGTGAAAACTGCAGGAACTTCCAACCGGCACTAGGAAACAGACTGAGAAACCAGAGTAAAAGTTTCTCCTGCAACCAGTTCCCTTTGTGCTAGATGAACGAACGTCTCTCCACATGCTCATTTCTGAGAGATAAGTGTGTGTGAAAGCCGTCCTTCACCTAGCTTGTAGGGAACACAAAGTTTCTTTTCAGTTGCAAACTCCACTCTATACATATATATGGGGAGGTACTAGCTCCAACTCTGTTTTACAGTGAAAACTGCAGGAACTTCAAACCGGCACTAGGAAACAGACTGAGAAACCAGAGAAAAGTTTCTCCTGCAACCCGTTCCCTTTGTGCTAGTTGAACGAACGTCTCTCCACATGCTCAGTTCTGAGAGATAAGTGTGTGTGAAAGCCGTCCTTCACCTAGCTTTTTGGGAACACAAAATTTCTTTTCACTTGCAAACTCCACTCCATATATATATATGGGTAGGTACTAGCTCCAACTCGGTATTACAGTGAAAACTGCAGGAACTTCAAACTGGCACTAGGAAACAGACTGAAATCCCAGAGTAAAAGTTTCTCCTGCAACTCTTTCCCTTTGTGCTAGATGAACGAACGTCTCTCCACATGCTCAGTTCTGAGAGATAAGTGTGTGTGAAAGCCGTCCTTCACCTATCTTGTTTGGAACACAAAGTTTCTTTTCATTTGCAAACTCTACTCCATACATTTATATCGGGTGGTCCTAGCTCCAACTCGGTTTTACAGTGAAAACTGCAGGAACTTCAACCCGGCACTAGGAAACAGACTGAGAAACCAGAGTAAAATTTTCTCCTGCAACCCGTTCCCTTTTTGCTAGATGAACGAACTTCTCTCCACATGCTCAGTTCTGAAGTGATTTGTTTGTGTGAAAGCCGTCCTTCACCTAGCTTGTTGGGAACACATAGTTTCTTTTCAATTCCAAACTCCACTCCATACATATGTATGGGGAGGTTCTAGCTCCAACTCGGTTTTACACTGAAAACTGCAGGAACTTCAATTGGGCAGTAGGAAACAGACTGAGAAACCTCTGTAAATTTTCTCCTGCAATCCGTTCCTTTTGTGCTAGGTGAACGAACATCTCAGAACATGCTGTGTTCTGAGAGAAAATTGTGTGTAAAAGCTATCCTTCGTGAAGCTTGTTGGGAATACAAAGTTTTTTTTGTTTTTCAATCTACACTACATACGTATATATTGGGAGGTACAAGCTACAAATCTATTTTACTGTGAAAACTGTAGGAACTTCAAACTGGCACTAAGATAAAGACTGAGAGAACATACAGAAATTTCCCCTTTATCCCATTCACTTTGTGCTAAATTAACCAACGTCTCTCCACATGCTCAGATTTAAAAAATATTTGTGTGTGAAAGCCGTCCTTCACCTAGCTTGTAAGGAACACCAAATTTCTTTTCAGGTGCAAACTATACTCCATAAATATATATGGGTAGTTGCTTGCTCCAATTTGATGTTACATTGAAAACTGCAGGAACTTCCAACCGGCGCTAGGAAAATGACTGGTAACCCTGAGTATTGGTTTCTCCTCCAACCCTTTCCCTTTGTGCTATATGAATGAATTTCTCTCCACTTGCTCTCTTCTGAGAGATAATTGTGTGTGATATCCTTCCCTAACCTAGCTTTTTTGGAACACAAGTTTCCTTTCAGTAGCAAACTACACTCCATACATATATATGCGGATGTATTTGCTCCAACTTGGTTTTATAGTGATATCTGCAGCAACTTCCAAGGTGAACCAATAAACACACTGAGAAACCAGTTTAAAAATTTCTCCTGCAACCCGTTCACATTTTTGTATATGAACGAACGTCTCTCCATTGCTCAGTTCTGAGAGATAAGTTTATGTGAAAGCTTTCCTTGTCTTAGCATATTTGGAACACAAATTTTCTTTTCATTTGCAAACTACACTCCATACATATATATGGTGATATACTGTCTCCAACTGTGTTTCATAGTTTAAACTGGTGGAAGTCCCAACAGCACTAGGAAACAGACTGAGAAACCAGAGTTATTGGTTCTCCTGCATCCCCTTCTCTTTGTGCTAGATGAACAAATGTCTCTCCTCATGGTCATTTCTGAGAGATAAATTTGTGTGAAAGACCTTCTTCACCCAGCTCCTTTTGAACATTATGTTTCTTTTTAGTTCCTAAAATAGCTACTTTCATGTATATGTGGACTTAGTATCTACCATTTTGATTTACAGTGATATCTGCATGAAGTTCAGACCGAGAGTAGGAAAAATACTGAGTAAACAGTATAAGCGTTTCAACTGCAAACATTACCTTTATGCTATATGTTCGAACGTCTCTTCTCAAGCTCATTTCTGAGAGATAATTGTCCATGAAAGCCGTCTTTCACCTATCTTCCTGGGAACACAAAGTTTCTTTTGTGTTGGAAACAACACTACCTATATATATTTTGGGGATGTACTAGCTCGTACTCGGTTTTGCTCTTAAAGCCGCATGAACTTAAAACCGGCAGTAGGAAACAGACTAAGAAACCATTATAAGTCTTTCTACTGAACCCACTCCCTTTTGCTTGATGAACGAACTTCTCTCTATATGTTGAATATTGAGTGTTTAGTGTGTGGGAAGTCTTCAATTTTCTAGGTTGTTGGGAACACATTTTTTTTCTGTTGGAAACTGCCCTACATACATATATATGGGGATTACTAGCTCCAACTCAACTTTACAGAAAAACTTAATGAAATTTACCCGGATCTAGGATAAGATACTGAGAAATCAGAGCAATTTTTTTTCTACTATAGTCCATTCGATTTATACTGGATGATAGAACTTCTCTTCTCATTCTCAATTCTGACAGATAAATATTTGTGTATGGCATCAGAAACCTTACTTGTTGGGAAAACAGTTTCTTTTCAGTAGGTAAATACACTACATGCATATATATGGGGAGGTACTAGCTCCAACTCGGTTTTACAGTGAAAACTGCGTGAACTTCAAAGCGGCACTCTGAATCATACTGTGAGTCCAGGGTAAGTGTTTCTATTTCAACCCTTTTCCTTTTTATAGATGGACGAACTTCTCTCCACTTGCACTATTCTGAGTGTTAAGTGTGTGTGAAAGTCTTCAATCAAATTTCTTGTTGGGAACACACAGTTTCTTATGAGTGGGTAAATTCACTACATTTGTATAAATGTGGAGATACTAGTTACAACTCGTATTTACAATACAAACTGCATGAACTTCCAACCAGCACTAGGAAGCATAGTGAGAATCCAGGGTAGGTGTTTCTCCCACAATCCATTCTCTTTATGCTAGACAAATGAATGTCTCTCCACATTCTCAATATTCAGAACTGAATGATAGTTGAAGCCATCCTTCACCTACCTTGTTGAAAACCCAGAGTTTCAGTCCAATGGAAATTACTTTTCTTTCATATATATAGGAACTTTCTAGCACGGACTCGGTTTTATACTGCAAACTGCTTTTATTTGAAACCGGCTTTGAGAAACATGCTGACAACTCAGAGAATCTGTTTCTGTATATCACTTAACCTTCAATGCTGGATGAAAAAACTCCTCTCCACAGGCTTACTTCTGACATATGAATTTGTTTTGGAGACGACCTTCACCTAACTTGTTTGAAAACCAGAGGTTTTGTTATAGGGGAACTAAGCTACTTACGTATCTAAGGGCAGGCGCTCACTCCAACGTGGTTTTCCACACTAAATTGCTTTTACATTGAAAATGGCGTTAGGAAACATGCTGAAATTTTAGAGAATGTGTGTCTGTAATACCTCTGCATTTTATTCTGCATGAAGGAACTCCTCTCAACATGCTCAATTTTCATAACTCTATGAGTTTGGAAGCTGTAATTCACCTAGCTTGTTGGAAACCCAGAGTTTCAGTCCAAGGCAAACTATGCTGCTTCCATATATATCGGGATGTAATAGTACTAACTCAATTTTAAACTGAAAATCGCCTTTACTTGAAATCGGCTTTGAGAAACATGCTGAGAAATCAGAGTACTTGTTTCTGTATGTAACTTAACCTTCAAGGCTGGATGAAAGAAGCCTCTCCACAAGCTCACTTTTGACATCTGAATTTCTCTTGGAACTGTCCTTCACCTAACTTGTTGGAACTCCAGAGTTTCTTGTATAGGGGAACTACCCTACTTACATATATAAGGGGGGGCTCTCGCTCCAACTTCGTTTTCCAGATCAAACCGCTTTTACATTGAAACCGGCGTAAGAAATATGCTCAGAAATCAGAGAATGTGTGTCTAGAAGTCCCTCTGCCTTTTATGCTGGATGAAGGAACACCTCTCCACATGCTCAATTTTCAGGAATATAGGAGTGTGGAAGCCACCGTTCACCTAGCTTGTTGGAAACCCAGATTTTCAGTCCAAGGTAAACTTCGTTACTTTCATATATATGGGGACGTACTAGCACGAACTCAGTTTTTCACTGCAAACCGCTTTTACTTGAAACCGGGTTTAAGAAACATACTGAGAAATCAGAGAACGTGTTTGTACATTTCACTCTGCCTTTTATGTTTACTGTGAAACGCTGGTTTGAAAGAAAAATCACTTTGCTTTGGTAAACTGCTTTGAATCGAGTTCCTCCGCTTTGATATGTAAATTGGGTAGTTCCCGTTTTCCAGAAGCTCTGGTTTTCCAACATGTTAGGAGAAGGACGTCTCCAACACAAATTGAAATGTCAGAAGTGATCTTGTGGAAAGGCGTTCTTTCATCCAGCATTGAAGGTTAAGTGACATACAGAAATACTTACTCTGAATTCTCAGCATGTTTCCTAATGCCAGTTTCTAAGGAAGAGTGGTTTGCTGTGGAAAACCACTTTGGAGCGAGAGCCTCTGCTTAGATATGTAAGCAGCGTAATTCCCCTAGACCAGAAACCCTTGTTTTCGAAGAAGTTATGTGAAGAATGGCTCCAACTCACATTTAGATGTCAGAAGTGAGCATGTTGGGAGGCGTTCCTTCTTCCACCATTGAAGGTTAAGTGACATACTGAAACACTCACTCTGATTTCTTAGCATGTTTCTGAAATCCGTTTCAAGTAAAAACGTCTTGCAGTGGAAATGAGAGTTGGTGCTAGTTCGTTCACATATATATGAAAGCAGCGTTGTTTCCCTAGTCCAGAAACTGTTGGTTCCCAATGAGCTAGGTGAAGGACGGCTTCCATACATATACAGATTTGAAAATAGAGCATGTGTAGAGGCCTTATTTCACCCAGCATAAAAGGCAGAGTGACATGTAGAAACACATTCTCTAATTTCTCAGCATGTTTACTAATGCCGATTTCAAAGTAAAAGTAGTTAGCTGTGGAAATCCACGTTGAAGCGAGTGCCTCCCCTTAGACATGTTAGTAGCGTAGTTCCCCTAGACCAGAAACAATGGGTTTACTGCAAGTTAGGTGAAGGACAGTTCCAACACACATTCAGCTGTCAGACGTGAGCATGTGGAGAGGCTTTCTTTCATCCTGCATTGAAGGTTAAGTGACATACAGAAACATTTACTCTGATTTCTCAGAATGTTTCGCAAAGCCGGTTTCAAGTAAAAGCGGTTTGCATAGGAAAACCGAGTTGGTGCTAATACGTTGCCATATATATGAAAGCAGCGTAGTTTCCCTAGTTCAGAAATTCTGGGTTCCCAACAAGCTTGGTGAAGGACGGCCTCCACACTTATACAGATCTGAAAATAGAGCATGTGGAGTGGCGTTCTTTCATCCAGCATAAAAGGCAGAGTGACGTGTAGAAACACATTCTCTGATTTCTCAGCATGTTTACTAACGCCGATTTAAAAGTAAAAGCTGTTTGTGTGGAAAACTGCATTGGAGCGAGTGCCTCCCCTTAGATATGTAAGCAGCGTAGTACCCCTAGACCAGAAACTCTTGTTTTCCAACATTTTAAGTGAAGGACGTCTCCAACACTCATCCAGCTGTCATAAGTGAGCATGTGGAGAGGCGTTCTTTCATCCTGCATTGAAGGTTAAGTGACATACTGAAACACTATCTCTGATTTCTCAGCATGTTTCTCAAAGCCGGTTTCAAGTAAAGCGGTTTGCAGTGGAAATGTGAGTTGGTGCTAGGACGTCCCCAAATATAAGAAAGCAGCGTAGTTCCCCTAGTCCTGAAACTATGGTTCCCAGCAAATAGGTGAAAGACGGCTTCCATACATATACAGATTTGAAAATAGAGCATTTGGAGTGGCGTTCTTTCATCCATCATAAAAGGCAGAGTGACATGTAGAAACACATTCTCTGATTTCTCAGCGTGTTTACTAACGCTGGTTTCAAAGTAAAAGTGGTTTGCTTAGGAAAACCGCGTTGGAGCGACTGCCTCCTGTTAGATATGTAAGTAGCGTAGTTCCCCTAGACCAGAAACTCTGGGTTTCCAACAAGTAAGGTGAAGGACACCTCCAACACACATTCAAATGTCAGAAGTTATCATGTGGAGAGGCTTTCTTTCGTCCAGCATTGACGGTTAAGTGACATACAGAAACACTTACTCTGATTTCTCAGTATGTTTTTCAGAGCCGGTTGCAAGTAAACACGGTTTGCAGTGAAAAACCATTTTGGTACTAGTGCATCCCCATAGATATGTATGTAGCGTAGTTTCCCTACCCCAGAAACTGTGGGTTCCCAATTAGCTAGTTGAAGGACAGCTTCCAAACTCATAAATTATCTAAAAATTGAGCATGTGGTGTGGAGTTCTTTCATACAGCATAAAAGGTGGAGTGACATATAGAAACACTAACTCTGATTTCTCAGCATGATTCTGAAAGCCGGTTTCAAGTAAAAGCTCTTTGGAATGGAAAAGCCAACTGGAGCTTGTGCCTCCCCTTATATAAGTAAGTACCGTAATTCCCCGAGACCAGAAACTGGGTTCTCAAAATCCTAGGTGAAAGTTGGCTTCCACTCACATCTGTTTCCAAAATGGAACAAGTGTAGAAGAATTCCTTTATCTCACCTAAACAGCAAGGCTAAATCTCAAGCACTTACCATGATTTCTCTGCATGTTTACTTGAGTAGATTTAAAGCTAAAAGCATTTTTCACTCAGAAACCTAGTTAGAGCTTATTCCTGCTGTTATATATATTGGTCGGGCAGTGCCCCAATACCACAATTCTGTGTTTCCAGCAGTGTTGGTGAAGGATGGCTTCCACACACATTCGGTTTTCTCTCCACCTCAGTCTTCTGCTTAGACATCAATGCAGGTTGTGTATTGTGGAAGCCAAGGAAATTTTTTTTCATTTAGGAGCAGCCTCGGAGAAAACTGAGACCTGCTTCTACTTCTTTTCCCTGCTAGATTTCCTCTTGGTGCATTACCAATCCTCAAGAGTGAGTTCCTTTAACCAAGTAATTATTTCAAAAAAATGAGCAGGTTTCCATAGGGCCATTACTTCTTTTATATTCTTGCTTTTTAATACCTCTCTTCCATCTCTTTATCTCCAGGTGTCTTATTTCTATGTCCTTTGGTTTGGGCTGATGGCTAATCAGCATTAGTGTAGAAATTGTTGCTTGATATTACTGATCTACATTCTTTCCATGGATATTTGATTTATCATTGGATTTTAGGGAAGATAGTTTCTTTAAAAAAATTCTGGTAAGTAACTTGTGGGGGACTCTGATTCTGTTGGTCTAGAACTATAATGCTTAAATTCTGAATAAGTGATACTTTCACAGAGCTCAAAATTCCAAAGGTTTGAGTGCCACCACTGTCCCAAAGACTTTCAAACTTTTCTTTGGGGGCACTCAGAACTGAGTGTGTGTGTGTGTGTGTGTGTCCTTCTGGACTTAGTTTGGCCTGAAATGAGCAAAGGCAAGTACCCCCCATTTTACACAATCGACAGACGACTTTCACAATTTGATACCTTTTAAAAATATATGAACTGTAATGTTGTAGAATTTTACAAGAGGCAGTGACCTTCGGGACTGTCAGCAATGGAGGCAGAACAGTTGGAGGGACAGCAGGTGCTCGTGCTCAGTGGCTGAAGTCACACAACATCCACGGCCACCTCTGGTTAATCTTATAGAGTGGGTGCTGTCTGCAGGCTTTCAGGGCTGTGCCCCCTCCCCACCAAACATATATATTAGGAAAAGTGGTGAGCCTCAGTATGAGAAACAATAAAGAATTAGTAGGGGAAATTGAGTTTATTCTTTTTAAAAGAAAAATTAGCATCCAGGTAGTTTAATTTCAGCTCCTAATAGACTGATGTGTTGACATTCACAAGGATGCGTAAACACCTGCAAGATCATGGGGCAGGACCGGAGACTCTGAAGCAGCAATCACCACACACAACTTCCGCTGCTGTCCTTGACAGCCTTATAGAATTACTTGATTAAGAAAAGGCCATAGATGTTAAATATCATCATTTTGAGAAACCAGTTCTTTTGAAATCTTATATACTAATGTAACTGAATTGGATAAAGAAATGCTAAATGTGTAATAAAGTATCCAAAGAGGTAATGATTACTGAAAACACCACAAATTGAAGAGGACCACAGCATAATGTGCATATATATTTTAATGATCTGGAAGAATCAGCTCAGCAGTGTATTCGAGACATCTAGAGATGATGTCAAAAGTGGGTGTCCTTGGAAAGATTTTTGTGAATGTTAGAGTGAAGTCAGGGTCAGGTACACAAATTTAGTTTAAAAACAAAAGGTGAACCAGATTTCTTTTCAAAAATCTATTGTGTCTTGTTAGAAATCATCAAATCCAGGGTCAAGGGAAGGAAAAAAAAAAACCTAGTGACCACGTGACTGTTTCAGGAGCTGGTAGTAAAATGACGGTTGACAATTGTGTAAATTAGATATGATCTTGATGTCCAACTGACCCAAAGATTTTTAGTCCATGTGCCAAAAATATATCAAGGAATAAATAGTGATCTATGTTTTATCAGCTCTGTTATCCCCCCTTCAAGCCTGCATTCTGATTGGGAAACTAAGAACTTCTACTGCAGGGAGGAGGATTTTCAAAAATGGAGTGTCCCCCAACCGAGAAAATAAAGAAAATGTAGCCATACACTGTAGAGACACAGGGAGATCTGTTGAGCCAGATGACACTTGCTTTACTGTCAACTAGTGGAGGTGCAGCTTTTTGATGACTTGGGTACCACGTTGCTGCCTTTCTCAAGGTATTGCCCATGGCTCTTGAGAAGCGATGAAGTGGGGCCAAGGAATTAGCCTCCGAATGCCCTTTGCCATGGATGTTGTCTCTATTCTCCACTTTTAAGCTTTAGCTTAGACAAGTTGCCGTGTCTTGCCAAGTGAGCTACAGACAGTAAGTACATCTTGAAGCACACGGCTCTTTCCTCCTCACTGCAGCAGAGAACCTCTGCATTGGAGCATCCTGAGATGTCATCGATGGTCATTTTTCATGTTAGGAATCAGTAAGGATGTTATGTCCACATGGATGAGGAGGGTAAGATTTCAGTCTCTAAAGTGGCAATGATGGGTTGACCTTTTCACTTAAAGAGTCTCACATCAACAAATGCGTGTCTGTTCTGGACCAAGAAGAAACAAGTGTTTGAAAAAGAATAGCTTGAAAGGTCAGTGGGACATGCCAGGCATCTTCTTCATGTCCTCAAGTTCGGGTATCCAACATGGTTTTCCTATCCTGAGTGATACTGACAATTTGCGGTGCTCTGTGCCTCATGTATACCAAAGGCTTTCCTAAATAAAATATCTAGAAATGGTAATATTCTTGATATGTGTTAAACCGGGGGAGGTGAAGGATTTAAAATTAGTCCCTAATGTGCATTGATTTTTTTAAAGACATCAATTTTATAGAAACTTTTGAAGAATTAAAGCGACAGAAAATTACAAAGCACCTTTTCCTTCTGGTAAGAAAGGGTTCTGTATTCCATTATTGATGAATCTAACATAGAATCAGTACTAATATTGTTTGTATTGTACTTAGTGTTTACAGAGTGATTCACAGATATTCTCCTATTTCATCTGTGCAATGACCTCTGGAAGATAAGATTTCCTAGTTATGCTTTTTAATGTCTATTTTTAACTCTGTCTAAAAGCAGAATGATTGAGCCCCATTTGCTCAATTTAGAAGGCTGGACTGATTAATTGTGTCAGAACATTCCAGGAGCCAGAGGAAAGGAAGAGACAGGGGTTCTACACGATGGAAGCTGCTCCTGAAATGATTTGACCAGCAGTCTTATCCATTTTTCCCAAGGCTGGAAACAAAACATAACCCAAGACAAGGAAAATAGGGAGCCCATGTGACTCCAGCATTGGCACGTAGAGTCACGGCTGTCCTTCTGTGCCTTGGAAAGGAGGATGCTTTGGGTCTCTGTTCTACAAACTCTGTTTTGCTTTATCTCCACAGTGTCTTGTTTTACTGGCATATGCTGAAACTTGATTTACACTTCATAGCATTAAAACAAAAATCAAGATCTCTTTATCATTTATTAACTATGTGGTAAATAGTTTTTGGTGAATATTTAACTTTATTATTAGGTCTTACCATGGCAATGCACAACACCTAGTTCCCCAGATAACAGCAGTGGCTTAAACAAGCTAAAATTGTATTTCCCTCTTACATAAAGAAGTCAAGCAATCGGTAGCCCAGGGCTGGTTTGCATAATGGCCCCTGGGTCAGAGAACAAGATGCCTGTTATCTTCAGCCCATCAACCTGATGGCCCAAAGTGGCTGCCTGAGGGTCAACCATCAGGTCCACATTCCAGGCAGCAGAGAGGAGGGAAGAAAGGTGCTTCAGTTCCCTTTTGGGATGGTTCTGTAAAGTCCCAGGTAGCTTTCCTGCTTTTATCTTGCTTTAGACAGAGGGCTGAGAGACAGCTTGCTATGAGGTAAGCTCAGCTCAGGACCAGCCTTCTCCCTCGAGGGGAGGGGAGGGAGTGGGCGGGGAGGAACCGATCATCCTGCACATGGTGTAAGACACCACGATGAGCCGCCGGGGGCCTCTGCAGTCCGCCCATTGCTTTGGGCTGCACTGATCGGTTGGTAACGGTTGAGATTTTCATGTAGAAGTGCGTGTATGCTTGAACAATTGCTCGGTTCATTTAAACTAGTGGCTACTAGAGCACGTTGGAGAACACATTTGTTCTCACCTTCTAGCCAGTGACCCTCCCGCCAGGTTTCTGTCCTGCTGTTCATTTCCACGTTATTTTCCAAGACTTCCAGAGGAAATGTAAGCAGCCTGATGCTCAAATGCTTTTCTGTGTGATTCCCCTCTTGTTCTTTGAAGGAACAACAAATTGCCTAGAGAAGAGTGGACAAAATTCCAACCCTCCATTTCTTTAAAGCTCTGAGATTTGGTGTTAGGAAATAGAAGAAAATTCCAGAAAGACCGTTAAGAAACATTATTTCTTTCAAATGTGATTTGGAACAGCAAAGGACAATATATTTTATAGAACAACTTTTAAGACAACTGAATTGGCAGTAAGTTCACATAATGAAACTCCCAACAAGTCTTTATATTTCTCCTGGAAATTCCTTGGCTCTTGGTGTAAATTATTAATAATTAATATCAGCTTTCTATACTTTCTCTTCCTGTAGTTGTAGAGTTAACGTGAAAATAGCTTGTTGTGTCACTGAGAAAGCCTCCTGGTCAGCCTTCTAGTTAAACAGCTTGTGTGCGTTTCGGTGGCAGGTGTGCCAAATAGTAGTTTCCAGGCACTTGGGGGATGCCCATCACACCAGCACTGCGGGAGCCTATTTCTCACCCACAACCAGGTGAGACCCTCCTTTCCTCCACTGCCTCGCCCAGCCCCCTGCATTCTGGTTCTTTCTCACCACCCATTTTCATCAGGTTCAGCCCTGCACCAGCAGAGCAAGTCTTGGTTTCTCAAAGACCAGGATCTTAGTTCTAGGCTTTCTGTTAAAGGGCAGTGTATAAAATCAGGCAAATTTATGTGTCTTTTGAGGCCTCGGGATCTCTGCAATTAAAACAAGAACTTGAGTTACAATACTATTCTTTTCCACTTCTGAATTTCTATAACTCCACACAATAGCTTTTTTATGAATTAGCTAAAAATGTTTCCAGAATATATTTTCCTAAGATTCACAAATATCTGTTACTTTATATTTAAAGATGCTATATTTAAGAAATGGAATAATTATTTACTTTTGAAAAGTAATTTAAGTCAAGAAATGTTTGATACTGAATGTTTACTATGAGTTCAAGTATGTAAGCTTAATTTTTGTGGTACTGTCGATAAACCACACAATGTGAGAGTTGTGGGTTAAGTTTTATCTGGGGCAAAATGAGGACCAGAGCCCAGGTGTCAGCATCTCAGAGAGCTCGGAGGAACTGCTCTGAAGTTGAGGGGGAGTTCAGCTTTATATGAGATTTCATTGAATGGGGATGTGCAGTCAAGTATACGTTAAGTCAGAGGCTGCTGCTAGTCGAGGAACAGGTGTCTCTGTTAATGATTTTAGTGCTTTTCTAGATAGGAGGATATGCAAGAACTTGGGCTCATAAAATTTCCTGAAAATGTCTAACTATCTGAAAGATTTCCTGCCCATTTTCCCAGAGCACAGAGCGCCCCATTCCTGATCTCCACCCTGAACTACTTTCAGAGGGTGTTCAAGGTCAGCAGCTGCAGCGGCTCATGACTTAATCAAATCAGAGGCAGATGACAAGTGCCAATTTTTAGTTGACAATATGTATATATTGTAGGAAAAATGTTACTTTCCAACCCTACCCCTGTTTTACTTTTAGTTAGAGCTCAACTGATAACTTTTAGATGACTTAAGTCAGATGAGGGGTGAAGGAGTCGTCTCGTGAGCTGGCCAGTGCTCTATGTCAGCCTCCTTGATCACATTCAATTGTCTTTCTGTTCAAACAGCATGCATCTGATTTTATGAAGTTTGGAGCCTGTCCTGAGCACATGGGGTCTGGAGGTGGCCCTGTTCCTGTGGTCTTTGTTTATTCTGTGAATTATGGTGTGAATCTTTATGTGCCCAAGCTTCATCATAATTTCAAACTTTAAGGATTTAAATATGGGAGATGGATGCCAAGTTCTGGGAATAGATTTTCAGGATAACAGCCAGGATTGGTAAAAAGTAGGGAGAATGGATACAGCCTTTAAAAAAGAAAAGTTATTTTACAATTTCTGGCAGATAAATTGAAGTCCTTGTTGGGATTCTATCAGGAATGTTTAATTGGGAGACCAACGTCCCATTTTCATGAAATAAAATAATTTTATTATTTGTTTAGTGCCTACTGTCTAACAAATAAGTATCCCGTTTGCATATAGTTTTATCGTTTAATCTCTACAAAGATTCCCTGGAGAACACACGTGTCACAGGTGAGGGAACCAAGATCATCCAGGGTAAGTGGCTGGAAGGCAGATGGGTTGGAGGGCTTACCCTCCTTCAGGCTGAGACAGAGACACCAAGGTTTATTGACAAGCGTGTAGCTGAAGTGGTTTATTTAATATTTTGCTTCCTTGATGAATTGGATCTCTTGAAATTGTTTATGTCTGGCTTATCTCCCCCTCTCTCCTTTGCCTCAGGACTTCTCCTCGTAAGTAGTATGAATTCAGCCTGAGCTGATTCAGGAAAATCAGAAAATAAAAAATTAGCCCACACAAATGACTGCTTAGTCCTTGTAATTCAGTACTTCCTAAAACTCTCAGAAACGCAAGGAAGGTGTGTTACCTCGGGGACTGAGTGCATTTGAAGGGTGAGAAATGTTAAGTGTGATCTGGTAAAGGTGCAGGCTCTATAGACAAAGATCCGGGTTTGGATCCTGGCTCCATCAAGTACTGGAAACATGACCACCTAGAGCCTCAGTTTCTTCATGTGTTAAATGGGCTGATGGGGCTCACCTCCAAGTGGTCAGGTCAAAATGAGATGGTACGAGTGACTCTCAGGCAGAATGCTTGGCAAAGTGCTAGTTGCTCTTGCTGCTTTATAATGTCCTCTTAGGTAATTCCGTTGTCCATTGGCTTGAGAATACCTCCTCATTTGATTTAAGAAAAATAGCATGCCTTAAGAATTTTAAAAATAAGGAATGAAGATTTACTGATTAATGAATGAAGATTTACTGATTAATGCTGGGTGTATTTTTATAGGTCATTTATTTAAAAAAAGTAGGATTTCTCTAAAGAGAATTTATTCAGTGTGCCTAGAATATGATTCAGTTAAAAATGATTTTCCTTTAAATACTTTTCAGAAATTTTCTGTGATATTTTTCTTGAAAAGTACTTGAAGATTTCTGAGGAGGTTTTGCATTTAGAAAAGTTTATTCTTGTAACAATTGACACATTAAATAAATGATTCAAAACCTGGACAGCATAAAGCCCTGGCTTTTTTTTTTTTAATATATATAATTTTGGTGGTTAGTTCTATGACATTTTATTGGGTAGAATTATCTCCCATTTCCATTTTACAGGCAGAGAAGATGAGTCATACGATACTCACTATACAAGAGAAGCAGAGGCTGATTAATTTGGGCAGAAGAGTAAAAGGGTGTGGAGAAAAAAATCCTTGACTCACAAACTGGACGCATTCTGTGGTGCTGTGCAGCTGAAACGGATTTGATTTTGCTTCTGGGTTGTCCTAGGTTTCGGCGCATGTGCCTGGAAATGTCTCTCGGGCAAAGATGCTTATTTAAGAAGGTTGTCATTGTAAATGTTCTTAAGAGGATTAAACAAATTCCACAGCAAATAAATGAACATGTTTGGAAGGTTTTCCACCCCCATGTAATTTCCAGAAAACAGACATGATTCACTTGCTAAACCAAACACACAGGTACAATAATGAGCCTGGCTCACATGACTGGACAGCACGGAGGGAGCCTCATCTATTGCCGTGGGTTACGCTGCAGTAACTGCACCTGAAATTTTAATTAGAATTTATTTACAGCGAGTGCTGCTTCCGCGTTTTTCTCCCCAAAGTAAGGAAGGGCCCTCCTTGCCCGGCCATTAGTCTGCAGAGCCCCGCGGCTCACACACTCCCCTGCTCATCAGGAGGCTGATGGAGCCAGTTTGCTTAGACACACTTAGCTACACTCGCATTGGGGATCATCAGTCTCTTCTGTGTGTTGATCTCCACGTGGAGGGGAGAAAATCGACTTTTGCTGCCGACAAACGCTAATTGACTACCAGTTGTTTCAGAGGGACTGTGATGTTGAAAACTGGTGTCCCATTCATTTTTATATGTTGGATGCTGACAAATTTCACGGCAACACCTGCACGGTAAGTACACCCACCAGGGAGGGTGTCGGAGTTTGAATCTGTGTGTTTTAGTATTCAGATCCTGGCACTGGTCAGTTTTCAGTGTTCTCGCTGGGTTTGGGAGACTGTTTCTGGAGCGATTTCTTTGGCTTCCAATAAATTTGCAAAGCCATCTCCTTCAGTCGATTTCTGATGAGTTGAGTTGGGAGGGGCATGTGAAATTGGGGCGGCCAGAGAGGTGCAATGAAAACTAGCCACCATCTGGTTACTATTCATTTTTTGTGGGCCAAAAATGCTTGTCTTCTTTTCTTTTTTCCTCCATCCATCCCTTCAGGTCAGGGAGTAATCTTCAAGAATTTCTTCCTAAAATGTAAAGTAATGATGAAGGCAGTGTGTTTCTGTGGTTGATTTCATTTGATTTGCTTTCATTGTTAAAGATTTTCTGGTGAGGTTCTTATGAGCTCTTAAAAGCTGGAAGAGAAGCAATACCAAGGAGAGAAAGTCAGAGAAACGAGTCAGCGGCCCCTGTGAGGTCTGCAGGATGAAGGCAGGAGGTGGGGCGGAGGCAGCACCGTGGCCTCCCCTGCAGCCCTGAGGGCAACGTGCGCATGTAAAGCCAGCGTCTCTTGTCACCATGTGTTCTAACAGGACTCCCACTAAAGGAATGCGAGGAGATTTGGGGAGGCCTTACCTTTTACCCTCTTGCCAAACATCTTTAATGCTGACTGTATTTATTCAAGATGACACAGAGATCGCCTGCAGAGTGTGAGGGAGCGGTGCTTGCTTCCTGTCTTGCCCGTCCCAGGCTCACTCATCAGACACCTGATTCTTGCAGGCACTGCAGTGCCCTTGGGGGGAGCTCTGCTCCTGTGGGGTCTCTGCTCCTGTGGGGGGAGCTCTGCTTCTCGGGGAGCTGGGCATGGGAGTGCGCACATTGGAGCCGGTCGCACCATCGCTGATCCCACTCCAAATGGTGAGATGAGCCCTTTGTGTAAGTAGTAGAGGTGGGATCCAGAGTCTTCCTGTGTCTAAGGAGTTCTGCAGTAAAGCCAACTTGGAGGAAAGAAAGAAAATGCCTACTGTCCCATGACTGTGTCCTAAGGGTTTAAAGCTCACTGTGGAGCACACGTGAGATCTCATTCAGTAAATACTCCGGGGTCTTGACTCTGACTTGTTTTGAATTTGGCATTCTCATGTTATTTCTCTTAAAATATGTCTAAGCAATCATTTTTGTGTGATGGTTATGTGTGCGTAAGGGTCCTGAAGAAACTGTTGTGGATGGAAGTGTGGGCATCAGTGGTACCAGAAGGCCTGGTGGCCCTGGGGGCTGCCCGAGCTCCACACCATTTGTTACCAGCAGTCTTTCAGATTGCATCTTATTCCAGAGCTCATCGGGGCTCCCATCTCTCACTACGTGTCTTGAGAGAATATTTGTTCAGAGGGGAGGGGATGGGGTGCTTCCAAGTTTGGGTTCTGGGGTTCCCTGTCTAAAGGTGGCACTGGCACAAATCATTTATTCATCGAGTAATGAAGCCCCCCAGTCTCGTGGCTAATTGGGACTCCCTGTCCTTCTTCATGTTAGGAGCTGGAGGGCATGGGTTAGGCCCCCAAAGCTGTTTTTTGGTGAGATTTCAGCCCTATCACACCACCTGGGTTGTCCCGTTTCAGTCACATGACTTTGATTTTTGCAGGTAGGTGTGAATCCTGGATAGTGCCTGGGACTTCCAGGTTTCCCCTACAGTAGGGACACTGAAGAAAGTTCACCCCATAAGGTGTGTTCGGGGGCCTCGAGGACAAGTAGGGACCCACAGACAGATGTCTGGATGGGTGGCGATCAGGCCCGAGTCTTGGAAGAACAGAGATTCCATTACTGTTTTAACAGTGAAATTGAAGGAGTAATTCTGGAAGGTCTGATGCAACTGAGATTAAAATTATTATATGGTTTTTATTGTTAGCAGGAGTGGTTTTTAACCCTTAGACCCAGTCCCCCCTATTTATAATAAATATTTTGTAACCTTTCTTTTCTGGTGCCCGGAAGTGAACGTCATAGAAAATGTAACCTAACTATAAATATGATAAACAAATAGACAGGTTGATGGAAAGATGTGGTGTCTAAATTCTTATATTATGGGGTATTTTATATTCTATGCTAATTAGTGACCTCTCAGGACAAAAGGCACAAACAAAGGGAGTCACTTCTAATAAACTATTTTTCCAAGCCTTACCTAACTGGGAAACAAGTGGCTTCAGAATGTTAGAGCACCTCCCATGTCCCCGGGGATATCTCCTTGTCAGAGTTACACTTGCTGATGGTGTCCTGTGCTAAGTGCAAGCAAATGCGGTTCGGAAGCTGCCCAGGGGCTGACTCCGGGGATTCCTTCTCCTTCGCAGCTGTGAGGGAGCCTTGTCTTTCCTGACCACAACCACAGAGGCGATTTTGAATCTCTTAAAACTGCCATACCAGTGTATATCACAACCCTCACAAGATACGTTGAATAAAGTAGAAAACTTTAAGTGTCTCCTTTAGGACAGAAATAGGGTATAAAAGAAATAAATTAAAAAATTCTAGTGCCCGAAAAAGTGCTACATTACACTGGCTGCATTATAAGGTTAGAAAACTTCATTACCGCTTTACACACCACATCTTGTAGTTAGATTTTATTTATCTTTTTTTCCCTAAAGAAAAAACAATCATTTGATGAGTTCTTGTGTCAGAGGTGACGAG
This sequence comes from Camelus dromedarius, assembly GCF_036321535.1. NCBI lineage: Eukaryota > Metazoa > Chordata > Mammalia > Artiodactyla > Camelidae > Camelus > Camelus dromedarius. The sequence continues at coordinate 548,922 of NC_087470.1, read as the reverse complement.
CAGAGAGCAAGTGTAAAACCGGAAATCGTGGTGCTGGTTAGTCTAAGACCATCTCTGTCACTGCGCAGATCATCTTTACTCATTTTACTGCACTTTTTGGAATCACCTTCTCACTTGGAAAAACCCCTGTGACCGTTGGATTTGCTAGTAAAGCAATTATTTTCTTACCTAAAACATCAGTGATGTTTTCAAGATGATAAAAAAAATTTGCCCATGGCATTTAAACAGTTGCTTGTTCTTGTAACTCATGGCTCACTGTCTCGTATTTGTCACAATTGGAGAACTGTGTTTTCTTTGTGCAAATTCTCATTGCTTTGGTGACGCAGGGACACTTGTCCTTACTGGATGGAGTATGATAGTAGTTTTTTGCATTCTATCCCTAAATCTGGAGTCCTGTGTTATGTTTCCTGTTAACTTAAAAAATAGGAATATTGTTATTTACCTAAATATCTAACCTCACACCAGTGGTGCATATCACATTGGTCCAAATAGGAATTCCAATATTAAATGAAACAGTGATTTCACAACCCACTTTTCCAAAAATTTGGATTGATGGTTCAATTATACCAGGGACATTAGCTGTTTTAATTGAATCAATCATTGCTTTCTTCAATAAAATTTTCCATTCCATCTGCTCTTTTGGTTTATTGTTCTTCAGTGTTTCATTTGCTTTCTTTCCCAAAAATATATGATTTTGGCTTTTGTCATTGAAAACCCTTACTGGTTTTGCTACCTCATGCTGGAGAGGAAGGCTTGTGACTGTTTTATAGTCACTGGTTTCATGGTTGTATGAGTGCTTAATGCCACGTTGCAGGGGTGTGGAGACCTAATGAATTGTGTACATAAAAGGCTTAGTCTACACTGAGTGCAGGGTTAGTGTTCGCAGTCCATGTCATCAGTATCATAATTAATCCATTACAATCATCCTCTATTAATCAGTGTTTTCCTTCTAACGTCTCCAGGAGAGGAAATGTAGTAGTCTAAATGCAAATCTTTGCCAAAATTTGTCAATTCAAAACATTTAAAACTTTGCTGTCAATAGGACTGTGTGCTTTCTGTCCCTAATTCTGCTCCTCCTGACCCAGGACGCGGTCTCCACAGCTGGTGATCCGTGAGACACTGGATTCTTGATCCCATGGCTCTGTGTGTTCTGAGACATCTGGGGACTTCAACACTGTTTTAGGGGCTTTGGGTCCCACCTCTTCATAGCATTGCTGAGATGAGATCTGTGGGTTCACCCTCATTCTTGAGTGTATTGTGCATTTTTTCTAGAACCAACACACGCCACCGTGGCAGCACTGCTTTGACCACGTGCTGGGGCAGCGTGTGCTTGTCAGTTCTTGGGTTTAAATTTTCTGTTCAAATTTCTATAATGGGGTATATTGACAGATACACTCCATGTAAACAGAAGCTCTGTGGGGTTTTCAGCAACTTCTAAGAGCATAAATATTCCTGAAGCAGCTAATCTTCCTCCCAACAAGTGAGGAGCAAGCCGGCAAGTCCTGGGTGCCTGTGGCGGCCAAGCTGTGCAGCCCAGGCTGCTCACCGAGGAACAAGGAGAAAATCTTAAAAACCTACTTCCATGCTGTCTTTCACAGAATCTCAGAAATGAACGTTTTAATATCTAAAGAGGGGTGATTTTTTAAAATAAATTTTTTATTTTTTTCCTTTTTCAGTTTTATCAGGTAGAATTTTTACAGTTCAACGTCACATACACTTATTGCATGTAAATACATGTATAGAGCATACTGCATTTTTTAGTTTACATATATGTACTAATTATTGTTTCTAAGAACAGATTAGAGCTTTAGATTTTTAAAATTAGTTACCAGAGGAATAAGGACATCTACAAAAGAATAAACAGATTATGGTAATCCAATCACAAAGGACAGTCAGATGTGCTTGCATATATTCAAGAAATCAAAACAATATTTAGTTCATTTGTGGTCTTATTATTATTGCTATTAATTTTAGATTCCCCATAAATGAAGTCATATGGCATTTTTCTTTCTCTTTCCACCCCACTTCACTTAGAATGACAGTCTTCAGGTCCATCCATGTTGCTGCAAATGGCATCTTTTATGGCTGAGTAGTATTCCATTGTATATATGTATCACCTCGTCTTTATCCAGTCATGTGCTGATGGACATTTGTGTTGTTTACATGTTCCTTGTTCTATGTCCCTTCTGGCAACAATTACGGATTTTAAATATTTTCCACCTTAAAATCCTTCCTGAAGGAGATGTGGTAACTGGAATCAAAAACAGTTACAGCACAGGGTTGTTTGTGATGGGCCCTGGGGGCTTGGTTGAAAGGTTGGCAGAAAGGATTTCAGATTCTGATCAAATGAGTCCTCCTCTTGTAGCCCTGCTGACCGCCTCTCTCACGGCCTGCCCTACAAGTCTGACCAGTCCCTTTTGTGAATCCTACTGTATTGTGCACAAATTTTGTCCAATTGGTGTCATCCAGTAGGGACCTTAAGTGAGGCACCCAAGCTCCTGTGTTGCTTTCTTCCATCAGCCCTTAACTTCCTTGGGAGCCAGGACTGTCTCATTGCCCCAAGGATCCCTAATGCCTAGTGAGATGCCTGATAAAGCTGGTACTTAATGAGCACATGGGTCAAATGGAAAAACCTGATCAAAAAAAGGCCCTCATTTTTCAGACTTGCCTACTTGAGCACATAGGGTAAAATGACATGTCTTCTTGGATTTGCTGTCAAATACTTCAACAAAGGACAAATAAAAGAACAAAGGTCTGAATAAAGGAAATATGGAAAAGTTTGTGAATTCCTTAATCTGGGTGATGGGCTGATTGTACTATACTTACTGATGTATACTTAAGTTAGTTTATAATTTTACTGTCATTAGCTGAATAGCAAGTATTAATACGTATTAATTGAAATCCTTAGAACTGAACAAACTTACCCCACACAAAATCCTTAATATCCTAGTAGTTTGTCTTTCAGAAATCTTTTCCCACAAAGACAAGAAAAAAGGGAAAGGCAGATCCGTGCAGTATTTCCACGTTGTCAAAAGACCAAAGGCCGATACAAAAGAAGAGATTGTAAAAAAGATAAAGAGGCTGAAATCAATGTCCGGAAAACCTAGCTAACAATCCTAAATGGCCCAACTTAACTAACCTCAGCACTGCTGCATCAAGAATGGGGCAAATAGCACCTAGTGGGTTTTTTTTTTAATAAATAAATAATAATCCAGTTCCTACCACAGGCAATTATGAGAAGACTGAGTATAATTTCTAACACCAACTAGTGTACAAATCATAATTTCTACTTGATTCAAACTGCTTCTTCTATAAAATTTGAATCTTTTTATTCTTAAGACAGATTTGTGGCCTATGACCTAGTGATAAAATTTTCAACTGGCTTGTATTAAAAAAGTTCACCATAGTGAGAGTTTATTACATCAAGTATTCCTTTTTGGGAAACCCATGTGCCTTGTCACTCTCTTTCATAAGATTTCCTGTGGAAAATTCAATCCTTCATTCAGGAAAAGGCTGAGCAATATATCTCATGGAAAACCTTCATAAACTGCAACACAAGAAAATGAAAATGACAGTGAGCAGCCCGTGAAGCCGGCAGACACACAGTGCACGGCTGTGTTCCCGCCTCGACTTTCTGTAACCAGCAGGGAAAATGTGCATTTCAAGAAATAGACACAAACACTTTTCAGGACCTGAGCACACAATTTCCCTTTCAGGGTTTAGTGGGCTTCCATTTAATTCTATGAGAAATGTTTAAAACAACAGAACAACAGCTGAGATAGGGTTTAAAGTAACTTTTATGTCTTAGTGAAAATAAAGCCAACTGATAGTTATCATTTTTACTTTATTTGATCTCACTCTCTTACTTTACCTCCCCACCCACCTCCACAAAATGATGGTGAACATCTCCTCCTGGGTCAGAAGGCTAAGTAGAAAGTACCAATCAAATGGAGGTGTGCTTTGTTGTTTTATTTTTCAAAACAAACAAGTTTCATTCATGTGATTTAATAATTAAGATCAGAAACAAAGTCTACTCAATAAATGGAAGCCAACACATGTCATAATAGCTGCTCATCAGGTTTGGCCCCACGTTACACACTTTTACATGGACATGTGCCATGTGCTGTCATGGGAAATGGTGAGTGGGGACAGGGCCTCTGCTCTCACAGGGCACACAGCCTGGTGGGGGAGGCAGTGTTCAATCATTGCCCTTTTTTTTTTAATGTACTTACAAATTATGGGAAATGCTATTTAAAAAGAACAAAATGAGTCAATGAAAGTGAAAAATACAAGGACAGTATTTAGGCTGAGGGAAGACAGGGAACCTCTTTGAAGGGCTGACACTCCACTGAGACCAAAAGGACAACTCCGGTGCTGCAGGTGAAGGGCAGGGACACACTGATAAAGGGCTGATATCCAGAATACACCAAAATCTCTTTAAACTCAACAAGAAGGATGAACAACCTGATGAGAAAATGAGCAAAATGCCTGAACACACACCTCATCAAAGAAGAAATCTAGATGCCAAAGAAGTCTATGGAAAGATGCTCCACAGCATCTGTCACCAAGGGGCTGCAGACTGAAACAGCGAGGTACCACTGCACACCTGTCAGAACTGCCAAAACGCAGAACACTGACAGCACCGAATGCTGGTGAGGATGTGGAGCGTCAGGAATTCTCATGCATTGCTGGTGGGAATGTAAAAGGGCCCAGATACTTTGGAAGACGGTCTGGCAATTTTTTACAAAACTAAACGTACTCCTAACATATGATCCGGCTACTGTGTTCCTTGGTGTTTACTCGACGAAATGGAAACTTATGTCCACACACAAAACTGCATACAGATGTTAATAGCAGCTTTATTCATAATCACCAGAACTCAGAAGCAACTAAGCTGTTCTTCAGTAGGTGAATGGATAAACTTTGGTCCAGCCAGAAAATGGACTATTATTTGGTGCTAAAATGAAATGAGTTATCAAGGCATGGAAAGACATGGAGGAACCTTAAATGCTTATTACTAAGTGAAAGAAGCCAATCTGGGAAGGTTCCGCAACTGTCTGATTCCAACTGTATGGTGTTCTGGGAAAGGGAAAACCACAGAGACTAAAAGATCAGTGGCTGTCAGAGGCTAGAGGGGAAGGAGCAATGAATGAGGTGCAGCACGGAGCATTTTAAGGTCACTAAGACAGACTACTCTGTATGATGCTGTGACGGTGGATACATGTCATTGCACATCTGTCCAAACCCACAGAGTGCACACCACCAAGTGTAAATCCTAGTGTCAAGTCTGGGCTCTGGGTGATGATGACGTGTCAGTGCAGGTTCACCCAGTGTCGCAAATGCACGCTCTGGTGCAGGCGTCAATAGTGAGGAGGCTGTGGGGACAAACTGCAGTTCATACACCGAATCCAGCCCCAGCCACCACAATTAATAATGCTCTGTGGGTGTGTGGAATGTCCGGCTGCTCTGGCGTCTGAACAGCAGAGCTGAGCAGCTGCACCAGAGATCAGGAGGTTTGCAGACCCTGAAATACTTACTCCCAAGCCCTTGACAGAAAAAGTCTGCTGAGCCCTGTTCTAAACGAATCAGAATTCACCCTGATGAGACAGGAAAGCAGGGCCCAAACCAGGCATGGTTAATGGGACTGAAGCAATGTTTTAGTTCCAACACCTTTGCTGAAGTCCTGCAGATCCAGCGACAGACTGTAGCCAGGAAGCGTCTGCAGAAGGAGTCGGTAGCAGGCCTTCCCGCCAGGCTCCGGGATGCCGGGGGCCGCGCGCTGCACGGGGGCCACCCGCTTGAAGAAGGCGGTCTTGCGGTGGAAGCCGATCAAATCATAGAGCTCGGAGAGGATGCTGCACTGCTGAATTCTCTCCTAGGAATGCTGAAGCACAGGGAGAAAAGCAACAAGCATCTGAACGAAACATGTAATTAAAAAAAGACCCGTAAAAAATTTTCCCTTAAAACAGAGACCCAACGACACAGGAAGGAAGAGGAAGGATGACTTCATGCACTGATGGGACCGGATGCAGAAATGCAGGGACGCAGCGCTGTGCAGACGCTCCAGACCCCCTCTGGGCCCCACCTTTCCGAGTTCCGCCTCTCCTTTTACTAGAAAGGTCCGTATTCCCTGAAACAGAGGAATCTGCTACCTAAACATGGGACACAGAGATGGGAAAGAGGAAAAGGAAGGGAAAGTAAAGGAACAACAGTTCATCTAGACCCTAGGGTTTGGGCGGGACTTTCACCAAACACACAACCTCTCAAAGCACAGAGCACACAGTGAGAGGCTGACAGAGTGTCTGCGACTTCTGCTCCTTAAACACCAGCTACCTGCCAGCACACGCTGTGCCCGTTACTGAATCATTACAATCATTTCAGAAACTATTACTACCCCGGCTCACAGGCAAGGAAATCTGAAACTCGGGGAGGAATTATTATCATCCTGGACAAATTCCCACGGCCCAGAAGTGTCAGAGCCTCCGGCAGACCCTGGACTAAAATGCTCCTCATCACCACGGGCCCTGAGCCTCTGGCTGAGGCCACGTCAGGTCTGCACGGGCCCAGAGCACGAGTCTGTGGGGCAGGGAGTGGTCCCACTGGAAGTGCCAGGCCAAGGCCCTCAGGAACCTATGTAATGAAACCAAATCCCCAAACTCATTTCCAACACACTGCCCTGTCCGGGAGGACTGCTCGGCACATCTGGCTTATCACCTTTGCACAGGCTGTGCAAGGGGCCCAGACAGTGACGTGACGTCCCAGTGGAAGTGGCTCGGAGACCACTTCATCACAGGACAGACTCTCCCGGCTTCCAACGTTAACTCTCCATTCCATTTCCAACTGGAAAGTAAGTTTAGACTTGCTTTCCTCTCCAGAAACAAAGAGAGTGGTAACATCAGCAGGAAACTCAAGACTGAGGAAGAGTCTCCTGGCCATTTGGAAGGATAGGCTGGGGAGGGAACAGAGACAGGGATCAGAAAGACCCGTGTTCCAGTCCAAAGTCTGCACGTCACTCGCTTTGACAGTTTCCTTATTAATACAGGTGAGAAAATCTAATTATGATTGTTGGGAAAACTAAATGAAATAACGTATGCCACTAGCATAGGTGTAAAATCCTCCATGAGTGTTCCAGAAATGGACGTGACCATGGTTAGATACTGTCTGCCAAGTCTTGTGTGCTAAGTTCACATCAGCCAGCCAGAGATGTGCCAGAGAATGCCTCAACAGCGAGCAGCCTTCTCCAACTTGGAAACTCACAGTGTCCGAAGAACAGGCAGCGGTGGATGCTTTGGGACACTCTGGAAGTAGCACTCCAGTGATGACTTTAAAAAGCTGGGGAGAATGTAGGGGACCATACAGTTCAAATACAGAAAACTCATTCCATGTCTACAAATATTCATCTCGAGCCATGATGATTCATAGAGGAAATACATATTCAAACGTACATCATTTTCCCATATAAGTGCATCAAAACAATTTGGAAAGAATGTAACTTTCTTCTCTAGATCACACAGTGGGTATTACAAGGTTTGTACTGAAAGCCCTACGTGTAAATCATCTGCAAACGTAACTGGGTCCATTATCAGTCATCATCATTCGAAGGGAAGGATGGAAAAGAACAAAGCCAAGCTAATACGCTCCGGTATTTTGTTGGGTTACGATGTCACAGAGGAGACGGACAGGTCATCAAGGAATCACTCTGCCGTGATCACGGAGCCGGAGAGCGGGATGGGCGGCAAGATGTATGACGCAGCCATAGCTGTGCCTGCGCTTCTAGGCAGGTACCCAGTCACTTCGACAAGGTGTCAAAAGTGTATGCTCACGTCCTCATCACCTGTCATGCATTAAAGAGAAATGGAAACCTATAAACGGCCAATAACCTCGGTGGGTACACCGTCCAAAGAGCAAAGTCACAGTTTGACAACTGGCCATCCCGGTTCCCTGGGATTCATTCTTGGAGAACCTTAAAAGCCACTCCTCTGTCCTCAAGAAGTGCTTCCTACTTGTCCTATCTTTGGCTCAGGGATACACCACGTTCACATGGACTTTAATGTCTGCACAGATTTGACTGTCTTTCTCCAGGTTCACTTGTCCATTCTGAAGAGGCCTGAGTTAAGTCCAAATTCCATAAGATCAATTCCCTCTAGTGACAACTCAACGAGTCTGCAATTACAAACCAACTGAACAGGACTGTCCTCAGCTAAAAATGTCACCCACCCTTCACTGTTTTCTTAATCTCCTCTCCTGGCTAATTGCAACAGACTAACACCACCCTCCACCAAGTTCCCCAACTATGTCAAATAGAAAGTAAGGTCCATAAAAGAGGAGACAACTCCATAGTCACCTCTGAATTCCTAGCATATATTAATGTCAATAAATAGAACTATGATTATGGCTTCTTTCCTTTAAAACCTTTCTGGTTATTTAAATGAGACCATGGAAGGGAGGTGTTTGGGTCCAGTATCTTGAATCCAGAAGACTCTGGAGACCTTTTTCGGAATGGCTGCCCACTGATTCATTCAAAACACTACTTCTCTTTCCGGGAGGAGCTGTGATTTTCTGCCAGGAGTTTGTTGTCACTCTCATGCCAGAACAGATTTAAACTAAATACTTACATTGGATATGTTATTTTTCCCCGCTTCCAAAAATTTGACTTTCCTTACTTCCTTGCCTTGAGGAATGCTTTTTTACTTTTCTTTCTAATTCACCCTTTTATAAAGCAGGATTCTCAGGATGTGCTTGGCCTTACATAAGAACAGCCATCCAACTCCCAGTGTGAGAGGCCTGGGGCTCACCTCCTGCCCTCCTGTCAAGGCAACTGAAACTCAGTTCAGGAGCCAACTGGCCCCCCAGGGCTTCTAAGGCTCGCATATCTCCCAGAATCCCTGCTTTCTGGTTTGACTTGGCTTCTGAGGGTTTCCCCTCACTTTCTTGACAATTAGCTGTGCAGCTTGAAAGATGAGGAAGGAAGGTCTTATTTCTTAATCAGCATTTTAAGGAACTTATGTAATGAAGGTTTTCAAGAGTTTCTAAACCCTCCATTGCCGAGACAGAAAACACAATAGATATTTTCTAAATTTAGCTATCATGTGGATTTTTTCTTTGCTTTTGTTTTCTTAACTGCTAACAGACATTTTTTAATTAAAAAATAAAATAAGGCCCCAAATAGGATAGAACTTTGAAGAGGAAACAAAATTAAAGGGCAAAGACAGAAAAATGATAAGTACTCTACAAAGTTAATAGAAAACATACACTATGGATCAGATCAGCAATTCTCAGTAACAGCTAATTGAAACCTGATCATGAGGTAAAATGTCTCTCCTGTCAGGAGACGGCCAACAGAAAACAGAATTAAATCAACAAACTAAAATTCTAAGTCTGGCGAGGTAGAGAAGTCTACCAGCTATATGTGTTTTCTTCTGGAAAAGAGGGAGACTCACAAAATCTTTTCTGTGGAGCCTGAGCCCAGGTGAGGACGATGAAGTGAGCTCTGTAAGTACCCAATAAGCAAAGTGAGTGATGAATAAAGAGACGTGAGCTTTGATGACAGAGATGATACTACTATTCACTTGTCCTGTAAGTATGTCTTCACGTTCAATGATCAATACCTCGGCGTCCTCAGGGATTGAGATTATAGGAAAATGCACAGCCCAGGCCCAGACCTCCTCTGTGATTGTGGCACTGCACTTAGATGTTTCAAGGGCACCTCCAACTCCACCTGCAAAGAGCTGACTTCACGGTTCTCCTCCAATAACTGTCCTGCCCAGGGCCCCTGGTCGGGGTCAAGGTCTCTGCCTCTCCCAGCTCAGGCCCATCACTCACAGATGTGACTGGACCCCTCCTTCAGGGCCCAATTTCCTCAGTCATGGAGTCCCACCACCCACACCTCACCTACCAGGTTCTCACTGGCACTCCCTCAGCACTGACTCTGTGCTGGGGACCACGCTGCACACTGTGCACACGTTATCTCACTGGATCTCCACAGCAGTCCTGGGAAGTCGGTATATCACTGCTTCAATTAATAAGATAAATTGTTTCACTTCCTTGAGTGTGTCATCCAAAGTGACACGGCTACTGAGCCACAAACCTGGGACTGAAAATCACTTGAAAATTGAACACTGCTACACCTCACAGCCACCCTACTCTGACTTATCACATCACCTCCTGCCGAGCCTTCTAAATGTTTCTAAGCATTCTACAAGACAAAAGTGATCTACGAGAGCACCCCACTCCCCTATTAAAATCTGACAATGACGTTCCACTTCCCTTAGGAGAAAGCCACACCGGGCCTGAGCACAGCCCAACGGCCCGGCATCCGCGTTCCCTGCGCGGCCGCGCTGCCTCACCCACCACGCAGCGCTACACGTGCCGTGTCCAGGACAGGGATGCTGACTCCGTACAACCCGGGGCTCGTCTCACTCAAACAATGATCACCCTCTTCAGTGCTGACCCTCAGAAAAATGTTTTCTCTGGATGAATCAATATCTTTTTCCTTACAACTTCCCATCATTGATAATGAGCTCCCCCCAAAAGAGAGAAGACCTAATCCTCAGTCTCCTTATCTGTAAAGTGTGAATAACAAGGAAATATGAGGGATTTTAAGCAAAATAATATTCATGTGAAGCTGAGGGACAATTCCCAACATACAGTAAGCACTCAATATGTGTTTACTTAATATTAATAAAATAGATTCCATTCCAGCAACCTTAAATCAATGCTTTATGGCTTTGTCCAAAATACTACTGACAAACTATTGGACGAACCCCTTTGAGCAGATCAGCCCTAGTGTACTGGGATAGGTAAGCCTTGACTCCAGTTACAGCTGCAGCCAACTAGCACTATGGGGCGGGGGCAGTTTGCTCAAACTCTTACATGTTGTTTGAGCATTTAGTTGTAGTTATTGAATAAAGACAGGTATTATATAGTCAAAGCTCCTGAAACATAAATCTTCAAAGATTGATGCAAATTAGGTTTCAAGTACAACACTCTCACTAGAAATTATTTGAAAATTATAGTCTTAGCTCCTCCACACATCAAAAGGGCATGTTCTTAATGTATCTGACTATATACACTGAAAGGATTGTTTAAAAGAAATTAAGATGAAGCCATAATGAATAAGCTTTCAGTTTAATCTGCACAAAGCCCCACCCAAGGGTCTCAATCCTCACTTCCACATAGGTGTTCAGGTAGCTTAACCTGGGTCTTGGTTTCTTATGACACGGGGGTGGGAAGAATTCTGGATAGATTTATGTAGCAAATATAAATCTAAGGTATTTGCTGTGTAAGAATCCTAGAAATAAATAAATTGACATATAGTCCCACCCTTAGGAAGCTCAGCCTTTCCAATTACAACAGCATTAAAAATAAAATGAGAGATACATTTAACAAAATTTTACAAGATTTGCACATTGAACATTTTGAAGTATCACCAAAAAAAAATTAAAAGATCTACATACGTGGAAGGCATCCCATGTTCATGGAATGGTAGACAATATTGTTAAAAATGTTAAGACTCCCCAAAGTGATCTACAAATTTAATGGAATCCCTATCAATATTCCAGATGACTTCTTTGCAAAAATTGAAAAACTGATGCCAAAATTCATATGGAAGTGCAAGGGGCCCAGGACAGCCAAAACAATCTTGAAAAAGAAGAGCAAAGTTGGAGGACTCACTCAAAGGTTACTACAAATCTATAGTACTCAAGCCATTATGGTGCTGGCATAAGTTTGGATGCAAAAATCTATGAGACACAATAAAAAATCCAGGGGGGAAACTTACATTTACAGTCATTTTTCCAGAAATGTGCCAACAACACTCCATTGAAAGAATAGTCTATTCAACCAATGGTGCAGAGACACCTGGGTATCTGAAGGCAAATGAATGAATCTGGAATCTGGACCCCCGTATTTTATATAACAAATAAAATATTAATTCAAAATGGATCACAGACAGAAACGTAAAAACTAAATGTATAAATTTTCTAAAAGAAGACATAGTTTAAATCTTTGTGGTCCTAGGATAGGCTATGGCTTCCTAGATACAATACCAAGAGCACAAGTGAAAAAAAAGAAAGATAAAATGGACTTCATCAAAATTAAAACCATTTGTTAGAAAGGACATCATCAAGAAAGTGAAATGAAAGAGGAAGGGGGTAGCTCAAGTGATAGAGTGCGTGCTTAGCAAGAAAAATAAAATGAATAAATTTAATTACCTCCCCTATAAAGAAATTGTTTTAATGTTTAAAAAAAGTAAAGTGAAACGACAATCTGCAGAATAGGAGAAAAATTTTGCAAAGCATATATCTAATAAGAGACTAGTATCCAGGATATAAAACAAATGCTTACAATTGACCAATACAAAGAAAATCGACCCAATTTTTAAATATGCCAAGTATTTAAATAGATACACAATTGGCCAATAAGCATATGAAAAGATGTTCAGCATCACTAGCGAAATCAACATCAAAATGAGATCTGATTTTGCACTCACTAGGATGGTTATAATCAAAACATGGACAGTAACAAGTGTCAGTCAGGAGGCAGAGAAATGGGAACCCTCAATACGCAGCCGTTGGAAAGGGGCAATGGTGCAGCTTCTTTGGAAAAGCCTGGTGTTTCCTCAAAAGGTTAGAGTTATATGACACAGCAATTCCACTCCTACATATAGAGTCATCCCTCAGTATCCTCGGGGGGTTCGTTTCAGGAAACCCCCACCCTGGATACCATAATCCAAGGATGTTCGAGTCCCTTTACAATCAGCCATCTGGATCCATGAAGTGGAAACTACTGATATGGCGGGCCAACTGTACAGCCAACAGAATGAAAATATATTCTCACAAAAACTTGCACATCAATATTCATGGCAGTATCATTCAGAGTAGCCAAAGGTTACAAACAATATCCATCCATCAATGAACGGATAAACAAAATTACCAAGAATAGTCCCACAAACTTTTGGTCATTGAATCTTTGACAAAGGAGGTGAGAACATACAATGGAGTAAAGATAGCCTCTTCAGCAAATGGTGTAGGGAAAACTGGACAGCTGCATGTAAATCAATGAAGTTAGACTACTCCCTCACAGCATACACAAAAATAAATTCAAAATGGCTTAAAGACTTAAACATGTAGACAAGACACTATAAACCTCTTAGAAGAAAACACAGGCAAAACATCTGACATATATCTCAACAATGTTCTCCTAGAGCAGTCTACTCAAGCAATAGAAATACAAGCAAAATAATACAAGTGGGATCTAATTAAACTTACAAGCTTTTGCAAATAAAAGGAAACAAAAAGCAAAACAAAAAGACAATCTATGGAATGGGAGAAAATAGTTGCAAGAAATGAAACTGACAAGGGCTTAATTCCCAGAATATGTAAACAGCTTTTACACTTCATAAGAAAGAAAAACAAACAATTCAATTCAAAAATGGGCAGAAGTCCTAAAGAAACATTTCTCCAATGAAGACATACAAATGGCCAATAGGCACATGAAAAAAGTGCTCAATATCATTATCAGAGAAATGCAAATCAAAACTGCAATCAAGTCTCACCTCTCACCAGTCAGAATAGCCATCATTCAGAAGTTCACAGACAGTAAATGCTGGAGAGGCTGCAGAGAATTGGGAACCCTCCTACACTGTGGTGGGAATGCAGTTTGGTGGAGCCATTGTGGAAAACTGTATACAGGTTCCTCAAAAGACAAAAAATTGACCTCCCATATGACCCAGCAATCCCACTCCTGGACATATATCCAGAAGGATCCTTAATTCAAAAAGACACCTACACCCCAATGTTCACAGCATCACTATTTACAATAGCAAGACATGGAAACAACCTAAATGTCCACTGAAAGATGACTGGATAAAGAGACTGTAGTATATTTCTCCAATAGACTACTATTCAGCCATAAAATAATAATAAAATAATGCCATTTGCAGCAACATGAATGGACCTGGAGAATGTCATTCTAAGAAAAGTAAGCCAGAAAGAGAAAGAAAAATACCATATGAGATCTCTCACATGTGGAATCTAAAATATATAAATAAATAAATAAATAAATAAAAAATAAAAAAACAAAGACACAAAAAGATAAACTTATCTACAGAACAGAAACAGACACAGAGACATAGAAACCAAACTATGGTTACCAGAGGGGAGAGGGTGTGGGAAGGAATAAATTAGGAGTTCAAGATTTGCAGATACTGACTATGTATAGAATAAACAGCAAGTTTATACTGTATAGCACAGGAAAATATATTTAATATCTTATAGTAACATGTTTAAAAAGAATATGAAAATGAATACAGTTATGTTCCTATTTAACTGAATTGTGCCGTACACAAGAAACTGACACAACATTATAAACTGACTAGACTTCAATGAAAATATTTTTAAATAGACCAAAAACGAAAAAAAAAGAAAGAGGATATTATGAAACCAAAAGAATAAAGTACTGATTCAGGCTACAATATGGATGAACCTTGAAATTTTATGCTAAAATAAGCCAGACACAAAAGGACAAATAGTGCCCTTTAAGGTGAACTGTATCTAAGAGTTTACTGTACTACTTCTGTAAATTTTCCGGAGGTTTGAAGTCTATCAATATCAAAATAAAATGTATTATTCTTTAAAATCATAAAGCGCTTCCTCACAGGAGGGCTTTAATTATTAAATGCAGAAATGCATGTAAAGCTCCGGGAACAACACTTTGCACGTCCACACACAGACACTGCTGTCACTGCCGCTCAGAGGGTGGTGCCAGCGCTGATGAGGGCTGCCTCCACTCGCTGCCCTGCAGACAGGAGTGAGGGCCTGGGCTCTGACAGGCAGGGTGAGCGTGACCCTGTGTCAGACACAGCCATGCCCCAGACTCTGCGTTACCCAACTTTCTTATACAAACTGCAGCATGTAATGTAAACACGCTACAGGGATGTATCTTACAACACAGGGAATACAGCCAATGTTTACAGTAACTATAAATGGAGCATCTATTGTACACCTGAAACATATCATATTTTAAATCAGCTATATCTTTGTAAAAAATTAAAAAATAATTTAAAAATGTTATCACTTTAATATTCAATTCGGTTTTTAAGTAACTACTAAACAGCTTAGAATGTATAAAAACATTTAAGTGTGACGTTTGTTTACATATTTATTTACTTTCTGCCTCCTGCTAAAAGAGAAATTAAACAATTTTTTTAAACACACTTTAACAACCATAACAACAAAAAGGCAAAATTGAGAGTGAAGGGAAATTGGAGATTCAATACTTAAATGAAACCAGGGGGAGGTAAAGTCATAAAAATGGATTCCCTGGAGTCAGGGCAAGTGTTAAAGGCCGACTAGAAATTCAGCTGTAAGATTCTTGGCAGCTAAAGCAAAAAGAAAAGATCATAGGGGGGTGGTAGAGGGTGTGCTTAGCGTGCACGGGGTCCCGGGTTCTAGCCCCAGGGCCTCCACTAACAGATAAATACACCTAATTACCTACCCCCCCAAAAGAGCCCCAAAGAAAAGAAAAAGAGAAATTTCTTTCCAAAAAGCCCTGATATTAAATTTGGATTAAATACTTAAAAAAAAAAAAACAGAAATATAGAAAAGATGAGTGACACTGTGAAGGAAAAGCCCAGCTGGGCTAACGAGCTAACTCACAAATCTAAGTGTGATAAGTGTCGGTTTACTGATCTAAGTTTTGCTGGGATAACTCGTAAATCTGAAGTTTAGTGTCAGTTTACTGGGCTAATAAGCTAACTCGTAAATCCAAGGTCAACAATTATCAGTAACGTGATCTGTTCCAAATTCATAAGTTTCAGTGTACTGATTCCTTGCTTTTTGTTGTTTGAGCCTTATTGGCTAATAGCCCCTTACGTGTAATTAACCCTATAGAACCTCATGTGCAGATCTTGGAGGTGCTCAGAGCTTCGGAACAGAAGCCCCTCTGAGCCCGCCTGCGTAATAAATCTCAGTGCTTGTTTCTTGGCTGGCCTGTTGTTTCCGTAACAACACAAGCGATAATGCCCGTGAGATAAATCTGTGATGGCTGCTGGCAGGTCCCCATGTCTCACGTGGGAAAATCTGAAACATCCTTTTCACCACTCAGAGTCATCATAAGACCACCCCACACCTCCCGCTGTTAAATGCAGGAGAATAGGCAGGGCCCGGCCTTTGCTCTCTCTGTGTCATCACAGTGAGACAGGATGGAAGGGGGCAGGGCACAGCCATTCAAGGAAGGCCACAGCAATTAACATCAAAATGGTGAAGGATTCAACCCCCAGTAGGCCTTGAGGCTCAGGATGAAGAGATTTAACTTCTAGCAGAGCTTGAGCTTCATTATACACCCATTGTAATAGTAACATGGTGAATAACATGCCCCAGGCACCATGGCAGTCCCAAGGCTAGCCACAAAAGGTCAAAGGGTGGGAAATGGCCAACTCCCTGGGAATCCCAGCCCCTTGCCCTTAGGCTGGTCCTTCTACATATTAGCAAATGAAACCACCAAGCCCATGAAAACCAGCAACACAGCGCCTCCTCGAGGTCACCACTCTCTCTCCCTCTTAGGAGAAGGCCCACACTCAGTCTGTGGAGTGTGAACTTTCTTTTAATATGATCATCCAACCCCCGCAACTCGTGGCCTTTCTCTTGCCTTTCAATGAATCTCTCTGAGTAAATCTACCTTTACTCAACACTGGCTTGCTCTTGAATCCTTTACTGCATGAAGCCAAGGAACAACATCCAGCGGGGCACATCCCAGGGGCTCAACAAAAGCCTGGGACACAGCCCTTCTCATGCCGCACCTTTTTTTTCTTGTATCAACAGGACAGGGTTGTGAATGGAGCTCTGAGGCCCCAGCTAAGGGACAAAAGCAGCCCCCAGGGCTCGAATTGGCGGACAGCCTCTTCCCCAGCAGGGGCCTTGGGGTCTGCCAGGTTCTCTGTGTTTCTCTGTTGTGCTGACTTCCCAGCCACAGAGCGTTCTCCCTAGGCCTGTCCCCACAAAACCCTTCTCTCCAAAATACAAGCACATCATGTCAGAATCCTCTTGTTCAACCAGGAAATGTACAACCCACTTTTTCCCTCCACAGTAAAGTACCTAACTGTCCTCCCTCCCATCCCAACACTTCTTTCTTTGTGAGAACTCTGCACTCCCCACACACCATCCTGAACGCAGGTGCCTTGCTGGCTGGGACCGAGATGTTTCAGTCTCACACAGCCTGTGTCCTTTCACTTTCCCCTTGTTACCTTAAAAAAGCCTTTCCTGAGTCACCCACAAATCTGATTCTGAACTTCATAAAGTGCTGAGGTTGCAGTCACTGTGTGCATACCTCCCAGGTTTTGACTAAGTTTCCTTCACAAGATCTTCATTAAGGAGCCGCATCAAGAAGTTGAAAGAGGCTATTCTTACATCTGAGCGGAGGAGCCTGCATAAAACTTAAATGGCTTTGAAGAGAGAGTTAACCAGGGACAGAGAGGTCGCAGGTCCTAGTCAACATTGTCATGAGGCAAAATGTTCTTCAAAGGCTCAGAGTGGCTTCTGAACGCGGAGTCGGCAGGGAGGAGGTGACACGCAGTGAGTGGGGTGAGTGACACGGGGTACGCTCCCCCAGCTGGGGAAGAATTGGATTTTTTTCTAGTTTTCCAAACAATTTTTACTACCTTTTTCTCTTATTGTCACATACAATTTCCTACGAATTAAGAATATCAATGTCAGTCATTTGGGCCACTTGGGAGAAGCAACACAATGACATTCACAGGGCTGGGACATGACAGCCACACCAGTCTAGGTTGAAAGACCAGTGGGGGTATTTCCATGGTGATCACGGGCATGCAGCAAACTCCCCAGCTTCAATGACCTCATCTCAAAGGTGGGGCAATAAAACAACCAAGAAAAGTGCGTGATGATTATGGAAGACATCTGTTTACTAGGTAAGTGCCCGTGACAGCTGCAGCTTAATGGGGAATGAGTATGATTAACAAGGCCCTGTCTACCTGGCCACACGCTCCCTGCCTTCCTGCCTTGGTGCAGCAGCAGAGTTTGTTTAGCTGAGATGAACCTCCCCAGAGCAGCCCCGACGGGAAAGCTCGCAGCTCTGCATTGCGAGGCGTGTTCCTTTCCTTCTCAGTGCTGATCACAGTTTGCTGTCGTCTGTTTTTATGTTTATCCCTTTTGTAACTTCCTCTCCTCCAGAGTTTTTGCTCAAGCAGCGCAGGGCCAGGTGTGTCTTGCGGCCTGCCCGATATTCTGGGCTGGGAAACAGCCGACCACACATCTGGCTCTGGTGCTGAACGGAGAGGGCAGAAGGCCCTGGGGCCCATGCTGAACCGAGGCCCCTGCACCCAAAATTATGGTCTGACTTTGGGAAAATTACAGTCTTCTTTACCCTGAGATTCCTCATCTGTCCATGAAAATAACTGCCCATGGCACACAAAGTTACCAAGATTAAAGGAAATCACCAAATTCACAACCTATTCAAGGGGCTACCAGTGCATCCTCAACAGACAAATGCTGCCTTTACGGCTCTGACACACGCCAAGCAGGGCGGCTGCACACAGTGAACACTGCTAAGTGGCAGTGTGTTAAGTGCTTCATGTGTGCTACAATACTCTTTAGAACTTACAACAATCCCAGGAAGAAACGAATATTATCATGCCCATTTCACAGATTCACCAACAGGTTAAGAGAGGTTACATTCTAGTCCAAGGCCGTATGGTGAGGAAATGGTGATTTAAACAGGAATGTGGGCCCAGGCTTAGGCTCCATCTCTCTCCCATCCACCTGACCACTTGCCTATGAATTCCACCTGTCCAATACACAAGTTTGCAGCCGGCCAGCTCTTAAATGCAATGTGTGCCACCGTTTGTCAATGTTGGTTAATTACCATAAACTGTTCTCAGAAACCACTACAGAAAAGAAAGGTGGACTTAAGGAATTCTGCATTGCGTTCTCCTGTAATGTGCAGAATCCCTTCCCTACACCACCAAATCCAAATGTATGCTTCCTCCATGTTTATGTTTGCACACGGCTTATTAAAGTAGAATGTACCTGCAGTAATTTCATCTCGGTTGCTTTCCAAGGTTGCAGATTATCCATAATCAGTCCGTGAATGAAAATACTACAATGTGAATGAAAATACTGCAACCATGTCAGTAAACAAAGAATGCTGAAACCAAGTCATCAGCGGCTGCTGCCACCCCCCAGCGAGTGCATGCCTGCAGCCCAGCCTCTCAGCCACTCACAGTGGTGCCCTCTGAGTGGACTCAGAGTAAGAAAGGACAGGATACTGGCCCTAGATACCTAGGTACCTGCCAAAGGGATGAATTCAATGACACAAATATTTGCTTCCTCCCATACATACAAAAGCACTAAATACTTGATCTTGAGATATCTGGTTTTCTTTAGATAACAAGCAATATTTTATTGTTCCAACTACCTGGTCTTTCTTGTAAAACTTCTATATTTCCTAGCTCCTCCCCTACCTCTTGGGAGCAGTCCCTCAGAGTGATCTGAGAGGTTGCCATCCCGGCTCGAGTCCTCCAGCCAAATAAAACATAACTCTTAACATTTAGGCTGAACGTTTATTTCAATGAAGTCCCGGAATAGACAGAACTCATCAATTCTGTAATGGAACACACTGGTTCAGGAAACAAAAGCGTGTTTTAGTCTGGAAAAACTACGGTTTCCTCTTTCTTCCTGTCATTATACAATCCCACCAGAACTCATTAATTTGCTGTCTGCTCATCTGGCAACCAAACTCAGAGAAGAGTCAACTCAACAGAGTGCTCTACTCGGGAGAACACCCCGCAGCAGCACTGCAGGCTACCTGTCCTCCCGCACGCTCTGCTGACCCTTGGTGTCCTCCGTGACGACCAGGACAACAGAGCTGTTCCCAACAGCTGCGAAGTCCCACACGTTAAATAAATCATTTTATTTTATACGATATTTTACTTATATACCCATCTCTGAAAACAGCTTTGCTAGAAGCCCAAATCTTCAGCATCAATCTGCAAAGGCAAATCCGGTCCGCAAGGGAAAACAAGACTTAAGAGGAAGCTAAGGAGTCCAAAGTACTCTCCACAACCTAAGGCCTCCAAAGTCCCCTGCAGGACCTTCAACCAAACTGCCTGCAGGCCTGCAGCTGCAGGCGGCAACATGTCTGCTTTTAAAGCAACCCCTTCCTGCCCTCAGGCACTACAATGTCCCTCTACGCCCTCCCATCCCAGGGTTAGAGCAGCCGCTGCAGAACCTCACAGGGCAGCACTGACAGGACTGGACAAAGAGGATCAGAGCTAAACTAAGCCTTCTGATGACACGAGCTTGTCACTCTGTCACTTTACAGATGAAGTTATATATAGAGAGAGGTGGGGTGATCTTGCTCAAAGTCACACAGCTAATAAGTGGCAAAGTCTATAACTCTGCTCCTCCCTCCGGCGTGACGCCCCAGCTGGGACGCCCACAGGGTTCTCTCCTGCCTGCCGGACCAGTCCTTTACTGTCACTCATAAAACACCACAGGGTCTGACCCTAGCCTAATTTTCAGCATCTTTTCCCTGCAGTCTCGCAGGAACAAGGCGGTTCGGGCCATTGTATGACTTCTGGCTCCCAGAAGCCTCCGTGCTCAGGCTGGTCTTGCCTGTGCATCCAGCACCCTGCTCAGAGGCTCTTCCTCCCCTGCAGGAACACGTTCCCACTCTCTGCATGACACCCCCTCAGGAAAGCCCTCTTCTCGCCCTCAGCTCAGCAGGTGTCCCAGGCCACATCCCGAGCTGCCCCATTAGGACTGCGGGTGCCCAGGTTTGCTAGTCAGACCAGCAGCCTCAGAGCCAGGGTTTATGCCCGGGTCCCCCTGCAAACCTACTGCCCTCCTCACATCCCCCAGCCAGCAGGTCACCTGAAAGTCGCAGCAAGTGCCCCACCCAATCCCGAAGTCTCTTCATTTGCCAGCACCGCTGATGACTGGTCTCCAAACTTTGGTCAGTTTTGCACAAAACAGCAGCTTCCACTGTGAAGCAGGGGGTTTTCTCTTCTGCTCCCCATCCTTACTGGAAACGTCTAGGGAAATGAAAAGGCCTTTTCTCAACCCTTTTCTGATGACACCCACCCACCCACAATACTCACATGCTCAAGAGCTTTGGGTAAACCTGATTTTGTTTCCCTTACGCTAAGGGGCTCAAAATACTGCGGGATTCTTTCTCTTTTGAGGGAATTTTTACTCAGTTTATCGGCTTTAATCTGTTTTTGTCTCTCTCTTCAATATCCCTAGAAGTTGCCACTTCTTATTCCCTTCAGCAGCCTCCCTCCCAACATCTAGTCTAGGAAATCAGCTGTGATGAGGGGCCCGGGGGCAGTCACAGAAGATGCAACTAAGGCACAGAGAGGTGACATAATTTGCCCGAGAAGATCAGCTTCAAGCCCCAACACTGTGTGTCACGTCCCTCTGTTTAACTCTTATGGTAAGCAAGCGAACTTTTTGTAGATTATGGTTATAAACAGATGAGGTATGAAAATACATACAAGGACACACATCAACTCTAAGATGTTCATTAACTCCACTATTTTGTTTCTATTTATTTTATTTCTATTAAAAAAAGTTAAGAACCTCTGCAGTCAATATAGCAAAATGTTACTGGGCTTTAAATACAGAATATAGAGGTTTTAAGTGTGTCATTACTCATCCTTATTTGTATGTTCACAAGACAAACTGATTTGAAAGTCTCTCTCCCCTCCCCCTACTCACTACTGGCTCTCACCTGAGCTCCCAAACCACACATCTAACAGCCTTTCACTTTACCCACAGCTGAACTCATCAGTTATCCCCCAGAACTCCCTCTACAGCTTTCCCTCCTCAGAGCACAGCAGGACCATCATTTACCTCATTAATCCACCCAGAAACCTGTTCCTTACTCCATCCTACCTTCACAGACATCATTCATCCTTTCCTTTTTACCATCTAAACATGCCTTCAATCTGTTCGCTTTTACCCGCTGACCATCCCACCGCTCAAGTGGAAGCCACCAACACTGCCCACCTGGACTCACGAGTCTCCCAAGTGGCCCCAAAGCCACTCTCCCCTACTTGAGACAAATGGGATTGTGTCACTCCCACGCTTTTAGGACTGTTTTCAAACCCACTGTTCTTAGAAGAAACTCCAAGTTCTTCACCTGATGAATGTCTTTGCCATCAAATTGTCAGCTCAGGGAGGGGAGGACACGCCCTCTCCCCTAGGACCTGCCCTCTGCCAGAGCATCAGCTTGGGAGGACCTGCTGAGCTACACCAGCCTGTATTCTAACCCTGGTCTTGAGTTCTTAGCAAACTGCTTCAACTATCCATACAAATCCAAGGTAGATTAGAAAGATTTTAGATGTTGAGCTAGACTATTGATTTGGGGATTTTGCACTAGCAACCTGCAAGTACATGTTCTAATGATTCTGTCTTCTTAAAACCACACCCAGATTTAAGTAGTATTTGTGGAATGTCTTCGGAGTAAAAGGGACTGTACTTTTACAGACTTTATGTTTTATACCATGAACAACCCGGACAGAGTCACAAATGGAACCCCCTCACAAGTGACAGAAGACAGTGGACAGGCATACAGCAACAGGTCACAAAGTTGGTAAGAGCAAAGTTGTTTCTCCAACCCCCCAAAAAAATTTTGAAACAACTGAAAACTCTGAATTTTGAAAGTAAAATACTATCATATAAAGAAATAAAATAATCCTCTTCATCAGTGTTTCAAGATCTGACTCCAGAAATTTTAGCATGCCATATTGAATCCTAGCACAGAAAAATCAGATGGACTAGTGGTGAGTAAGTTCCAGGAAAACTGCAGTAATTCCTCCACTTGTAAAAGGACATAAACTCACCTGTCGAAGATGAATGTAAACCGCATTCTGGAGAAATTCGGAAGCTCCCAGGCTCTGCTTCTGGATGGCAAGGACACGGACAGCTTTGAAGCATGCTTCTAACTCAGTCACCAGCATTCTTACACTGCAGGGGGAAACGGAGGCCCTCAGTCAAGAGCAGAGGTGTTCCTGTCGTGTCTCGCAGGCCGTGCCTCAGGGACTCAGTGCCCTGCAGCAGCCCGGCCCCAGGCGAGGACCCGCAGCATGGCCCACCCAAGCAGGAGGTGCACTGGGCTTGAGAAAGCCCATCCCCGATGGGGGCAAGAGTGGCTGGTGGGTTTGAGTGAACCTATAAATGCCCGTAGAAATATGCCTGCATTCATTCAAGTGATACAAGCAACAGTAGCAGGCTATTTAACAAAATTTCAACTGTCAGTGGAAATTTACCATTCCTTTCCGCTTGTCCCCTGCACTCTGAGACAGGCTTAGGCTCTCTCACACCGGCAGCTCTGATGCAATAGTTGTGAAATCGTTTTACTTTGCTGCAAGTGTCCTTGCTCCCCGTGTGGCTGTGACTGTCGTCTCTTAACACAGTCAGATGTCTTCCTGGATCTCTCCCTGCGTTCCTTGCTCCTGCTTCTCAGATCCTAAGATAAAGGGCAAGTGAAGACACATGACCAGTAAAGGCACCGTGGACTTGAACTAAGTCCTCAGTGATCCCCTAGGTGAGTGCTGCCCACCCCTTACCTTCGATTCTCAAGGTTCTGCAAAGGGTGACATCCAGACAGGAGAGCGTCCTGGGCCAATTAAAAGCTGTGTGACTTGGGCCCTGGGGCAGGTGCAGGAGCTGGTTCCAGAGCCGTGCCCCTCCCCACCTCTGCTCCCCTCTCTCCCAAGGACCCACTGCCAAGCCCCCAGGTTCCCTGATATTCTGTCCTTCTCTTGTAATCTAATCCAAGCCCTTTTCCTCTTCCTTTATTCCCTAATTATCACCAGCTGAAGTGGTTTTTCAGTCACAGTATCTGAAAAAATTTCCGGCAGCTGAAAAAGAGTTCTCCAGAGGTCAATGCCCATATGCTGGTTCCTGAAGAGAGCCCCTGGTTATGGGGTCCCTCACCAACACCCACGGGGCATCAGACATGTTGCAGAGTCGACCACCCCCAACAAGAGTTTGCTGTGACCCCAATGCCCGCACAGCATCCCTGCTCTCATAAATGTATTTGGCCCACTTATCCGTTACTAAGAAGCAAAAGTAAAAAAATTGCTCATGTTTCTTACTAAAATTATTTATGAGGTGGAAAAAGAAATTGTAATAGAAAAGAATAAATTTGACTGCATGTTAGATCTGTTCCTTTGGCTTTAAACCTTTGCTGTTTTCTAGGCTCAGACTTGGTAGCTCTGTACCTTTTGTAAAAGAAAGTTGCCTTTAGCCTGAAATATCCAGGAGAGCCTATTCTCCGGGCTCTGATCTTTCACGATGTTAACTCTTCTGCACTTATATAGAGATGGCAAGTTGCAAAATAGAGAATCAACTTTGATTTCTTTCTGGAGGTTTTAGAGGGGCACCATGATTTGACCCACGTGGACAGCTGCAAGAACAAAGAATTCCAAGGAGAAACAATTCGTACTGCAAGAAGTTTGCAACAACCAACCACATCCCCGCCCCTTTTTATTATAGAAGCGGACTGATTTCTGACTTGGGGGAGACGGTTCTCCAGCATGTCATTCTGCCATCTTCTGGGTCTGCCAGCTTTTCAAATAAAGTCACTATTCCTTGCTCCAACACCTCAATCTCCCGATTTATTGGCCTGTCATGCAGCAAGCAGTACGAGTTTCAACTTGGTAACAAGATGACTGCATTGGAGGTAGTATGTCTCCACTCTTTCCTCGTTTCCAATATGTAACATGCACATCATTTATGATCTAGTGCAAATAATTCATCAAAGACTACCACAAAAAGAAACTACACTCACCTAGCTATCAACACTGAAGTCACAACCTATCAATTTTATATGCTGTTTAACAACACAACTAAAAAACCTAACATAGGGAATTGATTCCACAGAAATAAAATTATTTCTACTCCTTCAAAACCTTTTTTCTTTTCTATTTTATTTTGTTTTGCATATTGAAAAGAAAATAAAAGACAAATCATTTTATTTCACGTATTTTGTTATAGCTACATAATTTAAATACTACAAAGAGATTTAAATTGCAATAAAAAATTGTTCATATATTGTACAAAGATATATACACAATCAATGTGGATAAGGAAAGGAATGGACATTTACTAATAATCCACTGCAAATCCAGTCTTTTAGAAGCATATCCTGGAATATAAGCTCTATGATCCAGGGGTCCCCCACCTGCATTCTCACTGCTGAGTCCCTTAGTAATCTTCTACCAAGGCACCAGCATAGAACCACGCGATCAGTATTTTCGGTATAAATGAGGGAATTAGCTCATTCAATTCTAAAACAAAAACCCTAAAGTAAATACTGAACTTATTTACAGATAAAGAAAATTGGGCACAAACAAGTAGAGTTTCTTCCCCAAGTTCACAAAGCTAATAACTGGTAAAGGCAAGATTTGAACTCATCTGTCTGATTCTAAAAACTAAGGTGGAAATCCCTTATGACTGGGGAGGGTCCAGCAGCACAGCCTATCACCCTATCTTTGTTCAGATCTAGCCTTAGACAGCCTGAGACAGCACCCCATTCCTATGGAACTTGAGGGCAAATGATAACAATAAGGATTTTATATCCAGTAGTTTCTTAGGTATCATTTATACAAACTGTCAGCAGGACAGCAGAAAAACTCTGGGAAATATGAGTGGGTCCAGGGCTTTTTGCTGATTAGAAACTCAGTCTATCAGGACAGAGTGACCTTCCCATGAGAGGCCACACGGACCTAAACTAAAGGCAGCTGAGCAATGAAAACTAGCAAGACCCTGGAACTCAAGCAAGAAGGATCCCTGCCATCTCCCGCCCTGTTGCCTCTTCATCCACGTGGACACGAAGACAGAAGACCTAGGTTCTTGTCCAAGTTACACTATCATGAATTCTCACCCATAAAAAGTTACGACTCTATGCTGTCCTAAGTCCTTTCCAACTCAAATATGTTGACACCAATATCTCAACAGAATGTCTATGTCTCCACATCCTCTCTTCTATAAGGAGAATAGTTCTATGGCCACAAAGCAGAAATCCAATTAAAAACACCATGCACTAATCAAGGTGAAATTCTGCGTAAGAGAATTTTCTCTCACGCTCAGTGAATGAAAACTCAGAAAAATTGGTCCTTCTCCCTCAGCAAGTGGGAGGTAGGCTGATTGTGTGTGTGGGTGGGTGTGCGTGTGTGTGTGTAAATCAAATACAATGACGTCTGGGATCTGTACAGATTTTTTTTAAGTTACTATCATTTCATGAGGATGAGACACCCTTTAAAGTAATTTGAATCTAGTGTTCTGAGAGAGTCTCAGGATCTTTTGGTGGAGGAGGGGAAAGGAAAGGAGGAAAGAAGTAAATGAAGCAAAGGAGTAGTAATACTGCAAGGGAAAGGCAAGACATTAATTTTGTTCCTACTTGCATCACAAACAAATTACGGACTGGCTTTGCCCCAATGTCCTGTCGAGCACTGAGTTGCAGATGAAGAGGTGACAGCCCATTTCTCACTGAGATTGTGACTGTACGTGGCATCTTATAGA
This sequence comes from Camelus dromedarius, assembly GCF_036321535.1. Lineage (NCBI taxonomy): Eukaryota > Metazoa > Chordata > Mammalia > Artiodactyla > Camelidae > Camelus > Camelus dromedarius. The sequence goes on along the minus strand of NC_087470.1, from coordinate 522,376 downwards.
AACAAATCATTTATCCTGATCAAACACTCTAGCAGCAGGCCGTAATTCTCCTATTTTGAGAGACAAGAAAATAGGAGTTCAAAGAGGGTAGATAACTTGACAAAAGTCAGAGGACCAGTAAACAAGAGAGGATGAATTCAAACTCAGATCTGAATGCAGAGTCTGATCTTCCCACTCCCAGGACTGGAAAATCCTTAACACACAGACTCCCCAGCTCCCCTGCAGTGTTCCTGGCACCAAGCATTTCCCATGATGATGGACTCCAGTTCTCACAGACACAGTTCTCTGTGCAGCCAATGACCTTGATCAGACCTTGATCATCTACCTGCCACGCCCACCAGGCTTCACCATAAAGGTAGGAAAGCTGGCTTTCAAGTGCATACAAAGCCACCCCTGGTCTAACGTGGGCTCTTCTGGAGCTTCTCCAGCCTAAATGCAGCCATAAAAGTGCTCAGAGTTTGTACATGAGCCACACTACCTCTCTCCATCTGTCTCCACACCTATACTTCTTAGCTATGACCATTTTGATAATATTGGAAACAAATTTTTAAAAACACAAAAGAAAGGATCCTCGAACAATTACTTAATACTTACAATTTTAAATGATTTGTTACAAAGTGAGTATTTACAAACCGAATCTGCCTTCCTAGGTGTCAGTTTAAACAGTTAAAAAATATAATAGCAAAAAATTCTCCCTTACAAAATTAACAAAAACATCAACAATAATCTGGAATAAACTCACAATTAATGCCCATGTTGTACATGGAGAAAACTACAGGACTGTACTGAGGGGTAAATAAGAGGTGTGAATGTAGAGACATCAACATATTGCATGGAGGAAAACAGTTTTGTAAATATGGAAGTTCTCCTAAAAATAATTCAAAACTTAATAAAAATCCCATGAATACTCTTATCTGATTTTTTTTAACTTGAACAATATATTTTAGAATTCTTCAGGAATAATAAAGTCATAATAATAGCCAAGAAAGTTTGGGATGGAAGAAAAGAACAAAAAAAAAATCGCACTGTCAGATAATAATTAATTTTTACATTATGTAAGATATAGCGCTGGAGTAAGGAAGTAAGATTGACAGAAATAAAGCATGAGCTCAAAAAGAGACTCTAGTGTACATAAGTATTTTATACATGTGGGATTTCAAATCAAAGAGCAAAGTATGAATTCAATAATTGTCCTGGGACAATCAGAGAATCACCTGGAAAGAACAAATTCTATTCCTGTCATAATGACCACAAAAATAATTACAGATAGTGATGTAAATATTAAAATACTAATAACAGCAAATACAACTCTTTGCTCACATTAATTCAACTTCTCCTCACTATAACAAGTACTATTATCATCTCCATCTTAGACATTAAATAAACCTACATAAGAGATTTATACCATTATAAGAAAGTATTTCTAAGAATAATAACAAAGATAAAACACAAAAGGAAGACATTTACTATCTTAAGAATATTTTGAGCCACAACAAAAATAAACCTACTGAACAAAATGAAACGAAAGAAATGACAAGGAAAAACTCTGTGATAGATGTTGATGAAGACAAGGGATTAATGTTCATAACATACAAAGAGCTGTCACAAAGCAAAAAGAAGCTTCCTCACTTAAATTTGTGCAAAGGACAAAATGGATCATTCACTTTTCAAAAGTCAGATGGCTAATCAGTGAAAAATGCTCAATACCTCACTGGTCATCAAATGCAAACTAAAACAATGAAAAAGCACTTTTGCTCATCTTATTGGTAAATATTTTTAAAAGATATTGTAGCTAGTGTCCATCTGTGGGAGAAAAAACTGTGAGCGAACTTTTTGGAGGATGACATGTCAATGGATATGTAAACTCTGAAAAACGTGTGTACACACTGATTCAACCCCACTTCTAGGAATCGTTTCGTTTAGAAAAAAAAATCAGTTCAAATAGATATACTGTTTACACTGGTGGGAAGAAAAGCTGAAGTGAAATCATATCCAGCGATAGAGAATTGGTTACGTAAGTAATTCTACATTTCTCATTCCACACTGGAGAAGGAATTTCTAGTCACTTGAAAGTAGCCTGTGATGAAAGTAAATGTCACATCCAGGGACTAAATTTCCAGAAGACTTAACTAAAGGCATGCTCATACAAGATCACAGGAATGTCTGTTAAAGAAAATGCCAGTCAAACATCCTTTCTGACAGTGGAAAATGGAGAAAAGTTAAGTGTCCACCATCAAGACAATGATGCGGTAAATCACGGTGAGCTGTGGGCACTGAGGGGGCCAGCGTTTCCCCATGGCCCAGGGCCTTGTCCACAGCACTCTCCCACCAAAGGTGTCCTTGCACAAGAGACCACACCTGCACATCAGGAGACCCCTCCACTCTATCTGAAGGGACCGGGTGAGTCTGGAGTGGGAGGACGTCTATGATATACCCCTGAGTGAATAAAGCGAGCTGCAGAAAACATATAGTATGGCCTTATTTTTCAAAAAAGAATATATACACACATATACATAGATTTCTCATATGTATGTATGTATGTATGTATGGGTATATATATATGTCATAGGCATAAAGGTCATGAAATATATACACCACATTGGCAACAGCTTTTACACTCAGGAAATAAGGGGAAGGGAGGTAGGTCTCTTTCGGTACCACCACAGTTCTCTTTTCAGTATTTCAGTTAAGTACACTTGAAATTTAAAAGTTTATTTAAGCCCGAAGTAAAATGGACGATGCCTCCACAAGACATAATGCTATACTGGTCATTAAAAATCATGCCAGGGGAGATACAATATTGTAGAAAAACATGTAATAAGCCGAATGGAAAATGGAGGTCTCCACACAGTAAACAGGCACAGAGTGCTCACTGGTTTTTATGACAGAGCTGATACACACTGATGAAAAGAACAGAAAGTAGATGTTAAAGTGTTAATTATTATTTCTGACTAGTGGGACCTGGATAGCCGTTTTTGTCCCTTTTTTCAGACTTATTGCATTAAATATACATTATTTCTCATCTGAAAAAAGCATTTTTAGATGTGTAGTACCACACATTGGAGAATAATACACGAGTACTTACAGAAACAAATAACTAGGAGACACTGCAGCAGCGCCACACAATGTAGAATGGGCGATCCTGATTAACACCGCGCAGTTACATAAGAACCCACAAAGTGAGAGCACCTGCTGTAACAGGGCAAGGCCCCCTTCTATTTGTCACCTGTGTCTTCAGGGCTGAGGCAGTTCTGAGCATGGCCAGTGTCAGTGTTGGTGTCTGGATGGATGCCACTGGATGTGAGGGCACCTGCAAGCCGAGAGGAATAACAGAAATCATCCTCTGCCTTTTCTGTCTTGTTTCTTTGTTACTTTAAAAGAGAGGCATAAATAAGATAAACTGTGTATCTTCCCTACTGAAATTTCAGTAATGAAACCGTTTTCAAAGTGTTCACAACTTATATTCTGCCTATAACCGTCTTTTCATCAAAGCTTCATATTTATTAAATGTTAATTAACTCAGTTAATTAACTCCCTGTTGAAACCTTCTACTATAGAACATGAAATGCACTATGTGAAAGAACCACTCCTGCAGTGACTAGCTTGGCTGTCTTGACGGCAGTGCAGTCAGCCCCCAACATCCCGTGGCTCTGAGCTCCTGATGCTGCTAAGAGAGCACGCTGCCGCCTCAGATGGAGAGAAAGTGTGAAAGCATTTCCTGAAATCTACAGCACTGACAAAACATAACTGACAAATCCCAGGCTCCTTTGAAGCTGTCATTTTCGGTTTCTGGCCAACCCCAGTCAATGAGCAGAACCACCTCATTCCCGAGCAATGGCACTCACTTGGTAAGGAGTTCTGGAGAAATTTCCAGGTATAGAATGTAACCAACTATACATAGAACTCTGACAAAGGAAACAATGCAATACCATGATTTTGGAAGACACTCAAAATATTCTCCTAAGCCTTTGTAGCTGGAAAGGTTGGGCTTCTCCTGAGCCACTTATTTATTTCACAGCCAGTAAGCATCTCCCACAAACCCTGTTAACCTGTGTCTGCTGGGAGCCTCAGGCACACTCTTGCTGTCGATCTTAAAAGTCACAGGGCAGAGGTGTGTGTCTCACGGCTGCAACCCTCACACAGGCTCGCCTCCTAGCCTCACAGTTTGAACTTGGCCCCATTTTCTAACCTGTTTATTTGGTATCTGTTCTTCTGTAAGCTGCCTGAAATGCTTTTTGGAACAAGTCAGAAGAATGAGTGGGTAGATAAATGGACAGATGGGCAGGTGAGAGATGGGCAGACCGAAAGAGAGACTCCAAGAAAAGGGGAACAAATAAAATTTCCTGTGCAAAACCCTCTTCTAGTCAGGGAAGAAAACCACCACAGAGAAGAGTGAAGAGGCAGGTAGGTTAGGACTGTTTCCTGGATTCCATGAAAAGTCACACCAAGAGATGAGAGGGTAGAACTATAAATAATAAAAGCAAAAAAGCACACATGCTTGAAAAATATATCTACAATATGTACTTTCTAAAGAATAGATTCAAATCAGCAGGGCCCAATACCACAATCCTTGGGTATTTACAGAAATGAGAATTCCATCTCCAAACCACAAGGCATCCCTTTGGAGCACTGAGAGTCTACACGGGGCAGTCATAAAGCCATCACCGCAAAATTTATGCTATCCTGCACTTACGAGGAACGAGCAGTTGTGCACGCGTGACAGTTACACGCCACAGCACCTCTACGGGGGAGGGAAGCCTAGCGAGCCCCATCTCTGCAGGACAGAAAACCAGTCCTGGAGAGCCTAAGCCAACCTACCAGTTCTCCATCTCACAGGACTGGTCACTCCAGAGCAGGACTCGAACTCGGACACACGTCTGTAAGCACGATATTATCATGCTTTGTGTGATTTTTGTGTGTATAATACATTTGTTTCTGGCATGAAAGGATATTTAATAAATGATTGATTGTCTTGTCTATCTCATTAGCTCACAATCAATCTTTATACTGTTGAATTGTACTCTTTTCCTCTGGAGAACAGAACGGAAAGAGCGGGGGTCAGAATGAGGTGGAGCTCCATTCTTTATCTGGTATCTCATCTCATCCAAGTCCCCAACCAGGGAGAAGGAGCCAATGTTCTCTTCATCTTTTAAAGAGAGGGCTCCACTGATAATGACTTACTCAACCCAAAAACCAAGGCTGGGGGAAGGGCACATGTAGCAACCAGAGCAGTATCAGATGTGGGAAAGTGAAAAGAGCTCACGGGAGGGCTCAGGGGGTCAGCCTGATTTAATTTCAATCGATAAAAAATACCACACTGTAAAAATACTAGCATGAAATGGATTTGTTCTTTCTTGACAAGTTTCCACAGCCCACATGTAACATTATCGTGAACCAGTGAAAGGAAGAGTCTACAGATAGGGAAAATCAATGCCACAGGCAGGCTGAAACCCAGGCTGGAGTTTCGGAAGAGAAAGGGCATAGTTAAGAATTGGGGAAAGGCTGGAGGAAAAAATCACAAGGACTCTCAAGCATCATCCTACAATCATATAATCATTCATTCAAGAGAGAGATACTGAGGTCCTATTTTGTGCAAGATTGTACACAAGGCAAAGCAAGAGCGCAGCGACCATGTTGGCAGCAACAGGAGGGGCTAAAATACACTTCTGATCCCGGTACCTTGCACACTTGTCCTCAGTATAAAGGCAAAGAAAAAAAGTAAAATAATATTCTGTAAACTCAAAGCATTGCTGAAAAAAATTAAAGAAGACCTAAATACCTGGACAGACACGCCACGTAAATTCCTGGATCAGAAGACAGTGCTCTTGGAATGGCAGTGCTCCCCAGAGTGATCCGTATATTCTACGTGGTCTCGATCACAATCCCAGCGGGCTCCTCTGCAAAAACTGATTAGCTGCTGTTATAATTCATATGGGAATTCGAGGGTCTCAGTAACCAAAACGATCTTGAAAAAGAAGAACAACATGAGAGGACTTGTAATTCTCAATTTGAAATTTTACAACTGTATCTCTAGGTGAGATTAGAGGCCATTTTTAAGTTATTACTGTGTTTATCCTTATTTTCTAAATTCTCTAGAATGAATATAATTGTTATAATAAGGAAAATAAAAAGTAAGGTATCTTTTAAAACATGCATACCGATTCATTCATTGGAAAAAATGTATTTTAACTATAAAGAGGTAAACAAATATCTAGTGAAAAAGGACTACTTAAAAACAAGAGAGCATTTACATTTTTAAGAAATTGAAAACTGAAAAGCACAAACACATCAAGTTTCTAGGGAGACAAATACAACATATTAACACTTATTTTCAAAAATTCTAATTGAACAATGAAAACTCAAGAAATGGAAAATCGCGATTGACAGCCAACTGCAGACACGTGGAGAGCAAAGGCCTAGAAATCACAGTTCCTTTAACTCTGCTACTACCTCAGTAGGGGAGGAAATTCCTCACTGAGGAGACAGTGGAATCCCATGCATAAGACAGGATACACAGTACAAACTGCGCTAGAATCGGGGGTGACTTTCTTAGAAGAATTCTAAAGTTAGAACATTGCTGAAAAACTATAAATACACTGACAGACAGATTAAAACACACAGTCATATATATTATATAGAAACATATGAAGTCTGCTCCCATGTTACATAGAAATACAAACATATTTGTTCATTTATGGGCACTGATTACTTTTTCCCAGGTAGAATATTTCAACTAAAACAAATAATCAATAATACACGCCTCTTGTCAAATCTAGTTGATAAGTTACTCTGCTATGTAATCATAATATGCCTAAGACAGATCTAAAATAAGTGAAAAAGATCTTTGTATGGTTTCTTGAACTCTTCTCAACATTCCAAACTTAATTTTAAAATAGATCTGAGCAGTATTTCTATATTATCTTTTCCCTCGTGAAATGACCAATACAGTCTGTTGTCAAAATTCTGTCCTTACAATGATTCACGAACACCGTATCCTCACAAAACTGCTGGACAGCAAGTCACTATCCAGACACTGTGACCAAACAAACGAAACACAAGGAAGACAGTGACCCTATTCTGGAGGGCTTACCGTCTGCGTCAACACCGGGGTTTTTATTTGATTGGTTTGATTGGGTAGCAAAATAAAATCAATCAATTATTTTCTTCTCTGAGCATTCTGTAAGTCATGACTCTTTTCAGTGTCATGAGCAGGAAACACTTAAGCATGACTTGATTAGGTCAAATAGCAACAATCATCACCGGAGAGTGAGTAATAAAGAAGTTAACTGATAGCAACTCTTCTGCCTACATGAGACCTAAAATAAACCTACAGTGATATCCAAAAGGAAAATGAGGAAATGAGGTTCCCAATGAGAAAACAAACAAACAAGAAACCAAAAAAGGAAAGACTTTTTCATTAACGATTCCAGGCAGTAGTGGAGCATGGTGGTGAAGAGCACAGATGCTTGGGGACAATCATGAGGCTCTGAACTCCCACAGCACTGGGTAGCTTTGACACTCATAAGTCAGTGAAATTTTCTGCATCTCAGCCTCCTATCCATAGACTGGGGATAACAACAGCACCCGTCTCCTAGGACGGTCCTAAAAATTAAGATATTTTATATGTAAATTTTAAATAAAATACCTCAGATTTTAAATATTGCCCCAAAAGCACAAGGAAAAAAGAAAACAGAGATAAATTTGAGTTCATCAAATTTAAAACTTTGCTTCAAAGGACACCATCCAGAAAGTGAAAAAAACAACACTCAGGAGAAAATATTTTCAAATAATTTATCTGATTAGGAATTTGTATCTCCAAATAAAAAAGAGCTCCTACAATTCAACAAAAAAGACAACTAAATTAAAAAATGAATAAAGGATCCGAAACGGTATTTTTCAAGGAAAATATACAAATGGCCAATAAGCACAATGAAACGATGTTCAAAATCATTAGCTGTAAGGGAAATCATGTCAAAACTACTAGGAGAAACCGCTTCACACTCACTACATTACGTTATAATTAAAAAAGAATAACAAGAACTAATGAGGACACACAGGAATCAGAGATAGCAGCCCTTGCTGGTGAGATGGAAAACAGCCTGGCAGGACCTCAGAGAGTTGAACAGTTGGTTTCTGAATGACCCAGCATTTCTGCTCTGTGGGCACACACGTAAGAGAACTGAAAACAAATGTCCACATAAAAACTCCTACAGGAATGTTCATGGTGCCATTATTCATCACAGCCAAAAAGAAGAAACAACCAAAATGCCTATCACCTGATGAATGGGTAAACAGAGGGGCCCAGCCATACAGTGGAATATTATTCAGCAATAGCAAAGCATGGAGTACTGACCCAGGCAACAACATGGACAAACATTGAAAACGTTACTCAGTGTGAAACAAGTCAGTCACAATAGACGGTTCCATTTACATGAATTGACTCGATTTACATGAAATGTCCAGCACAGGCAAATCCACAGAGAGAGAAGAGTGGCTCCCTGGGGCTGGGGGAGGATGGGGAAGATGGGAATGAGTGCTTATGCATATGGGGTTTCCTGTTAGGAGGATGAAAATATTCTAAGATTGACTGGGATGCACAATTCTTGGCATAGAGTAAAAACCGGTGTAAATACTAATGGGTGAATTGTATTAAAACCGTTAAGAACAAAAGCACCTCGGGCCAGTACCTTCCCATAGTAGATGCAAATTGCTAACTTTTATTACAGGAAGAAGAAACTGCCCTCAGCATGAAAGCAGGAGATCAGCAAATGTGAGTTAACCGAAATTGGACAAGAGCAGTTTACTTGAAACAGTTGCTGAGTGTATACGAAATATTCAGAATGAAGAAAATCAGTTTGACATCAAGATGAAGCATTCTGCTTCAAATGCAGATCAAGGATTCGGCAAGCCCACCTGCTAGAAATAACCAGAGAAGAAACCTGGTTCTTAAAACAAGCACCACATCCAACAAGGAAATGGTGGTGAGGAATGCAGTCAGCCAAAAAACTGGAACAGTTTGCTACAAATAATTTCTCCACTGAAATTTCAAAAATAAAATGAAAGTGATGCAATGCTGTGCTGCCCTCACGTGAATGGGCTTCCTCCGGTGCTCGACAGTTCTGTAACCCCGAATGAGAGACTCAGGAGAATCAGCATGGCTCCTGGGAGTCCCCAGGTGACTGCCCACCAGCACGCTGACCACCATCACATCTGCCAGGGTTGAATTGCAGAGAAGAGACCAACTTCTGAAAGGCACAGGAAATGATGGCAAGGGAAAAAATGGCTGAAGTCAGTCCTGGGACAGAGGCCCTGACAGCAGAGGCCAGAAGGCTGCAGGTGAACTGGAGTGGCCCTGGGGAAGGAAGGGACCACAAGGGAGCAGATCTCAATTCTCTTCTCTCTCTCCCTTGGGTAGGAGAGATAAAGCCTTCATCATTCTCACCTGGAACTGTGGGTTATGGCTGGCAGAAGTCGTACCGACACGGAATGATTATTCAAGACTCTGTGGGAAAAGTCCAGAAAAAGAGAAGGAGTAGGGAGCCAACTCCACGAGCCTCTCAAGTGCTCCTATATTTACTGTGTATAACGAAAGGAAAAAGTCATTAACAGTTGTGTGATAGTAAGTAGGAACTTGAGGAAAGACGGGAGGAGACAGAGATTGTAGAATCCACAATGAGTACAAAGGCTTAGTGTATCTTTAGGGAAGTCATGGGGTGAGGGGAATAAGATACATTCTTTAGATATGTGAATTACAAAGCAGACCACGAGACCAGCCAGGTCCTTGTTTTGGGGATAATAGACTATCTAAAAGCACACAAGCCCAGCTTTTATAGCTGAGGGCTTGGGTCCTTGCTTTGAAATGAGCAGAGTTCTATCTAAAGCATCAACTATGCAAGCAAAGCATTGTCTCTGCTTTTTAAGGCAAGGAGACAGGAGTGAGGATGCACAGGCTCCTGCTTGCAAAGCAGTTACTAAGCAGACATTTTTCTTCTGAACATTGACAGGCGGCTGGGGTCTGTTACAATTTGTTAACCTAATCTTGGGCTCCCACATGTAACCATTATGGAACCATTAAGGAGGACACCCTAGGATAACAAATCCTAGCCCTGGGTCTTTTCCTGCCACCTTCAGACACTCTAGCAGGATCTAGACACATCACTGACTAACGATCCCACAGAACCACCCAGACTCTTAACTCCTGGCGCTTGAAACTTAATTTTAGCTCTACACAACTTAACAAAGAAAAGTTTCAGAAATAGAAGATATTACATTCTTTTATATCTCATCATATGAACTAATTTTTCTGATTGCTCTAAGCTGCTTCTAATTGGCAAATCACCTAATTCTGCAGGTGAATTCAGTACTTTCCATTGGGCATAACTTGCCAGTTTGGGCTCGCTGAATTCTATTGGTCAAATACTGATACACTTAATTGATTTCATTGTTCATCAGTTTCAGCCGGGAGGAGAGGGAGTGTCACTCTGTTCCTCAGCCCACCCTCAACTCTTTACTCATCAGCAATTCAGGCCTCCTGAAAATAAAACAAAGAATTTGTTTCCCTTCTACGCTTTCCACAAACCCAACAGGAAACATCAGCCTGGAGAAAGAATTCAACAAAAATATTCAAACAAAAATCTATAAAACCTGAAGCAACTCCATCTCCGAATCATGATACACAATGACATGAAAGTAAGTGTGTCAAGCACAAAGCATGCGTGAGCCTGACCACCTCATTTCTATTCTTCAAAGGAAGGAAGGTTTTCATATTTTTTATTATCACTCTTTCTCATTGCTTCTGATTAAGCCAAAAATTAGTTTATGAAATAATTAAGCACTGCAATAACAGATTTTTGTTGTATCAATTATAGAAGGCATTCAGAGGGGATAGGAAAACCCACCTTTGTAAAAAATGTAAAATTTCTTCCCCTGTTAAAAACACGTATACAAAATGCAACAGAGAATTCAAATTCTTGCGGAGAGGAGCAAAAGCCACAGAATCAAAGCAAAGTCATTACTATGAGTCAATTCAAAATTCACTAGACAAGCATGCTCAAAGCATTCAAAGAATTTTAAAGGCACACTGCAAACCATTCACTTAATGATCTGCAGGCTAGAGGAAGAATTTCCCTCTTTAACAGACAACAGAAATCAAAGGGGTGCCCCTCCAAACAAAGATGAAAGATGAATCAGGTTTTTAACAGTTCTGATAAATCAGCATGTTGTAAAGAACAAAATTCAGAAATTTTAAACATTCATTCAAACCACAATGAAACAAGCACTTAAAAAAAAAAAAAAAACCCAAAAAACTAAGCACATTGATCATGCACTTGGATCAATGAGAACGTCTTTTACCCTTCGAAGAAAGAACAGGCTATAGCCTTTTACTTGAAAATTAACACTACTTTAAAGATAACTCCTAAAACGGATTTCATCATTCATGTTGCCTTGAAAACTCTGAGGCACTTGTATCTGATCAGAAAAGCAATTCTGAGTAATAGTATGTTACAATTCAGCGCCAGTTTGCTTTAGAAGAAAAAAGAAAAGCTACTGTTCCTCAAATCCTGCACAGAGTGTGAAGTGCCTCCCGGCCTCTTTCTCCTCCTGTTTTCAAACCTGATGCTCCCCAACCCTTCTGAAACAAGTGTGAGAACCTCGTATTCCCACCAATATGTCAAATGACAAAAGAATATCAATTTACTTGTGTAAATATATGTCTACATCTTGAACTGGAGGAGGAAGGTATCAGAGGGCTACATGGAACTTATTTCTACCTTCCTGAAATCACACACAAACACGTTCACACAGACACAAACACATACACACTGAATTACTGAGCACTTCACAAGCTTAGGAATTCCAACTTCTAGAAGATAACTTTGCAGTTAGTTTAAAATACAAAACTGTCAAGTTTTGAAAGACTTGATCATCTGCTAAATCATCCAAATATCAAAGAGACCCAATTTGCCTTCTCTGTAGAATGTAATTTCCCATGATGTCAAAGCAGACCCTAAGAAGTACTGGATCCAAGACTCGTGTTTATCACTAGCTATTATCGTTTTTAAACAAGTAAACAGATTCAGAAAGGTATGTCCCAACATTTATTCTTATTGAAATAGCATATGTATTCAATTGTCTATACAGAAAATAGGTCCCATGATGGTGTTTAAGAGCTATTTTGTGTATTGCAATATTTATTTTTAAGTGAAGACAAGGAGGGTGGGTATTACTCAGTTGTAGAGCACTTGCTTACCATGCACAATGTGCTGGCTTTAATCCCCAGTAATCCACCCCCCCAAAATGTGCTTATTTAAAAATAAGAAAAAAGTTATAAAAAAATGGAGACTAAAAACCACTGCAATGTAGAAGCCAGAACTATAATAAAAAACATGTGTTTCTATCAAATACTGACTATATGTCAAACACAGGGACAACCACAAATCACCCCTGACAACTATCACGTGTGGTTCTCAGCAACCCTTCTAAGTAGACACGGGTGAGAAGCCCAGCACTGCGGATGAGGAGACGGAGCTCGGAGGAGCCGGGGACGCTGACCGTCCTGCTCCCCGTGACACCACGTCAGCCCAGGACAAGTGCTGACAGAGCTGCAGTGAGGGGACATGCAGCTGCGTGGAAACTTCGGGAGCTGGGAGTCCCAGAAAACACGAAAAATTGTTCAGTGAAAAACCAGCTCAAATATATTACACTGTGTCACATTCTTTAAACAGGGAACATTACTGAGACTTTTTGATGCCTCCGTGTCCTTTATGCCATCATCAGTTATTTGCCCTCACAGCATGACCAGTGATGATCTGGACCCCTTATGAAGTACACTCAGATGGCAGAGCTTTTAAAGCTGTTTTATGAAGTTTGTAAGACTCTGTCTATGCCTCACACAGGCAGTCATCCATCACTTCTCACCGGTGTGGACGTACCACCTGAAATCACTCCTTTCTGCTTTTTAAAATCCCTTCATCTAATCCAGAATTTTCAACAGCAAAGAATCAGCTCAACCACAGACAGTGAACAGCTTTTCACCAAATGGACTTGAACAGCCCATCGGACTACCTGGAAGCCCTTTTCTTTTATTAAACCCACTTCCGGGTACTTCATCATTTTCTGATTGGTGGACTTGGCCACTGACTGGCCTACTCAGAGAGCTCCCAGCCTCACATCCGGGGATGGGAGAGGGCCCTGCTCTTGGGAGAAATCAGTGAGGAAGGCGGACATCCTCCAGTCAGGACTGCAAGTGTAGAAGTGCCACAACGTGCTCAGAAATTATACCGTCAGCACCCCTGGGCTCCCATGGACTGGTTTCACATTAACCAAACTCACGAGACACTGATGCAAGAAAACCAGAAACTTAACTTATTACTGTAACAGAATATGTGAAACTATGAACCAGACTGAAATATCAGAGTTCAACCATGAGTACAGTTTCTCCTCCACGGCCTAATCCCTGGCAGGCAGTAACATGGCAACCATGGACAGAAGCAGAGCAGGAAGGGTTTCTAGATTAACTCAATGGACTAAATTTCTGTTATACCAACAGATCTACTGCCTGGAAAACAATTAACGCTAATCACGGTGCACTCTTCGTGGACAGTGGCTGAGACACGACTGTGAGCACCTGTGTAACTCTCCTTTCCCTGTCCTTATTGGGCAAACTGATGCACAGAGGTACAGAGATCCAGGGATGCAGATACCTCTAAACACCCAAAGCCCATCCCTGGGAGCCTCAAAACCAGACAGCCAGGGTTTAAATACCAGCTCTGCCACTTACTAGCTCTGTGACCTTGGCCAACTTACCCTCTGTGTGCCTCAGTTTCCACACTGTAAAACTGGGATAAAAATCAAACATTCCTTACTCGATTGTTGAGAAGATTGAAGGATTCATTTCTGTAAAACTCTCAGAAAAGAATGTAGCACATTATTGGTGCTCAACAAATGTCAACTTAATATTAAAGTGATTTACAAGTCTCCTTTCTAATCATCTTCTGTGTTTCCTGGCTAGAGTAAGTCCCAAAGAAAATCCTTATTTCTCCTTTTATAAACTCTTGGGGAGCACCCTTCTGTTCCATACCACCACCTGTTTAAACTGAGGGAGGGGATTCCTCCTCCCCACTCCTCTTGGCCACGGAGAGTGCTTCTCCACACCACAGACCCATGGCCCACAGCTAGCCTTTATCACACTAACAGAGTGAGGTGTGAGTCCGGAGAGACAAGCAGGGTATGTGAAACCGTTCCTTTCCTTCCAGTGCTGGCCACACTTGGGAAGCACCCGGGATGCTCAGCTCCATGGCAGGACAGCCCTGTGCATGATGGGGCAGGTCCTCTCAAGGGAAGGCTCGCTGTGGCCCAGAGCTACCTGGGACAGGGTGAGTCTCTACTTCTGGGACACAGTATAATGACACGCATTTTCCCACAGCCCTGAAGTTCATGGAGAACGTGGCTTCATCAGTAAAAATGAAGACATATATCGCCTGCTTACTCTTTTCTGTCATCTCTCAGTTGGCTGCTGGAGACAACATGTGTATAAGTATTGGATCCCATTAAGCCCCAACATATTTGAAGTAACAAAAAATTCTGTGGCTTAACGTTGGTTCAGGGCAACTGTGTAACAGTTCTGACTTTGCTGATGCTAAATTATGGGTATAGGAACTATCGAACCTCCTCAAATATCTTTCATCATAAAACCAGCTTTCCTTATTTTCCTGTTTCTTAGTAATTGCCAAAGACTATCAAATGATGGCTTCTCACAAAACAGTAGCTAAAGTTTATGAGCCCTCTTGACATACCCACTGTGGTAAACACTTTACATAATTTCTAATTCTCACAATTCTACAAAGCAGATATGAGCATCCCCATCTCACAGACGAGGGAAATGTCAGAACGAACTGACTTAGGCTCACGTGGCTCAGTGGCAGCGTGTGCACGCAAACCCAAGTCAAAAAATTACACCCCTTCCTATATGTACAAAATCTCCTACCACTAATTAACACACAGCGGCGGGGTCAATACTCAGGGAACCCAGTACACTTTTCAGCTTTAAGGTGCTCCAGAGGCCGCTTCTAGCTGTTTTATAAATTCCCGGCTCACTGGTTTCTAGCACTGGAAGAAAAGTCCGATTTTGCCATTGTTTGCACAGCAAGTCTGAGATGTTCACAGCGAGATGACAGAATAAAACTAAGATATAAGCAGAATAATTTTTCCAGGTAGACAGACATAATGTAGACTGTGCTATTCTGAAGCATTAAGCAAAGAAATCAAAATAAAATAACGTTGTTTAAGCTTTCTTTAACAAATAGGAAAATTAAGAAGGTAAGAAGGTGCAACAGCGCCACCTATGGCTAAAAAGACCTTCCAGGTTGCCGGGAAACATGCAACACAAAATTGCCTGTAGGATCAGAAACGAGAATCAGATAACTAAAAGCTTCTGTAGCACATACTGCACTTTGTTTCAGGGTAAGGGAGGGGTATTCAATATTTAATCTGTTATTGCTAATACTCCTGAATATAAACAAAAGTCATAGGCTTATGGAAACTCATCTTAGAGGAGGAAAGAAACCAGTCCAGCCTCTTCAGTTTACAGGAGGGGAGACTGAGACCTGGGATATGTCCTCCTGGCAATCGGCAGCAAAGCTCTCCTAGGCCTCATGTCTTGCACTGTAGCAAAAACCAACAGATCTTTACTAGGCCTATATTCATAAAAGTAACGTCTGTATTTTTCCAAAAGTAGGTAATCTAAGTATCTTGCAAAATACTTCTCAAAGAGCCAGGAAATCGTAAAAGTTTGTTGAAATACAAAAACATTTATTTACATATTAAAACAGCATGAGATTTATTCTATTAAAAAAGTTACATGTCAAATCAATGTTTTGATATTTTAAACCTGTTAAAAGTGCAAGAAAAAAAATCAAAATTTTCTTTAATCACAAAAGAGAGAAGATTATTCCCTGAAAATGATAAATGTGGATTTTTTTAAACTTAATGGATCTGGTCAGAATCCACGAATTTAAATGTCTGAGTGGATGTTACACGGTAACATGAATTCTCAGTTGTAACAATACACATTCTGTGTAAATAATCTTCAAGGTCGTCTGCTTAAGGCAATTTAACTAATCCCTGTCTCAATAGAATGATACAGATTTCATTAAAACTTCATAGTGCACTAAAAAAAATAAATGAATCCTTGTTACTTTAAGCCATATTCATATATATCATATATATACATATTGAATATGCATCAGAAATAAGCCACCCCCTTTAGTATTCAGAGTTGATCCTTCTAAAATACCTGTCATCGTGACAGCACATTTTTATTAAGCACCTTTTGGGTGCTTTGTATACAAGGCGTCTAACTCTCACAGACAAGGAAAACGATATTACTCAAATTTCACAAATGAGGAAATGTACTTAAGCCATAAAAACAACTTACCTATTCATCATCAGGAAAGAAAAGAGTAATGATTTTACTTACAATATTCACTGACAATCTTTTCTTCCATACTAAGACTACATAAAACCAATTCAGTCTTTCTAAGTATTTCTGTCAATAAGGGCCACTAGAGAAAAGCAAGTAACATCACTAGCAATGGTTGGACTTTCAAAGCCCACTTCTCTTTTGCACTATAATTTTTTTTAATGTTTTGTTTTTAGTGCTCACAGAGCACTAAAATTAAAAAAAAATTAACTTTTTAACTCATTGCCTGAGAAAGCAACATTTGTGAAAATGTACAATTTTGATTTATGCCACTCTGTCTCACATTCTCACTGGTGTCTCTCCTTTGAAGTCCTCATCAGGCTGAGATCACTAAAATTGGCCATTTATGGAGTCACAGGAGTTCGGGAAACCACTCAACGGGAGGCTGATTAGAGGAGCAATTAAAAATGCATCCTGTGCAGCCAGGGTTCCAGCACTGAGCTAGCCACTGCCAGCTGTGTGTAATTTGGGACAAGCTGCTCCATCTCTCAATCCCTCAGCTGCAAAAAAGGAGACACTGATACCTACCGTCAAACACCTGCTATGAAGTAAAACATGAGGAAAGCATTTTAGCCTTAGGTAGGTGTCCACTCAGAGCGAGTTTGGTCATTATGATGATGAGGATGGGTGTTAATAAATTAAGCTAGACCAGAAAGTAGAAATCACCATAAAGGAGAAACATTTAAATCAATGAGAATTTCCTTTTGGATGGATTGCAGAATATTCTATTGATTTTTTTAATAAACCAAGATTTGTCCATTAATAATAGATTTACAGGTTCATGGACAAGTCTCCAGAAAAAGAATTAGAGGCCTCTAACCTCTGAATACTAAGAAAGTAAAGTTTAGAAAGAATTATGGGGGAGATTTTACCTCATTTGGGAGAGTATGTGCTTAGCATGTATGCGGCCCTCAGTTCAGTCCCCAGTAACTCCATTTAAAAACTTTTTTTTTTAAGAAATGGAGAATTAAAGCAAAAAGATGGAGGAATACAGAATTATTTTAGAGACTCAACTCAGACTTTTGATGGGGAATAAAACATCCATTTCTCAGAGGAAATCTTGAAAACTATGTAAAGTGGATCTGAGATGTCTTGTCTTTTAACATTATTCAAGAATTCATATTAACAAGTCTTAAAACTACCTGATAACCCACAGTGGTGATAGTGATCATAACAGCTGCCAACACGGATCGAGCTCCGGCTAGGAATGCTCTGTTCTGACATCTCTGCCCCTGAGGCCTCACCAGGCTGAGAGCACTAACTTCGGTCATTCATGAGCATCTCGTGTAAATCCTCAATTTGTGCTTCTCACTCCCCCCTCACCAGGCCCTCTGAGGGAAGCACTGTTATCATCTTCCCCACCTGCAGTTAAGGCCACAAAGGCACAGAGACTAAACCCAATCCAGGTCACACTGGCATTAAAGGACGTCTGTATTTCTGCTGTTTTACTTTTTACAAAGGAATCTGAGATATCAATTCAAGGGAGACTGTTAAATAATAAAGTCTGTCTGGTCTCCACTTCAAAGAGCAGATACTATAAATTCCTGATGTAGGATGAGGCTGCTGCCACAAACTGACTCAGCTTGAAATTAATATCCAAGATGAAGCAGCGAATACACGTAAATATTCACGATTGTCAACTCTGCTCATGGGTCTGGGCCCTTCACTGCCTGAACGGGGGTGAAATCCCCACCCCTGTCAGGGATGGAAGCGCGGCTCTTCCAGTTCGCACCTAGGATTCACGGGCTGTTTCCCCCCACAGACTGTCGTCAACGATTAAAAAGCTCTCAAGATTTTTACACCAGGCAAAACTGAAAGACATTTCTGCAGATGGAGCACTTTCTCAGGCTTAAGCCTTTTTTGCCTACACTCAGCAAGGGGGAGAAAACAAACATGACTCTGCAAAGTCTCTGAGCCTCACCACTCACAGGAGTAGAACGGCCTCAGCACAAGATGACTGTTCACATTGCAGGGTGAGAACAAAATAAAGCCGCCCCAACCACAGGCACTCCCAGAGACAGCGCTCAGCAGTCTTCTGCACACTCACGGTTGTGCAGCCCTCACCACCATCTATTTCCAGAACACTCCATCATCCCAGAAGAAACCCCCTGTCACTATCAGTCATTCCCTAATCCCCCTCCACCCAGCCCCTTGCAACCATCACCTGCTCTCTGCCTCTGCATTTGCCTATTCTGCGCATTTCAGATCACTGAAGTCAACAATATGTGGCCGTTTATGTCTGGTTCCTTTCACTTAACGTGCTGTTATCAAGGCTTGTCCATGTTGAAGTGGTATCAGCATCTCTCTCTCTTTTTTTTTTTGAAAACGTTAAAGTTTATTAGAAGGTGGTAAGTACTATCAAAAAGAGTAAAGTGGAGCATAAGGGGTGGGGATTCAAAGGGAAAAGGGCAGGTTGAGTAATCAGGGTGAACTTCCCAGAACAGGTGGCCTTTTTCATCTTCCCCTTTATTTTTTTTTCCTTTTTATTCACCCTTACGTATGAATAATGTTCCACTACATGGAGATACTACATTCAGTTCATCCATTCAGCAGCTATGTATGGACAACGTCCAGAAGAATGAGTGTAAGAGGTGACTAGCAGGGATGGCATTTAAGCAAAGGGCAAGATGTACTTTTAAAAAAAAGCCAACAAACAGAAGCACAAGGAAATTCAGTCCGTTTCTGAGCAAAGTGCATGCTTGCTTCGGCAGGACTACCGTGCAGGGCTGGGGAGGATATTGGCAGGAATCACGGGGAGGGAGTCACCTGAGAAGAATCCCCACCGAAATCAGCTCAGCCAATTCTCCTCCCTCATGTTTCTAGGTTTCTCTTATTTCATGTAATAGCACTTTAACTACACAGATGATCATCTGCATCAGACCACCTTACCTCAAAGCCACAGAAAATCATTCACTGACCGGAGCAGCTCCAGGAAAAAACTGTGATGGACCAGGGAGTCCTGCAGCATCCCAGCCTGCAGGCACAAACCCCACATGTGCCTTGGTGATGTCCGGAAAATAAAATGCATGGAAATATCTCACTGCTGGTGCACGACATCTGCCCCCAAATTGCCCCAAAATCATGCTGGCAAAGCACTACTCAACCCTTTCACTACAAAGAAAAAAAAAAGCTAAGAAGGCAAATTTAGGCTCTGCCATTGAAAACCAGCAACCATAACTGCCAGTATCTGAGCTGGAATGGTCCTGACTTCAAAAACCACTGCGCACTTACTTTTCAAATGGGAAAGCATATATGCATTCCACGTAGATGATATTACAGTAGGATTTTTATTTTCGAAATTTCCAGTTCAACATTAGCACAAGAAAGATTATGTTTCAGCTTTTAAAAAACTCAATTATCTTCCACTTTCTTAATTTTGAACCTATTATTATTTTATAAATGGAGCTATGCTGCATATTATAAACCAAGTGTTTGGCTTCTGCAAACAAAACCTTTATGACCTCACTATTTCAGAGCAAACTTTAATGATGTTTTGAGAGGTGGGGCCTGGGGCGCTCACTAACAACTCTTTAAATACTGACAAGGATGTGCTATTAAGTAATGCAAGGGCTCTAAGTCCACATTAACTAGGAAACCAAAGAAATTACACCAAAGCCTTACTTTATCATTTTTAAATATTCCTATTTTTTGAATATTAAAGTTCTTAAAAGATATGATTTTTTTGAGAAAGACAACAGCTGTATTAAATTTCCTCTCACCAAGAAAGCAATCTTTATCAAGAGTAAAAACCCCTATGGAAATTCAAAAGACAGGACGTTTCTAGCTAAGTGAACATGCAGATCTGAACACAAACATAAATCCTATCAGATCTCACTCAAACGAGCTCAATAAAAGTCCTGGGCTACCCTGGAACTTAGCTCTTCTCTTCCAAATGTTGGCTGAGCTAAGATCATCACACAAGGCAGGGAAGAAGAGAAGAGGAAAGTCCACCTGGTGGCCTCCATCTGTTTTCTTCAAGCCAAAAGGCGCCACAAGGGCGGCCAAGCTAACAAGCCCTCCCCATAAGGAAATCCGGCATCCACACTGCCCCTGCAGTCCCCAAGCAGCCCCGACTCCCCTCTCCCACTTGTGGCCTCCCAGCCTGTGATTGGTCTTCTAATGTCACTCCCCAGTTGGTGGCACCCTCCCCCTCTTCCCCGCTACACACACACACACACACACACACACACACCCACACACACACGTGGAGCCAAGGCAGCCTTCCCAAAGCATAAATTTGATTACATCACCCCACTTCAAACCCTTCAGAGGCTCCCTGGTAGAGTTCTAGCCCCACCCCTGACCCTGCTTGCCCATCCTCACCTCAGTACCCAGGTCCCCAGTGACCTCAGGGGCCCCCTGACCTGCCCCTACTTCCCACTTGCATCCAGGCTCATTTTGACTGTTTCTCAAGGAAGCCTTCCCTCCCTCCAACCTCCGCAATTTGTTCCTCTGTTCCTAGAACATTCTAGACTAATTCAACTTCTGACACTGCTAAGCTCCCAAGGAGCATTTTGCTTACTAATGTGGGTCCAACCTCTCTCCCCTAGACACTCAGAAGTGTGTGTGTTATGAATAAATGAATGATGGGGTGGGTCTCAAAGGGACAGCCAGACCTGCTCTCGCCCATCCCGATCTTTCTTACTGTAGGATATCAGAAGCAAAACCAGAATTACCTTTCCTGATGGTCACTTCCTGCTGACACCATTCACTGCCTCCTGTGTCAGTTCTAGTAAAACCCAAGCTCTTCCAAAGGCCTCCACCCCAGGCCCTCTCCAGTGTCCTCCCCAGCAGGGGCACCCACCAACCTGGACCACACATGGCACTCTCCCCGAGTCCCCACTGTACAAGCCTCCAGGCCTCTACGTGTGCTGCTCTGCCACATGAGCCACAGTCTTCACGCTTTCTACTGGCTGACCCTTGCTCTATATTCACAACTGAATGTAGAGCCCATTTCTTCCAGGAAGTCCTCTTTGATAATATCCTTTAGGTCTTGGCAGGGCTCCCTCTATAGCAGCACTGCATGGTGACCAACTGGGTGTTTGCTTGCTCCTTTGGGACCACGACCTATTGGGGGCCACGTGGGAAGGAGTGAGAGATTACAACAGGGGTGGGAGAAGCAAAAAGCAAAAATCACAGCTGAAGTCCCAAATTCAAGGATTCTTTCTCAGAAAAAGAATAAAATATTTCAAATGTGTGCAATTTGGCCACTATTTTTGTGGCTTGTGGAAAGCAAGGGCTTGGTGTTCTAGTCCAAAACCCAGGTTACAAGCAAAGAAATGTATATATTCATATCCAAAGGAAACGAGAGCTGCTCAACAACAGTTTGCAGTCAGAATTGAAAGGAATTTTGATAAAGGCAATCTCTCTCTCTCTCTTCTTTCTTTTCTGGCATCATATAATTTTAGAAGTATTTGCATGACTAAGAGATGGCTACAGCCCGTGATTCTGCACTGGAGAGTTTGGGCTGAGGAAGCCCAGATTACATTCACTGTGTAAATGCAATCACACCAACACAAAGACAGGCGCCCTGGTGGTGGAGCTGATGTTCCAAAGCAGGCAACCTTATGCAATAAGAAAACTCTAAAAAAAAGTAAGAAATTCAATGTTCTGTACTCAATTTCATTAGCTTTATGGGCCATTAACTGATAGTATATCTTGTCTAATGAAACCCAAAAATAAATTGTGAACGTTGATTTTCTTCATCTGACTGTTTTATGCTAAATTTGGATATCAAACCCACAATCCATACAGACAACTCAGGCCTATGCTGCAGCACAGCTACATCCCGTAGAAGAAAGTCTATCAAGGGAGAACTGGAGAGTTTCCCTTCAGAAGCTGCTAAATCTGGTTTTGCACCTGTACGTCATTTGCAACCACGTCATCGTCAAAGGAGTAAGACCTTACCTCTGTGGGGCGTAAAGCACTGCGGTGCTACCGAACCATCAAAGAACACTGAGCTTTGTGAATCAGTCCTGAGGCACTTAAATCGTACTTTTTCTGAAAGGCCCCAAAACTGACCCACTTCACCATTTCACGTACAACAGAGAGGTACCGGAATTAGCAGAGAAAACACACCCTTGAAGTCTGACAAGACCCTGCTTGAATCCTGTTACAGCATTTACTACACTCTAAACGGACTAATACCTTAACCCCTCTGAGAAGGCTTGCCAATACGCAAAAGGGGGCTGCCACCGCCCACCTGGGAGGCATGGATGTGAATGCAACATGCAAGTAGGGCGGCAGACTGGTACCTGACACGGGGCCTGGCTAGTTTCCCTCTGCTGCCCTTGTCCCCCTTTAAACTTGTGCTGTTTCCCCGGTACCAAACGCCCGGAATAGACTGCCCGAATATTCTGTGTATCCCTGGATACATGCCTTACCCTTAGGAGGCCAGAAAAACAACTGCCTCCTCCCCAGTCACTATCAATATTCTTAAGAGTCTGGATTTTTTTAACCTCTATTTTGCAGGGAGAATATTCCAGAATTTTTCAAGCACCATTCTCCAGGTAGGCTTCTCTCCCAGCGCCCATCCCTTCTCACCTCAGATCCTCTGTCTGCCTTCTGTTCATTGGAACGCGAGTCAGGAATAGCGGGGATTCCCTAGGCCTCCTTCCCTCAATGACAGGTTAGTGTGACTACCTTCAACCCACTACTCCAACTCCAGCTTCGAAGGAGTCTACCCTCCGGACCCTGCAGACTCTGCAACTTCCCAAGACACACACGTGGCCACGACCCTCCCTTCAAATTTCTTCCTGGCTGGCCCTGCCCACCCCCCGGCCCCTTAAGGATAAATGACATTGCCCTGAAAATCCTAAACGCCGCTGACTGACACACCAAAGCTGCATGGTCTGGGCTTTCCTTCAACCCAGGCACAGCCCTGCCCCCCCTCAGCCTCAGTCTGCACCTCTCAAGATGAGCTAATTCACATGCAAGGCTGTGAACACCAGCTAAGAATGACGACTCCCAACGTGTATCTCTAGTCTGGCTCCTTCACATCAGACCCAGGCTCATAGACCCGAGTGACTCTATGAAGTCCTAACTTGGATGAAAAATGGCATCTTAAAAATGCCTCATGTCCACCATTTACTCTGGAATTAAATTTCTGGCAGGTACCTCCCATGCTCCCCATTTTAGTAACAGACCCAGCACTCACCTAGGTGTTTGAAGTCACATTCAATTTCCCCTGTTCCCTCCCTCCAGCCCTGGCCTGTAATATTAGTCCTGTCATTTCCGGCGCTAAGCCCATCTCAAGTCTGGTTCTGCAGGGACCACGGCCGGATCCCCACAAGCTCACAGCAAGGTGCACTGAGTCACAGTCCTCCGAAGGGTGCTCCCTGGAAGGGGAGGCATCTCCTGCCGCCGGTCACCTCAGAAGGCACTGGATTCTCACAAAGGAGGCCCAGGAGAAGGGACTCAAGGTTCTCCCGTGATCTGAGCTTTGAAGGTCCCGAGGTCTGGGGGAGCTCCTAATAAGCAGACACACTTGCCAGTGAGCAGATGAGGATGGGGGAACCCAGGCAAGGCTGTTCTCACTCCGACCCCTGGGCAATCGGGAGCCACGGGAAAGGCCTGTGTCCAGGGCACAGCCCACCAATCACAGATCCCAGCCTGCATTTGCCAACCCGGACAGCCTAGACTCCTTCTACTTGCTACACTTACTTCTTTTCTGTTCCCCCCGAGAATGTGGTGGACTCTTTCAGATATTATGGCCTGTCTCAAGCGAGACCAAGTCAGTGAAGGATGAAGTGTCTACATTTGGACCAGAGCATGAAAGGAGAAAGAAGGCCTCATGGCCAGCATGACGGTGGTGGCCAAACCCTTCCCCCGGGTGAGATGAACCAGGGTGGGGGTGAGAATCCAAGGTCCTAGGTCGGTCAAAGCATCTCCCTTCACAGCTGACTGGGGTGTTGGTGTCTCACTACCGCAAACTAACGACACGGCCGTCAGTGGGGGACGTCAGCTGCAACAGAGTCAGCTCTTTACTGCCAACATGGGTTAAAAGTAAAGGCCGGTGCAGGGAGGCGTGCACGGCTGCTTAAGCAAACCACAGACCCGGCTCTGAATGCCCACTGGCTGAAGCAGAGAGGAAGCTACGGTTCCCGTTAGCAGTCCCTGGGTCCACCAGATCCAAGTGAGCCAGCTACTTAGCAGAAGGCCACATTTTCCTGATTCTCAGAGAAACCAGTGTCATAAAGGGAACAAAAGAGTGACATGGATTTTAGACCCATTTCTGCTCCTTTATGAAGGCAACGTAAAATAAATGGGATGGGGAAGGCAAAAGCAAAAGAAAACTGCTTCCTCCAACAGTGCCCCTTGTGGGCTGCTAACCCCACCAGCTGGCCACGTCCTCCCCACTGACCGCCGGCCCAGAAGCCCAGTCAGATTCATTACACAGCGACGGCCAGGAACCGCGTGCGAGTAAAAGCCAGAATCAAACAAGGTACTGCAGACTTTGACTTTCCAATTGAAAATACCCATGAAAAACTTCCCTCAGAAGCCACCTAAATCAATTCGCATCTCACTTCCTCAAAACACACAAACAAGCAAAATTAATAATGGCTCACTTGTCACCAATATAAGGAGGACCAAACAGGCTCCTCCAAGCAAGGATTTTAACAGATATCAAACACCAGTGTGTGATGTGTTAACAAAGCAAAAATTCCAAAATTTTAGAAAATAATAGGATGACTAGGATAATAAATGGATCAAGGCAGCTGTTAAGTTTTTGCTTTTTAAAGCGATGGAGGCAGCACGAAGTGAAATGTAGGTATTTCCGATGCAGGGTGTGCACAACCCACCTTTTCAGACCCAACAGCATGCTCACAGGGTGGTACGAGAGTAAAAGGAAAAGAGGAACAAGCAAAAGTTAGAAATACACAACAACCAAAATAATTTTGACAGCATGAATATAAGAATTTACGTGAGTGTGATGAGGCTAGAGATGGGGGAGAGTGAGATCCACCCTCACCTCCTGCTCCGGGGAAGCCAGGGGCCTGAGGGGAGCATCACTGCCATGGGAACCCCAACGTCGTCAGCGCCCCAAACCAAAACTCCACCTACATGCACCTCGACAGCTTTTGATCTACAATACTTGGTCTCATTTCAGGCTTGACAGTTTTGCTCACTCCCACCAAGAGTAGCAGGAGAGAATTAGGCTCTGCTCCTGCAACAAAGCATTGTTTTAAGAGTTGGGTGACTATGGAATAAAAGCAACAATGGAGTAAAAGTGATGGGAGGAGAACGTGTTTGACCGGAGCTCACTGGCTGCGTTATCTCACTGACGTTCAGATGCAAGCCAAGCGCTTCTGGTACCAGAACAGACAGATCCAACAGGAGGGAGGTTTAATGTGCTGCTGTATTTTGATGCCCAGAGCTGTGCCTGGTAGACGAGGTTCTGGGTAAACAATGGTGACAGTGTCAATCACTATGCACTAAGCACACTGTCCTGAAACTAGCTCCTCCGCCAAATCCCGAGGACAGACTTCAAAAGGCAAAAACAAGCTGGCAATTTCCGGTGGGCCCACAGACTCATAGCCAAGCAGTTGCTGAGCAAAAATGTCACCAGTGCCTCCTATGACAAAAGAGGAGGCACTGGCCAGGGGGCTGGAGCAGGGTTCCAGGCTTCCACCGCTCACCCACCAGTCTGTCCAGGGGGAGAAGGTGGTCCCTGCTGACGCTGCAGCGCTGTGCGCACGAGCAGCCCCACCTTAGTGCATCACCGATGTACCTCTCTCGCCTAATGCCTGGGGGCTCAGCAGGAGGTGACAGGTGAGGTGAACAGAGCCAGCCTGGTAGTGGCCAGGTGCTGGCAGCTGTGCCCTCAGCAGTGCCTAGGACCCTAAACGTGACACCTCATCCTCAAGGAGCAGAAGGGAGTTAGGTGTGTAGATCACAGAGCCCTGCAAGGACAAGTACACATCATGGCCACAACATGTCTCGCCATTTCCTTAAGCCATAGAGGCATGTCCGGGGAGGAACTGAAAATTCATCCAGAGCCCGCCAGGCACCACACGCAGGTGGGACTCTGGTCCCCTGTGCCTTTCACTCGCAGGGCTGGCCGGGACATTCTTTTTGTCAGTTCTCTGGTGTCTTCTCCTCTAACTTACCAAAACCCAGAAAGTATGGTCTGACCTTAGATAAGTCCAAGAATTACGGAGCCTCCACTCTACAGCGGGCCCGGTAGGATGTGCAAGGACCACCAAATGTCACCTATGAGACCACTTTGCGTGCTCTCCAGTGCAGGGAGAGCAGACTCAGGGCCCGAGGCCCGAGGCCAGAGGACACAGCTTCCCTCGCTCTCCTCAGCAAAGGGGGACCACCTCTCAGCAAAGGCATCTCGCCCTCTTCTGCCCGAGGGATGGCACGATGGCCACACAGGGAAGCAGAGCAGAGGGTGGCGGAGGGGGCAGATGGCCCAGAAGAGCTCGTCTGCAATTCCGGGGCAAAGTGGGGCCACTGACTTAATCACAGGGACAAAGTAAGAATGAACTTTTCCATACTCTGTCCCATACTCCTTGACACGCCTTCCCCTGCCTAAGGAGCTCCTTTGGAAATCCCTGGCAGTGTTTCTGATGTCCTACCTGGCATGCTGGCTGTCAGGCAGGAAGAACAGCCTGGGAGGCAGGAGACATGGGCTCCAGCCCCAGCTCAGCTAGTGCCTCGATCTGCTGGGTCTAGGGATTCAGCCCCTAACCTATACATGAAATGGACGAGACTGTCCCAGGACAACGGGAATGCAATGAGAGTCACACAAAGAAAGTTTTCCAGTTGCCACATTTAAAAAAGTAGAAAACAAACACTTTAAAGTGATTCTAAGAACAGATCTAATTTAATGTAATATGTATTATAGTATCATTTTGACATGTAGTAAATATAGACATTATCAAGTTAGTTTACATTCTTTTTTCTAGACAAGTCTCAGTGTCTGATGTCCATTTGACCTTCTGCACGTCTCAGCTTAGACCAACCTCCTCCCCAGCACTCCCAGCCTCTTTGGCTGTGGCTACCCTATTGGACAGCAACTCCAGGGGTCCCACCAGGGGTCTTGGTTGGAAAGGGGGAGTAAGTATCCAAACTAACCCTAAATGGATCTCTCTGAACTAAAGATGAATTCATTTTTAAAACTATGAAAACAATCAGGCTGCATCTCCCTCCCCCCTTGGCTGCAAGACAGCTCCCCTTCTTGCTGATTCCTTTCTGGATGTAGGAAAGCAACCCAGGCACACAGCCAGGGTGGCCAGGACTCCACATAGGCTTACCTGCTGTCTGTGTCCAGTCCCACCAAGTCCTTATTCTCAAATGGGATGCAGAGGAGGGGGATCTTGTCCCCAAAATTGTTGGTGGCCCTGTCTAGGTGCTCAGACTTGAGCACGATGAAGAGCGACTCGATGAAGTCCTTGATCCTCTTCTCCACCATCCCACAGTCCTCGTAGCTGGGGTACAAGGCCACATCAGTGCGCAGCTGCTCGGCGAGCTTGCCCTTCAGCACAAAGACGAAGAGCCACGAATCGTCCTGCATGTTGCCACACATCTCCTCTGCACAGGGATCTCCTCGATCTGCAGCCAGTCCTTGGCCAAGCGGTCAGTGATGGTGACGAGGCCCGTGACCCTTCGGTGGGTCTTGAAGTCTACCCACTCGTTCTTGTGTGGGTAGTGGTACCTGTAGCAGATACAGAATGACTGCTGGAAGCCGCACAGCCTGACCTGGCTCACTGAGGATATCTGTTTATAGATGCATAAGAGATTCTCCTCCAAGATAATCCCCACGTGCTGGACCACCATGGGGAGAGTCTGGTGGTCCTCAGCACACTGCATGTAGTCAGCAATGCTCATGTTGCAGGCTGTGCCAAGAGGGGAGAGGAGACTGAGGTACACACTATGCTGTGGACTGCAGTCCCCTCTGGGATGCGGTGACCTGCGTGTACCAGCCAGAAGTCAATGGAAGCCCAAGCAAACCTGGGGGTACAGTCTGTCCTCAGAGTCTGCACATGGCTACCATAGCTAGGATCACATTATCCTGCTCTTTCTTCCAGCCCCTGCAAAAAAGGGTCATTTCTTGTTTTCTGTTTCCAACATCTAGCCAGGCCCTGATGCTCAAAAATCCTGAATAAATGAATGAACAAAGGAACTGCTTCACACCCCTCAGCAGAATATAATGAAAAGAACCACAGTGGGATCGAAAGATCTGGATTTCAACTCCAATTTACTTGAACTACTATGCTGCAAAATAATGGATAAGAAAACTCGCCCTGGGGAGGAGGGTACAGTTCAGGGGTAGAGCACATACTTAGCATGCACGAGGTCCTGGGTTCAATCCCAAGTATCTCCAATAAAAAAAGAAACAAAAAATAAACTTAATTACCCCATAAAAATTAATTAAAAATTAAAAAGAAAAAACATTGCAATTAACACAACATTCTAAACTTGACTATACTTCAATTAAAAACAAAACAAAACAAAAAACAAACCTTGCCTTACAAGAATATATCTAGATCAAGGCAGATTGCAAATGCAAAATGCCTAGGTTACCACCTGCATAAAAAGGGGGGATGTACAAATTTACTAATCCCTCCTTTATGAGCTGTATTTCCTTTGGGAGGTTTTATGACCTCTGAGATTTAATTTTCACAGATGAAAAAAGAAAACGTTAGCTGATTCTCAGTACTGCTGAAGAATTAGATAACCGTATGAAAGCATCTGATCCACAGAGTGTACTCAATAAATGTTTGTTGAATGAATGAATAAACAAGCATCTGAATGCTGCTCCCTGCCACAATCATAATGGTACTGTCTGGAAATCCCAAGCCCGTTTCCCTCCCGACTCTACACTAACCATGTGGGTGACCTGGGCAGGCCTGTGTGCTTCTCTAAACCCCACTTTAATCACGAATAGAAATGGGAGTAATAACACAAACCTCAAAGGGTTAGTGAGTCAATAATGAATTGTACCCCAACCTTGCAAGATGGAAACATTAAGGAAAATTGGGCAAAGAGTACATAGTCTGTCTCCGTATCAGCTCTTACAACTGCATGGGAATCTTGATTACATCTCAAGATAAAAAGTCTAATTTTTTAAAGAGGCTATTGAGATTAAATGAGCTCACTGTATTAAATAAGGAACACACAGTACAAATAGGACAATGCACAGCCTATGATATACACACAGTAAACATTCCCACTGAACCTACTGGTCCCTCCAACTCCAGAGCACAAGGATGGGTCCTCGTGGCCAGAGGCCACTGCACCTGAAGCTAACAGAGATAATTGTCCCCACTTCCAAGAGCCCCTGCCACCACCCTAGGTCTAATGTTGTATTTGTAACTTTGTTTTCTTATACTTAAATAGGAATACCCAATTGCATAGCCTTCAGGTCACCAAAACCTGACCACGGAAATCATGACAGCAGCCCTCCCCAGTGAAACAATAAAATTAAAAACCATATCCACAAGAACTCTGTGTAATTTTAATGGCAGGAACTTCATCCTGGACTGAGAGGAAGAGGACTGGGGAGGAGGGGGCAATCTGGGGCACACAGACCCAGGCGCCACCTGTCCCATGATGGACTTTAGACTCAACCCTCACCCTCCAGGAACTTCAAAATACACATCGACAGCATGCCATGGACAAGGTTTGTTTTTTTTTTTTTAAAGAAATCCCTGACTCCCTAACAGGTCATGTTTCTACTGAGAAACTAATGACTTCTGTGTATATTGTTTCATGAAGACCCTAAAATAATAACATTCCAACTTGACACATGAAGAAACGGAGGAAAAGAGAGGTTTATCACATTGTGCAAGATTAGAGAGAGACCATGTCAGAGGCTGTATTTAAACCAAAGCCCCTGCTCCAGCGCTTATACCAAAAAGTTTGACATACTGTCCCTCTCCTGCCCCCTCCCTGAAATAAATCTCTGAAGTCTTTTCTGCACCACTTGGAAAGAACCAAAATCACATCAACTTTCCACAAAGAGCTGTGTCACCCCTTGGAGGACGTATCAAAATCTGAAGAGTTAGGGTGGGGGAGGGACTTGAGTTCTTGGTTTCTCAAAAGGAGACATGGGTTTAAGAGAAACCAAAAAGCACTTATCTAGTCCAAGCTCTCACTGTGCAGAGAAGGAACTGGAGTCTCAGAAGAGATGAGGAAAGGGACTTATTAACAAATATTGCCTCAGTGCAGCACCAAGCCAGCCCTGAGCACTGCTGGGGGAGGATCTGGGAGGCCCAGGAGAGTGAGTGTTAGAAAAAAGGAAGCCCTGTCTCTACACCGCCGTACCATGAAGTTCCATCAAATGATCCACTACAGGTGCAGCCAACATTAAGGTGGGTTAAGCGTAGTTTACAGAAACCCAGAAGTCTAAATTGTACTGGAAATTTCAAACTTTACTATGTTTTTTCCCAGTTGAAGCATGAGCTCAGTGGGAGCTCCGTGCCAGGCACTACACGAGGCCTGGAGTTCTTCCAAATACAGATCTGTATGAACACGTGTGCAAACCACATGCAGGCCCACCAGAAGAAAAACACCTACAGATAAGTTGGAATTAATGAAAGTGAAGGCAGCCAACCAGCATATATTACTAGCAAAAAGGATGCTGCTAGAAATACTCATGGGCATAGCAAATTGTGGTCAGCAGGTGGGAAAGGGGGGAGGGACAGATTAGGAGTTTAGGATTAACAGATACACATAACTATATATAAAATAAATAAATGACAAGGACCTACTGTATAACACAGGGAACTATATTCAATTTCTTGTAATGAGTTGTACTAAAAACACTCTGAAAATTATATGTGTACATATGCATAAATATAACTGAATCACTGCTGTACTCCTGAAACAAACATTGTAAATTGACTGCACTTCAATAAAAAATAAGAATTTAAGAAACAAATAAATAAATAAAAATAAAAGCAACACCATTAAAAAAATTAAAAGAACTCTGCAATCTACTTAGCTGTAGGAGGGAGAGAACAATGGTTGCAAGCATCAAGTCCACTGGATCACTCCAGCACTGGCTGTCACTATTTCTGACCATCAGGGAGGCACTTTGCTTCACTGAGGTTAGTTTTCTCTTCTGTGAAAGGCTACAGTCACAACTAATGATGTATATAATCTCATCATTCACAGACCCAACAATTAGTAAGGACTTCCCATGAGCCACGCTCTACAGAGATAAAAAGATAGGGTCCCAGATATACTCATGGATAGAAAAAGTTTATGTCATAAAGACATTAATTCTCCCCATTCTAATATATAGATTCAATGCAATTCTGATTAGAATTCCCCCCAGATTTTTCATGGAATGTAACAAGTTAATATATGCTCAGGAACAGCCAAGAAACTTCTTTAGAACTGGGGAGGGCTGGATGGGTCATTCATTTCCACAGCTCTTTTTGAAGCAATGAAAACATTCTGGAATAATGATGGTTGCACCACTGTGAATATGCTAAAAGCCACCAAATTGTACCATTTAAATGGGTGGACTTCATGGTGTGTGAACAAAATTGCAATGAAACTGTTATATGAAAAAAACATTTCCTGACAACTATTTTTCCCTCTATACTAGTAGTATGCCCCACATTTTAAGAAAAACAAAAAACCAAAACCAAACAAAAATTTTCC
Organism: Camelus dromedarius; assembly: GCF_036321535.1. Classification (NCBI taxonomy): domain Eukaryota; kingdom Metazoa; phylum Chordata; class Mammalia; order Artiodactyla; family Camelidae; genus Camelus; species Camelus dromedarius. The sequence goes on along the minus strand of NC_087470.1, from coordinate 490,275 downwards.
AAGAGATCTTTAAGACTGCAATATTCTTGGGTCTCCAATGCCTCTGGTGGTGCTGCTCCTGTTAACATACACTAGTTGAGCTGGGCTAGTTAGGGACTGTGACTATCTTTTCAAAATTGACAGTCATATGTTTCACCCTAGGAGGGGAGAGGATGGAGGATGTGTCATCCCTCATGCCCTCAGCTCATTTTTAACTGAACCAAGCCCTGCTTTCAACACTGTAATACCTCTCGCTATAAAAACACATGATATTGGAGTTTAGAAGCAAGATGGAGGAGTGGAAGAATGCTCGTAGCTCATTCTCTCCAACAAATACACCAAAACTCACATCTACGGACCCACTCAGCCAACCAGAGCACCTGCTTAACGCAGACAGAACATCACCTTCTTCGAAAGACAAAGAAGTGAAATAATCTGTTTTATTCCTGCATAGGCTTTAGGTAGATAAATAAATACACTCCTTATGGACCACAATAGATAACTGATACTCCTTAAGTCACAGTGCCAGAGAGGTATGAGCAATATGAAGAAGCAGAGGAACCACTCCCAATTAAAAGAGCAAGAGAAATCCCCTGAAAGCACAATCAAGGAAATAGACATTGATGACCTACTAGATCAAGATTTCAAAGAAAGAAGTGATCAAAGTACTGAAGGAACTAAAAAAGATAGTGTTTAGAGATATAAAATATGTCAAAAACATAATAGAAGCTATAAAGAGAACCAAGTATAATTGGTAAACTCATTGGCTGAAATGAGAAGTGATCTAAAAGCTGTACATAGCAGGCTAGATAATGCAGAGGAATGAATAAGTGACCTAGAAGACAGGACAACAGAAACCACCCAATCAGAACAGCTGAGAGAAAAACAAATAAAAAACAATGGAAACAATAAAGGGACATATGGGATAATACAAAGCACGCTAATCTATGCATAATAGAGTTTCCAGAAGGGGAAGAAAGAACAAACGGGATTGAAAAGGTATTTGAAGAAATCATGACTAAAAACTTCCCAAACCTAAAGAAGGAATCATATCCAAGTACAGGAGGCTCAGAGGGTCCCAAACAGGAAGAACCCAAACAGACTCACACCAAGACACATCCTAATCAAGATGGCCAGAGTCAAGGATAAAGAAATGATCCTAAAGGCAGCAAGAGAAAAAAACAAAGGTGAGTTATAAGGGAACCCCCATAAGGCTCTCAGTTGATTTCTCTACACAAACACTACAGGCCAGAAGGGAGTGGCAAGATATATTCAAAGTCCTGAATGAAAAAATATGCAGCCTAGGATACTCTATCCAGCAAGGCTATCCTTTAGAATAGAAGGAGAGATAAAGAACTTCACAGACGAGCAAAAACTAAGAGCTTAACAACACTAAACCCATGCTAAAAGAAATATTGACAGGTCTACTCTAAATAGAAAAGAAGCAGGATGCTACAAAAATGAGAAACTCAGAACTGGAAAGGAGATGACTGCCATGAATTACAAATAGAATAAATACAAATTTGTAAAAGAAGACATCTAAATCATTAAGAGTGAGAGAGGGAAGCAAGAAAACATACAGTATTTTGTTTTTCTTTCTTCTTTAAAAAAAATGTGTTCTTGGTAGGATGGGTTTGAGCTAATATTATTATCTGTTTAGTACAAACATTTACAGTAATAGGTTAATAGACTTACAAAAAAGGGTAACCACAAGCCAAAAGCTTACAAGTGAGTCAAACAAACTAAATGAAATCCAAGATAATACACAGGCAACTTACCAAATCACAAAAGGAAGAAGAAAGGAACAAAGGGAAAATGCTAAATCAAATGCAAATATAAGTTAAAAATGGCAATAAATACTCATCTATCATTAATTACTGTAAATGTTAATGGACTAAATGCTCCAGTCAAATGACATAAAGTGGCAGATTGGATAATAAAGCAAGAACCTTCAATATGCTGCATATAAGAGACACACTTTTGGGAGAAGGACACATATAGATTGAGAGTGAAAGGATGGAAAGGATATTCCATGCAAATGGAAAAGCCAAAAAAAGCAGGTGTTGCAGTACTGATTTCAGACAAAACAGACTTTAAAACAAAGGCCATAAAGAAAGATAAAAAGGACATATTATAATGATTAAAGGAGTAATAAAAGATGAGGACATTACAATCATTAATATCTACGCACCCAACATAGGGGTACCTAAGTACGTAAAACAACTACTAACAGAGATAAAGGAAGAAATTGATGGGATTACAATCATTGTTGGAATATTTTAACACCACATTAAGATCACTAGACAGATCTTCCAGACAGAAAATAAAGAAGGCAACAGAGAAATTAAATGATACAATAGAAAAATTAGATTTAGTGGGTATTTTCAGAGTATTGCACTCCCCCAAAAATAGGATATACATTCTTTTCAAGTTCACATGGAACATTTTCTAGGATTCATCATGTACTTGGGCACAAAAGAAGCCTCAACGATTTTAAGAAATTATCTCAAGCATCTTTACTGACCACAATGCCATGAAACTATAAATCAACTAGAGAGAAACAAAGAAGAAAAAGAGGAAAGCATGGAAATTAAACAACATGCTATTTAAAAACCAATGGATCACTGAGGAAATCAAAGTTGAAATTAAAAAATACCTTGAGACAAATGAAAATGAAAACACAACCACACAAAACTTATGGGACGCAGCAATGTTAATGCTAAGAGGGAAACTTACAGCAATACATGCCTTCCTTAAAAAAGAAGAACAATCTCAAATAAACAATATAATCCACCAGCTAAAAGGACTAGAAATAGAGGACCAAAAACACCAGAAAGTCAGCAGAAGGAAGGAAATAATAAAACTCAGGGAGGAAATAAACAAAATAGAGATTAAAAAAATAGAAAAAATCAATCAAACCAAAGGCTGGTTTTTTGAAAGAGTAAATAAAATTGACAAACCTCTGGCCAAACTTACAAAGAAGAAAAAAGAGAGAGCACAAATAGCAAAATAAGAAAGGAAAATGGAGAAATTACAACCAATAAACATGGAAATACAGAGTATCATACGAGAATATTATGAAAAACTGTATGGAACCAAATGGATAACCTACAGGAGATGGACAAGTTTCTGGAAACATACAGTCCACCAAGATTGAATCAAAAGAGACTAACCACTTGAAGAAACTTATCACTAGAAATGAAATTGAATTAACAATAAAAAACCTCCCTACAAATAAATGTCCAGGACCAGACAGCTTCACAATGGAATTCTACCAAACATACAAAGAGGAACTAATAATACCAGTCCTCCTCAAACTCTTTCAGAAGACTGAACAAGAGGGAGTATTCCCAAACTCATTCTATAAAGCCACCATCACCCTGATACCAAAACCAGCAATGCCACCACCAAAAAAAAAAAAAAATAGAATTACAGACCGTTATCACTGATTAACATAGATGCAAAAATCAATACCAAAATACTAGCTAATAGAATCCAACAGCACATTAAAAAGAGTACACATCATGACCAAGTGGGGTTCATCCCAGGGACACAAGGATGGTTCAGCATATGCAAATCAATCAATGTAATACTCACATCAACAAAAGAAAGGAAAAAAAAGATCTTCTCAATAGATGCAGAAAAAGCTTTTGATAAAATTCAACACCTATTTATGACAAAAACTCTCACCATTGGGGTATAGAGGGAACATATCTCAACATAGTAAAAGATACAGCCACCATAGTACTCAACGGTGAAAAGCCCAAAATCTTCCCACTAAAATCTGGGACAAGACAAGGCTGGCCACTATAACCACTCCTATTCAATATAGTCTTGGAAGTCCTAGCCACAGCAATCAGGGAAGAGAGAGAAATAAAAGGGACCCAGATTGGAAAAGAAAAGGTAAAAGTGTCACTATATGCATATGACATGATACCACATATAGAAAACCCTAAAAGGTCCACACAAAAACTGCTCGAAATAATCGAAGAATTCAGCAAGGTAGCAGGTTACAAAATTAACATTAAAAAATCAGTTGCATTTCTTTACACTAATGGTGAATCAACAGAAAAAGAAAGTAAAGAAACAATTCCCTTTAAAATGGCACCCAAAGTAATAAACTATCAGAAGTAAATCTAACTAAGGAGGTGACTTATACATGGAAAACTATACAAACACTGATTAAGGAAATTAAAGAAGACTTAAAAAAATGGAAAAAATATCCCATGCTCGTGGAGTAGAAGAATCAATATTGTTAAAATGGTCACCCTGCTCAAAGCAACCTACAGATTTAATGCAATCTCTATCAAATTACCCAGGACATATTTCACAGAACTACAACAAATCATAATAAAATTTATATAGAAGCACAAAAGACCTAGAATTGACAAAGCATTACTGAAGAAAAAGAAAGAAGCTGGAGAAATAACCCTCCCAGATTTCAGACAATACTTTAAAGTTACAGTAATCAAAATAGCATGATATTGGTACAAAAACAGATATATGAACAAATGGAACAGAATAGAAAGCCCAGAAATGAACCCACAAACTTTTCATTAACTAATCTTTGACAAAGGAGGCAAGAACGTATAATGAAACAAAGACAGGCTCTTCAGCAAATGGTGTTGGGAAAACTGGACAGCAGCATGTAAATCACTGAAGCTAGAACACTCCCTTACACCATACACAAAAATAAACTCAAAATGGATCAAAGACTTAAACATAAGACAACATACAGTAAACCTCCTAGAAGAAAACCTAGGCAAAGCATTATCTCTCATACATCTCAAAATGTCCTCCTAGGGCAGTCTACCCAAGCAATAGAAATAAAACAAGAATAAACAAATGGGACCTAAGTAAACTTACAAGCTCTTGCACAGCAAGGGAAACCATAAGCAAAACAAAACAACAACCAACAGAATGGGAGAAAAGTTTTGCAAAAGATGAAACTGACAAAGGCTTGATCTCCAGAACATATAAGCAGCTCATACGACTTAATATGAAAAAAACAAACAATCCCATCCAAAAATGGGCAGAAGACCTAAACAAGCAATTCTCCAAAGAAGAAATACAAATGATCAACAGGCACATGAAAAAATGCTCAATATACTAATTATCAGAGATTTGCAAATCAAAACTGCAGTGAGTTATCACCTCACACCAGTCAGTATGGCTATCATTCAAAAGTCCACAAATGACAAATGCTGGAGAGGCTGTGGAGAAAAAGGAACCCTCTTACACTGCTGGGGGGAATACAGTTTGGTGCAGCCACTGTGGAAAACAGTATGGAGATTTCTCAAAAGACTAGGAACTGACTTACCATACGACCCAGGAATCCCATTCTTGGTTATATATCCAGAAGGAACCTGACATCAAAAAGACACCTGCATCCCAATGTTCACAGCAGCACTGTTTACAATAGCCAAGACATGGAAACAGCATAAATGTCCATAGAAAGATGACCAGACAAAGAAGATGTGATATACCTATACAATGGAGTACTATTCAGACATGAAAATGACAATATAATGCCATTTGCAGCAACATGGATGTCATTCTAAATGAAGTAAGCCAGAAAGAGAAAGAAAAATACCATATTTTGCTCATATGTGGAATCTTAAAAAACAAAAACAAAAAACAAATAAACTTAAACGTAAAACAGAAACAGACTCACAGACATAGAATACAAACTTGTCATTGCCAGGGGAGAGGAGGGTGGGAAGGGACAGACTGGGAGTTTCAAATTTTGTACATACTGACAGGTATATATAGAATAGGTAAACAAGTTTATACTGCATACCACATGGAAATATATACAAGATCTTGTGGTAGCTCATGGTGGAAAAGGATGTGACAACAAATAAGCGTATGATTGAAAAATTGTGCTCTACTCTTGAAATTGACACAACATTGTAAACTGAGTATAACTCAATAAAAAAATAAAATAAAAAGAATAGTAAAAAAATATAACAGTTGTCCTGGGGTCCCCTACTCCTCTGAATGCCACAAACCTAGGCTGGGGAGCCTGATGCTGGGCTTATAATTCCCACTCCTGTTGGAGGTTCATTGTGTCTTATTCTCCCCACCTTGTGAGTTGCCCACAGTGAGGGATATGGGGTCCACCTATATCATGAGAATGCCCCTCCTACCATCCTGCTGTGGTTCCGTCTCTGTTTCCACTGAAGATCTTCTTTTGCTAGGATCCAGTCTTTTTCTTTTTTTTTTTTTTTTTTTTTGATGCTTGTTTAGCAGTCATTTGTGGTTTCACTGTAGCCAGGAGGAGAGGCAAATAGTGGAAACCTATCAGCTGGCTTTCAGCAGAGTCACTGCAGGCCAGAAGGAACAGCCATGATATATTTAAAGTACTCAAAGGAAAAAACCTGGAATCTAGGCCACCTACTCAGCAAAGTTATTAATCAGAATTGAAAGAGAATTAAAAAGCATCTCAGATGAGCAAAAACTAAGAGTTCATCATTCCTAAACTGACGTTACAAGAAGTATTAAAAAGGTTTCATTATGTGAAAAAGAACAAGAAGTAAGAACTTATGTGAAGGGGGAAATCCCACTTTAAAGGCAAAAATGGAGCAATGGCTGTGAATCAAACACTTAAACAAGCTACTACAAACACTAAAAGACAAAATTTGTAAAAACTATACTTACAATAAACACTTATAGGATGCATATGAAGATGTAAACAATACAATCAAAAAAGGAGTGGAGAGGGAGTAAAAGAGATCTTTTTTGAACTTATACTACCTTAAATGACAATCACTTTAAAACAATCAGATATTATAACAAAGCAACTTATATGAACCTCATGGTGTCCATAAATCAAAAACCTACATTAGATATGCAAAAACAAGTGAGAAGCACAAATGTAACAATAAAGAAAATCAACTACCCATAAGGGAAGAATATGAAAGAAGGACAGAGAAGAACTACAAAAACATGTAGCAAGGTGGCAGGATACAACATTAACATGCACAAATCAGTTGCATTTTTTTTACACTAACAATGAAATAGTAAGAAAAGAAAGTAAAGAAACAATCCCCTTTAGAATCACAACCAATAAATGATAAAATACTTACTAATAAATCTGACCAAGCAGGTGAAAGACTTATACATGGAGAACTACAAAATACTGATTAAAGAAATTAAAGATGACTTAAAGAAATGGAAAGAAATACTATGCTCTTGGATTGGAAGAATCAATATTGTTAAAATGGCCGTACTGTTCAAGGCAATCGACGGATTTAATGCAATCCCTACCAAGTTACCCAGGACATTTTTCACAGAACTAGAACAAATAATCCTAAAATTCCTATGGACTCATAAAGACCCAAAATTGCCAAATCAATATTGAAGAAATAGAATAAAGCTGGAAGAATGACCTTCCACAACTTCAGATGAATCTACAGAGATGCAATTATCAAACAGTGTGGTACTGGCATGAAACCAGACATATAGATCAATGGAACAGAACACAGAGCCCAGAAATAAACACAGACCTACAGTAAATTAGTCTTCAGCACAGGAGGCAAGCACACACACTGTTGTAAAGACAGTCTCTTCTGCAAATGTTGCAGGGAAAACTGGACAGCTGCATGCAAATCAATGATGTTAGGACACTCCAGCACACCACACACAAAAACAAATTCAAAATGGCTTAAAGACTTAAATATAAGACAAGACACTACAAGCCTCTTAGAAGAAAACATAAGCAAACCATTCTCTCACATACTTCTCAGCAATGTTCTCCTAGGGCAGTCTACTCAAACAATGCAAATAAAAGCAAAAAATAAACAAATGGGACCCAATTGAACTTACAGGTTTTGCAGAGCAAATGAATCCTTAAGCAAACAAAACGGCAACCTACGGGATGGGAGAAAATATCTGCCCATGATGCGACTGACAAAGGCCTAATTTCCTGAGTATATACACAGCTCACACAAGTTCATAACACAAAACAAGCAACCCAATCCAAAAATGGGCAGAAGATATAAACAAGCTATTCTCCAATGAAGATATAAGGCCAATGGGCACATGAAAAAATGCTCAATACTTCTCATTATCAGAGAAATGCAAATCAACACTACAATGAGGTACAACCTCACACCAGTCAGAATGGCCATCATGAATGAGAAATGCTGGAGAGGTTGTGGAGAAAAAGGAAGCCTCCTACACTGTCACTGGGAAATGTAGTTTGGTATAGCCATTATGGAAAACAGTATGGAAATGCCTCAAAAAACTAAAAATAGACTTACCCTATGAATCAGCAATCCCACTTCTGGGTATATATCCAGAGGGAACTCCAATTCGAAAAGGGACCTGTACTCTAATATTCACAGCACTACTATATACAACAGGCAAGACATAGAAGCATCCTATAATGTAGCAACAGATGACAGGATAAAGAATTTGTGGTATATTTATGCATTGGAATACTACTCTGCCATTAAAAAGGATGAAATAATGCTATTTGCAGCAAGGTGGATGGACCCAGAGAATATCATTCTAAGTGAAGCAAACCAAAAGGGGAAAGAAAAATGCCACATGATATCACTCCACATGATATCATGTGGAATCTTAAAGAAAAAGAAGAAAGAAACAAGGTCACTATGAATTCATCTACAATACAGAAACAGACTCGTACACATAGTTAACAATCTCATGGTTACCAGGGAAAGGGGGTGGGAAGGGATAAATTTGGGAGTTTGAGACTTACAAATGTTAGCCACTATATATGAAAATAGATTTTAAAAAAATGTTTCTTCTCTATAGCACAGAAACTTACATTCAAAATCTGGCAATAACCTATACTGGAAAAGCCGCTACTGCCACCACCTGAGGAAGCAAGAGAAGAAAGGAGAGTGAGTTACCCTGGGCTAGAGCCCGGTCCTCCACAAGTCCTTGCCCGCTGTTGACGCTGCTCTAGACAGCACTGCACCCTCCTCCCAGGAGCGGGCTGGCATGAATATGTGTCTCCGAACCCGGGGCAGCAGTGGCCGCCCCGAGAACAGGCCCTGGAGGAGATGGGAGCAAGTCCACCTGCTCCCCCTGAGGACAGGTACCCCTTTTCTCAGCCGCCGCCCACTGACTGCACTGCACCAGACTCCAGGGAGCAGGCCACGGTCTGAGGGCCGGTTGGAGATGTTCCGGGGCCACACCCGCTTTCCCAAACCCGGGAATAAGAGGGCAGACGCGGGGTTCAGGGACTACTAAGGAGAGGGGACAGCACCACGAACCAGGCGGCGGCCTCAGACCCTCCTCAGTGTCCTAATGGGCCTCGTGGCCCGGGACTCAACTAAGCACCCCTACCCATGCGCCTCCCCAGCTGCGCAGCTCAGGCCGCACTCGCCGGCTCCGTGCCCCATCCAGCGCCCCTTCACCTCCCAGGCAGCGGCAGCAGAGGAGACTGTAAGCGTCGGCCCAGACTCCAGGCCGCGCTCCTTTTCAGGGAGCTGCTACAGGAACACCCGGCTCCCACCTGGCTGCCACACGCTCTGCGCGGGTTCCGCTGTCCGCGCGTCTGTGCGTTTGCGCATGCGCGCCCTCCCCCACCCCGTCCCGCAGGCATAGGGGACTTTCGGCTGGAGCTCCTGCTGTACCAGAAGTGGCGCCTGGGGCCAGAAGGACCTGGGTGGGGCCCTGCGGTTGGGTGATGGGCTGGGACACCACCCTTCTGCAGGCCCACTCTCCTGCGGGCCTACCCTCCTGCCCGCCACACCGCTGGCCGCCATTCCCCAGATATCCATCCCCAGTGCCCCCATAATGCCACCAATGGGGTTCTGGTGCTCAAAACCACGACCGCCCTGGGCCGGGCCACAGCCCCAGCCCCACTCCCCTTGCTAGCCTCTCCCTTCCCGATACTATCCTCCCATCCTGGACAGGCCCAGTCTCCCACCAGACCCCGAAGATGGGGCTCCTTCTCCTCACACTGAGGTCCCTGCCACATACTCCATCCTGCTAGGTCCTAACTTATGGCCCCTACACCCCAACTTCACCCCTCATGCCTCACCACAGGACCTCCAACATCCCGAAGTGGTCCCCCTCACCCCTCAATTGGGTCAGTTCCTTCTGAGCAGCCCGTCACCTCTCAGCCTGTATCCCCTTCACCTCGGGTTCCCCCCTCACTCCTAGTGCATCCCTACCTGGAGATGACTCTCTCACCACTCACCCCGTGGTTGGGGTTTGGTAGTCCGGACTCCAGTCCCCATGGTGACTGCCACCAGCGAGGGTTCTGGCCTAGTGTGCACCTGCATAGCTAGTGTCTGAGGCTACAGGGCGAGGCGGGCCGAGCTGGAGGCAGATACAATTCCCGCCCTGGTGTCCTGTACCCTGCGCGCTGTGCCTCATCTGAGTCTGAGTGTCAGGGTGATCTCTAGCTGCCCGCAACTCGCCTGTGGACCTGGGGTGGTTGATGGTCCTGATGGTGATCCAGACCCCTAGGGCAGAAGCACTGGGAATGCGGACCTGCAGGGATTGGGGAGTTTGGAGGTTGCAGCTAAGCCCAGAGATGGAGAGCAGGCAGTTGGCTGTGTGCACAGGGCTGTGTGCATGGCGTGGGCTCAGCCCATGTGGGTGCAGGGACCTTGTTCATTCACACTGGGCCAAAGGGAAGAGGGATGGGAGCTTTTAAAGTGTTCATGTTAGGAAGCCAAGGCTGGAGAACAAAGCAGGCAGCTTCGATGGCCAGGCCACCATGTAACCCGCCATGTTGCTGGTCCCTTGCATCAGGGGAGACTGACCGTTGACTGGCCTATGAGATGTCTCTTGCCATGGTAGGGTTTACAGGCAATTGAAGGGACTTTCACTGCAATTTTAATCACCAATAATTGTTTCTTTCTCTGCAGGAGATCAAGTCCACATTCATGGTGAACCTGGAAGAACTCCTGCCTGAACCCCAGACTGGGGCAGAGGAGGACCCACCTGAAAACATCCTCTTACCTCTCAACAAAAGGCACTGTAATAGAAAAGAACAGATCTGAATCCATATTAGGTCTGTTCCTTTTCCTTTAAACCTGTCTTCTGTTATCTAGGCTTATTCTTGCCTGCTCTGCACCTTTTGTAAAACAATGTTGCCTTTAGCCTGAAATATGCATGAAAGCCTAGTCTCAAGGCTCTGACCTTTAAGGATATTAACACTTTTGCCCTCCTATAAAGATAACAAGTTGCAGGATAGAACATAACCTTTGCTTTCTTCGAGGTTTTACAGGGATACCATGATCCGACCCACGTGGACCGCTGCAAAGGATTCCAAGAACAAAGAAATCCTACACCAAGAAGTTTGCAGCAACGAACCACAGCCCCTCCCCTTTTCAATAGAAAAGGAACCTGAAGTCTGACATGGGGAAGATGGTTCTCCAGGACGTAGTCTACCATTTTCTTGGTCTATAGCTGTCCACGTGGGTCAGGTCATGCCGCCCCTGCAAAACATCTAACAAAACAAGTTATTTTCTATTTGGCAACTTATTGTCTTTATATCAGTGCAAAAGTGTTAATATGCTTAAAGGTCAGAGCCTTGAGAACAATCTCTTTCATTTACCAGAGAGGCTAAAGGCAACATTGTATTACAAAAGGTGCAGAGCCAGCAAGACTGAGCCTAGAAGACAGGGTACAGGGTTAAAGACAAAAGAACAGATCAAATATGGAGTCAAGTTTGTTCTTTTCTATTAGAGTAACATCTAGTTATATGTTTTAAGTTTACAAGAATAAAGTTTAGCCTTTTCCCATTTAAAATTCTGCAATTAAGGAGCATTAAGTGCACTCATAATGCTGTGAGACTAACACCACTGTTTGGTTTCAGACTATTTCCTTCCTCAAAGTAAAAACTTGTATTCAAAGCACAGCCCACATCCTCCCTCCCCCAGCCCATGAAAAACCCCAATCCCCTTTCTCTTTCTGTGTCTTTACCTATCCTAGATGTTCCCTGTTAATGAAATCATATAAAAGGTGACTTTTTGTGTGTGTCCACATAACTTAAAAGGGGACTGGTGATTTTTTTGTGTGTGTTTACATGAATTAGCATGTTTGTATTTTGAAAGGAAAAATTCAGATGAATTAAAGATGATATGTACAAAATAAAGCCCTTTTAATAACTCTGTGCATTGTCTGGGGGTAGGCACTGCTGTTCTAATTATGAAACCAGAGCCAAAAGGGAGATGCTTCACTCTTCCTGTGGTGAAACAAATCAAACAAAACCAAAAAACAAACAAAGGCCAAGAAAGACAGCTGGAAAGCCAAACCACAACGTGGAAAAAAGCTTTCCTCATGACCCAAGGTCAGAGAAAGATTTCATATCCCTGTGGGCCAAAAACCTCATGAAACCCAGTGTTCTAAAAAGAAAGAGAACTCACACAGGCAGTTCCAATGAGAGGGAGTGCAGGTGGCCAGTGTGCTCGAGATGCTCAACCTCTCAGGTGAGGACACAGGCAGACGAACACACTGTGGAGGCAGCACTGGTCACCATCGCACTGGCATGTCTTTAGCCTTGTGACAACGTGAGGAAGCAGAGTCCCCAGCAGGTCCCCTGGAGGGAAGAGCGAACAGACGCTGCTCTCCGGGGGAACAGTGTGCAGGACGCATCAAAGGGCCACAGGTGCATCCCTTCCCCAGCGGTACTGATCCTTAGAGCTGATCCCACCAAAGTGTTTGCACAACTTTCAAAGATTTTTTTTTTCTTCAGTAACATGAATACCACATAATATGTCATCAAGGCATTTTCAGAAGTGATCTGCCCTGGGTCCTAAAAAACACAAACATGAATACACACATATACACGTAAACATATGCACACATACATACAGGAAAGAGACAGACAGGATGAAACACAGAGAGGCAGAGGGAGAGAGAGAAACAGAGATAAAACAGACAGAGAAGCACTGAGAGACAGAGAAAGAATGAACACTGGAGCTGGGAATGTGTGGAAGTCATGCACGTTTTCACAAGTCAGTCTACATGTCAGAACCTGGTCCCAATGTCCATCCACCCTGCAGGGGAGGGTGTGGAGATCACAAAGGACGTGCGACCAGAAGGCAAACAAGCAGGGAGACACTGTGGGGCAGCTCACCCTAGAGGCCCAGATGAGACACTGAGCTTGAATCTGAACATGAAAGAATGACTTAAGAGGTTGTATGCCAGAGTGGACAATTTCAGAATTGTATTTAATTTCAACATCGGGACAGGGAGCTGGGAAGCAGGCGGCAAAAAGGGTGACTTTCCCCATTCCTCAGGGCAGTCCCCAGCCTGTGTAGGGTGTGCTCTGTGCTCTGCCAGCCCTGTGTGATGTCCTTCATTTGCTAGGTCTGTGCACAAGCTCCCTGTGATCCCAGCCCATGGGGGTGACATATGCAGTGGACATTTATGTGTCTACAGTCTTATGGCTTACCTAGGAATCAGGGGTCTGAATGATGCCCTCTGCACTGATGGGGAACTGGGGAGACACTGAAAGGCACGTGGCTTGTCCAGGGTGACAGCACTGGTGACGGGGGAGCCGGGTCTGAACCCAGCTGTGTCCTCAGAGGTGTGTCCAGAGCTGGTGTCCTGGCTGCATCCAGGTCTCCCCAGGGCTAAGGGCTGAGCTGAGTTGGTGTCAATGTGTGTGGACATGGCATGGGGTGGGAAGTGAGCCATCGGCAGCCCAGAAATGCCCTTGGGGAGCTTTGTGTCAGGAGGAAGCTTGGGGAAGGGGACCCCAGGAAGTGACCTCACAATAGAGCTCAACAGAACTTGGAACCTAGTTCCAAGTTCCAAGACACCGACTTTGTAGAGGAGCCTCCTACTCAGCTCACTTGGTCGGTCAACTCAGCGCAACTCAGAGATGTTCTGCTGCATCCCAGCACCCGAGGCGCGGCCTGTGAAATGCTTACAACAAGGGACTGTATCATCGGTGCTGACACTGGGTGAATCTTCACCCCAGGCGCCTCTGGCCTTTTGGCCAGAGGGACCCAAAGGTAAAACAGGGAGCCCCAGGGCAGGCTTACCGTGGCTGTGCGACCACTCAGATCCCACCTGGGTAGCCCCACAGCCTTTTCCTGGCTGGTGCAGATGGGGCCGTCATGTTGGGGTGGGAGGGTCCTGCCTCAAGCAAGAGCAGGCTGAGGAAGAGTCAGAGGCCTGTGAGGCCTGTCACGTCCACAACTCGGGTCCAAGATGGCTGGCTGGGATGTGGAGAGCCAGGGCAGGGCCCTGCTGCCCGAGGTGGAGCCAATGCCCTCTGGGTGTGTCTCTTCCCTCCCGGGTGACTGTCTGAGCTGACCAAGGTCCCAGTCTGATGTGGCAGCAGAGGGTCGAGTGGGCAGAAGCAGGGGTGGTCCTGGCCGGGCAGGGCTCTGAGACCTCTGGGCCAGGGTGGCTGCTGGTCACTGTCATTGCAGAGCCAGACACCACAGGAGCTGGTGGACAAGGACACCCATTCCACATCCCCGAGTGAAGGGCTGGTGCGCCACACTTCTGAGGGCCAACACAGGCTCCGGGTGGATCTGGACATGGAGGTGTCCCCACTACCACGGCCCATAGGTGTACAGGGCAGGCCTCCTGCCCAGACATCACCCAGGCCTCTCACCAGGGTCCTGCCCGGGGCTGACGGGCAGCTCAGCACACCCGGCTCCGACCTGGAGCACCGTGCCCTCCTCCCTATGGGTCAGGTGGAGGACCAGGAGCCCACAGAGGCCTAGCCTGAAAGTGAGAAGGGCAGGGCTGGGTGCATGTGTGTAGGTGAGGGAGGGCCGAGGGCTGGGCCACACAGGGAGGCATCCCCAGAGGCTGCTGTTGGGACCAGACCAAACACTGGCCTCAGACCACCTGTCTGGAAGAATTCAGTCACAGAACACATCCTGTGGGCACTTCCTGGGTGAGACGTGTCTGAAAAGCTCTAGGAAGATTTCTGTCCTTGAAAAGGCACATGGAAAGGGAGGCACGTGGGTAAATTGTTTTTCTGTCACAGCTTGAGCATTTCCACAAGACTCAAAGCTCTCTCCAAGTCTAACAGTTGCAGATCCAGAGCAGGCGGGGTAGGGGAAGATGCCAGAGACCAAAGGACGATCTGGGCCCACCAGGAGACCCCAAGTTCCGGCTTGCAGCTCCTACTGCTCCTCCAGAACCTAAACCTGGAATGCTGGGCAATGGAGAACCAGTTCAGACATCACCACCCCCTAGGGCTGAGCCCCCTCTGCCCCCATCCACACCTTCTTCTCCAAATTCCCACGGTCAATCCCCTCCCCCACCCAAAGTTGGCTTCCCTTCCCCTGGAGTTGTTTTTGTTTGGTTTTTCTTTAGTTTCCTTTGTTTCTTTCACATCTTCTATTATATCCTTTATTTTTATGTTTTTAGTTTCTTGCAATAAAATATAGACTTTTCCGTTTTGAATTGTGCAATTCAGGAGGATTAGGTGCATTCACAATGCTGTGCGACCATCACTACTATCTAGTTTCTCACTATTTCTTTCCTCAAAGTAAAACCCTGGATCAAAAGCACACACTCTGCTTCCTTCCTCCCCAGTCCCTGACAACCCCAAGTCCTCTTCCTCTCTGCCTGTTTTTACCTCTCCTGGATATTCCCTATGAATGAAATCATATGAAAGGTGGCTTTTTCTGCCAGCCCACATGGTTTAAGTGGGGGATGGTGAATTTTTTTGTTTTCACTTGAAATAGCACTTTTCACTTTGCCTCCTCCCAGGAGCTTCCTAAGAACATACATGAAACAGGCTCACACACACAATTTTGTCTGAGGATCTGCTTCATGGGGAGCTCAGCCTGAGACAATCCCTACAGATCTTATCACAGCACTCACGTGTTAACGCTGGCTTTTTGCTTTCTTCTATATATGTGGTCTCATCGATGAAGTCACAAGTGATTTTAGGGCAGGAACTACACTTATTGCATCATCAGTTTTCCTCGTTGTCTCCTGAGCAGCGCAGAATTTTATGTAGGATGGGGAGAGTGAGTCAACTTTTCAGTGCCAAAGTTTTCCATTATGTTGCAAGTTTTCATTTCTACCACCTGTAGTAACTCACGAGTTTACTGAAATGCATGTAAAATATGTAAATACTATTCATATAAGGTATGTCATTATTGGACCCCAAGCTCCTGGTTTTGGATGTACATCATTTTTGTACATATCCACCAAAGGGGAGGTCAGCTGGGAGAAGACAGCCTATACTTTCAGGAGTCAATGACTGAACATAACGTGCAGGCTTATCCTTTTGAAGTGGAAGATTGAAGGGTATCTGGCTGTTATTTATTGCAGTTCACAATGTCACTGAGTCAGAGGGACCTCAGGACCATCTGGTGTCTGACCTTCTTCTATCCAGTTGGTAAATTGCAAAGAGGTCAATATAGTCTTAACATTTCGAGTAAGAACGTGAAAACACCTTGGTAAACCAGATGAAGAAATAACCAAGTGGAATAGGGTCTCCCATCAGATTCTATGCCCATTTTCCTGGATCATCTGTGTGTTAAGATCTTTGTGCTTTGGAAATGGATGACCTGGGCCCCACCTCCATCATCGGTAATTAATATTAGAAAAGTCACTCCTCTTCCAACATCAGCTTCCTTATCTGTCAAATAGGGAAATAGTAAAGGCACCAACTTCCTAAAGGGTTTGTGAGGGTTAAAGTAAATGAAGTAATTACTGAGTATTGTGCCCAGAATGGTCTTGGGTAACTCCAACCCCCACTGTCATCATTATCACAGCAGGGACTCTCAGTATGTGCATAAGAAGTGGGGTGTGAGCTACTGGATTGGTTTCCATCTCCCCTGAGTCCTGACTTTGGGGCAGCATCTGCTTCCTCAGGTTCAAGAGATACAATTCTCCTGGTTAGCTTGCTCCCAGGAGGCTTGTATGGTGAGGTCAGGGGCCTGGGGGTATGGAAGTGACAGAGGCAGGTGTATGGGACCTGCCCAGTATACTCTGCTCTGGTCATCTTGCTCCCATCTCCCACTCAGACAAGCCTGGAGTCTGCGAACACAATTCTTCAACTTCTTGCTTATGGAAATGCTAAGGAGGACTGCAAAAAGGCTATCGGTCCCTTTAAAGGGAAGGCTCCATTGACTGAATATATAAAATTGGGCCAGAGAGTGGGAACAGAAAGTTTTAAGGCCAATATGATGTTTCAAGCCATGGCAGGATTGAAATTAGGAAAAACTTTTCAAGGCAAATGTTTTAATTGTGGGAAAATTGGTCATACAAAAAAGGAATGAAGAAATACAAAACAAAAGGCTGCACCAGAAAATTTTATGAAAAATAAAAAGGAAAAATCACCTGGAGTCTGTCCAAGATGTGAAAAAGGAAATCACTGGGCAAATCAATGTAGGTCTGTGTTGCGTAAGGATGGGACAATGCTTCAGGAAAGCTTCAAAAGGGGCTTGCTCCCAGCCCCGTGACAAAAGGGAGCATTCCCTGTACATGCCAGCGCGAACAAAGATTACAGCACAATGTCATGGAATTATCCCCAGCAACCGCAGGGAGTGTCTCCATCGATATCCCCTGTTTAAATTCACTTATTCTTATGCCAGGAGAGGAACCATCATTAACAGAAACAGAAATGTATGGACCTCTTCCTCCTGGGACAGTGGGCCTGTTATTAGGAAGATCGAGTTTAACTTCTCAAGGTGTCCGGGTTCATACTGAGGTGACAGATAGTGACCATACAAGAGAAATTAAGGTTATGATGTCATCTACAAAGCCATGAAAAGCAGAAAAAGGAAATAAAACCACTCAGCTGCCGCTGCTGCCACAATACCCTGCAGGAGTCAGCAACAGTGTGCGAGGAAATGAAGGGTTTGGAAGGACAGGAAAGGTGGGAGTGTTTTTAACCAAAAAGATTCTGGATTCACATCCTGTCTGTAATGTGAAAATACAAGAAAAATCTTTCAGAGGCTTTTTGATTCTGGAGCGGACATTTCTATCATTAATTCTAGTCACTGCCGAGTCGATGGCCAACGCAGCCAGCAAATATTGATGTTGTGGGTCTAGGGAGAACCCAGGGATTAAAATGTAGCAGTCTGATCCTTGATTGTCGAGGCCCTGATGGTCAGACAGCTAAGATACAACTTTATATTGCTGACTTGCTGATAAATCTATGGGGGAAAGACTTATTAAAACAATGGAAAGCTAAAATTTACATTCCTCTATCAATCTAGTCAAATAAGCCAAGCAATGATGGCACATCAAGGCTACCTGCCTGCTATAGGATTGAGGAAAAACAATCAAGGAATGTTAAGCCCAATAGAGCCTAAAATAAATAAAAACAAAAGATAGGCCATGTTCCTGGATTGGAAGAATCAATATTGTTAAAATGGTCACACTGCCCAAGGCAATCTACAGATTTAATGTAACCCCTATCAAATTACCCAGAACATATTTCACAGAACTACAGCAAATCATAATAAAATTTATATGGAACCACAAAAGACCTAGAATTGACAAAGCATCACTGAAGAAAAAGAAAGAAGCTGGAGGTACAACCCTCCCAGACTTCAGACAATACTATAGAGCTACAGTAATCAAAACAGCATGGTATTTGTACAAAAACAGATATATGGACCAATGGAACAGAATAGAGCCCAGAAATGAACCCACACACTTTTTATTAACTAATCTTTGACAACGGAGGCAAGAACATACAATGGAACAAATACAGCCTCTTCAACAAATGGTGTTGGGAATACTGGACAACAGCATGTAAAGCAATGAAGCTAGAACACTCACTTACATCATACACAAAAATAATCTCAAAATGGATCAAAGACTTAAACATAAGACAAGATACAATAAACCTCCTAGAAGAAAACCTAGGCAATGCATTGTCTGACATACATCTCAAAAATGTTCCCCTAGGGCAGTCTACCCAAGCAATAGAAATAAAAACAAGAATAAACAAATGGGACCTAATTAAACGTACAAGCTTCTGCACAGCAAAGGAAAGCATAAGCAAAACAAAATGAAAACCTACAGAATGGGAGAAACTTTTTGCAATGATGAAACCGACAAAGGCTTGATCTCCAGAATATATAAGCAGCTCATATGGCTTAATATAAAAAAAAATCCAAAACTCAACAGAAGACATAAACAACCAATTCTCCAAGGAAGAAATACAAATGATCAATAGACACATGAAAAAATGCTCAATTTCACTAATTATCAGAGAAATGCAAATCAAAACTACAATAAGGTATCACCTCACACCAGCCAGAATGGCCATCATTCAAAAGTCCACAAATGACAAATGTTGGAGAGGCTGTGGAGTAAAGGGAATCCTCCTACACTGCTGGTGGGAATGCAGATTTGTGTGGCCAGTGTGGAAAACAGTATCGAGATTCCTCAAAAGACAAGGAATTGACTTAGAATATGACCCAGGAATCCCACTCCTGGACATATATCTGGAAGGAACCCTACTTCGAAAAGACACTTGCACCCCAATGTTCATAGCAGCACTATTTACAATAGCCCAGACAGGGAAACAGCCTAAATGCCCATCAATATATGATTGGATAAAGAAGATGTGGTATATTTATACAATGGAAAACTATTCAGCCATAAATATGACAACATAATGCCATTTGCAGCAATATGGATGTTCCTGGAGAATGTCATTCTAAGCGAAGTAATCCAGAAAGAGACAGAAAAATACCATATGAGATCACTCTTATGTGGAATCTAAAAAGAAAAGAAAAGGACAAATGAATGTAAATACAAAACAGAAACAGACTCATAAACAAAGAATGCAAACTTCTGGTTGCCAGGGAGGAGGGGGGTGGGAAGGGATAGACAGGGAGTTTGAAATTTGTAGATACTGACAGGTATACATAGGATAGATAAACAAGAACATACTGTATCTCACAGGGAAATATATAAAAGATCTTGTGGTAGCTCACAGTGAAAGAGAATGTGACAATGAATTTATGAATGTTCATGTATAACTGAAAAATTGTGCTCTACACAGGAAATTGACACAACATTGTAAAAGACTATAACTCAGTAAAATAAAATTTTAAAAAAGAAAGAAGAATCAGATAACTAAATGCTTATCTAGCACACACTGAATTCTGCTTCGGGGAAGGGAGTGGTATTCAGCATTTAATCTGAAATTGTAAACATTCCTGAATATAAACAAGACATAGGCTCATGGAAACTCATCTTAGTAGTGTAAAGAATCCAGTTAAGCCTCTTCATTTTACAGGAGGGGAGACTGAGACCCGGCATCTGTCCTTCTGGCAATCAGCAACAAAGCTTTCCTAGTCCTCATGTCTTGCACTATATCAAAAACCAACAGATCTGTACTAGGCCTATATTCATAAAAGTCACTTCTGCATTTTTCCAACAGTAGGTAATCTAAGTGTCTTGCAAAATACTTCACAGTCAGGAAATCACACCAGTTTGCTGAAATACAAAAATATTTAATTACATATTAAAACAGCTTGAACTTTATTTTCTCTATTTAAAAAGTGACATGTCAAATCAATGTTTTGATATTTTAAAACCTATTAAGAGTACAGAAAAAAAAATCAAAGTTTTCTTCAATCACAAAAGAGATAAGGTTATTCCCTGAAAATATTTAATGTTGATTTTTCTAAATTAATGGTTCTGGTCAGATTCCTTCAAATTTAAAAGTTCTAGTGGATGGTTACATGGAAATATGAAATCTGAGTTGTAAAAATACACATTCTATGTAAATAATCTTCAAGGTTGTCTGCTTAAGACACTTTAACTAGTCCCTATCTTACTAGAATGATATTAATTTCATGAAAACTTCATAATGCACTAATCAAGTCTGTCTGGTCTTCCTCATAAATTCCTGATGTAGGATGAGGCTGCCGCCACAAACTGCCTCAGCTTGAAATTAACACCCAAGGTGAAGCAGCGGATGCACATATCTATTCATGATATCACCTCCGTTCACAGGTCTGGGCCCTTTACTGCCTGAACGGGGGTGAAGTCACCACCCGTGGCAGTGAGGGAAGTGGGGCTCTTCCAGGTCTCACCTGGGCTTCACTGACTGTTTCCCCCACAGACTGTCTTCAATGATTAAAAAGCTCTCAAGGTTTTTACACCATGCAAAACTAAATAAAGACATTTCTGCAGACAGAGCCCATTCTCAGACTTAAACCTTTTTCACGTACACTCAGCAAGAGGGAAAAAGAAACATGACTCTGCAAAATCTCTGAGCCTCACTGCTCACATGAGTAGAACGGCCTCAGCACATGAGGACTCTTCACATTGCAGAGTGACAACAAAACAAAGCCACCCACAGCAACAGGCACTCCCAGAGAGAGGGAGCAGAGGACCGGGGGCTTAGAAAGCTGGAACATCCTCCCACAGACAGCAGAGATGACGGCAAGGGATAAACACAGCGGGGGGAACACTGACGGGAGGGACCTCAGGTAATAATCAAGCCCAGGAAAGGGGGAACAGAGACATCTAGACCTGATCTCCTCTGTCACATCTCAGGCTGCCTCTTCCCTCTCCAGTAGCTGAGACCCCACTGAAACCACTAGAACGGCCTGAGGAAGAATGATGAACTATCTTCAAGAACCATCAGATTCACTGGGTACAAAGAGTGCACCCAGGTTCAGACCGCGCGGCTTCTGTTCTCTCCACGCACCACTTGGTGGTGGTGGGGGATGGAATAAATCAGGGAGAAGGAAATTTAAGGCATTTCCTCATCTAATACACATCTACTACCAGAGGCTTTCTCCTTGGAGGGAATAATCCATAAAAAAAATAAATAAAACTCATGGATCAAAAATCATCTGGCAGCTCTGTGTCCCACCTGGATCTCCGCATTCTGTTATTACCTTTGCAACCTGTGCGATATGACAGCTACGTCCTGAACCTTTTAAGGCAATTTCATTCATTAGGGGCCCAAAGGGTCAAAGTCATTCAGCAATCATTTGCAGGTCAACTTCTGAAAAAAAATTCTTTGCTGTCTGCAGCTGCTAATGAACATAACCAAATCTAACTTCACTCAGTAAAAGAAATTCATCAACCAGGAAAAAAAGCAGCAGCCCCCAGGCTCTGAATCAGCTGTTAAAACTGACATCTGGGATTAACATCAGCAAATACACAGGATGAAAAGAACCGAGAAGTTCAAGGTCGATCTACCATGAAATGTTATGTATGTGTTCCAGAAATCAACCAATGACTGTAATCCTTTATTATCATTCAATAAGACTCAATAATATTGATGCATATTCAGTAAAATCAGAAGAAAATGTCTCATGTGTAGGATTCTTGACGCAACGGATTTTATACTTTATTTAAACATTAGTCAAGCTTAACTCAGAGGGGACAATAACAAATTACTCCTGCTTGCTGAAGGACTGCCAGCGAGCCCAGGACAGAGGCACGGGCAGAGCTTACTGGGCGGTGTCTGTTGGCTGCCTCGGCAGGAAGTGAGCTGCCCTGGAACCTCTGAGCCCCAGCTTGGCAACCAGTCTCAGCAGGGTAGTGACAGATGACAGAGGCCGGACACAGCCCCTCAGGCTCAGCTGGGCGTTAAAGTCAAAGTACAATGAAAAAAATTACTGCCCATCCTCATCTCAGACTGCAGTGACTAAGAATGATTTGGACAGTCTGATTACGTGGAAATGCCAATTTTTCCCCCGAAGATCAAACACACAGATCTCTGGTTTTGTTACAAACAGGAACACACCACCTTTTCTGCTCTGCACGCCCGTGTCAATGCTGGCAACACGGAAGAATCTCACGATGCTCAGGGTTCCACTGAGGGACTGAGCCCACACGTGAAACAGGCCATCCAGTCCTTCATTTAAACAAGAATCTAATGTGCGCTCTGTGGCAGGCTCTGGGCCAGATGCTGCCACTGCAGAGAGATGGATTGAGCAGGAAGGACCCCGAAATGAAAGTGTTTTAAAATAATACCACCTGAAGCTGGACCAGAATACCTTTCCACCTCCTCCACCCTAAATTCATCTGCCCCACCTGGAATAAATATCTAACTGGCCCGCCTCCTTCTCAAAGGCAGCCACAGTTAGTAGCTACAACCTTTTGCTCTCCTCTCACTGACAGTTCCACCCTGAGAACCTTAAGCAGCCACACGCCTGAAAAGCTGGGCTACAGTCTTCATCTGTATTCTTTAGCTCTGCGGGCCTCCAAATTTTTGGTCTTAGATCTTCCTGACACTCTGAAAAATCACTGAGGATCTCAAAGAGTGCTTTTGTGTGTGTGTGCAGGTTACACCTACAGATACTTACCATATTCAATAGTAAAACTAGGGGAGAGGGATATGGCTCAGGGATAGAGCACTTGCTTAGCATGCAAGAGGTCCTGGGTTCAACCCCCAGTACCTCCATTAAAAACAATGAAGAAAAATAGAGAAGGATTTAAAACATTATGTATTCATTCCCATTAAAATAATAAGCCCATTAAATGTTAAATTTTTATGAAGGATAACTATTTTCCAAAACAAAACTCCAGAAGAGTGGCATCGTTTTACATTTCTACAAATTTCCTTATCGTCTGGCTCAACACAAGTGAGCCGGGTCCCCACAAGCTCTTCTGCCCTCCGTCTGCTGTGGTGTCGCACGTCGTGGAGCCCCCGGGAAGCTCCACTGTACCTTTCCAATGGACTGAAGGTGAGAGGCCAAGAACCCAGGACCCGGTTCTCTGCAGGAAGCTGACAGCCCGTCACCACCATGTGGGTCAGGGTCCCGGGTGGGTTCTCATCCTGGAGAAGTGCCCAATCTCACAGCTACCCTCCAGCCATCAGTCATGAGGATTTAGACTTCTCCTTCAATACAAAGTACTCAAGCTCCCATCATTTCCTTTTCTCATTCAGCTTAATTATTTTTACATGTTTTCTCTTTTCTCTTGCATTGATTTCTTCTCTTTCCCACTTTTATTTCTCTCTACTCTTTAAGAAGCCAAATTAGGAAATGTAAGTCCATTCAAGAATCTTTTCTACTTAGTGTGTACTACAGCTCGTTGTTAAACTTCTATCAGAGAATTTTGTTACTTCACTCTGACCGGTACTTATCCTAAGTGGCTGGCAGGCCCTCTGAGCTGACAGCTTCTTCCAGGAAAGGGCCCCGTTTTAGTCCTTACTCCCAGAGGATTTATTAACAAGCACTTAGGGAACATCTACAATGCGCTAGATGATGGAGATACATGGAACGTGCCTCCTGCTCCCACCTCCAGGAGACAGTCCCTGCAGAAGAAAACCATGTCACAAGCACCTCAAGCACAGAGGGAGACTGACAGACCCCACTGCGGGGCAGGCCCAGGAGAGGCTGTCCTTTGACTGAGTTTTATTTTTTTCCAGTGTTTTATAATTGAGATATAATTCACATATAATAAAACTCACCCACTTAAAGGGGTACGATTCAGCAGCTTTCTGTGTATTCACGGTTGTGCAGCCCTTACCATCATGTATTTCCAGAACACTCCACCCAAAATGAAATCCCCTGTCCATTAGCAGTCACTCCCCTTTCCCCTGTCCAGCCAGCCCCTCGCTAGCATCATCTGCCCTCTGCCTCTGCATGTGCCTATTCTGGACACTTCAGATCACTGAAATCAACAATATGTGGCCTTTTGTTTCTGGTTCCTTTTACTTAACATGCTGTTATTAACGGTCATCCATTTCAAAGTGGTATTAGCATATTATATTTTTTTAAAGGCTATAGTTTATTAGAAGGTGGTAAGTACTAACAAATAGAGAGGAGTATAAGGGGTGGGGTTTCAAAGGGAAAAGGGCGGGTTGAGCCGTCAGGGTGGACTTCCCAGAGCAGGTGGCCTTTTTCATCTCCCCCACTTTTTTTCTTTTTTTATTCATTCTTATGTCTGAATAATATTCCAGTACATGGAGATATTGTATTCTGTTCATCCACTCAGCAGCTACATATGGACAAGGTCTGGAAGAATGAGTGTAAGAGGTTCCTAACAAGAATTTCATTCGAAGCAAAGGGAAGATGTGCTTTAAAAAATCCAACACACAGAGACACAAGGAAATTCAGCGCTTTTCTGAGCAAAGGACATGCTTGCTTCGGCAGGACTACAGTGCAGGGCTGGGGAGGATATTGGCAGGAATCTCGGTGAGGGTGTCACCTGAGAAGAATCCCCACTGCAAGGAACTCAGCCAATTCTCCTCCCTCATCCTGTATTTTTAGAGCTGTGTTTCAAGGTTTTCTCTTATTTCAAGTAACAGCACTTTAACTACACATCTGATCATCTGCATCAGACCACCTTACCTCCAAGCCACAGAAAGTCATTCACTGACTGGAGCAGCTCCAGAACAAATGGTGATGGACCAGGGAGTCCTGAAGCATCCCAGCCTGCAGGCACAAACCCCCTCGTGTTTCCGCATGCGCCCTGGTGATGTCCAGAAAGTAAAATGCACAGAAATGTCTCACTGCTGTTGCACAACATCTGCCCCAAAATTGCCCCGAAAGCATGCTGGCAAAGCACAACTCAACCCTCTCACTACAAAAAGAAAAAAAAAAAAAAAGCAAAGAAGGCAAATTTAGACTCTACAATTGAAAACCAGCAACCGTCACTGCCAGTATCTGAGCTGGAATGGCCCTGACTTTGAAAAACACTGCGTAGTTATTTTTCAAATGTGATAGACATATAAGTATTTCATGTAGATGATATTACAGAAGGATTTTTCTTTTCAAAATTTCCAATCGCAACATTAGCACAAGAATGTTTATGTGTCAGCTTTAATATCTATCTTCTACTTTCTTCACTTTAAACCTATTATTTTATGAAAAGAGCTATGCTGCATATTATAAATCAACTGTTTGGATTCTGCAAACAAGATCGTTACAAATTCACAATTTCAGAGCAAGATTTAATGATGCTTTGAGAGCTGGGGCCTGGGGCGCTCACTAACAGCTCTTTAAATACTGACAAGGATGTGCTATTAAGTAATGCAAAGGCTCTAATTCCGTGTCAACTCTGAAACCAAAGAAACTACACCGAAGCCTTACTTTATCATTTCAGAATATTCCTATTCTTTTGAATATTAAATTTCTTTAAAGATAAGATATTTTTGAGAAAAACAGCAGCTATATTCAATTTCCTTTCACCAAGAAAGTAATCTTTATCAAGAATAAAAACCCCTATGGAAATGCAAAAGACGGTGAATTTCTAGCTAAGTGAACGAGCAGATCTCAACACAAACTTAAATCCAAAAATCTCACTTGAACGAGCTCAACAAAGTTCTGGTCTACCCTGGAATTTAGCTCTTCTGTTCCAAATATTGGCTGAGCTAAGACCATCACAATAGGCAGGGAAGGACAGAAGAAGAAAGTCAGCCTGGCTGCCACCATCTGCTTTCTTCCCGCAACAATGCGCCGCGAGGGCAGCGCGGCTAATAAGCCCTCCCCATAAGGATATACTACAACCACACTGTCCCTGTTGTCCCCACGCAGCCTTGACACCCCTCTCCCACTGGTCGCCTCCCAGCCTGCGAGTGGTCTTCTAATGATCCTCCCACTCAGTGTCACCCACCCCTCCTCCCCGCTACACACACACACACACACACACACACACACACACACACACACACACACACACACACACACACGAAAGAGAGCAAGAGCCAGAGTGAGAGAGCGAGAGAGTGAGAGAGCGAGAGAGAGCAGGGGCAGCTTTCCCCAAGCACAAATTTGATTACATCACTCCTCCACTGAAACACTTCGGAGGTTCGCTGGTACAGTTCTAGCCCCCCCCCGCCTCTCATTGCCCAGCCTCACCACAGTACCCAGGTCCCCAGTGACCTCAGGGGCCCCCTGACCTGATGCCTAGCTACTTCCCACCTGCCTCCATGCTCATTCTGATTCTGTTTCTCAAGGAAACCTTCCCTACCTCCAATCCCCGCACTTTGGTTTAGGTTTCCCTGCTGTGTTCTTAGAACATTCCAAGCTAAATCAACTTCTGACACTGCTAAGCTCGCAAGAAGCAAGTACATTTTGCTTACTACTGTCGGTTCACCCCTCTCCCCTAGACACTTAGAAGTGCGCGTGTTATGAATAAATGAATGAAGGGGTGGGTCTCAAAGGGACAGACAGACTTGCTCTCACCCGTCCCGACACCTTTCTGTAGAACATCAGAAGCAAAACCAGGAGTACCTCTCCTGAGGGTCACTTCCTGCTGACAACCTTCACTGCCTCCTCTGTCAATTCTAGTAAAAAGCAAGCTCCCCCAAAGCCCTCCACCCCAGGCCCTCTCCAGTGTCCTCCCCAGCAGGGGCACCCTCCACCCTGGACCGCACAGGGCACTCTCCCCGAGTCCCCACCCCACAAGCCTCCAGGCCTCTGCCTGGGCTGCTCCTGACACCTGAGCCACCCTCTTGACCCCTTCTCCTGGCTGATTCTTACTCTGTCCTCACAACTGAACGTAGAGTCCATTTCCTCTAGGAAGTCCTTTCTGATAATGTCCTTTAGCTCTTGGCTTGGCTCCCTCTACAGCAGCACTGCATAATGACCAACTGGGTGTTTGTCCACCTGATCCTTTGAGAACACGAACTCTTGAAGGCCACGTGGGAAGAAGGAGTGAGGGATGATAAGAGGGGTGGGAGAAGCAAAAAGCAAAATTCACAGCCCAAGTCCCAAATTCAAGGAGTCTTTCTCAGAAAAAAGAATAAAATATTTCATACGTGTGCAATTTGGCTACTATTTTTGTGGCTCGTAGAAAGCCAGAGCTTGGTGTTCTAGTCCAAAAACCAAGTTACATGCAAAGAAATGTATGTACTCATATCCAAAGGAAACCAGAGCTGCTCAACAACAGTTTGCAGTTAGAATCCAAAGAAACTTTGATAAAGGTAATTTCTCTGTCTCCTTTTTTTTTTTTTTTTTTTTTTTTTTTTTGGCCTCATATAGATTTAGAAGTATTTGCATGACTAACTGATGAGTACAGGCCTTGATTCTGCACTGGAGCATTTGGGGCCAAGGAAGCCCAGATTACATGCACTGTGTAAGTGCAATCACACCAACACACTGACAGGCGCCCTGTGGAGGAGGGCTAAATTTAGCTCCACCACCGCCCAGGTGGTGGAGCTAAATTTCCAAAGCAGACAACCTTAAATTCGAAGACAGCTCTAAGTAGAAAGTAAGAAATGCAAAGTTCTGTACTCAATTTCATATGCTATTTGGGCCATTAACTGATAGTGCATCTTGTCTAATGAAACCCAAAAATAAACTGTCAACGTCGATTTTCTCCATCTGATCATTTTATGCTAACATTGGATACCAAATCCTCACTCCATACAGAAATCTCAGGCCTATGCTGCAGCACAGTTACATCCCGCGGAAGAAAGCCGATCAAGGGAGAACTGGAGAGTTGCCCTTCAGAAGCTGCTAAGTCTGGTTTTGCACCTGTACGTCATTTGCAACCACGTCATCGTCAAAGGAGTAAGACCTTACATCGGTGGGGCGTAAAGCACTGCGGTGCTTCCGAACCATCAAAGAACACTGAGCTTTGTGAATCAGTCCTGAGGCACTTAAATCACACTTTTTCTGAAAGGCTTCAAAACTGACCCACTTCACCATTCCAGGTACAACAGGGAGGTACCGGAATTAGTAGAGAAAACATGCCCTTGAAGTCTGACAAGGCCCTGCTTGAATCCTGCTACAGCATTTACTAGCCGCTAAACGGACCAATCCCTTAACCCCTCTGAGAAGGCTTGTCAATCCGCAAAAGGGGGCTGCCATCGCCCACCTGGGAGGCATGGATGTGAATGCAACTCTCAAGTAGGGCGGCCGACTGGTACCTGACACGGGGCCTGGCTAGTTTCCCTCTGCTGCCCTTCTCCCCCTTTAAACTTGCACTGTTCCCCCGGTAAGGATCAATTCCCGGGGACAGAATGCCCGATTCTTTTGTGTATCCCCGCATACATGCCTCACTCTTAGGAGGCCAGAAAAAGGATTGCCTCCTCCCTAGTCACTATCCGTGTTCTTAAGAGTTTCGTTTTATTATTTTTAAGTCTACTTGGCAGGGAAAATATTCCAGAACGGTCCAAGCACCATTCTCCAGGTTGGCTCCCCTCCCAACCCCCATCCCCTCTCACCTCAGATCCTCTATCTGAAAGCCTTTTGTACGTGGAAAGCGGAAATCGGGTCCGCTGGGGTAGGGGCTACCCAGGTCTCCCTCCCTCCCTCACAGGTGAGTGTGACTAGCTTCTCCCCACTCCCCACTTCAATTCCAGCTTCTGAGGAGGTGTCCTGCCCAGATCTTGTGGTTTCCGCATCTTCCTGAGATGCACATGTGGCCATGACCCTCCCTTCTGATTTCTTCCTGGGCGGCACCGCCCCCCTCCCCGGCCCCTTGAGGACAAATGGCATTGCTCTGAAAATCCCAAACGCTGCTGACTGACACACCAAAGCAGCATTGTCTAGGCTTTCCTCCAGCCCAGGCAGAGCCCTGCCCTCCCTCTGCCTCAGTCTTTACATCTCAAGATGAGCTCATCCACATGCAAGGCTGTGAACACCAGCTAAGAATGATGACTCCCAACGTGTAACTCTAGTATGGCTCCTTCGACTGAGCCCCAGTCTCATAGACCAGAGTGCCTCTTTGAATTCATAACTCGGATGAGAAATGGCATCTTAAAATGTCTCATGTCTGCCATTTACAATGGAATTCAACCCCTTGCAGGTAACTCCCGGGTTCCCATTTTAGTAACAACCCCAGCACCCACATAGGTGTTTGAGGTCACATTCAATTTCCCCTGTTCCCTCAACCCAGCCCTGCCTTGGAATTGGTCCTGTCATGTCCATCGCTAAGCCCATCTCAAGTCTGGTTCTGCAGACACTGTGGCTGGAACTCTGCAAGCTCACCGCATGGTGAAGTGAGTCACAGTCCTTTGAAGGGTGCTCCCTGGAGGGGGAGGCATCTCCTGGCACGGGTCACCACAGAAGGCACTGGATTCTCACAAAGGAGGCCCAGAAGATGGGACTCTATGTTCTCCCGTGGTCTGAACATTGAAAGGCCTGAGGTCTGGGGGAGCTTCTTGTTAGCAGACACACATGCCAGTGAGCAGGTGAGGATGGAGGAACCCAGGCAAGGCTGTTCTCACTCCGACCCCTGGGCTCTCAGGAGCCACGGGAAAGGCCTGTGTCCAGGGCACAACACGGCCATCACAGTTCCCAGCCTGCATTTGCCAACTCAGACCGCCTAGACTCCTTCTACCTGTGACACTTAACTTCTGTTCTGTTCCCTCCCAGACTGTGATGGACTCTTTCAGAAAGTCTGGCCTGTCTGAAGCGAGACCAATTCAGTGAAGGATGAAGTGTCCACATTTGGACCAGAGCATGAAAGTAGAAACAAGGTCTCATGACCAGCACGAAGTTGGTGGGCAAACCCTTCCCCCAGGTGAGATGAACAAGCTTGGGGGGTGAGAATCCAAGGTCCTAGGTCAGCCAAAGCATCTATCTTCACGGCTGACTGGGGTGTTGGAGTCTCACTACCGCAAACTAATGACACAGCCGTCAGTGGGGGACGTCAGCTGCAACAGACACGGGGTCAGTTATTTACTGCCAACATGGGTTAAAAGTAAAGGCTGGTGCAGGGAGGCCTGCACAGCTGCTTAAGCAAACCACAGACCCGGCTCTGAATGCCCACTGGCTAAATCAGAGAGGAAGCTATGGTTCCCTTTAGTGGTCCCTGTGTCCACCAGATCCAAGTGAGCCAGCTACTTAGGAGAAGGACATTTTGTCCTGATACTCAGAAAAACCAGCCTCATAAAGGGAGTAAAAGAGTGGCATGGATTTTAGACCCGCTTCTGCCCCTTTAAGAGGACAAAGTAAATGGCATGGGGAAGGCAAATGCAAAAGAAAACCCGGTGACTGGTTCCTCCAACAGCGTCCCCTGCAGCTGCTCACCCCCAAGCCGGCCACTTCCTCACCAGTGACCGCCGGCCTGGAAGCGCCGTCACGCACGTCACACAGCGACAGCCAGGAACTGCGTGCCGAGCACGTTTGTGCAAAAGCCAGAATCAAGCAAGGTGCTGCAGACTGAATTTCCAAGTGAAAATACCCATGAAAAACATCCCCCAGAAGCCGCCTAAATCAATTCGCATCTCACCTCCTCAAAACAAACAAACAAAATTAATAAGGGCTCATTTGTCACCAAATGTAAGGAGGATCAAACATGTTTCTCAAAGCAAGGATTCTACTAGGTATCAAACACCAGCAGGTGACATGCTAACAAAGCAAAAATTCCAAAAAATTAGAAAATAAAAACATGACTGAGATAATACATGAATCAAGGCAACTACTAAGTTTTTGCTTTTTAAAGCGATGGAGGCAGCACGGAGGGCGATCTAGCTATTTCCAATGCAGGGTGTTCACAGCCCACATTTTCAGACCCAACAACATGCTCACAGGGAGCTCCGAGAGAAAACGGAAAAAGGAGAAAGAAAAAGAGGAACAAGCAAAAGTTAGAAACCCACAGTGCTCCTAGCCTCAGTGGCTGTGGCTACTCTATTGGACAGCGACTCCAGGGGTCCCACCAGGGGTCCTGGCTGAAAAGGGAGAGTAAATGTCCACACTAACCCTAAAAGGATCTCTCTGAAACAAAGGCAGATTCACTTTTAAACGTCTGAAAACTGGCGGGCTGCACCTCCCTCCCACCTTGGCTACAAGACAGCCCTCCTCCTTGCCAATATCTTTCTGGTTGTGGGGAAGCAACCCAGCACACAGCCAGGACACCCAGCCTCCAGGTAGGCTTATCTGCTGTCTGTGTCAAGTCCCACCAAGTCCTCCTTCTCAAACGGGATGCAGCGGAAGGGGATCTTGTCCCTAGAATTGTCAGGGGCCCCGTCCAGCTCTTGGACACAAGCAAGATGAAGAGTGACTTTATGATGGCCTCGACTCTCTTTTCCACCACTCTGCAGTCCTTGTAGGTTGAAGGCCACATCAGTGGGCGGCTGCTTGACCACCTCCCCATGCAGCCCAAAGGCAAAGAGCTGAGGGTCGTAGAGTTCCATACAACTCCTCTGCACTTGGAGCTTCTAGAAGGTCTTGGCCAAGAGGCAGTCGGTAATGGTGAAAAGGCCCACAACCTTGCGGTGGGTCTGGTAGTCGTTCCACCCATTCTTGGGCCTGTAGAGGTGCCTGTAGTGGATACAGAGTGCCCACTGGGAGCCGCACGGGCTGATCTGGCTCACCGAGGAGATTCACTTATAGATGCAAAAGAAATTCTCCTCTGAGACAATCCCCAACAGGTTGGACCACCACAGGGAGATTCTGGTTGTCCTCAGCACACTGCACATAGTAGGGATGCTCATGTTGCAGGCCCTTCTGAGAGGGGAGAGGAGACTGAGGTACACACTCCGCTGTGGGCTGCAGGCCCTTCTGGGTTGCGGTGACCTGGTGTGTAGCAGCAGCCAGAAGACAAGGGAAGCCCAAGCAAAGCCAGGGGTACAGTCTGTCCTCAGCATCTGCACATGGCTACCATAGCTCGGATCACATTACCCAGCTTTTGGTCTAGGCTTCCAGCCCCTGCAGAAAAGGGTCATTTCTTGTTTTCAGTTTCCAACACCTAGCCAGGCCCTGATGCAAAGCCAGTGCTCAAAACTGCTGAATACAGGAATGAACAAATGAACTGCTTTCCCCACCCCACTTCAGCAGAATATAAAGAAAAGAACCACAGTGGGATCAAAAGATCTGGATTTCAACTCCAATTTACTTGAACTCCTAAGCTGCAGAATAATGGATAAGAAAACTGTCCTTGGGGAGGAGAGTACAGTTCTGTGGCAGAGCCCATGCTTAGCATGTATGAGGTCCTGGGTTCAATCTCCAGTACCTCCATTAAAAACAAGTGAAACAAATAAATAAACCTAATTACCCCACATCAAATATAAAATTTTTTAATTCAAAATTCAAAAAAAGACCTTGCAATTGACACAACATTGTAAACTTGACTATACTTAAATTAAATAAAATCCGTGCCTTACAAGAATATATCTGGATTATGGAAGTTTGCAAATGTAAAATCCCTAGGGTACAATCTGCATAAAAAGTGGGGGACGGTACACATGTACTATCCCTCATTTATGAGCTATATTTCCTTTGCGGGGGGTTATAACCTCTCAGAGCTAAATTTCTCAGATTAAAAAAAGAAAACATTACCTGATTCTCAGTACTGCTAAAGAATTAGATAACCCTATGATAGCACCTGACCCACAGAGGTTACTCAATAAATGTTTGTTGAATGAATGAATAAACACGCAAGTGAATGCTGCCCCTGCCACAGACCATCACAATGGTACTGCCTGGAAATCCTTAGCCCACGTGCCACCCGACTCTACACTAACCATGTGGGTGACCTGGGCAGGCCTGTGTGCTTCTCTAAACCCCAGTTTATTCACGAATAGAAATGGGAGTAATAACACAAACCTCAAAGGGTTAGTGAGTCAATAACAAATTGTACTACAATTTTGCAAGATGGAATCATGAAAGAAAATTGGGCAGAGTCCATAGGCTGTCTCCATATTATCTCTTACAACTGCATGGGAATCTACTATACATCTCAAAATAAAAAGTCAAATTTTATTAAAGAGGCTATTGAGATTAAGTGAGCTCACTGTCTTAAATAAGGAACACACAGTACAAATAGGACAATGCCCAGCCCATGAGATACACTCAGTAAACGTTCCCAATGAGCCCACTGGTCCCTCCAACTCCAGAGCACAAGGATGGGTCTTCATGGCCAGAGACCACTGCACCTGAAGCTAACAAAGCTAATGGTCCCCACTTCCAAGAGCCCCTGCCTCCACCCTAGGTCTAATTTTGTATTTGTAACTTTGTTTTCTTATACTTAAATAGGAATACCCAATTGCATAGCCTTCAGGTCACCAAAACCTGACCACGGAAATCATGACAGCAGCCCTCCCCAGTGAAACAATAAAATTAAAAGCCATATCCACAAGAAGTCCGTGTAATTCTAATGGCAGGAATTTCATCCTGGACTGAGAGGAAGAGGACTGGGGAGGAGGAGGAAACTGGGGCCCCCAGACTCAGGGGCCACCTGTCCCATGATGGAATTTAGTCTCAACCCACACACTTCAGGAAATTCAAATTACACATAGACAGAGTGCTATGGACAAGAGTTTTTTTTTTGTTTTTTTTTTTTAAAGAAACTCGATTCTCTAACAGGTCAGGTTTCTACTGAGACACAAATGGCTTATATTTATATTGTTTCATGAAAACCTAAAATAATATCACTCCAACTTGACACATGAAGAAAAGGAGGAAGAGAGAGGTTTATCACATTGTGCAAGATTAGAGAGAGGCCACGTCAGAGGCTGTATTTAAATCCAAGCCCTTGCTCCATTTCTCACACTAGAAAGTGTGACATACTGATCCCCTCCTGCCCCTTCCCTGCAATAAATCTCTTAAGTCTTTTCTGTGCTACCTTGAAAGAACCAAAGTCACATTAACTTTCCACAAAGAGCTGTGTCACCCCTTGGAGGACATATCAAAATCTGAAGAATTAAGTTTGGAGCAGAGATTTGAGTTCTCTGTTTCTCAAAAGGAAACATGGGTTTAAAAGAAACCCAAAAGCAATTATCTAGTCTAAGCCGTCATTGTGCAGAGAAGGAAACGGAGGCTCAGAAGAGATGAGGAAAGGGCCTTATTTACAAATCTTGCCTCAGCGCAGCACCAAGCCAGCCCTGGGCACTCCTGGGGAAGGATGTGTGAGGCCCGGGAGAATGAGTGTTAGAAAAAAGAAAGAGAAGAAGCATACAAGCCCTCTCTCTACACCGTCGTACCATGCAGTTCCACCAAATTACCCAGTATGGGAGCCGCCAACATTAAGGTGGGCTAAACAGGTTATAGAAACCTGGAAGTCTCAACCACAGTGGAAATTCCAACTTTTATATGGTTTTTCCCAGTTCAAGCATGAGCTCAGCGGGAGCTCCGTGACAGGCACTACACGAGGCCTGGAGTTCTCCCAAATACAGATCTCTTTGAACACGTGTGCAAACCACATGCAGGCCCACCAGAAGCAAAGCGCCCACATATAAGATGGAATTACTGAAAATGAAGGCAGCTAACCAGCATATATTACTAGCAAAAAGGATGCTGCTAGAAGTACTCATGGACATAGCAAACTGTGGTTAGCAAGTGGGAAAGGGGGAGGGACAGTTTAGGAGTTTAGTATGATCAGATACATATTACTATATATAAAATAAATAAATGACAAGGACCTACTGTATAGCAAAGGGAACTATATTCAATTTCTTGTAATGAGTTGTACAGAAAACAATCTGAAAAATATACATGTACATATGCATATATATAACTGAATCTCTGCTGTACACCTGAAACTAACATTGTAAATTGATTACACTTTAATAAAAAATAAGAATTTTAAAAATAAATAAATAAATAAAAGAAAACTGTAATCCCCTTAGCTGTAGGTGGTGGAGAACACTGGTTGCAAGCACCAGGTCCACTCGATCTTTCCAGCAACGGCTGTCACTCTTTCTGACCATCAGTGAGTCAATTGGCTTCACTGAGGTTACTTTTCTCTTTCGTGAAAAGCTACAGTTGCAACCAAAGATATATAGTCTCATTATTCACAGACCCAACAAATTAGTGAAGACTTTCCATAGGCCAGGCTCTGTACAGGTGAAAAGATAGGGTCCCAGATACATTTCTGGGTAGAAAAAGTTTATGCCACAAAGATATTAATTCTTCCTGTTCTGATATATAGATTCAATGCAATTCTGATTAGAATTCCTACCAGATATTTTATGGAATGTAACAAGTTAATTAAGTTCAGGAACAGCCAGGAAATTTCTTTAGAACCACCACTGGGGAGGGGTGGATAGATCATTCATTTCCACTGTTCTTTCTGAAGTGATGAAAACGTTCTGGAATAATAATGGTTGCACCACTGTGAATATACTAAAAGCCGCTGAATTGTACCATTTAAATGGGTGGACTTCACAGTGTGTGAACAATATCGCAATAAAGCAGTTCTACGAAAAAATATTTCTGGACCACTATTTTTCCCTCTATATTACTAGTCTGCCCCACAATTTAAGAAAAACAAAAAAACAAAACCAAACAAAAATTTGCCAGGAGATCTTTAGGACTGCAATGCTCCTGGGTCTCCAAAATGCCTCTGATGGTGCTGCTCCTGTTAACACACAGTAGTTGGGCTGGACTAGTTAAGGACTATATCTTTTTAAAACCGACGGTCACATGTTTCACGCTGGGAGAGGGGAGGATGGAGAATGTCACAGCCTCATGCCCTCATCTTTTTTTTTTTTTGTTTTCGTTTTTGGAGTAGAGAAAGTTTTTACTATAGGGCCAAACAAGGAGAACAGTGGCTCGTGCTCAAAAACCCTGAACTCTCTGATGGTTTTTGAGGTGAATTTTTTCTTTTTAGGGTAAAGTTTTTAATAGGCAAAATGAGGCTTGAGGGCTTCCAGGTGTATGTCTTTCTTCTGACTAGTTGGTGGTAGGTAATAGGGCCATGTTCCAGGAATCTCGTGCTCAACCTGAAGTTACCATCCTCCACCTGGGTGGGGGCCTTAGCTACTGCAGAACAACTCAAACATATTAAGTACAGCCCTGCCCCTACCCCTCAGCTCATTTTTAAGTGAACCAAGCCCTGCTTTCAACACTGTGATCACGCTCACTATAAAAACACGTGACATCAACAAGCACCACCATCCTAACACCAGAAAAAGTATTAAGGGTATTTACCTGGGGCAGAAACACTAAGGGAGGAGAAAGAAGCATGCTCAGCGTTGGCTCTCTCTTTTCTCAAGTCTCTGCCAGGAGAAGCTGGGCTTTACAGCCAGAGGATCTCAGCCCCAGGGAACAGCGTCCATGCCACTGAGTTGGACCTCGGGGACAGGGAAAGGGAGAGGAGTGCAGTCTAGGGGTGGCAGGGCAGGGAAAGCGGCGGGGTGCGCGGGCTGCAGCCCCGCTCGGAGGCCAGTCCCAGCCACTGTCCCCGCCCCCACCCCCGCCGGGCTCGCAGACCCCGCCGGCCAGGACGCAGCCCACTCAGGGGTGGGGGGCGGGGGGTCTGAGGCCGAGGAGAGGGAGCCCGGGAGGAGGGGACTCGCGGGCGGGAGAGCGGAAGGGGGCGCCGGCCGCAGACTGAGGGGAGCCCGGCTGGGGCGAGAGGTGACAGGTGCGGGCCGCAGTATGGACGGGGGTGGCTATGTCCCGGGCAGGTGCGTGCCCGGCCCTGGACAGTGTGGCCTGGGCGCCGGGGCAGGTGGCGCAGGCAGAGGGGGCTGGCGCGAGCCCCTCAGCTGGACACGCACTGACT
The DNA here is from genome assembly GCF_036321535.1 of Camelus dromedarius. Classification (NCBI taxonomy): domain Eukaryota; kingdom Metazoa; phylum Chordata; class Mammalia; order Artiodactyla; family Camelidae; genus Camelus; species Camelus dromedarius. The sequence continues at coordinate 453,042 of NC_087470.1, read as the reverse complement.
CGAGCCCTTGCAAGCTGTGACACGCGGACCCCCTTCCCCAGAGCCCCCAACCTTCCACTTACACAGCCGGAAGCCCCGACCCGAGGCAGCAGCCAAAGGCCTACCGGGCGACAGAGCCGAGCAGCCACTGGAGCTGATCCTTGGCTCGGAGCTGGAGCTTCGGTCCCGCAGTCCAGCTGGCATCCAACCGTGGGCATGCGCGGGAGGGCCAGCGATCCGCTCTGGGCTCTGGGTTCTGCGAGATACACTGGGGAATCGAGGGAGGGAGAAGATGGGAGGGGAAGAAGATGGGAGGAATAGGAGAGGAAGCGAAAACTGGAGGGAGAGAGATGGACGGAGGAGGAGCAAGGAGAAGCGAGAGATCTAGAGGGAGAAGGGGGAGGGGAGTAGCAGAGATGAAGAGAAAAAGCTTTACCTTCAAGGGCACCCTGAAGGAGGCGCCAGTCCTCCTCTATGTCCTTCTCTAGCCCCTCAAGGCCAGAAGCTCAAATTTCACCTCCCTGGTCAAGCCCCCCAGCCAAGGCCCTGCAGAACCCCTACAGGGATCACACCTGTTGCCCCCAAGAGGAGCTCAGCTTCCTGTTGCTCCCAGAACCAAACACCCACAGGCGTTGTCGCTTAGAACTATCTTAGGAAGAGTATAAATTCCCCTTTTACAGGCTGGGAAACTGAGGTAGGCATGATCTTTGCCTTAGCTGCACTGTCCCAGGTTTTGGGCTGGCAGGGAGCGGGAGGTACAAGTTCAGAGACTCAGACAGAGCAGATTGCCCGAGTGTCAGTGCATAATTCCCATCTCTCCTGGGTAAACCACTTTCCACCCTAGTGGAACAATGAAGGGCCTACAGTAGGTCCCTGGGTGTGGAAGAGCTGTCCTCAGTTCCAGTGCCCAGCTTGCTATGTAGATAGGAGTGTTCTCGAGTCCAAACTCATTCTCCTCAATGCAGGACAGGCCAATAAATCAGAAGACCAGATGTTGGGGCATGGAATAGCAAGTTTCTGTAGACCTAGATGGCAAACTAATGTCCTGGAAAACCATCTTCCCAAGTCAGAATTCGGGATCATTTCCTACTTACTTGGTTGTTGCAAACTTCTTGGTGTAGGAATTTTTTGTTGTTAGAATTCTTTGTTCTTGCAGCTATCCACCTGGGTCAGATCCCTGTAAACCTCCAACAAAACAAATGTTATTTTCTATTCTGCAACTTGTTATCTTTATATGAATGGAAAAATGTTAATATCCTTAAAGGTCAGAGCCTTCAGAATAGGCTCTCCTGTCTATTTCAGGCTCTAGGCAACATTGTTTTACAGAAGGTGCAGAACCAGCAAGACTAAGCCTAGGAAACAGGGCACAGGGTTAAAGTCAAAGGAACAGATCTAATACAGAGTCTGATGTGTTCTTTGCTATTATCGAGGCAGAAGCCACTTGAGGATTTAAATCCTTTTAGGTTAAAAATAAGTAAAACTTTAAAGGAATTTACATACATAGGTTGAAATGTGCATAAAATATTTGGAAAAGCTCACAAAAGATTGTAAACAGTGGCATCTCCAGGGAGGGCTGAGAGAACAAAGGATGAGGGAAACCTTTCCCTTGTGTATTATTGTGCTGTTTGAATTTTTTTTACCATATGCATGGGTTTCTTTTTCAGTTAAAAAAAAAAAGTGTAATGGAGGGAAGGAGTAACTAGCTCAGCAAGTACAGCAGCCATGGAAAACTGAGCTGTCACTTTTGCTTTAAGCCAGGAAGCATTTATTTACCCTCTCCTATGTGCCCAGTGCTGTTTTATGACTTCATTTATTATGTATATTTTTTATAAAATAATAACATGCTATCACTGACTCCTGCCCAGGGGAGCTGGTGGAAAACCAATTGAGTTTTTATTAAGTTGTTTTCCAAGGAGTATAAATGAGCTATAAACAGAACACATCTTCAGGGCAAACCAGGTGGAATGGGTTTCCAGCAGGCCAGATAGCTAGGAAGGGTTTTCAACAGAGATGCCCAGAGGCAAAGAGAGAAAGCCTCCAGGGCCCCAAAAAAGCTGCCCAAAGTGGTTTCTCCAAGGCACTATTGTAATAGGAAAGAACAAATCTGACTCCATATTACATCTTTTTCTTTGATTTAACCTTGTGCTGTTTCCGAGGCTTAGTCTTATTGGTTCTGCACCTTTTATAAAACAATGTTGCCTAGAGCCTGAAATACCCAGGAGAACCTATTATCAAGGCTTTGACCTTTAAGGATATTAACACTTTTCCATTCTTATAAAGATAACATGTTGCAGAACAGAATATAACTTTTGTTTTGTTGGAGGTTTACAGGGATCTGACCCAGGTGGACAGCTGCAACAACAAAGGATTCCTACACCAAGATGTTTGCAACAAACATGCACACCCCCTTCCCCTTTTTAATATAAAAGGAGCCTGAATTGTGACTAGGGGAAGATGGTTCTCCAGGAGAATTACTCTGCAATGTCCTCAGTCAGCTGACTTTCCAATTAAAGACGCTATTTCTTGCCACAAAACGTGGTCTTCCAATTTATTGGCCTGTCCTGCAGTGAGCAGAATGAGTTTGGACTCAGTAACACAACCAAATATTGAAAGTATTCATTTGGTATATTAAATGACTTGCTTCTGCTGGTCTTTCTTCCTGACTTTTTCTTTTCTTGACCACTCCTGCTATGTTTATGAAAAATCAGTCAGTCTGCTCTTGTGGACACATTTACATCTCTAGCCACTACCCTTCCAGATAAGAACTGATGTCACCAAAATTGTTAAGAGCTATTACATGGTCAGAAAAGAGCAGAATTGTGTACTGGCTGATGTTCAGGAGCAGGCTGGGACACCTGACAAGATGTCATAAGCATGGATAGACAACTGGGCACCAAAGGAGAAGCTTCTAAGCCTCCATGAAGGACATGCTGGATAAGAAGGAAAAGTCCCAGATTGTAGATCTGATTCCACCATGAGCTTCTTGGGTGAGGCTCGGTAAGTCATTTAAGTTCTCTAGGCCCGTGCTGTCCAACATGTGAGCCACCAGCCACATGCAGAATTATGAAGTTATTCTGTAGCCAGGCAGAATTATAAATAAACATTTTACAGCAAAGGCTCAGCACATATGATGTTTAGAAACATTAGTGGTTTTCTTGCCCTAACAGGTTATTTTTGTATGTCTAGCTTTTTGTGGTTTGTAACACTCGTGACTAATGATTCCCTTACAGTGAGGTCTTTTGAAGTTATAAGTTACTGGACACAGTACCGTCATATCACAGTTGAAAAAAAAATCCACATAAGCCAGGCCATTTGATTTAGTAGTAATAAGCAGGGTCTCCGGGGCCAGCCTGCCTGAGTATAAATTCTCACTCTGCCTCTGGGGGGTTCTGTGTGAATCTTGGAGAAATTTTTATTATTATTGTTGTTGTTATTGTTGTTGTTTTTATTGTTGTTGTTGTTGTTGTTGTTATTTTACTTATTTGTGCCTCTTTTTCCTAACCTTTAAATGGTGAGGAATATGTAGACTCTACCTCCTACTGTGCTGGCAGGATTAAGTCATTTAACATCTGTGCTGCCCACTTCCCTGGGTTTCAGCATTCTCCAGGCAATCAGTTTCACACCCGGAGGCATTCTTCACTGTCTTAGTCAGTCTGGGATGCTGTAAAAAATTACCATGGGTCAGGTGGCTTAAACAACCAGCATATTCCTCAAGTTTTGGAGGCTGAGACATTCAAGGTCAAGGTATATGGGAGAGGATTGCCTTCATGGCTTGAAGATAGCTGTCTTCCCACTATCTTCATGGGGTGGAGAGCAGAGAGAAGTAAGCACTCTGAGGCCCCTTATAAGTGCCCTAATTCCATTCATGAGGGCTCTACTCTATTGACGTCATTTTATCCTACTAATCACCTCCCAAAGGCCCCGCCTCCCAATGCCATCACCCTGGGAGATGGGGTTTTGACATATGGATTTTGAGGGGATGCATTCTGTACATACATTGGCTAACTCTCCCCAACATGCAGTCATCAAACCTGTAGCTAATTTCAAAGTAATGTTTATATCTCTCTGCCCATTTCCATTCTTACATCCACTAACACTGAAGCCCTGCTACATTTTATTCCTTATTTATCTGGAAGAGATTTAATTGATTCCTCTACTCCAATGCTCTCCTCACTCCAAACAGTCTGCTTAACAGCCCTGCCAGGTAGGTGTTCCTTAAAACACCTTCCCACTTTACCTGGTTGTTTTTTAGGTGTAAATGTCAGAATCCTCTCCACACCCCATCCTAGACCTTTAATGCCTTACACTACCGCTCACTATGTTATTTTTCTATTACCACTATAACAAATTTTCATAAGCTTAATAGCTTAAACCAGCACAGATTTATCACCTTATGGCTGTGGAGGTCAGAGATCCAACACAGTTCTCATTGGGCTAAATTCAAGGTACCAGCAGGGTGTCTTCCTTCTAGAGGGTCTAGAAAAAAATGTTTCCTTGTTTGTTTGTTTTTTCCAGTTTCCAGCGGTCACCCACCTTCCTTAGCTTGTGCCCCACGACTTCCTCCATCTTCATGGCCAGCAGCCTTTCTGAACATCTCTCCATGGCTGCACCTCCCTCTGATCCTCAACTCAAATGGGAAATGTCCTATGCTTGTAAAGACCCCTGTGATTACACTGGGCCCACCTGGAAAATCCAGGCTACTCTCCCTATCACCTCATCTCAGGATCCCCTTGTCCCACCCCACTCAGGTATTATGTATGTGGCTGTGACACTCACCTTGGGTAACATTTCCTCTCGTGAACAATTAAAGGTTCAAGACACTTGTGAACGGCTTTATGTATTTCTTCCTTAGTCTTTCCACATTCAGTACGTCTGGTGAGATTATACAAATCCTGTTTATTTGTAACCCGGCACTAATCTTTAACAACGTATTATGTGTTTAAAAGGCTAATAGCCAATTTAGAAGGAAAATCCTCTAAGATTTTTTAAGATTTTTCTCCTAAAATGCCTGTCATCCCTTTTACTGTCTACAGTAACATGTCACAGGTGGCTTCCCTGTGGGGGTGGGGGACACATTGTTCTGCCACCACAGTCCCTTCATTCACACCAACGTCCTGGTCTCCTAACAGAGGATCTCTGCTCCCAGATTTGCTCACTTCCTCCTCCTTTCCATTGACCATCCTGTTCCCACCGCTTCCTTCGTTCACCACATCAGGATTTCATGACCACATTCTTCTCTAAATGGAATGGATATTGTGGATCTAACGTCTAATAATTGTTCTCAGTGTATACGCACACACTCACCTACGTGTCTCCCCATCCGTCTCTTTATTTTCCTAGAATCTTCCAGAGGAATCCGTTCTATCATGATGATGATGATGATGATGATACTGACAGTAATGACAGGGGCCTCTCAAGGACTCTGATAAAGAGAGAATCAATGAAGAGAGGGAATCATTGCAAAATTGCCCCAGAAACAGGTTAAAGGTAAATAACTATTATAGTGTTTAGTGAAATCGACTAAAATTTAACTATTTTTAAAACTTTATATCACTGTATTTTAAATTTTAAGGGGAATTTTCATTCACCAATAACCAAGATTTGAATTTAGGACCAAAATCTAAGAGGACTTCTATCTTCTAACAAATTGTCCACTAGCCTTTTAAACACGTGATACTTTAAAAAAAAAAAAGTTTAGTGCTGGGCTGCAAATAAATAGGATTCATATAATTTACCAGACACACTGAATGTGGAAAGGCTCAGGAAGAAAAACAAAAAGACATTCATAGGGTGGAGGGTGGGAAGGGATAGACTGGGATTTCAAAATTGTAGAACAGATAAACAAGATTATACTGTATATCACAGGGAAATATACACAAAATGTTATGATAACTCACAGAGAAAAAAATGTGACAATGAGTGTGTATATGTCCATGAATAACTGAAAAATTGTGCTGAACACTGGAATTTGACACAACACTGTAAAATGATTATAAATCAATAAAAAATGTTTAAACAAAAAGCCATTCATAATGTCTTCAAACTTACGTTGCACACAGGAGAACACGTTAGCCACAGTGAGTGTCACACCAACATGATGCCTGAGTGGGACGGGGAAGCTGATCTTCCTCATCAGAGATTTATGCTGATTTGTTAGATGTCAACACAGTTTCCTCATTGGATTTGCTTCTAATAATTATGGAACAGTTTAGGCTCTACAAAAGCAGACTAAACATTTTCCCCTGCAGCCAAATATCTGGACTGAATGTCCCCACAAGAGGGACATGATTATATTTCACAGGAAACTCTTCCTGAGAAACAACAGGCTTTTTGAGGGCAGAACTACTGGTACCCCAGGGAGGGCTGGAGGAGGGATCGAGGGGACACTGGAAATACAGGAGGAGTCAGTTCAGACAGTGCTGCTCAAGTAGCCAAAGACATCCTACCAAAAGTTTCGTGAGTGAAGCAGCCAATGAACACTGAGCAGGTTGTTAAGACACAGCAGTACATAACTAGCATCACAAGTCAATTGCAGCAAGTTTTGATATTTGGAAAAATAATTAGCCCATTGCTCTTTGAAAATGCAGCAGTAGCAATAGAAATAATAAACACTGAGCTGTCTTGGAGATAACAAACAATAAAGAATTCTAAATCTGCAGGATTCCTTGACAAGATGCAAGCAATGAGCTAGATGTGTGCTGCAGATACCTCTTACTGCAGGGCTCACTTCTGCAAAGCACAGAACTAGTTTTCTCAGCAGACAGAGGGAACCAAGTCAAGATTTCTAATCTTGAGCTGTTTACCATATGGCAGGAAAGATCAGACAAATAAATACAGCTAAATATGAATAAATGCAATCAAATATTATGAAGTGTGTATGGAGCACAGAAGAAAAATTCCTTTCACCTGGGATCTAGAGAAACTTCTTCAGAAAATGTAGCTTTGAAGATGGCCAAAGACATGGGTGGAAATTTGGCAGAACAGGACGTAAGGAATTTAAAAACTAATTCTAAAATTCATATAAAAATGCAAAAAATCGCAAATATACAAAACAACTTTGAACAAGAAAAATTTTGAAGACTTAAACTATCTGATTTTCAGACATTTTAAAATAAAGCTACAGTAATCAGAAAGTATGGTATTGTTGTAAAACAGGAAAATAGAATAATGGAACAGAATAGAATGTTCCGAACTAAACCAACACTTAGATGGACAATTGAATCTCAGTAAGGATGCAGTGAAGAAAGGTTCTTTTCAACAGGTCATGCTGGAATAATTAGATATCCATATGCAAAAAGAGAAAAATGAACTTTGACCCATACCTCACAAAATACAGAAAAATTAATTCAAAATCGATCATAGATCTTAATAGGAAATCCAAAACTATAAAACAGCTTGGAGGAAAAGCATAGGCTTAAGCAATATGACCTTGGGTTTGGCAAACATTTCTTTGCTATGACATCAAAAATATAATCTATTTTAAAAAGTAACTGATATAGTGAACTTTATCAAAATGAAGACTCTTCAAAGCTCTTCAGAACACTGCTAAGCAAATGAAAAGACAAGCCATAGAGAGAAACTATTTGCGCCACCTTACCCGCCCCCTGAGCGCACCGCGCCCGCCCCCCAACAGCAAGCTCACCTGGAGACGGGCGTCCGGCTTCTCAGGCAGCAGAGGCCGCCCTCAGGCCACGCCGCGGGGTGGAGCGGAGCAAACTGCCGGCTCCCGGGCGGCGGGCCCCCTACCCCTGTCACCCCCGCACCCTAATTGCACTGCCCCGCTCCCCTCCTCAGCAAGCTGAGTGGGACAGGTGTGTCAGGCAACCTGGGGCAGCAGAGGCCGCTCCCAGGCCCGGCCTCCAGGGACACGGGAGCTAATCCACCAGCTCGCCAGGGGCAGTGCCGCTCCCCTCCGCTGCCGCTGCCTCTGCCGCCGCCTCTGCCGCTGAGGCCGCCCCTGACCGAACCGCCCCGCCTCCCAGGAGCAAGCTCACCTGGAGTCCGACTTCCGGGGAATCTCCTGCGGCCAAGGCCGCCTCCAGGCCAGGCTGCGGGGAAGAAAAGGAAACAACCGGCTTGCCTGGGCAGCCCCCTCCTGCTGCCGCCACCCCAAAAGCACCACACCCGCCTCAAGGGGTCAGGCTGATTGCGAGGATGTGCACCAGCCTTCTGAGTCTGGCCACGAGCCTGAGAACCTCCCTGCGCTCCTACACCCCTGCAACACCTGCAGCCCCTGCACTGCATGCACTCTTGAACCTCTGCACTCCCTGAGCCCCTGAAGTGTCTGCACCCTCCACAGCCCGTGCACCCCTGGCACAACTTTCACCTTGCACCACCTACACCCCTGCACCCCTGCATGTCCCACACACCACCTCTTGGGCCTGTGGCAGAGCCTCTGCTGTTGCACCAGCGTGCAGGGACTCATATCCTTGCCAGTACATGATGCATCAGTGGACCTCTGGGGTTGCCTGCCAGAAAGTATATGTCCCCTGCCACAAGGCTGGGCCACTAGGGTGATCTCTGTGACGTCTCCCAGGACGGGCTCAGAGATGCTGTTCTCTGGGAAGAGAGGAGTTGAAACAGGTCTTGAGGGCAGAGCTGTGCTCACTAGGCCGTCCACGCTTCATGTTTTACACAGGGCTTCACGGAAGTGACATGGACCCGGCCAAGTAAGGCCTGCTGTGCGCCCACCTCAGTCCTGGGCTCTGAGGCAGACAGACTGGCTCCCACCCTCAGGGCCCAGTTTGGGCACCGGAATGGTCCCTTGGAGGCATCCCATCAGTTCTCAGGAAGAAGTCTGGCAGCTTCCACCCCATGGTCCTCCCTCCCACTGTGCTGGCCTCAGGAAGTTTCCTTATTTGGGGAAGAAGGCAGCCCACCCCCTACCCCACCCCTCACCGTGCTCTTCACCCAGGCTGCTGCTCTCTCTGCCCCTCAGAGTCTGGAAAGCCATCCCTCTTCAGTTATGTCTCTTCTGAGATGGAATTTCTTCCATTAAATACTAGGCGAGGATGCAACGTGGGATGCCCTGGCTAAGAGAACCAAAATAAATAGTTTATTCTGTGAGGATTTCTGTTTATCTACTGGGGCTGGGCTGTGTGTAGTTTGCTACAGTTATTGGTGTGAGAGGCTAAAGCCACCTGTGTGTCCTTGTTTTCATCTCCCCGCTGTCTTTGGGTTTTCCCTAGACACTCCTGAGACATTTACTTCTTTTGGTTTTATTCCTGTTATTACACAGGGATCCTACTGACATGGAGGTAAGGTGTTGGGGGAGCGGGACAGAGGGGAGCATCTGTAGTCCTGTGATAAGTTCTCATTGAGCCTGTGCCCTGAGCTGTGACCTCCACAAGTGTGTCCCTTTCCCCCCACCCGAATTTCGGTGACACAGAAGGGATTTCCCTTCACCCAGGTTGGTTAGGCTCTGGTAAAATAATTTCTCATTAAAAAAAAACAAACGAAAAACAACTTCCCCCAATGAAACAGAATGTTCTGGGTGTATTTCAATAGAGTTATTTTCTCCTTTCCAGGCAGGAAGCATGAGGGGTTTTACTCTGACCTTCATTCTGAGAACAGGACATGGTCCTGGAGGTAAAATGCAAGAAAAAGAGCATGGGGCCCCTCTGACTGGCCCCCTGGAGTTGTCACACTCAGATTTCCCCACGCTGAGCCTCCCACTGGCTTCAGGGATCTGTTAAACCTGCATGCCCCCGGGGTTCTAACAAAAGCGGGTTCTGCCCTGGGAGCTGTGACTCTCCAAGCCTGCCTGGCTGCCTCTCTGGGTTGGGAGCAGATTTTCCCCTCAGTTTTCTGGGATCTAAGAAGAGCAGTGGGTTTGCAGCTCCTTCAGCTCTGGTGTTGTTTTCAGGACAGAAGGAGCAACTCCTGAGCTCCTCACAAGCTGGACCAGAGGCTGGAAGCTTCCCCTCCTCTGCCTCCATGCAATCAGTGGCTGTGGTTCTAGCCGACTTTCTGAAGAAAGTCACACACATCCCAGCCCCCACAGGAGCACACAGTCCCATAAATCCCCCCAGATTCCACTGGTAACTACGGAGCCGATGGGGACACGTGTTTTGGGACCACAGAGGCCTGAATGCACGACTTGCTTCGTGGCCTATTAACGTGGTTGCTCTGGGCCTTGTCTGAAGTGGCTTGCTTACCGCACCTGGTACGTGGGAAACACAAAATAAGTACTAGAACCTTCACTTTTGCTCCCTCCAGGGCCTTCAAACATAGAAAGTAGAAAGTGAACTCAGACAGCCTAGTCACCACAATGAGGTCCGACCAGTCTGGCTCTCCTGAGTGATGGGCACTGACTTGCACCTTAACTCGGAACAGTAGGGGAACTGCCTTCCTCTAACTGGGCATCTCCCCACACCGGGCACGCCCTCAGCTGAGACGGGGCCAACTCCCCCATTGAGGTGTGTGCTGGTGGCTTCAGTGTGACCTGGCCCTGCCGGGACATGAACCTGCAGTGAGTGAGGTGGAGGGTCGGGTGGAGGGGGGTCCCTTCTGTGGTGGCAGGGGGCCCAGCAGCACCCTGCCCGGCCTGGTGCCTGGGGCTCCCTAACACCTCCTACAGCTCCTGGGTTGGCTCCGGTCCTGGCCACTCCACACACCGTCCCAGTATCTTTTCATTAAGTCCCTTTTTTGCCTTTATCAGCGAGAAGAGGCTTCTGTTGCTTGTTGAGTGAAACAGTGCATCGGGAAACCAGACTATTTCTAACATCAGTAAAATACCAACCTCGGTCAGCTCTCCGGGCAGACAGCGCAGCACAAAGGCCTGCACAGGGCTGTGCGAACTGCTTACGTGAAGGGTCCTCATCATCTGTCTTCAGAGATACAGAAGCTGGTGGTTCAGGTAAAACCTCAGGGAGGGTTTGAGGAATCCAAAGCTGGTTGGTTTCAAAGGCTAACTGGTCAGACCAGACCCCTGAGCTGTGGTCAGAAGCCTAGCTCAACATCACGCAGACTCAGTGCCCTAAGTGTCGGGTGGGGCCTGTGGTGTTCCCTTTGCAGGCTCTCGTTGGGGATTCACTGTAGACCCTTACATGCAGCAGATTCCAGCCCCCTTAGCCCCCACCCTGAGTGTTCCATGACACAAACCCCGGGAGTGTTTAATTTTCATCTTTGTTTAGGAGGATGAAGTTGGGGCAAGAGGAGACATAAATTCATACTGACTGGCACAAGGTCACAGCCAGCACCTCCTCCTCGGAGAGCTATGTGCACCCACAGTGGTGGCTGGGTGGCTGGGCAGAGACCCTCCGCTGGTCCAAGAGGGACTCGCTCCTCTGGTCACAAGTGATGGGTTAGACAACAGATCCAGAGGGAGACAGAGCACCTTTCCTGGGAATTTGGAACTGACACACAGAAATCAAGTTCACTCATCTGGGGATTGGCGAGGGGGAGGGGCGGTGGTTGGAAATCAAATGAAACCAGAGCATGAGAGAAAGTTATAAGTGAAAGAGAGAGAGACAGAGAGACTGAGCTTGTGAGAGCAAATAGAAAGAAGGAAAACAATCAGGGGACAGAGGAATTCCAGCTCCTAACTGTCTAGTCTGTTTCAGCCCATCAACGACCCCTCGGGATGGTTAATATCATTCCAGTTTTGCAGATTAGGAAACAGGCTGAAAGAGGTGGGGGCTGGGTTTGGGTGCACAGTTAATTTAAGTGCCGCTGGACCCCTCATTTCCCATTGCCTGAAGGCACCGTAATGCTCACTGGGACCCCTGCGGTCCCCTGACAGCCCAGCACCCTGATTAAAGGGCCCCTGCGGGAGTGGGAACCCCTCTGAGTGTAGAGAGTTCCCTGCACGGAGATGCCATGCATCAGCAGGCTCCCGCTCACCCCAGGTTAACATCTCCCCAGCTGTGCAGTCTCCCGACCCGCTTCCCTCCCTGCCAGGCACCCCCATCCTTACCACCGACTGTACTGCAGGAATTCAGGCACAGGGATGTCCAAAGCAACACGAGCCCACCGGCTGTACAAACAGCAGACTCCCAGCCCCACCTGGGTTCTGAGGGGACAGTAGGCGTCCTCACCTTTCATGACTCTAAGACAATCTTCTTCTTCAGCTGGAGGTTATAGAGAAAAATAAAAGGTCCAAAACATAGTTCGGTGAGGAATTCCCCCAAGGAACTGACTCCAGAGCCTACAACCAGTTGTACCTACCCCCCGGACTTGGGGTGAAGGTGGATTATTGATCAGCACAACCCCCGGTGGCCCAGCTCCTCGGCTTGGCTGCCCAGAGTGGGCTGGGGGAATGGGTAAAGCCAGGGCACTCAGGAAGAGCACAGAGGACCTGACCTCTCCCCTCCGCACTTGTAAATCCTTCCCCAAATCTCAAGACATTGGACAGAGAGCAGCCACCACAATAAGGAGATGCTCCCATCTCTTCACTCACCCCTGTCGGTTCACTTATGTGCTGAGCATCCACTGGGTCCCAGGACATGACACAAAGGATGGCCAATGGGACAGGCTTGGTCCTTCCCCCTGGACCCTGTTCAATCTGATGGAAGAATGATCACTTATAAAGAGTTTTTCAAAATTATACAGAGACCAAAGACAAACTGCAGAGTGAACCAAATTTAAAAATATATATGAAGATCCCCCAGTCTCCCAGCCCAAGGTTAACAGCATAAAGCAAAAAGATCTTGCCTTTGGTCACCAAGGAAGTTGTCACCTCTCTCAGGTGGAAAGGAGAGTTATTCTTTGAGCAGGACACAGAAGTGCTCCATCGGATTGGACCAGGGCCTCTACATTCATTCAGCAAATGTGTATAAGCTCCTACTACGTACAGGAATCTCATAACTAGACCCGTTCCCAAGGCTCTCGGGCTTTATCAGTCAACAAAATAGACATGACTCCCCATCACTGGGGGCTCAGAGTTTTAGCAGAGGAAACAGGCAGCATGTTGGGGGTAGCAAGAGCTTGGAAAAATTAAAACAAAAAAGAGTGATATGAGCAAACTCGGGTGATGGCGGTGGGGTGAGAGGCAGGAAGGAGGGAATAAGTCAATCCTGGCAGATCTCACGGAGTAATGAACTTGAAGCAGAACAGATCCGGAGGAAGAAGGAAGAGCCGGAGCCAGAGGCCCCCAGAGTGAGGGGGAGAGTGTGGGTGGAGAGGCAGAGCACGCCGGGTCCTGAGGCCTTTGTGACGACTTTGGCTCCTAATGAAATGGTGACCCGTTTAGTGAGTTTTAAGGGGAGGGGTGATGTAGTCCAACTTATGCTTTTGTGTTTGTGTTTTTTGGGGGGAGGTAATTTATTTAGTTTAATGAAGGTGCTGGGGATTGAACCCAGGACCTCATGCATGCTAAGTATGTGCCCTACCACTGAGCTGCACCCACTCCCTCAATGTATGCTTTTACAGGCTCCCTGTGACTCTGTGTGGATGAGAGATTGTAGGAAAGCAAAGATGGAAACAGGAGGCTATTGGTGTCCAGGAAGGGCTGAAGGTGGCTCTTAGGAGGGCGGGGAGCAGGGAGCAGGTGGTTAATGAAGACAGAGTATCCAGAATTTTCTAACAAGCTGGATTTGCTGTCTGTGTGTGTAAGAGAAAGAGAGAGAAAGGACATGGTTCCAACATCTGGACCTGGACAATGGGAGGGATGTCCTCTCCATCCACAGGGGATGGGACAAGCTGGGGCTGAGCAGGTGGAAAGGGGCTGGTATCAGCTCAGTTCTTCAATGTCATGGTTAAGGGGTGTATTACATATTGCCACAGAAATGCTTAATAGGTAGAGAAGTCTGGTTTTTTTAACATTTAAAAAGTATAATTTAAATGTATTAATTGTATTATGTGAATGATTTGGGAATTTTGTTTCATGCCAATGTACATGTTATATACAGCCAAATGGAAAATATATCAGAAAAGGGGAGAAATGAGGGCTTTCACATAAACTGACTGTCCATAACGTAGGTAACATTTCAATAAATCCAGTCTTCAGTGCAAAAACCTCATCTCGGTGTTACATAAAAATAAATGAAATAGGACTATGTTGATGTATCATTATTTCATGTTACATAATATACCCAAACAAACACACTGTTTAACTATGAGGCTTGTAGAAATAGTATTCACTTTATTCACACAAATACAGAAATGCAGAAATGTTCTAAGGTAGAATAAGCATCTTAGTGGAAATAATACAGATTTGAGCATTTTTCATCATATATATGTAGTGATTCAAAATTTGGAATAGTAATTACATAGTAGAACATACGTATGAATGTGAAAGCAAGATGAATGAAAGAAAAAGAATGTGAGTCTCAGGGATAAAGGTCCAGATGGAAAGGGCAAATCAGGGAGTTTTGGAGAAATCGAGAAATTGATGGCATGCCAATTACCAAGGCTGGGTTGTTTCCACCAAAGGAATACCAGAGAGAGAGAGGAGAAGCCCAGGAACCACCCTGGGGCACACCCACGGTATATATTTGGAAAAAAAGAGGAGACATTGGCAAAGGACCAGCCAGTAGACCAAAAGCAGAAAGCAGACAGAGCGATGGGCTGCAGGTTGAGTGAAGCAGGAACACGGAGGAGGAGGGATGGAAGAGCTGGGTCAGATGCTGCCGAGGGGCCACGCATGATGAGGACTGAAAACTGACCACTATATTTAGCAACGTGTGGTCACTGATGGCCTTGACAGGGCAGTTTCCATACAGTGAGGGATCAGGGGAAAAGCCAGAGTGGGTGTAAAAGGGAATGGCTCAAGAGAAGTTGCAGACAGTGAGTTTAAACAACTCCTTAAAGATTTGCTGCAAAGACACAGGGTGGCAATTGGTGGGGGTGAATTAGGGTCAAGGAGCACTGTTTGTTTCTTTTAAGAGGATGGACTTTTATATACTGATAGGAGCCAACTAGCAGGAGAACAAAATAAATGAGGTAGTGAAAGAGAGGATGGTTTTGGGAGTGACAACCCAGAGAAGATGGGAGGGATGGGGCCCCGGGGACTTTTGGAGGAACTGGCTTTCGATGTATCATTTGTAATAAGAGGTGGGGCACCGAGAGTGAGGTCACAGACATCAGAAGGCAAGTGGATGTGCTGGGAGTTGCTTGTGAAATTTCTCTTCTGTTGGCTTGTTTGCTTGTTCAAAGTAGAAAAGTAACCTTACCAGCTGAGGAACGAGGAAGAAGAGTTACTGGAGCCATGAGCAGAAGATAAGAAAGAGCCTTCCATGGAGAATGGGACAGTGAAAAGAGCAGGGGGAGATGGGGGAGTGCGCTCCCAGAAAGTTACATTTTCTCTTTGACGTCCCCAAATGTGTGATGTGTGATTACCCTTCCTGCTGTCTACGAAATAAAAATTAAGTATGGTTCAGAGGAAATGCTATTTCATTCTAAGAGGCTGCCTGTTTCTCAGGAATGGTCATCTTAAACTGCAAACATTACAAAAAATGTTGAAAAGATGAACCTGTGTACCTAAAATCCCCTATTTTCTATTAATCTGGTTACTGTTTAGTTCCCCTATCAATAACACATAACCAATACTGCCATGATGGAGGTACATCGATGCTTAAAAGGAAATGAGATCTGTATCCTTTTCCTAAATTCCATGGCTTCCTTAATATGCAGTCCCCCTTGGAATTTAGGAATGTCTGGTATAAGAAGTGAGAAACAGTTTGAGAAAACCCCGGCTCAGAATTACACAGCGCAACCACATCTCAGAAGTATATACAGCCGTAAAAAATTTTAGAAGCAAGACTCCGTAACTACTCTTAAATACTTTTGCAAACCTGGGCCTGCCCAGATGTTTCCAAACTGGAAAGGGACTCCAATCACTTGCCTGGTACCGGGACCAGAGTCTGGCCAGCCTTTTCTGTAAAAGCGAGAGAGTAAATATTTTCAGTTTTGCAGATCATTTTGTTGTAACCATGCAGGTCTGCAATAAGAAAGCTAAGAGCACTGGGAGACAGGAAACAAATGGGCATGCCCACACCCTCCCTTCCACTCAGGGCAGCTTCTCTGTGGTGGGGAGCTTTGCCATAATGACTTGTTTGTTTCCATTGGTTTCTTTGTTTCCACCTTATTGCTCAAGCTCAGAACTTCAGGTGGGCCTGGTCCTTCAGCATCCATGCAGAGAGAAGGTTGAGCGGGGGTGGGAACCCCACCTGATGGAGAAGAGAGATTGCTGGGAGGGACACTGCAGTGGCCAACATGACACGAGACAATCACACCTTCCGTGATGAAAGGGAATGAAGACAAGGGAGGGGCACTGCAGTGGGACCCCTGGGTCGCCTGCCAGGCTTGCTCTCCCTCCACGGCCACCCTGGGGGCCTGGGGGGTGTTGGGCTTCAGCTACGGTGATTAGGCTGAAGGGACTCAAGATAAAGGACCCTCCACCTCCTCACGAGGTTCCAAACGCAGCCCATCTAAGTTCACCCTCTGAGTTTCTGGAACTCAGCTGGAAGAATACATGAGCAGGCCAGACCCAGAGCCCAAGCCAAACACGACAGGGGTCACGTGGGGTTGTAACCCCGTGCTCAGTGGTTGGGGTCTCCTTGCAAATCTGCAGAAATCCCTGTTCCACCTCATTCCTGGGAGAAACCCCAGATCTCCTCCTGCTCTGTCTGTTCTTCTCTTGAGGCTATTGTCCTGGAGGGATGCAGAGTCCTTGAACCTGGCCCTCCAAACGTACATAAGCAGTCTGTTCAATAAAACAAATTATGCACTTCTTCACATTTGCCAGTTTTTTTGATTCCAGAAAGGCTGTGGGACTGATTCTCACTGTCTCCTGTGCCCCCAGGACTTGGTGGCCCTCTGCTCATGGAAACACGATTTCCCACAACTGCACCCTGCCTCCCAGCTGGTCAGAGGGGAGTGTCCCACAAAGACACAGGTGTTTGTGAGGATCCTGTCCCACAGCAGAAAGACTACTCCTGGAGCCACGGACAGGGATCTGGCCTCCTGAGCCGCTCAGCTCTAATTGAAAGCCTAAACTGGGGACCCCGAACATTGCTGAATGACTTTCTGAGTCACCTGGGCTGGAGGGGCCTGATTTTTCTTTCCAGGAATGGATGTAACACAGCCTCCATTTTGAGGGCTGACTTCCAAGCTGAATCTAGTTCCCCCCAGGAAGGAGAAGCCCTTCCATCCCACAGCTTGGAAACCCAGCCCAGGGGAGTTCTGAAGCACCACATCGCTGCCAGGTAAAGCATCCCTGCAGAGTGGCCCCTTCCCCTGAATGAGCCCCCTCCCTGGGCCTTCTCTGCCCCGACATGACCACACCCCAGGCTGTGCTGAGCTCCGGGGCTCTGCATGTCCAGGGCACAAAGATGGGACCAGAACCAGGTGTCCACTGGGCCCCAAGGGGGAGAGGTCTACCTCTGCATCAGGGGGAGGTGACCCCAAATGGCTGGCAGGACAGTGCCTCACCGCGCTCTCACTATGGACCTCCAGGAGCCCTGGGAGCAGTTTCCCTGCAGGTGTTAGAAGCCATCATCAGGAGGGCAGGCCCCTCTTTGGGCAGACCATTCCACAGTGCTGGGCCCACGTGCTGACCACAGAAATCTACATGCCCCCAGGATACCCCAGGCAACCTCACAACTTCGTCACTTGGTGACCTGGGTACCACGGGCTCCTTGGCCTTCCCATGAGGGTGGTCCTTGCCGGCATGGTCTCCAGGTGCCCCCGTTAAGAAATCCCCCTGGGTTTCTGTGGTCACAGAGCCCACACCAGAATGTTCCCATCCTGCAGTGACTCCCACAGCAGTCAGCTCCCCTGTGCATGTCCAGGGAGAAATGACATGACTTTATTGCCGGGAATCATGATGAACAAGGGGGTAGGATTCCATACTAAGTCCAGGATCCTGGTAACTCACTCTGCACCCCAAAAAACATCCATGAGAAATATGTGTGTTGGGGTTTCTGCACCCCCAGGAGAGCTGCTCCTCAGGGGCCCTGGGACCCTCTAATCCCTCTCAGGGTTCTCAGAGCTTGGGTCTAAATTTCCATCTCCCTCCTTGGGTGGATGGCTGCCCTTGTCTCATGGTCAGGGGTCACTTTATTGCACGACTTGGCATGTTCTCAGTGCCCATCCTCCTCCCATGCACCTGACCCCTGAGATGTTCCTACTGATCCTTGGCACCTTATTTGGGGCCAGGCGGCCCCAAGGCTGCCCCTTCCCTCTCCTCCTCTGCCCCCACCCCTGCGGCCACACTCAAGTGGGCTGGGAGGTGTTTATAAATGAGTCCCACCTGTGGACACAACTGGACAAAACAGGGCCCCCCTCAGGAAGCACTTCTGCTCCCTTCTCTGAAGAGGACCCCACAGCCCCACACCGCCTCCTGGTGGTCTGCTTAGGACAGTCCCCCAGTTCTGGGCAAGGCCTCTCCCTGGAATCCTTGCTTCCAGAACAGTCTCTCTCTCTTCAAAATTTAGAGTTGTTTCCGTGTCCCTGCCCACCAGGGTGCCTAGCACGGAAACTTCAGAGACCTGGGGAGACAAAGAAGAGATATGGCCCCAGGTCTCACAGGACACATCTGCTGGGACCCCAGGCCAAAGGGCCGTCCTCCTCCCTTCTCAGTTGTGGATTCTTCGGTTCTTTTTGCAGGGAGCCTGACTGGGCAGTGGGGCCCAGAGCAGTTCTTTGGGGCTCTCTGGGCAGGGAAGATTTGGGCCACGTGGCCTTGCCTGGTTGCCCTCCTCGGCCAGCTCTGAAAACCCCAGCTCCTCTGGCTGTGGCTGGAGGCTCCCCTAGCCTCAGGGTGGGCCTGTTTCTCTGTGCCTCCACTGCCTCTGAAGCTGAGCTGACGTGACCAAAGAGCTCTCTTGCCCTCTTGTGGTCAAGATGCCACAGGTGGATGCTGCGGGCAGCTGGAGGGAGAGGTAGCACTTGTTCAGATGTGAGTGGTTAGGCAACTTGACACTCTGTCAACTAGCCTTAAACATTGTAAAGAGGACCTTCACGGGAAAGATGGAAGTTACTTTCAGTTATTTGTCTAAAGATTTTTTTTCCTTAAAGATTCATAAAACCTCTCCCAGGTCATTCCTGGAAAGGACCATAATCCAGGGATCAATCAGGAAATGCAGGAGGAGAGGAGTAGGGGAGGGGAGATCAGAGCCCACAGGAGGAGATGCCCCTCCCTGGGGTCACACACTGGGCAGTGGCTGCTGGCACCCAGCGAGGCTCTCCTGTTCTCAGACCCTTTTCATCTGGGGGGTGTTTCCAAAAGAAACAATGGTGGAAGGGCCGTGGAGGACACCTAGACCTTCCAGAATGAAGAGCGGGAGCAGAGTCAACATGCTGGTCCTGGGCTCTGGAGCCGGACCAGCAATGGAGACCACAGATCTTGTGAGAAGTGACTCCCAGCGTGTTCGGAGCTATTTCGGGCTCTGTCCCAGCTGGAGGGTGCAACCCTCAACCCAGCAGGAGGGGTGAGACCCCAAGGTGGTATTGCCTTTATTAGGGAACAGTGATCTTTGGTTGTGGGATATTTTGTGGCTCTCTCTAAAAACTGCTTTGGCTTCAGTTTGCATCCCAGTCACCGGTTCCAGGGCAACAGAAAAAGCATACCCTGCATCACTTTGCACTCACATCTTCCCAAAAGAGCAAATATTTGCCCATGAAAATACCAGCTGCTCTTCTAAGGCCCCTAAATGCCCAGCAGTGTAGGATGTGCACTCAAGCAGGGACAGGAGGAGAGGGGCCAGTGGTATGGCATGGCCCGGCATGGCAGAGATGCTGTGGGTGCGTGGCAGGGATGGCCATGCAGGGAATCCTGTTTGACGGGCCTCTGTGCACCCCTGCATTATGGACTGAGGTTTCATACCAGGAACTACAAAGGCTCCAGGCATCCTAACGGGTTAAATACCGCCCCCATCCTTGGGCTGGAGCTACCAGGAGCTCAGTACCTCTAACAGAGACAGTGCCCGGTGTCGGGGGAGGTCACGGGACACTCTGGGGGCAGGGGCGGTGGTGCTGGGGAAGGAAGTGGATGCAGTGAAGGGTGGGGAGAGTAGGGCCCCTTGCTCTGGGGGGAGGGTTCTTGAGGAGGCCACAGCATGTCACACACCATCCCCACCCCATACCCCAAATTCCTAGCCCCTCCAACACACAGACCGCTCTGCACCGTCTCACCATGGTTCTCCCGTGAGACCGCACCCAGCACGACATCTGGCACCCCCGCCCAGGTGGCCTCCTATCCTACCTTTCCTCTTGGGACAGAGTCTATCTCCTTGGAATCTGTCCAGCAGCATAAATTCAAGGCCTGCAGAGTGCCTGGTGGATCTGCACTTCAGGTGCCCTACCTGGCCAGCCTTGTGGGCCTGGGGTCAGTCCTCTAGCTTGCCCACCTGCAGTCCGGGTCAACGTCCAGTGCAAGCAGAGGCCGAGGAGCCCAGGCTAAGACCCGCATGGGGGACTGGTGAGGGTGCTCCGCCCCGCTGCCCCGCCCACTGGTGGCAGCCCCACCCAAGCCTCGAGCCATTGCAATCTGCAGGTGAGGACTTCAGCGCGGCCCCGCCCATCCCGGCCCCGCCCAGCTCCCATAAGCCTCGCCCCCGGCCTGGCCACGCCCCAGCCCCCATTGGCTCCGCCCGTTCTGTCCCCAGGACAACCAGCCTCGGGAGGACGCTCGACGCAAGCGCTTGGGGAGGGCCCCGTGGCATTGCCTTGGCTATGGGCGCCCTGCTCCACGCTGGCCGGTGTGCTCTTCCAGGGTGTGGCACGGTCTCTGGTAGCTGTATGCTTACTTGGCGGTGTTTGCTGCTGGAGGCAGCGGCCTTGCCGCAGGCCTCCGCCTCGGGCAACGAGTTCTGGCATGTTCAGTCTGGCCGACATCCTGTCGGGGGCGGTGTCCCACTGACGGTAAACATGCGTCCGCGCCATCCACGGCCCGGTGGGCAGGGACGGGGTGGGGGCGGCGGCTGTGGAGGGTCTGTGGTGCGGGGGAGCGGGTTGGGGGCGGGGAGGCAGGGCTGGGGCAGAGACTCCAGCTGTCCTCCCCCTCCGGCACTGAGGCCGGCGGTCCCGGCCTCCCCGAGTCCCCAGAAAGGGCAGGCGGAAGGCCCCCCCTTAGATGAAGAGGGGCCTTTCTCGTGTTTAGAAAAGCCTCAGATTAAGATTTTGGAATGGGGTGATTTATCAGCCTTGCTTATCAGCAGGAAAATTTTAGTTCCATCCAGATTTTGGTTCCTTCAGTAAACCTTAGGAGTAAGACACAAGGGTCAGTGCTGATTAGCAGTTATCTAGGGCTTGACTCAAAGTAGAGTGTGGGGTGTAGGGATGGTAGATGGGCCCTCCCTCTCGAGGCTGGCAGTCTTCTGGGATTAGAGGCCCCAGTTGAGGATTACATCCTCATGTGCAGTAACGGAGGTTGTGGGAAACACTAACACAAAGAAGGGAGGGTTGTGGCTGCGGTAACTCATTACAGAAGCCAGAACCCTTGCCTGGCTCTTGTGTAGGGGAGTCTTGCCTAGCATAGGGTAGCAGTTATCAAAGTGTGTCCAAGGGCCCCTGAGGTGCAAGACCATTTTTGTAGAAATGCCAGGATGTCACCTGCTTTTTGCACACTGTTGCTCTCCCGAGTTTCCTGTGGGGTTTTCCAGGGAAAACCTGGCCTGTGGTACCACAAAACAGGGAATGCAGGGGCAGGTAGGAGAATCCAGCTCTCACCAGTCTGAAAGAGATTTGAAGAAATTAAAGTCACTGCTATTCTTCTCACTAATGATTTTTGTTTTGAAAAATGTACTTATTTTTTGTTTAAGAGTATTAATGGTAACATGTAGTAGGTTCTTATTATTTTTACGTGAATTCATATATTTTTTAAAGTTCTTATTTAACTTATAATGCAGGAACTATTGATAGATTTAACCCACATAAACAGCAGCCTTTTGGAGTCCTCAGTAATTGTTAGGAGCATACAGGGATCTGTAGACCAAGAAGTTTGAGAGCCCCTGGAGAACAGGTGCTCAGGTGTTAGTCAGGTGCTTAGCTGGTGTTAAATGGATGCCAATATGTCTTCTGCATCTGCTCCTGGACTCGAAGTAATTGGTCACACGGAGATGGTTGGGCAGTGCCTCCACTTACAAACCAGAAGGTGCTGAATGTGCCTGGAATCCGGGCGATGGGTTGTGGTTGTGGAGCCGGCTTTCCTGTGCAGTAGGCCTGGCCCTGAAGGACCGCTCTCCTTTGCTCCCTGCCAGGTAATTTTGTGCGACATTAACCCCCCAGAAGTCTTCAGCCTCCGCTGGGACTTCGGCATCTACATTGCCTCCATCCTGAAGACCCTGCTGAAGATGGAGGAGTCAGTGCTGGTGCTGCCCTCTCTGGGGCCGCCTCTACCACTGACAGAGGCTCGACATCCACCAGGTCCGGATTCCATGGTCTGACATTTTAGATCTCCCAAGTCTCAACAGAAACATCCCTGACATTGAGGACGAGCAGTACATAGCAGATGAGGTGCTGGTCATTTAACTGGGGCCAGGCGGTCGTTGTTCTGGTTCCAGTGTGAATGTCTGGCCGTCTTGTTATGGACCTGTTGGTCTGCTTAGGGGCCCTGCTCATGTTTCCCACACTGCAGGTGAATTTGTTCTTCCATAGTTTTTCTGGGGTAATAGATCTGAAGTGTATGACTCTGTGTCCCCTCCCCTCTGAAAATCCTGGTCTCCTGGTGAAATGGAGCAGTGACAAGGAGGCCGCTGCCACAGAGGCCTTTTCCTAGCAGGACTCGTTCCCTGTGCAGCCAGGGCCATTCGTACCTGAAGGGAAACACGATGTGCGTGTAGCGTGGGCCATGTCCTGGAGGAGATATGTAACTGCGCATTCAGTATAATATGGTCCTGCTCAAGCTTCCCATTTTAATTTTTGTAAGAGGGAAGAGTTGAAGATTTTCTATGAATAAAGGTATTTAGAGCTTATCACTGGTTTTCTTTTTTATTATTATTGAAATGTGTTTGATTTACAATGTTGTGTTAGTTTCAGGTATACAGCATAGTGATTTAGTTGTACATGTATATACTCTATTTTTTTCAGTTTCTTTTCCATTATAGGTTGCAAGATACTAATATTGTTTCCTGTGTTCTACAGTGAATCCTCGTTGTTTGTCTGTTTTACATATAGTAATTTGTATTCGTTAATCCCAAACTCCTAAATTTGTTTTCTAAGTCTGTGAGTCAGTTTTTGTTTTGTAAATAGGTTCATTTGTATCATTTTTAAAAAATTCCACATATAAGTGATATCATATGATACTTGTCTTTCTCTGTCTGGCTTATTTCACCTAGCGTGATAATCTCCAGTTCCATCCATGTTGCTGTAAATGGCATTATTTCCTTCTTTGTTACAACTGAGTAATATTCTGTTACATCTAAATACCACATATTTATCCAGTCATCTGTCAGTGGACGTTTAGGTTGCTTCTATGACTTGGCCATTGTAAACAATGCTGCTGTGAACATTGGGGTGCAGGTATCTTATTGAATTAAGGTTCCCTCTGGATATATGCCCAGGAGTGGGATTGCTGGATCAAATTATAAGTCTTATTTTAGTCATTTGAGGACTCATAGTAATGACTTTGCTCTGATTCTGTGGCTTTTGCTTCTCTCCACATGAATTTAAATTCTCTGTTGCATTTTGTGTAAGTGTTCTTAATGGGGGAAGAAATTTTGCATTTTTTACAGAGGTGGGTTTTCCTATCCCCTCTGAATGCCTTCTGTAATTAATACAGCAAAAATCTCTTATTGCAGTGCTTAATTATTTGATAATGAGCTCTCTTATTTTTTGGCTTAATCAGAAACAATGACAAAGAGTGATAATAAACAATATAAAAACTTTCCTTCCTTCAAATAGAAATCAGGTGGTCAGGCATACGTATGCTTTGTGACCAACACAATTACTTTCATGTCATTCTGTATCATGGTTCTGAGGCAGAGTTGCTTCAGGTTTGTAGATTTTTGTTTTAACATTTGTGTTAAATTCTTTCTCCAGTCTGATGTTTCTTTTTGGGTTTGTGTAAAGTGTAGAGGAAGGGAAACAAATGCTTTGTTTTGATTTCAGGAGACCTGAGTTACTGATGAGAAGAGTTGAGGGTGGGCTAAGGAACAGAGTGACACTCCCTCACTTTCTGGCTGAAATTGATGAACAATGAAATCAATTAGGTGTATCGGTATTTGACCAATAGAAGTTAGTGAGCCCAAACTGGCTAGTTATGCCCAATGGAAAATACTGAATTCACATGCAGGAGAATTAGGTTCTTTACCATGTAGAAGCAGCTTAGAGCAATCATAAAAAATCAGTCCTGTGATGAGATATAAAAAGAATATAATCTTTTATTTCTGAACCTTTTCTACGTTAGGCTGTGTAGAGCTGAATTTAAGTTTCAAGAGCCAGGAGTAAGAGTGTGGGTTGTTCTTTGGGATCGTTATTCAGGGATGTGTCTAAACCCTGCTAGAGTGGCTGAAGCTGGCAGGAAAAGACCCAGAGCCAGGATTTGTCATCCCAGGGTGTCCTCCATAATTGTTCCATGTGGGACACCATGATTGGGTTAACAAATTGTAACAGACCCCAGATGCCTGTCAACTTTAAGAAGAAAAAATGTGCTTAGTAACTGCTTTGCAAGCAGGCACCTGTGCACTCGCACTCCTGTCTCCTTGCCATAAAAAGCAGAGACAATGCCTTGCTTGCATAGTTGAGGTTTTAGATCACACTCTGCTCATTGCACAGCAATGGCCCAGGCCCTCAGCTAGAAATACTGGGCTTGCCTGCTGTTAGATAGTCTATTATCCCCAAAACAAGGACCTACCTGGTCTGGTGGTCTGCTCTGTAATTAACATATCTAAAGAATGTATCTTGTTCCCCTCTCCCCATGACTTCCCTAAAGATAAACTAAGCCTTTATAGTCATTGTGGATTCTACAATCTCTATCTCATCCTGTCTTTCCCCAAGTTCCTGCTTACTATCACACAACTTTTAATGACTTTTTCCTTTGATTATACACAATAAATATGGGAGCATTTGAGAGGCTCGTGGAGTTGGCTCCCTACTCCCTCTCGCTCCCTTGACATTTTCCACAGTCTTGAGTAATTCATTCCGTGTCGGTAAGATATCTGCCATCCAAAACCCACAGTTGCATGTAAGAAGGATGCAGGCTTTATCTCTCCTACCTGAGGGAGAGAGAGAAGAGAACTGAGATCTGCTCCCCCGTGGTCCCTTCCTGCCCTATGGCCACACCAGCTCACCTGCAGCCTCCTGGCCTCTGCTCACAGGGCCTCTGTCCCAGGAGTGACCACAGCCTTGTCTTCCCTTGTCAACATTTCCTGTGCCTTTCAGAAGTTGGTCTCTTCTCTGTAATTCAACCCTGGCAGGTGTGATGGTGGTCAGTGTGCTAGTGGGCAGTCACCTGGGGAATCCCAGGGGTCATGCTGATTCTCCTGAGTCTCTCATTCGGGGTTACAGAACTTTTGAGCTCTGGAGGAAGCCCATTCACATGAGGCCAGCACAGCATTGCATAACTTTCATTTTATTTTTTAAATTTTCAGTGGAGAAATTATTTGTAGCAAACTGTTCCAAATTTTTGTCCACCTGCTTTCCTCACCACCATCTCCTTGTTGGCTCTGGTGCTTGTTTTAAGAACCAGGTTTCTTCTCTGGTCATTTCTAGCAGCTGGGCTTGCCGAATCCTTGATCTGCATTTGAAGCAGAGTGCTTCTTCGTGATGTCAAACTGGTTTTCCTTGTCATATCTGAATATTCCGTGTACACTCAGCAACTGTTTCAAGTGAAATGCTCTTGTCCAATTTTGGTTAACTCACATTTTCTGATCTCCTGCTTTCATGCTGAGGGCAGTTTCTTCTTCCTGTAATAAACGTTAGCAATTTGCATTTACTATGGGAAGGTACTGGCCCAAGGTGCTTTTGTTCTTAACAGTTTTAATACAATTCACACATTAAAATGTACAGCGGTTTTTACTCTATGCTCAGAATTGTGCATTCCGGTCTTAGAACATTTTCATCCCCCCAACAGGAAGCCCCGTATCCATTAGCAGTCATTCCCATCTTCCCCATCCTCCCCCAGCTCCAGGCAGCCACTCTTCTCTCTCTATGGATTTGCCTGTGCTGGACATTTCATGTAAATCGAGTCATTTCATATAAATGGAACCGTCAATTGTGGCTGACTTCTTTCACACTGAGTAACGTTTTCAATGTTTGTCCATGTTGTGGCCTCTGTCAGTAATCCATGCTTTGCTATTGCTGAATAATATTCCACTGTATGGCTGGGCCCCTCTGTTTACCCATTCATCAGGTGATAGGCATTAGGGTTGTTTCTGCTTTTTGACTGTGTTGAGTAATGGCACCGTGAACATTCCTGTAGGAGTTTTTACGTGGACATATGTTTTCAGTTCTCTTACATATTTGCCCAGGAAGCAGAATTGCTGGGTCATTCAGAAACCAAATGTTCAGCTCTCTGAGGACCTGCCAGGCTGTTTTCCAAAGTGGCCACATTATGTTACGTCCTCACCAGCAAGGGCTGCAATCTCCGCTTCCTGTGTCCTCATTAGTGCTTGTTGCTCCTTTTTTGATTATAACCTATTGTAGTGAGTGTGAAGCAGTTTCTCCTTGTAGTTTTGACTTGATTTCCCTTACAGCTAATGATATTGAACATCTTTTCATTGTGTTTATTGACCATTTGTATATTTTCCTTGAAAAATACCTTTTCAGATCCTTTATTCATTTTTTAATTGAGTTGCCTTTTTATTGTTGAGTTGTAGGAGGTTTTTTTTTTGTTTTGTTTTGTTTTTTTTAATCTTGGAGATACAAATTCCTAATCAGATAAATTATTTGAAAAAATTTTCTCCTGTGTATTGTTTTCACTTTCTGGATGGTGTCCTTTGAAGCAAAGTTTTAAATTTTGATGAACTCCAGTTTATCTCTGTTTTCTTTATTCCTTGTGCTTTTGGGATCATATTTAAGATCTGATGTATTTTATATAAACGTATATATATAAAATAACTTAATTCTTAAGATCGTTCTAGGAGGCAGGTGCTGTTGTCCCCAGTCTATGGATGAGGAGACTGATGCAGAAAAGCTCACTGACTTCTCAGGGGCACAGCTACTTGGTGGTGCTGTGGGAATTTAGACCCACATGTTCGTCCCCAGCATCTGTGCTCTTCACCACCAGGCTCCACTCCTTCCCAGAGTAGTTAATGAAAAATTCTTTACTTTTTTGATTTCTTGTTAGTTTTTTTCTGATTGGGGACCTCATCTCCTCATTTTCCTTGCAGAGATCAGTGTAAGTTTATTTTAGGTCTCAAGTAGGCAGAAGCATTGCTATCATTTAACTTCTTTATTACTCACCCTCCAGTGATGATTATTGCTAATTGATCTAATTAAGTCATGCTTAAGTCTTTCCTGCTAATGACACTAAAAACAGAGTCATGACTTGCAGACTGCTCAAAGAAGAAAGTACTTGATTAATTTAATTTTGCTAACCAATCAAAGAAAATCCCCAGTGTTGACACAGACTATAAGCCCTCCAGAATAGGGTCACTGTCTTCCTTGTGTTTCATTTTGTTTGGTCACAGTGTCTGGATAGTGCCTTGTTGGCCAGCAGTTTTGTTGGATACGGTGCTCGTGAATCATTGTAAGGATAGAATTTGAACAACAGAATCTGTTTTTCATTTCACAAGGGAAAAGATAATATAGAAATACTGCTCAGATCTATTTTAAAATTAAGTTTGGAATTCTGAGAAGAGTTGGAGAAACCATACAAAGATATTTTCACTAATATTTGATCTATCTTAGATTATGGTTACATAGCAGAGTAACTTATCAGCTAGCTTTGACAAGAGGAGTTTATTATTGATTATTTGTTTTAGTTAAAATATTCTACCTGGGATAGAGTAATCAGTGCCCATAAATGAACAAACATAAGTTTGTATTTCTATGCAACATGGGAGCAGACTTCATATATTTATATATAATATATGTCTGTGTGTTTTAATCTGTCTGTCAGTGTTTTTATAGTTTTTCAGCAATGTTCTAACTTGAGAATTCTTCTAAGAAAGTCACCCCTGTGTCTAGTGCAGTTTGTACTGTGTATCCTGTCTTATGCATGGGATTCCACTGTCCCCTCAGTGAGGAATTTCCTCTCCTACTGAGTTAGTAGCAGAGTTAAAGAAACTGTGATTTCTAGGTCTTTGCTCTCCATGTATATGAAGTTGACTGTCAATCACGACTTTCCCTTTCTTGGGTTTTCATTGTTCAAGTAGAATTTATGAAAATAACTATTGCTATGTTGCACAAATCTCCCTAGAAACTTGATGTGTTTGTGCTTTTCAGTTTTCATTATATGGAAAATGTAAATGCACTCTTGTTTTAAGTAGTTGTTTTTCACTAGGTATTTGTTTACCTCTTTATAGTTAAAATTATTTTCCCAATGAATGAATCGGTGTGCATGTTTTAAAAGATACCTCACTTTTTATTTTTCTTATGGTAACAGTTATATTCATTGTAGAGAATTTAGAAAATAAAGATAAACACAGTAAATAAGTTAAAAATGTCCTGTAATCTCACCTGGATATACAGTTGTAAGTTTTGAAATTGAGAATTACAAGTCCTCTCACGTTCATTTTCAAGATCGTTTTGTTAATTGAGACCCTCGAGTTCCCATATGAATTGTGGTAGCATCTAGACAGTATCTGCAAAGAAGTCCGCTGGGATTTTGATGGAGACCAGGTTGAATATAAGGATCACTCTCGGGAACACTGCCATTCCAAGAGCGCTGTCTTCTGATCCAGGAATGTACGTGGCGTGTCTGTCCAGGTATTTAGGTCTTCTTTAATTTTTTTTCAGCAATGCTTTGAGTTTACAGAATATTATTTTACTTTTTTTCTTTGCCTTTATACTGAGGAGAAGTGTGCAAGGTACCGGGATCAGAAGTGTATTTTAGCCCCGCCCCTTGCTGCCAACATGGTCGCTGCGCTCTTGCTTTGCCTTGTGTACAATCTTGCACAAAATAGGACCTCAGTAACTCTCTCTTCAATGAATGATTATATGATTGTAGGATGATGCTTGAGAGTCCTTGTGATGATTTTTTCCTCCAGCCTTTCCCCAATTCTTAACTATGCCCTTTCTCTTCCTTTCCTCCAGCCTGGGTTTCAGCCTGCCTGTGGCATTGATTTTCCCTGTCTGTAGACTCTTCCTTTCACTGGTTCACGATAATGTTACATGTGGGCTGTGGAAACTTGCTAGATGTCAAGAAAAAGCAAATCCATTGCATGCTAGTATTTTTAGTGTGTTCTTGTTTTATTGATTGAATTTAAAACAGGCTGACCTCCTGAGCTCTCCCGTGAGCTCTTTTCGCCTTCCTACAGGTGATAATGCTCTGGTTGTTGCATGTGCCCTTCCCCCCAGCCTTGGTTTCAGAGTTGAGTAAGTCAGCATCTGTGGAGCCCTCTCTTTAAAAGATGGAGAGAACATTTGCTCCTTCTCTCTGGTTGGGGACTTTTTCGATGAGACGTGGTGCCAGATAAAGCCTGGAGCCCCACCTCATTCTGACCCCCGCTCTTTCCGTTATTTTCTCCAAGGGAAAAGAGTACAATTCAACAGTAAAAAGATTAATTGTGAGCTAATGAGATAGACAAAGCAACTGAACATTTATTAAATATCCTTTCACGCCAGAAAAATTATTATACACACAAAAAGCACACAAAGCATGGTAGTACCATGGTTACAAACGTGGGTCCGAGTTCGAGTCCTGCTCTGGGGTGACCAGTCCTGTGATATGGAGAACTGGTAGGTCGGCTTAGCCTCTCCCGGACTTGTTTTCTGTCCTGCAGAGACGGGGATCGCTAGGCATCCCACCCCCGTAGAGGTGCTGTGGGGTGTAAATGTCACGCGTGGGCAGCCCGAGCACAGCTGCTCGTTCCTCGTAAGTGCAGGATAGCATAGCTTTTGCGGTGACGGCGTTATGACCGCCCCGTGTAGACTCTCAATGCTCCGAAGGGATGCCTTGTGGGTTGGAGATGGGATTCTCACTTCTGTAAATACCCAAGGATTGTGGTATTGGGCCCTGCTGATTTGAATCTATTCTTTACAAAGTATATATTGTAGATTTTTTTAAAGCATGCAAGTTTTTTTCTTTTATTATTTATAGTTCTACCCTCTCATCCCTTGGTGTGATTTTTCATGGAATCCAGGAAAAAGTCCTAAGCCACCTGCTTCTTCACACTTCTCCCTGGTGGTTTTCTTCCCTGAGAAGAAGAAGGTTTTGCATAGGAAATTTTCTTTGTTCTCCTTTTCTTGGAGTCTGTCTGCCCATCTCTCACCTGTCCATCTGTCCATTTATCTACCCACTCATTCTTCTGACTTGTTCCAAAAAGCATTTCAGGCAGCTTACAGAATAACTTACCAAATAAGCAGGTGAAAAATGGGGCAAAGTTCAGACTGTGAGGCTAGGAGGTGAGCCTGTGTGACGGTTGCAGGGGTGAGACATACGCTTCTGCCCCGTGAGTTATAAGATCGACAACAAGAGTGTGCCTGAGGCTCCCAGCAGACACAGGGAAACAGGGTTTGTGGGAGATGCTCACTGTCTGTGAAGTAAATAAGTGGCTTGGGAGAAGCCCAGCCTTTCCAGCTGCTAAGGCTTTGGAGAATATTTTGGGGGTCTTCAGATTAGAGTCTTTCATCTTTTCTTTTGTCAGAGTTCTACATATAGTTGGTTACATTCCATACCTGGAAATTTCTCCAAAACTGCTTCCCACTTGAGTCCCATGGCTCGGGAATGAGGTGGTTCTGCTCATTGACGGGGGTTGACCAGAAACAGAAAATGACAGCCTCAAAGGAGCCTGGGATTTGTCAGTCATGTTTTGTCAGTGCTGTAGATTTCAGAAAATGCTTTCACAGTTTCTCTCCATCTGAGGCGGCAGCGTGCTGTCTTACCAGCATCAGGAGCTCAGGGCCACGGGATGGTGGGGGTGACTGCACTGCCGTCAAGACAGCTGAGCTGGTCACTGCAGGCGTGGTGATTTTATGTAGTGCATTTAATGTTCTTTACTAGAATGTTTCAACAGGGAGTTAATTAACTGAAGTTTATTAACATTTAATAAATATGATGCTTTGTTGAAAAGACAGTTATAGGCAGAATATAAGTGGTGAAGAATTTAAAAATGGTTTCATTACTGAAATTTCAGTAGGGAAGATACACAGTTTATCTTATTTGTGCCTCTCTTTTAAAGTAACAAACAAGACAGAAAAGGCAGAAGATGATTTCTGTTCTTCCTCTCGGCTTGCAGGTGCCCTCACCTCCAGTGGCATCCATCCAGACACCAGCACTGACACTGGCCGTGCTCAGAACTGCCTCAGCCCTGAAGACACAACTGACAAATAGAAGGGGGCCACGCCCTGTCACAGCAGGTGCTCTCACTTTGTGGGTCCTTATGTAACTGCGCTGTGTTATTCAGGATCGCCCGTTCTACATTGTGTGACGCTGCTGCCGTGTCTCCTAGTTACTTGTTTCTGTAAGTACTCGCGTATTTTCTCCAATGTGCAGTACTACACACCTAAAAATCCTTTTTTTCAGATGAAAAATAATGTGTATTTAATACAGTAAGTCTGAAAAAAGGGGCAAAAGAGGCTATACTTGTCCCACTACTCAGAGATAATAATTAACACTTTAACATCTATTTTCTGTTCTTTTCGTCAGTGTGTATCACCTCTGCCATAAAACACGTGTGTGGAGACCTCCATTTTCCATTCGCCTTGTTACATGTTTTTCTACAATATTCAATCTCCCCTGGCATGATTTTTAATGAGCAGTATACCATTCTGCCTTGTGGAGGCATCGTTAATTTTACTTCGGACTTAAATAAACTTCCAAAATCCATGTATAGTTAGCTGAAATACTGAAGAGAGAACTGAGGTGGTACAGAGAAATGAAGTGGTAGAGAAGAGTGGTATTGAGTGAAAAATGAAAGGCCCCAATCTCCCCTCCTCTTATTTCCTGAGAGTAAAAGCTGTTGACAATGTGGTGAATGTATTTCATGACCTTTCTGCCTATGACATATGTATATATACACATATATGAGAAATCTATGCATGTGTGTGTGTATATATGCTTTATTGAAAAATTAGACCATACTATATGTTTTTCTGCAACTTGCTTTATTCACTCAGTGTTATACCATAGATGTCTTCCCACTGCAGACCCTCCCAGCCCTTTCAGATAGAGTGGAGTGGTCTCCTGATGTGCGGGTGTGGTCTCTTGTGCACGGACACCTTTGGTGGGAGAGTGCTGTGGACAAGGCCCTAGACCACAGCGAAACACCTGCCCCCTCAGAGCCCGCAGCTCACCGAGATTTACCGCATCATTTTGATGGTGGACACTTAGGTTTTCTCCATTTTCCACTGTCAGAAAGGATGTTTGACTGACATCGTTCTTGTATAGACATTCCTGTGATCTTGTATGAGTATTCCTTTAGTTAAGGCTTCTGGAAATTTAGTCCCTGGATGTGACATTTACATTCATCACAGGTTCCTTTCAAGTGACTCTAGAAATTCCTTCTCCAGTAGGGAATGAAAAGGTGTAGAATTATTTATGTAACCAATTCTCTATCGCTGGATATGATTTCATTTCATTGTTTCTTCCCACCATTGTAAACAGTGCTGTGTAAATGCCCTGATTGGTACATCTTTTTGGACTGATTTTTTTTTTAAAGAAACAATTCCTAGAAGTGGAGTTGAGCCAGTGTGTACGTACGTTTTTCAGAGTTAACATGTCCATTGACATACTCCAAAATGTTTACTCACAGTTTGTTCTCCCACAGAGAGACACTAGATAGTATGTCTTTAAAAAATATTTGCCAATACGATGAGCAAAAGTGCTTTTTCACTGCTTAAGTTTGCATTTGATGATCAGTGAGCTATTGAGCATTTTTCACTCATTAGCCATTTGACTTTTTTAAAGTGAATAATCCCTTCTGTCCTTTGCACACATTTAAGTGAGGGAGCATCTTGTTGCTTTGTGACAGCTCTTTGTATGTTAAGAACATTAGGTCCTTATCTTCATCAACATGTATCACATGGCTTTTTCTTAACATTGCTTGCCTTTCATTTCGTTCAGGGGTTGTTTATTTTTGTTGTGGCCCAAAATATTCTTAAGATAGTAAATCTTTTCCTTATGGGTTTTATCTTTGGTATTATTCTTAGAAATACTTTTTATAATGGAATAAATCTCTTCTGTAGGTTTTTTTAGTCTCTAAGATGGAAATGATTGTAGTACTTGTTATAGTGAGGGTAAGTTGAGTTAATATGAGCAAAGAGTTATATTTGCTGTCATTAGTACTTTTTAATATTTACATCAATGTAATTTATCTTGTGGTCAATATGACAGGAATAGAATTCTTTCCAGGCAATTGTCTGATTGTCTCAGGACAATTATTGAATACATACTTTACTCTTTGATTTGAAATCCCACCTGTACAAAATACTTATGTACACTAGTCTCTTTTTGGGCTCATAGTTCTTTTCTGTCAATCTTCCTTTCTTACTCCAGCACCATATCTTACATATTGTAAAAATTTATTTAATATCTAACAGTGTGATTCTTTTTTATTCTTTTCTTCCATCCCAAATTTTCTTGGCTAGTATTATGACTTTATTATTCCTGAAGAATTCTAAAATATTTTGTTCAAGTTAAAAAAAATCAGATTGGAGTTTTTAGAAGTTTTGAATTATTTTTAGAAGAACTTACATCTTTACAAAACTGCTTTCCTCCATGCAATATGTTGATGTCTCTACATTTACACCACTTTACCCCTCAGTACAGTCCTGTAGTTTCTCCATTTAGAAAATGGGCATTATTTTTTAGTTTATTCCAGATTATTGTTTGTTTTTGTTAATTTTGTAAGTGAGAATTTTTTGCTATTATATTTTTTAACTGCTTAAAACTGACATCTAGAAAGGCAGATTCAGTTTGTAAATACTCACTTTGTAACTTGTCATTTAAAATTGTAAGTATTAAGTACTTGTTCCAGAGTCCTTTCTTTTCTGTTTTTAAAAATTTGTTTCCAAGATTCTCAAAATGGTCATAGCTAAGTAGTATAGGTGGCGAGACAGATGGAGAGAGGTAGTGTGGCTCATGTACAAACTGTGAGCAGATTCATGGCTGCCTTTAGGCTGGAGAGGCCTCAGAAGAGCCCAGGTTAGACCAGGGGTGGCTTTGTATGCACTTGAAAGCCAGCTTTCCTGCCTGTATGGTGAAGCCTGTTGGGCATGGCAGGTAGGTGATCAAGGTTCGATGGAGGCCATTGGCTGCACAGAGCGCTGTGTCTGTGAGAACTGGAGACCATCGCCATGGGAAATGCTTGGCGCCAGGAACACTGCAGGGGAGCTGGGGAGCCTGTGTGTTAAGGATTTTCCAGTCCTGGGAGTGGGAAGAGCAGACTCTGCGGTCAGAGCTGAGTTTGAATCCACCCTCTCCTCTTTACTGGTCCTCTGACTTTTGCCAAGTTATACACCGTCTTTGAACTCTTGTTTTCTTGTCTCTCAAAACAAGAGAATTACGGCCTGCTGAGTGTTTGATAAGGGTAAATGATTTGTGTCTATAAGATGCCCTGTACAGTCACAAGCTCAGTGAGAAATGGGCTGTCGCCTCTTCTTCTGCAATTCAGTGCTCGACAAGACATCGGGGGAAAGTCATTTCCTAATTTGTATGTGATGAAAGTAGGAACAATATTAATGTCTTATCTTTCTCTAGCTGTATTCTTACTCCTTTGCTTCATTTACCTCTTTTCTCCTTTCCTTTTCCCTTTCCCTTCCTGCACCAAAAGATGTTGAGACTTTCTCAGAACACTAGATTAAAATTCCTATAAATGTTGGCTCATCCCCATGAAATGACAGTGACATAAAAAAAATCTGTATACATCCCAGACTTGATTGATTGTATTTGATTTACACACACACACACACACACACACACACACACACACACACACACACACACAGACACACACACACCACCCCCGGCTACCTCCCAATTGCTTAGGGAGAAGGACCACCTTTTTTGAGTTTTCATTCACTGAGCATGAGAGAAAAGTCTCTTAAGTAGACTTTCATCTGGCTCCATGCGTGGTTTTTTATTGGATTTCTGCTTTGTGGCCATAGAAATATTCTCCTAATAGAAGAGAGGAAGTGGAGACATAGATATTCTGCTGAGATATTGGTGTCATCATATTTGAGTTGGAAAGGACTTAAGACAGCATAGAGTCATAACTCTTTTTATGGGTGAGAGTCCATGATGGTGTAATTTGGACTAGAACATGGGTCTTCTGTCTTTGTGTCCACGTGGATGAAGAGGTAACTGGGTGGAAGATGGCAGGGATCCTTCTTGCTTGAGTTCCAGGGTCTTGCTAGTTTTCATTGCTCAGCTGCCTTTAGTTTATGTCCATGTGGCCTCTCGTGGGAAGGTCACTCTATCCTGATAGATGGAGTTTCTAATCAGCAAAAAGCTCTGACCCACTCACATTTCCCAGTTTTTCTGCTGACCTGCTGACACTTCATGTAAATGAGACCTAAGAAAACTACTGGATATAAAATCCTTATTGTTATCATTTACCCTCGAGTTCCATAGGTATGGGGTGCTGTCTGAGGTTAGAGCTGAACAAAGACAGGGTGATAGGCTGTGCTGCTGTACCCACCCCAGTCTAATGGGATCTCCGCCTTAGTGTTTAGAATCAGGCAGACCTGAGTTCAAACCCTGCCTTTACTAGTTACTAGCTTTATGACCTTGGGGAAGAAACTTTACTTTTTTGGGTCCCATTTTCTTTATCTGTAAATAAGTTCAGTATTTATTTTAGGGTTTTTGTTTTAGAATTGAATGAGCTAATTCCCTCATTTATACCTAAAATACTGATCGCGTGGTTCTATGCTGGTGCCTTGGTAGTTGATTACTAAGGGACTCTGCAGCGAGAGTGGGGGTGGGGCCCCATGGATCATACAGCTTATATTCCAGGATATGCTTGTGAAAGACTGGATTGCAGTGGATTTTCAGTAAATGTCCATTCCTTTCCTAGTCCCCACTTATTGTGTATATACCTTTATACTAATATATGAATAACTTTTTATTGCAATTTAAATGTCTTTGTGGTATTTAAAATATGTAGCTATAACCAAAATACGTGAAATGAAATGATTTGACTTTTATTTTCCTTTCAATAAGCAAAACAAAATAAAATAGAAAAGATAACAAAAGTTTTGAAGGAGTAGAAATAATTTTATTTCCATGGAATCAAGTCCCTATGTTAGGTTTTTTGGTTGTGTTGTTAAACGACATATAAAATTGATAGGTTGTGACTTCAGTGTTGATAGTTAGGTAATTATAGTTTCTTTTTGTGGTTGTCTTTGATGAATTATTTGCACTAGATCATAAATGATGTGCATGCTACTTATTGGAAACAAGGAAACAGTCGAGACATACTACCCCCAATGCAGTCATTTGGTTACCGAGTCCAAACTCATTCTGCTCACCACATAACAGGCCAATAAATTGGGAGATGAGGTGTTGGGGCAAGGAATATTGACTTTATTTGAAAAGCTGGCAGACCCAGAAGATGGCAGACTGATGTAC
This sequence comes from Camelus dromedarius, assembly GCF_036321535.1. Taxonomy (NCBI): domain Eukaryota; kingdom Metazoa; phylum Chordata; class Mammalia; order Artiodactyla; family Camelidae; genus Camelus; species Camelus dromedarius. The sequence goes on along the minus strand of NC_087470.1, from coordinate 416,510 downwards.
TAGAGAACCCTCTTCCCCAAGTCAGAATTCAGGCTCCTTTTATTACTGAAAAGCAGAGGGGGTGTGGATGGTTATTGCAAACTTCTTGCTTAGGAATTGTTTGTTCTTGGAATTCTTTGTTCTGGCAGCTGTCCATGTTGGTCAGGTCATGGTGCCCCTGTAAATTCTCCAACAAAACAAAGGTTATTCTCTATTTTGCAACTTGCCTTCTCTATGTAAGTGCAGAAGAACTAACATCCTTAAAGATCAGAGCCCGGTGAATAGGATCTCCTGTAGATTTCAGGCTAAAGTCAACTTTCTTTTAAAAAAGGCGCAGAACTAGCAAGTCTCAGCCTAGAAAACAGGGCACAGGGTTAAAGCCAAAGGAACAGATCTAACATGCAGTCAAATTTGTTCTTTTCTATTACAATTTCTTTTTCCACCTCATAAATAATTTTAGTAAGAAAAATGAGCAATTTTGTATTTTTGCTTCTTAATAACGGATAAGTGGGCCAATTACATTTTTGTGAGTAGGGATGCTTTGTGGGCCTTGGGGTCACAGCAAACTCTTGTTGGAGGTGGTCGACCCTGCAACATGTCTGATGCCCCGTGAGTGTTGGTGAGGGTCCCCCCAGCCTGGGGCTCTTTTCAGGCACCAGAATATGGGCATTGACCTCTGGAGACCTCTTTTTCAGCTGCAGGAAAATTTTTCAGATCCTGTGATTGAAAAATCACTCCAGCTGGGGATAACTAGGGGAAAAAAGGAAAAGGGTTTGGAGTAGAGTAGAAAAGGGCAGAAGATCACGGAGCCTGAGTGCTTGGCAGCGGGGCCTAGGGAGAGAGGGGAGCAGAGGTGGGGAGTGGCCCTGCTCCGGAACCAGCTTCTGCACCTGTCCCAGGGCCCAAGCCACACAGCTTTTAATTGACCTCAGCCACTCTCCTGGATGGATGTCACCCTGGGCAGAAGCTTGAGAACCAAAGGTGAGGGGTGGGTAGCACTCACATAGGGGGTCACTGAGGACTTCGGTCAAGTCCACAGTGCCTTTTCTGGTCATGTGTCTTCACTTGTCCTTTATCTCAGGATCTGAGGAGCAGGAGCAAGGAACGCAGGGAGAGATCCAGGAAGACATCCGACTGTGTTCAGAGAGGACAGACACAGCGACATGGGGAGCGAGGACACTTGCAGCAAAGTAAAATGACTTCACAACTATTGCATCAGAGCTGCAGGTGTGAGAGAGCCTAAGCCTGACTCAGTGCAGGGGACAAGCAGAAAGGAATGGCAAAATTTCAACTGACAATTGAAATTTTGTTAAATTAGCCTGCTACTGTTGGTTGTATCACTTGAATATATGCAGGTGTATTTCTGTGAGCATTTTATAGGTTCACTCAACCCCACCAGCCCCTCTTGCCTCCATCGGGGATGGGCTTTCTCAAGCACAGTGCCCCTCCTGCTTGGGTGGGCCACGCTGCGGGTCCTCGCCTGGGGCCGGGCTGCTGCAGGGCACTGAGTCCCCGAGGCACGGCCTGCGAGACACGACAGGAACACCTCTGCTCTTGACTGGGGGCCTCCTTTTCCCCCTGCCATGTAAGAATGCCTGTGACTCAGTTAGAAGCATGCTTCCAATCCATCCGTGAACCCGCCATCCAGAAGCAGAGCCTGAGGCTTCCGATTTTCTCCAGAATGCAGTTTATATTCACCTTCGACAGGTGAGTGTGTGTCCTTTTACAAGTGGGGGAATTACTACAGTTTTCCTGGAACTTACTCACCACTAGTCCATCTGATTTTCCTGTGCTAGGATTCAGTATGGCCTGCTAAAAATTCTGGAGTCAAATGTTGAAACCCTGATGAAGAGGATTATTTATTTTATTTCTTTATATAATAGTCTTTTACTTTCAAAATTCAGAATTTTTGGTTCTTTCAGGAATACTTGGGGGGTTGGAGAAACAACTTTGCTCTTACCATCTTTGCGACCTGTTGCTTTGTGCCTCTCACCTGTCTTCTGTCACTTGTGAGGTGGCTCCATTTGTGACCCTATCCGGGTTATAAAACATGAAGTCTGTGATAGTACAGTTCCTTTTATTCCGAAGGCATTCCACAAGTACTACTTAAATCTAGGTGTGGTTTTAAGAAGACAGAATCATTAGAACATGTACTTGCAGGTTGCTAGAGCAAAATCCCCAAATCAAAAGTCTGGCTAAACATCTAAAATCTTTCTAATCTACCTTGGATTTGTATGGATAAGTGAAGCACTTTGCTAAGAACTTAAGACCAGGGTTAGAATACAGGCTGGTGTAGCTCAGCAGGTCCTCCCAAGCTGACGCTCTGCTAGGGGGCGTGGCCGAGGGGAGAGGGTGGGTCCTGCCCTCCCTGAGCTGATGGTTTCTTGGCAAAGACCTTCACCAGGTGAAGAACTTGAAGTTCCTTCTAAGAACAGTGGGTTTCAAAATACTCTTAAAAGCATGGAAGTGACAGAATCCCATTTGTCTCAAGTAGGGGAGAGCGGCTGTGGGGCCACTTGGGAGACTCGTGAGTCCAGGTGTGCTGTGTTGGTGGCTTCCACCTGAGCGGTGGGACGGTCAGTGGGAAAAAGCGAACAGATTGAAGGCAAGTTTAGATGGTAAAAAGGAAAGGGTGAATGATGTCTGTGAGGGTAGGATGGAGTAAGGCCCAGGTTTCTGGATGGATTAATGAGGTAAATGATGGTCCTGCTGTGGTCTGAGGAGGGAAACCTGCAGAGGGAGTTCTGGGGGATAACTGATGAGTTCAGCTGTGGGTAAAATGAAAGGCTATTAGATGTGTGGTCTGGGAGCTCCGGTGAGAGCCAGTAGTGAGTAGGGGGAGGGGAGAGAGACTTCCAAATCATTTTGTCTTGTGAACATACAAAAATGTATGAGTAATAATACAGTTACACCTCTGTATTCTGAATTTAAAGCCCATTAATATTTTGCTATATTGACTGCAGAGGTTCTTAACTTTTTTTTAATAGAAATAAAATAAATAGAAACAGAATAGTGGAGTTAATGAACATCTTAGAGTTGATGTGTGCCCTTGTATGTATTTGGTACCTCATCTGTTTATAACCATAATCTATAAAAAGTTAACTAGTTTAGCATAAGAGTTAAACAGAGGGACGTGCCACACACTGTTGGGGCTTGAAGCTGATCTTCTCGGGCAAATTATGTCGCCTCTCTGTGCCTTAGTTCCATCTTCTGTGACTTCCCCCAGGCCACTCATCACAGCTAGACTAGATGTTGGGAGGGAGGGTGCCGAAGGGAGTGAGAAGCGGCAACTGCCAGGGACCCTGAAGAGAAAGACAAAAACAGATTAAAGCCGATAAACTCAGTACAAACAAATACCCTCAAAAGAGAAGAATCCCGCAGTGTTTTGAGCCACTTAGCGTAAGGGAAACAAGTCCAAGTGGACCCAAAGCTCTTGAGCATGTGAGTATTGTGGGTGGGAGGGTGTCATCAGAAAAGGGTTGAGAAAAGGCCTTTTGGTTTCCCTTGACGTTTCCGGTAAGGATGGGGAGCAGAAGCGAAAACCCCCCGCTTCACAGTGGAAGCTGCTCTTTTGTGCAAAACTGACCAAAGTTTGGAAACCAGCCATCAGCGGTGCTGGCAAATAAACAGACTCCTGGATTGGGTGGGGCACTTGCTGTGACTTCCAGGTGACCTGCTGGCTGGGGGCTGTGAGGTGGGCAGTAGGTTTGCAGGGTGACCCGGGCATAATCCCTTGCTCTGAGGCTGCTGGTCTGACTAGGAGACCTGGGCACCCGCAGTCCTAATGGGGCAGCTCTTGATGTGGCCTGGGACACCTGCCGTGCTGAGGACGATAGGAGGGCTCCCCTGAGGGGGTGTCCCTGCGGAGAGTGGAAACGTCCTCCTGCAGGGGAGGAAGAGCCTCTAAGCAGGGGGCCGGATGCACAGGCAAGACCAGCCTGAGCACGGAGGGTTCGGGGAGCCGGAAGTCATACAGTGGCCCGAGCAGCCTTGTTCCTGCGAGACTGGAGGGAAAAGATGCTGAAAAGGCAGGCTGGGGACCGACCCTGTTGGTGGGTCATGAGTGACAGGAAAGGACTGGTCAGGCAGGCACGAGAGAACCCTGTGGGCGTCCCAGCTGGGGTGTCACCCTGGAGGGAGGAGCAGAGTTATAGACTTTGCCACTTTAGCTGTGTGACCTTGAGCAAGATCACCTCACCTCTCTCTATATATATCTTCATCTGTAAAGTGACAGAGTGACAAGCTCGTGTCATCAGAAGGCTTAGTTTAGCTCTGATCCTCTATGTCCAGTCTTGTCAGTGCTGCCCTGTGAGGTTCTGCAGCGGCTGCTCTTACCCTGAGATGGGAGGGCGTAGAGGGACAGTGTAGCGCCCGAGGGCAAGAAGGGGTTGCTTTAAAAACAGACATGAAGCCGCCTGCAGCTGCAGACCTGCAGGCAGTTTGGTTGATGGTCGTGGAGAGGACTTTGGAGGACTTAGCATCGTCTTAAGATTTGCTTTCCCTTGGGGACCGGAATTGCCTTTGCAGATTAATGTTGAAGATTTGGGCTTCTGGCAAAGCTGTTTTCAGAGATGGGTATATACGTAACATATCATATAAAGTAAAATGCTTTTATTTAATGTGTGGGACTTTGCAGCTGTTGGGAACAGCTCTGTTGGCCTGGTCTCCACGGAGGACACTAGGGGTCGGCAGAGCGTAAGGGAGGGCAGGCAACCCGCAGTGTTGTTGCCGGCTGTTCTCCCCAGTAGGGCACTCTGCTGAGTTGACTCTTCTCTGACTTTGGTTGCCTGATGAGCAGACAGCAAAGTAATGAGTTCTGGTGGGATTTTATAATGACAGGAACAAAGAGGGACCCGTAGTTTTTCTGGACTAGGACACGCTTTTGGTTCCTGATCGAGTGTGTTCCATTGCGGAATTGATGAGTTGTGTCTGTTCTGGATCTGATTTGGACTAATCTGGAAACTTGGAAAGAAACTGAGATGGAATTGTTGCAGGTACCTTGTGCTTTAATAAGCCCTGTGCAAACATAAACACGGAGGAAGCATACATTTGGATTTGGTGGTGTAGGAAAGGGGTTCTGCACATTACAGGAGAAGGCAAGGCAGAACTCCTCTTCTTTGTGGGCAGGGGCGTGGGTCCACCTGTCTTTTCTGTAGCGGTTTCTGAGAGCAGTTTATGATAATTAACCAGCATTGACAAACGGTGGCACACATTGCATGTAAGAGCTGGCCGGCTGCAAACTTGTGTATTGGACAGGTGGATTTCACAGGTAAATGGTCAGGTGGATGGGAGAGAGAAGGAGCACAGTCCTGGGCACCCCAGCTTCAGGTTTAAATCGCCATTTCCTCAGCATAGGACCTTGGACTAGAATGTAACCTCCCTTAACCTGTTGGTGAATCTGTAAAATGGGCATGATGATATTTGCTTCTTCCTGGGTTTGCTGTAAGTTGTAAACAGTATTATAACACACATGAAGCACTTAACACACTGTTTGGCACTTAGCAGTGTTCACTGTGTGCAGCCGCCCCACTTGGCATGTGTCACAGCCGTAAAGGTAGCATGTGCCTGTTGAGGATGCACTGGTAGCCCCTTGAATAGGTTGTGAATTTGGTGATTTCCTTTAATCCTTGTAACTCTGTGTGCCATGGGCAGTTATTTTCATGGACACATGAGGAATCTCAGGGTAAAGAAGACTGCAATTTGCCCTAAGTCAGACCATAATTTTGGGTGCAGGGGCCTCGGTTCAGCATGGGCCCCTGGGCTTTCTGCCCTCCCCATTCAGCACCAGAGCCAGACGTGGGGTGGGATGTCTCCCAGCCCAGAATATCCAGCAGGCAGCAAGACACACCTGGCCCTGGGCTGCTTGAGCAAAAACTCCGGAGGGGAGGCAGGTATTAAAGGGATAAATATAAAAACAGATGGCTGCAAACTGTGACCAGCTCTGAGCAGGAAAGGAACACGCCTCACCGTGCAGAGCTGGGAGCTTTCCCGTCAGGGCTGCTCTGGGGGCGTTCATCTCAGCTAAACAAGCTCTGCTGCTGCACCAAGGCAGGAAGGCAGGGAGCGTGTGTCCAGGTAGACTGGGCCTCGTTGATCATTCTCATTCCCCATTCAGCGGCAGCTGTCATGGGCACTTACCTAGTAAACAGATGTCGGCCATAATCATCAAGCAATTTGCTAGGTAGGTTTTTTGGCCCCACCTTTGAGATGAGGTAATTGAAGCTGGGGAGTTTGCTGCATGCCCGTGATTACCTTGGAATTACCCCCACTGGTCTTTAAACTTAGACTGTTGTGGCTCTTGTGTCCCAGGTCTGTGAATAACATCGTGTAGATTTCCACAAGTGGCTCAAATGACTGACATTGATTTTCTTAATTCATAGGAAATGATATGTGACAATAAGAGAAAAAGGTAGTAAGAAATTGTTTGGAAAACTAGAAAACAATTCAATACTTCCCCAGCTGAGGACCAGTGTCACTCACCCCACTAACTGCCTGGCACCTCCTCCCTGCCGATTCCGTGTTCACAAGCCACTCTGAGCCTTTGAAGAACATTTTGCCTCATGACACTGTTGACCAGGACCTGCGACCTCTCTGTCCCTGGTTAACTCTCTCTTCAAAGCCATTTAAGTTTTATGCAGGCTCCTCCACTCAGATGTAAGAATAGCCTCTTTCAACTTCTTGATGCAGCTCCTTAATGAAGATCTTGCGAAGGAAACCTAGTCAAAACCTGGGATGTATGCACATAGTGACTGTAACCTCAGCATTTTTTAAAGTTCAGAATCAGAGGGGTGGGAGACTCAGGAAAGGCTATTTTAAGGTAGCAAGGGGAAAGTGAAAGGATGCTTTCACTCTGTGTGAGACTGAAACATCTCGGTCCCAGCCAGCAAGGCACCTGCGTTCAGGATGGTGTGTGGAGAGTGCAGAGTTCTCACAAAGAAAGAAGAGGTGGGATGGGAAGGAGGACAGTCAGATTCTTTACTGGGGAAGGAAAAAAGGGGGCTGAAAATTTCCTGGTTGAACAAGAGGACTGTGACATGATGTGCTTGTATTTATGAGAGAAGGGTTTTGTGGGGACAGGCCTAGGGAGAACTCGCTCTGTGTGGGAATTCAGCACAACAGAGACCCGGGCAGACCCCAGGGCCCCTGCTGGGGGAGGGGCTGTCTGCCAGGTCCAGACCTGGGGGCTGCTTCTGTCCCTTAGCTGGGGCCTCAGAGCTCTCTTCACAACCCAGTCCGGTTGATACAAGAAAAAATACGTGGAGCATGAGAAGGGCTGTGTCCCAGGCTTTAGTTGAGCCCCTGGGATGTGTCCCTCCAGATGTGGGTCCTTGGCTTCATGTAGGAAACGATTCAAGAGCAAACAGCTGTTGAGTAAAGGTAGATTTATTCAGAGAGATACATTGAAAGGCAAGAGAATCGCCACGAGGTGTGGGGGTTGGGTGCTCAGATTAAAAGTAGGTACACACTCCACATACAGAGTGTGGGCCTTCTCCGAAGAGGGAGAGAGGGGGGTGACCGCGAGGCGGCGCTGTGTTGCTTGTTTTCTTGGGCTTGGTGGTTTCATATGCTAATAAGTAGAAGGACCAGCCTAAGGGGAAGGAGCTGGGATTCCCAGGGAGTTGGCCATTTCCCACCCTGTGACCTTTTGTGGCTAGCCTTGGGACTGCCATGGTGCCTGGGGGTGTGTTATTCACCATGTTACTATTACAATGGGTGTATAATGAAGCTCAAGCTCTGCTAGAAGTTAAATCTCTTCATCCTGAGCCTCAAGGCCTATTGGAGGTTGAATCCTTCACCATTTTGATGTTAATTGCTGTGGTCTTCCTTGAATGGCTGTGCTCTGCCCCCTTCCATCCTGTCTCACTGTGATGACACAGAGAGAGCAAAGGCCAGGCCCTGCCTGTGCTCCTGCATTTAACAGGGGGAGGGGTGGGGTGGGCTGAGGATGACTCTGGGTGGTGTGAAGGATGTTTTAGATTTTCCCACGTGGGTCATGGGGACCTGCCAGCAGCCACCGCAGATTTATCTCACTGGCATTATGGTTTTTGTCACTCATCTTTTCCTATTTTTCTTTTTTTTAAGTGTTTAATCTAAATTTGATATCAGTTTTTTTAAGAAAGAAATTTCTCTTTTTCTTTTCTTTGGGGCTCTTTTGCGGGTTAGGTAATCAGGTGTATTTGTTTGTTAGTGGAGGCCCTGGGGCTTGAACCCTGGAGCCCGTGCATGCTAAGAAAGTGCTCTGCCACTGGGCTGTACCACTCACCCCATCATCTTTTTCTTTTTGTTTCAGCTGCCAAGAATATTAGAACTGAATTTCTGGTCAGCCTTTAACAATTACCCTGATTTCATGGCATGCATTTTTATGGCTTTACCTCCCCCGGTTTCATTTAAATATTGAATCTCCTTTGTCTCTTCACTCTCACTTTTGTCTTTTTTTGTTATAATTGTTAAGTTGTGTTTTAAAAGTTGTTTAATTTCTCTTTTAGCAGGAGGCTGAAAGCAAATATATAAACAGACTTATCACAATTAATTGCTTTTATACATTCTAAGGTATTTAGTAGTTACTCAAAAAACGAATTGAATATTAAAGTGATAAAATTTTTTAATTACTTTTCAATTTTTTATAAAGGTATAGTTGTACAATATTGTATGTTCCAGGTGTACAATAGATTCACAATTTTTAATGTTATGCTCCATTGATAGTTATTGTAAAACATTAACTGTATTCCCTGTGTTGTAAGATACATCCCTGTAGCTTGTTTATGTTACATGGAGCAGTTTGTATAAGAAAGTTGGGTAACGCAGTCTGGGGCGCGGCTGTGTCTGACCCAGGTTCACGGTCAGTGAAGCCCCTGCCTGTCAGAGCCCAGGCCCTCACTCCTGTTTGCGGGGGAGCTAGTGGAGGCAGTGACAGCAGTGACTGTGGCCGTGCAAAGTGTTCCAGCAGCTTTACACTCATTTCTACATTTTATCCTTAAAGCCCTCCTGTGAGGAGTCATTTTATGGTTTTTAATGAATAATACACTTTATTTTTATTTTGAAAACCTTCAAAGCTCCAGAAAATTTACAGGAGTAGCTCAATGAACGCTTAGATACATTTCACCTTAAAGGACAGTATTTGCCCTTTTGTGTCTGGCTTATTTTAGCATAATGTTTTCAAGGTTCATCCATGTTGTAGCCTGAATCAGTACTTTGTTCTTTTGGTTTGATAATACTCTGTTTCTTTTTTTTTTTTTCTTTCTTTCTTTTTTAGTTTTTGGTTTATTTAAAAATATTTTTATTGAAGTATAGTCAGTGTATAATGTTGCATCAGTTTCTTGTGTACAGCAAAACACTTCAGTTATAGAGGAACATACATATATTCATTTTCATATTCTTTTTAAGCATAAGTTACTATAAGATATTGAATATATTTCCCTGTGCTATACAGTATAAACTTTCTGTTTTTCTATTCTATACATAGTCAGTATCTGCAAATCTTGAACTCCCAGTTTATCCCTTCTCACCCCCTTTCCCCCCTGGTAACCATAGTTTGTTTTCTATGTCTCTGTGTCTGTTTCTGTTCTGTAGATAAGTTTGTCTTCTTCTTTCCTTTTTTTTTTTTTTTAAGATTCCACATATGAGCGATCTCATATGGTATTTTTCTTTTTCTTTCTGGCTTACTTCTCTTAGAATGACATTCTCCAGGTCCATTCATGTTGCTGCAAATGGCATTATTCTATTATTTTTTATGGCTGAGTAGTAGTCTATTGTATAAATATACTACAACCTCTTCATCCAGTCATCTGTCAGTGGACATTTAGATTGTTTCCTTTTCTTGGCCATTGTAAACAGTGCTGCTGTGAACATTGGGATGCAGGTGTCTTTTGGAATTAAAGTTCCCTCTGGATATATGCCCAGGAGTGGGATTGCTGGATCAAGTGATGTCTTTTTTTTTTTTTTTTTTTTTTGTCTTTTGAGGAATCTCCATACTGTTTTCCACAATGGCTCCACCAAACTACATTCCCACCAACAGTGTAGGAGGGTTCCTTTTCTCCCCAGCCTCTCCAGCTTTAATCATTTGTGGGCTTTTGAATGATGGCCATTCCGACTGGTATGAGGTGATAACTCATTGTAGTTTTGATTTGAATTTCTCTGATAATTAGTGATATTGAGTATTTTTTTCATGTGCCTGTTGGCCATTTGTTTGTCTTTAGTGGAGAATTGCTTGTTTAGTTGTTCTGCCCATTTTTGGATTGGGTTGTTTATTTTTTACCTATTACATTGTATGAACTGTTCATATATTCTAGAAATTATGCCATGATCAGTCTCATCTTTTGCAAATATTTTCTCCCATTCCATAAGTTGTCTTTTTGTTTTGCTTATGGTTTCTATTACTGTGCAAGAGCTGATAAGTTTAATTAGGTCCCATTTGTTTATTTTTGGCTTTTATTTCTTTTTCTTAGGTAGACTGCCCTAGAAGAACATTTTTGAGATTTATGTGAGATAATGTTTTGCTTATGTTTTCTTCTAAGAGGTTTATAGCGTCTTATGTTTAAGTCTTTAAGCAATTTTGAGTGTGTTTCTTTCTGTTTTTTTGTGACTCTATTGTATGCTTTTGATTTGTGGTTACCTTATTTTTCAAGTATGTCAACCCATTACTATATCTATTTCCTATAGACTGGTAATCACGTAGGCTCCAACACATCCTAAGAATAATGAAGAAAAAGAAAGAAAGAAAATCTATATTTTCTTGTTCCCCTTTCCCATTCCTACCTTTTTGTTTTGTTTTGATGTCCTTTTTCTTTTTTACATCTTCATGTTTATTCTCTTGTAACTTGTTATTGCATTTCCAACTATGGCTTTCCCATTTCTACAGCATCCTGCTTCCTTTCTGTTTAGAGCAGAACATTTTAATGTTTCTGTTAGGTTCAGTATTCCTGAGTTCTTTTAGTTTCTGCTTTTCTGTGAAATTCTTTGTCTCTCCTTCTCCTCTAAATGATAGTCTTGCCAGATAATATCCTAGGTTGCATCTTTTTCTCATTCAGGACTTTGAATATATCTTGCCACTCCCTTCGGGCCATCAGTGTTTATGTAGAGAAATCAACTGAAAGCCTTATGGGGATTCCTTGTAACTAACTCTTTGTTTTTCTCTTGCTGCCTTTAGAATCAATTCTTTATCTTTAACCTTGGCCATCTTAATTATAATATGTCTTGATGTAGGTCATTTTGGGTTCTTGTTTGGGACCCTTGTGGTTCCTGAACATGGATATCTGTTTCTTTCTTTAGATTTGGACGATTTTCAGTCATGCTTTCTTCCAATACCTCTTAAATCCAGTTTGCTCTTTCTTCTCTTTCTGGGGGCACACTTTGTATTATTCCAATATAGGTCCCATATATTGCTTTCATTGGTTTTTGCTTTTCTGTCTGTTGTTCTGATTGGTGAGTTCTGTTATCCTGTGTTCTGAGTCACTTATTCGTTCCTCTGCTTTATCTAATCTGCTTTTGATGGCATTTAGCTCAGCTCTTCTAACAGCCATTGAGTTTCCTGTTTTTAATTGGCTCCCCTTTATAGTTTGTATTTCCTTTTCATAGTATTCTCTGTCTCTAATTCATCGTCTCTCTTATTTCCTTCAGTGTTTTTATCACCCCCTTTTTGAAGTCAAGATCTAGTAGATTGCTGAGGCCTATCTCATCGTTCTTCCCTTCAGGGGACTTCTCTTGTTCTTTAGTTGGGAATGGTTCCTCTTCTTCATTTTACTTCTATTTCTCTGGCTCTGTGGATTTAGGAGTATCAGTTATCTACTGCGGTCTTGAAGAGACGTTTTATTTTTTGTTGGTTTTCATTTAAAGTAGGTGTTCCTGTGCAGACTGTGTACATCTGATAATTTTGTTGTGAGGGCTGTTCCTAGTATGTATGATTGCCTTGTCTCTTGTGCGTGTGTTGGCTGCTGTCCCTTTGATTGAGGGTGTGTTTGGGGTTATGGTGATCAGAGTTTACCCTGATCATTGTTGCTGAGCACGGCCCCCTTTTTTGGTCTGCGGTTGTCACAGCCTTGCCAGGGGCTGAGTCTTCTCCACTGTTGCTGGAGTAGAGGCTGCTAGACCCGTTTCTGAGCTGTGGTGTGTGGCAGGCGTGGTTGGGGTGCTTCGCTGGGAGAAGGGTTGCTGAGTGCACCTCCACAGGAGACAGCCTCTGGGATGTGCCCTCTGTGGTGGTGTCTGTCACTTTTTATACAGGCTTACAAAGTCTTTGTTGATGCTGCCTTTGTTCCCACCTTAGCTGTGGGAATGTCGGCCACCTGCTCTGGTGTCCCCCGTGTTCTGGGCCCCAGGAACCACCAGTGCTGATCTGCCAGTGTCAGGTGCTAGGACCCACCGTAGCAAGCGTGCAGGCACACACCTGAATCTGTGGTGTGCCACAGGTGCCAGCACAGATGCCAGCCCCACCTCCGTGTACATACGGTAAGCCAGCTTCTTGTAAATCCCTGCACTCGCCCCTGCCACGTGCCAGAGCTCCACTCAGTGCCTGTTAGTCCCAGAGGCTTGGGTCCACAAAGGGTCCAGAGAGAGCACATCTGCCCTCTGCTGGGAGCTGTAAACAAATCTCAGTCCCGCCTGGGAAGCTGCCGGGCCCCCGCCTCTGTGCAGTGAGCCTCAGCCTTCTGCTCGGGGGCCCCGCCAGTCTCCAGCAGCCAGTTCCAGCTTGTCCCTGCCGGCTCGCATCTAGAGCTGGGGATCATACCAGTGTTCCTTAGTGCTGGCAACCAGACAGCTACCACTTTGTCCTCTGAGCCTCAGAAGCTCCACTTCTGTCCCAGCTGACCTCCTGGCTGGAGAGGGGTTGTCCCCACATCAGCATGCCTGTCTTCCTACACTGCTGCCTCCTTGCAGTGCTGGTCCTGCACCAGCACTTTGACTCTCTCTACTCCACCATTTTGGTGCCTCTCCTAAGTTTTGCTTTCTGATATTTTGTTGTTAGTATATAGAAATGCAACAGATTTCTTTGTATTAATTTTGTATCCTGCAACATTACTGAATTCATTGATGAGGTCTTGTAATTTTCTGTTTGTGTCTTTCATATTTTCTATAAAAGTATCATGTCATCTGCAAACAGTGACAGTTTTACTACTTCATTTCCAATTTGAATTCCTTTCATTTCTTTTTATTCTCCAACTGCTGTGGCCAGGAACTCCAAAACTGTGTTGAATAAGAGTGGTGATAGAGGGCATCCTTGTCTTGTCCCTGATCTTAGAGGAAACGTTTCAGTTTTTCCCCATTGAGTATGATGTTATATGCCTTGTATTATGTTGAGGTATGTCCTATCTATGCCCACTTTTTGAAGAGTATTTATCATAAATAAGTGTTGAGTTTTGTCATATGCTTTTCTGCATCTATTGAGATGATCATATGGATTTGTACTTCAGTTTGTTAATGTGGTGTATCATATTTATTGATTTGTGGGTATTAAGAAAGCCTTACATCCCTGGGATAAATCCCACTTGATCATGTTGTCTGATCCTTTTAATGTATTGTTGGAGTTGTTTTGCTAGTATTTTATTGAGGATTTTTACACTTATGTTCATTGGTGATATCAGCCTATAATTTTCTTTTCTGTCATCACTGTCTGGTTTTAGTATGAGAGTGATGGGAAACCACTGTCATCTGTCTTGTCTTACCTCGTAGGTTAGGTGTTACCCTCACTGTTTCACGTTTGTTGCTTTAGTTTTTGAAGTTTGACTATATTGTGTCTTGGAGCAGACTTGTTTGTTCTCTTTGGAATTTTCTGTTTCCTGAATGTACAGGTTTATGTATTTTGTCAGATTTGGTAACTTTCATCTGTTATTTCTTTGACTATTTTTTCAGCCACCTCCTTTCTCCCCTTTTTCTGTGACTCTATTGAGACGAATGTTAGATCTTTTGTTACACAGGTCCCACAGGTCCCTGAGGTTAGTATTTTTCCAGTTTCATTTTGGGCAGTTTTTATTGTTCTTTCTTCATGTTCACTAAGCTTTCCTCTGTCCTCTCCATTTTGATGTTCTTCCCATCTGTTGAGCTTTTTATTTCTGGGTTGGTTTTTTTGTTTTGTTTTGTTTTAGTTCTAAAATTTCTATTTGATTCTTTTTTTATATCTTCTATTTCTTTGCTGAGAGTTTCTGTTTTTTCACTTTCTCAAGCATGTTTGTAGTTGTTTATTGGATCATTCTTATAATGACTTCTTTGAAATCTTGTTGTCATTTGGTGTTGGTGTCTGTTGATTATGTGTTCATCCACTGAGAACGTTCTGGTTCTTGGTATGATGAGTGATTTCTGATTGGAACCTGGATATTAAGTCTGAGACTCTTTTATGTGGAAATTTTTCTTTTGGCTGGTTTCCCATGGCTATACTTGTCGGAGGAAGGTGAGTACCACCACCTTGATGGTGCCAGATTGGGGTAAAACTTCAAGCTCCACACTGTTGGGAGCTTGTTGGGACTCATGGGGGTGGGAGTACCGCCTTCCTGCTGTGCAGGAGTTCTGGCTTCTTACTGGGGGAGAGGAATGAAAAAGCTGTTAGTTTTTACTGACTATGTGGAGCAGCAAGGTGTGGTGGCGCCATGAATTAACAGTGGGCTGAAATCAAAGGTAGAGCTTTCTGCATGGCCTCTCTGACAGCCCAGCCTGGGGTTGATCCTTCATCACAGCCTGAGAAAGGTGGAAACTTTCAGATTTTCTTTAATGGTTTGCCTGGAGTAGGAGAGTTATTGTATAGTCGTTTTCTTCTCAAGAGGCTGCCCTATCCTGAGTCTTTGGCCAGAGAAAGCGGGCTTTTGTTGGAGTTCACAGTTGTGCCTGTCGGTGTTTCTGGGCCACCTGCATCTCCAGCGCTCAGTGTGGGACACGTGAGGCAAAGAGACAGCCCCAGGTGTTACCTCCGTGCCATTCCTGGTCCTGAGGTTTCTGCTTCCTTCAGTCTGCCTTCCAGAGCCTTCAGATGACTGTTTCACGTGTAACATCCAGGACTTTCAGGGTACTTAGAGGCGGAATAGGGGAAAGTACTTGTCCATCTTCCAAAAAGCAGAGTCTTCACAATTGTTTAAATATCTAGTGTTATTAGGGAAACTACATCTAAGTCACATTTTGATAATCAAGATAAGCCTATTAAGGTTTATACACAGCTTTTATAGGACACTGGGGTATTTTGTATGATCCGTATTCGTAAATTTTTCCCTTTGATTTCTGGCTTTGTGTTTTATCTCACTGGCTAAAACTGATCAATGTAGCTGTCTGCTCCTAAGTTAATGTTTATCACGGCCTGAGGCTTGAGGGCTGGGTTTGGAGGTGGACGTGGATTTCAGGCAGTATCTTTACGATGTCAGTGATTATTTGTCCCAGGTTGTTTGCTCCTTTTGTTTTTAATCAGGGTTGGATGTTTGATCTTCCCAGATGGCTATTTTGTTTCCTGTGGGAAAGGTTGTGTACTTTGGTCTTGGTTATTAATGTGGGTTAGCTTTGGCACTATTACTAATCTTGTGGATGGAGTTAATGCTGAGCTCTTGGTCAGAAATACAGCCTGTTGCTTGGAACTTCATATGACAATGGCTTATCCAAGTGAGATTACTCTCTCTCTTACATACGTATTCCAGGGCAGGCACTTTATGGTTGATGCGGCAGATCTGATTTATGCAGCCCTTACAACCCATTAAATGGTCTGCTGTTACTAGTGTGGCCTTCATCCTCCTGAAGTAAGATGGTGGGTACAAATCCAGCCGTCACAACTGTATTCCAGCAACAGTAGGAAGAAGGGACGAATAAGCTGTCTGTAAGGAATATCTTAGAGGATTTCATGACTCTTTAACTCCTGTCTCCTTGGCCACATCTAACTACACAGCAGGCTGCACAGTGAAGTTGTTATTCTGTGTTGCCGAGTCCCCTGATTTGAGTAAGGGGCTAGATTGTGGTGCTAGAGGTGGAAAAGGGATCCGGGAACAATGGCTGACTCTGATCCCCTGCTGTGGGGCTGGAACCAGAAGGAGAGGAGCCAGACCAGCCCATGCTGGTGCAGGAGGTGCTGAGTGTGGGTGCACGGACATGCTGGCCCACAGAGGGGCCCGAAGATGGATCCCAGCATTAGAGTGCAGGGTGTGGGTGAGGGGCCCGGGGCAAGAGGAATGGGCATGAAGTGAGTCAGAGTTGGGCACGGAGAAGGTGGTAGAGGACACGGCCACAACCAGCAAGAGAACCAGAAAGGCCATCTCTGCTATGGCTGACCTTGATAGTGGTGCCCGGCTTTTATAACCACCTGTGGTGCATCACAGTGGCTCCCTGTGACCCCCGCGGCCCTTCTAGCCAACCGCCAGGCTGCTTTCAGCAGGCCATGCCTCCAGCCAATTGCCAGGAGGCTCTCACTATGTCCCTCTGTAACAGAAAAGAACAAATCAGACTCCATATTAGATCTGTTCCTTTAGCTTTACTCACTGTGCACCATTTTCCAGGCTTAGCCTTGCTAGCTCTGCACCTTTTGTAAAACAGTGTTGCCTTTAGCCTGAAATTTACAGGAGAGCCTATTCTCGGGGCTCTGACCTTTAAGGATGTTAGTACTTCTACACTTCTGTAGAGATGACAAGTTGCAAAATAGAGAATAACTTTTATTTTGTTGGCGGTTTACAGGGACACCATGGCCTGACCCACATGGATGGCTGCAAGAACAAAGAATTCCTGCAGAAAGAAGTTTGTAACAACCAACCACACCATCTCCCCTATTTTTTTGTATAAAAGGAGCCTGTAGTCTGACTGGAGTAGGATGGTTCTCCAAGACATTAGTCTGCCATCCTCTCCGTCTGCCAGCTTTCCTAATAAAGTCACTATTCCTTGCCCTAATACCTTGTCTCCTGATTTATCAGCCTTTTGTGCAGCAAGCAGAATGAGTTTCGATTCAGTAACAAGTGGGATTTCCAGTCGCTGAAGAGGGCCACAGTGGGAGGGGCAGGCTTTAGTGGCGGGAAAGCAAGGGCGAGCTTTACCTCAGATGAGCGAGGTTTGAGATGCTATTACATGTCCAAATAAAGCTGCCAAATGCACAGTTGGAGATATGGGTCTGGAGTTCAAGAAAGTTAGAAGGACAAAGATGCTAACTTGGAGGTTCCCGAATTTCCCTTCTACCACAGAGGCCCTGAGTCCATGGCTTTTCATGGAGCAGTTGCCTCTGAGAGAAACCCGGAGCCTGGCTGAGTGATTCCTACACATCAGGTAACAGAAAACACCCCTATCAGAAAGGGTAGAAAGGTACATCCCCACCATAAGCCCCACCCCCAGCACAGTGCCCTGCAATTGAGGGGACCCCCAACTCCCAGCTCCTCCCTGTGGAGCAAAGGGTCCAAACTGAACAACTAACACCCCCCAGCTTTAAGGCTTCTGTCCAAAGGACGAGCTCCCAGGTCACTGAGCTTTGAAAGTCAGCAGGGCCTATGTCCACCAGTCCCACAGGAACACAGCCAACAGGGAACCAGTGGGAGCACCAGCACCCGCTGGGCTTCTCCCCGAGGCCCCAGCTCAGAGGTTGCAGTTAGAAATAAAATCTTCCAGCTTCCACTTGCCTGGAAGGGGTTTGGTTGCAGAATTTGCAAAGGACTGCCTGGGGCCCAGCATCTAATTAGCACACATCCAGGTGCCAGCTGTGACCCTCCCCAGAGCCCTGCCTTCTCCCTCTGGTTCACTCCAACAGTAAAACCAAACATCTCCCTGGAAGGAGATTGTCCACCCATCTAGTGCCCCAGCTTTTATACCTGCCACTCAAGGGATCGGCCCTCAATCACCCAGGTTTGGTGGCCTGCAGGACTTACACTCCTGAGTCCCACAGGACTGAAACAAAGATGCACATTTTAAATGGACACAAGAATACCCCCAGCTACACCCTGCACCTCAGCATGGAGTGAGCAAGTGAAAACACTCATCTCCCAGTTTCTCCATAGAAAGGCCTTCATTACATGCTTTCTCAGTCCTGTCTGAGGGTCCAACTTCCAATCAACCCACATTTAGGCGCTGACTGAGAGTTTCCCCTTTGGAAAACATGGGTCTTGGGAGCAACCAAAAACAAAGATAGCAGCTTGGACAATCACAGAGGTTTAAGACAGACAACCAGGAGCTCAGGCTGGGCTGACTGCCAGGGTTCAACTCCCACATGAGACCACTCCGTCCAGACTGGGAGAGGTGGTGATTTCATCTGATGTGCAGAAACCAACACAGAGAGTCCAGGAAAATGAGGAAGCGGGGAAATAGTTTTCAAACAAAAGAAAAAGATAAATCTTCAGAAACTTCTCATAATGAAATAGAAAGAAATGATTTCCCTGAGAGTTGAAAATAACAATCATAAAGATGCTCACTGATTCAGGAGAGCAAAGCATGAACAAAGTGAAAACTTCAACAAGAGATAGAAAATATTGAAAAGTACAAAACAGCAATCATATAACTGTAGACTAGACTGAACAGAAAGAATGATCAACAAACTTGAGAACAGGGCAGTAGAACTTATTCAAGAAGTAAACAAAAAAGAAAAAGAATGAAGAGTAAAGATACTTAGGGGACTTTCAGGAACCACCAAGCAGGTGAACA
Source organism: Camelus dromedarius (assembly GCF_036321535.1). Lineage (NCBI taxonomy): Eukaryota > Metazoa > Chordata > Mammalia > Artiodactyla > Camelidae > Camelus > Camelus dromedarius. The sequence goes on along the minus strand of NC_087470.1, from coordinate 397,961 downwards.
TGTACATTACAGAGGTACCAGAGGAGGAGAGAAAGGAAAAGAGACAGAACGCCTATTCAAAGAAATAATGGCTGAAAACTTCCCTAAACTGGGGAGAGAAATAGACGTCCTGACCCAGGAAGCCCAGAACTCCAAATAAGCTGCATCTAAAGAATCCCACACTGAGGCACATTATAAATCAACAGTTAGAAGTTAAAGACAAGAAGACAGTCTTAAAAGCTGCAAGAGAAAAGCAACGTATTATAACAAGGGAACCCTCGTAAGACTGCCAGTGGATTTTTCAGCAGAAACCTTGCGGACCAGAAGAGAGCTCTCAGGATGATACATATTAAAAGTGCTGAAAGAAAAAAACATCAAGCAAGAATCCTCTACCTGGCAAAGTTGTCCTTCAGAATTAAAGGAGAGATAAAGAGTTTTACAGACAAACAAAAGCTGAAGGAGTTCATCACCACTAACATTGCCTCACAAGAGATGCTAAAGGTAGTTCTCCAAGAGGAAATGAAATGATGCAAATTAGTAACAGGAAAGCATATGAAAGCTTAAAACTCACTGGTAAAATTAAAAATAGAGTTACATTCAGAATACTCTCCTATTGTAATGCTGCTGGTGGTTAAATCACTTATAAATCTAGCATGAAGGTTAAATAACAAAGCATTAAAGTAACTATAATTTGTTGATGAATACACAGGTAAAAATAGATAACTTGTGACATTAAAGGCATAAAATATGGAGAGAAAGTAAAAATGCAGAGATTTAATATGGTACAAAGTTATTATCAGCTTAAAACAGACTGTTATGTTTTCTGTAAGCCTCATGGTAAACACAAAGCAAAAATATACAGTTGATATACAAAAGAAGGAGAGAAAGAAATCTAAGAATAGCACTACATAAAATTATCAAATCACTAAGACAGAGAGCAAGAGAGGAAGATAGGGGCAGAGGAATTACAAAACAGCCAAGAAATAATGAATAAAATGGCAATAGTAAGGCCTTACCTATCGATTATTACTTCAAGTGTAAATGGACTAGACTAAATTCTCTAATCAAAAGACAGAGAGTAGCTAGGTGGATTAAAAAAAAAAACTAATTATGTGCTACCTACAAAAGACTCAATAGCTTTAAAGATACATGCAGACTGAAAGTGAAGTGATGGAAAAAGATATTCCATGCAAATAAAAACCAAAAGAAAGCACAGATAGCTATACTTATATCAGAAAAATAGACTGTAATCAAAATACTGTAATAAGAGACAGAGGTCAGTATATAATAATAAAGGGGTCCATTCAACAAGAGGATATAATATTTGTAAATATTTATGTGCCCAACATAGGAGCAACTAAATATATAAAGCAAATATTAACAGCTTAAAAGAAGAAATATATAGCAATACAAACTTTTTTTTGTGGGGGGGGAACTTTGATACCCTGCTTTCATCAATGGATCGATCATCCAGACAGAAAATCAATAAGAAAACATTGGCCTTAAATAATGTGTCAGACCAGGTGGACGTAACAGACATTTATAGAACATTCCATCCAGTAGCAGCAGAATACACATTCTTGGCAAGTGTACATAGAACAGTCTCCAGGACAGATCCTATGTTAGGCACAAAACAGGTCTTAATGAATATAAGAAGATTGAAATCATATCAAGCATCTTTTTCTGGCCACAATTGTATGAAACTAGAAATCAATTATAAGAAGAAAACTGGAAAGTTCACAAATATGTGGAGATTAAACAAGTTGCTCTTGTTTGACCAGCCCACAGCTAACATCATACTCTACAGTGAAAATCTGGAAGTTTCCCTCCAGGATCAGTAACAATCAGGACGTCCACTCTCACCAGTTCTATTTAGCATTGTACTGGAAGCCATGGCCAGAGAAATTAGGCAAGAAAAAGAAATAAAATGCATTCAAACTGGAAAGGAGGAAGTACGATTACCTCTGCTTACAGATGCCATGTTATTATATATAGAAAACCCTAAATGTTCATCAACAGATGAATGGATAAGGAAAAAATGATACATACATATATATAAACAAAGGAAGAAAATCCTGAAATTTGCAGCAATATGGATGAAACTTGAGGGGATTATTTTAAATGAAATAAATTAGAGAAAGACAAATACTTTGTAGTATCCAATGGGATTCAAAAAAGCCAAGCTAATAGAAACAGAGAGTAGATTGGTGTTGACCAGGGGTTGGGAGGTCAGCAAAATTAAGAGATGTTGATCAAAGGGTACAAACTTCCAGTTTCTAAGAGGAGTATGTTCTGGGGATCTAATGTACAGTGTGGTGACTACAGTTATAATGTTGCATTCTATAACTGAAATTTGCTAAGAGAGAACGTAAGGGTTCTCATCAAATAAAAAAAAATATGTGAGATGTTGAATGTGTTCATTAACTCAGTAGGAATCCTTTCACAATGACTGTGTATTTCAAATCAAAGAACCTTTAAGTTTTTTGCTATTTTATTTGTCAATTTTATGTTTATAAAGCTGAAAAAAAGAATTTAGCAGTATAATCATGGAGGTGAATTGCAGACCAACCACAGACCTCTGGTTACTTTACAAAAAGTGAATAAAAAAACCAAAACTGAAACATTAACTTAGCATTTAAAACCATTTATTTAGGGACAAGAGAACCATATCAACATAAGTTTACTCTACTGCTACAAATGAACATAACCTCACAAAGAGGAAAAGTTAATAGATGTCATCTTTTTTAATGAATAGTGGTTGAATTTCTTTGTAATATCATGTTACATATATGTACATGAAACATATATATGCAATTTTTGAAGGTATAGAAATAATTAAGAATTAATACCCTAGCTAGTACCTACAACTCTGAGTATTACTTATTACCCAGTTAGAGTTCATGCCCCATTCTTAAGCTTCCCAAATTAAAGTCATCATGTACAAAGCCAAATAAAATGTTAATGGATTTTTGAAAATGAACACAAAAGAAATGTGACCATATAAATTAGAAGACATTAACTATTAAATAGCATATGTAATAAAATTTGTGGAAAATATTTAAAGATACGTAAGGTAACCATTTACATATAGAAAAACAAAATCTTTTACATATAGGATAAAAGTTTATGGAATAAACAGACGAGTTTTTGAACTTGTATTAAACATTGTTTAACTGGATAGTAAATCCTGTGAGTGTAGAAATAATTTTCTTGTAATTCTCAAAGAAGGAAATAATATGAACTTTAATTCATGGTAACAGAGTTGGCTGGAAAAATGCCGGCTTGACCTCAGAGCTTTCCTTCCCACCAATCAAAACACGAGTTTGTTTTTGATATAACTGTGATTCTGTCTCCGGCTTGAAAATTCATCTCCCGGTTGTTATCCTTCAAAGAAATACAGTGCTGTCACTTCTGTAGGCTGGTTTAAATTGCCTAAAACAAGAAAGAAGTATTTAAATTATTCACATGTCTATGAGAAAACTGAAAGTATGTGTCAGTAAGATATCAATTAACAACTTGGGGCTTGGTATGCTGACGCCTTGGAAGCACGCGGGCTGTGTGACTTCACCACATTGTGAAGAGCAAATGGTTGGTAATAACATTCCCTAAATCCACGCAAGTCAAACTGCATATAATTATGTACTTAAACATGTGTTTAGCAAATATTTGTGGTTATTATTGTTTAAATTCTGAATAATATATAAAATAATATTATTCCGTTTTCCCCATTTTAATCAAATAGTCATGATAGTTTCCATAAGTTATAGTTAATTTGATAAAAGTGGATGCTTATGCCCCTGACTGTATCATTAAAGACTTAATGTAAACACCGTGCTCTGCAGTCACTGCTTTTGAGGCCTCCAGCCCCGGCGCACGTGGCCATTGCAGCAGCGGCACTTAATTCTCCCAGGCTTTTATGGCTGTTCTCACTGCTGTACTTACTGGATCCCTTCTCTCAAAACAGAGATGAAATTCAAATTTGCACATCAAGAAGCACATCTACATATCTTTTTCCAGAAGTGATTATAAAACACCCAAATAAAAAACCCTGCAATCCCCAAGCCAGTGATTTTCAAACATCCTTGCTTGCTTAACAGCTAAGATAATTTTTAAACAGCAATATTCACTAGTATATTTTTAATTGATATCTAAAATTGTTGAATATAAGCTTAAGGTACAAGGTTCAGCATATTTCACTATCAATTACTTAATCATATTTCTCCTTTTCTGACTAAAAGGATCTTAGGTGATAGTGATTTGAACTCGCCATCATTCATTAAACAAAATCAGTGAGTTTTTTTTAATAGTCAGAGATTACATATTGTTTATTTTTGAAGGAAACTTAGCATAGAAACTGTGGATGTGCCTACACGCGGGACATTTCACAGAAGTGGCCGGACTTGTCTGCAAACAGAAATTCCTGTCAAGTGACTCTGCCCATTCCCAGGGGAAACATTGCTTGCAAACAAGAATGTTTATTAGTTCCTCAAAAGGAACAGGCCTGGGAACAGGTGGGTCTGAATGTAATTAAGATAAGGACGTCTTAGATGTAGTGCGCACGCGTCAATTTAAAAACTGTTTACTCTCTGTGCTTGGCAAGGGTTACTCCTTTGTGTAGATGGTATAAAAAATAAAGGAACCCGAATCTCGGGAGACATTTTTCACCACAGCAGCTCTGTGATTCATTTCGTCGGCAACAATTTTTAACCTTCAAACCATATATTCATTCCAGTTGTCCCAAATATTTTTACTCATGTATTAATATTATATTTTTATGTAAGTTTCTAAACAAAAATTTGTGCTTAAATATATTTTTAAATTTTAAGTAACACAATCCTATATTAAATAATTTCTTAGATTGAGTTTCATTTTGGTACACATTTATCAAAATGTGAAATATATTATGAATTTGTTGATTTACTAAACATGAAAGTAAAATTTTATTTGAAATGCATCCCAATATAAAGGCAAGACTTTTAAGAATTAGTTCACACACAGGATGACTATTTCTTGTTTCTGGAATGACACAGTTCAACATCAAATTGTATTTCAGTGTTCCTTTTTAAAGACATAGGTGCTAAGAAAGCTGATTTTTATAAAAACTAGAGAGGGCAAGAAAGAGATATTTTATAGCAATGTAACAGAATTCTATATCCTCTCCAAGATAGAGGTGAAAATATCACACAGTGACCTATCATCAAAAAAAAATAATAAATTATTATTTATAAAGTAATAAACTATTACTATTATAACTTTTTATTTTGGTGATAGCTATGTGATTTTTAAGATACTTAATATATAATGATAATATTAATTACTACTCATTGTAAATTCAGATAACTATGTCATTAAAACCCCCTTCAGTTTTGCTAAAAGCAAAAAAAAAAAAAAAAAATCACCTAATCTACAAAAGTATTTACTGCTCATCAGACTTACTAACTACACCATATCAACATCCATATTTCAAATTGGATCATTATACTTACATTGTGGGGACAGCGTACTGCAGATGATGAAGATGATTTGGCGGTGCTTTTATTCTAGTGTGAAAAAAAGCCCCCATGAAAGGCTAGCAGACAGAGGACAGCCTCATGTCACAGGTCTGCTTTGAGGAGGAACACACGTGGGAAATGGAGATCTGGAAATCCTGTCTCCAATTTTCCCTGTGCCCACGTGCCCTGCGCAGTCTCTGTGTGCCCCGAGATGTGCTCCAATGTGAAGGCCACTGGCTAAGAAGTCTATGCGTATAAAAATACACAATTAAGCATTGAGGGGGCAGTGACGGTGGTGGGGGGGAGGCAAGCAGGGGGAGTGGGGCTGAGGCGTGCGGCCTGGCTTGGGGCTGGTGGTGGATCTCGTTGGGTGCCGGGCCCAGACGGTGCCGGGGTGGGGCTGTTTCGGGGACGAGGACCCAGCCGGCCTAGGCCGGCAGCGGGTGGGCGGGGTGGGGCTGCCCCATCGCCCGGCCGAGCGTCCGCGCTGCGGCGGGAGGGGGAGGACGCGCATGCGCGGACGCACAGACGGGAGGACGCCGGACCCCGCCCAGAGCGTGTGGATGCTGGCGGGAACCTGGCGCTTCTGGGTCAGCTACCTGAGGAGGAACCGGCCTGGGGTCTGGGCTGTCGCTTGCCGTCGCCTCCGGTATGGCCGCCGGGCAGGTAAGGGGGCGCTCATGGGGGCGCGCAGGTCGGGGAGCCAGCGGGTGAGGCCTGGGCTGCGCGGCTGGGGAGGCGCACAGGTGTGTAGGTGAGGCCCGGGAGGGGCGGCCCGTTAGGACCCTGCACAGGGCAGGGCACGCAGCCCTGGTTCATGGTGCTCCCTCTGCCCACATTAGCAGTCCCTGAACCCCGCGTCTTCACTGCCGCTCACGCACGGATTTGGGAAAGCGAATGCAGCCATGGGAGGTGGGAGGGGGCCGGACAGACCCTGGAGCACCTCCCGCCGGCCCTCAGACCATGGCCATCCTGTGTAGGTGGACCTGCCTGGCGAGTGGAGGCCGCTCCGGACCCTCCAGGTCAGAATAACGGGTGAGACTTGGGCCTTTGGGAGCTTGGTTGGCCTGACCCTGAGATCAAAGCTTTTGGCAAGTCTAGTTTTAGTCGTTTGAGAAATCTCCCTACTGATTTCCACAATGGCTACACCAAACTACATTCCCACCAACAGTATAGGAGGGTTTCCTTTTCTCCACACAATCTGCAGCATTTCTCCTTTGTGGACGTTTGAATGATGGTGATTCTGACTGGTGTGAAGTGATACCTCATTGTAGTTTTGATTTGCATTTCTCTGATAATTAGTGATATTGATTAGTTTTTCATGTGCCTATTGGCCATTTGTATGTCTTCATTGGAGAAATGCTTGTTTAGGTCTTCTGCCCATTTTTGGATTGGGTTGCTTGTTTTTTTGTTATTCCATTGAGCTGTTTATATATTCTGGAAATTAACCCTTTGTCAGTTGCATCATTTACAAATATTTTCTCCCATTTCAGAGGTTGTTTTTTGTTTTGCTTATGGTTTCCTTTGCTGTGCAAAAGCTTGTAAGTTTAGTTAGGTCCCATTTGTTTGTTTGTTTTTTGCTTTTATTTCTGTTGCTTGGGTAGACTGCCCTAGGAGAACATTGCTGAGATGTATGTCAGATAATGTTTTGCCTATGTTGTCTTCTAAGAGATTTATAGTGTCTTGTCTTACGTTTAAGTTTTTAAGCCATTTTGAATTTATTTTTGTGTATGGGGTGAGGGAGTATTCTAACTTCACTGATTTACATGCAGCTGTCCAGTTTTCCCTATACCATTTGCTGAAGAGAATGTCTTTACTCCATTATATGTTATTGCCTCCTTTGTCAGAGATTAATTGACCAAAAGTGTGTGGGTTTATTTCTGGGCTCTCTATTCTGTTCTGTTGATCCATATGTCTGTTTTTATACCAATACCATGGATGACTGTAGCTCTGTAGTACTGTCTGAAGTCTGGGAAGGTTATTCCTCCAGTTTCGGTCTTCCAAAGTAATGCTTTGGTAATTCTGGGTCTTTTGTGATTCCATATAAATTTTAGGTTGATATGTTGTAGTTTTGTGAAAATTGTGACATAATAGGGTTCGCATTAAATCTGTAGATTGCTTTGAACAGTATGGCCATTTTAACAATATTAATTATTCCAATGCAAGAACATGGAATATCTTTCCATTTCTTTATGTCCTCTTTCATTTCCTTAGTCAGTGTTTCGTAGGTCTCCGCGTATAAGTCTTTAACTTCCTGGGTCAGATTTATTCCTAAGTTTTTTTTGTTTTTTTTTTTTTTTGGATTCAATTTTAAAAGAGATTATTACTTTCTTGTAAAGAAATGCCACTGATGTCTGTATGTTGCTGTTGTATCCTGCTGCCTTGCTGATTTCTTTTATTAGCTCTTACAGGTTTTGTGTGGAGCCTTTAGGGTTTTCTATACATAGCATTATGTCATCCACATATAATGACAATTTTACATCTTCTCTTCCAATTTGGATCCCTTTTATTTCTTTTTGTTGTCTAATTGTTGTGGCCAGGACTTCCAATACTATATTGAATAGAAGGTGTGAGGGTGGGTATCCTTGTCTTGTTCCAGATTTTAGCAGAAAGGCTTTCGGCTCTCTTGGTAGGGTATTATGGTAACTGTAGGTTTGTCATAGTTTTTTTTATGTTGAGACATGTTCCCTCTATACCCACTTTAGTAAGACCATGGGCACAGTGTGGCCAGGGGGCTGGGAAGATGGCAGAGGCGGTAGCCTTGGAGGTGGTGGTGAGGGGAGCGGGGCTGCCCCTTGGGAGCCAGTCACTTGCTCCCATCTCCCCCGCTGCCTGGCCTGGGGGTGGCCTGTGCTGCCTCACATTTGTCTTTAGGTCAGACTGCACCCTAGAGGCCTGTGCGGTCCAGTCAGAGAGCAGCAGAGACGATGGCAGGTGTGACAGCTGTGGAGGCGGGATAAGGGGAGCTACCTGTGAGAACCCGTGTATTTCTTCCCATCTTCCACGCGGCCTGGCCTGGGGGCAGCCTCTGCTGTGCAGGTTCGCTGGAGGCACATCCCCAGGTGGGCCAGCTCCTGGGGAGCCTTGCTCGCAGTGCGGTCGGGGGGCTGAGGCGGCTGTGTTGGGAGGGGGCTTCCAGGTGTGAGCCCCTGGATTTGTTTCCACCTCCCCTGAGGCCTGGCTTGAAGGCAGCATCTGCTTCCCCAGGTTCCCCATATGCATGTCTCCTAGTTAGCTTGCTCCCAGGAGGCCTGCACAGTGAGGTCAGGTTGTGGGGGCAGCGATGGAGGCAGGTGTAGGGAGCCTGCCCCGGATGCACTGCCCTGGTCATCTTGCTGCCATCTGCCCTGCAGCCTGGACTAGGGTGGCCTCTACTGCCCCAGGCTGGCAGGATACAGGTTACAGGTCAGCCTGCTGCTGGGAGGCAGACACCGTGCAGTCAGTGTGGGGGGGGCAGCAGCAGTGACAGAGAGAAATGGGAACAAAGCCCCCTGCTCACACGGGGCAGCCCCAATCCCGCCTTTACCACTGCTGCCACCCTCAGAAGACACCGCGCCTGCCTCCCAGGAGCAGGCAGATCAAGAGATGTGCATCCCGGGAAGCTGGGGCAGCAGAGGCAGCCCCCAGACTCGTCGTGGGGAAGATTGAAGCACATCCACAGGTTCACACAGGGCAGCTCTCCTAACCCACCACCACTGCCCACTGACCACACCCCGCCTGCCTCAGGGAGCAGGCTGACATGAGGAGGTGCCTCCAGCAAATCTGGGGCAGCAGAGGCCACACCCAAGCCATATTGCAGAGGAGATGGGTGCAAATATACCAGCTTGTCAGGGGCAGCTCCCCTCTCCTCACCACTGCCCCAGGTTCCTGGGACACTTATTTCCAGGTGAGTTGGCTCCCAGGAGGTGGGCACGGTGCTGTCAGGGGGCAGTGGTGGCCAGGTGAAGGGGGTTGCCCCGGGGGAGCAGGTGGACATGCCTCCATCTCCCTGTGGCCTGTGCTGGGGGCAGCCTCTGCTGCCCCAAGTTCACTGGAAATGTGTATTCATGTCAGCCTGTTCGTGGGAGGAGGCCTCAGTGCTCTCAGCGCCATGGACAAGAACTTGTGAAGGACTGGGTTCTAGCCCAGGATAAATAACTCTCCTCTTTTATGTCAGGTGGTGGCTGTAGCAGTTTTTTCATTAACAGGTTATTACAATATATTGAGCATAGGTCTCTGTGCTATACAGAAGAAACATTCTTTAAAAATCTATCTGTATATATACTGACTAACATTTGTAAATCTCAAACACCCAAATTTATCTTTCCCCACCCCCTTTCCCTGGTAACCTTAAGATTGTTTACTAAGTCTGTGAGTCTGTTTCTGTTTTGTAGATGAATTCATAGTGTCCTTTCTTTTTTTAAGATTCCACATATGAGTGATATATGGTATTTTTCTTTCTTTTCCTGGCTTACTTCACCTAGAATGATGATCTCTAGGTCCATCTATGTTGCTGCAAATGACATTATTTTATTCTTTTTCATGGCAGAGTAGTATTCCATTGTATAAATATACCACAATTTCTTTATCCAGTGAAATGTTGCTACATTTAGGTTGCTCCCAGGTCTTGGCTATTGTATATAGTGGTGCTGTAAACATTGAGGTGCAGGTATCTTTCCACATTAGAGTTCCCTCCAGATATATACCCAGAAGTGGGATTGCTGGATCATAGGGTAAGTCTATTTTTAGTTTTTTGAGGAATTTCCACACTGTTTTCAATAATGGCTACACCAAACTGCATTCCCACCAGCAGTGTAGGAGGGTTCCATTTTCTCCATGCCCTCTCCAGTATTTTTCATTCACGAACTTTTGAATGATGGCCATTCTGACTGGTGTGAGGTGATATAGTTTTGATTTTCATTTCTCTTAAAATTAATGAAGTTTAGCATTTTCTCCTATGCCTATTGGCCATTTGTATGTCTTCATTGGAGAATTGGTTGTTTAGGTGCCCTGCCCATTTTTGGATTGTGATGTTTTGTTGTTGTTGTTGTTGTTGTTGTTGTTATTAAATTATATGTGCTGTTTATATATTCTGGAAATTAAGCCTTTGTCAGTCACATCATTTGCAAATATTTTCTCAAATTCTGTAGGTTGTTGTTACATTTTGCTTATGATTTCCTTTGCTGTGCAAATGCATATGAGTTTAATTAGATCCCATTGGTTTATTTTTGCTCTTATTTCCATTGCCTGGGTAGACTGCCCTAAGAAAACATTGCTAAGATTTATGTCAGAGGATCTTTTGCCTGTATTTTCTTCTAGGTGATTTATCATGACGTCTTATATTTAAGTCTTTAAGCCATTCGGAGTTTATTTTTGTATATGGGGTGAAGGGAGTGTTCTATCTTCATTGATTTACATGCTGCTGTCCAGTTAACCAACGCCATTTGCTGAAGAGACTGTCTTTTCTCTATTGTATTCTTGTCTCCTTTGTCAAAAATTAATTGACCATAGGTCTGTGGATTTACTTCTGGGCTGTCTATTCTGTTCCATTGATCCATATGTCTGTTTTCATGCCAATCATGCTATTTTGATGCCTGTAGCTCTGTAATATTGTCTGGTCTGGGAGGGTTATTCCTCCAGCTTCATTCTTTTTCAATATTATTTTGGCAATTCTGAGCCTTTTGTGATTCCATATAAATATACACATATACACATACACATATATACATATATACACACAGACCCTGCACCTGAGCAGTCCCTCAGAGGTAAAGCTACCCGTGGGAGGGGAGGAGTGGTGGGAGAGGTGCAACCCAGGGAGGCTGCCCTGAGCTAAAGAAACAGGTGCTGGCAGTGGGGAGAGGAAATTACAAAAGAGACTGGGAGCCATCTTAGAGATCAGAAGTCAAGAGCAGGGGAAAGATCTGGAAACCAACTGACCAAGGGTTGTTATGTCATGTGGCTATGAGCAATGATGTCTCATCTCTCCTCACGGTTCCCTTCTGAGGTGCCTGGGGCTGGGACCCTCCCCTGCCAGCCCTGGCGGCCACTCCAAGCCCCTCAGAGGGAGGCAATGGCTTTGGCAGCCACCTGGCGGCCCAGGGGCAGGCTGAGGTCTGTGACGGCCAGAACCACCTTGGGGCTGGACATGGCCGACATCCGCACCAGTGCTGATATGGTGGTGAAGGGCATGCACTGCAGGATGCTGCCCCAGCTGCCCTGCTCCAGGCAGTCCACACACTCCTCCATGAACCACTGCACAGACTGCGTGTGCAAGCCACGACCCCAGGATGGAGGAGATGACCAGGAACAGGTTGGCCAGCACTCAGTTCAGCGGGTCTCATGTTAACTTTGTGGAGCTGGGAGGCCGACAGGGAGCTAGCTGCTCATGGATCGGTCAGTAAGATTCGAGAGGCTACTTGCATCTTCCTCACTGGAGCTCAGCCTTCGCATCGGCTTCAAGGGCTGCATGTCGTCCAAGGGGAAGAGGCTGATGTAATCCTCGATGTCTTCACGGTGTCTCTTCTTTCAGCGGGAGGACACCTGCCCCTTGTGGGAGGAGTAGGAATTCAGGGCACACCAGATGGCCAGCTTGACGACAGAGGTGCTGGGGGGCCCATGAGGCTGTGCCACTTGGAGGAGTTGGTGAGCAGGCCGGGCAGGCTGTGGCCCAGCAGGACCAGGGTCACCTGTCACGTGTCCAGACAGAAAATGGAGTAGAGCAGCTCCACCACCCGCAGCGGGTTCTCCTTCTGCATCTGCTTCAGCAGTTCCCTAATCCGGCTGTTGCAGAACCAGTAGATGCCTCCCATGTGCAGCAGGGTGTAAGAGATGTGGATGGAGTGGCTGTCCACCCATCCGCTCTCCAGCACCTTGGCAAATATGTCCATCAGCACCTTCTTGATGTGTCGCTTTGGGGGCAGCAGGTTCCAGTAGGGCATGGTGTCCATGCCCGTGGATGGGAACTTGATCTGTGTGGCTGTCTGCTGCAGCGCGTCGGCACACATGTGTTCCAGGATGGAGCTCATGATCACCACCCTCTCATTGTAGAATTGCAGGGTGTTCTTGCTGTACAGCGGCCCTGCCAGCTGGCGGATCATTTGCAGTGACTTCTCATGCTCATCCAGCCCCAGCATCCACACATGGACCACCAGCCAAGCCATGGCACACACTGCCAGACTGCAACCTTCCCCTTGATATTATCGGTGATTTTCTGGATGGACTCGAAGGCCAGCACCCCATTCTCCCAGGCGTTGAGGATTTCCAAGATGGCCACTGAAATGCTGAGACAGGCTTTGTGCCACTTCATCTGCACCAGCTTCACGTCCGAGGAGTTGCTGAGCAGAGCCACCAGGGACTCCACTGTGGAGTCGGGCCAGAAGCAAGGGTGGTCAGGTTTCAGGATTTTGCCCTCCTCGGGCATGCACGTCTGCATCCACATCTCAAAGAAGAACACCTCTATTCCTGTGCTCGACTCAGACAGGATGACCTCTGAGCCATAGGTCTGGGCTACATGGCACCGTATGAGGAAGGAGATGTCAAAGGGCAAGGCTCAAACCAAGGCCACCTTGCTGCTTTCTTCACTGCCGTGTGTACTGAAATCTTTCAAATTGATGAATTTCTGGGTGAAGGACTTAAGCTTCCCAGTGGCAGCAGCCACAGCCAGCAACAAGTCCAGGCTCTTCACTGACAGCATGTGGCCCAGGACCCCCAGCAGCCTCTCTGGGGACTCAGAGTGGCTGCGTCCATTGTTCTGAGGATGTTGGTGACTTTGGGCTCCACACACAGGATCAGCCCAGGGTTGGGCTGGAGGTTGTCATTTTCATCTGATTTCAGCCGTGGTGCATGCTCCCAGTCTGCTTTGCGCTTGGCCATTATGTTGTTCATACTAGCTTCAGACAGAAGCCCCTGCTTGCTGCATCCCTGGAACAGGAAGCTTGTACAGTCACAGTGGCAGCGCTGGTCAGCCTTGTCCAGCAAGGGGGTGAGCTTCAGCAGGAACTCAAAAGCAGAATTGACATCCTTAGTAAAGTCCTTGTGCCCATAAGAGTATTTCTTCAATTTCACCAAAACCTGTGGAATCTTAAGGAAGGTGAAAACTGTCCACTTGAGCTCTCCAGTACCCTCAGGAGACTCGATGAGACCCACGAAGTGAGCTTTCCAGGGCTCCAGGGCACAAGGCAGGGTGGGCATATGCTGCTCTTCACCAGCGGCTGTGTCTCACCTGTCAGGTTCTTGGTGCCCTCGAGCAGGACCACGGCATGGATGGTGGGGAAGCCAGTCTTGTGCAGCTGCTCCGAGTGCACGGACAGCATGATGGGGATGCCCCTGATAAGCGCGTGCCACGCCGCTCGGCCTGGCTCCGGAGCTGGGGGCTGCTGAGACCAGCCAGAATAGCCTCCAGCTTCAAAAGGCAGTGCTCAATGGCAGTCCAGAAGGAGGCCTCCTCTAGTTTGGCCATGTGGAGCAGGGCCCGGTTCTTGGTGCTGCTGAGGGTCTTCTTCAGGCGCTACAGGCACATGGCAAGCTGCTTTTCAGTAGCAGCAGCGGGAGTGCAGGCCTCCAGCCCGTCCCAGAGCCGCTCAACAGAGGCTGCGGTGCAGCGCAGCAGCCGGTAGAGGGCGCTGAGAAGGGCCCAGCACAGCCCGATATACTCCTGTGCTTCGTTGTGACAGCCAAGTCAGTCACAAAACATGTCCATGATGCCCAGCAAGGCCTGGACACACAGGTCCCGGGAAAAGTCATCAAACTTCCTGATAGCTGTGAGGACAGAGGAGCAGGACACCATCTGGGAACTGATGGCGTACTTCAGGTAGGACAGGATGAGAGGATCGGGGGAAGGTCCAATCATGGCCTGCCCCAGTAGTGCTTCTGCTAGGTTGAGAATGTCCCAGGCGGCTCCTTTGGGAAAAAATTCCTTCATGTTGATTGCCCACTGGAAGTCACTCTATCGCTCCTTCCAAGCTTGCAAAATGGCTTGCTTCAGGTTCACCGCCTTCATGACTTCACTCAGGAGAGCAGGCCGGTGGTGGTCAGCTGCGAGGCAGAAGAAATCGAGCTAGAGAAGGGGAGAGGAGATTCTGAGGAAAAGAACGGGGTGCTGAGGGGGGAGTGAGTAGAGTTATATGGAATGGAGAAGACACAGGAAGATGCAAAGGAGGCAGAACTAGAAAGAAAAAAAGGGGGAAAGGGGGCAAAGTAGGGATCCTGTCAGGTTCTTCCCTCCTAAACCATCCTTGGAACTGGAGTGCTAAGGTGTCAGAGGGGCTTCATACAAAGATGAATGGGCAGCAAGGAGTTAAGCTGATTCCAGTTCCCTAACTACGACCTTAGCTCTCGCTACGTCCCTCAGCAGCTACCACCCGAATCCAGATTTCCCCCCTCATTTCCTCCACCTTCCCCAACCCTGAAATTCCCTATTTGATTCCATATAAATCTTAAGATTGTTGTTCCAGTTCAGTAAAAACTGTCCTGGGTAGTTTGACAGGGATTGCATTAAATCTGTAGATTGCCTTGGGCAGTGTGACCATTTTAATGATATTGATTCTTCCAATCCAAGAGCATGGGTTGTCTTTCCATTTTTTAAAGTCTTCTTTAATTTCCTTAATCAAAGTTTTGTAGTTCTCCACCTGTAAGTCTTTCACCTCCTTTGTCAGGTTTATTCCTAAGTATTTTATTGTTTTGGATGCAATTTTAAAAGGGGTTGTTTCTTTACTTTCTTTTCCTCTTGATTCATTGTTAGTGTAAAGAAATTCAACTGATTTGTGTATGTTAATCTTGTGTCCTGCTACCTTGCCAAATTCTTTTATTAACTCTAGAGTTTTTTTTTTTTAATGGTACTTTTCAGGTTTTCTATATATAGTATGTCATCCACATATAATGACAATTTTACCGCTTCTTTTTCAACTTAGATCCCTTTTATTTCTTTTTCTTTCCTGATTGCTGTGGCTAGGACTTCCAAGACTATGTTGAATAGAAGTGGTGAGAGTGGACAATGTTGTCTTTTCCCAGATTTTAGTGGGAAGGTTTTCAGCTTTTCACTGTTGAGTACTATGCTGGCTGTAGGTTTGTCATAAATAGCTTGTCATAAATGGATGCTGGATTTTATCAAATGCTTTTTCTGCATCTATTGAGATGATCATGTGTTTTTTGCTCTGATCATGGTCTCTACCATTCTTTCCTAGGATGGAAGGCAATTCACACCATGTCTTCTCTCCTTCTGTGGATTCAGAGCTTCTCCCAAACCTGGATGCTCCTCAATCAATGCCCAGTCTGCTCTTTGCACAGTAAATCTAAGTGAGTTATGCCCTATTGTTGATGTTCTCCTAAAATTAGAATTAAATCCTGGAAAAGAATCAGGGTTAACTTGAAGCAAAAGAACTGGTTTAGTTTTTGCAAGGTTTGCAGGCCAGGAATACACAGCCTTTATCTGTAACTAAAAGTATGTTCCTAGGTGGTTGAGAGGTTGAAGGGCTCTTAAAAGCAAACCCCAGAGGATATATAGTTGGGAGACTTCTAAGGGGAATGGAAGGCCCTTGCAGACTGCCTACACGTTATTGCAGATGGACCTCAAGTATTCCATGATTCCTCTAATGTTTTGAAATTCCCTCAGGTGGATCACATCCAAGACACTGCTTTTAACTCAGTGACCTCCCTTATTTTTAATTTGCAAAATTTTAATTTAATGTAAAAAAACAATGATAATCACTCTCCTTATATATTACACAGACAGACCCAGCAGGCCACAAGTAATAAACTATCTCTGACAAGAATAATTAGGACGTGTATGTTCATAGATACATAAGGAACACTGGGAGCCCCAGCACTACAGGTGAGGGGAGTCGGAAGAGACTGGCTAATACTGACAGCAGTGTCCTTTGCTCTGGCTCTGGAGCTGTCACAGGCAGGAGACATGTAGCTGGCTCTAGGTCTCCAGGTGTTTCCACAGCGTGTTCCAGAGCTGGTGCTGTACCTCCAAGAAGGGAAACTGTCATCAGTCTGACTGCTTTTCCACATGTCTCCCAAAGACAGGAAAGTCCTCACTGATAGTCAGTGATGTCTGTCTCAAGTCCCACACCCAGGGGGTGTTCTCAGACTGCAGTCCAGGGGAACTAAGTCTCCTATTGCTCCTGGCCCTGTCCCAGCCTCAGGAGGCTCTGCTCTGTCTGGTCCAGGGCCTTCCCCTTCCCACTCACCCCATCACCCACCCGGTATCCTCCTCACAGTCACCCTCTGCCTCTAGGCCCCAGGTGCTCCCGCTGTGCCAGGAGAAGCTGGGCCTGGTGCTCCAGGTCTGAGCCAGGCAATCTGAGCTCTATGTAAGCCAGTAGCATCTTCAGGAAGGGGAGTCCTGGGGGCTGTTGGAAATCCTCTGGGCACTGGTGCAGCCAGGTGCCCAGGATGGAGGATTTGGCCCTGTAGGTAGCCACGGGGGCAGCACAGTCAGAGGCCTGGCCTTGCCTTCCACACTGCACTCCCAGGGACATGGGCATTTTTGCCTCTGGCTCCTGCTATCCAGAGGCCCGTTCTACTCAATGTTCCATCTAACATGGCAGTCTTGCCAGAGGCAGGTCTGAGCATAGAGGAGGGGTTTCTACAAGATGTTGGAAGTGACAGCCCTTGATCAGTGGTGTGACAACCTCTCCACATCTTCAGGGATCCCTGACACACTGCTCTATCCCTCTCTGTGTCCCTCCCCACCGGACATCTCTTCTGTGAGGACAGGCAGGCCATCTGCTCTGGGCACTACTCTCTTGGGAAGACAGGGGTGCTCTATGAGCATCTGACCCCAGAGGGAAAAAGCAGGCTGTGTCTCCCACCAAGACTTCCCATGGACCTCCTCACAACTCAGATTTCAGCTCATGTACCTAGCTGCTGTCTAACCCTTCAGGGCCCCTGCCTGGGTCTCCTCCTGCACCTGCCACTCACCTCCCACACAGCAGGCTGAGCTGTCCCCTCAGACTCACTGGGTCCCCTGAGCACCAGCTGAGTCCCCACCATTGAGGTTCCACCAGATGGAGAGCAGGCTGCTTTCCACCTCTTGTGCTCTGTGTCCCAGGGAGGGGATAGAGGCAGGGCTGAGACAGAGGGAATGGCTGTGGGTTCTCCAAGGGGATGACTCTGTCCTCTGACATCCTGAATGCTCCTCCCAGCACCAAAGCCTCCTCCACAGCTCTCTGCTCCTCCTTTCTTCTTTGCCAGGCTAAGCCCTAAGACTTCTACTCTCAAGCCAGAATCGTAAGTTGTGTGGGATCCATGGTTCTGCCTGCTCCTGCACATCAACTAAGCCCCAGCTCCACGCTGTTTTTGGAGCAGGAAACTCACTGTTTCAGCTGGTCCAGCGGTCCACTGTACTCATCGCAGTAAGGGAGGGCACATCCCTACCTAGAGGAGAGCAGGACGCCGTCACACGGGCTGTACCAGGAACACTACCTGGATGTGATGCCTAGTGTGACAGTGCAACTCCCTGCAGAATGGAAGCCCTGAAGGCAGACCTGGTGTCTTCTTAATGTGTTAAATGATGGTTTTTCCTAAAAAATCACCTGTCCCTAGTTGCCCTTCCTACATATTTGAAAAATGAGCTCAGCCAGCCCCATCACACACGTCTGAGTGGATCTGGGGCCACACTGCTCCCTCCCAAGGATCCCTGCTCTCACTCTCCTAGGACAGGGACACCTAATCCAATCACAAATCCTTTTTCAACTGTAAACATGGATTTTCTTCTCAGGTGAGCATGAATCCAGCCACTCTCTGCTGAATAAACCCATATCCCATCACAAGGAGCATAGCAATCTTGCAGGACTTGTCCCTTTTCTCTCAAGATGAAGACACCTGCCTTGTGGAAAGTAGTCCCAATTACTGCAAGGCAAATGTCCTTTTAAGTCCATGAAGAAATCCGTCCATTGCCAGATTCCTGCTTCACACCAGAGGCTAACTGCTTTTCTCTCCATAAATAGGTTCCTTTCTCTGGCAAAGTGGGCTCAGCGACTGTCCAGTGATTATACAGGGATTCTCTTCCAAGCAGGTTTGAAAAATTCCTGGGGTTTGCGCCATTCCCCACGAGACTGAGCCTGGTGTTCTGGCAAGATAATTCCTACTTACTGCAAGTCAAAATTACTCCTAACTCTGGTGAAGTAACCCATCCATCTTTACACTGTGTCTAATGTTACCCTTGAGAGTTACTCCTTTTCTCAACATATGCGGATTCCCTCCTAAGAAGCATAGAAACCCAGACACTCTAGAGCAATTTTTTTATCTTATCATAATTAGTATGGCAAATATGAGATAATCCCTCTTATGGAGCTACAAATCTCATCGCTCTTGGGAGAGTAATCCCCATTATTGGAAGCCAAATCAGTTCTTAACAAGGGTGAAGAAATTATCGATTATCTTCATGAGATTATTTCCATTTGCAGTCCTGACTGTAATCCCTTTTTACTGTAAATATGGGTTCCCTCGTCGGTTGAGAAGTAACCAGGCACTCTCAGGAGATCACCCATAACCTTCTCCAGGTGGTGCCAAATCTTATGAGATTTTCCCTTTTATCATGAGATTTAGCCCACTAGTCTGGGGAAAGGAATTCTCATTATTGCAAATCAAATCTATTCCCCCCTGAAGGGAAGAAATCACCCCATAGCCAGATTCAGTCCTTCATCACTCCAGGGTCTAAATCCATTTCTCTGTAAGGATGGGTTTTTGGTTTTTTTTAACTCAAGTGAGCATGAATCCAGCCACTGCCTGCTGAATATACCCATATCCTCTCACAAGGGACTCAGCAATCTCGCCAGTCTCTCAGGGGCATAATCCCTGTTATTAGAAGCTGACCGTGTTTGTAACACAGATGAAGGAATCATCACGGCTAACTATACCCTTCTGCAGTCTTGAGGACAGATCACTTTTACTGTAAACACGGGCTCCCTTCTCAGGCTAGCTGTCACCCAGGCACTCTCAGGTGGTCAATAGTAATCCTCTCCCGCTGAAGACAAATCTAGTGAGATTTGCCATTTTCTCATGGGATATAGCCCATTCTTCTGGGGAAAGTAATTCACCTTATTGAAAATCAAAACTAATCATTCCCAAAAGGAAGAAATCACTCCATCGACAGATTCTGCCTTTCATCACGCCTGAGACTAACTCCTTTCCTCTGTAAGGATGGATTTTCTTCTCAGGGGAGCGTGAGTCCAGCCACTCTTGGCTGCATTAACCCATGTCCTCTCACAAGGGGCTCAGCAACCTTGTGAGGTTTGTCCCTTCTCTTGGGAATTAACTTGCCAGGACACCAGGCTTGGTCTCACAGGGAATGTTTCAAATCCCATGGGATTTTCAAATCTGCTTGGAAGAGAACCCCTGGATAACCACTAGGCAGCGGCTAAGCCACACTTTGCCAGATAAAGAAGCTCATATATGAGGAGAAAAGAAGTTAGTCTCTGGTGTGAAGTAGGAAAGATTCTGGCGATGGAAAAATTTCTTCACAGACTTAAGAGGAAATGTGCCCCAGAATAATTGTAATTACGCTCCCCAGAGAAGGGGGCTGAGTCTCGTGAGGAAAGGTACAAGCCTTGCGGTACTGCTGAGCCCCTTGTGAGAGGATATGGGCTTATTCAGCTGAGAGACACTGAATTCACACTCACCTGGGAAGAAAACTCATCCTTACAGAGAAAAGGACTTAGTCTCAGGAGTGATGAAGGACAGAATCTGGCGAAAGAGTCATTTTTTTCTTCAAGGAATAGATTTGATTTCCAATAAGGATTACTGTTCCCAGAAGAGGGGGGTGAATCCCCTTGAGCAATGGACAGACCATGTGAGACCTGGCTCCACCTGGAGGTGACTAGGGGTGATTACCTAAGAATGTCTGGGCTCCTGTTTGCCAGAGAAGGGACCCATATTTACTGTTTTATTCTTGGTATTTATTCTTAGGACTGAGAGAAAAAAAAAAAGAATCTAGTGTTGATTTTTCAGCTCTGTTAAGAATAGACTCAACTTCCCATAATGGTGATTACTCTCCCAAGAGCAATGATTTTGTGTCTCCAGAAATTTAAAAAATCCATGAGATTTGTGATCCTAATTGTGATATGACAAAAAATATTAATAATCCCCAGAGAGTGCCCGGGTTTCTGCTCTTCTTAGAAGAAAATCTGTATATGTTGAGAAAAAAAACAAAACTGTCCTGGGTAAAGTAAAACCTAATGTAAAGATGGATGGATTACTTCCATGGAGTTAGAAATCATTTTGCTTGAAATAATTGGGAATTCTCTTGCCAGAACACCAGTCTTTGTCTCATGGTGAATGGTTCAAATCCCATAAGACTTTCAAACCCACTTGGAAGAGAATCCCTGAGTGATCACTCAACAGTGACAGCAGCAATCACATGTTGCAAATAAAGAAACTCTACATGCGGAGAAAAGGAGTTAGTCTCTGGTGTGAATTAGAGAAGAATCTGGTGAGGGATGGATTTCTTCACGTACTTAAGAACTTTATTTTGCAGTAATTGGGATTTCTCTTGCCAGAGCACTGGTGTTAGTCTTGCAAGAAAAGGGACAAATCTTGTGAGACTGGTGAGCCCCTTGTGAGATGATATGGTTTTATTCGGCTGAGAGAGGCTGGATTCACACTCACCTGAGAAGAAAATCCATCCTTACAGAGGAAAGGAGTTAATCTCAGGAGTGATGAAGGACAGAATCTGGTGATGGAATGATTTCTTCCCTTCAAGGAAAAATAATTTGACTTTTAATAATGAGAATTACTTTCCCCAGGGAAGCGGGCTGACTTCTGTGAGAAAAGGGCAAATCTCAGGAGATTTGGCTCCATCTGGAGAGGTCTAGGGCTGGTTACCTGAGAGTATCTTGGGCTACTGCTTGCCTGAGTAGGGAACCGATATTTACAGTTGAAAAAGTATTTGTGATTCCATTTGGTGTCCCTGTCCTAGGAGAGTGAGAGCAGGGGTTCCTGGGAGGGAGAAGTGTGGTCCCAGAAGCCCACTGTGACCTGTGTGATAGGGCTGGTTGAGCTCATTCCACACTGATGTAGGAAGGGCAAATAGGACAGGTGCTTTTCTAGGGAAAACCATCATTTACTGCATGGAGCAGACACCAAGCCTGCTCTCCAGGGCTCCCATTCTACCGGGAGTCACACTGTCACAACAGACATCACGTCCATGTAGCCCTCTGTACAATCATGTGACAGCTTCCTGGTCTCCTCTAGATACAGGTGCATCCGCTCTTACTGTGATGAGTAAGCAGACCCCAGGACCAGCTGAAACAGTGAGTTTCTTTGATTGAAGAAGGAGGAACTCCCTGCCCCCAAAACACTGTGGAGCTGTGAGCTCCGTGAATGGGCAGGCACAGGCAGAACCCTGGATTCCACACATCTTACGATTCTGGATTGAGAGCAGAAGTCTTACAGCTTCTCCAGCCAAAGAGAAAAGGAGAACTGGAGAGCTGTGGACAAGGCTTTGGTGCTGTGAGGAGCATCTGGGAGGTCAGAGAAGAGTCAGCACCCAGGAAACCCATAGCCATTCCCTCCCGATCTCAGCCCTGCCTCCATCCCCTTCCTGGAACCCAGAACACAAGGGATAGAGAGCAGCCTGCTCAGCCTCCGGTGGAGCCTCAATGGTGGGGACTCAGCTGGTGTGCAGGGGACCCAGTGAGCCTCAGGGGACAGCTCAGGTGAGTGGTGGGGGCAGGAGGAGTCCCAGGCAGGACCCCTGGAATATCAGCAGGTAGGTACAGGAGCTAAAGTCTGAGATGTGACAAGGCCCACAGGAAGCCTGGGTGGGAGACTTAGCCTGTTCTTTCCCTCCTGGGTCAGATGCTAACAGAGCAGCTCCTGTCTTCCTGAGAGAGTAATGCCCAGAGCAGGTAGCCTACCTGAACTCACTGCACTGACATTCAGTGGGGAGGGGCAGTGAGAGGGACAGAGCAGTGTGTCAGAGCAGTGCCTTTGAAGATGTGGAGAGGCTGTCACACCACTGATCAAGGGCTGTCACTTCCAAAGGCTTGTCACAGTCCTACCTCTGGCTCCAAACCTGCCTCTGCCAAGACTGCCAGTTTAGATGGGACATGGATTAGGACTGGCCTCTGAATGACAGGAGCCAAAGGCAAAGAATCCCATGTCCCCACAGGGCTGCCCCGGGAGTGCAGTGTGGAAGGCAAGGCCAGGCCTCTGACTCTGCTGCCCCCTGACAACCAGCAGGGCCATGTCCTCCATCCAAGGTACCTGGCTGCACCAGTATGCAGAAGATTTCCACCAGCCCCCAGAATTTCCTTGCCTGAAGATGCTACTGGCTTACATAGAGCTCAGCATGCCTGGCTCAGATGGAGCACAGGCCCAGCTTCTCCTGGCACAGCTGGAGCACCTGGGGTCTAGAGGCAGCGGGTGACTGTGAGGAGGATGCAGGTGGGTGATGGGGCGAGTGGGAATGGGAAGGCCATGGACCAGACACAACAGAGCCCCCTGAGCCTGGGACAGGGCCAGGAGCAATGAGGAGGCTTAGATCACTCTTCCCCTGGACTGCAGCCTGGGAAAACTACTTGGGGGTGGGATTTGGGACTGAGACGTCTCTGACTGTCAGTGAGAACTTCCCTGTCTTTGGGAGAGATGTGGAAGTGCAGCTGTATTGATGATAGTTTGCCTTCATGGAAGTACAGCACCAGCTCTGGGACCCGCTGTGGAAACACCTGAAGACCTAGAGCCAGCTACATGTCTCCTGCCTGTGACAGCTCCAGAGCCAGAGCAAAGGGCACTGCTGTCAGTATTAGCCAGTCTCTCCCGACTCCCCTCACCTGCAGTGCTGGGGCTCCCAGTGTTCCCTATGTGTCTATGACTATTCAGTTCCTGATTATTCTTATCAGTCATTACTTATTATGTGCCTATTGTGTCTGCCTGGGTAATATATGAGATTGATTATCATTGTTTTTTTGCATTAAATAAAATTTTTGGAAATGAAAAATAAGGCAGGTCACCTGTTAAAGCAAGTGCCCTGGATGTCATCAATTGAGCTCATGTGAGCAGAAAGAGACTTAGATGAGGATCTGCAGGCATCTCAGAGCCCCATGCCAGGGTCCTGGGGAGTGATCACAGGCCCTAACACCCCTCAGGCTCCCCAGCAGTGACTCATTACAGACCTAGTTCTTAGAAAACCACAAGCCAAAACTCTAAGTAGACTTCTGAATCTGCTAAGGGTCCCACTTGGTAAAGCCACTAAGGAGATGTTCTGATGTCAGCCAATCACCACATATATATGATGTATATATGTATATATACCTATATATATTTATAAAAGCATATGTGTATCTATATATATATACACACACATATGCTTTTCTTCTTCAATCTCATGTGGAAGCTAAAGTAAGTCTACTAAAAGTCACAAATATAAGGTGAGCCACTGAGTGGAAGTTGTCCCTTGTGACACCTAGACATGTGAAATTCTTTGTCCAACCCCTATGTCCACTTCTCTTTCTTCCTCTCTCCTCTCAACCATCTGTAAACATCTAAATTTAAGAAAAATACTTTGACAATCAGTGTAAAAGAGCAGAGATATTTTAAAACATGTTGCCTTCTACTTGTGCAATGTAGATCTTTGGGTAGCAAGTGATTTGCTTACAAGACAATGGGGTATCCCTGAATACCTAGGAGACAGTGGAATGTGGGCAGTAGGTCTCAGTGGGAGTCACTCAAAGGGAAATTCTTCTACTCAGCACAGCCAGAGTGGGGTCCACAGTGTCTCCCTTGCCAGCACTGAGTCTGCTTTCCCCTGTGGAACTGTGCTAAGATCCTGTGTATCCTGAAGGAGTATCAGGGTCAGAAAAATGAATAATGATTTTAAGAATTGTGAGAAGGGGATAGGTCATGATTTTAATTCTCTGGTACTCTGTCTACAACAGCCTTCTCTGTATTTTATTATAACTGAGGCTCAGCCACCTGGGAACAGAGCCTATGCTTTGGTTTCCAGTGTATTACAGGTCTCCAGCCCAGCACTTGGCCAAGAAGACATGCCAGTATTGCTGAGTGAATACCTTTGGGAGGCAAGATGTGACAGGTTTGAGAATGTATTTGAAATTTGTCTTTACCAGTAAGCTTTTTTGTTTGTTTGTTTTTAGTTGTGGCCTTTCCTTCTTGGCTTAGAGAGGTTCTTTTAGCATTTGTTGTAAAGCTGGTTTGGTGGTGCTCGATTCTTTTATCTTTTGCTTGTCTGCAAAGCTTTTTATTTCTCCAACAAATCTGAACAAGAGCCTTGCTGGATATAATATTCTTAGTTGTAGGTTTTTCTTTCATCACTTTAAATATATCATGCCACTCCCTTCTGGCCTGCAGGGTTTCTGGTGAAAAACCAGCTGATAACCTATGGAGTTCCCTTGTATGCTATTTGTTGTTTTTCCCTTGACACTTTTAATATTCTCTCTTTATCTTTAATTTTTGATATTTTAAGGATAATGTGTCTTGGTGGGCTCCTCTGTGGGGTAATCCTGTATGGGACTCTCTGCACTCCTGGGATGGGTGACTGTTTCCTTCCCCACTTTAGGGGAGTTTTCAGCTATTATCTCTTCAGATATTTTCTTGGGCCTTTTCTCTGTCTCTTCCCCTTTTGGGACCCCTAAAATGTGAATGTTTTGTGCTTTATATTGTCCCAGAGGTGTCTCACTTTTTCTTCTAGCTCACTGGTTTCTTATCATATTTCTTAAATTTAAAAAAAATATATTAATTACAGTCAGTTACAATGGGTGGGTCAATTTCTTGTGTACACTGTAATGTCCCAGCCATGCATATACATACATATATTCATTTTCATTAAATGTTATTATAAGATATTGAATATAGTTCCCTGTATTATATAGAAAAAACTTTTTTGTTAATCTATTTTTATATTTAGTGGCTAATATTTGTAAATCTCAAACTCCCAAATTGTTCCCTTCCTACCCTCTTTCCCTGGTAACCATAAGATTGTTTACTGTGTCTGTGAGTCTGTTTCTGTTTTGTAGATGAGTACACCAGTGTCCTTTTTTTTTTTTTTTTTTTAAGATTCCACATATGAGTGATATCATATGATGTTTTCTTTCTTTTTCTGTCTTACTAGAATGATGATCTCTAGGTCCATCCATGTTGCTGCAGATGGCATTATTTTATTCTGTTTTTATCACTGAGTAGTATTCCATTGTATAAACATACCACAACTTCTTTATCCAATAATCTTTCAATGGTCATTTAGGTTGCTGCCATGTCTTAGCTATTGTATATAGTGCTGCTGTGAACACTGGGGTGTATGTATCTTTTCAAATTAAAGTTCCCTCTGGACATATGTCTAACACTGGGATTGCTGGGTCATATGGTAATTCTATTTTTAGTCTTTTGGGGAATCTCCATACTGTTTTCCATAATGGCTGCACCAAACTACATTCCTACCAACAATGTAGGAGGGTTTTTTTTTCTCCACACCCTCTCCAGCATTTATCTGTTATGAACTTCTGAATCATGGTCATTTGACTAGTGTGAGGTCATATATCATTGTAGTTTTGATTTGCATTTCTCTGATAATTAGTGATACTGAGCATTTTTTCATGTGCCTATTGGCCATTTGTATGTCTTCATTGGGGAATTTCCTGTTTAGGTCTTCTGCCCATTTTTGGATTGGGTTTTTTATTTTTTTGTTATTAAGTTGTATGAGCCATTTATATATTCTGGAAATTAAGCCCTTGTCAGTCTCATCTTTTACAAATATTTTGTCCCATTCTATATGTTGTCATTTTGTTTTTGCTTGTGATTTCCTTTGCTGTGAAAAAGCTTATAAGTTTAATTAGGTCCCATTTGGTAATTTTTTATTTTATTTCTATTGCCTGGGTAGACTGCCATAGGAAAAACATGGCTAAGATTTATGTCAGAGAATGTTTTGCCTACGTTTTCTTCTAGGAGGTTTATCATGTCTTGTCTTAAATTTAAGTCTTTAAGCCAATGTGTGCTTATTTTTGTGTATGGGGTGAAGGAGTGCTCTAACTTCACTGATTTACATGCTGCTGTCCAGTTTTCTCAACATCACTTGCTGAAGAGATTAGACTGTCTTTTCTCCTTTGTATGTTCTTGCCTCCTTTGTCAAAGACTATAGGTCTGTGGGTTTATTTCTGGGTTCTCTATTCTGTTACATTGATCCATATGTTTGTATTTATGCCAATACCACACTATTTTGACTACTGTAGCTCTGTAGTATTGTCTGAAGTTTGGGAGAGTTATTCCTCCAGCTTCATTCTTTTTCTTCAGTATTGCTTTGGCGGGTCTGGATCTTTTGTGATTCCACATAAATTTTAGTATTATTTGTTGTAGTTCTGTGAAAAATGTCCTGGGTAATTTGATATGGATCATATTAAATTGGTAGATTGCCTTGGGCAGTGTGGCCATTTTAACAATATTGAGTCTTCCAATCCAAGAGCATGGGATGTCTTCCATTTTGTTAAGTCATCTTTAATTCCCTTAATATTTTGTATAAGTCTCCATGTATGTCTTTCACCTCCTTGTTCAGATTTATTCCCAAGTATTTTATTGTTTTGGATTCAATTTTGACATGGATTGTTTCTATACTTTCTTTTCCTGCTAATTCATCATTAGTGTAAAGAAATGCACTGATTTCTGTATGTTAATCTAATCTTGTGTCCTGCTATCTTGCCATACTTTTACCATCTCTAGTAGTTTTTGTGTAGAGCTTTTAGGATTTTGTATATATAGTATCATGTCATCTGCATAAAGTGACAATGTTCATCTTCTCTCCAATTTGGATTCCTTTTCATGTCTTTTTCTTGTCTGATTGCTGTGGCTAGGACTACCAAGACTGTGCTGAATAAAAGTGGTGAGAGTGGGCATCCTTGTCTTCCAGGTTTTAGTGGGAAGACTTTCAGTTTTTCACCATTGAGTACTATGCTGGCTGTGGGTTTGTCATCATAACTTGTATTATGTTGAAGTATGTTCCCTCTATACCCACCTTGTTAAGAGTTTTAATAATAAATGGGTATTGAATTTTATCAAATGATTTTTCTGCATCTATTGAGATGATCATGTGGTTTTTTCCCTTTCTTTTGTTGATGTGGTGTATCATATTGATTGATTTTTTTATGATGAACCACCCTTGTACCCCTGAGTTGAATCAACTTGATCGTGGTGTATGATCTTTTTAATGTACTGTTGGATTCTGTTTGCTAATGTTTTGTTGAGGACTTTTACATTTATATTCATCAATGATATTGCCCTATAATTTTCTATCTTGGTTATGTCTTTGTCTTGTTTTGATATCAGGGTGATGGTGGCTTTATAGAATGAGTTTGAGAGTACTCTCTCCTTTTCAATTGTTTGGAAGAGTTTGAGAAGGACTGATATGAGCTCTTCTTTGTGTGTTTGGTATAATTCCCTAGTGAAGCCATTTGGACTTGGGCTTTTGTTTGTAGGGAGGCTTTTTTTTAATTGCTGATTCTACTTCATTTGTAATGATTGATCTGTTCAAGTGGTCAATTTCTTCTTAATTTAGTCTTCATAGACTACATGTTTCCAGAAACTTGTCCATTTCTTCTAGGTTGTCCAATTTGTTTCCATGTGATTGTCCATTCTCTTACTTTTTTTTGTATTTCTGTGGTATTGGTTGTAATTTCTCTATTTTCCTTTCTTACTTTATTTGTGTTCTTCCTCTTTGTTTCTTGGTGAGCCTGGCCAGAGGTGTGTCTTTTTTTTTTTTTTTTTTTTTTTTTTTTTACTGTTTCAAAAAAAAAGCTCTTGGTTTAATTGATTTTTTTCTATTTTTTAATATCTATTTTATTTCCTCCCTGATCTTTATTATTTCCTCCCTTCTGATGAATTTAGGCTTTGTTTGCTTTTCTTTTTCTAATCCTTTTAGGTGGCAGGTTAGGCTGTTTACTTGAGATTATTCTTGTTTTTTGAGGAAGGCCTGTGTCACTGTGAACTTCCCTCCTAGGACTGCTTTTGCTGCATCCCATAGCTTTTGTGTGGTTGTGTTTTTATTATTGTTTGTTTCAAAGTATTTTTTGATTTCTTCTTTGATTTCATCATTGACCCATTTTTAGTAGTAGTTGTTTCATCTCCATAATGTTGTTTTAGTCCTCCTTTGCTTTTCTGTGACTGATTTCTAGTTTCATGGCATTATGGTCAGAAAAGATGACTGAAACAATTTCTATCCCTTTGTCTCAGTCCTGGAGTCTAAACTACTGAGATCAAGGTGTCAGCAGGGCCATTTTGTACCTGAAGGCACTAGAAAAGAATGTGTTCAAGTTTCTCTCCTTGGCTGTGACAGTATAACTCCAATCTTAACATGGTTTTCTTTCTGTATTCCTAACTAATTATTTCTACAATGACCCTATTTCCAAGTATGGTCACATTCTGAGGTACTGGGAGTAATAACTTCAACACATAAATTTTAGGGGGCACAATTCAACCCATAACAGCAGTGTATGAATTAAAATAAATTTCTTCATGACATCTGTTAAGATGCCTCCTGTGCACTGATGAAATACTATCATATTTTATTTGTATTTGTTAGTTTTGAATGAGCTTAGTGAACTCTGCACTTGTAATACACACATTTCATTATATGTAAATTCAACAAAATGTATTGGGGGTACATATAAGAAAAAAAGAAAGACATGGTAAGAACTTTGAATAAATATATATAAAACAAAATTTCTCATCTGCCTAGATCCTCAAACCTCTAGACTTAAGTACACTTTAAAGAATGTATGATAGTATTTGTGAGCCATTTACCATCACTGGGGGTCAATTTCTTTGAATGCATTTCAACAAACATTTACTGAGTTTCTACTCCAAGAAAGGCTGAAGGATAATTGTGAAATAGACAAAAGATTTCCCATCATCAAGTAATTGTCTAATAGGGTTTGAAAGTCTTCAGAAAGAACGATTTCAAGGGCAATTAAAAAATATAAAAATGTTCACTAGGACAGGTTACAAAAATCATAATCATTATAGTAGAACCTAGTATTGTGCCTGAGATATAGGGCAGAACGAACTTGTAAAAGTAAGTGTTATTACAGAGTAATTACTTGAAGGCAAAATTAGGAAAAAATGGGTACAAACTGAGCCCCTTATTCCTATTTGAGTCCTTCAGTACAGCAATGTATCCCAAAACTGGTGGCTCTGACATTTTAAAATAGCTGTGAGGTTGGAGGCAACACATTAAATGCTCTTGAGGCTTTTTCTGTCATATCTAGTAAAGGAGATGCTGTGAAAGACGGATTAAACTTCCTAAGTAAACTTCTAGGTAAGCTTTGTGGGCAAATGGGAATTTAAGAGCTTTCCTTTGGAGGACTTTGATCTTTTATTTGCTTTCTAGATAGTAAAGTTAAATATACAATGACAAAAACACCAATACCTACAAAAACCTGCAGTGACTAAGAGGCTTAGAATCCTGTCTCTGCCACTTACTATCTGTGATCAAGTCACTTAGTTTGTTCTTTGCCTTAACTTCTCATCTGAATATGGGAATAACTGCAGTACCTACATTAGAGTGATCCTGAGAATGATATATGTTCTTTAGATAAACAAAATTGAAATTCCTCAGGGCATAAACATTCAATGAATGTTTATTATTCTTACTTAAGGAGACATAAAGCCCTTTTGCATGCTGTCTAGCATTTGGTGACAACTTAATATACATTGTTACAATAATATTCATTATTTTAAATTTCACTTTAATGATTATTATGATTTTAACTTCAGCACTGCCTATGAGTTCTGGTATAACAAATATGTACTCAATAAATAAGCAAAAATACACATTAGAAAAAGAAACTGAAATTGTCAAATGGCCTGACTTTTTTTTAAAGCAAACTAACACTTTTCAAAATAAATTTTGGACATATAATTCAGTATTCTGCAAATGACATATAGACTAATGTAAAATAAAAACATTTATTCTGGCAAACAGAAAAGATGTAGATTGACAATTGGCAGGCAGTCAAGATCAATAACTGAAACTGGATAATCTGACATCAAACAAAGCTCACTTACTATGTTTTGCTTTCGCATCTCTGACATTCCTACTACTGATGCTGTTTTCAGCATTCTATTTGACTTCCTTATGGCATTTTGCTCTAAATTAAAATGTATGGGGAAAAAATGAGCCATTTTGCTACAAGTTGAATTGCTGATATTTCCTTCCTTTGACAAGTCCTGACTTGTCTCCCAGCACTATCACATATGTTCTAGTGTATTTTTCTGTGTATTGTCTCACTTTAAATGAGCTATAATCTTTTACATCATAGTACTGATTTTGCTTTTTAAAAAGATTCTCTATTCCATTATACTTCCTGATCTATTTGTAAAATTTTGCATGAGAATTTGTCTTTTTCTTACCACACAAACCATGTACACACACAAACACACACACACACACACACACCCTTGAATAGAACATGAAACCCAACTCACTTGAAGGGAGAATCCACAATAGAGACCTGGAAACCATTCTATGGACAGCAGGGCTGTGAGAAAAGCAGCAAGTTATCTCCCTGTGAAAAAGTACCTGTTCCGGAGGCCATCAGGGGACTTTGTCCTGGCTATTAGACTTTTTTTTTTTATTTATTTTAAAGACACATTTTTGTTTGTTTGTTTTGTTTTTAATTTCTGGTGTACAGCACAATGTGCTATACAAAAGAAACTTTTTAAAATCTATTTTTATATATAGTGGCTAACATTTGCAAATCTCAAACTCTCAAAATTTCTTTTTCTTGATTACTTCACTTAGAATGACGATCTCTAGGTCCATACATGTTGCCACAAATGGCATTAGTTTATTCCTTTTTTACGGCTGAGTATTATTCCATTGTATAAATATGCCACAACTTCTTTACCCAGTTATCTGTTGATGGAAATTTAGGTTGATTCCATGTCTTGGCTAATATATATAGTGCTGCTATGAACACTGGGGTGCAGGTATCTTTTTGAATTAGAGTTCCTTCTGGATATATACCCAGAAGTGAGATTGCTGGATCATAGGGTAAGTCTATTTTTAGTTTTTTTTTTGAGGAATCTCCATACTGTTTTCACCAAACTTCATTCCCACCAGTAGTGTAGGTTTGATAGCTGTAGGCCTTGAGAAATTTTCAAAATGTTTTCAGAGGCATGAAGTTTTATACAAATTTATGAAACTGTGAGTGTTAATGAATGGAAACACAGAATTCCCTCATGAGTATGAGATTTGAGGACAGAATAGTCTGCAGTGGAATGAGATGTCACTTAATAGCTGAATGGCTGGAATAAAATTGCCCAGCATGTTTAATTTCAGAGTTGTTGTTTCCTTCTCTGTAAAATTAGGCTATTTATTTTACCTGAAAAAATTCTTGGAAGTTTTAAATGCTATAAAATTCTGGCTCAATACTTCACTCACACATGTTCCACATGTGTTATATGTGGAACATCTGTTACAGAAAAATCCTTTGCATTATTTTTCCAAAGAAGCCTATTACAGTTTTTGTTAGAATGTCTACCTTTTTTAATTACTTTTTTTTTTCACTATTTTTCACAGGGCTTGCAAGGAGAGAAAGCTGAAGAAAGTGGAGAAGTGCAGAGGGAAGAAAAGGAAAGAGAATGAACAAGAGAAGAATGATTTCTGGCACCCAAGGCACACAGAGCTGCCTGGCCTTTGGGTACAGCATGAAGACTTGTGCAGCTCTGACTTCTGAACATTCTGGAGTGGTTACTTTGCATTTAAAAGTGCAAATATGACTCAATAACATGAAATTGTTTTGTGTAGTTGAATATTATGTATGTTAGTTATTTCTTCCATTCTCTCTCCCTTGAACACTTCCATCCCTCTTCAGATGTGCTATTCTGTGCTCTTTGCCTTGGAAAGAGATTGTAACACTCTGAACCATGAAAAAGGTTGGTGGGCTCTAACTTTTACTTCCAAATATTTCGCATTTAGAGACCAGAGACCACAAATGTTTGGAGAAAACAAAAGGGAGAAAAAAAGACCTTTCCACAAAACTTTACTAAATATCCCCCAGTACTGTTCAGATTTTTAAAAAATAAAAGGATTTTTTTCAGTATTAGAAAAGGGACAAAAAATGGAGAGGAGATAATGAGAGTTTAATGGGCTTAAGAGAGGGAGCGAGAGCCTGGAGAGATTTAAGAGACTTAAGAGCTGAGAGGGTTTAGGACGTGTGTGTGGGCCCTGAGTCCTCCCTAGGTGGGCAACAAGACCCCAGCTGCACCAGCCTCTCTGAGATTCTTTTAAGCCAGTTTTAATTGTGGAAAAAAGGGACTTCTTAATTGGAATATGCATGGTCCTGGATTAAGAGGTATCTTAGTAGGCACTGACCTGATAGAGCTGTTGAAGACAAGGTAGGTCCTCACATCCTGAAAAGCTTGATTCTATGTGAGCCTCCTCTCCTGGGAGACTTGAGCAAAAGGAGGGAAAGGAGCTGGTAAGATTCAGTAATTGAGACAAATTTTTTGCCACCTTAGATCAATTAGGGCTTGAAATAGAATTAAATTTCTTGTACTTCAGAGTCTGTGAACTGAGATTCATATCTGCTGATTTCTTTAAGTATTATAAAATATATATAACATAAAATTTACCATTTTAACCATTTGAAGTGTATTAAGAACCTTCACAATGTTATGCACCCATCACTATCATCCAACTTCAAAACTTTGCAACATCTCCAACTAAAATGTTGTATCCACTAAACATGAACTTTTCATTTCCACCTCCCCTTCATCCCTAGGTACCACCATTCCCCTTCCTGTCTCTGTGAGTCTGAATACTCCAGGCACCTCATGTAAGTGGACTCATACAGCATCTGTCCTTTTGTGACTGGTTTATTTCACTTAGCATAATGTTATCAAGCTTCATCCATGTTGTAGCATTTGTCAGAAGTTCCTTTTTAAAGAAAGGAAAAGAAAAAAGGAAAGAAAATTTGTAAACATATTTATATGTATATTATTTGTATACATATGTTTATATATATATACCACATTTTATTTATCTGTTGATAGACACTTGTGTTGCTTCCAATTTTTGACTATTATGTCTTGATTTTCTTAATCTATAAAGAGAAACAATAACTTTTGTCTTCCAGAAATGTATGTGTGTGTGTATATATATATATATATATATGTATACAAAGAGAAACAATAACTTTTGTCTTCCAGAAATGTATGTGTGTGTGTATATATATATATATATATGTATACAAATATATATAATATATATAATTGATAAATATATATATATATATTACATTTTGTAGCCCCAACAAGCACACACATTTATTAAAATGACAGAAACAAATGTCAGTTTGGTAAGTGATGACTCAGGAGCCTTGAGATTCTAAAAAGCCAGGACAAATTACCCCAAAGAGCAGTGAGCAGTTTCTTTTTAAAAGGCTTTTCAAAACCCCAGCCAGACAGCCCACAGCAGGCCCGTGGGAGGCCTGTGTCTCTAGCACTCTGCTGTAGTTTTTTCCTATTTGTTTTTGCAGTGTTTTTTAATTATTATTGTCCTTTAGAGTCTTGGAGAGTGGGTTAAATCAGTACTCAGCTATGTTTAATTATGTTAATGGTATTGATTTTTAGTTACAAAGTCTAATTAAGTTTCTTCAACTTTTCCCTTACAATTGTCTTTTTTATGATAATGATGATGTTGATTTTTTTTAAATAAAAGGACACTTAAGTTGGAATAATATTAAATATTAGCTCCTGGTTTGTTAAATAGAAGCTTTATTACACTTTCATCTCTTCACCCCTCTCTCCTTCACATTTTTAGACCTAAAGAACCAAAGAGAAGTTGAAAGCAAAATGGAAATGTGTATGTTGATTTACTTTTTGCTGATTTGATAAATAGCAAAAGGCAACATGATAGGTTAAAAAAGAAAAAGCTATGGCTTAAGGCAGACATGTGTGAAACAGAGGCACTCTGATGTGAACACTGTCCTAGAGCTTGTTTCATTCTGCTGTGACTTGCTGGTGTTTCTTATCTGCTGGATTCGGAGTATTTATAACGGGGATGTGGAAGCTACAGATGTGAATTACCA
Source organism: Camelus dromedarius (assembly GCF_036321535.1). Lineage (NCBI taxonomy): Eukaryota > Metazoa > Chordata > Mammalia > Artiodactyla > Camelidae > Camelus > Camelus dromedarius. The sequence goes on along the minus strand of NC_087470.1, from coordinate 363,472 downwards.
GTGTTAGGCCCTCTTACAGGGGGTCAGTCTTACACTTCTTGCCATCCCTGGGGCCACCTTTTCCTTTTCCTGTGACTTTGACACAAAGTTCTTATTTAACCTAGCAGTAACACATTTTAATTACATTTGTACTATGGTCTCAATGTTTGTGTCCCCCCAAGACTTGCATGTTGAAATCGTAACTCCTGAGGTGATGGTTTTAAGACATGGGGCTTTTAGGGAGGTGACTTGGTCATCAGGGTGGAGTCCTCATGAATGCAGTTCATGCCTTTATAAAAGAGGCCTGAGAAGCTCCTTGCTGCTGCCACCATGTGAGGACTCTGCAAAAAGACAGCCGTCTAGGAGGTGGCTCCTCACCAGACACCAGACCTGCCAGCCTTTCATCTTAGACTCCTCAGCCTTTAACACTGTGAGAAATCATTTTCTACTGTTTATAAGACACTCAGTCTATGGTATTTTTAAGCAGAATGAGTGAATTGAAATAATTTCTAATGATTATCTTGGATAATTTTATTGAGGAAAACTCATCTGTTTTTATGACAAAATTTAAAATAAATTCTTAATACCTAAAAAGAAATAATGTTGATAGATTTTTAAATGAGTTTGGGGATAATTCATAAGTCTGCACTATTAAGCCTTTCCTTGCAAGGATATAATCCCTCTCTTCATGTCTTAAAATCTTCCTTTTTGTTCTTCAGGAGAGTTTTGAGATGTAAGGTGGACCCTGTATTTCTTAAATTGAATCACTAAGTAATTTTGGTGTTGATACTGGGATTTTGTAGTTACAGTTCCACTTAACACTGCATGCTGCTGTTGTGGCCAGCACTATATTGAGTAACTTACCATTATTCATTTATCTAATTCTTACAAAAATCCTGAAATTTAAGAACTATGTGGAAACCAATTTAAAGTCTGGAACTGACATTAGAGCAATTAAGGAATTTTCCCAAAGTCATGCAATAAGCATATGGCAGACCTAGAATATAAAACTAATTCTGTTTCTACATCAGACTATTTTTTATTATTGCACTATTTTATTCTGCTCCCTTGATTTAAGGAAACACACACACACACACGCACACCCCTTCCAAGTAACACACACACACACACACCCCTTCCAAGTAACACACACACATACCCCTTCCAAGTAACACACACACATACCCCTTCCAAGTAACACACACACACACACACACACACCCCACCCCCACCCCACACCCCACCCCACACACACCCCACCCCCCACCCCACACACACCCCTTCCAAGTAACGGTGGCCGGGAGAAAACTTAAAAGGGTCCAGGCCCTCCGCCTGGGTGCCGCCTCCCGCCCCGCCGGCGGCCCGCGCCAGTCCGCGAGGGCGGGCACCGCTCTCCCTGCAGCCTCAGCAGGGCGGGCGCGGGGTCTGCGGGGGGCGGGGGCGGGATGCGGGGCGGAGAAGGAGCGCCCTAGTAGATATTCTTGATTCATTTATACTGAACTCCCAGCCAGCAGCACTCTCACCCACGCCTGAATAGAACTTACCTAACATGTATTTTCTCCATGAGGCAAACCACAGCCGCCTTCTGCTGAGGAACGCTACGCAGCACTTCAGCGCTACACTTGGGGGCAGTTTTAAACTGTAAAGCCACCAAGAAAAAGCAGAGAGATGTGAAAAATGTGGCACCAAATATACTGTGAAAATGATTACTTGTTTACACCTTGAGAGCTGAAACAGTAAGGCAGAGTGTTGCCCTGTGTGATCTCAGCCGGGGACTGGGAGTACTCCGCACACATGCACAGACAGCTGGGAAAGCACAGCGAGCGCTGATTTGGGGTTACAAGTAAATTTTATACAGCAAAGGAACTGATCAAAAAGGAATCTAGGAATGTGAGGATGGGTCTCCCTCCCTCCCTCTCTTTATATATACGTACACAACACACACACACACATATACCTATTCGCATACACACATAGATGATCATATATTCATATAATATGTACATATATGTTTAATTTGATGCTACTATAACTCTATTAGTCTTCTTTATTCAACATTTTGTTTCTCAGATCCATCCATGGTGATGTCTGTAGACCTAGTGCATTCATTTCTCTCCTTCCAGCGTTACTGAGATATAACTGACACACAGCACTGCGTAGTTTAAGATCTACAACATAATGAATTGACTCACAAACATCATGAAGTGACTACCACAATACATTTAGCGAACATCCGTCATCTCATAGAGATACAAAATAAAAGAAAAAAATTTCCTTATAATGAGAAGTCTTGGGATTTACTCCCTTAACAATTATCATATATATCATACAGCAGTGTTCACTGTACTTACCACGCTGTGCGTTACTTCTCTGGTGCGTATTTATCTTATAACTGGAAACTTGTATCTTATGACCATCTTCATTCCTCCTTCCCCAAGCCCCCACCACTAATAACCACAAATGTGATCTTTTTAATGATTTGTTTGTTTTGAAGTATAATTGACCTACAATGCTATGTTAGTTCTTAATACACAACACAGTGATCTGATATTTCTGTACATTATAATATAAACACGACAATAAGTCTAATTATCATTTGTCACCACACAAAGGCATCATATTTATATGGACTATATTCCGCACAGTGTAGATTTCATACCAGTGACTCATTTATTTTATAACTGGTAACTTGTACCTCCTAATCTCCCTCATCTATTTCTCTCATCTCCCCACCTATTTCCATCTTGCAACCGTCTGTATCTATGACTGCCTCTTTTTTTGTTATGTTTGACCAGTTCTTTTGTTGTTTAGATCCCACCTATACATGAAATCATATGGTGTTTGCTTTCTTTGACTTATTTCACTTAACATAATACACTCTAGGACCATCCATATTGTCACAAGTGGTAAGATTTCTTTCTTTTTTATGGCAAAGTAATAATCTGCTATATATAGATATGGTTAGGGTTAGGGATATATATATATATATCACATCTTCTTTATTCATTAATCTATTGATGGGCACTTAGGCTGGTTCCATGTCTTGACTATCTTAAATAATGCTGCAATGTACATAGAAATGCATATACCTTTTCCAATTAGTGTTTTCATTCTTTTTTAAATACTCAGAAGTGGAAATCCTACATGATATGGTTTTATTTTAATATTTTTGTTATGAATCTCTGTACCGTTTTCCGCAGTGGCTGCACCATTTTACATTCCCAGCAACAGTGCATGAGGATTGTCTTTTCTCACATCCTTAACAACACTTGTTATTTCATCTTGTTTTGAAGACAGTCATTCTGAAAGTTGTGAGTTGATATCTTATTGTGGTTTTGATTTGCATTTCCCTGATGCTTAGTGATCTTGAGCATCTTTTCATGTGCCAGTTGCTCATTTATATGTCTTCTTTGGAAAAATGACTATTCATGTCCTCTGCTCATTTTTTAAATGAGTTTGTTGTTTTTATCCATGTGGAGCTGTATGAGTTATTTGTATGTTGTGGGTGTTAGTCCCATATCAGACATGAAGTTTGCAAATATCTTCTTCCGTTCAGTAGGCAGCTTTCTGTTTTGATTATAGTTTCATTCTCTGTATAAAAGCTTTTTAGATTGATTTGGTCCCTTTTCATTATATTTGCTTTTGTTTCCCTTTCTGGAGAAGACAGATCCAAAAAAAAGTATTTATAAGACTGATGTCAAAGAGTGTATTGTTTGTGTTTTCTTCTAGGAGTTTTATGGTTTCAGTACTTATATTTAAATTGACTTTGACTGTACATCAGAAATTGACACAACACTGTAAACTGAATATGCTTCAATAATAAAGTAAAATAAATCCATTTTGAGTTTATTTTTATATATAGTGTGAGAAATAGTCCAGTTTGATTCTTTAGCATGTAACTGTTCAGTTTCCCCAACACCGTTTGTTGAAAAGGCTGTCTTTTTGCCATTGCACATTTTTGCCTCCTTTGTCATTGATTAATTGATCATTTTAGGTTGGGTTTATTCCTGGACTTTCAATCCTATTTCAACTATGGGTATGGGTCTGTTTTTATGTCAGTACCGTACTGTTCTGGTTACTGTAGCTTTGTAATATAGTTTGAAATCAAAGAGTGTGATATCTCCAGCTTTGCTCCTTTCTCAAGATTGTTTTGGTTATTTAAGATCTTTTGTGTTTCCATACAAATATTAGGTTTTGTTCTAGTTCTGTGAAAAAACTTCATTGGTATTTTGGTGGGTATTGCATTGAATCTGTGGACTACCAATCCATAAGCACAGTATATCCTCCCATTTGTTTATGTTGGTTTCAAATTTTTAACAGTATCTTATAGTTTCGGTGTGTTTTTTTGTTTTGTTTTGTTTTTTTGAGTAAAGGTCTCACACCTCATTAGTTAGATTTATTCCTAGGTATTTTATTCTTTTTGATGCAATTGTAAATGGGCTTGTTTTCTTGATTTCTCTCTCTGATAGCTCATTGCTAGTGAGTAGAAATGCAATAGATATACAGATTTCTGTATATTAATTTTGTATCGGAAAACTTTACTGAACTAATTGGTGACTTCTAATAGTTACTTGGTGGCATCTTTAGGATTCTCTAAACATAGTGTCATGTCATCCGCAAACAGGTGTGAAAGCTTTACTTCTTCCTTTCCAATTTGGATTGATTTCTTTTTCTTGTCTAGTTACTGTGGCTAGGACTTCCAATATTGCGTTGAATTAACGTGTTCAAAGTGGGCATCCTTGTCTGGCTCCTGACTTCAGAGAAACGTCAGCAACTTTTCACCATTGAGTATGATGTGAACTGTGGACTTGTCATACATGGCTTTTATTATGTTGAGACTTGCTTCCTATTTACTCACTTTGTTAGGGTTTTTAATTATAAATGGATGTTGAATCTTATCAAAATCTTTTTCTGTATCTATGAGTTTATCATATGATTTTTGTTCTTCAATGTGTTAATCTGGGATATCACATTGACTGACTTGCAAAGACTGAACCATTCTTAAATCCATGGGATAAATCCCGCTTGATCATGGTGTGTGATCATTTTACTGTATGGTTGAATTTGGTTTGCCAATGTTTTATTGAAGATATTTGTATCTGTGTTCATTAATGATATTGGCCTGTAAGTTTTTTGTTTGTTTGTTTTGTTTTGTTTTTGTGGTGTCTTTGTCTAGTATTAGTATCAGGGTGGTCCTGGCCTCATAGAATGAGTTTGGAAGTGTAATTTCCTCTGCAATTTTTAAGAACAGTTTGAGAGGAATAGGTTTCACCTGTGAAGCTGTCTGATCCTGAACTTTTGTTTCTTGGGATTTTTTTTTTTGATTACTGATTTAATTTTATACTAGTAACTTGTCTGTTTATACTTTCTATTTCTTCTTAATTGAATCTTGGGATATTGTACATTTGGGAATTTGTCCGTTTCTTCTAAGTTGTCTATACTATTGGCATATAATTGTTCATAGTGATAGAAATGATTCTTTGTGTTTCTGTGGTGTCAGTTGTAACCTCTCCTTTTCAACATTTGTTGAGTGCCTGTCCTATGCTAAGCACTATGCATAGACACTTCCCCAAGCTACCTCATTTAATTTTGCCACCAATCATGTGGTAGAAATATCACTATCTCATGTTATAGATATATAAGCCAACTTAAAAAGTTAAGTTACCACAAATCTGCAGTTGCAACATTGGGAGTTGAATGTAAACTCAGGGTTTTTTCTACCGCATCAGGATTCAATAGGTTTGAAGATGCACTAAAAAATCAACAACTAAGATAGCTGTTTTATTTTCTTCTGATATGGGCTCTTGGAAAATTGTTTCTTTTCTTAATTATTCATTTTATCTTATGATGGATATATAACTCTTAAAATGGCATCTTGCAATGCATTGTATTTAATAATGTAAAAATATAATTTTGGCTGTCATAGCATAATGAAATTCCATCCACAAAACCCAGTTGATAGTTAGCCACAGAAAATGAGTGCTACTCAACCATCAAATTGAATAGCAATTCCCAACACACTGTACAGATCTTCACCTAAATCAGTGCAAACTTCTCCTTCTCCTTTTTTCCCTTTGGCCTGAAATAGACTCAGAAGTGTCTAAGAATTTTAATATATTTATACTTATAATTGTATGCTAAATGATAGCTACATCAAAAATAAACACTTTTTTATGAAGAGTGTGATACACTGTGTAGAACTTCACGACAAGAGAACTCCTAAGACAACACGTTATCCAGAATGGCGTTGTGTTTATGTTTGCTCAGTGCTCACCCAGGGATTTCCAGACCTCAGATCTGATGTTTGTTTTTCATATTGTTTACTTTGAAGTATGTGATGTCTCTGAGTAGTGTGTGTGAGATCCCATCTTAGAGAATTCTTTTCTTTATACTTTCATTAATGTTAGAAATGTGTATTAAAGTTTCCTGGAAATCTATTTTTAAAGCCTTCACTTATTCTTTCATTTTCAAAAACAGGTATAGATTGCTGCAGGGATACCAAAATTAAAGGAGTTCTGCTCGTTACTAGAAGAGCCAGAAAGCTTATTAACCGGTCTGGTTAACACTTTCCCCTCCATTAAGAATAAATAGGCTGGAGATAATTAAGAGAACTGGTTAATGTGTATAATCTGTTTATAAACTAAGGCCAGAAATTGTTAAATATCAGGTATAATTTCATTTGGAAAATGACATCTCTTTATTTTCAGATATGACATTTGACAAGTGAAAGAACTAACTCATATTATGTTTCTTTGTGGAAAGGGATTTGCAACCAAAAAGAATTGGTTCCAGAGGGCTAAGCATTTTTGACATGTTCTTGAACGCTCATGCCCATTGTTTTATTAGAAAAACATGTTGGTTATTAGAATCCGAATTTTAATAAGGAAACTAAAGAAGGTTTGTGAGAGAAAGCCTGGTGATACAAGAGACAGTGTTATAAACATCAAGGACATTTCTGAAACCGATAGAATATTAATTCCAAATTTGCTGGACAATCCAAAACCTTACAGATTCACAAATTTAATCTTAATGTCAGACTTTCAAAGTATCTCCACTTGGTTGAAATTTCCAGGACCCTCTCAGGATGTTTAATTTTGTAAATGCTACAGTAACACAGCACAGTAGAGAAAACCTTCAGGTCTACAGTTAGAGAGACCTGGGGCCGCATCGCATCTCTTTACTTCCTAGTGATGGGACCTACATCAAGTTATTCACTCTGTTTTAGCTTTCTTATCTATGAAATGGTGTTAATTACAGTACATATTTCATGGAGTTGTTGTGAGAATAAAATAAAATAATGAACATACAATGTTTAACTCACAGTAAGCTCTCCATCCTTGGTCCTGCTTGTTTGTTATTATCGCATTATCCTGGGTCAAAATGGGGACAGGGAATATGAGAAGTGATTTTCTTCCTCAGGACTGTCAAGATTCCACATATATGCAAATAAAGGACATCACCTAACATAGGAAAATACTCAAATATCCCAATGGTAAAAACAAAAATAAAAGCATTTTTGGCTGCCTCAAGCATTTAATGATAGAATGACATAAATATTTACTTATGTTATGAGGTTTACCAATAGACCTATATTCTTGTATTTTAACATAGTTAATGAAACGAATATGTAACATGTTAATTTTAAAGTGTTGTTTATTTTTAATTCTCACATTCATCTTCAGTGTCAATGCCATTGGCACCCGTAGTGTTACTTTTAGAGTAATTGGACAGATCTCTGGAGCTCATATTCTCCAACTTTATGTAGATTGAGATACAGCAATGTTTTAATCCAGTAACAGGGCTATCATTGGAAAATGTATCCAAAGTCATAAGAACACATTTAAATGTTATTAGGAGTTTTGTGGGGTTTTTTAGTTGTTTTTTGTTTGTTTGTTTTCCAGTAAGTTTATGTTTATGATCACCACAATATAACAATTTGCTAAGTTTCTTTTAAAGTAATCTTTTAAAAATCTTTTTTTTAAGTATTGAATAGAGTGCTTTGGGCTAACTAGTTTAGTCCTGGGAGGCAAAAGAAGGCATCCCCACAGAGGTGGTGTGTGAATTAAACACCTAAATTGATTTAGATGTTTAATAGAAGAGGGTGGCAATAGTCCCCAAGGTATATTAATGGCAGGGATACTGGCCAAAGGCTACTGCACTAATATAGGGGTGGGCTGTAGGAAGCAGTGAGCTAGGAACTGAGTGGAAATGTCAAACTGAATAGTCACATCAAAGATTAAAGGACATAGATTTAAACAAAGATAAACTCCAATGGTCAATTGCATATAAGAGGTAGAAAAGTCGTAACAGGTGCTCAAGAATTATTTGCGAAATGATTGAGGGAATGATCAAAAATAAGCTCATGGTTTCAAAAAGGAAATGATAACATTGGCAAAAGAAGCTTGTTCAGTGCTCAAAAAAAAAATAATAAATCCAGTTGTGCACTAGAAATATGTCATTCAGGAAGAGAAATGGGTGAAATACTGCAGATGGAGACTTAGATATATGAATCTTCCACATATGGGGACAGGTGCAAAGAAAATGTAGTGCAACTGAGATTAAAAACTGTCCGTGCTGAATTAAAGATAAATGGTTTGAGTGTAGCTTTCAATTCTTGAGTGATTATGCTTGAGCGGTGAATACGCTGTACCTGTACAGCAGTGGAAAGAGTGCTGGGCTTGAAATCAAGATGAACTGAATTCCCCTCTGAGATTCTCCATTTACTGGCATGAGTGATTTTGGCAAGTTATTTAATCTCTCAGCTGGTTTATTTTTCATCAATCATGAAAAACATCATCTCTCTCACTGAGAGTGAGAATTCAATGAAATAATCTAACATATGTCTGCCACATAGTAAGTATTCAGTTAATGTGTTTTTAATTTTAATCTAGAAAGAAAAAGAAGTTTGAGAAATATCTATCTTTCCCCTGAAGGTACCTGTTCACCAGTAGAACCCAAGTTTAGCAAAGGTAAATGAGACAGGAAGAAGGAAGAATCAAGGACAGGAGAAACATTCAGTCCAGCTGAGAGTCTCCTGTGGATCTTATTAGAATTCATCATGATGGCATCTAAAATTATTCCTTCATAACAATATCTCAGTACAAGTTTAACATACAGAAACCAACTGCATTTCTATACACTAACAATGAAATACCAGAAAAGAAAAGAAACAATCCATTTTAAAATTGCATCCAAAAAATAAAATACTTAGGAATAAATCTGACCAAGGAAGTGAAAGAGTTACACATGGAGAACTACAAAACACTGACTAAGGAAATTAAAGATGACTGAAAGAAATGGAAAGATATCCAATGCTCTTGGATTGGAAGAATTAATATTATTAAAATGGACATACAACCCAAAGAATTCTACTGATTTAATGCAATTTCTTTCAAATTATCAGATGAGAACCTTAATATCTTTGGCTAAAGGTCATTCCCAAAGTTCCAGGGAAAAAAAATCATAGAGAATGTGATCTTCAAAATATTTTTAGGTTGACTTTCTAAGCAGGACAAAGGAACATTTGATTGGGTTATAGAACTATTATTCATAATACTCCCTTGTCAATGACAAGTGCTGGCCTGGTGGCTAGAGTTGGAAAACGTCATTTAGCAGCCATGATAATACAGACTGGTTCAGACAAGAATCATCTGTGGCTGCTAAACCTGGGGGTGAGGGATTTTGAAGAACAGGATATTCACATAGCCTGTCTTCCTGTAGACTGCTTATCAGCCACAAGTGAAAAAATATGTAATGCATACTGCATGTAAATATACGTTGGGGAACTTGGGGAAAACCTCAACTGGGTGATCAAAATCAATAACTCCCATGAGGGGTGGATGGACATCTCGTGACCTGAGATGTGATACCCTAAAGGACGCACACCACTTATGTCAGGTTATGGCCAAGAATGTAGAACCTGAACCTGATTGTAAGGATCACCAGAAAAACCTCAAAGGAAGAATGTTCTATATAATTTTTAAAAAGTGACTGTATTCTTTTAAAAATACGTTAAGGTCATTGGATATGTTCCAGCCTGAAGCTCTAGGAGACAGAAGAGATGTGATGGCTAAAACCCAGCCTTGGACCACAGGTCCCGGAAGGCAGGTACTTCTCATCAGGATTGGTTTGGACAAAATTAAGAATCTTATTCATGGTCTAGACGTCTTCATTAAATTTTTTAGAGAAATGTATCTAAACAGTTCTTTAAAATCTCCTTTTCACTTGATTGGATATGTAAAGGAGTTCTCTGACCAAGCAATGGCATTTCCTTTTGAAGCTGTTCTTACAGAGACGCCAATGAGGAGCGCCCCAAGCACGCCTAGCATGGCTTCAATTGTGGGCAGTGAGTAAACACAGCATGGACAAGAGCCTAGACTCGAAGCTCCTAAAATAATATAAAATTTCCCTGAATCTTCCTTAAAGACCAATATTGGACATGGTCTGTAGAGTCTCTTCCAGGCCTGGAAAAAGTATGATTGGTGGAATAGAAATGTTGACCACGTAAAATGAGCCACTGCCATCAAAGCTGATGACCTAGAGTCTTCACATAGTGTACTTGTAGTGGCAAAACCCTTGCTTGAAGGGAACCTTAGTAAAACCTCAGCTAACACAGAAGGGAGGAGCTGCTGTGGTGGATGTCTGGTGGTGGCCTGAAGCCTGGTCTCCCCATCACCCCAGCAGTGCCCCAACCCAATTTCTACAAACCCTAGGATGTGAATCTGGCGTTATTGACCACATGGGTAAAAAGGCATTCTAGTGACTCACCTTTTTCCTTCCTTTGATTCACATATATATTCTAACATAATTGCTTTAATTTTGACCTTATTAAAAATTCTAAAAATACTCCCTGTCTTAGATGGTTAGGCCTACTGATGGTTCAACTACGTATTATGTCTAAAGGAGCACATGCTTCCTAGAGGTGACTGAGTGAACTCTCATTTCCCAATACAGGCTTTTCTGCTCTAATGCTATACATATAGGGGGGAAAACTTTACTCTGCAAAATAGCACAATAAAATAGCAGAGACTACGGGGAAAAAAACACGTTTGAGGAAGACTGCTCAAAATGTAACAAAAACACAACAATCCTAATAAAAATAGCAGCACAGGTAAATTAAAACCTGCATTTGGACCAGTGTATCAGTCAGCTGCTCCTTTGTAGTCAAAATCCTGGATTTTGTGCCTCTTCTTTGGAGATAGAGGTCCTGGGGGCATTCCTGTCTCAAAGAGATCAGTTTCATTAAAATTAGAAATCTGAGCCCGAATATAGACATCTTTGTCAAGAAAATGTAGTTTAACATAAAGGAAATGCTTCCAGTCTGTTCAGTTTTGCTTTCAGCTTCACCAGAAAAGAGTGGGTTCTGGAAACCACTAAACCAGCCACTATTTGCACTAAAGAAAGGCCTTTCTGTCAATGTTCAGCTTGTCAGTCTCCTTACGTTCTTCTTATGATGCTAAGGCTTCCTCTTTAAATGTAAGCAGCCTTGCCCCTGATGGTTTTATGACATGACTATGTTGGGAAAGATCATATGAGAACTGTAGCCCTTCCACGTTATCCTGACGTCATTCCTTCATTCACCAGCCATCTACTGAATGAGTTTTCATTGAAGAAACAGTCACTGTAAGAGAACAAGCTATATCTCCATTCCCATTTTTATAAGGAGCTTCAGGGGAGAAGAGAGCAAATGGGCATTTATCAAGTAGCCACTGGGTGCCAACTGCTCTGCTGGGCACTTTACATATTTAATATCATCTAATTTTCACAATCTTACTAAGAGGTAGGTTCTTATCCCTGTTTAACAGATTAGAAAACTGAGGCTCATAACCTCCCCCAGGTGATGTAGCAGAGCCAGATTTACATTTCAGTCTCACTGCCATCCAAGTTTGTGCTCTTTATGTACATATTACATTGATTAGATTTTAATGCAAAATCCCACCACTTGCATTATTAACTGGATGGAACTAGTCCCTTTCATTGCTAATTACATTTGGCATGTTATATATTATTGGAACAGATTTTTCCCCCTAAATCAGGTAAAAGTGTTTTACCAAGATCCAGAATGATTTATTCTAGGTCATCAGCTTTTATAGTAACTTTTCTTTTGTTACATTTTATAGGAGTGTAGAATTTTATTAAAACACTTTCAATATAATACTTTTCCTTTGATCTTTACAATAGTCATGTGATATAGACCAAGTAGCATATCTTATTCCCATTTGACAAATAATGGCACAGAGCATCAAAGAGGTAAAGTAACTCTTACCCCAAGTTACTAATTGGCTGACTCAGGACTCAAACCATGTTTTCTGCCTCGAAGATCAGCTTTGTCCTTATAAATGTCAGAGAAATGTGACCCATTTTCATGGGGAAAGGAAGATGCCAACCTGAGGATGACCCAGACTTATTATGGCTATGTTCAATGACAGAAAGAAAAATATGCTTATGATGAATAAAAAGATAACACAACTCAGCTGAGAGTTAGAAAGTATAAAAAGAGATTATAAAAGAAAAAGTATAGAGCTAAAATATACAAGATCAGAAAAAAAGTCTCTTGAGGCACTTTTTCTTTTTTAGCAGAATGGAGATGGCAAATGAAAGAATCGATGAATTTAAACATAGATCTGAGGGAAAGGAAAAAATGGGGAAAATAATGAACAAAGCCTGAGGAACTGCGGGACAATTTCTCAAGATCTACACAAGGTAACTATAGTACTGGAAGGAGGGGGAAAGGGACAGGAAATAATATTTGAAGAATTGTGGTTGAAAAATTCCCAACTAACAGTGAAAGACGTAGATTTACAGATTTAAGAAGCTTAGAGAATCTCAAACAAGATATATTGGGGGAAAAAAAAAGCACATCATAGTCAGGCTAAAAACAAAAGATAATGAGAACATCTGGAAAGTGGCCAGAGAAAAATCAGTGTGTCTTTATAGCTATATCTATATCTATCTCAGAATAATGATTCAAGTAACTGAGACTCCTCATCAGAAACCATGGCAACCAGAAGACAATGAAACGTCTCTAAAATGCTGAAAGAAAAAATAAAACTACAAACCTGGACTTGTATATCCAACAAAACTATCTTTCATGAGTGAATGGAAAATACAGACATTTCTCTGATAAAGGAAAACTTAGAGAATATATTGTCCAAAGACCTGCATGACAAGAGATACTAGAGGAAGTTCTTCAGACTAAAGGAATCCTTGGATCTTAAAGAATGAAGGAAGAGCAGGAGAAACAGTAACTATTGTAAGTATAAAATATTTTCCTCTTACTATCTTTAAAATATATATGAATGCTTACAGGAAAAAGTGTAAGATTGTCATGTGGGACATATGAATATTATAACATAAAGGGCAGCGGGGATGGGGGTGGTAAATGGACCTGTATGTTTTGATTATGTTGTTCCGTGTTCTACATAAAGTGTTACAATATTAACCCTAAGTAGACTGTGAAAAATTGAAAAACAAAACACCTACATATATACATGTATACGACGTACGTATATAATACGTTATACATATATAATATTATATACACATGTACAATACATTATGTATGTGTTTATATATATATATATATATATATATATATATATATATATATTCTAGAGTAACCATAAAAAATGTAAAGAAGTAGAGCTGAAGAAAATCAATAGATATATGAAAGTTAATAGCCTGCCCACCACTGTCTAAAGATGGGGTGGAGGTGGGTACAATATGGCCTGGTTTCCATGTACATCAACCCAAGGCCAGCAGAGCCAACTGAGAAAGATGACAGCTGACTTGGACTCTAAATACAACCCTTTGCTGGGTCTTTGGGAGGAAAAGGGGAGAAAAGACAGAGAAATAGGCTTTCTGGGACATCACAAATGACCCATGTTGGGGAGGGAGTCAGGCACACTGTGGGGCCGGAGAGGGAGCCAAGATGTCCTGAGCGCTGGACTCAGAGTCTGGATGCCTGGACAGAAGGGCCAAAGCTTCACTCACAAGCTATGTGACAGAGTGACTCATTTGACCTCTCTAGGCCTCGGATCCCTGCTCTGCAAAATGAGGGGGTAGGAGTTACATCAAATTCTTAGTAACTGCCTCTCTGGAGGGAAGGGACAGCCAGGCATCCATGCCTCCTACTTTATATACATTTGTATTGATCAGTGTTTGGCTTCTTCATGCTCAGAATGGTGCCCTTTGTCACTCTATCCTCTTCCAAGTCAAGTACATTTACCACCCCCACCCCATTCTGATTCATCAGTGTAAAGACTCCTAAATATACGTCTTCATTCGGACTTCTTCTCCACGCTCCAAACCCGTGTGTCCAGCTGCCTATTCAGCAGCTCTGCTTGGGTATCCTACCAGCACATAAACATCAAAATATTCTAAGCAAGTGTCTTCATCAGAAGTTTTGTATCAGAATCACCTGGGAAATCTTGGCAAGAAGGCAAAGGCCCAGACCATATTCTACTTCAGTGAGTCTGTGCCCCTGGGTTCCTTTTTAGCTCTCCTGGTAAATCTGATACCCACCAAAATTTGAGAAACACTGCTTTAAACAAAACCCACAATTTACTCCCAACCCCTCTATTCTTCCAATCAGTTCCTTTCCAGCATCCCCCTTTTCAGAGAATGGCACCATCATCTGCCCAGAGACACAGGCCAGATACAGGTGTTATCCTTGGACCTCTGTCACCCTCACCCCTAAGCATCACCCACTATTAAGTGTTTTCCATGTTTCTCCCGGGTCCCTCTGAGCTTCATTCACCTGCACTGCCCCGTGGCTTCCTGACACAACTTGCTTCTACTGTTGCTGCTCCCATCCATTCTCCACATGTCAGCCAGGGGAAAGGTTTTTTAAAAATATTTTGAGACATTTCAACCTCTAGAAAAGTTTCAAGAATACTACAAAGACTGCCTGTACACTCCTCAGCCAGACACCGCGTTCCAACTTCTAACAATCATCACAGAAACGCCTTTTTAGGGATCACATGTATCACCCAGTTTTCATGCCTCTCTAATGCCCTTCAGTCTGGAGCAGTTGCCAGTCTCCTTAATGTCCATGACCTTGAAATGTTAAGACCATAGGTTAGGCATTTAATAGAGTGTATCTCAATTTCAGTTATTCTGATGTTTCTTCATGGTAAGTCCTAAGTTACACATTTTGAACACTGTATCTCAAATGCCATGTTCTTTCACTGTGTCCTCTCAAGGGGCACACGATGTCTACTTACCCTGTCATTGGTGGTGTGAACACTCATCATTTGATTCAGATGGTGTGACCAGACATCTCTGTAAGGTTACTGTCTCCTTTTCTGTAATAAATGTTTTGGGAGGAAATACTTTGAGGCTATGTAAAACCCCATTTCTCGCCTCAGTTTCACCCCAAGTACTAGCATCCACTGATGTTTCTTAACTATTAATCCGATGGTTGCCAAATAGTGATATTCTAATAACATCATTCTTTACGCTATTCAGGGAAAGCTTTATCTTTTCTTTATTTCTTTAGTTCATTTATATTCATATCAGTGTGGACTCCATCATTCCTTATTCAAAGTTTATAATCTGTTACAATCATTATATATTTTGAGGCTCAGATTATCTCATATTTGGCCCTTGGGGAGCCCTTCAAGCTGGGTATTGTGTTCTTCTGACAGATTCCCATCATTCTTTGCAAACTTTCTTACTTTCTGGAACAAAAATATATACTAACTCATCTCATACTTCCCCTGCCCAAACTCTGGAAGGGGTCATTTCTCTAATGAGCCCTGGTTGCCTTTAGTATAGAAGAGAATATAGAATCCAAGATGAGTGCCAGGTGACCTCTTTGCTACACAGGTGCCACTGCTTGAGGCATTCTCCCCTCATATTTATTTCTTTATCTCTTTATATATTGAAAACCACAAGTTCACACTGATAGCTCCAATTCCAATTCAACACCATGTAATTCATTCTAGCTTTCATGCTTTCCATATTCGAACCTCCTTTTCCAAAAGCTCCCATTTCCCCAATATGTTTCTCAGTATCCCTGTGTATAGCTAATCTCCCAAGTTGGCTGGGTTTCCATCCCCTCCCACGTGGGTCTCAGTGCCTCCTAGGGCTTGCCTCCCTAACTCAGGATGTCTACTTTGATTAGGCCTGCCAGATGGCTTTTTGGTGAAAGAAAGAAGGAAGAAAGCCAAGAAAGTTTTTTTGTCTTGTTTGTAAAGAAGGAAGGGAAGAGATTGGAAAGGGAAAGCCAGAGAAAAACCAGGTTATTTTTCTAAAGTGCAAATCCTTCACTTTTGGATGATGTGCACACACACATACATACAGAGCCCTTGAGTGACCCCTCTTGGTCTAAGGCTGTAAATTCCATCACAAGGGTCCAGAAGGCTCTGCATGATGTAACTGCTGCTGATATCCTAGGTCCCTTTCCCCTTCTTTATCCAAATGCCAAGCACTGAGGTCTTCTCTCAGCTCCTCTAAAATTTCATCTTCCCTCTGGCCTCAGGGCCTTTGTATGTGCTGCTATGTTTCTCAGTGCTCTAATCTGCCCCATTTACTTAGATGACTTATTCTTCAAATCTCTGCTGGAGCACTATCTCCTCCTCTGGATGCCTTCCTTAATTCCCCTAGATAGAGTCAGATTACTTTTCTTATTTATTGTTTTATTCATGCTCTCATAGAACACAAGGGCTCTTATCTCAACCGGCAATTATGCCCTTATTTGTGTATGTGTCTGATTCACCTTCCCTTTCCTTATTCAATTGTGAGCAATGTAGGAACAGTAATGCTGTCTCTTTTCAATCCTCATTGTGCCTCTATAGCTTGTGGTCCAGGATTGGTACTCGTAGGTGATCAATAAATATTTTTCATGTGAATAAACTGTGTTTTTAGAAACATACATTGTTTAGTCAACACACATGATCATTTTCTCTATTTTGAACAAAAGGCAAAGCATGAAGAATAATATGATAAGATGTGAAGGATCCCAAAAGCTGTTAGGCTGAGGAGTTTATAAGCTTTATCATTCAGAAGAAACATTTACAAAACCACAACCAATGATCTAAATAACGCGTGCAGGAAAATGCTGTGGGGAAATTTCCACCTAAGAAACTTCCAATGGAAAGCACATACATACTGTGTCTTTGGTTCACATTATTATTTAGGTGACTCGGGGTCATTAAAAGGTTGATCATTCCAAATGTAGAATAAAGTTCTATGCAAAATCCATATGTGAGTGTATACATGTGTGTGCGTTTTGGAACTGGACAAAGCGATCTTAAATTGCTCTTGAAAGAAAAGATATTTGAAAAGAGCCAAGAAATTTTTTTTAAATGATGAATAACTTACTTTTCCTAAAGAATAAAACTCTTGCTAAAATTATTACAACCAGAGCAATACAGATAGTAAAACTTCTGATAAACTTATAATCAGAATAATATGGTTGGGCATAAGAAGAAATAGATCAATGGAGCAGAATTGAGAATCAAAGTTGATCTAAGGAACTTAACATACGACAAGGATGACATGTAGTCCAATAAAATATGGAAACTATCTTTTATAAATGATGGCATAATTATCTATTCACCTGTATGAAAACAGGGTAAGACTATATGTCCTGCCACATTCAAAGACATATTTAAGAATAGCCCTGGTGTCTATCAACAAGAGAATGGAGAAGCAAATGATGGAATGCTGCAGTAAATAAGAACAAACTCCGTCCACGCACAGTGCTGACTGAATCTCACACAGAGACCACTAAGGGAAAGCAGGCAGACATGAAGAGCATCCTGATTCGACTTACGTCGAGTTCTAGAACAGGCAAAACAAACCTATGGTTGAAAAAATTCACAACAGTGGGTGCCTTGGTGTGGGGCGGGGGAGGGACATGAGAGAGCTTCCTGGCCTGAGGATAATGTTCTGGACCTTGACAGGATTTGGGGTTGCACAGTTGGGTGCATTCATTAAAACTCTGCAGTGTCCACTTCAGATTTGTGCACTTTTGGGGGGGGGTAGTAAACAAAGTTTTTTCTAGGAAGAGCGACTCACTGAGAGAGAAAACCATTTTAAAACTTACATATATGTACTGTTCATTGTTTCTAAGAACAGATTAGAGCTTTAGCTTTTTACACTTACATAGTTATCAAAGGAATAAAGTCAACCACAAAATAAGAAATCAACAGCATGCAGGAATCCAATCAAAAAGGACAGTCAGAAGATTTGTGCACTTTTTTTTCTTTGTAATGCCTAAAGGCGGCCAAAGGTCATCCTACTTGAAGTTTATTTCATGTGATTTCCAGCATGCAGTGTGCTTTCTTGGGAAAAAAAGTCCCAGTTCATATTACAAATTAATTTACAAATATAGAGCTGTTAGAAACAATATTTATAAAAGCCCATATCATTTTACACATAGAAAAATATCCACAGAAACTGTTTTTTGTACACACTACATGGGGATAGGCAGTCCCTTTGGCTGTCTTCCTGCATAATATTAAAAGAGTAATGGTGATGTTATTTTTATCTCAATGAACTATTTAAAAAAATAATTTTCTGTATGCATATTTCAAAATAAAAATTTAACAGTAATGCTGTGAGAGTCTTAAAAAAGAATACCTGGGGAAAAGTTTTTGTTTTTGTTTTTTTTACAATGTATTGTGTTCCTTTTCCTAAAAAAAATTAAAACCCCAAGCCAGCAACACTCCGATCAAAGACTGAACAGCATGGTACAAAGTTAACTCCTTGGACATTATCTTCATCTTAATGCATCGCTATTCCAATAAAATCAACAAATATCTGTATTGTAATGAACACTTTTTGGATAAGTTCAGTGACTGTCTGCCAGGTGCCAGGCACTCTGCTGGGCACTGGGACGGTGATCATAAAAAGCTATTCAAATGAAGATACCTCTTGAGAAGTATAAGGGAATGCTAAAAATAAGTTATACTTTTTTAAAAATTTTGATCACAAAGGTTTTATTAAAAACTATAAAAATCCCATTCAAAAACTTTCTAATAAAATTCTAAAACTTTGTGTAAAAGTTGAAAAATCCAAGACATATGCTAAAAGGGACAGGACGCCAAGCTGTACAGGACAGTAGTCACCCCAGACCTCAGAAACATGGCAGCAGAAGTAAGGAAAGAGGGGGTGTCCGTCCTCACTGCTCAGGGTGGTATTTATCTCACCTGGAAACTGGTCAGATGAAGTCAACCTCACTCCTATCCTGCACACACTGTGTCTGCCTGTGAAGGCCGGTGCCTTTGTTTTTTGGGAACTACAGCACAACATTTACAAGCACCGATTCTGGATCCAGACTGCCTGGACCTGATCCTGGCTCCACGGCTTGCTATCTGAGTGGCTCTGGGTGAGTGACCTAACATCGTGGCGGTTCACTGCCCTGGTACAGAAAATGAGGGGTAGTGAGAACACCTATCTCCCAAGGTGGTTGTGATGATTAAATGAGTGAATACATGTCAAGTGTCTAAAATAGCACCCGGCACACAAAGCTGGCTTGCCTGCGCAGTTCTGTTGCTGTTTGTGTCTACCCTGCACCTGACGCTGAGCATAAGTAGAGGTGATTTGGGAGCTGGATGGAGCATTTGCATATCCTAGTACCGTATTTTTAAAACTTTCATTAGCCACAAAGAATCCAACTGGAGGCTTCCTATAACAATCCACTTATCTGACTTTTCTAGAAAAATCAGGATGCTGCCAGGTGGGAGATAACAGCCTTTAGCTGGCCAGTCTCAATCCCTCCCTACTGCTTCTGCTGCCAACTGTTAGCTTTTTCCCACCCAAAAACTTCATTCACTTTTTTTTTCCAGTTCCTATGCCTTTTAGCTTGTAACCCTGATATACATTGATGAACAAACAGACATGGGCCCTGCCCTCACAGGGCTCACAGGTCCTAGCCCAGAACAGAGAGGGCTGGGTTTCTCTCCAGGGAGCCCCTTATCCAGAGAAACCTTCTCGATAGGCACATTTTACCTTAAACAAGGAAAGAATTATAAACAAATATTTAACTCACATTAAAGACATGTATGCTGGAGGGTTCAGGGCTGATATGTACTAATGTCTGTAACTTATCTGGAAATGCATCCACAAAATAGGATGCAGCGATGGACAGAGGGGTGGATTAAATGGATATTGACATGAAAAAGCAAACATGGCAAGGTATAGATTCTAGAATCTATGTGGTCTTTTGCAAAATGCTTCAAAAAGTTTTCAAAATAAAAACTTGGGAAAACTAAGTAAATTTCAGGTGTACTAATTATTTAGATATAGAACAAAACCCTCCCAAAAATAGTACAGGAAATTTTGAAAAGCATTTTATAACCCTGGAGTGAAGAGAACTTTAAAATATACCAGAAAATCCAGTAAGTAGAGGACAAGATACATACTTTTGACTAAATGAATATTAACCACTTTTGCAAGCCAGAGGATAGCATAAACAATATCAAAAACACAACTGTATTCTTTTGAATCCGAAAAAAGAATTTTATTTTTTGCACCAAAAAAGTGGAAGAACACATTGCATCAAATAAGGGAGGCAAACAGTTAACATCTCTAATACAGAAATAATTCTTATCAATTTCTAAGAAAGCAGAAAATAACCCAATAGAAAAATAAAGACATGTACAGATAATTAACCAAAGAGGAAACATGAATCCCAGGAACTGTGTAAAAAGATGGTACTATCTCTGGCAGTCAGTTGAAAATACAAATTAAAACAAAATGAGTTATCAGTATTCATCTTTGGATTAGCAAATCTTTAAATATTGATTCCTCCCATTGCTGGTGAGCTGCTGGAAGACAGGCACCACAGCTCCCTGGTGGAGTGTGCAGGTTTACAAATTTCAGAGCAGCAACCTGGAGGAAGGATGCCCCAGAAACACACAAGACACCGAGTAATAGGCACAGTATGATCCCATTTTTATAAAGTAAATATTTTCCAATTTTTTGAATGAGGAGAAGACTCTGAAAGCCGCCACATCTAACCTCTGAAATTGATGCTTTAATGCAGGGATCGGTAAACCACGGCCTGGGTACCAAACCTGGTGGGGTCCTCTGGTTTTCTACAGCCCACGGGCTAAGAATGGTGTTCACACATTTTTTAAAGGGTTACATTTTAACTGGTTCTGTAATCATCTACATCATAGCCTCCTTTGGCCTCTTAGGCAGCAAAGCCTAAAATTTTTACTCTATGGCCTTTTAGGGAATGTGTACCACACCCTGCTTCAGGGCAACAGTAGTTTCTGAGTTACTCCTTTCCTCTTCTCTGTATTGCTGTGTTTTTTGTAATAATCATTTATCATCTCTGCAAGCTGAAGGAATATAGGTGGCAGGGATGTGGGTAGGAAGACCAGTCACTTTGGCCACTGTTGGAAATGGCCTTCAGAAGACAAAAGGAGAGCAGGGAGACTAAATACGAACAGTAACAGCCCAGGTGACAGAGAATGATGCTTTGGAATCAGGTGGGGGCACAGTAGACATGGAAAGAAAAGGACAGAGTTTATAGAAACCAACAGGAGCTGCTGAGGGACTGGACATGGAAAGAGAGGCACAGAGAGGAGTCAGGACTGCTTCCTAGGCTCAGTCATGAGCTGGATCGTGCAGCCACTGAGCCGGAGAGTCCGGGAGGGGGAATTGGACAGGGAATCAGAGCTCTTTTGGGCCTGTGAACGTTCTGAATCGAATGGTGTGAACAGACGACTAGCACTGCAGGGCTGTGGCGGGGGTTGGGCCGAGCGAGCATCATGGACCTGAGAGGCGGCGCTCACAGCTGCCTGCTGGCGGGGTGGCGGGGAGGAAGGGGCCGGGAGTCCGCCTGGCGCCCCAGTGCTCAGCCCCGCCGGAGCCGCTCCCAGCTGGCGGAGGTCTCTGATGCCACTGTCCAGACGTTTGAATTCCCCCAAATCATGTTCCAAAACATCCTCTTGCATTGGCCAGGGAGCAGCATGGCTTCAGGGGAGACCCTGACCCCACCGCTGCAGCCAGTGCCCAAATGCTTACCTGGACAGCCAGCTCCCGCTGTTTCTCCTGGATGAATGGCCCAGCCAGCACCTGGCTCCCCAGCTTGGACAGGTGCATTCAGGTCCCAGACCCTCCCAGTATGTCCTGCCGTGTGCAGCCACCTGTCACTCAGGCCGTGCTTTGACCCGAGAAGACCCAGAAGGGCTCACCAAGGAGCTGGTGTAGGTGGGGTCTGAGGTGTCGTCCCTGAGGTAGCGGGAAAGGCCGGACACCTTGCACACCAGGTTACTGGTGATGAGTGTTCCACGCAGCCAGGTCCCGGGGCACATAGTTCATCTCGGCCAGGTACTTCATGCCCGCGGCGATGCCCCTGAGCATGCCCACCAGCTGGATCACCGTGAACTGTCCATCATTTTGCTGTAATAAGACACCAACAGCATCCAGGTCAAGATGGGCTTCAGGGGTTAAACAGAAACTGATGTGCCATGGTCCCACTGCTTGTCCCTCCATCAGTGCCAGGCTAAGCTGCTCCCCCCTCCCCCTCCCCACTCCATCCTCATCCCTCCCCTTGGATGCTCAGCTCTCTTCTCTGTGTCAAGCTTTGTAGGTTAAGTCTCCAAATCTCATCTCAAACCCATCCACTCCTCTCCGTCTCCACTGCCACCATTCCAACCAAGTCATCATCATCCACCACCTGTAACAGACTCCCCCACCTGCCCTCGCCCTCTCCCCATCAAATCCATCCTCTACCAGCAGCTAAAGCTACCTTTGTAAGACAAATCTGGTCATGCCACCTGCTGGTTTGTGGCCCTTCCTGCTACATTAAGGAAAAGCTCCAAACTCCTCAGCGTGGCCCACGGGGCCCCATGGGATCAGCCTCTGCCTCACCTTACCACCACTTTGTCCCTCACTTCTGCGCTAAAATCAGTGACTGGTGATCTTTCACTCCTTTCCGAAGCCAAGCCTTCCTGCCTCAGGGCCCTTACATGTGACTTTACCCCGTCTCTCCCCCACAGTCAACACCAACTTGCCTCAGATCTCCACTTAAATGTTACTTCCTCAAAGAGGATGTCTCTAAGGCTGGTCCCCTCCCCTAAACATAATTAGCACTTTCTTAACCACTATCTTTCAGTGCATGCTTTTATTTCCCTCCTTAGCACATATCAAAAATTTTAGGTGCGTGTGTGTGTGTGTGTGTGTGTATGTGTGTGTGTGTGTCTGAGGCTTCATTCTAAGCTCTTTGAGACAAGAAAAGACAAGAATGCTCTCCTCTCGTCACCAGAGCATTTCCGGTGCTGAGGACATTAATGCAGACAGAAAAGCTCAATAAACATGTGCTGGATGAGTAACTGCTACGTCTTTTACTGTCTCCAGAATTTAAGTGTTCAGATGTCTTTCTCAACACTGGGATAACCACACCCGCCTCGGAAGGCTTGGTGGTAGGAGGGGTGCAAAGCCACCTGTGTGGGGCCCGGGGCCCCTCCCAGCAGATGGGAGCTGCTGCTGCCCACCTCCTGCCAACCTGAAGCCCTGCCTTCTCACCAATCACAGCTTCTTACCTGGCTGCCCTCCCTCCTCCGTGCTTAGATGGTAGGCTCTTCTGTGAACAAATCTGTGCCTTCCTCCTGCCCCACCCCGAGCCCGAGTCTGGGCTCTGCACACACTGGTTACATTAGTGGACCCTGGGCCATGCTGCCAGGAACACATTTTCCCATCTAGGCCAGCCGCAGCTGCTCCCCGGAGGGCTGGAAGCTGTATTCTGAGGTACAGCATGGCCCAGGCACTGAGATGCTCTGACTGGGGGGAGGTGGGGCACCCTGGGGCTAGTCTAGTCACCGCTGAACACAGACCCTGGCCAGGCAGTCCCTCCCTCTGTCCCAGTATCCTCGTGTGACATGCAGGAAGCATAAGCAGAGTGAGCAGCTCCCATTTAAGGAGCGCCTACTGTCAATGAGACTGTCCACAACGCCCTCAGGGCACTATCTCACTGGGATGGACGGGGCATAGCATTGAAGCATGCGCTCTTGCAAAAGTATTTTCTATGCAAAGGTAAGTAAGGGAAAAGAAAAGAGCTGTTATAAAAATGCACTATTAGGGAAAAACCAACAATCAAAAAGTCTAACAATGATAGTGTGAATTGTTCAAGACCTCTGCTCCTCGTGCAAGATCACAAGCCTGGGGGTTGGTTATGACCCACGGTCAGTTGGAGGAGTGGCACAAACTGACATCCCCTCCACTCCTTCCTGACCCCCAGCCCCGACCAGAGGACGGACCCTCTAACACACTGAGTTTCACGCACGCATCCTTAAAACCAGCCCTGTGGAGTAGGCAAGACAGGCTGTTCCTCACTCCAACCTCGACCACCTCCCAGCCTGCCCAGAATGCACTCTGCAATCTTTGCCTGTAACCAACTCCAAAAGAAGGTGTAGTGCTGATTTTTGGAAACTGACTGGTTTCAGCACACGGTGCCCATCTGCCAGAGCTGGGGGTGCCGTGAGTGATGCAAACCTTTCTCACTAATGAACCTCGCTCAACATCTCCAGAAGCTCATCTGGCTTTCCCCAGCACATCACTCCTCTAAGTAGGTCTCTGGGGTCTGCTTCCCCAGAAGGCTGTCACGCAACTTCCATGTATTTGGAAATGGATTTCAGACACAAGTCACATGGGTCATATTTTTTCAATTCAGTTTGTTACCTTCCCTCTGTAAGTGAGAATGACAATGTGGTTAAAATGAATGTCTCCCTAAAGAAGCCCACTTGTAGATAGATGTTGGGGAGGGCACTGGTGGTAGCTGGAAACAGCTTCGAGAATAGCAGGGTTGATATTTGCAGATTTGTGTCTATGTTTCTATTTAAAGTCATCAAAGATATCCTTGAGCTGCTTCATTTTCTGATTTGTTTTAATGTTTAGATCAGTCATCCTTATAGTTTCTGGGGTCCACAAAGGACAAGAAGTGGTTAAAAGTCCAGGCTTTGGAGCCAGATAGCCTGGGGCTGGAGACAGGCTCTGTCTCACTGGCTGTGTGTCTCTGGGCAAATTATTCCCACATCTGGAAAATAAGAACACAGTGCCCATTCTTCCTAAGGTTCTGGATTCAAGGTTCAATGAGACAATACCTGTGAAGGCTTAGCTTAGCGCCCTATGAACACTAAGACGGCAGCATCGATTGCTGGAATTATCAGCAAGGCCTTGACATCTCACAAGTCAGCTCTCCCATGTAACCCAGATGCATGGCGAGAGACAGAGGACACCTCGGGCCGGGACTGTAGGTTCCTCCTGGCTTCCTGGGTGTGTGGGGCAGACATCCTCAGATCGTAGCCCCCAGAGAGCCTAGTTTACAGTGCATTCTGAGCTCAACAGTTTGACATCTGTAGTAACCACTCCTAACTTAATTGTAGTAGTACCTATGATGCTGGCCTGAAGTTTGGATCAATTAATCTACAAATAGTGATTTCTCCCCTCGTTTGACTTTAAAATGGCAAGTCATACTCCATGGAATATGTTTTCATGCTTAGAAACAGTCCTGTGGAGTAGGCAAGGCAGTGATAACGCACTGTTTTTATACAGAAGGTAAAGGAAGTCCAGAAGGTTTAAGTGATCAGCCTTGAATCACTGTGTAATTTTGACTCATAACAAGAATCTAAGACCAAACAGTGAATTGCTTCTCCACTGACATTTAATCTTTGATCAATTGGCAATGGCTGCCTCAAATGCTGTGTGAAGTCTGTGTATAAACTTTGTAGGAAGAAGAGCCATGTTTGATTAATGATGTCTGCCATGGTCATAGAAACAGAAAGCAGAGACGTGTACCACCCATGGGCCACTCTCGTCTGAATCTTTTCTAATCCCTATCCAGTGCCTTTGCCACTGGAAAATGCTGGCTCTGCAGCACATTTTCTTTAGGATTTGCAGGGAAATCACATATCATGATAAGACAGAATCATACCTGTTGAGTTCATAATCTTGGTGAAATTTAAAGGTATAAACATACAAATATTTTCTGACAAGTTCAGCTGTTGTATGTTCAGCTCATAGGTATAAACTCCTGCAAGAACTTCCAGAAATATGAGCATCAACATACAAAGATAAACAAGACAGAAAAAGAAAACCAGGTTTCTTAGAACTTTGAGAGAGGACCTGCTTCTATGCTGAGCACATGGTTAAAACAGAGCTCACAGAAGAAATACAGGCTAGGTGAAGTGATTTAAACTTTCCTCCCTTCATGAAGTGCTTTCTGCTGAAACTGCTTTTCTGTAAACTCACTGAAGCCATTTGCTGGCCCTTTTATTAGACCGGAAGGATTTAGGTATTTCAACTTTCACTGACAAACCCACTTCAGAAAATGAAACCCTGATTTCATTTGTTTGAAGAGAATGACTCAGAGTTTTTGTTTCTGTTTCTGTTTTTTAACCTGAAAGATCTCTTTCAAGATAATCTAGTTCAATGCCTTTAGATCACAGATGGGAAATTTGAGTTAACGGATTTGCTCAAGGCCACAGGGTGACTCACAGCAGAGCCCAGAGCGGGACCTCACTCTCAGGACTCCCAGTCTAGTGTCCTCTTCCTGACAACTAGGTTGCTGACCTCTAGCTCCAGCCCACGAATGATAAATGCCCCCATCTGACATTGCTCAGTGACTTCCAAGGGGCTTCTTGTTACGACCACCCGTGAATAAACCAGCAGTGACAGTAAGGCCGAGCTTTAGCCACGAAGGCTTGACGGGGGCTTCATGCTGCTTGGCTGCAGCTTAAGACACAGAGGGAGGCTTCAAGGCTTGTTCCTAAGATTACGGAAGAGCTGAAGATTGAATCCCTGAATCAGAGCCCCAAGAAGGAAAGTTTTACTTATGGATTTGCTGCCTAATCCCTGGCACAGACTTTTTAAAAATATGGATAATGATGAAGCTACTGAATGTGTGGCCACAGATAATGGTGTTTCCAGTCCCTCCAAAATGTGGATTCAAAGTCCTGCAACAGGAGAACAGCAGTGAGCTGCTGTGAGGAGGCCTGTCCGACATGCTCACTGGACGCCTGACGCCCAGGACCTCTGAGATGCTGACCGGGAGCTGGAGCCGTGGCCAGCCTTCACAGCCACCACGTCCGGGGGGGGTGCTGGGAGGGGGGGAACAAGGGCAGAGATGGAAGACTAACCCTTTTCTTTGCTTCTCTGTATGGTGATCCTAAAATTATATTACTTCCCAGAAGATGGACCCTGCAGAACTGAACTGATGACCCACGTTTCAATTTTATCAAGCAGCAGATACATCAATTAATGCTGCCAGGCTCCAGGGCTTGGTAGTCAGGCTGAAGGTAGTTTCACAGGCAGTCTGCCCTCACGCCACGCGGGGAGCAGAGGCGCCGCCGGCTCCGCCGCCCCTTCCTGCCAGCCTTCCCTTCCCTGTGCTCCTCTCTTGCCCCCCGCTTTCCCCCACCGCCTGGGCCACGTCATCATGAACAATACTGGTGTCCAGCCCATCCCCCTGTCCTGCCTCCCCTCCCTCAAGAAGTCGGCCCGTGCAGGGCAGCGGTGTGCTGGGTTTGGGTTCTCTGTTCTCTTGCACGCTCTGGGGAGAGAATCTGATCACAGTCCCCATGCCATGTCGTGTGGCTCTGTGAAGCACAGACAGGTGGCTTGTAGGAAATAAATGACTCCTGAAAGCTTCTGGAGGCTGGTTCCAGAAAAGACTGTTTCTTCTTACATGGCCTTCTATTACATCTGGATGGCTATCTTCACGAGGCCTCTGCTCACGAAGGAACGTCCGCAGGAAAGCCCGGTGCATGCCCTGCGCTGACACGGCAGGTCTGGCCACAAGGACCGCGTGCACTCAGGACGCTCCAGCTCTCCTGCCGCGCACGCCCAGATGCTTTTGCTCCAGGAATGGTCTTGTATGCTCTTCATTCAACTCGCATTTGCCAGGTGCTCACTGTGCCCGGTGCTCACTGTGCCAGATGCTGCAGGCTCAAAATACAAAGCATAACCTGTACCCTTGGGGGCCGTATCAGGCAATGTACGTGGGCCCCACAATCCACATCGGTCACCCCTACCCCGACAAAGAAAACCCACTACTGCTCAACAACCCCGACGAGGCATTAAGTGTGTGATCCCCGCTGCCACGTAGCTTTAGTGTGTGCAGTGCAGCTTCTGGACAAGTCCTCCGACACCTTCCACACCGCAGCCCCGGAGCTCTGCTGCCGAGCATGGGAGACTCCACGCAGCTAAGGACTGACACTGAACAGGCCACGCTGACCGTGACCTCTGAACACCCAGTCCTGTTGTTCTGTCAGCCTACCAGCCCACTCCGGACCCATCTGGCAAATTCATCTTTCTCCAATATCAGAGAAATTCTCTCCTCCTTGAAGCCTTCCCTGATTTCCTCAGGAAGATTTCAGTTCTTTATGTGATACTTTGTACTCCATGCACAAAGACAAAAAGTATCATCAAGGTGGATGCTTGCTGGGAGCTTTGGGCACTAAGACTGGGGGGCAGGGACTTCTGGGCAGGTAGTATTCTCGAAGATAGGCATGATGGAACCCCCATGCCTTACGTTTATGAAGCCCTTAGGTTGCTGCCCTCCATCAAAACAGGGGGCACGATTCCTCCTCTTGAATCTAGGTGGCCCGTCACTGGGCTGAGGGAGGCTGTGAGACTTTTCAGGCTGGGTTACAACATGGTTACAGCCTCTGCCTTCCATTCTCAGGATGCATTCTTGGGGCCCAGTTTGCCATGTGGAAGCCCTGGCAGGCCGGGTGGAGGGGCGCCAGTGTCAACTAGGCGGCAGGTGAGTGAACGAGCCTTCAGATGATCCCAGGCCTGAGCCCTTGAGCTGCCCCTACTGGCAAGACATGGAGCAGAGCTGCCCCACCGAGCCCACCCAAGCTGCAGGCTTACGAGCAAGACACAGTGTTGTGGTGCCGAGCCACCGAAGTCTTGGGGTGATCTGCCCCACAGCATTAGAGCCACACCCCTTTCCTCTCTTACAGGCCTGGTTCCCAGCAAAGGGCATGACCAGGGCAGCCACCTCATAAATGTTCCAGTGACTGATTCTGTGAAGAGCCCTTTGATCTGCAGCCACAGCCACTGTTTGGTGGCACTGGTGACAGCCGCAGCCTGCTCCTCGGTATTACCCTGAAGCCTTGCTCAGAAGCCCCTGCCCCATTCTTTGATGCTGTCCCCTGGACCCTGGGCTCCCAGGATGCCCAGCAGTCCCCAGCGGAGCCTCTGGTCCCAGTGAGGCAGGCCTTGGTCCCCCGCCTATGATAAGAGACCGTCCACTCCCGCACACGAGCATCACGCTCACCATCACTCAGCCCCTGAGTAGCTCTGGGATACCCCACAGAAATTAAAGTGCTTCCTCTGTGGCTGCCTTTGGGCACGTCCTGATAATGGTCTTTTATCAATCTCCTGGCCAGAAGCCTTCAGGGACCCCCACCTCTGGCTGGCCGGGAGCTATAGTTTGGTATCAATCCCAGAAAAGACTTGTGGATCATGAGATCCAGTCTTCCCCTGAGCTGCCCAGAAGTGCCTCCTCAGAGGCCAGGCGGCCCAGGCATCAGAAAAGGGCAACCTGTTCTATCCCTGGGCTGCCAGTGACGAGAGCAGGCTGGGAGGGCAGCTGTGCCGGGGAGAAGGCCGAGATGGCCACAGGCATCTGCGTGAATCACGCAGGACAGCGTAGCCACTCAAAGTCTTCAGTCTCGGTGATCCACGTGGATGCCAAGGGCCACTCTCGATCCTCCCCCATTCATCCCTGCTCTTCCAGCAAGCACTGACCCAGGCCCTGCTCCGTGCCTTCTCCTGCCGAGGGGTCTGCATGCTCTGCTTTGTTCTTTCCTTTTAGCAACAAATCTGTTCACCTCCCTAACATCTCCAACACCTGCCCGCGTTTCATCAGGGGTTCCTGAGCGGCAGGCTGTCCTCACACAGATGCTTCCCCTGGTCTGGCCACCGTCCTCCCCTGCCCTCCAGCACCAGCATCACTCATGCCCCTGAGCTGCTCTACCCATGAGGAGCAAATCCAAAGCGCAGTTCTCCACAAACTCCGGGATGGCCATGACCGGCCGACTATCGGTGAGCATGCCCTCCAGGCGAATGACGTTGGGATGGTGGAACTGGCCCATGACGCTGGCCTTGCCAGGAAGTCCGGACACTGCTTTTCCGAGTACCTGGTCTTCAGTGTCTTCTATGGCCACGTAGACTTCCCTCTTGCACAGAATTTCCAAGCACTCCTTGTACACCTCTCCAAGCTCTCCTGCAAAAAGGCCATTATTACCTGCTTCCTTCTCAGTCTGGGGAACCACCAGGGGAAGCAGCTTATCAAGACCAATGGTGCTCCCCCAAAGCAGACTCACGGTCGGAGAAAACAAACTATGGTTGCCAAAGGGGAAAGGGTGGGAGGGGTAAATTAGGTGTTGGAGATTAACAGATACACATTATAAAATATAAAATAAACAACAAGGACCTACTGTATAGCATAGGGAACTATATTCAATTTCTTATAATAACATATAATGGAAAAAGATCTGAAAAGAAACTATATACATATATGTATAAGTGAATCACTTCGCTCTACACCTGAAACTAACATTGTAAATCAACTCCATTTCAATAATTTTTTTTTTAAATAAAAGAACAAAAACGCTCCCAGTGGAATGGTGATTAGGGAGGCAGAAGGAAAGCAGCGTTCTCTCATTGTAACTCTGATGTCTTGGCTCTAATCAGTCATGGCAAACACAGAAGGAATACTCAAAGACGTTCTTTACCTCAGGTCTTAGAAAGCTTCCACAAAGTGGAATTTCAGACTATGAGTTTGTTTTTGCCACTTTTGGCTTTCCACTTGTGCCCCAGCTGAACAAGTGACATGAAGTGGTTGGTTTCACTGTGGCGGAATAGTAACTTACTTTCAGCAGAGCCTGGGGCAAGGCTGTCCCGGGGCTAGGGGACACTTGGGTATCAGGTACTGGAGTCCTCTGAATGGGACGTCTAGCGTTTTTGTTCCCACATTGCCCTGGAAGTGTTTGTGTCTACTGAGTCCCTCAGAAAGCAGACAGAGGAGTTAGGGAGGGAAGTGAGCAGGCCCTGTGCAGGATATAAGGGAGAAGAAGCAGGATCAGGCAGGGTCCCAGATCACGACACAGACCTGACCTCATGGAAAGACAGGAAGAGGCAGGAGAGGACAAGGAGAGGCCCAGACTGCAACACAGATGCGGCTGGCGCAGACCTGACAGCCTCACCCAACCCAGTGAGGAGTTCCAGAACAGAGCGCCCGTTCCAGACAGGCCCAGGCCCCAGCATCCCGCTGTGCTCAGCCACGGACTGGGGTTGCTGGAAAGAGCTTCTCCCTGTAGGAAAGCCGGGGCAGACCCAAGGGTGCCACAGCTGAAGGTTCCCGGCAGCTGAACAGCAGGTGGCTTTTCCAAGCAGACGCGGGCTGCCCACCTCCACGGGCGCCGCAGCATCTCAGCACTCCTGCAGCGAGACCACCAGGAGTGAGAACAATTCTGGTCACACTATTTCACAGCTGCCTAGAAAAATGTGTCGAATCCCATTAAATGTGCTTTCAAAAGTTATTTTCTGGTGTAACTTGGTTTTGTAACTTCTGTTCTTTCACGTGAAACAGCTTAGCGTCTCCTTGAAGTGCGTCACGGAAATGCATCAAAGGCCTGAGAGGAGAAACACAGGAAAACTTTTCTTCTTCTCTTTCAGCTCCTGGAGGAAAATGATGCAGCCAGCTGTGAGCAACCAGATAAATGCCCGGCCGCGTTAGAAAAGCAAGCTAACATCTGTGACACAGCTGGGAGTCTCCTGTATTTCCTGCTGCGTGGGCTGGAAGGAAGCCGCATGAAGGGGCTGTGTGTGCAAAACTGCTCCAGAGCCAACGGAACTTGCTAGAACCTAGGGCTGGAGTAGAGGTGAAGCACCACCAGGAAGATGTCAGCACGCACCTGAGCTATACAGTGCGTGTGACACTGGGATGCGATCACAGCTGTTTAGGGTCAGACCACGTCTCCTTCACATCCGCGGCTTGCATCCTGCTGCACGGTACGTGGCAGGCACGCCAATACAAGTGGAGGTGTCACAGTTCCTGTGACTTGTGTGGCTTTCGCTTTGCCCACTCTTGGGTTATAAACTGCTGGAGGCTGCTCTATCCAGAAGACGTAGAAGTACCAGTATTTACATTTTTACAAAAGACTGTCTATCACAGTATCTCCTTCTATAGCCAAACACCATGACCA
Source organism: Camelus dromedarius (assembly GCF_036321535.1). NCBI lineage: Eukaryota > Metazoa > Chordata > Mammalia > Artiodactyla > Camelidae > Camelus > Camelus dromedarius. The sequence continues at coordinate 331,316 of NC_087470.1, read as the reverse complement.
AAACCAGGGGGATGGCTGGAAAACGGGACAGCCATCCTGCAGAAATGCCATGAGCTACTAAGAACTAATAATGAGTGAGATATACTGCCTGCAAAAGATGCCCACATTACATTGCTAAGTGAACAAGAAAAGAGCAAGTGATACCATGTGACCTTGTAGTCGCCACCCTTATAGGGTGTGTGTTTGAATGCAGCAAGGCACTATGGGAAAAATTCATAGCAAATTTAGTTTCAACCTCAAATTATTTTAAAAAATAGTTACACTAGCATGGGGGGAATACGAGTGAGGGAGTAGATTAGTAAACTTAACTTAGTTAGTTTTATGTTGTTTAAACTGTTATAAGCATTGCTTTCATCGTTCAAGTAAGTAAAATTTCAAGAAAAGTACCGAGGAACAGCGACCTGCCATATACGGGTGTGCACGTCTACGTGTGTATGTATGTGTGTGTAGAGTATGCATATGTATGTAGATATTCATACGTGTGTATATGTATGTGTCTATATGTACATGTATGTGTCTATATGTGTGTGTATAGATATTTGGAATCCAGCTCTCTGACACCACAACCTAGTAGGTGTGTCCAGTTAGTGTCACAGGGACAGTGCCATGTGGATGTGAGCTCACAATGTGGGGACACTGTGCCCCAACTATGCAGGTCCTAACCACTCAGAGGCAGTTACTCTCAGAGTGACTCAACCACCAGGGAACAGCAAACATGGTGGGACTATCTCATAGACAAGTGTCATCTTCATCAAAAGTTCCTGCTTGGTTAGTCGGGTGGGATCGGAATATTTAGGAATCAGAATATTACCCCTGTCTTCACATCAGTCTGTGCAGTTCATAAAAGTGCTGCTGGTGAACCTGCCCTTCCCCACGACACACACTCCCCCGGCCGGGACTTCTGCTCTATACCAGGGGTTCCCAACGCTGGCTGCCCACTGCCATCCCCTGGAGAGCTTACAACGTGCAGAGGCCTGGGTCCCACCTCCAGCAATTCTGATTCATTGATCTGGGTGCATTCTGGGCACCTAGACATCTTTAAAAGCTGCCTGCAGGGTCAGCTGCCTAATTTCCCTGGCAAGATGAAAACACAGGATCCCTTATTCAGAATGTAGTAAGAATTTCAAGACTGTGATGGCAGAGCCTTAAATTAAGTGTGGGCCCTGCTGAGCACGGGCCCCGGGTGACTGCTCTGGTCACAGGCCCATGAAGCCTGACTGCCCAGGGGGCTCTGAGCTGAGGTTGCAAGCTGCGGGTCTAAACCACGCAAGCTTATTCCACACGGGTCAGGGACCTGCCAGAGGCCCTGAAGTACCTGGTGGAATTCATCCCTAGAGCTTCGAATTCTTTCAAGAACAGTGCTTACATTCAAGCTGCCCCTTACTGCCCAGGGCCTGACATATAGTGTGGGCTTTGTAGCTGTGAGCGGGAAGAAAGAGGCAAGAAACTGAGGCAGGTATGGCTCTGCGCAGCCCGTTCTATGCAGAACCGTGCAGGCCACCTACACTCCTTCCCTAAGTGACAAATGCCACGTCATTGCTGGGTCTTTGTGGCCGACTGCTCTCCAGGGGCTGTGCTCCTAATACTTCAGCTCGAAGTGATCTCCTCTGTAGGGAGAGGATTTATTGCTACCCTGTAGCCATCAAATAGTTTCTAAAAATTATCAAATAAAACCGTGCTCTCCTGAGAGGATTTGAGGGCAGTGAAATTCCTCTATGGGAAACTAACGGTGGACACACATCATGACACATTTGTCCAAACCCACAGAATGCACGGCATCAAGAGTGGACCGTAAACTGTGGGCCCTGGGCGATGGTGACGAGTCAGCGGAGGCTCACCAGTCATGACAGGTGGACTGCGCCCACACTGGGGGTGTTGGTCATGAAGGAGGCCAGACGTGTGCAGGGGCAGGAGGGTATGGGAAGTCTCTGTACCTGCCACTCAGTTTTGTCGTGAACAAAAACCTGCTCTAAGAAAATTAAGTCTTTTTTAAAAAGTGCTCTCCCTGGGTAGGCTGAGATGGGTTCTGCATGGTTACCACAGAGCGGTACGACAGCTCTAAGAAATCTGCTCCATTAATCGCTGGAAAGCAGTGGCTTAAAGGATGGTGATTCTGTAAAAATTGCTCCTTTCCTGCATCTGACAAAGAAATGACTTCATGTTCTCCAAGCCCAGAGGTTTTCAAATCCGACTGCAGAGGAAGGCTCCTGATCCACTGTCCTCATCCGAAGGCTCTGCTCCCCCCCTTAGCTGAGTGGCTCCCAGGGCAGTGGGGACAAACTCTGGCCCAGAAGAAGCTTGAGGAGGAAGCTGGTGTCTACTCCAGCCCCACCCTTGACTTCGGGCAGGGTGCCTCCTTCCAGCCTCGGCTTTCTCAGCTCAGTTTGACAAAAAGAAATGATGGGCTCTAGGGCCTTCCTATCAGGGAGTGAGGTCAGTGAGAAAGTGCTCGTAAACTCCACACAGGTGGGGCTGCATGGTGACTTAAAAAGAGCAGCCAGGGTGGGGAGCAGGGGTGGGGTGGGGGTGCAGGGTTGGGAGTAGGGGTTGTGGGGTGGGGAGTGGGGGTTGGGGGTTGGGAGGGGGTTGAGGGTTGGGGTGGGGAGTGAGGGTGGGTACTGGAAGAGAAAAGGGAGGAAAAGCAGGTTTGTGCAGCCCGGCGGTACTGACCCAAGACACAGCAGGATGTCTTGCCAGGGGTGTGGGAGTCGATGGGCCTTAGACAAGTAACAAACACAAAACCAAGGCCTTGTGTCGCTTACCATCTGACTGCCGTCACCTGTGACCTTTGACTTTGGGTTCCTTATACTCCGCTCAGGGACCTAGCTTTGATTTTCGGACACCCTTCTTGTAACGAGGGCCAGAATTTGAGGTCTGTGGTGCTTAGATCTGCCACGATCTGAACTCTACAGCTCCAAATCATGGCCATCCATTTTTTATCCTTTTCATACAAATTAATACCTAAAAAAATATTTTCAACAAATTAAGCATGAACATGGTACTTAAAATGGACACTTACAGGAAGTAACTGTTTGGTGGTTGTGGTTGTTTTTCAGGCAGCTCCTTGACTGACAGTCATTTCAAGCAACCTAACTCTGGTCTGGCTGGACTCTGACTGGGGTGTGTCTTTGCAGCTGACCTTGGATCCTCACCTGCAGCCAGACCCCTCTCGGCTAGGACTCCACTCCAGCTTCAGGCCAGCTTAGTGCCAGCGGTTCTCAAAGTGCTGTGTCTACAGCATCACCTGGCAACTTGTTAGAAAATGTGGATTTTTGACCCCCGCCTATACCTACTGGACCAGAAACTCCGTAGGGAGAGACCCATGACATGGGTTTTAACATGCCTGAGGGTGATTCTGATGCACGGCCCCATTTTGAGAACCACAGCCCTCGAGGCTGTCAGAGGAGGGCCATTTAGCCAGTTCCTGCCACTGCCCTCCCAGACAGCTGCTAAATTATTCTCTACAAGTTTCAGCTCCTTGCCAGGTCCTCTTCCCTACCTTCCTTGACAAATCGAGGAAGAGAGGAAAAAAATACTTCAGCAGCATTAAATGCCTCAACTATTATATATAAAATCAGAAGGGAAGAATTTTCAATTTTTGAAAATGAAACATCCAACCTGTCAGTAGGTATTTAAAGCACTTGCTGTTGGCATGTGCAGCGCAGATCTGCACACAATTGCCTTTTTTTTTTTTTTTTCCTAGCAGCATTTTGAAGTCACAAACTGTCTTAGGGGAGAGAAAAGGAAAGCAGAGCTGTTAGTTAGTAATTCAAGCTTCCACCAGCAAATAAACTCTGAAAGACTAAATTTAAACTTGGTTTTAAAGTACGATTTCCAGACTAGCCTATGCAACATTGGTCATGGCTAATTCAGAGATAGTGAGACCATGGCCGGCGCTCCACCACCTCCTGACCCTGCATCCAGGACAGACATTACTAATTGATCACAACCCTGTTTCTCCTTCTCAGCAGAGTTCCCCCGGGACCCATTACCAGGCTACCAGAGTTGGCAGATGAGACGGAATCTAAAAAATAGCCATGGTGTCCACAATCCCTAATCCCTAGATGGTAAGAGCCAATGAGCTTTCTCTTTTCTCACAGCTTTTTGTGGTCATTAGTCAACCATATACCTAGATAGTGCTGATTATTTCCTTCATGTAAGCAAGCACAGATGATTTAAAATGTTAAATATCTTGGCCCTCATTACTGCCCTTCTGCAGACAATGACTGATCAAGCCAGAACAGGGGGACCCGGCTGGAGGACAGGGCAAGTGTGCTCTGGGAAGATCGTGCCCTCCCCAGGGAATGTGGGACACCTTTGTGGTACCATCACATGGGCACCTAAAGTCTAGGAGGAAGTATCATTCCCGGCCAAGAGGCTTGGGGTGTCCAAACTGCTAGACAGAGCTCTCTGCCAGGAGCAGCGTCCCTGTGCACATGGCTGCTCTTTTCCCGAACAGTAATGAAAACGGCAGGTAGTGTGACAGTCACACTCATCAGACTAAGATCAACTGTCTCCAGGTCTCATTTCTTGCTCTAGCATTAGCTCACCTGGCAGCAGGGCAAGCTGTCCTCTGAATCCTTACATACACAGTTTACACACCCACACACACAAACTCCCAGGGCTACCCAAGCTATTTTGAGGATTTAATGAAACGTTGCTTGTAAAGTATGTACACGGTGAGGGTTCAGTCCATGCCAGCTATATTCATTATAATCATTGATGACATCTATTTGATTTACTGCTCTAGAAACCCTTCCTGCTGTGACTCTGCTCCAGTCTGAGGTGACCCTCATGCTATCCGTCCTCACTCTGAATGAGCCCAGGAGAGTCAGGCTGGCAGGTGACTTTCTACCAAGTCATCCCCAAGAAACCCCTCCTCTTCTTCTGAGACACAAGTGGTGGGCCTCACTGGCCCCCTTCCCTCCGTATCCAGCACAGATTCCCTCTCCCCAACTCTCCTTACTCAGCCCTCTCACCACAGGCCTCCTCTCCCGTGGAAATGCTGAATCGGCAGCTGCTGGAGTCAGGGGAGGATGTGTTTACAAGTTAAAATAAAGCTGGCTTCTCTCCCCTTGGATGACACCTTCTGGTGACATCCCTACCTATATTTTTGTGCATTTGTCACACTCAGGCCTGCTATGTACGGTTATATTGGTGCACACTGCACAACCCAGGAATGCTATTCATGCCATAAAGCCCAGTTATAAAGGGCAGCCCTGGTTTATGCTCTGAGCATGTCTACAGATCAAATCAATCAGAATTAACCCATGGATCAGAACTCCACAGGGGACTCCTATTAGATTCATGGTTACAAAGAGCTGACATTCTCCACAGGCACCAGGCCAGATGGCCTGCCACCCTCTCTCAGGAGACTTCAGTAATTACCATCACCTGCAGGGAGAAGAGGAAGGACCAGCCTTCCTCCTACCACCAGGCTGCTTTCAGCACACTCACCATCTCTCTCTAGTCTCGCATGTGAAATTACCTCACACATTCAGCCATGTCTCCCCATCAACTCCAGTCACCAGGCCCCCAGCCTCTCCATTTGCCATGTCTGGATACATTCTGACTTAGGTCAGTTGGCTTGCTGCAGTGCAGCCTTCCTGACCACCCTAGGTCCCAGCACTGGCCATTGCAAACCTTCTCCTCATTTCCAAGCCCCACAACTGGTCTGCATGCCTCTGAGTTCTTACCCACCCTTCCCCATGGTCCCTTCCAGTCCAGTCTAAACACAGCATCTGCCTCGTTCTCCCCACCTCATTCCCACCACTCACCCTGCTCAGAAGCCGCCTGTTCAGCACTTCTACAGGATCAAATCCAAACTGCAGCCCCCAGATCTCTAAGCCTCAGCCTGATTCTCCAGGTTTAATCCTTGATACTTACCCTCAGGAAACTCCTCCCCAGCAGCCTCCTCTTACCCTTGTTCTCAGGATGTGCTGCACAGAGTACCAGTCCATCCAAAGCCTCCACATCCCCTGGGGCCCCCCAGGACCCCCGCTTCCCTGGGTCCTCTCTGGCCATCAAGCCTTTGCTTCTCCCACCTCCAGGGCTACACGTTCTCCATCCCCTCCCCTACTCTTAGCTCCATCCCCTCCCCTACTCTTGCGGAGCGGGACTGCACCTATGTCACACCATGGCCTGTCGGGCTGGGATGGTTAGGCACTGACTGTGTTTCCCAGCACCCACCAGAGTCACAGGCATGGAATCAGTGTTTCATGAATGAGGATCTTGAATTCTGAACTTGATCCCTTCTGCCACAGACACAGCCCACTCCTCTGGGTCTATGCTCAGCAGGAGCAGGCCAGTTTCTCTGCAACCTCTTTGAAGTTACCTTGCACATTTTGGAAGGCTGGGGTGTCCTGATAAGCATTCAACCACCAGCTCTCCAGAAAACAAACAAATACCCCTGATTTGTAACATTTGCCGAGTTCCAGGGTGTAAAACTCCTGAAAAACTCCACCCATGGCTGATGTCAAACTACCAAGATGATGTCACTGAACACGGGGCTGGAAACAGAGGCACAGAGTTGGCTCTGGTGAGACAGAGCAAGCTGGCTGCAGCGCACACTGCTGGAAGGGGATGTTCATCTCCCTCCTTAAGTAATTTAATTTCCTCTTCCATCTTACCCTCTCATGAGTTTCACAAAAAGTGACTTTTTCTCCTAGTTTTCACACTTGAACGCTCAGGCAGAGGGGATCTCCTTGGTGAAGACTTCCTGATCCCCTGACTCACTCCCAGAACACGAAGCTGGCCACTGCTCTGTGTTGGCCCCGAGTTTTGTACATACACGCCTGCGTTGTGAGCTGTGCGAATCAGTGAGCACGCGCCTGGTCTGTTTCTCACTAAGACTGTCAGGCCTCAGAGCGGGGAGAGGCTGTCTGTTCGCCTCTGGGACTCCACATCCGGCATGCAAAAAGTATTCGGTAAGAGTGTGCTGAGGGATGGAGGGAAGGAATAGAGTGAAAGAAGGAGAACTGACTTCCAGTTCTTGACTTCTCATGTTGTGTTACTATTTTGCAAGCCAGATTCTGCCCCCTGCACTCAATCTGCCAGGTGGTGAAGGGAAATATTGCCAATTACACTGCACACCTTTCACCTTAGAAAGTTCTTTTTCTTTAACTTGACCTTCACACCAGCTCTTTCAACATAAAGTGAAGTCAGTCTCAGAGAGGCAGGGTGGGAGCCGAGCAGGAGTGGTGACAGGAGGAAAATGACTGGAGAGGGAAGGCAAGTGGAGGCCAGCCAGGAGTGTCTCCCATTGAAACTGCATCAAGTGACACGGAGTGAATTAACATCCACAGGGATCAGCTCTGCGATTTCTGAAACGTGAGCAGAGGGGTGTCTGGTAGGGGATGGTCAGCAGCAGCCGGGCAGAAGTCTTTAGTACAAGCTGCTGGGCATCTTATAAACGGCTAAATGGATCATCCCTGCCCAGGACCGGGTGCGCCATGGCGAGGACCGCACCTGCTCTGAGCAGAATGCACAGCACGGCAGCATCAGCAAAGGCGACACAGAGATGGAGGATGAAGGATGGAGCGGGGCCATGACTGTCCTTTTACAGGCGGCCAGCAGTGGGTGAGCTCACGGCAAGCAGCAATTCCCCAGCCCGGTCATAAAGTGAGAAGGCTCTTTCCTTCTCCCCCGACAAAGGCGGGAAGGGGGCTGACGTGTGCTCTCTGGGATGAAATGCAGTCCTGAACACGCTGCTCTAAGCACATGACGTAAATAACAACACTAAAACCACTAGCACCCCTGCCACGTGACATAACAATGAGTAACGCGGAGGAACAGGGTGCGAGACTGAAAAACCTCCTCCCCAACATGCTTTCAACTTCATTGGAGAAAGCTGAGCCCCTACAAGTAATCTGATTTATCTGCTATCCAGCCTTCCAAGGCATGACCCTTAGGGATGTTAGCATTTCAGGGCGAAGGGAAAATTACCTGCACAGAAGGGGAAGTCGTGGCTCAGGAACACATGTAATGAAAGTCAGTGGGAAATCTGTGCAGACTCCTGTGGACCAGGTTACAGTCAGCCGGCTGGGACTCGGGAGGGGCTGGCAGGAAGAGAGGTGCGTCCCCTCAGGGAGAGTCCCGGTACCCACCATGTGATGCTGTGGGGCTGGAACTCTTTAAGAGGGAAACCAGAGCATGAAAACAGTGGATTCATGGGGCAAGCTTTCAAATGTGACTTCCAATTTCACAGATGGCTTTTTGACCCCTCAGTGCATGACGAGAGGCAGTGAATGGAAGGATGGTGACTTTCCTCATAAAGATAACGTATGGACTGGCTGTCTGTAAGGCTTGGACTCAACGTACTTTATGGAGTGAAAATATTACTGGAGGGCCCACGGCCTTCCAAACGTTGACGTGAACAAAGCACTTCCAGGCACAGGAGCTGCAAAGGCGGCCACAGCATGCGAATGAAGAGAGCTTGAACAACGGCTCATCAGACTGGAAGAAGAAAAGACAAAAGACTGTTGTAGAAGGAAGCAAAAGTAGAAGAGAGGACGCAAAGCAAACTTATCTTTTAAGAAGATTCAGAAAAGACAGCAGCGGGGGCAGCAAAGAGATTCCTTCCAAAGGAACGAGACCTGGGGATGTTTTACTCAGTTATGTGAACGAGGCTGGATCCAGGACCCAACTGACTCAACCACTGACCCATTAAAGGAAGATGAAAATTCTAGCTCAGTCTTAAGATAAAACTTCCTGAGAGCATCTCAGGCAGTTAGTTCTCTGCTAGGCTGGATTTCTATTCCAATGTAGTAAGACGGATGGGAGCACGTTTCTTGGGAGTGACTTTGTCTTGTGTTACCATCTGTATCATAGATCTTTTGTAGGAAATATGGCTACGGGTGGGCTTTCATCTGGAAACAGTGGTCCTTTTTCAGTTTATCATGGTCTGTCTCCAGATCCATGCACACTGCAGAAGGAGAACTGAAAGTGTGGGAAGGAATCTCAGCCCAAAGCTATGGAACTATCAGTGTCAGTCAATGGGATACTGGATTGGACTTCTAAAAACTTGCATTTATTTCAAAATATTCTCAATTGATTGCCCTATGTCTCTCTCCTTATCTGCATTTAGTGGTCCATTTCCAGAGCTATTTCTGAGTCTTTTAAAACTAGAGCTGCCTTCTTCGCATCAACAAATAAGCTTGGACACCATGGACAAGATCCCCAAGTGATCCCTAGACACACACCACAGGGGGTTTAGACACATCTTCTGGGGAGAAAGAAAGATGGCAGTGGACACCTAGAGCGCTGAGAAAAGGATGTCTGGACACCCGAACAGAAACGGGGTGAGGGGGTGGAGAGCCATAGCTGCTCTGATGACCTCTTCAATTTTCACACAGGAGACATCAGTCTCCTTGTCAAACTCTTGGACAGCTTCATTGGGATCCTTGTAAGTGAGGGAGTCAAGGTAGATCTTCATCCCTGGGGACCCTTATTGGAGGAGATAAGCAGGGTTAACATCCCAAGAGGACACAGTGGTCACTAAGCGCTGGCTGATGTCCCAGGAGGAAGGGTATGGCTCGGGGGGAGGTTTCTTCTGCACACCCGGCTGCCTCACTTTTCCTTGCTGGACTGCCCCACCTGCCTTCCCTCTGGGCCACACTAGCCTGGTTCTCTGTCCTCTACTTCTCCTCTGTATCTCCTTCTGTGTTTGAGCTCTTGATGAAATGTGGAGCAGATTACTTATAAGTGACAGATCAAGACCAGTTCCCACACCAGGCACTCACAGAAGTAAAGAAGCTAGTTGATGCATTGACAGAAAAGTGGTGGTAAAATGTTAGGGTAGTATCAGTATTTATCCACTTGACAACTTCCCTGAGCGGAGGCCACAGTTAAGGTTATAACCGATGGCTGTGTCCAGGGCTAGAAGAGGGATGAGAATGGATTAAAAAAAAAAAAGAAAAAAGAAAGAAACTGCTATTAGAAAAACCTCAAGATAGGAGTGCCAAGCCAGGATACCAGAAGAGAAAATGTGGAAGAGCTTAGAAAACAGAGAGAAAACAGTAAAGTCTATGAGGAAAAAAAGTGAGGTGAGATGAAAGAAAAAGGGTAATTGAGCCCCCGTGCCTTCAAACACACTGAAGTGTGAAAAGTGAACAAAATGGTGAATGAGAAATGCATAAAGGGATATGGACTTTGTCACTGATGTTTGCAGCAGCAAGTTAAATAGGTCTGCATGGGGACAAAATAGAGAATTGTCATTGCCAGAAAAAACACATTCAAAAAGCAGAGAAGCGGGGACATAAGAAGGAAATGGAACCTAAGAAATAAATGGATTCATCGCGAGGTCATTTTTCACCACGTTGGATGTGTCATCAGGCAAGTATGGAGATTGTTTGACTGGCGGTGGTGTGGTGGGAGGTGGGCTTCAAAAGCTAAGCAGCACAGCCTGGCATCGCATCCTTGGGGAGAGGAGCCGCTGCCCTGCCCGCAGCTGCCGTCTGGCCTGTGGAAGAGGCAGGTCAGCGGGGACGGTGGGCCTGAGACAGCACGAGCGATGCGCCTGCGGCCGGGGACCAAGGCCGAGGCGGGATCTGCGGTTCCCTGAGCTCCGCCCTCCCAGCGCACACGTCCCACCGCGGCTCCTCAGTGTCTCCCAGCCCTGAGCACGTGGTCTAGTTGTGACATCTTTCATCCCCAAAACTTCTGGTGACATTACAGGTCCCCCAAATTCATGTTGCCCTAGTCACCAATTCCTTCCAGGATACAATCAGAGGGAGAAGGAAGACGCAGTAAAGAAATAAAGTGGGTGTGTTTTTAAAGCCAGCGAAAGCCAATGCCCTGCCCAGAGGAGCTGCTTTTTCCTCAAAGCTGGGTTAGCCCCAGTCATGAAATAGAATCACTCGTGGTGTACACGGCAGCCTGCTTTAGGGTGGCCTGCATCATCCTAGAACGCTCTTTGGAAACTTGGGGTTGACAACATAGGCTTTGGAATCTGCTGATTGAAATTTGGACAAAGCACATGCTCAACTTTACAACAGACATAGGGAACATAAGTCCGTTATGGAACTTACAAGATCCCTTATGTGATCTTACAAGAATCCTCAGAAAAATGAAAGCTTGTGAAGATTTATTAATGCAAACAATGTGCTTCTAACTAGGATCAGTGTAGATGCTAAATAGTCATTTGGGAGTTGAGTGTGTTTCAATGAAAAAGCTATAATTCATAGCAGTTTAAAAATAAATTCTATAGTGATTGAAAACTCTACCAAGTCCCATAGAATTCTAGCACTGGATTTCTTACAGTGGAATTAAAACAATCAAATATATTTAATCCACAAATGCAAACAAACAATACTATTCTGATAAAAAGATAAAACAAAAGACTCTTTAAAATGAAAAAAACAAAATAATTCAAAAATTAAATAAATCTATTATATAGCACCTACTTATAAAGCAAGAAGTGCAAGCACCAATTTTCAAGTTGTGGTCATCATTTGTGCATTTTCCTCACTCAGTGTGGCTGTCCCAGGCTACCTGATCCCTATTACAGAAGATTTTCATCAAGTTTCCTGGCCACTTGTTGATTCATGCCCAGATATAAAAAAGAAAACTTCATTATTAAACTTTATTGTTAAAAGAACCAAAGGAAAATTAGCACGGAAAAGATGGTACTACCAAGGTAAACACATAGTCTGTCTGTTTACTCAGAAAGTGACGTGCATGTGAAAACCAAAGTCTGAGTCACGGCATCACCCCCTTGTTAATTATGTCACACAAGCAAGTCTCAAAAGCTTCAGCCTCAGTCTTCTCCTCTGTAAAGTGGCTATCTTATTAATATGTATGTCATAAAGTTGCTTTGGAGGGCCAAGTACTACAATGTCTGTAGTCCCCTTTTTAACCCTCAGATACCTCTTTACATAGGTAGAAAGTCTTGATTGCTGGAATGTGTCTTTGAGCTACAAAACTGTCATATGTAAGAGAAAAAAGGCATTTTGTAAACAAAGGCAAAGTATTATCATCACTCTCCTAATCAAAATTGCTCTAAATAAACATAATTCAGATGTTAAATGTGTATCTCTCCAGGCAAATGACATGATCTTAAGTGTATAAAATCATAAAAATTCCACACACAAAAAATACTGTTAAGAAGTAAAAAAAAAAAAAAAAAAATCAATAAAATTTTACAATACAAAACCAACTGACAACAATCAGTTGCATATCTATAAACAACAAACAGTATGAAAAGGAAATTAAGAAAGCAATCCCACTTATAAAAACACTAAAAAGAATGAAGTATTTAGGAATAAACTTAACTAATGAGGCAGAAGACATGTATACTGAAAACTACAAAACATTCCTGAAAGAATTTAAAGAAAGACACAAAGTAATGTGCTCATGGATTGGAAAACTTGGTACTGGTCAAATGTTACCCATACTACCCAAAGCAATCTACAGATCCAGTGCAACCCCTATCAAATTCCCAGTGGCATTTTTTGCAGAGCGGGGCGGTGGGGGGGCGACTCTTATAATTCATATGGAACCACAAACCCTAAATAGCCAAAACAATCTTGAGAAAAGAGAACAAAACTGGAAGCCTCATACTTCTTGACTTCATATTACACACTTACAGTAATCAAGAGTATGGTGCTGGCATAAGATAGACCTGTAGACCAAAGGGACAGGATAAAGGCCCCAGAATAAACCCACACCTAAATGGTACAATGGGACCTTCAACAAGGCGGCCAAGATGACACAGTGGGGAAAGGACAGTCTCTTCAATAAATGGTGTTGGGGAAACTAGATGTACTCTTACAAAAGAATAAGATTAGACTCATCTTTCACTATACACAGAAATCAACTCAAAGTAGATTAAAGACTTAAAAATAAGAAGCAAAATTGCAAAATCCCTAGAAGAAAAAACATAGGTGAAAAGCTTCATAACTGTAGTCTCGGCAATGAGTTCCTGGATATGACATCAAAAGCACAGGGAACAAGAGCAAAAATAGACAGGGGGGACACCTACTTCTAAAGCTTCTGTGCAGCAACGGGAATCATCAACCGAGTGAAAAGCAGCCTTCAGAATAGAAGAAAACATTTGCAAATCATACAACTCATAAGGGGCTAGTGTCCACAATATATAAGGAATTCCCACAACTCAACAGAAAACAAAAGCAAAAAATAAAACAAACAAAAACCCCAAATAACCAAATTTTAGAATGGGCAAGGGACTTGAATAGACATTTCTTCAAAGAAGATATACAAATGGCCAGCAGTAAATGCTCAACATCGCTAATTATCAGGGAAATGCAAATCAAAATCACAATGAGATTTCACTTCATACCTGTTAGGATGGCCAATATCAAACAAACAAACAATCCAAAACACAGGAAGGAACAAGGGCTGGTGAGGATATGGAGAAACTGGAACCATTTGGCAATATTGGTAGGAATGTAGAATGGTGCAGTCATTGTGGAAAACAGTGTGGAGTTTCTTCAGAAATTAAATATTATTACCAAATGATCCAGTAATTTCACTTCTGAGTATTGTTCCAAAAGAAGTGAAAACAGAATCTTAAAGAAACAATGTATAGTCATATTCACTGAAGCATTATTCAGAACAGCCAAGAGACAGAACAACCTAAGTGTCCATTATTGGGTAAATGAATAAAGAAAACGTGGCATATACATACAATGGAGTATCATTCAGCCTTAAAACAGAAAGAAATCTATCACAGGCTACAACACAAATGAACCTGGAGGGCACTATTCTAAGTGAAATACGCCAGTCACACACACAAGGCCAAAACAACATGACTCCACTTATATAAGGTGTCTAAAGTAGTCGAACTTATAGAAGAAAGTAAAGCAGTGGTTGCCAGGGACTGGGAGGAGGGGAGTGAGGAGCCGCTGCCCAATACTTAGAAACTTTGTTTTAGTCATGCAAGATGAAAAGCTTCTTAAAAATCTTCTGTACAACGATGTACATAGAGTTAACAGTACTGTACTGTGCACTCACAATTTTATTAATAAGATAGATCATGTTATGTGTTTCACCAAAATTTAAAAATAATTACTAATAAAAGAGTTAAACTTCTAAATACTTTATCATATGATTCATCTCACTTTTGCACGGATAATTCTCATGTATCTTTCTTCTTACAAGAAAGAAAGTTGTTTGAATTGTATAAATGCTACTTGGATTGTGTATGGCTGAGCAATTATTACAAATTCCTGTGTTTTTAATGGTATGGCTAAATTTGCAGCTGACTGTATTTCCACCTACAAATATTTTCCCCAGCAAATGTCTACAACATTCAGCAAAGGTCAAAGGTTTAGAATCCTTTATCCATATTCTGTAAGAACACATTTATAATTTTACTAACTCTAAAGAAAACATACAAAAACTTGTACTAAATAAATCTCTTCCCAAAGAATCTCAATAAACTCTATAAAGTAGGGGTAAAATAAAACTGAATTTCATCAACTTAGCACTACCTAGTTAACTTTTTCTTACTTGATGGCTTTTTTTTTTTTTTTTGCAGGGGGAGATAATTAGGTTTATTTATTTATTTGATTTTTCAGTGGAGATACTGGGGGTTGAACCCAGTACCTCAGGCACCACTTGAGCTACATCCTCCTCCCGCTCTCTTAAACTTTTATACATAGTAAATAAAATATAGGTTTAAAGCGATTTCAAGGGAAGGGATGTTAAAAGGAATCCTAAGTCATCTGAGCCATAAAGGTGAGATTAATTACTGAAATATTTTAAAATATATTCCAATAGTAACTGCCTGGCCAAGTCTGAATCATCCTTTACGCTGAAGCACGAACACCAGCCCCAAGGAGCCTCCCTCATCCAGGGTGCAGGTCACGTCAGGTCCCCGCTCAGAACTGCTTCAGCGTCCTTTACTGAAGAGACTTCCTTCCTTGCTAAGTGACACCGCCTGTGTGATCCCGCAGGTGACTGCTATTTGTGTGTATGAGCTGTGCTTCCTTCTCTGTGGCCACAGTACCTGGTGCAGGGCCTTTCGCACATTAAAGCAATTATTTCATTCAGACAGCAACTACCTATCAAGCATCCAATTTATATCCAGTTCAGAAAACCATGAGGAAAAAGCCCAACTCCAGTCCTAAAGAACCTTATACTCTAACGTGGGAAATGGTGAATGACTTGATGATTATAGGAGTCAGACACAAAGGCCAGAATCGAGCACAGTATTTACCACCATGGGAGTCCTGGGAGACCAGGGAGTTTTTAAGTAAGAGGTTACGTAAGGGCCAAATCCTGAATAGGAGTTAGGATTTTGCCAAGAGTCAGTTACGAGTGCTCTGGCTGGAGGAAGAGGCAGAAGGCAAGCACGTGGTGATGTCAGGGGCTGAAAGAAGTAGGGGTGAGAAACTGGCTGTCAGGGGGATACCCAGAGAAGAGGCTGAGGGAAGAGATGGGGGAGGGGGGTGGGGAATCTTGAAGGAGACGTTGAAAAGGAAATTAACCTTTATCCTAAAATAAGCAGAGTTAAGATTTCCATATTGAAAAGTCACTTGACTAGCAATGTGACCAGAGAACTAGAGGGATGTCAGACTGGACATTAACTGCGTGCTGCCCACAAGCACGGAGCCCCCAGGCCATCTGGACAGAAGGTTTATGATGCCCATTCCCAATCACCTCACCGCCAGCCAGTCAGGAGAACGTCCATGAGCTGATCACACACCCACAACCCCCTGCCTTCACCTCGTCTTTGACAGCCTTCAGGGAGTTCGGGGTTTTTAAGCACTCGCTTCCGTGGACTTCTTGCTCAGGGCCTACAACAAACGCTGCAATTTTCTTCACCACAACCTGGTGTTGGTAGATTGGCTTTATTGTGCGCCGGCAAGTGCATGCAAGTTTGGTTTGGTAACACGGCTATACCTTGGAGAACAATGGGAAGGAAAATAAGAGTAAAAGCGGAGGACTAGCGAGCTAGCTAACGTGGAAACCCCACACTAGGGAGTCTGACCAAAAGCAGGGTAGTGAAGATGGGACCCACACACAGAAGGGGAACCCACTGCATCTGATCCTGGTTGAACTATGTGGGAGGATGATGGGGAAGAAAGTGGCACTAAGGGGGATTTCTAGGCGTCTGGCTCATATGTTCAATGCATCAGGGTCCAGAGAGCCAGTGCATGAGCTGAGGGGAGATAAGGTTAAGGAATTAAGCTAGAATCAGACCACGAGGAGAGAATCACGTCATATTGAACAAAATGGAGAATTTGAAGAAGAGCGACACGATCAGATCTGTGATTTACAAAGTCCGCTCTGCCCTAGGAATAATAATTGGTTGCCTAAAGCTTAGAAAGAGAGGTCATAGGCCACTGAATTGGGTTAGGGGTGAAAAGGGGGGTAAAGTGAAGAGCAAACTTGGCTGACATCAAAATCATCTGGAAGCTCTTGAAAACCCCAGTGATCATACTGTGCTGCAGACCAAGTACATCACAACTGGGCCTGAGACTGGGCACCAGGTAATTCCAACGTGCAGCCCTAGCTTAAGGCATCATCTCTTCTAATGCAGCCATGGGTAACGGGAAGTCACGGCCACTGCACTTCTCATGCTCTGGTCCCCACTGCTGAATCATTCATGGCTGTGAGATAAGGGCGCTGGTGGTCTTGGCCTGACATCATCGGGTGTGTATTTCATCTAACCCTCTAGTTATGATCCCACGTGTGTCAACACACCTTTTGAAGATCACACAGCTTGACCACAGGGAAAGAAAGAATTTACCATGTTGACTTGAATATTTAAGGATTCCATGACAGTTACGTTTCTGGTGGGAACAAGGTTGATTAATAAGTGAGGATTTCCATTTCCTCCCCATCCTTAATTCATCAAGAGATGCTTGCTTTCAGCAGTCTTATTTTTAGGCTCTTTATGTTACAAAACCTGAAAAATGATATTGGAGTATAGAAAGGGGGGGGAAAGTAACTCTACAGTGGAGAAATCTGGCAAACACTATCTCAACCAGGTGATCTAGGTCAATATCAACTTTAATAAGACATATTGATTGCATGGGTTCTTAATATGATGTAATAAAAATGATACATTTTCTCTGCAGTCTTTTCCACAAAAACCCGTAACTCTATTCTAATCAAAAGAAAAACATGAGCAAAACCCCAATTGAGGGATATCCTACAAAATATATGAACTTGTCAAAACTCAAAATCATCATAAAAAAAAAAAAGGAAAGTCTGAGAAATTGTCACAGTCTAGAAGACACAACCTAAGATGACATGATGATTAAATGCAATGTAGTATGCTGAATGGGACCCTAAAACAATAAAAGGGGGCTAAGGAAAAATTGAAGAAATCTGGATAGAGTCTTTAGTTAATAAAAATAATGAGGAATCACTATTAGTTCATTAGTTGTGACAGGTATCCTAAGGTATTAATAGTAAGGGAAACTGAGAATGGGTATATGGGAAATCTCTGTATTATCTTTGCAAAAACTTCTCTGTAAATCCAAACTATTCTAAAATAAAAAAGTTTATTTAAAAATAATATTGGAATTAACTCAAATTGGATAACAGATCTAAATGTAAAGTGCAAATTATAAACTCCGAGCGAGCACAGCAGAAAATCTAGGTGACTCTGGGTATGGTGCCAACTTTTTAGATGCAACACCAAAGCGACTGATGAAAGAAATAGCTGATAAGCTGGGCTTCATTAAAATTAAACACTTCCATGCTGTGAAAGATATTGCCAGGAGAATGAGAAGATGAATCGCAGACTGTGGGAAAATATTTGCAAGATGTGTCTAATAAAAGGCTGTTACTCAAAGTACACAAAGAACACTTAGGAATTTTAAAAAATGATTAAAAAATGAAAAAAGTCTTAGTCTATTCCAGCTGCTATACCAAAATAGCACACACTGGGTGGCTTAAAAACAACAGAAATTTGTTTCTCACAGTTCTGGAGATTGGGAAGTACAAGAACACATCCCCAAGAGGCTTGGTGTCTAAGGATGGCCCACTTCCTAGTTCACAGACAGTATCTTTCCACTCTGTGTTCACACGGCAAGGAAGGGGCAAAGGATCTCTCTGGGACCCCTTTATAAGGGCACTGGTTCCATTCATGAGGGCTCTGCCTTCATGACCTCACCACCTCCCAAAGGTCTCACCTCCTAATATCATCACATTGGGTTTAGGACTTCAACACAGGAATTTTGGAGGGAACACAAACATTCAGTTCCCAGCAGACCTGAACCAACATATCACCAAAGAAGATATACAGACGGCAAATAAACATATGAAAATGCTCAACATAAGTCATTAGGGAATCGTAGATCAAAACAAGAATGATATACTTCTACACACCTATTAGATTGGCCAAAATTCAACATATTGACAACACCAAATGCTGGCGAGGATGTGGAATAACAGGAAATCCTGATCATTGCTGCTGGGAATGCAAAATGGTACAGCCACTGAGGAGGACAGTTTGGTGATTTCTTACCAAACTAAACTTACTCTTACCATATGATCCAGGAAATGTTCTCTTTGGTTTTCACATAAATAAATTGAAAATGAATGTACCTGGATGTTTATAGCAGTTTTACTCATATTGCCAAAGCTTAGAAGCAGTCAAGGTATCCTTCAGTAGGTGAATGGATAAACTGTGATACACCCAGAAAATGGAATATTACTCAGCACTAAAAACAAATGAGCTATCAAGCCATCAATAGACATGGAGGAAACTTAAATGTATATTACTAAGTGAAAGAAGCCATTATGAAGGGCTGCACACTGTATGATTCCAACTGTATGCTATCTGGAAAAGGCAAAACTTAAGAGACAGTAAAAAGATCAGTGGTTGCCAGAGGGTAAGGAAGAGGGAGGCATGAATAGGTGGACTATGGAAGATTTTCAGGGCAGTGAAACTACTCTAAATACTATAATGGTGAAGACACGTCAAACATTTGTCAAATGTACAATACCAAGAGTGAACTCTAAAGTAAACCAAGGACTTTGAACAATAATGATTTTTCAGCGTAGTTCATCTACTGTAACAAATATATCACACTGGTGGGGGATGCTGTTAATGGAGGAGGCTGTGCCATGCTTGTGTAGGGGCAGAGCACATATGAGAAATCTCAATATTTTCCAATCAATTTTGCTGTAAGTTCTCAAAAAAACAAAATCCCTTTAAAAATATTTAGTGTGGGAGAGTCTGCTGGAAAGAAGAAAGGAGGGAGACTAAAATAAAGATATGACTCTCTTAAGTGAAATATTTCTTGTCTCTAGGCTCAGTTCATCCAACTGCATTTGGCTCAACGAGGGCAATGAGAGTGTCAGTTTCACGTATACCTCCTTCTCCGGTGTCTGTCATTCTGTCGTAGCACCTAGAACATGTTTGACTCCCAGTAAGTATTAATTAAATGAATGAATAAATGAAATGTAACCATCCTATGGAATTCCCTAATTACCCTTGACAAGATTAAGTTATTCCATTTGTATTTCTCAGGTACATCTCTTTATTTCATGCTGTATTGTCAATTTCCTCCACTTGTCCCATATTACCCAGCTCACACCTAAATGATTACATAAACATACACGTGGATGCACACACACATACACAATTGCAAGCTCCTTGAAGACAGACTGAGCCTCATTTATGTCTTTCACCTGTCAACACTCAGCTTGGGCTTTGTATGTGGTGAACGTTTATATGTGCTTGTTGAATAGAGTTTACTTTGCCACGATCCATTCAGAAGTTCTTCTTTAGTTGTAATCATATAACAAATACAAAATTTTTAATTATTAAGTTGATACCCAATAAATGTACTCATTAATCTAATTAATGTCTAACGACATTTGGCAAGAAATTCTCTTCTGTGTTTGTACCTTCCACACCGCTGGGAGAAGATTCTGAAAGTGTCCAGTATGCTATTTGTAACAGCAGGGCCATTGTTTAGCGTTTATGTGTTCAGATACCCATTTGATTTGCCTGTGGAAATTTTCCCAATTCAGCAGCAGGTTAGGTGGAAACAGTACTGGGCCAGTGGGGATCTGGAAACTGGGTCCTTCTCTGGTCCTTGAATTTGGTGAATTACATGGCCAATGTTAATTCATTTCACTATCATGGCCTGAGAGACTTAATTTTTAAAAATAGACTAGATTATCTGTAAGAATCTTCTAGCGCCAATATTCACTGTCATTTAAAGCTCTTTGACAATCAAACTGGATCTCTAAATTACAGGCCAGTTTTCCAAATCATGCGTTTTTCTGGCCACAATATTGTGGACTTTATGCTGTTTTCCTTCACTCTCTACCAGTGGAAAGAACCTTAATCAACTTGCAGTTGTGAATGTTTAAAGCTCCCAATGCCTTCAAAAGTCTGGTAAACACAACACAGACTTTATATTCTGACTCTAAAGAGTGTCTCAGATGCTTTGGATTTTCATGATAAAGAAGATTTCCTCTTTTGTGGGTGAATACTGATTTAGACAGTATTTCTATACAAATGTAAAAATCCCACGATGAGATCAAAGGGAGCACAAGTGTTTTCATTTGATTTTCTTTTTCCTTACATAGCCAAAGACAGTGCTTTTGGAATCCAGAATTGATAAAAACTTTACCATGGTGGCTACTGGATAGAATACTTACAATATATTGTCACTCTCGTATTTTAGCCATTGTCCTTGACATTTCTCAAGTATGTATCCCAATCTTATCTTGCGCCATTGGGTTCTAGGATTTTATCTGAGACAGAAGTAACAAGGCAAAAATACATCTATTTCATGCACCCAATGCGGATTTAGGAAGAACAAAATTTGCACTTTTGAATTTTGAAATAATATTCCTTAATTGTATATAATCTATCTGCTTTAGGAAGAGGCATGATTTTGCCAACTTACCCTGGTCAGAAGTTCATTCATTTCTGTCACCAGCATATTCAGACTGCCTTCTGCCAACTGAATGAGCCTCTCTGTGACCCGCTGAGGCAAGAGCATATGCTGAAAAAGATTTCATTCCACATGCCTTTTAGTAAATGGTCTTGCAGCGATCATGGCATTGAACATTTAACAGAATGAATTTCTCCTTCACACACAAAGACCTTAGACTTCTCACATTCAAAGAAAAGAGAAACAAACTATTTCAACTGAGCATTACACACACAGCACTGTGCAGGATAATCTGGCAAATAATACAAACTGCTGTAATTTACTGAGACACTACTATGTGCCAGGTCTTTTTGTTTCGTTTTATTTTGTTTTCATTTTGTTCTTACAACAGTTCTATGAGGTAAATGTTACTTCATTTTGTACATAGGAAATTGTGGCTTAAAGAAACTTAAAAACTTACACAAGATCACATAGCCGGGAAGGGGAGAGACAAGATGAACTCTGATTCTTTAAGGCTCCTATTTCAGTCAACAGAGTTACAGTTTACAGGCTTCATACCTCTTTCTTAGCGGACAGGAGCCCTGACAGA
Organism: Camelus dromedarius; assembly: GCF_036321535.1. Taxonomy (NCBI): domain Eukaryota; kingdom Metazoa; phylum Chordata; class Mammalia; order Artiodactyla; family Camelidae; genus Camelus; species Camelus dromedarius. The sequence goes on along the minus strand of NC_087470.1, from coordinate 309,896 downwards.
GGGTCCTGGCTGGGCTCTAACTGGTGTGGCATCCGTGCTGTAAGGAGTGGGCCTGGCACCCACAGCAAGACCATTTTCTTCTCCTACTGAACATAACCCATCTCACAGATTAGGCACCATCACTCTGTGACAGTGACAAATGGAACAAAAAAATGAGACCACTCCACAATCTTGTCTAAACACAGACGAAATCCTGGTCTCTGTTCAGACCACAGAAGGATCCCAAATCCCACTTCCTCGCTAATGACTGGCCGCTGCCTCCTTCCAAATGTTGGGTTTAGTCCAAAAGTTGGGTTTATCCCTGTCCCTTCCCTCCTTCTAGATAAGCTTCACTAGCATACTCAGTTATAGAAGTGGTCCCACTTCCTGACAGCACCCAGTCCACCACAAACCCCTGCTTCCCTGAAACTTCCCCCCAATTCCCCAGCATAAAACCAATACTGTACGTTATTCCTACTGTCTGTTATGGAGACACCCCCAGTACCCCAGGGTGTGCAGGGTCCCTTTATATGACAAGTTCACAAACCCAACTTTGTTCTACCCCATGTGTGCTCCTGCTGGTCTCTGGCTGGAACCTGGGGAGCACTGACACAGTTGAAGAAACTGAACAAAGAGGGTGGATAACTTACTGAGGGATTTAGAGGATCAAAATGGGATCCCAAGTGTCCAGATAGTCAGTGAGTTATGGAAGAACACAAACACAGAATCAAGAAAGACTGAGATTTAAGGCAAATCAAGGTCATCTTGGCTAACACCTAGCCATCAGGAAATAGGTGACTGAACCCCTTGGCCTGGCTTGCGTCCACAGATTGGAACTCCTTTCAGAGGGCCCTTCAGTATTTCTTTCACAGCTGAAAGATTTTTTTTTAAATTTTTACATCCTACTGAAGTATTTGCTCCTCTAGATTAATTTTCTTTCCTTGTATTCCATCCATGTAGAAGGAAAATAACAGGCCAGCATTGCCTTTATTAGAACTCTTCACAATCCTGAATGCTGGGCCTGCAAACTAAACTCAGATTCCCCTGCCTGGCTTTCAAGGTTGTCCTTCATGTCACCGAGCCCCACTCAAGTCTCCAGCCTTCTCTTCCACTAGCAGACCTGACTTCTAATGCCTGCTGGATGGGCCGTGCTCATCTGCACCTCCGCCTCTGCTCACATGGCTCTCTCAGATTCAGTGGCCAGAGTATGAATGGACAGGCTGGGGGTCAAGGAGCCCTCACCCTGGTGGCCCGGGTCCTTCCCTCTCTGAGCTGCACAAAGGTAGTTTCACTCTCACAGCCCCTGAAGTTATGCTGCCTCCTTTCAAATCCCAGCTCTGCACCTAGTAACCACGTGAGGCTGTGTCTCACATGTAACTTCCCTGTGCCTCAGTGTCCTTACCTGACTACCTGAAGGAAACGCAGATAATACAGTACTCTTCTCCTGGTTCTCGGAGTTGCTGTAAAACATATGCGTAATTCATGTAAGGCTTTACTCGACTGCCTAACACAGAGGTGCTCACCAATAAATGTTAGTGATCCTTGCTGTCACTGAGACTGGTCTCCTCATCCAGTAAATAGGGCTAACAGGCCTTACTTTAAAGGCCACGGTCCGGATTAAAGAATAAACTCCCTAGAAGAGTGTCTGTCAGTGCCCAGTGAGTAACTCTTAGACTTCTTCCTCCAGTCCTCACCAACGATTCTCTATTAAAATTGTTTCTATCCTTTAAGTTCTAACACAAATTACACTTTCAGTCATGATGCATTCTCTGGTTACTCTGAATCTTACCTGTTTCTCCAATTCTAGTATTCTATTATACAAAAAAATTCATAAATTTTCATAAATCACATGATAATTATATATTTTTGCTAATTATTTATTGTTTATTTTTTTTAACCACATATGACTCTAAGCTATAGAGTTGTGCCTACATTTTAGGGGCCACAAAACCCCCAGGGAACCGAGTGCACTCCTGAGACATTCCAGAATCTCTCAATAAATATCTGATAATTGACCAATTGTGTATATGTAGTCACTTTTCATCTTTTTTTAAAAATCAGGCAAAACAACCCCAATTTCCTTGACATTTCCTCCTTTTCCCACTAACGACTGAAAGCTTTCACAACGTCTTAGAATAGTGTTTCTCCAAGTGGTTCTTGTTGAAGTACATTCAAAAGGCTACCTATTCTCTACTATGAAATTTTAACCTTGTGTTTTTATCTTGACAGTAAACTTAAATGCTAATGTAGGTGTTTCTGGAACCCAGGCTGGGCACCAGAGAGACGAACACAGCCTGGCCTCAGCACCTCCCCTCGCATGCCTGCTTGAGCATAAGGCACGTGAGTCATGTGGGTTTGTCGAGCGATGCCAGATGTCCTCTGAGGACCCCTCACAAAGGGCTCTCTAGTTCAGATGGTGGGAAGGCGGGAGAACTGACTTACCTCGTGTCACATGCTGATGAAAGAACCGGGGTGGAAGTGCTCGGTATCATATTCTTGTTGCAAGTAGCAATCGGCTTTCAGCAAAAATCATCTGCTATTTTATATTAATGTTTTCATTTGAATTTTATTTTATTTTTTTGGGCTTCTGTAAGGATTACTTTGTTTTTATTTTACAGAGCTAGTAAGTATAAGGAGTTCATATCTGATTTTATGTTTGTATGTATTTAAGAAACATAATAAAATTGATTTAGGCCAAATACTGGCCGTATATGAGCCTGTTCCCTTAATAGCAATCGGTAAATTATAGTTCTCAAGTTTGAAAACCACTGGCTTAGAAAGTCTCTGAATTTCCCTAGTGGCTGCCAGCCTTGACTTGGGACAATGGGAAGAGCATTTACCAGTTACGGCAACTACCCCCCGGGAAGCGCCTGTCATCTTTCCGCGGGCCCTTGCTGTTTCTGTTCCAACCTACCTTGAGTTCCTGAGTCAGACTTTCAAGACCATACAGAATGTTATGCGGAGCAGGCAGCCGGCCAGTGAGGCTGACGTTCATGGCCATCTGTTCCAGGCGAGCCAAGTCACTGAGAAGAAGGCCGGTGTGTTCATCTCCGCAAACTGGGAAAGGGAAACAAGGCATGTTTACTTATTCTAAGCATCCCAGGCAGATGTCCAAGATTTCAGCTATGAAATATTTTATGGCCCAAGTAGAATTCCGTGAAAGGTGATGTTTCTCATCTCCGATAATTAACACTTTAAAATGGATGACAGTTGAAAAAAGATGAAAAGAACAACAAAAGAGCAGACATGCCTGTCGCTTGGAACCTGAAATATGGAGGATGATACAAACTGAAGAGCCACGGAGAAGGAGCAGATGCATTTTGAGGGGAACGAGTGTATTGCCTAAGTATGAAGGAGAGGTCAGATGTGGAATATAACATTATAAATGCCCCAGAAATCCACACATGAACAATCTAGAGGAAATGTAACTGGGAATAAAATATGCTTCAGAATGTAAAAATGTATATAAGTGTTCCATTAGGTTGCACCGTGGAGTGTCTATAACAATTCAGTCTCCACACACTTCATTAATTACATATTCAAAATGGTACAACCCTTTAGCCACTAACAATGAATCAACAAGAAAAGAAAGTAAAGAAACACTCCCTTTTAAAATTGAATCTGAAACAATAAAATACTTAGGAGTAAATCTGACAAAGGAGGTGAAAGACTTATATGTGAAGAACTACAAAACTTTGATTAAGGAAACTGAAGGCTTAAAAAAAATGGAAAGGTACCCCGTGCTCTTGGATTGGAAGAAACAACATCATTAAAATGGCCATTCTGCCCCAGGCAATCTACAGATTTGATGCGACCCCTATCAAATTACCCGAGACATTTTTTTTTTACAACGATATTAAGGTTTATATGGAATCACAAAAGACTCAGAATTGCCAAAGCGATATTGAAGAAAAAGAATGAAACTGGAGGAATAACCATCCCAGACCAGACATTACAGAGCTACAGGCATCAAAACAGCATAGTATTGCCATAAAAAGAGACATGCGGATCAATGGAACAGAATAGTGAGCCCAGAAGCAAATCCACAGACCTATGGTCAATTAATCTTCAACAAAGGAGACAAGAATATACAACAGAGAAAGGACAGTCTCTTTAGCAAATGGTGTTGGGTAAACTGGATAGCAGCATATAAATCAGTAAGTTAGAACACTCCCTCACTCCATACACAAAAACAAACTCAAAATGGCTTAAAGATTTCAATATAAGACAGGACATGATAAATCTCCTAGAAGAAAATATAGGCAAAATATTCTGACAGAAATCTTAACAATGTTCTCCTAGGGCAGTCTACCCAGGAAATGGAAATACAAGCAAAAATAAACAAATGGGACATAATTAAACTCATAAGCATTTGCACAGCAAAGGATACCATAAGCAAAATGAAACAACAACTTACAGAATGGGAGAAAATATTTGTAAATGATTCAACTGACAAAGGCTTAATTTCCAGAATATATAAACAGCTCATACAACTTAATAACAAAAGAAAAAAGAAACAAACAACCCAGTCCAAAAATGGAAAGAGCATCTAAACAAGCAATTCTCCAATGAAGACATACAAATGGCCAACAGGCACATGAAAAAATGCTCAATATCACTAATTGTCAGAGAAATGAAAATCAAACTACAGTGAGGTGTCACCTCACACCAGTCAGAAAGGCCATCATTCAAAAGGTCATGGATGATAAGTGCTGGAGAGGGCATGGAGAAAACGGACCTTCTTACACTGCTGGTGGGAATGTAGTTTGGTGCAGCCATTATGGAAAACAGTATGGAAATTCCTCAAAAAATTAAAAATAGACTTACCCTATGATCCAGCAATTCCACGCCTGGGTATATATCCAAAGGGAACTCTAATGAGAAAAGATATCTGCACCTCAATGTTCACAGTACCACTAAATACAATAGCCAAGACGTGGAAGCAACCTAAATGTAGCCAACAGATGACTGGATAAAGAAGATGTGGTATATTTATACAATGGAATACTACTCTACCATAAAAAAGGATAAATTAATGCCATTTGCAGCAACATGGATGGACCTACAGATCATCATTCTAAGTTAAGTAAGCCAGAGAAAGAAAAAAAACTGTATGATATCACTCATATGTGCAATCTTAAAAAAAAAAAAAAAGACACTATGAACTCTTCTACAAAACAGAAACAGACTTGCAGACTTAGTAAACAATCTCACGGTTACCAGGGGAAGGGGGTTGGAAAAGATAAATCTGGGAGTTTGAGATTTACAAATGTTACTCACTACATATAAAAATAGATTTTTTTTTAAAAAGTCTCTTCTGTATAGCACAGAGACCTATGCTCAATATAATAATCTATAATGGAAAAGCTGCTACAGCCACTACCTAAAGAAATTAGAAGAAAGAGGAGTTAGTTATCCCGGGCCGGAGCCCAGTCCTGCTAAAGTCCTTGCCCACTGCTGACACTGCCCCCTGACCGCACTGCGCCCTCCTCCCAGGAGCAGGCTGACATGAAGACATGTGACTAGTGAACCTGGGGCAGCAGAGGCCGCCCCCAGGACAGGCCCCTGGGAGATGGGAGCAAGTCCACCTGCTCCCCCGGGGCAGCCACCCTTCCACCACCACCACAGCCACCCTCCCAGCTGCTGCTGCTGCTGCCTCCTAACAGCAGTGCACCCGCCTCCCAGGACCCAACTCACCTGGAAATAAGTGTTCCACGAACCTAGGGCAGCGGTGGGGAGTTGGTCTACTTGCCCCCATCTCCGCTGCATCATGGCCTGGGGGCAGCTCCTGCTGCTCCAGCTTTGATGCAGGCACCTCCCTGGGTCAGCCTGCTCCCGGGAGGTGGCCACAGTGTGGTCAGGGAGGCGGTGGCAGTGGGTTAGGGGGGCTGCCATGCAAGCCTTTAGATTTGCTTCAATCTCCCCCACAGCCTGTCTTGGGGCAGCCTCTGCTACCCCAGATTTGTGGGATGCATGTCTTGGGAACTGCTTGCTCCTGGGAGGCTGGCACGGTACAGTCAAAGTGCAGAGGCTGCAGTAGGGACAACGACAGCTGCGGGGGAGGGGGAGATGCCCCCCAGAGAACCAGTGGACTTGCTCCCATCTTCCCCGCAGCCTGGCCTGGGGGAGGCCTTTGTTGCCTCAGCTTCCTGGAAGGCAGGTCTCCCTGTCAGCCTGCTGCCCGGAGCCAGGCGTGGTGTGGTCAGGTGGCAGGGGCAACGGGTGCAGGAGATGCTTCAGTGACCCTGTCCATTTGCTCCCATCTCCCTGTGGCCTGGCCTAGGGGCAGCTTCTGCTGCCCCAGGTTCAGGGGACTCAAGTTACGTGACAGTCAGCTCCTGGGAGGCTGGGGTGGTGAGGTCAGGGGGCAGCAGTGGTTGTAGCAGCGACGGGGAGAGGGGCTGCTCTGGGAGAGCCAGTCCACTTGCTCCCATCTCCCCTGCTGCCTAGCTTTGGGGCGGCCTCTGCTGTCCCAGCTTTGCGGAATGCACTTCTCCCTGTCAGCCTGCTCCTGGGAGGCGGGTGCAGTGTGGTCAGGGGGTGGCAGCAGCGGTGACGTGATTGGGGCTGCCCCGTGCAAGCCTGGGGATTTGCTCCCATTTCCTGCTGCAGCCGCCCCCACACACTGCACTGCGCAGCCTCCCAGGAGCAGGCTGACCTGTAACCTGCGTCCTGCGAACTTAGGGCAGCAGAGGCCAGCACCAGGCCAGGCCACAGGGGAGATGGGGGCAAGTAGATTGGAGCATCTTAGGCAGGCCCCCTACCCCCACCGTCAGTGCTGCCACAGCCCCCAGACCCCTGACAGCACCACACAGGCCTCCAGGGAGCAAGGTAACCCTAAGACGTGCATCAGGTGAACCCTGGTAAGCAGATGCTGCCCCCAGGCCATACCTCGGGGGATATGGGAACAAATCCAGGGGCTCACAATGGGCAGCGCCCCTCCCACCACGGCCGCCTCCGCCCCAGCCCCCTGACCACAGGGTGCAAGGCTCCTGGGAGCTGGCTGACCTGGGGCTGTGCCTCCAGCGAACCTGGGGCAACAGAGGCCACCCCCAGGCCAGGCCACAGGGAACTGGGAGCAAATCTCCCAGCTCACAAATGGCAGCATCCTGTTATTCCCGCCTCGAAAGCTGCCACAGATTTCATCCTCCCCGCTGCTCACTGACTGGACCACACAGTCCTCTACGGAGCAGTCTGACCTAAAGAGGATCTTGGGGCAGCAGAGGCCACCCCCAGGCCAGGCAGCAGGGAAGATGGGAGCAAGTGACTGGCTCTCAAGGGGCAGACCCCCTTCCTTCACCATCACCTCCAAGGCTACCGCCTCTGCCATCTTCCCAGTCCCCTGGCCACACTGTGCCCATGGTCTTACTAAAGTGGGTATACAGGAAACATATCTCAACATTATAAAAGCTATTCATGACATACCTACAGTCATCATAACACCCTACCAAGAGAGTTGAAAGCCTTGCCGCTAAAATCTGGAACCAGACAAGGGTGCCCACTCTCATCACATCTATTCAATATACTATTGGAAGTCCTAGCCATAGCAATTAAATGAGAAAAAAAATAAAAATAAAAGGGATCCAAAATGGAAAAGAAGAAGTAAAATTGTCATTATAAGCAGATGGCATACTATATATAGAAAACGTTAAAAGCTTCACACAAAAACTAATAGAGCTACTACTCATCATGGTAGCAGGACACAACATCCACACACAGAGATCAGTGGCATTTCTTTAAATGAAATAATCCCTGTTTAAATTGCATCCAAAAAATAAAGTACTTAGGAATAAATCTGACCAAGGACATGAAAAACTTACATGTGCAGACCTACAAAACACTGGCTAAATTAAAGAGAACTTAAAGGAATGGAAAGATAGCCCATGTTCTTGCATTGGAAGAATTAACATTGTTAAAATGGCCATACTGCCCAAAGCAATCTACAGATTAATGCAAACCCTATCAAATCACCCAGTACATTTTTCACAAAACTAGAACAAATAACCCTAAAATTTATGTGAAATCACAAAAGACCCAGAATTACCAAAGCATTGCTGAAGAAAAAGACCACTGCTGGTGGAATAACCCCCGCAGACTTCAGACAGTACTACAGAGCTACAGTCATCCATGGTATTGGTACAAAAACAGACGTATGGGTCAATGGAAAAGAGAGAGCCCAGAAATAAACCCACACACTTTTGGTCAATTCATCTTTGACAAAGGAGGCAAGAACACACAATGGAGTCAAGAGAGTCTCTTGAGCAAATGGAGTAGGGAAAATTGGACAGCTGCATGTAAATCAATGATGTTAGCATACTCCCTCACCCCATGAAGAAAAATAAATTCAAAATGGCTTAAAGACTTAAACATAAGACAAGACACTATAAACCTCTTAGAAGAAAACATAGGCAAAACATTATCTGATATACATCTCAGCAATGTTCTCCTAGGGCAGTCTACCAAGGAATAGAAGTGAAAGCAAAAGTAAAGAAATGGGTCCAAACTGAACTCATAAGCATTTGGAAAGCAAAGGAAACCACAAGCAAAACTAAATGACAACATACGGAATGGGAGAAAATATTTATAAATGATTCAACTGACAAAGGCTTAATTTCCAGAATATATTAACAGCTCATACAATTTAATAACAAAAATCAAACAATCCAATCCAAAAATGGGGAGACCTAAACAGGTATTTCTCCAATAAAGACTACAAATGTCCAATAGCCACATGTAAAAATGCTCAATATCACTAATTATCAGAGAAATGCAAATCAAAACTACAATAAGGTATCAGCCCGCACGAGTCAGAATGGCCATCACACAAAAGTTCATGAATGATAAATGCTGGGGAGGGTGTGGAGAAAAGGGAACCCTCTTACACTGCTGGTGGGAATGTAGTTTGGTGTAGCCATTATGGAAAACAGTACAGAAATTCCTAAAAAAAACTAAAAATGGACTTACCCTATGATCCAGCAGTCCCACTTCTGGGTATATGTCTGGAGGGAACTCCAATGTGAAAAGATATCTGCACCCCAGTATTCATAGCACCACTGTATACAGTAGCCAAGACATGGAAGAAACCTAAACATAGCAACAGATGACTGGATAAAGAAAATGTGGTATAGTTATACAATGGAATACTACTCTGCCATAAAAAAGGATAAAACAATGCCATTTGCGGCATCATGGATGGACCTAGAGATCATCACTATAAGTGAAGTGACCCACAAAAAGAAAGAAAAATACCATATGATAACACTCATATGTGCAATCTGAAAAAAAAAAAGACACTATGAACTCATCTACAAAACAGACTTGCAGACTTAGTAAACAATCTTATGGTTACCATGGAAAGGGGGTGGGAAGGGATAAATTTGGGAGTTTGAAATTTACAAATGTCACTATATATAAAAATAGATTATTTAAAAAGTTTTTTTCTGTATATCACAGAAACCTATGTTCAATATCTGGTAATAATCTATAATGGAAAAGCCGTTGCAGCCACCAGCTGAGGAAGCAAAAGAAAGAAGACTGAGTTATCATGGGCTGGAGCCCAGTCCTCCTAAAGTCCTTGCCCGCTGCTGACGCTGCCCCCTGACTGCACTGCGCCCTCCTCCCAGGAGCAGGCTGACATGAAGACATGCGTCCTGCGAACCTGGGGTAGCTGAGGCTGCCCCGAGGACAGGTCCTGGGGGAGATGGGAGCAAGTCGACCTTCTCCCCCTGGGGCAGCATCCCTCCCTCAGCCACCGCCCCCTGACTGGACCAAGCCTGCCTTCCAGGCGCCAACTGACCTGTTAACAAGTGATCCGCGAACCTGGGGTAGCGACGGGGAGAGGGGCGCCGCCCCTGGCAAGCTAATCGATTTGCCCCCATCTCCCCTGTGGCATGGCCTGGGGGCGGCCTCTGCTACCCCAGGCACATCCCTAGGTCAGCCTGCTCCAGGGAGGCGGGTGCGTTGTGGCTGGAGGCAGGGGCAGCCTTGGCTGGTTACAGAATCTGCCCATGCCAGCCTGTGGATTTGCTTCAAATTCCTTCGCGGCATTTCCTGGGCTTGGCCTCTGCTGCCCCAGGTTCGCGGGACTCAGGTGCTGTTGGGGGGCGGCGGAGGCGGCGGCGGATTGGGGCTGCCCTGTGGGAGCACGGGGATTTGCTCCCATTTCCTATTATCGCTACCGCCGCCGCACACTGACAGCAGGGCGCCCACCTCCCTGAAGCAGACTGACCTGTAACCTGAGTCGCACGAACCTGGGGCTTTAGAGGTCGCCCCTGGGACAGGACACGGGGAAGATGGGAGCAAATCCACAGGCTGGAAGGGGCAGACCCCTCTCCCGGCCGCCGCCGCTGCCCCTGCACCCTGACAACTCCGCGACTGCTCCTCAAGGGCAGGCTTACCATGAGACGTGCACCCCGCGAACATGGGGAAGCAGAGTCCACCCCAGTCTAGGCCTCGGGGGAACAGGGAGCAATCCAGGGGCAGCCCCCATCCCACCCGCGGGCGCCACAGAGGTCCCCTGACCGCACGGCATCCGCCTCCTGGGAGCAGGTTATAGTCTGAGGGCTGGTCGGAGGTGCTCCAGGGCCGACAGGCGGCCTCCCACCTCCCGGGGCTGTACCCGCTTTTCCAAACCTGGGTACAAGCAGCGGCGAAGACGCGGGGTTCAGGGACTACTAATGTTGCGGGGGTGGGGCACCACGAACCAGGGCTGTGGCCTTGGACCCGCATCAGGGTCCTAACCTGCCCCGTCATCCGGGCCTCACCTACACACCCCTACCCATGCGCCTCCCCAACTGCGCAGCCCAGGCCTCACCCGCCGGCCCCTCAATCTGCGCGCCCTCACCGGCGCCCCCTTACCTGCCCGGCGGCGACAGGAGAGGTGATGGCAAGTGGCGGCCCAGACTCCAGGCCACTTCCTCCTCCGGGAGCTGGGCCAGGAGCACACCCGGATCCCGCCCGGCTTCCACAAGCTCTGGGCGCGCTCCCGCGTCCTCGCCCCTCCTCCTCCTCCCGCCCGCAGCGCGGATGCTGGCCTGGGGCTCCTGCTGTACCGGACGTGGCGACTGGGGCCGGGACGGCCTGGGCGGGGCCCGGCGGTGGGGCGGTGGGGCGGGCTCACCCCGCTGCCCGCCCTGCTGGGTCTCCATCCCCAATGTCCCCATCCTGCCACTGGCTGGGTCCTGGCACCCAACCAGAGCCACGACCACCCTGGGCCAGGCCACACACCCCCATCCTCACTCCCCATACTCACCTCACTCTTCCTGTTACTACCCTCCCACCCCAGGCCAGGCCCAGTCTCCCATCAGATCCCAAAGACCGGGCTCCTCCTCACACTGAGGTCCCAGCCCCCACACTCCCTCCTGCTAGGTCCTAACCTATGGCCCCTGCACCACAACCTCACCCCACATGCCTCACCGCAGGACCCCCAACATCCAGAAATGGTCTCCCTCACCTCTTAGCCGGGTCAGTTCCACTCGGAGCAGCCCCTCACCCCTCAGCCTGTACCCCCTCACTGCGGGATCCCCCCTCACTCCAAGTGCACCCCTACCAGGAGATGATCCCCTCACCCCTCACCCCGTGGTTGGAGTGGGGAAGTCCGGGCTCCAGTCACGATGGCGACTGCCACCAGCGGGGGAATCCAGCCTAGTGTGCACCTGCATAGCTAGTGTCTGAGGCTACAGAGCGAAGCAGGCTGGGCTGGAAGTGGTTCCAATTCCCGCCCTGGTGCCCTGACCCCGCGCCTTGTGCCTCAATTTAGCGGGCCGGTCAGGGTGACCCCGGGCTGCCTGTCATTGGCCTGTGGGCCTTGGGTGGTTGATGGTCCTGATGGTGATCTGGACCTGTAGGCGGAGGCACTGGGCACACAGACCTATAGGGGTGGGCGAGTTCAGAGGGTGCACTTGAGCCGAGGGTTGGACAGCAGGCAGTGGGCTGTGTGCATGGCCTGGACTCAGCCCAGGTGGGTGCAGGGACCTAGTTCATTCACACCAGGCCAGAAGGAAGAGGGATGGGAGCTTTTGAAAGTGTCCAGGTTAGGAAGCCAAGGCTGGAGAGTAAAGCAGGCAGCTGCACTGGCCAGGCCACCTTGGAGCCCGCCATGACGCTGGTCCCTTGCATCAGGGGAGACTGACCATTGACTGGCCAATGAGATGTCCCCTGCCGTGGTATAGCTTACAGACAATTGAAGGGAATTTGACACTTGATTTTAATCACCAATAATTGTTACTTTCTCTGTGGGAGATCAGGTCCACAGTCATGGTGAACCTGGCAGGGCTCCTGCTTGAATCCCAGCCTGGGGCAGAGGAGGACCCGCAGAGGAAACAGCCTCTTAGATCTCACCAAAAGGCACTGTAATAGAAAAGAATAAACCTGACTCCATATTAGATCTGTTCCTCTGACTTTAACCGTGTGCCCTCTTTTCTAGGCTTAGTCTTGCCAGCTCTGTCCCTTTTGTAAAACAAGGTTGCCTTTAGCCTGAAATATACAGGAGGCCCTATTCTCAAGGCTCTGACCCTTAAGGATATTAACACTTTTGCACTCCTATAAAGACAACAAGTTGCAGAATAGAAAATAACGTTTGTTTTGTTGGAGGTTTTACAGGGAAACCATGGTCAGCAAAGGATTCCAAGAACAAAGAAATCCTACACCAAGAAGTTTGCAACAACCAACCACAGCTCCTCCCCTTTTTAGTAGAAAAAGAGCCTGAAGTCTGACTTGGGGAAGCTGGCTCTCCAGGACATTAGTCTGCCATTATCTTGGTCTGCAGCTGTCCACATGGGTCAGGTCATGGTGCCTCTGTATAACCTCTAACAAAACAAATGTTACTTTCTATTCTACAACTTGTCTTTATATTAAGTGCAAAAGTGTCAATATCCTTAAGGGTGAGAGCCTTGAGAATAGGCTTTCCTGTATATTTCAAGCTAAAGGAAACATTGTTTTACAAAATGTGCAGAGCTGGCAAGTCTAAGCCTGGGAAACAGGGCACAGGGTTAAAACAAACAAACAAACAAACGAAAAACAGATCTAAAATTGTGTTCTACACTGGAATTTGACACAACATTGTAAAATGAATATAAATCAATAAAAAATGTTTTAAAAAAAGAAAAAAAAAAACCCAAAAGAACAGATCTAATAGGGAGTCAAATTTGTTCTTTTCTATTATAGGATATTCTATTTTTATGTTTTAAGTTTATAAGAATAAAGTTAAGCCTTTTCCCATTTTAAATTGTGCAATTAAGGAGCATTAGGTGCATTCACAATGCTGTGAGACCAACACCACTGGTTTCAGACTATTGCTTTCCTCAAAGTAAAAGCTTGTATCAAAAGCACACCCCACGTCCTCCCTTCCGCAGCCCGTGACAAGCCCTAATCCCCTTTCTCTCTGTGTGTCTTTACCTATCCTGGAGGTTCCCTATCAATGAAATCATATAAAAGGTGGCTTTTTTTGTCTGCCCACATATCTTAAGCAGGGACTGGTGAATTTTTTTGTTTTACATAAATTAGCATTTTTGTATTTTGAGAGGAAAATCCAGATGGATTAAAGATGAGACGTACTAAATGAAGCCCTTTTAGTAACTCTGTGCATCATCTCAGGGTAGGCACTGCTGTTCTAAATGTGAAGCCAGAGCCAGAAGGGAGATGCTTCACTCTTCCTGTGCCAAAATAAAACCAAAAAGAAACAAAAAGCAAAGGCTAAGAAAAGCAGCTGGAAAGACAAAACACAACCTGGAAAAAGTGTTCCTAAGACCCAAGGTTGGAGAAAGGCTTCACATCCCTGTGGTCCAAAAAGCTCTCAAAACCCAGTGTTCTGAAAAGAAACAGAACACACACAGGCAGTTCCAATGAGAGGCAGTGCAGGTGGCCGGTGTGCTCGAGATGCTCAACCTCTCAGGTGAGGACACAGGCAGACGGACACACTGTGGAGGCAGCACTGGTCACCGTCACACTGGCAGGCCTTTAGCCTTGTGACAGCCAGCTCTGGTGACAACGTGAGCAGGCAGAGGCCCCAGGAGGTCCCCTGGAAGGAAGAGAAAATGGCCACTCCTCTCTGGGAGAACAGGGTACAGGACACATCAAAGGGCCACAGGTGCGTCCCTTCCCCAGCAGTGCTGAGCCTTAGAGCTGATCCCACCAAAGTGCTTGCACAGCTTTCAAAGATGTTTTTTCTTCAGTAACATGAATTCAAATGAATCAATACGTCATCAAGGCATTTTAAGAAGTGACTTGCCCTGGGCCCTAACATTACACACACATAAATACACACATATACACATAAACGTATATACACATACATACAGAAAAGAGACAGACTGAAACACAGAGAGGCAGAGGGAGAGAGAGAAACAGAGAGAGAGACAAGGCAGAGAGAGAGGCACTGAGAGACAAAGAGAGAGAGAATGAACACTGGAGCTGGGAATGAGTGGAACTCATGCACATTTTTGTAAGTCAGTCTGCATGTCAGAACCCGGGCTCAATGTCCATCCACCCTCCAGGGGAGGGTGTGGGGATCACACAAGGACGTGTGACCAGAAGGCAAACAAGCAGGGAGACACTGTGGGGCAGCCCACCACAGAGGCTGAGATGAGACACTGGGCCTGGATCTGAACAGGACACAATGACCTAGGAGGTTGTATGCCAGAGCGGACAATGTCAAAGTTGTAATTAATTTCAACACGCTGACAGGTAGCTGGGAAGTAGGCGGCAAGGAGGGTGACTTTCCCCAGAGCCCAGGGCAGACCCCGGCCTGTGTGGCATGTGCTCTGCACACCGCCAGCCCTCTGTGGGGTCCTACCCTTGCTGAGTTTGTGCACGAGCTCCCTGTGATGCCAGCCCGTGGGGGTGATAGGTGCGCTAGGTGTTAATGGGTCTAGAGACAGGATGTCTTCCCCAGGAAGCAGGGGCCAGAATGAACCCCACTGTGCCGATGGGGGATTGGGGAGACCCTGAGAGGCAGGTGGCTTGTCCAGGGTGACAGCGCTGCTGGGGGGGAGCTGGGTCTGAACCCAGCTGTGTCCTCAGAGTTGTGGCCCTGGCTGCATCCAGGCCTCCCCAGGGCTATAGGAGGGGCCGAGTTGGTGTCACTGTGTGTGGACATGGCATGGGGTGGGAAGTGAGCCATCTTCAGCCCAGAAAGGCCCTTGGGGAGCTTTGTGTAAGGAGGAGGCTTGGGGAAGGGGACCCCAGGAAGTGACCTCACTTCCCTGGCAATACAGCCCAACAGAACTTGGAACCTAGGTCACCAGGCACCCACTCTGTAGAGAAGCCCCTACTCAGCTCACCTGGTTGGTCAACTCAGCTCAACTCAGAGGTGTTCTGCTGCGTCCAACACCCCGAGGCCGCGGCCACCGGAAAGCCTGCAGCGAGGGGCTGGGCCAGCGGTGCCGGTGCTGGGTCAGCTCTCACCCCAGGCGCCTCTGGCCTTTTGGCCAGAGAGACCCAAAGGTAACACAGGGAGCCCCAGAGCAGGCCTGCCCAGGCCAGGCCACCACTCAGATCCCCCCCCCGGGGTAGCCCCACATCCCCTTCCTGGCTGGTGGAGGTGGGGCAGTCATGTTGGGGGCGTCCTTCCTCAAGCAAGAGCAGGCTGAGGAAGGGTCAGAGTCCTGGGGGGCCGGTCACGTCCACAACCCGGGTCACAGCTAGCTGGCTGGGATGTGGAGAGCCGGGGCAGGGCCCTGCTGCCCGAGGTGGAGCCCATGCCCTTCAGGTGTGTCTCTTCCCTCCCGGGTGACTGTCTGAGCTGATAAATGTCCCAGTCTGATCTGACAGCAGAGGGTCGAGTGGGCAGAAGCAAGGGTGGTCCTGGCCGGGCAGGGCTCTGAGACCTCCGGGCCTGGCCGGCTGCCGGTCACTGTGATTACAGAGCTGGACACTGCAGGAATCGGTGGATGAGGACACCCATTCCACCTCCCTGAGTGAGGGGCTGATGCGCCACACATCTGAGGGCCAGCGCAGGCCCGGGTGAGTCTGGATGTGGAGGGCTCCCCACCACCATGGCCTTCTGCCCAGACACCGCCCAGGCCTCTCCCCAGGGTCCTCCCTGGGGCTGATGGGCAGCTCAGCACCCCCAGTTCCTACCTGGAGCACCGTGCCCACCTCCTTGGGAGTCAGGTGGAGGACCAGGAGCTGCCTGCGGCATAGCCCGAAGGTGAGAAGGGAGGGGCCAGTGCCTGTGTGTAGGTGAGGGAGGGCCGAGGGCTGGGCCACACAGGGAGGCATCACCAGAGGCTGCTGCTGACACCAGAGCAAAGACTGGCCTCAGACCACCTGTCTGGAAGAATTCAGCCACAGAACACATCCTGTGGGCACTTGCTGGGCGGGAGCTGTCTAGAAAGCTCTGGGAAGATTTCTGTCCTTGAAGAGGCACATGGAAAGGGAGGCACGTGGGTCAATTTTTCTTCTCTCACAGCATGAGCTCTTCCACTAGACTGAAAGCTCTCTCCACTTCCAACAGTTACAGAGCAGGCAGGGGCAGGGGAAGATGCCAGAGACCAAAAAAAGGACGATCTGGATCCAGCAGGAGACCCCAAGCTCCCTCCTGCTGCTCCTGTTTCTCCTGAAGCTCCTGCACCTGGACCACTGAGCAACGGAGAACCAGTTCAGGCGTCAGCACCCCCTGGGGCTGAGCCCCCTCTGCGCCCACCCACACCTTCTCCAAAATCCCACCGTCAGTCCCCGCCACACCCGAACTTGACTTCCCTTCCCCTGAAGATGTTTGTGTTTGGTTTTTCCTTAGTTTAGTTTGTTTGTTTCACATTGTTTATGGCATCCTTTATTTTTCTTTTTTAAGTTTCTTTTAATAAAATATAGACTTTTTCCCTTTTAAATTGTGCAGTTCAGGAGCATTAGGTGCATTCACATGATGTGAGACTATCACTACCATCTAGTTTCACACTATTTCTTTCCTCAAAGTGAAACCCTGGATCCAGAGCATGCACTCCACTTTCTCCCTCCCCCAGCCCCTGACAAACCCGAGTCCTCTTTCTCTCTGTCTGTCTTTACCTCTCCTGGGTGTTCCCTGTCAATGAAACTATGAAAGGTGGCTTTTTGTGCCTGCCCACATGTTTTAAGCTGGGACTGGTGACTTTTTTATTTTTACTTGAAATATCATTTTTAGTATTTGAAAGGGAAATCCAGGTGGGCTAAAGATATGATGTACAAAATGAAGCCCTTTTAGTAACTGTGCAAAATCTCAGGGTAGACACTGCTGTTCCCCCTGTGACGCCACAGCCAGAAAACAGAAGGGAGATGCTTAGGTCTTCCTGTGGCAAAAGCAAAACCAAACAAATCAAAAAACAAGCAAAAGCCCAGAAAAACAGCTGGAAAGACAAACCACAACCTGGAAGAAGCGTTCCTCATAACCCAAGATTGGAGAAAGTTTTCACATCCCTGTGGTCCAAAAACCTCTCAAAACCCAGTGTTCTAAACAGAAACAGAACAGACACAGGCAGTTCCAATGAAAGGCAGTACAGGTGGTCTGTGTGTTAGAGATGCTGGACCCACAGGTGAGGACACAGGCCGATGGACACATTGCAGAGACAGCATTGGTTACCATCACACTGGCAGGTCTTTAGTCAGGTGACAACCAGCTCTGGTGACAACGTGAGCAGGCAGTGGCTCCAGCAGATCCCTTGGAGGGAAAAGAGAACTGACGCTCCTCTCCGGGAGAACAGGGTGCAGGATGCATCAAAGGGCCACAGGTGCATCCCTTCCCCAGCAGTGCTGATCCTCAGAGCTGATCTCAACTAAGTCCTTGCACAACTATTCAAAGATGTCTTTTCAAGGGTGTTCATCACAGCACTAGTTGAAACAGTCGGAATTAAAGCAACACTAAGTTTGATGGAGAGGGGATGGGGTCCATTCATTCTGGTTCACGTGGATGAATGAATGCTGTGCATTTGGAAAAGTGGGTGTCTGTTCTCTACCTGATGTCAATGGATGGGTGCATGTGAACCCAACTCTGCATCCGGGTCCCATCTGCACAACAACATATGTGTGAAAACAACATAGATGTAAATGAATCTGATTATGTGTGTGTGAGAGACAGATGGAGAGAGACAGACTGAGAGACACAAAGACTGAGAGGTGAGCACCAAACCGTTCATGACAGTCACCTCCGTGCGTGGGATTTACAAATCTCTTCTCTTCTCTTTTAAGCAACATTTCAATGTTTTGTAATATGTCTGTATTGCTCTACTAATTCTAAAAGGATTAAAATCCTATGTTAGTGTGACCCATTCATTACTCATCTATGGAGTAATTAAAGTACATTAATCCTATTTTTAAAAGATTTATTATGAGGACAATAAGCATTTATGAGAGTAAAATATGAATTCTACAGGAGTTAAGAATCCTTAAAGAACAAAGACCTCTCAGGACTCAGTTCCATGTCAGCTCCGTGGCAGTGGATGTTCTCCAGGAGGTCGTGTCTGTTCTGAAGCAGCATCCAATAGAGGTGAGGAAGAAGTCCCAGACTTGGACACTGAAGACCACAATAGATGAGAGATTCTGTTGAGAATTTAAGACCTACATTCACAGAAAATAATCCCATAATCATGGAGCAGAAGGCTTCGTTCTACTAAGATGACAATAGTCCACGAATAGATCTAAGGATTCAAAGAATGCCTACCCAAGTCCCAGGTGATGTTTTGCAGGAATTGACAATCAATCTAAAATTCACGTGGAAAATCCAGGGGCTCCGAACAGATGAGTGACTCTTGAAAAAGAAGAACAAATTTCGAGGAATGGAAAGCCAGATGGAACCCACGGTTGATACAAAAGCTCTTTAAGCTGAAGATACCTGAGGTTCAATAGATGTAGAAGAAAACCTGTCATGGAAGCCAATTCTCCCCTCCCCCTTTGCCCTATTAAGTTAGGTTGATAACAAAGCCTTTAACTTTCACAATTTAACATGGTAGTTACTTTTCTGGTTGGCTCCTGCGTGTGTATAAATAAACCTTTTCTCTCGTTCATCTCCTCTTTATTTCTGTGGGCTCTTTGGGAGGGACTCTGGATGATGGGGACCTGCTCTTTTCTCACCTTCTTTAGTGACATCTTTTGTCCGTGGTGAAGTGATTAAAAAAAAAAAAAAGGCTCATTGGTTTTGGGTCAGATTTGGAACATGTATACCTTTGGAGACTCCCTGGAGGAACAAGGGGGTTCAATAGAGCTGGGAGAATTTACTGGTTGTCTTGTCCAAATGCCCAATAAGAAGCTATTTGCAAGGATGTTTTTAAAGGTTCTTACCCTAAAACAAATATCCTATCTAAACCTCTTGGATGACCAAATAAAAAGAAAGACAAAGGAGAATCATGGCTAGCCTAAGAACACTTCCTTAACAAAACGGAAGGACAGAATCAGATTCAGAGCAAAAATTAAAATCCATTTACACCATCAACCCTCCCATCCTTTTGTAGACTGTCCTCATGTAATCTTCCAGATGGCTCCCTGGAGAAAGCCACTCCCCAAGGTCGCACATGGCCAGCTCCTTTGCCTGGACCTCATGCTTGCTTTCAGAGCTTGGCCCGGAGGGACGTTGGTCCCCAGGGCCTGAGAGGGGCTATTTGTGAAACCTTCTCTGCTAAGACCCACCAGGCTGAAGGGGAACTGTGTTCTCTGAGGGAGAGAGAGCACACCGAGCCTCTGTGGAGGCAGCTCTGAGATCATTCCAAAGGCACACAGCTCTGACTCTGGACACGGGAATTTTTGATTGGCATCTTAGTTGGAAACCTCCTCCTAGATAGAAAGAAGCAGGTTCAAGATGTTGCAATTGGATGGGCAGGTCGGCCTCTCAAAGTTACCGATTAGGAGGATACGCAGTTCTCTGCAGAAGTAGGAACACCCATCCCTGCTCTGCTGACTTCATCTACAGAGAAACAGAGACGCAGCTCTACGGGGAATTCAACACCCACCAACCCTTCTTACCTACATCAACGTCCCAACTTTCTTCTCCTGTCAGAGCCCTGGACACAAACTGTGACTCAGCCCCAGATATCACATACCCATCACCCTGAACCACTCTGTGTCTGTGTCCAAATCCAGCACCAAGGCCTGTGACTGTTACTGTCAAGTCGTGTCCCCCTTTCAGCCCATCTCCCACAGTCATCGAGCCCAACCTCGGTGTCTCTCTCCAGGTCAGCAGCACTCTTCCCACTGGCTTCCCATCAGCTTACCTTGCCCTGCTCCCATTTTTTATTCCCAATACATCACCCACAATGGTCTTATTAAAGGATGAATCAGATCAAGTTGCTCCCCTGTACAAAATACTGTCCTGATTTTCCATTGTATTAGGAAGGATATCCAGAGTCCCTACCAAGGCCTTGTGTGATCCTGTCCCTCACCCGTCTCTGCAGCCTCAGTTCTCACCGTTCTGCTCCAGCCCATCTTCACCGCCCAGATGGTCCCCACCAGGACAGCGGTGTTTGTAACTCCAAGTCTCGTACTTACACTTCTCCCGGCCTGGGAGGCTTTTCTTGTCTGTTACCTACGTGGCTTATTCTCTTACTTCATTCAGGACTTTGTTCAAATTATTTTACCTTCAGAGAGGACTTATCTGACCACAGTATTTAAAATAGGATGCACATATTTCCTGTTCAATCATTTTCTCTCCTAATATGCTTTATGTTTCTTTGTGGCAATTATTAGTACCTGGCAGTACATAATATATTTATTTACTGACTGGTTTATTGTCTATCTTTCTTACTAGACCTATATTCATGGAACCACAAATGACAGGTTTAACCAGTACCTTTCAAACCACCTTTAAATGAATGCTTTTATAAGGTGAGAATTAAAGAGGGTTCCACAGGTTGCCTAGAGGAGAAAAGACAAAGGATTCAGGTTGAACTAGGTTATTAAGAACCTGGGAGTTAATGGTTATTTATTTTATACTTAGTAGTGTGTATCTGTTAATCCCAAACTCCTCATCTAGCAAAACACCAATCTGATTACTTTTTTAAAAACTTTTTTCTTTTTAAAGTTGGGTTGTTTGAGATCTCTTTTCTTTGTTCTTTTTCTTTAAAAATTTTTTTCTTATTATTGTTTTACATTGAGGTACTGGGAACTGAAACCGGCACGTACTCTACCCCTTGAACTATACCCTCCCCTCCAAAGCCGACTACTTTTATACTTTGACAATACCATATTGAATTAAGATTTTTTATTCCATTTTTCCTTCAGAGAGTTTATAACTGAGGGAGAGTCAGAGGAAGCCCTGGGCCATCCCTTCCTTCTCAGCGGGTCACTACACAGCAGCGGAGCTTGGCTGTCGCCGGCCCAGCTCACCTTTCTGCTCTGAGGGCCGACTCAGACCACTTCTCTAAACAGAGGCGTGTTAGAAGCAGCAGAAAGCCAACTAGAGAGCAAAAATGACAAGCCTGACCCACCTGCAGTTGGACATCATCTGCTCTGAAACGAACATCTTAAAAATCTCTTCTTCCCATTAGTGGATGGTTTTCAGAAATGTTCCCAAGGAGATGAATCTGGCTCTTTATTTTTCTGGGTTTCTTGGGCCTTCTATGACTTTAACTACAGGCTTGATTTTCTGCAGAACGTCTGCAGGGAAGCCAGGCAGAACACGTGAACAGACCCTGCAGGCCACGGCTGAGGCCTCCGGTCAAAGCATCCTTGTTGTGCAGAGTCTATGGTCATGGGACCATTTTCATTACTGCTGTAATTAGTTCTCATCCAAGTGTCCCACAGAGAATGAGGTTTCTAGATAGAAGTTGGTCAGATGCAGGTGAACGGTGGGGATTTGGGATGCAGATGGCAGACAGACTGGAAGGAGAGATGGGAAATGTTTCTTCAGGCTTCAATTTGGAACATTTCCGGGCTTCACATGGACATTAAACTTGGTCAGGCTGAAGCTCCATTTCCTCTGAGACAGGGTGATGTACACGTATCCCTCCGACTTCTACAGAGTATGTTGAATCTGGACGTGAAAGCCCAGGGGACGGAGAGCTTCAAGCGACACCTACATTCCAGGATGCCTATGATCTCGGGATCACAAAGAGGAAAAGAATGCACATACTTTGCCTGTGTAGTTCTATGTGAAATTATTTGGACCCTTGCCGGATGGTGTAAGATCAGAGATCATGTAGTCTTTCTTACGTTGCAAAGACGACAGTTCTTCTTGATGATTCAGCAGACTGTTTCCGATGGCCCGGGGTCTGTGCCAGACATTAGCTGTCTAGACAAACACCACACAGCCCCCCATCCCTCAAGGAGATCACAGTGTGTCGTGGAAGAGACAAATTTAAATAGGTTTTCAAAACAATGTGGTAAGAGTCACTTGGCATCATGTATACTGTATGTTCAGAGGGGCCCTTGCACTGCCTGGGGCAGGGTTCTAGAAGGTAGGGAAGGTGTCAGAGAGGAAATGCCTCCTGCACTGACATCTGAAGGATGCCAGCAAATCTCTAGACCAGGAGAGTGCGAGGTGGGGACGGGATTCTCAGCAGCTTGCGTGTCTCGTGCAGACGCCTGGTCGTGTCTAAGAGCACTTTGCACTTAGGGAAGGAAGGTCAGTGAGGCTAGAGGCTGTGGGGAACTAACGGAAGCTGAGGCTGAAAAAAAGCAGCAACTAGGTGATGAGAAGGTGTAATTTTAAATCAGGGAGCGTGGACCTCCTCACATACGCAGCGGGGAATTCTTTGGGGTTTTAAGGAGGAGAGTGACACAGGTTAGTCATTAAAAGTGAGCAAAGTGGATTGTTCACTCTAAAGAACAGCACTGGGGTGACTAGCAAGGGGTGGGAATTAATGCAGTGGGGAGCGAGGAGCAGGGTCTTAGTTTGGGGACATTAAGGAATAGTATTGTAGTACTGACGGGGGTGAGGGAGTGGAAAAGTAAAGGAAAACTCCCAGATGTATGGCACGGAATACAGATGGGATAGTGATGCCATTGTTTGAAGAAGTAAACCTAGTTCTGAGCGAGTGTAAATTCAAACATACAGAGCTTGAGATTTTTATGGGCTAATCAAGTGGGAATGTCTACTTGTCAATTATAAGTGTATTTCTGGGACTAAACTGAGATGTCCATGCTGGAAAAGATTTGACAGTTAATCAGTGGACAGAGAGCAGTTGAAGCCACGGGAATAAATGCCACCCACTGACAGTTTATCAAAGGAAAGGGAAGGAAGGCACTTCTGGTTCAGAAAATATGGCAGACCAGAAACTTGAAGACCCACTCACTGAAGACACATAAAAACGTAGGACACAATGCCGCCAATCTTTTCTTTTTAAAAACACCTTTATTGTGGTGATTCCTGTTCAGTAAATTACACATATTTCACATGTACTATTTGATGAATTTGATAGATGTCTACACCCAGAAAACCATCACCACAATCAAGATAGCTAACATTTCCATCACTCCCCAAGAGGGGCAATTTTCGAATTCCCAAATTTATCCCTTCCCATCCCCTTCTCTCCCTGGTAACTAAAAGTTTGTTTCCCAATGTCTGTGGGTCTGTTTCTCTTTTGTAGTTAAGTTCATGTGTGTCTTTTTTTAGATTCCACATATAAGTGATATCGTATGGCATTTTTCTTTTTCTGGCTTACTTCACTCAGAATGACTACCTCCAAGTCCATCCATGCTGCTGCAAATGGCATCATTTTGTTCTTTTTAATAGCCGAGTGGTATTCCAGTGTATAAATATAGCACTACTTCTTTATCCAGTCACCTGTCGATGGACATTTGCATTGTTTCCATGTCCTGGCTATTATAAATAGTGCTGCTGTGAACATTGACGTGAATGTGTCTTTTCAAATTAAGAGTTCTCCTGATATATGCCCGGGAGTGGGAAGGCTGGATCGTAAGTCTATTTTTAGTTTTTTAAGAAACCTCCATACTGTCTTCTCTAGTGGCAATGCAGCCCTTCTTATTGAAGCAGAGCCATGCTCAGAAAGTAATGGGTATTTCTAGGGGCCAAACATGAAGTGCAGTGAGTTTGGCCTGTTCAAGAATCAGAAAGCAGTCTGGCAGGGCTGGAGGAGAGAGACCGGGGGAGTGTGGTACAGGCAGCTTTCAGAGGTTCCAGGACCCCCCAGATGCCAACATCCATGGATGCTGAAGCCTCTTATATAAAATGGCATAGGACTTGCATGGAACTTACATGCATCCTCCTGTGTACTTTAAATCATCTCTAGATTACTCATGGTATCTAAGGCAATGTGAATGCTATATAAGTAGTTACTGGTGTGTGGCAAATTCAAGTGTTATTTTTTGGAACTTTCTGCTTTTCCCCGAATATTTTCAATCCACAGTTGGTTGAATCTGTTGGATAGGGAGCCCCTAGATATGGACAGTGGACTGTATTCTCAGTCTAATCTAAAACAGACTACACAAAGAAAAGCAAACCAAACCCAAATCAGCTGTTTTAATTAACAGAATTTAGAGCCCTGGTTCAGTGACACAGGGCTAAGAGCTGACTGTTACAGCAAGCAGCGTTCACCTACAGGAGCACATTCTGGAGTGATCTATCACCTCAGGTCTGAGCTTCTCAGTTTCTTCACTTGCTTCCTTAAGCTGAACTGCATCGTTACACAGAAGCTCATGATTTTCAGCACACCACTGTAATCTTTTCTGCAGATGACTCATTTCTTATGTGTTTCTTCTAAAATTTTTATTTCATATAATTTTTCACCTATAAGATTAAGTAACTCAATAACCCAAATGTAATTTTTCAAAATATGGAAATAACTAAATAAAAAATATTCCACATGAAAACCAATGCCTATCTAATGAAAACATTATGAAAAAATAACAGGCAAAAAAAAAAAAATGCAACGTTGTGTCAAGTCTAGTGTGTTAGTAAAACAAGGCTGTGTTCACAGTCACAATTCTCAAAGTTTGTATGATTTTATTTAACACAACAAACACATGATGGGAGCAATGATTACTGTTCTATTTTACAGACGAGGAAAGTACATTTCTTACAAACAGGTTAGTGGACTTTGTATGTATCTTACAATGAAGATCATAAAATCACAGAGAAAACATCCTTCCTCTGGCCCAAGGGCTCGTCCTATTGACCTTTCTGGCCCTGTGTCCTGCCCGCCAGCGGCCCAGGTGCGCTCAATGACACGCCCACGAGACACAGCTGCGAGGCCTCCCGCCTCCCCTCCTGAGGCCCTCCACCTGCCAGGACCCAGCTCAGACGCTTCTCCTCCCTGAAATCCTTGCTGGAACCTTCCTGTTTATTTCTATTTTTTTTTTTTAAATATTATACTTTTCTGCATCCTTGGCTTACTCCTCCTTTGTTTCCCCCAGTGGGGAACACCGTATTCACCCTCGTGTCTTCTACAAACACAGCATGGTGTTGTCTGTTCATCTGTCAAGCACTTGAGAGCTTACGTTTCAGGCCCAGGGATAAAAAGGGAGACCGGCCCTGGGAGGTCGCGATCTGGCTGGGAGGACTGCGAACAGCTGCGCACACAGTGTTTCAAATTCAAAATAATCTTTGAATTTCTTCAATCTTGCAATTATTGCTGCTGAAACCAATCAAATACAAATACCTCTTAATAACTAATTTTTAAAAGTTTCTAAAATTACAATATACTTCTAGGAATAGCATTTTGCTTACGTTATCCAATTGCTATTACTTGAACTCAAGTTCAGCACAGTTACGAGTATAAAGTAACCATCCCAGCTCGGCGTGTTCCCTGCGGTGCACGCACCTGCTCTCTGGCTTGGTCTCTTTCTTCATTTTTCCAAGTCTGCTTCAAGAGCTTGCTGGTCTTGCTTCAGTCTTTTGAGGTCTTCCAATAAACAGGTTTTCTTTCTTGATACTCCTAGAAATATAAAAGCAAATTATTCCTAACCACAACAGATTGTGCTATAGGCTCCCTTTTACCCCATTCATCCTGTTCTGCTGCTGATTATCTTCCCTAAATTTTAGCTCTGATTTTACCCCACCCCCTCCAAAAGATGTCGAGCGTCTCAGAGCTTCTCAGAGCTTCCCGGAGCCCACTGGAGCCCACCGGAGCCAGCTCTGAGCATGTAGCTCAGCACAGCTTCAGGGCCCTTCCCACCGCCACTCTCACTGCTCCTGGATGACAACGACCCCCTAACTAGCCCTCCTCTTCCCCTCTGGGCACCTGTGGTCTGTCCTCCACACAGGAAGAGGTGAATTGTTTTGAAGAGTCCATTAATATCACTCCTCCATCTGAAACTCTCTGGTGGCTCCCCTCTCTTAAGGTAAATCCAAAGTCCTTCTTACCATGGCCTTCAGTGTCGCACGACTCAGTGTTGCCCGCTCCTCTGACGCACCATCTTCCCCCTCCTGCTCCACTCGGGCTGCAGAGACCCCCTGGCTGGCTGGGAACACACCCAGCACACTCCTACCCCAGGGTGTTTGAACTGACTGCTTCCCCTTACTGCAGCTCTGCCCCCCGGAGCCAGGTGTCTCGCCCCTGCACTGGCTCAGGACTTCTGCTCAGGTGTGGCCCCAGGAAGGCCTTCCATGATCTCTCTTTCTAAAATGGCAGCCCCCATCCTGGCCCCCAGGTGTCCTTCTTTATTTTCTTCTCAAAACACTCATCTGCACCTGACACAGTATATATTTACTTGAAAGCAGAACTTGATTTTGCTCACCCTTGTATCACACACACACACAAAGCTTGGCCCATCAAGGAAAAAAAAGTGAAAATCTCAATGTGCCCAACATTCCACACACCTATCAGTACCCTCATTCCTCTGCTTCACAGAGTCACACTTATCCTTCAAGACTGAGTTCAAGTGCGGCTCTTTCTGATCCCCCCTCCCACATCCCCACGAACCTTCCATGTCCCTCCAGCACAGCGCTCAGGGCTTTGTTTCCCATGACCCTGACCTGTGTGAAGGCCTTTTCTCTTTAACAAGCTGCAAGCTCTGTGGGGACCTAGGCTGATGTCACCACCTTGTTACCTGATGGCACTAAGCAGAGGGCAGGTGCTCAGTAAATGAACATGGGACTCAACTCAGAACTGCTGAAGGAACTCTCAGATTCATGGCAGGACTCTTGGTACAGTTCAGTTTC
Source organism: Camelus dromedarius (assembly GCF_036321535.1). Lineage (NCBI taxonomy): Eukaryota > Metazoa > Chordata > Mammalia > Artiodactyla > Camelidae > Camelus > Camelus dromedarius. The sequence goes on along the minus strand of NC_087470.1, from coordinate 282,901 downwards.
AAAATAAAAACTGTCAGAAGTTTGGTATCACACTACGTTAAAATCCAGTCTTACCAAGAAAATAAGTCCATCCATAAAGCCCTGTATAATCATGGGTTTTGGCTGCATCATTTAATTGCTGAATCTTCCACGTGACCTTCTGTGTATGTCATTTCAGTAGAGCCCTGAGGTTCTTCAAGATTTTACTGTGGAGACACACTCAGGGGCCTCTGGCTGCCTCTCTGACCTTATTGTCCACCACTCTGGTCCTTACTCATTTCAGTACAAAACATTCAGTTCTTAAAAATTAAAAACTAATGCACAGTGGAACTCTGTGTCACTGAAGATAAAAAGTTTACTTTCTCTAAAGAGTAAAATAGTAAATGAGGGGTATACTTTAAGGGAAATGTTTATGTGGAATCTAAAAGAACAGAAACCCTAAGAGTATTGGTTTATTAGGAATATAAAAATACTTCCTGCCAATTCTCAGAGAAAAAACAAATCAATGTCCCAGAAAGATTTGCAGCATTTTTCCTGTGGGGTCTGTGCCCCCTGTCATATCATTCTAGACTCCTTTCTGAGAAACACAAATTGCCAGTCATACATGCGGAAACTAACCAACCAACCAAATACAGTCTACTACCTGAACCTTAGAATCAATTCTTCTGTTTTTCCAGAGACATTATAAAAGGAGTTTAGGACTCCATATGTGATCATCTAACCCAAATGTACTAAAGAAATCATTTATTTCATTATGAAAAGTATTTAGAGCTTCAGTTTTGGACCCTGGAATAGATCTTCTCTTTTAAAAACCAGGCAATATAAGATGTGAAATTTTGAAAGACTTTACTGAAGCATTTGGAAAGAAAGCAGAGGTAAATCTTCATGCATCAGAACTGGGCAGATCATTAGCCTTGGCCTGGGGAAAGGAGCTCCCTTCCACCCCCCCATTTTATACAAAAGTGCCCTCACTTGCCAACCTGTGTCCTTTCTAGCTTTGTCTGTACGATGTGTGTCTTTTTCTATTTTGCATGAAAGATCAGTGTGAGCTACCAGCAGCCCTTCCTCTTATGCCCTAAGTTATCTTACAAAAAAATGGAAGAAGTATGTGAAAAAATGTAACACACATGACATTCACAGCCAAAGAAGTTTCTTCTGACAGCAGTCCTATTTGAATGTCTAGGTGAAATAATCAGTCACTTCCTAAAAGAAGACAGGACCCTAGCTTGCCCATGGCTGTCGGTTCAGCTTCTTCACTTAACATGTTAAAGGTGGATGTAGTAACATCTAGAGCCCTTACAGTGTGGAGCTTGATTCCTAAGTAGGTGCTGGTGCTCTGCCAACTGCCACAGTGAGTGCTGGTTCTCACCACTCACAGGCTCCCTGTCTCTGGAGAAATGCCCTTGCCAAATGGCAGCCCCTGCCCCTGGTCCAGAGGATAGCCCCACCCACTTCCTGGGGCACACTTCAGCCAGAGACTGACTGGCTGGGGGCGCAAATGGCTTTTCCCCACTTGCCTCAGTTGGGGACCAACTCTGGTGTGCAGTCTGTTCTCCTGAGCTTCCTGATAAGAGAAGAATGACACCAGCCTCTGGCTGGGACCATGGTGTCACTCACCCTCCCTCCCCCTGCCCAACCCCACCTTGCTTCTCCCACTCCCCTTCTCCTGAGAGTTATCCTGCAGGAAGTCACCTCCACAAGGACCCCCAGCTCAGGCTCTAATTATTCGGAACCCAACCTAAGACAGTAAATGATACTGTATATTTATTTTACTATTATTACTAAAAGCATCATTACTGAGATGCATTACATGTGTCCCAGGCTTAATGATTGATCAAGAGGGCTGTTCAATTTCCTTAAACTGATGTCAAATTCAAATATGAATATGCTGAAAATACTGAATTGTGTACTAATCATCTAATGCCGAAAGAAAATCCACTGAAAACTAAAATTATGAAAGTTACAAAACTGAAAATCTGTATAACTTTTTAAATTTCTAAGTGTAACTAAATGTATTATTAATATAACAATAAGATGAATCAATTTAATTTTAAGTATTTAAAAAGGACTTACTTTAAGGAAACTGGCTGAATAAGCTCTGGTTTTCCTTGAACATTCGCTTCTCATTTTTGTTTTGTTCTTGGAGATCTTTCACTTGATTACACAATTTTTCATTTTCCTTTTTATAAATAGAAAGTTACATTTTAGTTAAGTTACATTTTAGTTAAGTCAGCAGGACCTATATAACTTTAGCATATGTGCTCATGAAAGATACACCTTTTAAATGTTTTTAGCCTTTAAATTTCTTGTTTTTGAGTAAGACTTAAAATCTTTTACAAACTGATTCAATTTTCTCAGAGGACAATTTGCTAGCTGAAAACAATTCTTTCCAAAATGCTCAAAACACTTAGTAAACAAAAAAGTTGCAGAACTTTCCAAAGCCAACGAGCCTGTCAGTATATTTTACTGCATTTCACAGGGGTAGGTGGGTGAGTGACTGCAAGAAAAACCACGTCCCGATTTTGCACACCAGGGATGGAAAGGCCAGGGTGGCTGTTTGTGTGATAGAAAAGAACAAACCCGACTCCATATTAGATCTGTTCCTTTCACTTTAACCCTGCGCCCTGTTTTCTAGGCTCAGTCTTGCCAACTCTGCACCTTTTGTGAAACAATGTTGCCAATAGCCTGAAATGTACAGGAGAGCCTATTCTCAAGGCTCTGAGCTTTAAGGGTATTAATACATTTCCATTCATATAAAGATAACAAGTTGCAGAATATAAAATAACATTTATTTTGCTGTAGGTTTACAGGGGCACCATGATCTGACCAACGTGGACAGCTGCAAGAACACAGGATTCCAAGAACAAAGAATTCCTATGCCAAGAAATTTGCAACAACCAAGCAAGTAGGAAGGAGCCTGAATTCTGACTTGGGGAAGGTGGTTCTCCAGGACTTTAGCCTGCCATCTTCTTGGTCTGCCGGCTTTCTGAATGGCTTTCTAAATAAAGAAGCTACTCCTTGCCCCAAGACACTGTCTCCTAATTTACTGGCCTGCTGTGTGGTGAGCAGAATTAGTTTGGACTTGGTGACATTTGTATCTTCTTTTTTTCTGTTTTTGGCCCATCTTTCTAGCGTGAGGAAACTGGATGGAGCCACATTGGGTAGTCAGGATTGTTCTGGAACTCTCTGTAAGCAAGGAGGTAGAGACTAGGTGTTTCTGGAAGATCAGGATGAGGCAAAGCAAAGCCTAGACCCAGCTCAGCACCTGGCTTGAGCTAAAATGGGACTCAGACAGTGAGATCAGTGGCAATCTGTGCTTAGTTGCTCTGGCTTATTAACCTCTTTAAAACTAAGAATCTGATGAAAACCAAGGACCTTCGGAAATCTAATGAAACTCTGAACTGTCTCACCATGCCTGGCCTAATGCCTGGCAGATAGTCTGTGCTTAATTATCTGCAGAATTCTTGAAACCCAGAAACATACGTACATATGTTAACATACAAATCTTGTGTTCTTGTGTGTGTGAGGTGTGGCTGGCATACTTATGGGTCTGTTCCTTAAAGGGCATGCTCTGCGCAGCAATCGCAGAATGGCAGGCAGAGGATCTGGATGGCTGTCACTAACTCTAGGGCTGTGTGTCCTGCAAAATCAATACCATTTCATTTGCAGTAAATGCTGTCATCTTTGATGCAGTAACACTTTCTCAGGATGTCCCTGGAGTGAAAATGCTTCTTATTGGCAGGCTCAAGGCTTAGGCTACTATTGTCAAGGGAGAAAATGGTAGTGAGATGGAAAGAGGAGAAAATTAAAAAAGAGGGGGGAGTGGTGGGGAGTAAATGAAGGTGAGGTCTCATGCTGGAGATCACAAAACTTGTTCTGCCAGCCTGTCAGGTCAGCTTCACCAAGATGCCATCACACAGAATAAATGTCTGACTTCTACAGGACAAATATATTTTCTCCCACTTTTAAGTCAAATTTTTTCAATCTCAGGACATTGGCAATTGATTTCAGATTCATATTTCTGAACATAATTCCAAAGATAGCCAATATTATCTATTGAAAAACATTACGGAAAATGAAAGAAAAAATAAGACAGTTTCTAAGGAAACACGGCTATAAAATTAATCACAGGAAATATGCTTTAACTGGTTACTGTGTGGAGAGCACTCAGGTTGGTCTGCACTGTCTTTTATTTTTATGATTTAAATATATATACTTCCTAATGTGGCTTTAATGTCACACAAGTGGCTTTTAAGTGTAAAGCAAGAGAAAACTTGGGTAGCCAAGAAAAGCCCACCCAGGTCTCTGTTCTCTGAGCCTGTGGAAGGCTGTGTCAGCCCAGCCAGGCCCTGACAGGTAGGTTTAGCAGAAGCTGTGACAAAGGCCCCATGTCCATCAGGGAGAGCCAGGGTGTAGGACCTGCACCTTCAGAAGCCTGGTTTCCCACAGGGGCATGGGCCCATCTAAGCCCCTGGCTCACTACACCAGTGAAAACCCCCTTAATCCATATTCTTTTAACTCTGACTAGGGAAGGGTGGCTCCCCAGGCAGGAAGTGTGGAGGCAGAATCAGCCTGCCTTTGCTGCAGAGCTCTGGGAGATGAGTGCTGTCTTATCTTAATTTTACAACCATTTTTATGAGACAGGTACTGTCAGTCTCATTCCCATTTCACAGATGGGAAAACTGACACAGAGGGGGGATGTGATTTGCCTAAGGCTGCACAGCAGGTGGTGAAGCAAAGCCTAAAGCCAGATTTTTTTGAATCCAGAACCTATGCTGTTAACCACTTTAATTCTGCCCATGACAAATTTGCATACCAGTCAATTGATTACTTCCTCATACTGCCAGAATTCCCATTACCTGTTAAATGGACACAAATATTTTTAAATGCCTTATTTTTAAAACCAAAGATCTCATAGCAACTCATTATGAGCTGAAGAACCATACCTGTTGACATCCCTGAAAAAGTGTCTCTTGTTCCTATTTGTTTTTGGAATTGCTTCAATTTTTCTTCAGTGACAGGAGCCAATGTTCCCTCAAGATGCAACCACGTGTGATTTTTGTTTGATTCTTCAAAGCTACTTCATTGAGAAAACACAGTAATTGTTTTATTTGGAAAAGGAAATGATGAAGTGAGGAAGAATAAAAGAAAACACAATATGCAGAGACCTTAACCTGTCTTACAACTGAGACAGGAAGGGGGCAGGGCACAGCCATTCAAGGAATGCTACAGCAATTAACATCAAAATGGTGCAAGATTCAACCCCCAGGAGGCCTTGAGGCTCAGGATGATGACAGATTTAACTTCTAGTAGATCTTGAGCTTCATTATAAGCCTATTGTAATATATTAACATGGTGAATAACACACCCACAGGCACCATGGCAGTCCCAAGGCTAGCCACAAAAGGTCAAAGAGTGGAAAATGGCCAGCTTCCTGGGAATCCCAGCCCCTTCCCCTTACACTGGTCCTTCCACTTATTAGCATATGAAGCCACCAAGCCCATAAAAACCAGCAACACAGCGCCTCATGGCCCCTTTCTCTCTCTTCCTCTTCTGAGATGGAATTCTGTCCATGGAATGTGTACCTAAATTTAATCTGAGCACCCAACCCCCACACCTAGTGGCTTTTCTCTTGCCTTTCAATGTATCTCTCTGAATAAATCTACCTTTACTCAACTGTGGCTTGCTCTTGAATCCTTTACTGCATGAAGCCAAGGACCCACACTTCAAGGGGCATGTCCCAGGGGCTCAACTGAGACCTGAGACACAGCCCTTCTCATGCCCCTGTGAACAAAAATACTGTAATGTGAGTGAAAATACTGCAACCATTTCAGTAAGCAGAATTCTGAAACTAAGTCATCAGCAGCTGCCGCCTCTCCCCAGTGAGGACAGGTCTGCAGCACAGCCTCTGCAGCCACTCACAATGGTGCACCCTGAGTGGACTCAGAATAAGAAAGGACAGGATACTGGCCCTAGATAGCTAGGTGCTCGTCAAAGGAATGGATTCGGTGGGCCCAAATGTTTGCTTCCTCCCATGCATAGAAAAGCACTAAATTTTTTAACTTGAGATGCCTGGTTTTCTTTAGATAACAAGCAATCTTTTATTGTTCCAACTACCTGGTCTTTGTTGTAAAGCTCCTCTATATCCTAGCTCCTCCCCTGCCTCTCTGGAGCAGTCCCTCAGAGCCATCTGAGAGGCTGTCATCCCGGCTCGAGTCCTCCCACCAAATAAAACATAACTTTTAACTTTTAGGCTGCACACTTATTTCAGTTGACACCTTCAAGGAAGACAGAATTTCAGAATGATAGCTGTAGAAGGGCTAAGTTCAGAGATAATTCCAACATCAGAACCATCAACACAAAACATCCTGTAATGAATTAACTGTTGCTGGTGTTAAGCTTATTCCAGCGTGGTTGTGATGCAGGAAAACAGATGTGGGTGTCAACTGAAATAAGTGTGCATCCTAAAAGTTAAGAGTTATGTTTTATTTCATGGGAGGACTCGAGCCTGGATGACAACCTCCCAGATGGCTCTGAGGGACTGCTCCAGAGAGGCAGGGGAGGAGCTAGGATATATAGGAGCTTTACAACAAAGCCAGGTAGTTGGAACAATAAAAGATTACTTGTTATCTAAAGAAAACCAGGCATCTCAAGTTAAAGAATTTAGTGCTTTTCTATGTATGGGAGGAAGCAAACATTTGGGCTCACCTAATCCATTCCTTTGACGAGTACCTAGCTATCTAGGGCCAGTATCCTGTCCTTTCTTATTCTGAGTCCACTCAGGGTGCACCATTGTGAGTGGCTGCATAGACTGTGCTGCAGACCTGTCCTCACTGGGGAGAGGCGGCAGCCGCTGATGACTTAGTTTCAGCATTCTGTTTACTGAAGTGGTTGCAGTATTTTCACTCACATTGCAGTATTTTCATTCACAATGCTCCCTCTTGGTCCTAAATTCGACCAATATTTTGGGAGACATTTCGTGAACAATTTTGTCCCACGGTGCTAGGATGGCTTATTCCTAGATTGTTACGGAAATGACAGGCCAGCTAAGAAACAAGCACCACTCGGAGGGTTGGAGTTCTCAGATTTATTACACCGGCGGGCTCAGAGGGGCTTCTGCTCCAAAGCTCTGAGCACCTCCAAGACGTGCGCATGAGGTTTTATAGGGTTAATTACAAGTATGGGCTATTAGCCAATAAGGTTCAAACAACATAAAGCAAGGAATCAGTACACTGGAGCTTATCAATTTGGAACAGATCACGTTACTGACACTTGTTGAGCTTGGATTTACGAGTTAGCTTGTTAGCCCAGTAAACTGACACTAAACTTCAGATTTACGAGTTAGCCCAGCAGAACTTATATCAGTAAACCAACACTTATCACACTTAGATTTGTGACTTAGCTCGTTAGCCCATCTGGGCTTTTCCTTCACAAGATCAGGTGAAGAATCTGTTGACATGCCACTCAAAGTGCCAGTTTTGATCAGGCCCTGTCGATACTAAAAGTTCTCTGGATCGCCTGTCTTACTAGTCTATTATGATCCAGGAGATGTTTACCCTTCATTGCTCATTCCCATACCTAGAATCACACTATTACAATTATTTTATGCAGGGTTATAAATTTTATCTATTTCCTCAAGATGTTTAGCCATCATCAATCTTGTTGGAGGCCTAGTTACACACTGGGAAATGGAGGAGACAACAATTTTATAAAATAGACAGGATATAAGTAATATAGCTAGTAATGTTAATAAAGTCACAAGTAAGGATTTAATAGTTGAGAAGTTACATTTCGGGGTTAAAATTTTGCTTGTGTTTCTGATTGAGCTTGAGTGATCTTATAAGGAAATTTATATTTATGGTCAGGTTCAGAGCAGGTATTATTAATTGGCCAGGTAAGGTCTCCCACCTTGAAATGTCAATAGTGGCCTAAACAGACTATCATTCCTCTTTAGAATAAATTTTCTGAAGGCTATCTAGTTAAAGCCTTGGAGTAGGGAAACCCACCCTGGGAACACAGAAGTACGAGACATAGGTAATTTACCATAAACCTAACAATTGGATTAGTTCATAATTAAAGGTGTAAGCAAATATCAAAATAATTGGTATATACAGACCTGGTCCGGTGTCTTGGGTCAGCTGTCTACCTCAGATGTCATCTTCTTCTCATCCAGGCCTGGTAGATTTTTCTTCATTTGAGCATTGTTTTCAGGTGAGCAGTGCTCTATAGGCCAGTGCACTGCAGGGGCTCTTTCTGACTGGAAACTAATCCAAAAGTCAATTTCCTTTAGCTTTCACTGTGCATGGTCTAGTTAAGAGTACCTGGTAAAGGGTCCTTTCATTCAGGTTGGAGACAGTTCTTTATGTCATGTCTATTCCAGTATGCATAATCCCCTGGCCACAGGTCATGGGCATCGGATCTTTATCCAAGGATAGATTACTTAGCTTCAGAAACAAACATACAGTGTGTCCTTTTAATAATTCAATTAAACTTTGCATCAATGTAACATAACAGCAAGTAATGATTTGGAAAGTATCTTAGTAAATATAGACCTCAACAACACTAGAATTTAATATCCACTAAAATATAATATTTTTCTCTCTAAAGTTCCCTCATTTTTATGAAATATAATGAAATCAAGATTAATTTATTTACAAGTTAAGTCTAATTATTTGATCACATAGGCTCTAAATTGGCTGTGTTGGAACTTTTAATAAGGAGTCTCAGGTTAAAATGTAAATAAGGTTTCCTAAGGCCAGGAAAGCCATGTCAAGGGGTTGTCACAGATTTTTGCCTTACAGATTTAGGTAAATTGTTTTCTCTTTAAGGTCCTTAAAATATCTTGAGATTCATATATCTGTTAGGAGATGAACTTTTTAATTTATCTGATAGAGCCACTGGTGACCTAAAGAGTTTCCATTCTCTGGAGGGATCAGATAGAGAGAAAAGATAACTGTTCCAAGTCTGCTTACATAGGTATAATTCATCAAATTGTTATGAGTCATAACTAGCTTAAAGAGAAGAGTTTCTTTATGTCTGGGAAACAGATTAAAGCCAGTAATATTTCAGATAAAATCAAAAATTATAACCATATTCATCAGTTTACTCAGTCCCATGTAACTAATCCTTTTGTTAACAGTGTTATGAAATCAGAGTTTTCATTAGATCTTTAACATTTCTTACCCAGTTTAGTTCAGTGCTATAGTTTGAAATTGACTAGAAACCAGTAAATCTCCTTGAAAAGAAAGCATTTTGTAAAATCATCAGAATAAAACAATAACTGTCTATAAATGAGAAAAGATTTAAAGGCATGGTTAAACATGTTACACTGTAATCGATAAATAAACGTGGTCACAATAACCAGAATTATGACTGGCAACATTTCAGATATACCAGAATTTTAGGGAGTCCATATAAATTCTAGAATATCTATATTAATAATATTTTCTCATACAATATAACCTAGGAAGATTTATTATTCATTTGACAATACTTCTCATGTTATTTAACATACCAAATGAAACTTACTACTTTAAAATCTCTCTTTGGGATGTTTCAGGGGCCCTCTGTAGCATCCCAAAGTTAACTGGAGGTCAAAAGAACTTTAATCAGAAATTGATATTTGTGAAGCTTGTTAAAAGGTTTCAGAACACTTGGTCAGATAAAAGTATAGATCACTGTAAAGTAGTACTTACTCATTAACAAGTAAATATTTCAAAGGTAAAGGCAGAACAGATCACTTAGGGAGTATAAGTAGTTTACAATCTGTTACTGAAGGGAGATTAACATTTTAAGAAAACTTTGTCCATTTAACATAGAGAAAACCAAATCTATTCTTTTACCAGGTTACTTCTAAGATTCATTTACTTTGACCAAATTTACTCTAAACTTAGCCAATCCCGACCATGTACAAAACTCTTTCCTCAGGGTTCCTCTGCCACAAGCCTTCCACAACTTTCTATACTCATATTATTTTGTCTCTTATTTTCTCTTTCATTCAGAAGTAACCAGCTTCAGGACAAAGTCACTAATTTCCATTAACAAAATATAAGTCCATTCCTTATATATTCCTTTACACATTCACCTTATTTTCCTAGGATACTGAGATGTTTCCCTTAACAGTAGAGAATATATTTCAGGGTGGTGCCAAACATTTATTAATATTTTTAAACACCTTTAGTTTCTCTGTAAGAGGAAGTCAAATGTTAAGTAAGTGATATTTCAATCTTATTTTATCTGAAAATGGCATAGCTGTTTAATAAACTCCCATCATTTAACTTAATTTAGCACAAATCTAGAATTTAAAGATAACAAATATTTAGAGATTATTTTAAGCATACATTTAAAATAATATTTTAAAGAATTTACCCAAAATGTCTCATCTCATTTGCATTTAACTTACTTAGAATTTTATCACACCACATTACTATTTTTTTTTGACAAATCTGCAACAGATATAACAGGATCTTATTTGACTTTCATTAAACCTAGGTACAGTAAAGATATTGTACTTAATATTGATGACTCTAAATAAGTCTTTATTAATTAGAACAAACTTAAACTAAACAATACCAAACATTAACTTAGTATTAAATATTTTCCAGTTCATGTGAACCTGAAAGTCAATTTGGTCAGTTTTTATTTTAAAAATACTTAATTAGTAAGCTCTTATTTTTACATCAATTAAGCAGAGCTCTTTGAATTTTTTTTTTTTTTTAGCAGTAGAAATATCTCGTATCTATAATGTGTACACAGACTTATAAACAGACAAAAGCTAGAGATCTCATAGCTTCACTTTAAAACTTACTTAGGAGTTAGGTATTACAATATAAATTTACTGCTTATAAATAACAGTTTGAGTAAGCTGAATTTGTTTGCTCAAATCACTAAGGCTTACTATTGATGAAAAAGACATTTAAGATTTCTTGACAAAGTCTGAAGGACCCGTCAGAGTTCTGAGTTCTAAAATGCCAAAATTTTCTTTGGCCTTAAGTTTTATCTTGTTGAGCTAATTAGGCTCAGTCCTAGGTCACTGTTTGCTGTATTTACATTTCTGATCTGCAAGACAAAGACACACGCGTCCAGTTCCCCAGAGAACTGCTCTGTCACGCAGGCCCAATTGTATCTCCTTAATTTGCTTTTCTGTATCAGTGAGAAGAGTTGTAAGCAAAGAATTCCATGTTTTAAAACTTTAAGGTTTACTTGATCATGTCTTCAAATGCTCCCAGAAGGCATTTAATAAGATCTGTTTTCCTTGAGTTATAAGTTATAAGTTAAACCCAGGGTAAACCACTTTTTTTTTTTTTTTAGCCACTGAATATTAGTTTTTAGTTTTACTTTATATTGGATAGCTCAGGCAACACTATTGTTTTCCTTCAGTTTGTTTAATTAATATTTTCTGAGGGACAGGTATGTGTCTAGCCTTATAATACCAAGAAGGGGAAGCGTTTTTCCATTGAAACATCTATCCCACAACATAATTAAGCAAAAGAGGTTTATATAAAGCCCACTTAAATATACCAATTTTACAAAATTTTTTCTCAATTTTATTAACTCTTATACCTTTAATTTTAACATTCATTAGGTCTAATCAATATTTCTTATTTTTAGAAGGAGTGCCAGAAGCCTTTTTTTTTTTTTTTCTTGTCCACTTTATCTAGTTTTATATAAAAGTCTCTGGGATCACCAAGTTTGAGCCAAAGGACTTAGGTCCTTGTAAATTTTCATTTGATTAATTGGTCTATTGCCCCAATCACTGATCAAGTATCTTAGTCTATATATATATTTTTCCAGCCCTATAAATATATACATTTTAAATTGGGGTAAATAAAGTGTTCTTGTTTGAACTTTAATGTTGGGGACCAGTAGGTGATCTCTTTGGCCTTTTTTTTTTTTTTTAACTTTACATAGTGTAGTATCAAAACCTTGTACCTTGATCCAAAAATGTCCATTTTATTTATCCCTTCAAAATAACTATCTAAAATATTTATCCATTTGGAATAAGTCCCTTATTTTTTCTTGTTAAGAAAAAAATCTTTTGACATTTTTACATTCCTTTTTTAAGTTACTCAACCTAATTAACATTAATTATTCTAATGTTTTTATTAGCATCTCTAAAACCATTAAGGGGAAAGGGAAAAGACAAATGTAGCTTTCAAAACTGGTCTTTTCCCTCTTTTAAACTAAGTTCTTAGATATATTTTTCCACCTTTAAACTTGATTGATTTTAATAGGTACCAATAAAACCACTGCTTATAATGAGAGTTCTCTTAACTTTCACCAATTTAGAAGTTTTTTCCAAATTAAAGGATCCATCATATGGCCATCAATTAATATATATATAATGATTTTAAACCAATAAGATAAAGAGGCTTTTCCACATGAGAGTGGGGGTGTTGCCTAAATAAAATTCAAAAGTTTACTTCCCAAAAGGTAAAGGCCTTTGTGGCCCAGGCTGATGCAACAAAGGTCAAAATGGCAAAATGCCTGAGAATTCGTACAAAGAACTGCCGAGAATCCCAATTTATATGCTTGGCCACCACATGCACACAATACTTGTACCCTTTGCATGGCAGCGTCATGGCAGCGACCAAGCCTTCCTTTAAATAAGAGGAAACACACACACACACACACACACACACACACACACACACACACACCCCACCCAGACACACACACACACACACACACACACACCCCACCCAGAGAAAGACAAAACATCTACATTTCAAGGACACAGGAAGAGAAATCCAAGTTCCCCCTAAAGGGGCTTTTGTTTTTATAAGGTCAGAATTCCAGAAAATGTTTTATCAGGCCTGGCTAGTTACTTTCAGAGTGAGATTGTTTTTTAAATTCCCAATTAAATTTGTAAGTTTTGTAAGTAAATAGACCTGGCTGGGTTATTAGTTGGAGGCTGGCAATCTGTCATTTCTTTTTCTTCTGTTTTGAAAGTTCTATTCCCCATTCTAAGGTCAGGTTGTCAGAATAAAATTGCTAGTAGGTTTTCCCGCAGGGACACCTGCACGGCATGTCTTTGCCTCTACCGCTCCTGCAAGTTTCTCTGTCACCTGAGAAAGCTGTTACCAGCCAGGAGGAGGGTCCCATTTCTGGAGTTGAAAGGTTTCTTATAAGAGTTTTACTTTTACCCCGACAAATTTAATGGAGGTAGCCAAATTGAGGAAAGCTTTAGACCAGCCTCTTACCTAACCACTCAGTCCAGGCCCCAGTATCTATCAACTGGGACCCACTCAGGACTTCTCCACTGAGTGGGTATTTCCCGGTATCTTTCAACCTGGCCCCACCCAGCATGTCTCCACCTGGGTGGGTATTTCTCCCCAGTATGTTTCAACTGGAGGGCCAGTTACCTGGATACACCGCCAAATAAAACTCAGGATCATCAACCAACATGGGAGATCCGAGAACCAGGAGGGACTCACCCAAGTTCATCTGGACTCCCAGAGGAGGCGGATGGGCACAAAGGGCCACTGCTTGTACCAAGGCTCCAGTTACTCGGAGAGTTCAGGTGGAGAAAATTCTGCTCTGGGTCCCTTCGTGGTCGCCAAATCTGTTGACTGAAATAAATGCACAGCCTAAAAGTTAAAAGTTATGTTTTATATTGGCGGGAGGACTCGAGCTGGGGTGACAGTCTCTCAGATCACTCTGAGGGACTGCTCCAAAGAGGTAGGGGAGGAGCTAGGATATATAGGAGCTTTACAACAAAGGCCAGGTAGTAGGAACAATAAAAGATTACTTGTTATCTAAAGAAAACTAGGCATCTCAAGTTAAAGAATTTAGTGCTTTTCTATGTATGGGAGGAAGCAAACATTTGGGCTCACCGAATCCATTCCTTTGACAAGCACCAAGCTATCTAGGGCCAGTATCCTGTCCTTTCTTATTCTGAGTCTGCTCAGAGGGCACCACTGTGAGTGGCTGCAGAGCTGGGCTGCAGGCCCGTCCCCACTGGGGGGTGGCGGCAGCCACTGATGACCTGGTTTCAGCATTCTTTGTTTACTGATATGGTTGCAGTAATTTCATTCACATTGTAGTATTTTCGTTCACAAAAGTCACCATGAACTAAGGGATTTATTTTCAAAAAGGACTGCTAACAAGAGAACTATCAAAATGAGTCAATTTAAATTCTGATTTTTCCCCCAGGAGTTTGATTTAGGCTCTTCTTTTAGAAGGCACTCTCGGGAACCATGTTCATGTTTGCTGCGGCAAATGCATCAAGTCAAAGAGCCATGGGGACAGTAGATGATAGTGCATTTAGCAGGGAGTACAAGTTCATTTTTCATAAATAAAAGGAAAAATAGGACAATGTGTCTAGTACCTTGGCTCAAATAATATAATTGTCTTGACTCATTTTGAAGACTTCATTTTCCTGCTGTCTTTGTAGTTCCTCCGTCTTATCTTCCAACTCTTTTTTCTGAGAATGTGACTTTAATCCGCTCCCTGAGAGCTTGTGCCCCTCTGCATTTTCCCTCTGCTTCCTGAACTCTTTCAAACATAGTCAGTTCTGCTTCCTTATTCCCACCACCGTATCCTGAAGAATCCTTTTAAGGAAAAGCATTACTTCAGTATGTAGAGTTATATATTAGATTTCAACATGGGGGCTAGGGAAAAAACCATAAAGAATGAAAATGACACGGTTAACAATGTTCTACTACACAAGAAAAATCAATAAATGTTCAATAAGACTGAATGACTGCAGTATCACTCAGTGCAGAAGAAATTTCATGTATTTCATTATTTCTAACTTAATTTCAACATATAATTGTAGACCATACAACCATTATGAATATTACTGTGAAATTCAACACCTACGTTCAGAAACTGAACACAGGAATCAGTTTCTGTGGGGCCCTCAGACTTCTCGGGGAGCCACGAAGCTTTCCCCGTGGGAAGCTGGAGCAGCGGGCTTAGTGAGTCTTGCTCCAGATATTCCTAAATATTATAAAACAATGGATAAAAGCACCACAAATACAAACTACGTTTGAATGTGTATTCAGCAATTATGTAACAAGAAGCACTAATACAACGGGAGCGCTAAGACAAGTGAGGATCTCACAGCAGGCTGGTGCGTAAAAAGTGCCCCCACACAGCTGTTCCCCTGCACGCAGGACCCCGCACGCAGGACCCCTGCCCGGTACCGGCCTCCACTCCATCTGACTCAGAGGCCAACTGACCCAAGGCTCCTGTCCAATGACACATGGAGCTAAATACATTTGAGGAGAATGTGGATCAGGGTAATTTCAGGTTTCATCACATTATTCTTTTAAATGTTCACAGCAAAAACTAAAAGTATCTAAAAGAGGAATCAAAGAGCAGCTGATAACTTTATGAAGCATTTTAGTTCAGATTAAGTGGGCTTTAAATAACATTTTTCTATATAAATTATATCAAGGTATAGTATCACTGGAATAATGTAAATTGAATGGAAACTATAACAACTAGTATAAGTTTGATTAAAAAAATGATAATCCTGCTCTAACACTGTGATATCATACATTACATTAGAAAAAATGTTATTCGTGTATATTTTGGTCAAATTTTTGGCTTTTAAGTTACCTCATATATCCCCAAACAGCAGAAATAGTTCTAAGGCCAATAATTATTCAGTTAATAATACAAAAATAAGTTTCAGGGAAATCCCTAGAAAAGATCTGGAGGCCTGTATTCAAACCCTACAGGTCCTGAACTGAACTCCCAGTGAACGTTTCCCTGACTGCCTTCGAGATAAGTGAAGAATTAAAATTTTTTTAATATAATTTCTTTAGGATATTAACTTTTTAAATGTAAAGTTTACTTTTGTCATTAAAAGTGAAACGGTTCTTAAAGGTTTGGAAACTACAGAAAAGTCAAAAGAAGAAACAAGTCCCCAAAAGTACCTCACCCCAAGATTTCCTTTGAATCTTTTCCAGGTTTTCCTTATAGAGTAGTAATCATATTTAATTGGACAGTTTGATGTAGAAGGTTCTCTGTAGAAACCTCTTAAAGCATCATAAAGGATCTGTTTGAGTCATTGTAAAATCAGGCCATTAATCCCTCCAAGTCACTGGAGGACCATTAACATGGCCAGTGAAGGGGTCAGACCTGCCAGCACGGTGATTCTCCCAGGACCCGGTGGCCATGAGTGTGGCAGGTGGTTCTTGCTCCAGCTGCGGTCAGCCAGTGCTTTCACACCAGAATTCTCCCTTCCTGAGTTCTTCATTTTGACCTAAGTTGTTATTTTCAATAATTGTACATGGACAGCATCTTTTCCTTTTACACAGGAAAGAAAAGTTGCTTAGATATAAAATTCAAACATGAAAACACTGCAGAATTTGGGACTTCTGAGCCCTTCTTAAAAAAAACAACGGATTCATAAAATTCAGTCAAATTATAAGGCAATCAAAATAATTCCAGAATGGAGGAGCATTGGCTAATGGACTGGTGAAAAGCATTCTGGCTCTGTAATAACCAGAACCAAGATCCACATTTAAATGCTTAAGGGAATTACAACTACTGGAGAGCATATAATAAATGTATTGATTATAAATAATATAATCATATATAAATATATATTATATTATATATAACACATGTATTATGTATAGTATATAATATAAATTTATAAACAATATAGTTATTAAAAATAAAACCAACAAAAATGGTAGGAGTCATGCAAGTAGGGGATATAAGAGGTTTACTACATATTTAGTAGAAGGGAAAATTGATAGTGTATAAAATTAGAAAATGCAGCTTAAAATAATACGGCTTTGGCAGTCTTTCAGGGGTTTTCATAATCTATGTTCTTGAAGGGACCTTTTGCGGGTGTAACATTTCTCAGGATGAAGTTTCTTTTTCTTCTTACAGATTTAAGTAAAATGAAACCTAATGTTTTATTTAAAAGAACTGACAAAGTGTGATCTGTTCTTATACAATGCTTCATCCATTTTTATTTGTCCACGTGCCTGCCTTTCTCCTTCCTTCCAGCTGTCATCCCGCTTCCTTCCATCTGCAGAAGGACACACACACAAGAGGCATGGAATGAGGCTCACCCACTATGACACCAGCTGTTTCTGGCTAAATTATTGCTTCCTTTTTACTTTTCTGTATTTTTGAGTTTAACTAATGAGCAACTATTTCTTTTGTGACAATAAACATACTAATCTAAAAATAGATACACGAGTCGACAAGTCAAAGAAAATTAATTTAGAATAGAAAGTAAAATCACCACACAGCAGACACTGCTAGCTGCCAACCTCCTCTTCCTCCCCACTAAAATTTTGCACCGGGCAGCAATGTGCCAGTTAAAAACACCTCTCTCCCTGGACCAATGCACATGCGGTGGGGCAGGGGCACAGGATCAAAGTTCTGACTAGTAAGATGAAAGCAAAAATTTCCAACACAAGGCATCCAGGACAGCGACTACTTTTCTGATTATGCTGCTGAGTTAACAGGCATGGACCTTTTACCTTTCACCTCTCCTCCTCCTGCAAGGGCTGGAGGTTGTGCAGCCATCTTGTGACAAGGAAGACTAAAGTCACAGACTAGGGATTTTGCAGCAGGAAAGAAGGGGGTCTGGTTCCTTGCACAGGTGCCAGCTCTGAATTAACTGGCCCAGGCTTCCTGGTTATGTGAAAAAGTGAAGCCTTCGAACTGGCGTCAGCTCCAGTCATGAGAGGCTGCTCCCTCGGAACCAGTGCTGATGCCAAGTACAGTCTCTAGACTTTCTGTACATGCGCCTCCGGCTCAGAGGCTGCTTCTCTGACACCCATCCTGTCACAAGTAACAACGACCCCCAAGGAATTCCAGTTCTTTGGAATAAAACTAAAATCACTCTGGGCAATTTTCCAACAAAAAGACAGCGATTTAAAAAAAAAATCCTACTTAACAGACACTCTAATGAGAAAAATTAGATCAGTACAAAAACAGATAATCTTAGTTTGCCATTGTACTTACATAAATATGAATTTTAGTGATGTGTTTTTATTTATTTTGGCAGTCGCAAATTCTATGAAATTTTGAAGTCAGGGAAAATGCTCATTAAAAATATTGTTGCCTTCACCTATCAACCTCTATGCCATCCCCCTCATTTCCACTGACTGTGACCTGACATCTGGCTTCACTCTTAGTAATTTCCAACTGCTCACGAGAGGCCCTTCAACTCCTTCCCTGTGCTCATCTCTCCGCCCCAGCTGCTATCTCCCACGGGTTTTCCAGTTCTTTTTCTGTTACCAGTAACACAACCACGCCCGAATCTCAGCCTTAGGCATTTGCTCTCTGGCAGTCCTACTCCCCCACCACCAGGTGTGCCCTCTGGCACCTGGATGCCCACAGCGCTCTGGCCCCTGGGACACACTCTGTTGATCCTGTGTGTCTCACACTGTCCACACCCCCAATGTCTCTTCTTCCTTCATGACTCCACTTACATCCTATACACACAGGCAGCTCCTTCCTGCTCCTCTCTCAGTCCGCTGCACTCATTTGGCAAAACCAGTCCTCTTGGTAAATCCAACTACACAACTACCAACACCTGCAGTTGTGTGGGAGAAAGTGGCCGTGCACTCATAGATACACACAACACACACACATACACACCCCTGCCTGTCTGGTCCCAGCTCACATTCACGGTCACCAACTTGGAGCAGACTTCCTGCTGCTGGGAGCCCAGCCCTCCAGGAGAACTCCCCACACCTGCTCCCCTCCAGCATCCTGGCCCCATCCTCACTGCCGCCTCATCACAGCATGTTTTACTTCTCAGAGGAAGTGGAGGCAACCGGAGGAAATCACCCCCATCCCTCACCAATTCTGCCCCTACCAGTACCCACACCCACCTCTCCCCTCCTCCTTTCTGCTTTTCCACAGATGAACTGCCCATGTTCCTACCTGAAGCCAACCTTCCCACTGTGCCCTGGACCCCATTACAGCCCCTCCACTCGAGGACTCTGCTCTACGACTCCCCTCATCATGCACTTCTTCCCGGCTACTGCATCTTTCCAAAAAGTGCAAACATTCTATTGTTCATTCATACCATGATTTCTCTCATTAAATTCAAAACAAGGCAAAATAAAAGGCTCCTGCTGACTCCACCCTCCTGCAAATTACTGCCCCCCCCACACATTTTACACCCTTTCCTCCAGGAAGTGTATACCTTGAAGTAGCCAATTCCACTTCTTCTGTTCCCAGTTTGCCTTTCACAGCCACCTGCCCACAGAAACTGCTTGTCCAGTGCCGATGGCCTCCTTCCTGCTAAACTCCAAGGTCAGCTGTCAGTCCTCATCTCTCTCAGCAGCAGCGGACACAGCAGATCTACTCTCCTCTATATATTCTCCCCACGTGGCTTCAGGAGTGCACATGCTCAGGTTGCCTCAACCTTGCTCTGTCCTTGCAGTTTAGCCCTCTCCCTCCTGCCCTCTTTAGGTCAGCACGCCCCGGGCTCAGGCCTTGGTTTTCTTCTTCTCTCCAGATATGCTCCCTTGATAAGCTTTGTCAAGTCTCAGAGAATATAATGTGTAATGAAGTAAGTCAGATGGAGAAAGACAAAAACTGTATCACTTACATGGGGACTCTCAAAAATAACACAAATGAACATATATGAAAGCAGAAAGACTCACAGACAGAAAAGAAACTTGTGGTTAACAAGAGGAGGTGGGGGGAAGGAGAAATCAAGGGTATGAGATTAATGGACACAAACTACTGTACATAAAATAGTTCAGCGACAAGGATTTACCACACAGCACAGGGAACTCTACCCAATGTCTTGTAACAACCTATAACAGAATATAACCTGCAAAAAAATGGATTCACTTTGCTGTACTCCTGAAACTAACACAATACTGTAAGCCCGTTATAGTTCAGTTTAAAAAACCCATGGCTTCAAAAATATTCATTTTTAACAACTCTTGATACCTACAGTCCACACCTCCCTCTCAGCCCTAGACTCTCTCATCTAACCGCCTCCTTGCCATCTCCACTTGCACACAGAACAGACATCCATCTCAAAGTTAGCATCTCAGCAGCTCAACTCCTGGTCCTCTCTCCACCTCCAAGCCCACTCTACCTCACCCTCCATCCCAGCTGGAGAGGAACCACATTCTTCCAGCTGCTCAAACCACAAAACCTGCCATCATCCATGATGCCTCTCTCACAACCCCGAACAAACCTTTTAGACTTTTGACTCTGTCTTCTAAATACAACCCCATCCAATAGCTCCTCATTACCACCACTGCCACCACCCTGGATCGAGCCCATCACTCCCAGCCCAGATTCCTCAAATCCCCTTTTAACTGGTCTCGGGCTTCTTCCTGTGCCCCTATGGTGTGGGTCTGTATTGTGTGAATACAGTCAATGACATCAGCCCGAGGACTCTGTCTAAAGGATGCATCAGGTGAAGTCACTGCCATGCTCACAGCTTCCCAGGCGCTCACCTTTCCACACTGAGTGAAAGCCCAAGGCTGCTTCATGCCCTAGAAAAGCTGACCGTGCCTGTCCCTGTGATGCCCGATCTCCCCTCCCCCTCACCTCTCTGCCCACTCTGCCCCAGCCATGTGGGCTTCTATGCTGATCCCCAAGATGCCAGGCATTCCCCCCTCTTCAGGACTTTTGCACTGACTGTTTCACTTTTCTGGAATATGCTTCCCCCACACATCCACACAGCCAATCCCAATTCCTCTTACAAGTCTTCATTCAAAGGGCTCTCTCACCGAGGCCAACCTTATCTTATTTCAAATGGTGACCAGCTGGACTCCACCACTGACACGCTTGCTCTGCTTTCTATTTCCCCTTAACATGTAACATTATTTACTCATTTGTATGCTCATTGTTAAGTGTCTGTCTCTCTTCATCAGATGACAGCTCCATGAGATGGGGGAGGGGAGGTGGCACTGTCTTGCTTACCAATGTACCTGGAGGGCATCCAACAGTGCCTAGACCCAGGTCGGTGCCCAAAAACACTTGTTATATGAATGGATTTGGATAAAGTAAACTTCAAAAATGTTGGGGGTTAGTTTATCTAAAATAAATATAATAAAGTAATATTAAAAACAAAACTTCATTCTCTTGCTCTCAAAGGTACAGACAGGATGAATACTCCTAAAACATTAATGAAAAACTTTCACACTCCTCTTGATGATTCTAAAATTTGGGAAATGTTCCGAGTGTTTTTCTTAACATTAAGCACTAGATCCAGCGGAGGGTTAGTTATTAACAACAATGAACAGATGACAGCAGCACAAGCAGTTGCTCCACAGAAAAGGAAAAGAAAGTAAGAGAACACAAGGCAGCTGTTAGGGGAAAGGATCTGAGGTCTCCACGTTAAGAACAGGAGAAAAGGATGCTGCATTAAGCCAGCAGAACCTGATTCCTGTGCGTACAGAACAGCCACCCCTCCTGCTGCTCTCCAGTACGCGGACAGAGAAGAGCCTTACATCTGACATACACAGGCTGCTGCAGGGGATGCACAGCCACACAGACAGAAGAGGAGAGACTTCACTGCTGAAAGAATTCTAATACAGTCCAGGTGGTCCCGGGATGGATCGCTGCAGGGAAAGGCAGGGGAGGCACTTTAAGCTGGAAATGAGTTTCCCAGTGAGGCTAGCTCTCCTCTGTCACAGCAGGCAGCAGCGATGGGCTCGGTTCCCTATTTGGCTGAACCACAAAGGAAAGCATGAATTACTTCTGGCTCTACTGCTCTCCCAGCCCCGCTGGAGTCTAAAGGCAGCAGAGACGCTGGTCTGACTTGAGAGTTCCTACTCCTATTAATAGTGGCATGGGCTCCTACGTGGGAAACTGCCCTTTCCTCCCGCCAAGATGGATGACTCCACCAGGAAATAACTAACAGAGGTGCTGTATAAATGCATGCAGGTGATTGATAAAACATCCGGTCTCTCCAACACTAGACTGAACTCACAACCAGATATTTCTCTCTGTATCCACCTTCATTTGTATGTTACCCTTTGCATTTTGAATTATAGCTCTTTTCTGGCAAACATTTTGGATATTACAAAGCCAACCAGATGAGGAGGGGTTTGGCTCTCCTATCTTATATTCACCTCCCATACTTTCTGGGTCTCATTCAGGAAAACCTAGAATTAGTGATGACAAACTCCCTGAACTGAAGTGAACTGAATCTGTCTTTCAGAGATGGAATGTAGCACCTTAAGATTAATTTTTTTCTACAAATAAGGAAAGTTCTCAGAAGGAGACAAGGAAACAGGGAAAGTAGAGAATAAGGAAAATGAAATAATATATGTACAGAATTTTATTATGAAAAGTGTGTATAATTACCTTTTTTCCTGGCTTGATTTGAGGCAGGGATGGATCTCAAGTATTTGCTATTCGCAGTGTCCTTTGAAGTTTTTTTTCAAGAGTAGAAAATGTCTTGAATGGTGAACTGGGTTTGCCTTAGCCTGAGCTCCTAACTGATGCACATAATCCACTCTGGGGTTTTCTCTAAATAAAGGAGGGGCATGTCTGGCCTTCCTGTGTGGTAGCTGTGTACCAACCAGCCCCTGCTTCTCCGGAACACAGCTGAGATCTAAGAGTCTGTGCACAAGTACAAATTCTTCAGTACTTAAAGATCAGTGACAGTTGTAAATATGATTTAACAGATGGCAAAATCATACTGCTTACTGAAGAACACAGTTTGTAGAAGGTGAGCCACAACATTCAAGTTCTCCAAGCCTAATTCATCAGAATTTTAGTATTCTGAAGCACATCTTCAAAGTCAGGAGCAAAAATAGCAAAATAATAAAACAAAATAGGCTTGCCAGAAAGCAAGACATGTAATTACAAGAATGATCATGGAGGAGAGTGGGGAAGAACATAATTGAAATGACTTAAAATCTTATCTTTTTTCTCCAGATTTCTCAAGGTAAAAACTGATCAGCACTCTGCTTTTTTCCACAAGGAACTGGAGATAATTTATGGTTAGTTTATGGTAAACACATAAATCAAAACCATAAAATAAAAATGGAATACTGTGGTCACGTGTCTATAAAGCAGAATAAATCAAGAACACAGAAACAAGGAACAGAGATGTATAAGTTTCTCAACAGTCGCTAACAGCATTTATATGAAATGCCAACTCACCTCCTTTTGCACAACACAGACTACTGGTAAGATTGAATAAAAGGCACCAGAATAAACTTAATTTTCTTATGCTACTCAAATTCTGGACTATGTGTACTTAAAAAATAAAAAATGTAAAGAGTGGCTTCTAAAAGAAAGCTAATGCTACAGTGGCATTTTTAAATCTGGGGACAACAGGGTGTTGTAACAGCTACTGCTCACAGATGCCCAGGATCCACGTGGAGGTTACTCTGTAATCAGTCCCACTGGCTCACAAAGTACATACCTATCAGCAGTATTTATGTAACTTCATTGATCACTATGTCTGATCAATATAAACTATAGACACTTACCTTATGTATTTTGTCATCCTGGGGTAATAATCAAGGACAAACAGGTATTTTTTTCTTCAAAATATCAAGGTACATTTTATCTATTTGTTCTTCCACAGTATTTACTCTTGGACAGTTATTTTCTGTACCTTCATTTGTTGACTTTTGTAAAACTATATGTTATTCATTTTTGTCCAAAAATTGGTTCACATTTTGTTTCTTGAGACATAAAATTTGGATTCATCTTAAGGGGTAAAGCATTAACAAATTCAGTTTCTTTATTCTCAGCCAGTTTCTTGTCACTATAGACAAAACAGGACACAGAGAATGAGCCCTATATGACTCCTCAAATATTAGTTTTATTATTATATATGTATACACATGATATACATGGAAACATTTATATTATTAACATATAATACTAAAAAATATATTTAATACCTGTAACTCTCAGATTAGGTCATTAATGTTAAATATATTACTTACAATTCTGGTTAACAGAGTATACTCACATGGTGTTACATAATTGTTTTAAATTTCAGATAATAATATTAATACAGTATAATATAAGGGATTTCATGGTTTATTCAAAGAAATAGTTCAAAGGAAAGCCAAACCAAACAAGACTGAGATTGCTTTTGTTTAAGAAACATAAAAAATGAATTTCTAAGTGGCCCTTTTGTAATATATCTTTTATCCATATTATAAAGTCAACATACATTTGAGGCAGGAAAAACATTTCATACATTTCCAGTAGAAACTAAAGAAGCAACCTTAATTTATATTGATGAAGCATAAAATATAAATGTTAAAATGCATGAATTTCATCACAGTATACGAAGTCTTAAAACAAAATCACTAGGATTTTTAAATGAAATCATTTCTGTGGCTTAAAACACTTAAATGCAATGTGACATTTCAGAACACTGCATTTTTAAAATATGAGAAATATCCTTTAAGGAGATGTTATAAATATGGGTAAACATCAGCATATTATGGGAGCTCAAAAAATACAGATATTGTCATTTTCAAATTACCTTAATCATGGTCAATGAGGTCACCTAATTTTGTAATTTACAAAATAAGATTAAAGAAAAGTTTAAGAGGCTACCAATTCATATAAGGTAGTTTGGCTTCTCAATAATTGCTAGAAATAACTCTGAGAAGTAGCTGGAATCATCAGAAAACCTAAGAGCTCTTCCTTCTTCATGGTGGCAGAACCCAGCCGGCCACTCACTAACTGCTCCCCATATGTGCCCCGCACCAGCTGAACCGCACTCCACTCCACCTCCAGTCTACACGGGACCATCACAAGTTCCAGCCTTTAGAATGTGAGGCGACGGTGACCAGAAGCTAAAATACATGTCATGGGCTTAGTGGTTAGGTTCTGGGTGGCAAGGAAACTGATACTAGAGGCTGGAGAGGGGGCAAACTCACATTTTATGAAAAGTGACAAAACATTTGCTAAGCTGTCACCCACAGTGGTTTCTAAGGCCAACGACTGGCTCCTGAACCTAGGGTCCTCAGCAGAGTCTGAGAACGGTAGGAGAGGACAGGGAGTGTTGAAGTGCCAGCAACTACTGGCTACTGCTGACAAGATACTGCAGGAAAAAAATGAGCTCAAGACAGAATGAGCTGGTCTTTAAAAAAGGAATCCAAGGGAACAGAGTCTAGAAACTCAGGGCCTCTTAGGTTCACTCTCTGCATCTGGACTCAAACAGTTAAGATTCAGCACTGAAAAATGCTATGAAGAAATAAGATTTCATGAGAATTCTTGGTTGAGGAGTAACTCAGTTCCTTGGCAATGCCAATATCACATTAGAGGTGTCATCTTCAAACTTAACATTATTGTTCCTCATAATAACCAGATAGCTGCAATTAAACTGAGAGAGGAAAAAAAAACTAATTTTCTTTAAATGTAGTTACTAGCACATGGGACTGACTGGACCCAAATAGGTCAGAAGCCTAAAAAACTTTCTGAAGGAGCTGTAATGACAAAGATGACAAAGAAACCACAACTCTACTTAAAAAAAAAAAAAAGGCTAGAGACTTGTCAGGAAGCCTTACAACCACCTACGTGCAGGCAGAAATTGGATGGAGAAAAGCGTGTATCCTCAAAGATGGGCATCCCCTCCCCCTGTTACCCACTTCAGTTGAAGCCAGTGGTGAAGAAACACAAGACCACTGGAACCAGGAGCTACACGGAACAATATATTTATAAAGTAGTTCCTCCATAAGAGCAGAATAATGGCCTAATTAAGGAAAATGCCCAACTTGAAGGTAGGGGGTCTTCATAAGGCCTTTCAGTGGACCTCAAAGCTGCACTACTGATTGCTGTAGCTTCCTCACCCTTTTCCTTTCTGATTAGGAGTAGTCTTAGTCTCACCATCACATTGGGGTGGGGAAGGGAGGATGAAACTTGCCTTTTAATTCACTGATTAGTAGACAATGAGGAGCTACACTGAAACCTGACAGAGAACTGTGCTTCACCTGGAAATCCTGGTCTTCCAGGTGGATACCATTCTGAATGGGGCTCTGGGCTGTTTGCTTTGGGGAAGGGCTGAGTATGTCTTTGTTCACGGAAGAGTGGAATGGATATTTGGCTGTTAGAAGGGAAGTTTCTGGTAGAGACTGGCTAGATGCCTACCAAATGCATTCACGTTTCTTTCTGGGCACACAAGCAAACCACACTTCCTAGCCCTCTTGGACCTAGTTTAGCTGGATGTGCTGGTTCTTACCAACACAATGTGGGCTGAAGGGAGTTAACACTTCTGTGATTAGGCAGTTAAAAGGAAACATGCTAACCATATATTTCCTTTCCTTATTGACTGATGAGGCCAGGAGGACCTCAAAACCATGTATTGATGACAGAAAGCCTCCTGGGTCCCTAAATGACTATGTGGAGCAGAATCCCACCCTCAACCCCAGTGAGACACGGGGAATTAGGATGTGAGCAAGACATAAGTAATTGATGATGTTAAACTACTAAAATTTTAAGGATTATTTGTTACAGCAGCTAGGATTACTTATCCTATGGTTTACTAAAGAGTTTTTGGATATGCGTACTCAACTTTCTACTACTGACATTCCTATAATTATTGTTATCCCTTTAATGTGAGTATACTTGTTTTCAGCTTTTAAACACAAATGTAAACACCTCTATTTAGAATTCACATTACTAAAGTGGTGTCAGTTTTGCCAACAAAGACACAAGATGTGTAGAAAACTCTCTTCAGTGACACAAGTGTAGCCACAAACAGCAGTGATAAAGGAGCCCAATCGGCCCTGTAAAAACACTAATTAGCACCACAGGCCAGGGGAGAACGCTAGACTTAGCAGTCAAGTAGATGGGGTTTACGGTAACCCACAGCACATCTCTTTCTCTCAACTAGCACATTCAGTACAAACAAGGCCAGGAAATCACTGCAGGTGGATTTCATGATGAGCATAGGGTTCAAGGAGGGGCTCAAAAACTTGTCTGTTGAAAACACAAACAAATAACACAGGAATGGATGAAAGGCTTTTCACAGAAATATTTCACAGAGTAAATTGCTGAGTTATGTCTATGTGATCTTGCACAATTTATTTAACCTCTTTAAGTCTAGGTTTCTTATCTATGAAATGGGGGTGATAATGGAATATATATACCTCATGGGGCTGCTGTAAGATTAAATGAAATCTAATATGTAAAGAACCTAGCACGGTATCAAGCCCACAGTAAGCGAGGGGTAAAAGTGTTAGCTGTCATCATCCGGTTCTTGTGAGCACCCCACCACTAAGTTGGTTCACCTCAGTCTCATCACTTGAATGATGGGGATAAAGATGCCTGACCTACTTTTTGTGCAGATCTCATGAGATAATGGATGTGACATTTGTCTTATGACAAGGTTACTGTGATATGGTACCCTGCGCTGGTGAACGACAGCAAGGTCCCACAAGCTTCCATTAAAAGCTACTGGAGCTGGAACGTTTTCACAAAGCCTCTATCTTGTGACCAAAGAACTCACCCTGGGGGATGATGGCTGGTCTGTGATTAAGTGCAAAACTAACTGGTTTAAAAAGAAGCAAATGGATGACTCATATACAGAATAAAATCCATGTTCTCTCTCACCATTTGAATCAACTGTCCCTGAGCTATTAAAGCTGATGAGATTTTATTTTTTCAGTGAAAAGCTTTAAGATTACCTACCTAATGTTACTACCATTTTTAGTAACATCTATTTAAAAAAAAAAATTTAGCACTAGAAGAATTTTGATAAACTATTTGATAAAGACTAATATTAAGGGAAGAGAGGAGTGTCTCACACGTAGACTCATACTAGCTACCAATTAATCATTCACTAGGGGTGGCTACACAGGACAAATGACCCCAGAAGTTTCCAGTGACAAAACAAAGAAATAAACAAACACCCTGCACAATCCATTCCAAAAAACTCTTACCTGACAGATTGTAAATCAAAACCACCAACCCCAAAGGAATCTATTCTGATAGGTCATCAGCTCCTCTACCGTGGGCAGATCTAAGAGGGGAGAAAAGTTAAAATAGCAACCAAAAATTTTATGTAAATTGCTTAATTTAATGTCTACTACCACCAAAATTACACTGTCTCTGTTTGACAGTTAATAAAATGGCACATATAATAATCCCAGTTTCCCACTGTAAACCTGCTTGTACAAGAAAATCTTCTTAGGTATTTATATCTGAATTCTATATCTATATATTTTCTCTCCATCCCCCCTGCACACATCAAATATATGAGTATGTGTGTACACAAACACACACACACACACACACTAAATATTTATTTAGTTGATCCCAAATACCATTCTCTATTTAAAAAATAACTTTAGCATATGTTCATGGAAAAGCATAAATAATGTGAAAATACTTAAATGATTTCTTAACTTGGGAAGACATACTATAGTAGGAACTGAAATTTTACCCTATGTTCAGCTCTAAATTTATAGTTAAACCAAAGATTCCCAGATTCCATTTGAGCAAACTCTATAAATTTACAGACTGAGAAACAATCAGTACAGTAAATTGTATTTAAACTACACCACACTGGAAACTGTTCAGAGAGGGTCTCAAAGGAAGCTTTTACCACATTCCGTGGTAGAGATGTTTTTGAGGACCGTTCATCTTCTTGAGGATGCTCTTTCAGTGAGCTCTCGGTATTTCCCCCTGCATCACTCTCAGTTCCTTGTTCATCTGCATCTTCCCAAGAAAGGGCTACATGACAATGCGTCTGATGTAGAGTTTTAATGTCACTGCTGCTCTGTCCATAAGAAACACCTGTTGAAATAAATGTAATCTCTAGCATGGCCACACAAATACATGAAAATATAAAACACTAATATCATCCCTTAATCTACCAGAAATGGTGAACAAGGCTCTGTGGGACAATTTGATGTGATAAAGACAGGGTGAAATATAAACTTGCTAGCACGTGGCACAGCCCACCAGCATGAAATCACAGCAGGCTCAGTAACCCCTGTCAGCAGGCAGAGATGTGTCCTGACGTGGTCGTTGTAAAATCTCACTCCACTAGTTATTGTCTCTTCCTACCATCCATAACAAATCTCTGCACTGGATAAAACTACTCCTAAATTTCTCAAACTGACATAATTTTGTAAGGATTCTCTCTCTCCTCTGCCTCTCTTTCTTTCTTTGCCTCCTGATGCTACCAAGCACCTCATCTTCTGTGTTTCTTCCACAGAAATTCAATCCTCCAACTCTGCCATCCAATATGTGTTCCAATATCCTGTGTTAAAGCTGCTGTAACAAAAAAGTAATTTCCTAGTGGCCAAATCCAGCCTTTAAATTTCTTCAACTGTTGTAATTTTTTTCACCCTGTGAGACATCTGACACAGCCCTTTTCCTGGGAACTGTTCCTTCCATACAGCGCCTTCCTCTCTCCACCACTCTGATGGCTACTTCTCCATCTTTTATGGTACATCCCTCATCTCAGGACTCCATCTTTAGCCCTCTTTTTTAAAAGCTCTCTTTTTAGGGAAGAGGGCTGGATAATTTCATCAAGACTCTTCACTTAATTATTACCCATATGCATGTGACTTACAAATCTATCTTTTGTCCTTAATTCTTTTCTGAATATTAAATTTCCAAATAGACATTCAGACTGTTCTATAAGTAAATCACATCTAACATAACTCCAAGTGAATTAATTATATTCCCCAACAAAACCAGTTCTATTCCCAGGATCCGCTGTTTTAGCCATGACATGATTATTCACCCAGTCATCCACAAGAGAAAACCTGAAGTCACTGTTCACTCTTCCAT
Organism: Camelus dromedarius; assembly: GCF_036321535.1. Taxonomy (NCBI): domain Eukaryota; kingdom Metazoa; phylum Chordata; class Mammalia; order Artiodactyla; family Camelidae; genus Camelus; species Camelus dromedarius. Next base: position 253,237 of record NC_087470.1, on the reverse strand, counting down.
CCTTATTAAACTCCTCCTCTTCCCACCGAGAGACAAACTCTGGTAAAAAGAATTCAAAGGACCTAATGACAATAATGGTTTAAGATTTTGATAAGTCTTTTCTTAACTCATTTTGTACCTTTCATTACTAACAGTGGAATTTTGAAAGTTAGAGAAAAGAATAAAAGTTATCATAGAAGAGTGGAAAAAAAGAAGAGAAGCAGGGTGATCAGTCTCCTTTTCTCCTGATACCTATGACTAAATAATTAATACCTAAAAATAAGACAGTATATACAGCCTCCTCTTCCTCTACATAACCTGTGAGTCTCATAGTATAAAATTCTGAGGGACAATTTTCAACTCTAAACTTAAGACATAGCCAAGTCCTACATGTGACTGTGTAAGAATGCCTTACAACGGGCTATCTTTCTATCTAATGCTTCAGGTTGTAACAGAGGAGAAAAAATCTGACACTACATTGGGTCTGTTCCTTTAGATTTAACCACTGTGCCCTGTTTTCTAGGCTTAGTCTTGCCAGCTCTGCACCTTTTGTGAAACAACGTTGCCTTTAGCCTGAAATCTACAGGAGACCCTATTCTCTGGGCTCTGACCTTTAAGGATGTCAGCACTTCCGCACTTATGCAGAGATGGCAAGTTGCAAAATAGAGAATAACCTTTGTATTGTTGGAGGTTTACAGGGACACACATGGACAGCTGCAAGAACAAAGAATTCCTACAGCAAGAAGTTTGCAACAACCAACCACACCACACCCCCTCCTCTGTGGGTTTTTTTTTTCCTTCCATATAAAAGCAGTCTGTATTCTGACTGGAGAAGGATGTTTCTCCAAGATATTAGTTGGCCATCCTCTCAGTCTGTGGGCTTTCTGAATAAAATCACTTTTCCTTGTCCCAACACCTTGTCTCCTGATTTACTGGCCTGTTTTGTAGCAATCAGAATGAGTTTGGACTCAGTAATAAGGTCATCACTGCTATTTGAAGCATGCCCAAAAAGGAATAGAGTTGCTTAAATAAGCTAAAAACAAAAAAGTAGGGTATATCATTAGAGCAGAGTCTCTAAGTGGCAGAGATATTCAGTAGGACTTAAGGGAAAAGGTCTTGCCTGCCCCCTAAACCATTGATCAGACTCAGAGTAGCCTGACTGAAGGATAGAATTGATTTTATGAACAAAAGAAAATAGCACAATATATTTTTTCTCCTCTACAGAAATACCAGGGGGTGTAACTATCGCTTAGTATGCATAAAATAAACGATCCCAATGGTAACTAGCACAGCAGTACTGAACACTCAACCTAATTTAACAGATGAGAGGTGTCAGAAAGAAGGGATTCTGGCATAAAGCAATGGCAGAGCAAACATGCATAAAGCAAATGACCTAAAAGTTAGAAATTAGAAATGGAAGGCAGAGAGACATCAGGGGCTGCTCAGACAACGGAGCAGGAGAAAGGTATGTTTCTCCTAATTTGAGTCATTAACCCAATGGATATTAAAAATAACCCCAGGGTCATGTATGTTAACTCTATTCATGTATTTTCTAGAGAGAAAAGTAAAGGGCTGACTTCTCTGCCTTTTACATTAGAAAGAGAAGATACTGTGTAATTAATTATGTTGTATATTATTACAGGTCAAAAGCTTCCTTTTTTTTCCCACTTACAAGTTGAAAAGTGTCAAATTCTATTGTGCAGTGCAAGGGTCCCAATGTGTAGAGTACTGTCACATCCAGTGACTATGCCAGTCACACGGCCACAGCACAAAACAGCACCTGCCTGTGTGACAGATGAAAACAAGCAAAAGGCTAGATCTGGCCCTCATTTTACATTCATCAACTTTTTAAAGACAATGAAGCACAAGGAATTTCATGAGTAATATTAAGAAAAAAGATAATCTTTGACAACATATCACCTAAACCAAGCCTGCTTAATCCCAGAAAACAAATGGTTAAAAAAACAACAACAACATTGATCTTCCCAGTTTTTAAACAAATTTCATATGCTGATTCAAAGATTTTTCAAGTGTATTTTTGAAATATTAGGTAAATTTAACAGGTCACAGCCAATAGGAATTTATATGCATGCCTTCAGGTTCTTTCACATAATCTGTACTATTAATAGAGATTGATGCACATAATGAGAACCACACAGCTGGCACTGCTTGTTGAATCTCAGCAATATACTAGGCTATATGTTATCTCAGCTGATTATCACATGGGCTCATTTTAGAGAAGAGGAAACAGGCTTAGAGGCATTAATTGTCCAATGTCACCCAGCTGCTAACTGGCAAGGCTGGGAATATAAATCCAAGGCCGGGAATATAAATCCAAGGCCACAAGACAATAAACTCATACTCTACACTCTTCTAGTAAGAGACTCATCAAATTATTTCAGAATCAAGAACATTTAAGAAATCAGATTTTAAAAATTAGCCTTATATAACTGCTCAGATCAACTTAATAGACTTTTTATTTCAGTAATACTTTTTTTGACTCATAAAAATTGAAGTATAGTCATTTTACAATGTTGTGTCAACTTCTGGTCTACAGCATGTTTTGGTCATACACATACATACATATATTCATTTTCATATTCTCTTTCATTATAGGTTACTACAAGATATTGAATATTGTTCCCTGTGCTATACAGTAGAAATTTGTTGTTTATCTACTTTATACATAGTAGTTAGAATCTGCAAATCTTGAACTCCCAAGTTCAGTAATGGCATTTTTATTTATGAGTTTTTCTTATAATCTATAGCAGTGGTTTTCACATTGAGTTTAACAAAATGATACTTTTCAGAGAAAATCATGGGGTCCACAGATGTTTGACTGTAATTTCATTTTAAAACATAAAAACTGTAATAGAAATTAACCTGCACACTCAGATGTGCCTTTTATGTAACTAATATTTTGAAGACCACCAGTATGGTAACTTGGCCTCCATCATTGTTTTCACGCACATCACAGAATCAAGTTCCTCTGGCCGTCCTGTGTGTACATGAACCTCCCATAATGGGTCACTGACTAGAAAAGCTGTAGCTCTAGGTTGGTCTTTTACAAGAACTCATATCTGCTCACTGAGAACAGTGCAAGCAGACTGACTATCACAGCACATATGTGACATGTACTTAACCAGAGGTGAGACTGAGGAACACTTGCCCAGCACACGCTTTCATCATGGCACAATATTCAATTGGATGATAACAAGTAAATGAGTGACGTGTCTTGATGGAAAATTTCTGCTGTAATTTATTAACTTTTATATTTACATTTTAAAATGGAAGTGGATAAAACATGATGGTGATTCTTGGGTTGGCAGTGACTAGAAATAAGAGATCTGAGTGGACTTTGTGTTTTTGATCATGTTTTGTTTTTTATGATGTTTGCTGGTTACATGGCTGAGTTCACTATTTGAAAATTCATCATTTGCACTATGATGATTCATGAATTCTTCTACAAGCATATTACAGTTTGATAAGAAAATTTTAAAAAACAAAATAAAATAAAAATAAAATGCAAGCAGATGTTCAGAGTTGGCTAGTGATTTATCATTTCTATTGATCTTTTCTTCAAGAATCTGGGTTGGTTTAGTCAACTGGGACTTGCAAAAAAGGTGAAAAGTTCCCATTTGCACCTATTTAAGGGATCAACCAAGAATATTTTTGTATTATACAACAAAAACAAAATATACAAACATATTTTAAGTCTGATGATATAAGATTATAACAAATATCTATAACTCCCAATTTTAACAGTAGTGGTCTGTTTCAATTGTTATCACTAATTTTTTAAGTAAATGCCACAAATGTAAACATTTATATTTATACTGATAAAATATCATTTTTAGCTATAAAGAGAGTACTGTCTAAGATTCCATTTGGAGATAAGGGTTCCATTGTTTTTTCAAAAAGTCTGAAAAGGCATTGTCTTAAAGACATTTACAACCATTGGTGAAGTCTTGATGGTCCTAGACATTTCAGAATTTGGGGATGTGCGCTAGCTTTTTCCTGTACAGAGAGAACTATGGAAAAGCCCAAAACCAAAGTCTCAATTATCCTACACATGGAAAATTTAACTGAATACTCTGGGGGTCACAGAAAATTAGTTAATATTCATTTACAGCACTATACTTTGTGCCAACAGCACTCATTCATTTTTTTTAAAAGTATTTATTTAAAAACACACTTCACTGAGACTACTAGCATTAAGTGTCACCATTAGCAAGTTCAGATTAAACAGAAAGAGGGAGAAAATGTGAAATGTGAAGTTTTATTGTTGATACTTATTATATGTATTATTATGTATTATATGTATTTCCCTAGAAATGAAGTCAACTAGTCACAGACTCTTACATAGAGAACAGCTAGTTTCTCACTTTCACCCGTCCCTGTCATTTCATTATCAGTCACACCTGGCAGGGCCTTCGGCTTAGCTGTTGCTTTATCCTGCTCATCAAGGCTGCCCTCTGCAACAGAGTCTAATGAGCCAAGCAGCACTACTGGAATAACACAGAAGGAAAAAATATTAGGAATATAGAGAAGCCTGTATGGTTACATTAATAAAATATTCAAATCATATGTAATCTGTATGAAAGAAAGATAAATATTTACATATAAAGACTACATAACCATATATCTAGGACAAGCATGATTTTCTTCTTACACACAAGAGTAGGCTTACCTCAACATATATCTATGCTTATATACAGTTCTAACGTACATTTATATGGGAAAGGCAAAGGGCCTGAAAAAAATTAACAAAAAAGAAACATCCCCCACCTCTTACTGATGTGTAAGTAGCCAATTGAAAACTGTATGTATTTAAGATGCATAACTTGTTGTTATACATTCTTACTGCTGTATAGTTTCTACTGTGTAAAAATACCAATGGTGAGAATAGCATTTACAAGCTCTACCTCTGAAAGGCATTTGTATAAGACAGTCAAGTTTAATAATTGCTGTTATGTTATTTGGAAAAATCTGTAATCTTGATATGCTTGACAAATTTTTATTTCTCCAATTAAAAAAATTTTAAATTACAGCTGCTTAATTATCATCAACAGTTTTTAGGGTTTTGGCTTTCAAATATGGCCCTCATAGCTAAACTAGTGAATGCTGGAAAAATACACCATTACTAATTTTCCTAAGTGAACTGTATTGTAGCACTAAGGAATCAAATAGCAAATGAGGGAAAGCACCTATTTATAAAATTACTTCTGTTAGTAAATGAAAAAGAAATGAGAGAATTCAAAGACTAATAACACTTTTCAACTTCCAATAAATTAATGGATGGAGGCATCAAATATCAATAGCTTTTAACATCATAAAAAAGAGACAAGACACTAGGTGACTCTTTATGAAATAACACACCACACTCTGACAGAGGATCAAATCAAGCCTAATCATGCCTCTGGATCCAGTTGCCAGCTTGAGGGAGTAAAAAGGATGGATGAATGTGCTAAACTGTACCACCTGTATGCAATCAGTCAAATCCAGACTATGAAAAACAGATCAAACAGGTATATTTCAAGGAAGGTATGAAAAATAAATCTGTAGACCAAAACAGACTTACAAGGAACAGCAACTCTCTTTGTAAATGGTTAAGATTAAACACAAGTACCTAGGGAGACATACTTGGGTAAGAGAATCATAAACAAAAGGAAGTGATTTCTGTAACAGTAAGTTAGAGGAAAGGACTTACTTAAAGGAAAGGAAGGGGCTATGATTGAGTCAGAGCACATGGAGAAGCTTCTGGGAGAGCTGGCAAATTTCTGTGTATTGGGCTCTGTGGTAGTTATAAGAATGTATATCCATCAATATAAAAAAAAACTGATTAAAAAATGGGCAGAAGATCTGAATAGATATGTTTCCAAAGAAGATAAACAGATGTTTAACAGGCTCCTAAAAAGACATTCAACTTTGCTAATCATCAGAAAGATACAAATCAAAACCACAATGAGATGCTACATCACACCTGTCAGAATGGCCATCATCAAAATGTCTACAGATAACAAATGTTGGCAAGGATACAGAGAAAAGGGAACCCTAGTACATTGTTGATGGGAATGTAAACTGGTACAGCTGCTATAAAACAGTATGGAAGTTCTTTATAAAACTAAAAATAGAACTACCACAGGTCCCAGCAATGGAGGAGGAGGCGGCTAGTGTGTCTATCTATATATGTGTCTATCTAATGGAACAGGAGGCTAGTGTGTCTTTCTGTCTGTCTATCTACCTAATGGAGGAGGAGGTGGCTAGTGTGTCGGTCTGTCTATCTATCTATCTGTCTATCTGTATGTCTATCAATCTAATTGAGGAGGAGGAGGAAAGTGTCTATCTGTCTTTCAGCCTATCTATGCATCAGTTTAGTTATCTTAATAAAGGAGGAGGCTAGTGTGTCTTAACTATCTATCTACCTAACTGAGGAGGAGGAAGAGGCTAGTGTGTCTGTCTGTCTTTATATCTATCTAATACAGGAAGAGGATTCTAGTATGTCTGTCTATTTACCTAATTGAGGAGAAGAAGGAGGCTAGTGTGTCTGTCTGTTTGTATGTGTGTCTGTCTGTATCTATCTATCATCTCTCTATCCTTCTATCTACCTAATTGAGGAGGAGGAGGCCAGTGTGTCTGTCTGTCTGCTTCTGTCTTTGTAACTGTCTAACAGAGGAAGAGGAGGAAGTTAGTCTGTCTGTCTGCTTCTGTCTTTGTAACTGTCTAACAGAGGAAGAGGAGGAAGTTTGTCTGTCTAGCTATCTAGCTAATGGAGGAGGAGGAGGAGCCTAGTGTGTTTCTCTGCCTGTCTTTCTGTGTATCTCTCTATTTATCTATCTAATAGAGGAGGAGGAGGTGGCTGGTGTGGCTATCTATATATGTCTCTATCTAATGGAGAAGGAGGGTAGTGTGTCTAGCTGTCTATCTATGTATGTGAATATTTTCTAAGTCACCAAGTTGGAGTTAGTAGAAGAACTGAAATTAAACATTTTTGTCTTATAACATAAATCTCTAAATAGACTATATAATGCCAAGAAAAACTCAATCACTCTCTTAGAATATGTAACATCAGGAGAATGATTTTCTTACACTACTATTTATGATACATTTGTATTTATTAACACATTCTACAATTTCTAAGGCTTTGTTATTTCTTGAGACATAAGATATCATTTAGAAATCAGATAAACATCTTAAAATACTGTTTTCCTAATTCCTCTTAAAAGAAGCTACAAAAGAGAAAAAGAAAAGAGATATGATATACTCTCTCCCTGCAAAACATGTTCTACCTCTAATATCCAACTATTTGTTTCTATTTTCTAACAGTCATGAACTGGCTGCAAGCATTTTATGAATATGTAAAATGAATAATAACAAATTCATATTTTAATTTGTTTATGTTAATGTTTAATGCCTAAAACTTGAAATATTATATTGGGAAGAATTTCAGGTACACTATTCATTTATGTGTCCAATTTTGGAAAAGTTCATTAACTTCTATGATTTTCTGTTACTTCATCTAATGTATAAAATATTGCATTACAGTTTTTAATAAGTAAGTTAGTTGAGCTATTATAAATGAAAATACATAGCTCATTATAAGTGCTCAATAGTATTGTCTTCTCTCTTTCATGAGGGCAGATTGTAAATTTCCTTAGTAACTGTTAATGACAGTAGGCCAGTCTGTACTATTACATTAAAAGATTTTAATTTCAAGTGATGGGGAATTAATTCACAAAACACTCAGCATGATATTAGTGCCTGCAACCTTTTCCAGCACAAAGACTCTGCTCAATTATCTGTAGACTTCAGTCAGTGACACAAGAACCTAAAGATGTTAGCACAAGTCCTGCCTTTTCTTTTTCTTTTTTTAACTGCTGAAATCATTCCCAAGGTCTGCATTAAAAAGGTGAGCTATCAGAATACTGTATTATATGCTGTGAAAGTAGAATCAAAATAGTCAACTGATGCAATCATAACAGCCTTTACTATGTTTCTGTCCTCAGATACGCCAGGCTTTGGGCTTAGAAGATTAAAAAATATAGCAAGAAGTAAAGGAGGCTTCCTCCATGATTAACTTGTCAGGCCTACATTTCCATAAATCACTAGTAATATATAATTTTATATAACATATAATACACATATCATTATATAATAATTTGTATAGCTATTACTTACTAAATGCCTGCTGTTAACTTAGGCTCTGTATTAAGCACTTTATTTTCACGGTTTCATAAATCTCTAAACTACTCATGCATAAGTACTACCATCCCCACTTACAAATGACAAAACTGATGTACACAAAATTTAATCTTTGCCCCAATTTACATGAGTAGTTACTGACAAATCCTGGATTTGAAGAGAATCTATAACACCAGCTTAGAGCAGCCATCACAACACACTAGCAGTCAACTGTCCCCATCACAGGCAGGTACAGAACCATCACCACTCAGTGTATCATCTAACCAGAAAGTAAGTCAGACAAGGAAACCAAACATCTTTATAAAACTTTCTTGGAAGCCAAAGAGAGATGCTCTTTATTCACCACCCACTCTATTGGGTCCTATCAATAGTCTCTAATTCAGTAAAGTATGTTTAAATATCTTAAGAAAGGAGACACTTACTGAAGTCATGTAGCAAGTGCTTGTGCATCAAGAGGGTCTTGATGGAAAAAATAGTGAAATCTCTGAGAGAATCACCACATATCCCGAACTGCACCCTGAACTGCTCCTGCCCAAGTCATTGGTGAGGAGGGGAAACGGTGTTGAGAAGTGTTTGGTTCTTTAGAATTCCATGATTCAACACTGGAAATAAGATCTAAGTCCTTTATAAATGGAATAAGGTTTGGTGTGATACATATGCTAAAAATGTGAAAAGGACACAAGGAATTATATTCAATATCTTGTAGTAACCTATAATGAAAAAGAATATGAAAGGGAATACATATATATATATGTATGACTGAAACATTATGCTGTACACCAGAGGCTGATGCAACACTGTAAACTGACTATGGACCAAAAAAAAAAAAAAAAAAAAAAAAAGCAAGTGAAAAGATATATCTCATTTTTACATCCTTAGAGGAGATTAATTAAAATTGATTTAATATCTTATAACAGCTCAACTTGGAGTGACTTACGATTTGTAAGAAAGGCTATATTTAGTTCAAAAGCAGGGTCTACCAAAATTAAACTTTGTATGTGAATAAAACTTACAGAAAACAGTCATTTTTGTTAGCATTTGATTAAATCAAAGAATCTCCTTATCTATGAGATATGAAGTAGGAAAATATGAATTTTAGAATGCCTTCTGGTTTCATACAAACAAGTCTGGCTCCTGATTTTTATTCAAATGGAGATTAATAACCTTACTACTCAGGAGTAATAACCACAATGACACCATGACCAAGTTAAAAGGGCATGCAAATGTAGATAACATTTTCCTTTCTAAATGTCTTTTTCTTAGTGATTGCATCAGAAACTTCACATTTCACAGAACAACTGGTATCCTTGTTTCTAGTGTGTATAAATGTGTTTCATCTCTTTTAATTTCATTTTCCAGAGAATGAAAATTCTTAACCTCTAACCAGAAACCTAATAGCATTTTATTTATAAGAGGCAGTGAGAAGACCCACCAATATGCATGAATACTATAAAACCAAATGGCTGAGAATTTGTTTTTAATGACAAAGAATTAGTAGAGTTATTTTTAAGCCTCATGGTAACTGAGGGCCAGGTTTAAATGCACTTACTATCATATAATTATAATAAAATAAAATTTAGAATAAATAGCCTAAAGTACAAAAGGGAGAGCATATGAAGTGTCTTATAAAATCCTGCAAGTTCATACCCTTTTTGATGTATATATTCCCATTACATTTGATTTTTTAGTTCCATTAACTCAAATATTGGTAGAAAAACAAATACAGATTTGTGAATTATAATCTCACCCAGAATGTCAGCACTGCTTTGCAATCACTTATCTCTACTGTCTCTCTCTCTCTGGTATGCAAGAGAGGACAGATCTCTAAACAATTCTTCCTTTGGGTTCAACATCATCATTTCTTTATGTACCTTCCCTTGATTTTTTTTTCCAGTCTCTCTCATTGGATCTTCTATATGCAGAGTTTTCAATGTTTATGTTTCCTAGGATTCTGGAACTGGAACTCTTTCCTATTCCATGCTCTTTGGGAGCATGCTATTCCAAAAGACCTCCAGGTGGCTTCACTTATCTCCAAACTCCATACAGGCACACTGGCTTCCCTACTGCATTCCATTTACATTTTAAAATATCAATCTCCATGTAGATGTCCAATAGAAACCTACATTTAGCTTTAAATCTGTATACCTGTTCCTACACATGTATTTTCTAGCTCAGTTACCTCATGACTCAGTTGACCAAGTTATAAATCTCAGAGTTATCTTTGGCTCTAAAACCCCCAGTAATCCAATCACAAAATTGATTTTGGATCCAAAATATCTTTAGAGTATGTTTTTATTGCTCCCATATAGGACAAACCTTTTCTATATGTAATCTAGTCTCTTTCTCACTGGTCCTCTTATTACCACTTCTCATTCACTATTTTATTCTTCTGAATTGATGCTAAAATTGTATTATTGAAATTCAAATCTAAGCATGTGACTCATTAAGGATCTTAGAAATAAACAGTTACATTATTATGTATGAATTCAGTAATTTTCCAAAGAAAGAACCCTGGGCCATGTGGTCTTTCCTGGAACATTGAAATGCATATTTGTAACTCAAAATCAGGTTGAAGATTGAACTATAAACAAGGAGAAGTGACTTTAAAGCATATAGATGATAAAATATGAAGTGAGCATCTGAATGATAACATTAGTCAAATTTATAATGCTGAAGACTGAGTCTAAGATAACCCCTGGGGCTAGAGTCAGGTTTGTGATTCTAGTGAGGCTTTTCAGGGTGAGAGCTCATGTTTGTGTTTGTTTCCTATTGCCACTGTAACAAACTACCACAGACTTGTTGGTATTAATAAATCATACATTCATTATCTTACAGTTCTGGAGGCCTGAAGTCTGAAATCATCAGATACATGAGCTGACATCAAATTATCAGCAAGGATGCTTCCTTGTGAAGGCTGAGAGGGAAATCCAATCACCTTGCCTTTTTCAGCTTCCAATGGCCTGTGTTCCTTGGCTTGTGCTCTTTCTCCGCCTTCAAAACACATCTTCCAGTTTCTGCTTTCCTCATCACATCACCTTTTCCCCTTTCATAGTCAAATCTCCCTCTGCCTCCCTTTCATCAGGACACTTGTGATCACAGGTAGGCTCATGAGGGTGTTCCAGGGTAACTTCTCCCATCTCAGGGATCTTTAATTTAATCTCATCTGCAGAGTCCTGTTTGCCCTATAAGGTATCATTCACAGGTTCCAGGATCCAGGATATCTTGGGAGATCATTATTCTGCCTAACACAATGTTCCAGCCCCTAACATAACTTTACACATACACACAGTAATTATGCATATATACGCACACACACACAGCTTTCAATTGTATATGGCCTTGCCAAATCCCTACTCAACCTCAAAACCAGTTTGGTTTCCAGGGTGAGTAGGAATTTGGTATGGCATTACCTCTTCTATGAGGTTTTTAATATACTTCACTGCCTCCAAGATCATTCCTCTGAACTTCATATTTATTTTTGTGAGGTGATTTGCTTGGTTGCAACTCTTGCTATATTTGAGATTCTTGTACATTTTTATTTTTGCAACCCTAGTGATTAGCACAATAAATAACCCAAGGTATAATGTCACAGTAATACATAATAAAGCTTTGTGTTGTGCACTACATAAAAATTTTAATTGATCTCTAGAATTCCTTGGGTAGTCACTTGGCACACAATGTTTACTCTAATTGATCATATGTAATCAACTGAGTAATTAGTATTTATCATGTACTTACTATGTGTAGGTATTGTGAAATTTTTTACTTCAAGTATAAGTTTATTTGAAGACAAGTGAAGACAATAAGTTGTGAAGAAGTAAAATGTAACTCTTTCAGGTAAATTAATATAAACTATTTCCTAGTTTAAATTTTTTTCTTCTCTATCTTATGTGTACATTCTACTTTATTCCAAAGGAAATAATAAGAGGTAGCAGAAAATTATTTCAAATAATCACATTAAACTTTTATTTTATATGTTTATGTGGATCACAGTTAATTTCTGTTCCCTTCATGTAAAAACTATACATGTGCTAGATACTTTTATTTAAAATATTAAAACTTTGGAGACAATGCTCCAGTGTTGAAGTAAGTCTACAGTTAAACTTCTGCATTAAAAATATGTAGATTACATTTTGGACAATATAGCTTGTTAAAAAAAACTAAATTTGATATCAGTAATTACAATAAAGTGGAGTTTATAATATTTTAATCTCAATGCTGCCAATAACTAGTTGTGTAACTTCAGGCAAATAACTTAATCTTTCAAAATATCCATTTTCTCATCTCTAAAATGGGTAAATATTGGTATTTATTTACCTGATAAATTAGCTTATTGTAAGAAGTAAATAATGCACTGAATATAAGGCATTTAGGTCAATGTCTAGCTTCAATAAATTGTAGCTATGAAATTTCTTCTAAATTGTGCCACAGGGCTGTGGCTAAGTCACAGCTTTCCAATTGCTAAACAATTTTATTTTATTTTAGACCAGAATTAGGACACATTTGACATCAATGAGATTCCCAACCTAATATATAGAAAACAGGGGTCACAATAGGAAGAGCTGGGGGTTATATGTCTCCCTGGATATCTCAATAAAGAGATGAAGTAAGAAGGAGTTAAGGGTTGTCTTACAGAGACATGAATTCTAGTTAACTTAGAGCAAGGCAGAAGGTAGTGTGTTGTCTCTGAAGGATGCTTCCTCACATAATGAAAATAAGCTTAGTTTAAATCTTAGCAACTTTTCTGAAGAAGCAAAACATCTTCACGGTGTCACCAGTTTGCCCCCAATTAATCATCTTCAGTTCTTCCAACTTAAGATAAATGAAGTCTGTATAATATAAAGTCTGAGGACCTAGTGTATAACATGGGGACTATAACTGACAACACTGTATTTAACTGAAATTTGCTAGAAGACTAGAACTTAAAAGGTTCTCATTTTTTAAAAAAGATAAAATGTGAGGTGGTGGTATTGCTAATTAACTATGGATTCCCTTCACAATGTATAATAAGTATGTAAAACCATCATGTTGCACACTTTAAATAATGCAATTTGATTTGTCAATTGTACCTCAGTAAAGCTGGAAAAAAATTCTCGCTGAGAAAAAAAGTTTGTATGTTATTTTCTTAAGACACATTTTGCAATTCTCTTCTATGAAGGAAAAGGAATATCAAAAAGTAGTCGAAAAGTTTTACTTTCTAAAAGGCTTAATTACAAATTAATCACTTTTCCAATTTCCATTTTACTAGTGTTAGAAGCGTGTTACTAAAGCATTTATAAAGACATTCTTTCTTAAGGCCAGTGTAGTTTTATTTTCTCCATTTTTTACCATCACTCGAAAATCCTCAACGTTGCATTAACGAGTCAAAAGAGTTGATGTGCTACCAAGGAGGGATATTAATGAAAGAATGATTCTAACTCATTATACAAAAGTCTCCCTAATCTTTGATATGTAGCATTACATATTGTCTATTCACATTAACATTTGTCAACATGCTATTACTAGGAAAAGACTTAGTAATATATCATAATTTCAAATTATGTCAGAGTTTTAAACAAAAACAAAAACCTTTGGCTGTTTTCCACCAGTGTTTACCATCTCTTTCCATTCATGAGTATTTTCTTTATGAATAATGTTTGGATATAAAAGAAGCTGTGTAACCACACAGACTTACAATTACTTGCATATAATAATTGATAAAAATAACATAATGCCTTGGTGAAGTACATAAAACCTGCACTTACACTTACTCATTCATTAGCCATGACAAACCCTGCCAGGAGCCCTCTTTCTGACACATCTGTGTGACTATTAACTGCCTTCAGGCTAAAGCAGCTAGTGCGCAATGTCTTCCTCACTAAGAAGTGGCAAAACTCTCTTCTGTTAATCATTAAAAATGTTTTCTCACTTCTTCCTTGCAGGAAAAATCTAGATCCTCTTGAAGTGTTTGGTCACTTCATTTGGAAAGCAGATAAAATGAACACTTAGATGCTACTTTTTCATTATTGTTGTTTAAGTTGCTGTATAAACTGTTAGGGAATAGAAGTTGTTAGGGAATAGTAATCCAAAACAATAACAACAACAACAAGAAAACCTAAGATATAGTCCATACATTTCTATTTTACAATACACTCTATCAATACTTAAAAGGGAACCAACACAGATTACATAGTGAAAAAATAAATTAATGGAATAAAATATTTTTTCAAATACTAATTGCTTCAAACTTTTAGCTCAATTGGAAAGAATGAAGTATTAATGAGCTTTTGATCTTCATAAGAGTAAATTAAATTTACACAGAGTAATCTATGATACCTAGCCACAGATTACACATTGTAATATCAGCTGGTGATCCAGTTAATGCATTCAGTTGATCACCAGGGGTCTCGGTATGGGAGGTTGGATGCTTATTGTAAGTTCATTACTAATAATGTAAAAATAGCTTGAAGTTTTCCTACTCACAGTGGATAAATCATATTTTCATATACAAAAGAATAGGTTAAAAAAAGGTGTTTGGCAAAATACAGCAATCAAGGTAACTGAAACTTTGCTTCTTGGTAAGCACAATAAAAACAGTTACAACTTCAGATTAGTAGCCTGTTCAAAGCTATTTTATCTTATAAAAGTAAATTTATTTTAAAGGGGATTATTTCTTTACTTTCTTTTTCTGTTCATTCATCAAGGAGGTGAAAGACTTATGTACAGAAAACTATAAAACACTGATTAAGGAAATTAAAGACTTTTAAAAATGGAAAGATATCCCATGCTCCTGGATTGGAAGAATCAATATTGTTAAAATGGTCATACTACCCAAGGCAATCTACAGATTTAATGCACTCCCTATCAAATTGCCCAGGACTTATTTCACAAAACTAGAATAAATCATAATAAAATTTATATGGAACCACAAAAGACCAAGAATTGCCAAAGCATTACTGAAGAAAAAGAAAGAGGCTGAAGGAATAACTCTCCCAGTCTTCAGAGAATTCTATAGAGCTAGAGTCATCAAGACAGCACAGTATTGGTACAAAAGCAGACATATAGACCAATGGAACAGAATAGAGTGCCCAGAAATGAACCCACAAAATTTTGGTCACTTAATCTTTGACAAAGGAGGCAAGAACATACAGTGGAGTAAAGACAGTCTCTTCAGCAAATGGTGTTGGGAAAACTGGACAGCAGCATGTAAATCAATGAATCTAGAACACTCTCTTACACCATACACAAAAATAAACTCAAAATGGATCAAAGACTTAAACATAAGACAAGATACAATAAACCTCCTAGAAGAAAATATAGGCAAAACATTATCTCACATACATCTCAAAAATGCTTTCCTACAGCAGTCTATACAAGCAATAGAAATAAAAGCAAGAATAAACAAATGGGACCTAATGATACTTACAAGCTTCTGCACAGCAAAGGAAACCATAAATAAAACAAAAAGACAACCTACGGAGTGGGAGAAAATTTTTTCAAATGAAACTGACAAAGGCTTGATCTCCAGACTATATAAGCAGCTCATATGACTTAATAAGGAAAACACAAACAACCCAATCCAAAAACTGGCAGAAGATCTAAAGCAAGCAATTCTCCAAGGAAGAAATACAAATGATCAATAGGCACATGAAAAAATTTATGGAGAACAAAAAGTAGATTAATACAGAGCAAAATTATGTATATATGAAATATCTTTTGTCTTAAAATGACTCATTTCTTTAGTTTGAAAGAACCCTTTGCATCCTCAAAAATTTTAAGAAGATAGAAATTATCTCAAGCATCTTTACTGACCACAATGCCATGAAACTAGAAATCAACAACAGAGAAACAAAGGAGAAAAAAAGGAAAGCATTGAGATTAAACAATAAGCTATTAAAAAATCAATGCATCAATGAGGAAATCAAAGTTGAAATTAAAAAATACTTTGAGACAAATGAGAATGAAAGCACAACCACACAAAATTTATGGGACACAACAAAGGCAGTGCTAAGAGGGAAGTTTATAGTAATACAGGCCTTTCTCAAAAAAGAAGAACAATCTTAAATAAACAATCTAACCCACTAGCTGAAAGAACTAGAAAAAGAACAAAAAACTCCAAAAGGCAGCAAAAGGAAGGAAATTATAAAGATCAGGGAGGAAATAAATAATATGGAGATTTAAAAAAAAAACATAGAAAAAAATCAATAAACCAAAAGCTGGTTTTTTGAAAAAGTAAATAAAATTGACAAACCTCTGGCCAAACTCACAAAGCAGAAAAAAGAGAGAGCCCAAATAACCAAAAGAAGAAAGGAAAATGGAGAAATTACAACAAATAAAATAGAAATACAGAATAGCAAAAGAGAATATTATGAAAAACTATATGGAAGCCAACTGGATAACCTAGAAGAGATGGAAAAGTTTCTGGAAACATACAGTCCAGCAAGACAGAATCAAGAAGAAACTCACCACTTGAACAAACTGATCACTAGAAATGAAATAGAAATCGCAATAGCAATAAAAAACCTCCCTACAAATAAAAGTCCAAGACTGGGCAGCTTCACTGGGGAATTCTACCAAACATACAAAGAACTCATACCAGTCCTTCTCAAACTCTTCCAGAACACTGAAAAGGAGTGAATACTCCCAAACTCATTCTATGAAGCCAACATCACTCTGATACCAAAACCAGGCAAAGACACTACCAAAAAGAATTATAGGTCAGTATCACTGATGAATATAGATGCCAAAATCCTCACCAAAATATTAGCAGAGTCCAACAACACATAAAAAAGATTATACATCATGACCAAGTGGGGTTCATCCCAGGGACACAAGGGTGATTCAACACACTCAAATCAATCAATGTAATACATCACATCAACAAGAGAAAAGACAAAAACCACATGATCATCTCAATCGATGCAGAAATAGCATTTGATAAAATTCAGCACCCATTTATGATAAAAACTCTCACCAAAGTGTGTATAGAGGGAACATATCTCAACATAATAAAGTTATATATGACAAACATACAGCCAGCATAGTACTCAATGGTGAAAAACTCAAAAGCTTCCCACTAAAATCTGGGACAAGACAAGGATGCCCACTATCACCACTCCTATTCAACATAGTCTTGGAAGTCCTAGCCACAGCAATCAGGCAAGAGAGAAATAAAAGTGATCCAGATTGGAAAAGAAGAGGTAAAATTGTCACTATATGCAGATGACATGTTACTATATATAGAAAATCCTAAAAGGTCCAAACAAAAACTACTAGAGCTGATTGAAGAATTCAGCAAGGTAGCAGGTTACAAGACTAATGTTCAAAAATCAGTTGCATTTCTTTACACTAACAATGAATCAACAGAAAAAGAAAGTAAAGAAACAATCCCCTTTAAAATAGCACCCAAAGTAATAAAATACCTAGGAATAAATCTAACCAAGGAGGTGAAAGAATTATACACAGAAAACTACAAGCCATTGATGAAGGAATTTAAAGAAGACTTTAAAAAATGGAAAGATATCCCATGCTCCTGGATTGGAAGAATCAATATTGTTAAAATGGTCACACTGCCCAAGGCAATCTATAGATTTAATGCAATCCCTATCTAACTGCCCAAGACATATTTCACAGAACTAGAACAAATCATAATAAAGTTTATATGGAACAATCAAAGACCTAGAATTGCCAAAGCATTACTGAAGAGAAAGAAAGACGCTGAAGGAATAACTCTCCCAGACTTCAGACAATTCTATAGAGCTAGAGTCATCAAGACAGCATGGTATTGGTACAAAAGCAGACATATAGACCAATGGAACAGAATAGAGTGCCCAGAAATGAACCCACAAACTTTTGGTCAACTAATCTTTGACAAAGGATGCAAGAAGATACAATGGAATAAAGACAGTCTCTTCAGCAAATTGTGTTGGGAAAACTGGACAGCAGCATGTAAAGCAATGAAGCTAGAACACTCCCTTACACCATACACAAAAATAAACTCAAAATGGATCAAGACTTAAACATAAGACAAGATACAATAAACCTCCTAGAAGAAAATATAGGCAAAACATTATCTCACATACATCTCAAAAATATTCTCTTAGGACAATCTACTCAAGCAATAGAAATAAAAGCAAGAATAAACAAATGGGACCTAATGATACTTACAAGCTTCTGCACAGCAAAGGAAACCATAAGTAAAACAAAAAGACAATTTAGGGAAAGACAACTTATGGAATGGGAGAAAAGTTTTGCAAATGAAACTGACAAAGGTTTGATCTCCAGAATATATAAGCAGCTCATACGACTTAATCAGAAAAAGCAAACAACCCAATCCAAAAATGGGCAGATCTAAACAAGCAATTCTCCAAGGAAGAAATACAAATGATCAATAGGCACATGAAAAAATACTCAATGTCACTAATTATCAGAGGAATGCAAGTCAAAACTAAAATGAGGTATCACCTCACACTTGTCAGGATGGCCATCATTCAAAAATCCACAACTGGCAAATGCTGGAGAGGCTGTGAAGAAAAGGGAATCCTCCTACACTGCTAGTGGGAATGCAGTTTGGTGCAGCCACTGTGGAAAACAGGATGGAGATTCCTCAAGACTAGGAATAGACTTACCATGTGACCCAGGAATTCTGCTCCTGGGCTTATATCCAGAAGGAACCCTACTTCAAAATGACACCTGCACCCCAATGTCATAGCAGCACTATTTACAATATCCAAGACATGGAAACAGCCTAAATGTCCATCAACAGATGACTGGATAAAGAAGAGTTGGTATATTTATACAATGGAATACTATTCAGCCATAAAAACAGACAACATAATGCCATTTGCAGCAACATGGATGCTCCTAGAGAATGTCATTCTAAGCGAAGTAAGCCAGAAAGAGAAAGAAAAATACCATATGAGATCATTCATCTGTGGAATCTGAAAAACAAACAAAGCATAAATAGAAAACAGAAATAGACTCATAGGTATAGAATACAAACTTGTGGTTGTCAAGGGGATGCTGGGTGGGAAGGCATAGACTGGGATTTCAAAATTGTAGAATAGATAAACAAGATTATACTGTATAGCACAGGGAAATATATGCAAGAACTTATGGTAGCTTACAGAAGAAAAAATGTGACAAGGAATATATATATGTTCATGTGTAACTGAAAAATTGTGCTCTACACTCAAATTTGACACAACATTGTAAAATGATTATAAATCATTAAAACATGTTAAGAAAAATAGAACACTTTGCCATGAAATAGCACATGTTGGAAATGAAGGTGATTATACTTTTACTCTAAACAAGAAACCAACTGATCCTACATTAAAGTACGAGATCCAGCAATTCCATGCCTGGGTATATATATCCAAAAACCAAAAAACTAATTAGAAAAGATTCATGCATCCATAAGTTCATAGCAGCATTATTTATAAAAGCCAAGATATAGAAGCGACCTTAAGTGCCCATCAGCAAATGAATAAAGAAGATGTGGTATATATGTTTGTGTATATATATAAACATACTTATATATCTTATGGAATATTACTCAATCTTAAAAAAAAAGAATAAAATTTTGCCATTTGCAACAACATGGATGGACCTACAAGGTATTATGCTAAGTGAAATAAGTCAGAGAAAGAAAAACAAATACTCTATGTGTTAAATTATATGTAGAATCTAAAAAATAATACTAACTAATGAATATAACAAAACAGAAACAGACTCACAGGTATACAGAACAGACTGGTGGTAACCAGGGGGAGAAGGAGGAGGGGAGAGGCATGATGGGGTAGGGGGTTGAGAGGTACAAAGTACTACATATAAAATGGGTAGGTTACAGGGATGTATTGTACAGCATGGGGAAACACAGCCATTATTTTATGGTGACTTTAAATGGAATACAATCTACACAAATGTTGAGTCTCAGTGTTGTACCCCTGAAACTAACATGATGTAAATCAACTCCTCAATTTAAAAAGAATTTAGTAAATGTTTTCTTTTCATATTCCTTGCAGTAAGTTAGAAGCCAGCACTGCCCAATAGAAATGTAATGCAAGTCACAATTTACCAGTAACTCCATTAAGAAAATAAAAAGAAACAAATAAAATCAATTCCAGTAATAATTATATTTATCCCAAAATATGCAATATGCTATCATTTCAAAATGTGATTAACATTTTTAAAACTTAGTAATAAACAGTATACATTCTTTTTGCTGTACTAAGTCTTGAAAATCCATTATGTATTTTCCACTTACAGAACATCTCAATTCATGCTAGCCACATTTGGCTGGTGGCTACCATACTAGACAGGGCAGATTACATCATTCACACTTCTGATAACTTACCTGCTCTCTTCCTTATTTAAAAAACTTGTGGAAAAGACTTTAAATATTCCCTGTATAAAACAAAGCAACCTTGACAGGTGGTGAATATCTTCATTATAAACTGAAAAATAAAGGTTAAGAGATCCATGGTTACATGTATGTTAATGTAACGATACAGTCTTAATTCACTCATGACTTTAAAAGCTTTTTTCATATGCCAAGGATTCACTGTCACTGGGCAGTGTTTTTCAGTATTATCATCTGTGGAATCGAGAGGCTTCTGATGACCCTGCTTTGTGTATATGTACATAAAAGAAATAACAAAACAGAGAAAAAGATCTTATTAAAGATAATTTAGTGGGGAGGGTATAGCTCAAGTGGAAGAGCATATGCTTAGCATGCACAAAGTCCTGGGTTCAATTCCCAGTACCTTCTCTAAAAATTAAACTAACTAACTAAATAAAAATCTAATTACCACCACCCTGCAAAAATTAATTGATTGATTTAATTAAAAGTTAAAAAGATAATTTAGTGCAGGCTTATCAAGCTACAAGAGCTACAATGAATGCCCCTCCCCCACTCATTTAGAGGAAGTCTCACAGTATCTCCCTACATAAAGACTGAAACATAACTCAGAACACTTTCTGATAGTCAACATGAATTTAACACAAAAGTAGATAATTATCTCCCTGGTGTCAAAGCTCTGTCAAAGACGAGCACAGAAAATTTAGTAAAAATGGCTCTGCAACTACCTTTCAAAAAATGCTGAGAAATGATCTTCTCTGTTGGAAATTAACCTGCTTTTATATTCTGCAGTAGGCATACACATTTACAAACCAGGGATTAACTGTAAGCTGGCCACTATACTAAATTTTGTTTCATTGTTTATTTAATCCTCACAGCAACTCTGTAAGCTACTGTTGTTACCCCCATATAACTGATAAACAGATTGAGGCAGAAAAAAAATTGGGGTGACCTAGTAAATGGTGGAGCTGGATAAGACCACAGCCAGCCTGACACACAAGTCCATTATTCTCACTGATGTTCACTACTGTTACCTACATTCAGCAATGACAGTTTATTTCATATTTAAATGTGTAATTTCTAAAAGTACAAAGCATTGCTGTGTAAATCATTCTTTTGAGACCTGGGAGCCAAAAAATAAAAAACAAATAAAATCAGGGTGCCATTGGGGGGAGGGCTAACTGCATATGGACAGACAGAAGGGGACTTTTTGAGGAGGTGGTTGCACCACTCTAGAAATTTTCTAAAATCACCGACTTGTACAATCATAATGGGTGAGTTTTATGGCCTGTAAATTATACCTTAATACAGCTGTTAAATTAAAAAACTGGGATACTGAATTAAGCCTAAAAAACACTTGCATATATATCACACAGAGAACAGGCAAATATTATTTATTGCACCACCTCCCTCCATGTCGCTTCCTTTACTCGCTGTTTCTGAAAGGATGATTCATTTTTAAAATATCCTTTTTTAAATTTATTCAGCAAATAATTTCTGAGTGCCAACTACGTACCCAGGAGTAGTCTAGACACTTGGAATGTATCAATAAACAAAACAGAAGTCCTGTCCTCACGGAGCTTGGAGTCCAGCTGGGGCGCGGGGTGGAGGTGACAATTCACACAACAGAGCAGAAGAGTAGTGGCACGTTAGGAAAGAGGAACCATGGAAGAAAGAAAAAGGGCAGGGTATAGACAGTCGGGAGGATAGGTGAGGGTGATGGATTATTAAGTATCAGAGCAAGCCAAACTGAGGACTGAGGTTAGAACTAGGACTAGGAGGTGAGAAGGCCCAGGTGGATGGAATAACCAGCGCTGAGGCTAGCACTCACCTCGTGTGTTCCAGGGTGGGGGCAGGGCTGGGGCTGTGGGGAGGGCAGTGCAGATCCTGTACGGCCTCGGAGGGCTTTGTAAGGACTGTGGTTTTACCCGGAGTGAAATGGGGAGGCACTGCAGAAGGATGACACAATCTAATTTAGGTTTTCAAAGGCTCACTTGACTGCCAGGTGAGAATGGTCAATATGGGTCAGAGATGAAAGGAGGGGAGCCAATGAGGAGGGCTGTACAGGAGGAGAGGACAGTGGCCCAGGGCAAGGAAGCAGCAGTGGAGGCAGGAGCCATGATGAGAAGTGGCTGGGCTCCAGATAGATATTAAAAGTGGTGTTAACAAGATCTGTTGACAGAATGCACGTGGCTTGTCAGTGAGAGTCAGAGTGGAGTAAGGCAGGGGCATTACCCACCACCTGTCCTCCCCCAGGATGTGGCATGTGGGGAGGGGATGGCTGGGACTCGGAGGCAGAGAGATGATGAAAGAAGGAGTGGAACTGCTCTGATCCTACAACAACAGAGCTGTAAAAAGCTCGGCTTCAGTTCAACCTGCTCCCTCTCCCATGTTCCCTCCCACCTACATGACAAACAGAGCACAGTCAGGCACCTTCTGTCCCTGACAGTGAAGACTAGCAGGAAAGGGACCAGGGTAAAACCATGTCTTATGCAAGATCAGTCTGATTATAAACACTATGTTATAAACAGTGAAGAGCACTGTCAGAGTGGGACACTTGTGAGGTGCTCAAACAGGGAGAAGGAGGTTGAGGATCCATTTCTTCCATGTCTTTTATCCCTTCTATTTCTGACCTTTCTTTTGCCACTTTTCCTAGCATTGCCATCACTGGCAGGTAAGAGGGCAGCAATGTGACTTGGCCATGTGGCTGATGGGGCTACATTTCCCAGCACTGGAATGAAAAAGCACTGGAAGAGAAGCAGCATCAGCTGGAAGATGTGAACCGTGGTCCTGGCCTGTGCCCAACACCGACCAGGTGACCCTGGATGAGGGTCTCAGTCTCTCTGTGCTTCAGGCTGTGTAGTTATAAAAGAAGGTTTTCTCATTCCACAAATATATCCAATATGAAATGTAATGTGAAAGTCAAACATAACATCTCACCTACCTGCCTCAGGGAAACGTACAAGCACTCAACAGTATGTGAATGTAAATGCACAGTTAAGAAAATCATTGAGGTTAAATGCTAAACTCAACATAGAGATACACTTTTATGGGTTTTCTAGGCCTTCCTCATTTTCAATTGTAACACTGAATTAAAAGTTATTAGCTATACTCCACACCATCACCCCTGTGAATAAATCAAGTAGGTAAGCACTGCCTGGATGCCTGCTGTTGCCCAATGCTAATAAGCAGGGTGCAGGTTAAGAAGGCTGAACACAGGAGCCTTCTCCAGTTACCAGCTAAGCGAGGAGGCACATTGGAAACCACCCAGGAATGGTACCAAGTCAGTACTCAAAGCCAAGATTATGGGCTACAGATCATAAACAGTACAGGAATACAAAGAGGAGCTAGAAGGAGTTGGAGTAAATAGGGAAGACTCTATGTAGGGGATGGGGCTCCAACTGGTTCCTGGGGCAATTCTAAGCTGTTTTAACTGAGGACTGGATAGGAAAAGGCTGGAGACTCCTGGCTTTTAATAAGGCACAGGTTACCCTAGGAGGCTAAGGCACATAATGATTGGAACAGATAAGGCAAGGCCAAAATGATCGGGGGCCGAGAATACCTGGCTGAGAGATCTGGTTGTGGTAAGTCTTTGACTTGACTCTAGATGTTGGAGGGTCGAAACTGTAGGTGGACTGAAAGGTGGGGAGAGAGCATCTGAGTTTAACAGAAGGAAAAATTCATGTATCAGGGATGAAAGCTCTTCATCAGAGTATCAGAAATCGGAATGGACATTTGAAACCAAGAATGTGCATTTCTGGGAGCTGACAAAATGCGGAGGATGGTGCAAGACAGAGAAATTGAAGACCATTCCAAGGCTTTGGGTATCCAGGACCGGAAGAATGATTCTCCCACTGAGTAAGTAGAGATGCTGCAAGTGGAAGTCAGTTCATGAAAAAGATTATGAATTCAGTTTAAGACATGTTGAATCTGACATGTGAGCTAAGAGTAGGTTTTCTCTAAGAAGCTCAAAATTCAAAACTGAAGAACAGATCTAGAGTCTACAATTAAGATGCAGATGGACAAGACACAATAAATATCCTAAAAGAAAACACAGGCAAAACATTCTGACATAAATCTTAGCAATGTTCTCCTAGGGCAGTCTACCCAGGCAATGCAAATAAGAACAAAAATAAACAAATGGGACCCAATTAAACTCATAACCTTCCCCACAGAAAAGAAAACCATAAGCAAAACAAAACAATAACCTACGAATGGGAGAAAATATATGCAAATGATGTGGCTGACAAAGGATTAATTTCCAGAATATATACACAGCTCATACAACTGAATAACAAAAAACAAACCCAACCCCAAAATAGGCAGAGGACCTGAATAAACAATTCTCCAAAGAAGACACACAAATGGCCAACAGGCATGTGAAAAAATACTCACTATCACTATTATCAGAGAAATGCAAATCAAAACTACAATGAGCTATTACCTAACACCAGTCAGAATGGCCATCATTCAAAAGTCCATGAATGATAAATGCTGAAGGTATGGAGAAAAGGGAATACCCCTGCACTGTTGGTGGGAATGTAGTTTGGTGTAGACTTATGGAAAACAGCATGGAGATTCCTCAAAAAACTAAAAACAGACTTACCATTTGAACCAGCAATCCCACTTCTGGGAATATATCTGGAGGGAACTCTAATGCAAAAAGACACTTGCACCATAATGTTCACAGCACCACCCTAACACAACAGCCAAGACATGGAAGCAGCCTAAAGGTAGCAACAAATGACTAGATAAAGAAATTGGTGTATATTTATACAATGGAATACTACTTTGCCATAAAAAGAATAAAATAATGCTATTTGCAGCAACGTGGATGGACCTAGAGAATATCATTCTAAGTGAAGTAAGCCAGAAAGAGAAAGGAAAATACCATGATATCACTCATATGTGGAATCCAAAAAAAGAAAGAAAAAGGACACTATGAACTCACCTGAACTCAATACAGAAACAGACTCATACACATAGTAAACAATCTTATGGTTACCAGGGAAAAGAGGTGGGAAGGGATAAATTTGGGAGTTTGAGATTTACATATGTTAGCTACATATGTATATAGATGTTTTTAAAAAGTTTTTTCTGTATAGCGCAGAGACCTTCCTATGTTCAACATCTAGTAATATCCTATAATGGAAAAACCGCTTTGGCTATCACCTGAGGCAGCCAAAGAAAAGGAAGGAAAGTCAGTTACCCCAGGCTAGAATCCAGTTCTCTGGGAGTCCTTGCTCATGCCCAAACACTGCCCGCTGAGGGCACTGCACCCTCTTCTCAGGAGCAGGCTGACCTGAGGATGCACCTTCAGAGAAATTGGGGCAACAGAGGCCGCCCCCAGGCCAGGCCGTGGGGGAGATGGGAGCAAATCCACAGGCTGGTGCTGGGCAGCCACCCTTCTCCCGCCCTCAAGCTGCCACCACTGCAGTCTTCCCCACTCCCTGACCTAACCGCACAGGCCTCCAGGAAGCCGGCTGACCTAAACAGGTGAGTCCTGCAACCCTGGGGCAGCAGAAGCTGTCCCAAGGCCAGGCCCCTGGGGAGATGGGAATAAATTCAAGGGCTTGCACAGGGCATCCTCACTCCTGCCACTGCCCCTGACTGAATCATGCCAGCCTCCTGGGAGCAGACTGACCTAAAGACGTGGTTCCAATGAAACTGAGGCAGCTAGGCTGCCCCAAGGCCAGGCCACAGGGGGAGATAGGAGCAAATGACTGGCTGGCAAGGGGTAGCCCCTCTCCTCCTGCCACCACTACTGCTGGTGCCATCCTCCCAGGTTCCTGAACACACTGAGCCCCTGGTCTTACTAAACTGGGTATAGAAGGAACATATCTCAACAAAATAAAAGCTATTTATGACAAACCTACAGCCAGCATCATACTCTACACTGAAAAGCTGATAGCCTGTCTGCTAACATCTAGAACAAGACAAGGATGCCCACTCTCACCACTTCTATGCAATATAGTATTGGAAGTCCTAGTACAGCAATTAGACAACAAAAAGAAATAAAAGAGATCAAAATTGGAAGACAAGAAGTAAAACTGTCAGTATATGTGGATGACATAATACTATATCTGGAAAACCCTAAAGGCTCCCCACAAAAATGACTAGAGCTAATAAAAGAATTCAACAAGGTAGCAGGATACAACATTAACATACAGAAACCAGTGGCATTTATTTACACGAAAGTAATAATCACTTTTAAAACTGCTTCCAAAAAACTAAAAGACTGAGGAATAAATCTGATCTAGGAAGTGAAAAACTTACATGTGGAGACCTACAAAACACTGATCAAAGAAATTAAAGAAGACGTAAAGAAATGGAAAGATATTCCAGATCCTTGCATTGGAATAATTAATATTGTTAAAATGGCCATAATGCCCAGAGCAATCTACAGATTCCTATCAAATCACCCAGGACATTTTTCACAAAACCAGAACAAATCATCCTAAAACTTACACGGAATCACAAAAGACCCAGAATTACCAAAGCATTATTGAAGAAAATGAATGAAGCAGGAAGGATAACCCTCCCAGACTTCACATGCTACTACAGAGCTGCAATCAAACCAGCATGGTCTTGGTACAAAAACAGACTTACGCATCAATGGAACAGGATAGAGAGCCCAGACATAAACCCATGAACTTTCACTCAAATCCTCTTTGACAAAGGAGGCAAGAACGTACAATGCAGTAAAAACAATCTCTTCAGCAGATGGTGTAGGGAAAACTGGACAGCTGCATGCAAATCAATGATGTTAGAATACCCCTTCACACCATACACAAAAATAAATTCAAAATGGCTTAAAGACTTAAATATAAGACAAGACACTAAGTCTCTGAGAAGAAAACATAAACAAAACATTATCTCACATACTTCTCAGTAATCTTCTCCTAGGGAAGTCTACCCAATCAACAGAAATAAAAGCAAAAATAAACAAACAAATGGGGCCTAACTGAACTTACAAGCTTCTGCACAGCAAACAAAACCATAAACAAAACGACAAATGGGAGGAAATATTTGCCAATAATGCGACCGACAAAGGCTTAATTTCAGAATATATAAATAGTTCATACAATCTAATAACAAAAAACAACCCAATCCAAAAATGGGTAGAAGACCTAAACACGCATTTCTCCAATGAAGACATATGAATGGCCAACAGGCACATGAAAAAATGCTCAATATCTCTATCAGACAAATGTAAATCAAAACTACAATGAACTATCACCTCCTACCAGTCAGAATGGCCATCATGAATTATAAATGATGGAGAGGGTGTGGAGAAAAAGGAAGCCTCCTACACTGTTGCTGGGAATGTCATTTGGGGTAGCCATTATGGAAAACTCCAATGCGAAAAGACACCTGTACCCTAATGTTCACAGCACTACCCTATACAACAGCCAAGACATGGAAGCAACCTAAATGTAGCAACAGAAGACTGGTTAAAGACATTGTGGTATATTTACACAATGGAATACTACTCTGCCATAGAATAATACCACTTTCAGCAACGTGTATAGACCTAGAGATCGTCATTCTAAGTGAAGTGAGCCAGAAAGAGAAAGATACCATATGATATCACTCATGCGTGCAACCCCCCCCAAAAAAAGACACTATGAACTCATCTACAAAACAGAAACAGATTTGCAGACTTAGTAACAGTCTTAACGGTTACCAGAGGAAGAGGATAGGTTGTTATCCACTATATATAAAAATAGATTTAAAAAAAAAGATCCTTCTGTATAGCACAGAAACCTATGTTCATTATCTGGTAATAAACTATGATGGAAAGGCCCCTACATCCACTGAGGAAACAAAAGAAAGGAGAGTGAGTTAGGAGAGTGGGCCAGAGCCTAGTCCTCCTAAACTCCTTACAGGCTGCTGACGCTGTCCCCTGACCCAACTGCGCCCTCCTCCCAGGAGCCAACTGACCTGGAAACAAGCGTTTTGTGAACCTGGGGCAACAGCAGGGAGAGGGGCACTGCCCCTGGTGAGCTGGTAGATTTGTCCCCATCTCCCCAGGCACATCCCCAGGTCAGCCGTCTCCCAGGGTGTGGCTGGAGGCAGCGGCGGCAGCGACGGGTTAGGGGTCTGCCCAGGTGAGCCTGTGGGTTTGCTTCAAACTCCCCCGCAATCTGTCCTGGGTTTGGCCTCTACTACCCCAGGTTCGCGGGTCTCAGGTTACAGGTCAGCCTGCTCCTGGAAGGCGGACGCTGTGCTGTCAGGGGAAGGCGGCGGCGATGGCGGGATTGGGGCTGCCCCATGCGAGCGCGGGGATTTGCTCCCATTTCTGCTGTCGCTGTCGCTGCCGCCACAGCCGCCCCTGCACTGACCGCACCGGGCCCGCCTCCGGGTAGCAGACTGACCTGTAACCTGAGTCCCGCAAACGTGGAGCAGCAGAGACTGAGCCCAGGACAAGCCACGGGGGAGATGGGAGTAAATGGACAGGCTCCCAGGGGCAGACCCCTCTCCCCGCCGCAGCCGCGGATAGCACTGCCCCCAAACCCTGAGAACACCGCGTCCGGCTCCGAGGAGCAGGCTGACTGCGAGACATGCGCCCCGTGAACACGGGGAAGCAGAGTTCACCCCAGTCCAGGACGCAGGGGTATAGGAAACAAACCCAGGGGCTCGCACGGGGCAGCCCCCATCCTACCGCAGCCGCTGCTGGGGCCCCGTGACCGCACCACACCCGCCTCCCGCGACCAGGCCATGGCCTGAGGGCCGGTCAGAGGTACTCCCTCTCACCCCTCAGGGCTGCTCCCGCTTTCCCAAACCCGTGTAAGAGCGGTAGCGGAGACAGCGTTCAAGGACTACTAATGTGGGGTGGGGGGGCACCACGAACCAGGGCGGCAGCCCGGACCTCCCTCATGGTCCTAACGGGCTGCGAGGCCCGGACCTCACCTACGACCCCTCCCTGTGCGCCTCCCCAAAGCAGCCCAGGCCTCACCCGCCGGCTCCCCGACCTGCGCGCCCCTACCAGCGCCCCTTACCTGCCTGGCGGCGGCAGCGGAGGCGACGGCACGTGGTGACCCAGACCCCAGGCTGTGTTCCTCCTGAGGGAACTGGTCCAGGGGCTCCCGGCTCTCGCCCAGCTTCCCGTCGCTCTGGGCGCGCTCCCCGGTCCGCGCACGCCCTTCCTCCTACCGCCCGCAGCACGGACGCTGGTGCCGTACGCTGCGAGTGGAGCTGAGGGGTGGGGCGGGAGCTGGGGTGGGGTGGGGGCGGGCCCTCCCTGCTGCCCCAGCTGGGTGGGAAACCAATCCCTACTGCCCCCTCCCCGCCACTGACTGGGTCCCGGCACCCGCCTAGGAACCACCACCGCCCTGGACCAGGACACACCCCCGATCCCCACTCCCCCTGTTCGCTACCCCCGACCCAGTCACTGCTTCCCCACCCCCGGCCAGGCCTGGTCCCTCATCCGACCCCCAAGACAAGGCTCCTTCTCACATCGAAGTCCTCGCCCGGAGACTCTGCCCCACTAGGTCCTAACTTACAGCCCCCGCAAACCACGCTGATCCCTGATGCCTCACCCCAGGTCCCCCCACCATCCAGAGATGGTGCCCTCAACCCTCACTCTGGGATTACCTCCCACGCCTCAGCTGGGTCACCTCCACTCCCAGCGGCCCCTCACCCCTCAGCCTGTCCCCCTTCACCGCGGGATCTCCCCACACCCCGAGTACACCCCTACGCCAGCTGACCTCCTCACTCCTCACCTCGCGAGGGCGGGGCGGTCTGGGCTCCGATCTCCATGGCGACAGCTGCCAGACACGAATTCCATGCATTGTGCGGGCACACGGCCCTGTGTCATAGGCTCCTGGGCGTGGTAGGCGGGGCTGGGGGGCGGTTCCGATTCCTGCCCAGACACTTTATCCCCTATGTCCACCACCTGGTCTGAGCTGACAGGGTAGTTCCAAGCCTCATAAGGGTCGTCAGTGGGCCTTGGGTGGTTGATGGTGCTGCCAAGCGAGGCGGGGGAGGAGGGTTGTGTGCAGCCTACCCCTGGGATGGACAGCAGGCAGAGGCAGTGGCGGCGGGGGATGGGGGCTGTCCTGGGACAGCCTCCTCTGCCCCAGCTTCCTATAAAGCACTTCTCTCAGCCTGCTCCTGAGAGGCGGGCAGGGTGTGGTCAGGGGACGCAGTGGAGGCTAAGGTAGGATTGGGGCTGTCCCATGCTAGAGCTGAGATTTGCTCCCATTTCCTGCTGTCGCTGCGGACACACACACACACACACACACACTGCACACTGACTGCACTGTGTCTGTCTCTCAGGAGCAGGCAGACCTGAGGACACGCCTGCAGTGAACCTGGGGCAGCAGAGGCCTCCCCAAGTCCAGGCGGCAGGGGAGATGGGAGCAAATCCACAGGGCAGCCCCCTTCTCCTGCCCTGGCAGCTGCCACCACTGCAGTCTTCCCCAGCTCCCTGACCTAATTGCCCAGGCCTCCAGGAAGCCGGCTGACCTAAACAGGTGAGTCCTACAAAACTGGGCAGCAGAGGCTGCCCTAAAATCAGTCCACTGGGGAGATGGGGATAAATTCAAGGGCTTGCACAGAGCAAGCAGGATAGTGTTGCATCCCTGACTTTAGGGCCCTGTTGTCAGGATATTAAGAGTACAGAGCTGCATCCCTGACCGCAAGGCCCTCTGCAGAGGTCTGTCCCAGGATAGGGCTGCATGCCAGACCTCAGGGCCATGTGCACAGGCCAGTATTAGGTGAGGGCTACATCCCTGACCTCACAGTCCTGTGCACAGTAGTGTTTCAGTATAGGGCTACATCCTTGACCTTGGGGCTCTTTGCACAGGACAGCAACATATAGGGCTGCATCTCTGACCTCAGGGTCTTGTGCACAGGACTCTACCAACAGAGGGATGCATCCTTTTCCTCAAGGCCTTGTGCATAGGCCTGTACAATGACAGAGCTCTATCCCTGACTTCAGGGCCCTGTCCAGAGGACTTTACCAAGACAGGGCTTTGTCCCTGACATTAGGGCCCTGTGCACATGCCTGTACTAGAATAAGGATGCATTCGTGAGCTCAAGTCCCTGTGCACCAGACTGTCCCATGATAGGTCTCCATCCCTTACTTCATGGCGCTGTGCATAGGCCAGTACCAGGATAGGGCTTCATCTCTGACCTGATGGCACTGTGCACAGGACAGTAACAGGATAGGGCTGCATCCCTGACCTCAAGGCCCTGTGCATAGGGCTGTGCCAGGGTAGGTCTGCATCCCTGACCTTAAGGCCATGTTCACATGCCAGTACCAGTGTAGGGCTGCCTCCCTGACCTCAGGGCTCTGTGCACAGGCTAATATTAGCTTAGGACTGAATCCCTGACCTTGGAGCCATTTTCCCAGGACTGTACCAGGATATTGCTGCATCCCTAACCTCAGAGACCTGTGCCTAAGATTATCCCAGGATATGGCTTCATCACTGACCTGGGAGCTTTGTGCATAGGACTATACCAGGATAGGGCTGCATCCATGACCTCAGGGACCTGTGCTTGTGACTGTACCATGATAGGGCTGCACCCCTGACCTCAGAGCCCTGAGCACAGGACTATCACAAGATAGGGCTGCATCCTATACTTCAGGGCCCTGTGCAAAAGAATGTACCAGGATAGGATTGTATCCCTAACCTCAAAGCCCTGTGCACAAGAATGTATCAGGATAGGGTTGCACCTCTGACCTCAGTTTCTCTGCACAGAAATGTACCAGGAGAGTGCTGCATCCCAGACCTCACAGCCTTTTGCACATAACTGTCCCAGGATAGTCCCTTGACCTCGGAGTCCCGTGCACAGGACTACCAGAATAGGGATGCATCCCTGACCTCAGAAACCTGTGCACAGGATTGTCCCAGGACAGGTCTCCATCCCTGACTGCACAGCCCTATGCAAAGGACTGTTCCAGCTACAGGACAGGCTGTATCCTTGACCTTGGGGCCCTGTGCAGTGGACTGTATGATGATAGGTCTGCACCCCTGACCTTGGAGTCCTGTTGATGGGACTGTACCAAGATAGGACTGATCTCTGACCTTGGAGCACAGTGCACTGGAGTGTAGAATTATAGGGCTGCAACTGTCACCTCAGGCCTATGCACAAGACTGTTGCTAGATACTGCTGCTTCCCTGATCTCAGAGTAGGTTACGCCTCAAAGATCCTGGAGACTCTCCAAGCCTCTAGGGGGTGCAGTATAATTCACCTGGGGCAGAGGCCCTAGAGTTCAGCTCCTGGGTTGGCTGCCTTGGGGCCACCTGGTTGACCAAAAGAGGCCTTCCCACTTTCACGTGGGATTCCCTGAAAGGGGGCATAGGGGACGTGGAGCTCCCTCCGGGGTCCCTCTTTGGTCAGCTGCCAAGAAGGACTCTCCTTTGGGCGCCCTTGAGGTCGGCAAGATCCTTGGGTCCAAAGGCAAGTTTCTGCTTCTCCTTCCCTTGGGTTACAGCCCCTGGGAGACTCAGAAGGATACCCCAGTCTCGCACATCATGTTGGTCTCCCTACGTGGCCTCTGTCTTTGAATTTTCCAAGAGGGTCCCCACCATAGCCCCGGTCTTTTCGGTGTTGGATCCCCGAGGCTCGCACCTCGGTGGTGAATGGTTGCCCCTATGGATCCATCATGTGCATAGTTAGAGCTGACTTTGTTGGGGAAAATGGAAGGTAGGAAAGAACACACACAGCCAAGTATACTTTTTTCCTTCCCTAAAACATGCCTCAAGACAACAGTCACAATTTTAAGAGGGATGGAGTTATAAACAAAGTTCTGGAACCCTCAGCCTCTCCCAAGCCCCCAGGTTCCCCAAATCCGAGCTTGGATCTCTCAGGGCTGGCACTCTGGCAGGCATCGCTGGGAGCACTGCACTCTGCATCTTTTTATTTCTATTTCACAGAGTGCAGTCACCTGCCTCTTCTGGAACATCTTTTCCCGGGATCTCCCCACCTCCACCACAACCTCTCAAAAGAACCTCAAAACTCTGGCTCACTCACTCCGTTTCTGCCGCAGCCCAGTGCTCCTTGTCTCCAGGAGAGCTGGCTCCACTCTGCAGGTCAGGGGCTCGGCAGTCAGCGAAGTGCTGCAAGTGACTCCCACCCTGACGGCCCTTTCCAGAGGCTCCCAGAATCCGTAAAGGAAAAAGAACTTTATTAAAAAAAAAAAAAAGGAGGTGAAAAAATCATTGGCAAAGAGGCCAATATGGTGATAGAGTGGCCAGGTGCTTTGAGGATGGGGTGGGGACCTTTTCTCCCTCATCTTTTCAGTAAACAAATCAGAAAAATCTGCCCAGCCCTAGGTTCCCCATCCCCCTGCCCCGCCCCCTGCTAATGTCTCTGATTAATTGAAAACCAACTTGACTGTGCGCCTGTGTGTAGCAGGAAGTTGGGCGAGGGGCAAGAGGCAAGTGGGCCCCGGAGTTTCACAGAAGGTTGGGGGGTGCTTCAGGCTGTGGCCAGGCTGTGGGAACCTGCGCTCACCCTCCGTACCCACCACACGTGCTCCGAGCCTTGACTTGCGTGGACCAAGTCTCTGGGAGGGACCAGATCAGGTATTATCTGGGGTCTCCTGGCCACGGCCCCTCCTGGAAACAGTTTATCCAACTTTGAGCTGGTGTAATAGAGGAGAACAAATCTGACCCTATGTTTGGATCTGTTCCTTTAGTTTTGGCCACTGTGCCCTGTTTTCTAGGCTTTACAAAAGGCTTGCTGGCTCTGCACCTTTTGTAAAACAATGTTGCCTTTAGTCTGAAATATACAGGAGAGCTTATTCTCTGGGCTCTGACCTTTAAGGATGTTAGCACTTCTGCACTTACGTAGAGATGGCAAGTTGCAAAATAGAGAATAACCTTTGTTTTGTTGGAGGTTTACAGGGACACCATGGCCTGACCCACATGGACGGCTGCAAGAACAATGAATTCCTACAGCTAGAAGTTTGCAACAGCCAACCATACCACTTCTGTTTTGTTTTGTTTTGTTTCATTTTTTGTATAAAAGGAGCCTGTATTCTGACTGGAGTTAGGATTGTTCTCAAAGACATTAGTCTGCCATCCTTGTGGTCTGCCGGCTTTCCTAATAAAGTAGCTATTCCTTGCCACAACACTTCATCTCCCATTGGCCTGTCGTGTGGTGAGCAGAATGGGGTTAGATTCAATAACACTGGGAAGACACCTTCTCGGGGCTGCATCCAGAGGAAGGTGGTTACTGGATCCCTGTAGGAGCCGCTCAGGTAGCCATGGCCTGATTGCTGTTTAACACGGCAAACCCAAGGTGTTTATATTTTGCAATCATGATGGAAACATGTGACATTTATGAAGGGACTTAAGTACTTTGCGAGGAAACTAAGCCCTCGTCTGTATCTTTTCTTTCTTCTCCTTGTCTTCTTTGTTTGTTTTCCAGCTGGGAATCCTCCCATTTTCCTTTTCATTTTTACAAATTTTTAGAATGTGTAGATGAAAGTGTCCAGGAGCCCTATCAACATGGAACTGAATGTTTGGATTAATCTAATCGATCTGAACACTGGGAGCTGCAGACTGGGGTTAAAGGGGGTGCTGAGAAGCAGGTTTTGAGGCTTCTGTTCCTCAGGCAAGTGTTTGCAAAATAGTGTTGCTATCCCCAGGCATCATCATAGCTGGGTGTACTTGGAGCCAACTCACTTCAAGAATGGGAGGATAAAGCATGTGCTCCTTTCGCCCCCTTAGGCAAAGGTGGAATTTTGGAACTTAAGCATGGAGGAGGTTTAAAAGAAATTCTAAGGTGTTACTTTATGCAATTCCTGTTTCTGTTACTGAGTTCTGCTTACCGCATGACAGGCCAATAAATTGGGAGACAAGATATTGGGGCAAGGAATAGAGACTTAATTTGGAAAGCCAGCAGACCAGGATAATGGCTGACTAATGTCCTGTAGAACCATCTTCCCCAAATCAGACTTAAGGCTCCTTTTCTACTAAAAAGGGGAGGGGGGTGTGATTTGTTGTTGCAAATTTCTTGGTGTAGGATTTCTTTCTTCTTGGAATCCTTTATTCTTGCAGCTGCCCACTTGGGGCTGCTCATGGTGTTCCTGTAAAACCTCCAACAAAACAAACTTATTTTCTATTCTGCAACTTGTTATCTTTATAAGAATGCAAAAGTGTTAATATCCTTAAAGGTCAGAGCCCCAAGAATAGACTCTCCTGTGTATTTCAGGCTAAAGGCAACACTGTTTTACAAAAGGTGCTGAGCTAGCAAGACCAAGCCCAGAAAACAAGTCACGGGGTTAAAGGAAAAGGAACGGACTTAAAATGGAGCCAGATTTATTCTTTTCTACTACAGTGCCCTTTGGTGAGAGGTAAGAGGATGTTTCTGAGCAGGTCCTCCTCTGCCCCAGGCTGGGGTTCAGGCAGAGCCCCTGCCACATTCACCATGACTGTGGGCCTGATCTCCTGCAGAGAAAGTAACAGTTATTGGTGATTAAAATTACTTGTCAAATTCCCTTCAATTGCCTGTAAACTACACTATGGGTGGGTTGGGGGAGGATGTTTCACTGGCCTATCAGTGGTCAGTCTTCCTGAATGTGAGGGACCAGCATCCTGGTGGGTTCCAAGGTGGCCTGGCCAGTGCAGCTGCCCTGGCCGGTGCAGCTGCCCCCTTTGCTTTCCAGCTTTGGGATCCTAATGTGGACACTTTCAAAGCTCCTGCCCCTCTTCCCTCTACTTGGGCAAAAACAAATAGGGTCACCGCATCCACCTGGGCCTAGCCCAGAACATGCACACAGCCCACCACCTGCTCTCCATCCTAGGGCTCTGCCGCACCCTACTCCCTCCCTACACCTGCAGGACCCTGGGCCTAGAGCCTCTGCTCTGGGAGTGGGGAGGTCTGGATCACCAACTGCGCCATCATCCACCCAAGGCCCACAGACCAGCAGCAAGCAGCCCAGGACACCCTGACCAGCTTACTGAGACATGGCGCAAGGCATGGGCAGCAGGGCACCTGGGTAGGAATTGGAGCAGTCTCCAGCCCGGCCCACTGCGCCCAGGAGCCTTGAACAGAGTGCTGTGCAGACACACAGTATACCAGATCCTCCTCTGGCAGCTGTCGCCTTGGTGACCGGAGCCTAGACTGCCTCGCCCCCAGCAGGGTGAGAGGTAAGGGGTGAGGGGCTCAGCTCCAGATATGGGTGCACTCAGAGAGACAGGGGATCTCACAGTGAAGGGGGACAGGCTGAGGGGTGAGGGGCCACTTGGAGTGAAAGTGACCCCAATGAAGGGTGAGGGGCACTCGGAGTTGAGGGGACCCAGCTGGGGGTGGGAGATAATCACGGGGAGAGGGGTGAAAGGACCAACTTGGAATGGTGGGGGTACACCAGGTGAGGCATGAGGGGTCAGTTTGGGGTGTGGAGGCCATGGGGTAGGACCAAGCTGGGCAGAGTGTGAGGGCTGGGACATCGGTGTGAGGTAAGGAGCCCCGTATTGGGGGTTTGGCTGGGGACAGGACTGGCAGGTGTTGGGGGAGCAGTCACGGGGGCTGGGGGACAGGCAAGCAGGGGTGGGGAGGCTAGCAGGGGGAGTCGGGCTAGGGAGTGCGGCCTGGCTCAAAGCCTGTAGTGAATCTAGTTAACTGCCAGGCCGGTCAGTGACAGGGGTGGGGGCATTGTGGATGGGGACCCTGCCAAGCCCAGGCCTGGCCCCAGGGCGGACTGCCCCACCACCCAGCCCCGCCCGGTCCCGCTCGGCCCTGGTCGGCCCCGCTGGGCCCCACTTGCCAAGTCCCCGCACTGCAGCAGAACCAGGTGGCGATTCCCCACTGCGGGCGGTAGGAGGAGGGGCGCCCGCGGACGCGGGAGCGCGCCCAGAACGAGGGGAAGCTGGGCGGGAGCCGGGAGCTCCTGGACCAGCTCCCTGAGGAGGAACACGGCCTGGGGTCTGGGCCGCCGCGTGCTGTCACTTCCGCTGCTGTCGCCTGGCAGGTAAGGGGCGCTGGAGGGGGCGCGCAGGTCAGGGAGCCTGCGGGTGAGGCCTGGGCTGCATTGGGGAGGCACACAGGGCGGGGTGCGGAGGTGAGGTCCGGGCCGCACGTCCCATTCGGGCCCTGAGGCGGGTCCGAGGCCACCGCCCTGGTTCGTGGTGCCCTCCCCTCCTCTGCACATTAGTAGTCACTGAATCCCCGCGTTTCCGCTGCAGCTCATAGGCAGGTTTGGGAAAGCGGAGTAGCCTCGGGAGGCGGGAGGGCGCCAGATGGGCCCAGAGCACCTGCGACCGGCCCTCAGGCCTTCCTGTTTAGGTGGACCTGCCTGGCGAGTAGGCCACCACAGACCCTCCAGGGCACAGGCAACCTGGGGCAGAATAACGGGCGAGGCCCGGGCCTTTGGGAGCTGGTCGCCCTGCCCCTGAGATCAAAAGCTTTTGGAAGTCTAGTTTTAGTCTTTTGAGGGATCTGCCTACTGTTTCCTACAATGGCTGCACCAAACTACATTCCCACCAACAGTGTAGGAGGGTTCCCTTTTCTCCACAGCCTCTCCAGCATTTCTCGTTTGTGGACTTTTGAATGATGGGCATTCTGACCGGTGTGAGGTGAAGCCTCGCTGGAGTTTTGACTTGCGCTTCTCTGTTAATGAGCAATATTGAGTTTTTTTCATGTGCCTACTGGCTGTGAACGAAAATACTGCAATGTGAGTGAAAATACTGCAACCATATCAGTAAACAAAGAATGCTGAATGCTGAAACCAAGTCATCAGCAGCTGCCGCCACCCCCCAGTGGGGGACAGGCCTGCAGCCCAGCCTCTGCAGCCACTCACACTGGTGCCCTCTGAGCAGACTCAGAATAAGAAAGGACCGGATGCTGGCCCTAGATAGCTAGGTGCTTGTCAAAGGAATGAATTCAGTAAGCCCAAATGTTTGCTTCCTCCCATACATAGAAAAGCACTACATTCTTTAACTTGAGATCCTGGTTTTCTTTAGATAACAAGTAATCTTTTATTGTTCTGACTACCTGGTCTTTGTTGTAAAGCTCCTCTATATCCTAGCTCCTCCCCTACCTCTTCAGAGCAGTCCCTCAGAGCGATCTGAGAGGCTGTCATCCAGGCTCGAGTCCTCCCGCCAAATAAGACGTAACTTTTAACTTTTAGGCTGTGTGTTTATTTCAGTCGACATGGCCATTTGTATGTCTTCATTGGAGAAATGCTCGTTTAGATCTTCTGCCCATTTTTGAATTGGGTTGTTTGGTTTTTTTGTTGTTGTTAAGTTGTATGTGCTGCTTCTATACTCTGGAAATTCAGCCTTTGTCAGTCGCATCATTGGCAAATACTTTCTCGCATCCCATAGGTTGTCATTTTGTTTTGCT
The DNA here is from genome assembly GCF_036321535.1 of Camelus dromedarius. Taxonomy (NCBI): domain Eukaryota; kingdom Metazoa; phylum Chordata; class Mammalia; order Artiodactyla; family Camelidae; genus Camelus; species Camelus dromedarius. The sequence goes on along the minus strand of NC_087470.1, from coordinate 214,413 downwards.
TATGGTTTCCTTTGCTGTGCAAAAGCTTGTGAGTTCAGTTTGGTCCCGTTTGTTTATTTTTGCTTTTATTTCTATTGGTTGGGTAGACTGCCTTAGGAAAACATTGCTGATATATATGTCAGATCATGTTTTGCCTGTTTTCTTCTGAGAGATTTGTAGTGTCTTGTCTTATGTTTAAGTCTTTAAGCCATTTTGCATTTATTTTTGTGTGTGATGTGAGGGAGCATTCTAACTTCAGGGATTTGCACGCAGCTGTCCAGTTTTGCCTATACCACTTGCTGAAGAGATTGTCTTGACTGCATTGTATGTTCTTGCCTCTTTTGTCCAAGATGAATTGATGGAATGTTTGTGGGTTTATGTCTGGGCTCTCTATCCTGTTCTGTTGATCCGTGGTTCTGTTTTTGTACCAATGCCATGGTGGTTTGATTGTAGCTCTGTAGTACTGTGTGAAGTCTGGGAGGGTTAATCCTCCTGCTTTGTTCTTTTCCTTCAGTATTTGGAAATTCTGGGTCTTTAGTGATTCCGTATAAATTGTAGGATGATTTGTTCTAGTTCTGTGAAAAAATGTCCTAAGTAATTTGATAGGGATCGCATTAAATCTGTAGATGCTCTGGCCAGTGGCCATTTTCACAATACTAATTCTTACAATGCTAGAACCTGCGCTATCTTTCCATTTCTTTAAGTCTTCTTTAATTTCCTTAGTCAGTGTTTTGTAGGTCTCCTCATATAAGTCTTTCACTTCCTGGGTCAGATTTTTTCTTGAATCTTTTTTTTTTTTTTTTTGGCATGCATTTTTAAAAGGTTTATTATTTTCATGTATTGAAATGCCACTGATTTCTATATGTTGATCTTGTATTCTGCTACGTTGCTGAATCCTTTTATTAGCTCTAGTCATTTTTGTGTGGAGCTTTTAGAGTTTTCCATATATAGTATTATGTCATACACATATAGTGACAATTTTACCTCTTCTCTTCCAATTTTGGATGGCTTTTGTATCTTTTTCTTGTCTATTTGCTCTACTAGAACTTCCAATACTATATTGAATTGAAGTGGTGAGAGTGGCATCCTTGTCTTGTTCCAGATGTTAGCAGACAGGCTTTCAGCTTTTCAGTTTAGAGTATGATGCTGGCTGTAGGTTTGTCATAAATAGCTTTTATTATGTTGAGATATGTTCCCTCTCCCTCCATACCCACTTTAGTAAGAGCAGAGGCTCATTGTGTTCAGGGGCCTGGGAGGATGGCAGCAGCAGTAGTGGTGGCTGGAGGAGGAGAGGGGCTACAGCTTGCCAGCCAGTCATTTGCTCCTATCTCCCCCTGTGGCCTGGCCTTGGGGTGGGCTAGCTGCCCCAGGCTCATTGGATCCAAGTCTATAGGTCATTCTGCTCCCAGGATGCTGGCATAGTGCTCTCAGGGGGCCATGGTGGCAGTGGTGGGAGTGAGGCTACCCTGTGCAAGCCCTTGAATTTATCCCCATCTCCCCAGGGGCCTGGCCTTAGGGGAAGCCTCTACTGCCCCAGGGTTGCAGGACTCACCTGTTTAGGTCAGCCGGCTTCCTGGAGGCCTGCGTGGTTTGGTCAGGGAGTGGGGAAGACTGCAGTGGTGGCAGCTTGAGGGCAGGAGATGGGGGGCTGCCCTGTGCCAGCCTGTGAATTTGCTCCCATCTCCCCTGCAGCTTGGACTTGGGGAGGCCTCAGTTGCCCCAGGTTCACTGGAGGTGCGTCCTCAGGTCAGCCAGCTCCTGGGAGGAAGGCACAGTGCCCTGAGCGGACAGTGTCTGACCACGGGCAAGGACTCCCAGAGGACAGGGTTCTAGCCTGGGGTAACGGACTCTCCTTGCCTTTCTTCTCTTGCTTCCTCAGGTGGCAGCTGTAGCAGTGTTTCCATTATAGGATATTACTGGATATTGAACATAGGTAGGTCTCTGTGCTATACAGAAGAAAAATTTTTTTTTAATCTATTTATATATATAGTGGCTACCATATGTAAATCTCAAACTCCCAAATTTATCCCTTCCCACCCCCTTTCCCAGTAACCATATGATTGTTTATTATGTGTATGAGTCTGTTTCTGTATTGTGGATGAGTTCATAGTGTCCTTTTTCTTTCTTTTTCCATTTTCTTCTTTTTTTTGGTTTAGATTCCACATATGAGTGATATCACATGGTATTTTTCTTTCTCTTTTTGGCTTGTTTCAGTTAGAATGATGTTGTCTAGGTCCATCTGCATTGCTGCAAATAGCATTATTTTCTTCTTTTTTATGGCAGTGTAGTATTTCATTGTATAAAAATATCTCAGTTTCTTTATCCAGTCATCTGTTGCTACATTTAGGTTGCTTCCATGTCTTGGCTGGTGTATAGAGTGGTGCTGTGAACATTAGGGTGGAGGTATGTTTTCACGTTGGAATTCCCTCCAGATATATACCCAGAAGTGGCATTGCTGGATCATATGGTAAGTCTATTTTTAGTTTTTTTGAGGAATTTGCATACTGTTTTCCATAATGGCTTCACCAAACTACATTTCCTAGCAACAGTGTAGGAAGGTTCATTTTTCTCCACAGCCTCTCCAGCATTTATCATTCACGATGGCCATTCTGACTGTTTTGAGGTGATACCTCATTGCAGTTTTGATTTGCACTTGTGTGATAATTAGAGATATTGAGCATTTCTTCATGTGCCTACTGGCCATTTGTATGTCTTCATTGGAGAAATGCATGTTTAGGTCTTCTGCCCATTTTTGGATTGGGTTGTTTGTTTTTTGTTATTAAGTTCTGTGAGCTGTTTATACATTGGGGAAATTAAGCCTTTGCCAGTCTCATCACTGGCAAATATTTTCTCCCATTCCTTAGGTTGCCCCTTTATTTTGTTTATGGTTTCATTTGCTATGGAGAAGCTTGTAAGTTCAGTTAGGTCCTGTTTGGTTTTGTTTTTATTTCTATTGCTTGGGTAGACTGCCCTAGGAGAATGTTGCTGAGAAGTTATGTGAGATAATGTTTTGCTTATGTTTTCTTCTAAGAGGCTTGCAGTGTCTTGTCCTCTATTTAAGTCTTTAAGCCATTTTGCATGCATTTTTGTGTATGGTGTGGGGGAGTATTCTAATTGATTTGCATGCAGCTGTCCAGTTTTCCCTACACCATTTGCTGAAGCTAAAGTCTTCACTGCATTGTGTGTTCTTGCCTCCTTTGTCCAAGATGAATTGATGGAATGTTTGTGGGTTTATGTCTGGGATCTCTATTCTGTTCCATTGATCCATAAGTCTGTTTTTGTGCCAATATCATGCTGGTTTGATTGTAGTTCTGTAGTAGCGTCTCAAGTCTGGGAGGGTTATTCCTTCTGCTTTGTTCTTTTTTCTTCAGTAATGCTTTGGTCATTCTGGGTCTTTAGTGATTTCATAAAAATTTTAAGATGATTTGTCCTAGTTTTGTGAAAAATGTCCTGGGTGATTTGATAGGAATTTGTAGATTGCTCTGGGGTAGTATGGCCATTTTCATAATATTACTTCTTCCAATGCAAGAACCTGGGCTATCTTTCCATTTCTTTAAGTTCTCTTTTAATTTCCTTACTCAGTGTTTTGTAGGTCTCCACATGTAAGTCTTTCACTTCCTGGATCAGATTTATTCCTGAGTCTTAATTTTTGGGATGCAATTTTAAGAGGGAGTATTACTTTCGTGTAATGAAGTGTCACTGGTATCTGTATGTTGATGTTGTATTCTGCTATGTTGCTGAATTCTTTTATTAGCTCTAGTCATTTTTGTGTGGAGCCTTTAGAATTTTCCATATACAGTATTATGCCATCCACATATAGGACAATTTTGCCTCTTCTCATCCAATTAGGATGTCTTTTATATCTTTTTCTTGTCTAATTGCTCTACTAGGACTTCCAAAGTATATTGAATAGAAGTGGTGAGAGTGGGTGTCCTTGTGTTGCTGCAAATTTTAGCACACAGGCTTTCAGTTTTTAGTGTAGGTTATGTGGTGGATTTAGGGATGTCATAGTTTTTATTATGTTAAGATATTTTCCCTCGATTTGACTTTAGTAAGAGCAGGGGCTCAGTATGTTTAGGGGCCTGGGAGGATGGCAGCAGCAGTAGCGGTGGTGGAAGGAGGAGAGGGGCTACCCCTTGCCAGCCAGTCATTTGCTCACATCCCACCTGCAGTTTGACCTGGGGGCATCTCACCTGCAGGGCATCTCACATCTGTTGCCCCAGGTTCATCTTTAGGTCTGACTGCTCCCTAGAGCCCTGGATGGTCCAGTGAGGGAGCTGGGGTGAAGGCAGTTTTGGCAGCTGTGGAAGCAGGATAAGGGAGGTACCCTGTGTGAGCCTGTGAAGTTCCTCCCAACTCCTTGTGCCCTGCCCTGGGGGCAGTGTCTGCTGCCCCAGGTTGAACGGAGGCACATTCCCAGGTCAGCCATCTCAGGATCCTTTCGCAGTTTGGTCAGGGAGTGGTGGCTGCTGAGGCGGAAGTGGGACTGCCAGGTGTGAACCCCTGGATTTGTTCCCACGTCCCCTGAGCCCTGGCTTGACTGTGGGCACCTTCCCCCACTAGAGGGACACACATTTGGTGGTTAGCTTGCTCCTGGGAGGCCTGCGGGGTGTGGTCAGGGGTCGAGTAATTGGTGGTGGCCACAGCATTTGTGAGGATAGAAGGCCTTGTCCCGGATGCTGTTGGTGGACTTGCTCCCATCTCCCCTGCAGCCTGGACTGGTGGCGCCCTCTACTGCCCCAGGTTCCTGGGACGCAGGGTAGGGGTCATTCTGCTCCTGGGAGGCAGGCTTCTTGAAGTGTGAGTAGGGACAGCAGGAAATGGAAGCAAATCCCTGCTGTAGAATGGGGCAGCCCCAGTCCAGCCGCCGCATCTGCCGCTATGGCCACCACCGCTGCAGCTTCGCCTCCCTGACCACATCGAGCCTGCCTCCCAGGAGCAGGCTGACAGGGAGGAATTCTTTCCAGGAAGCTGGGGTAGCAGAGGCTGCTCCAGGCCAGGCAGCGGGGGGGATGGTAGCAAGTTGACTGGCTCTCCCAGGGCAGCCTTTCTCCCCCGCTGTCACCGCCGCTGCTGCCTGCTATCCATCCTAGGGCCAGGCTGCACCCTCCCACCCGGCAGCACCATCAACCACCCAGGGCCCACTGGCGAGCGGGGTGCAGCCTGAGACCACCCTGACCCATTGTCTCAGACGAGGTACTGGGCGGGGGGTTTAGGGGGGACGGGAGTGGGGCAGGGCGCCTGGGCGGGATTTGGAACATCCTCCAGCCCCACCCGCCCAGGCCCGGGAGCCTGGAACTCAGGGCTGTGTGCCCACACGCTGCCCAGGATCCCTGTATGGCAGCTGACGCCCTGGTGATCAGAGCCTGGACGGCCCTGCCCCCATTAGGTGAAGGGTGAGGGGTGAGGGGGTCAGCTGGGTTAGGGGTGCACTAGGTGTGGGGGATCCCACGGTGAAGGGGACAGGCTGAGGGGTGAGGGGTCACTAGGAGTGGAAGTGACCCAGTTGAGGGGTTAGGGGGTCCCGCCCAGGGTGAGGGCCACTTGGAGTGGGGGGACCCAGCTGAGGGGTGGGGGGTAATCCCAGGGTGAAGGGTGAGGGGACTGTCTCTGTAAGGTGGGGGACCTGGGGTAAGGCATAAGAGGTCAGCTAGGTTTGTGGGGGCTGTAGCTTAGGAGCTAGTGGGGCACAGCCTGGAGGTGGGGACTTCGGTGTGAGGAGAAGGAGCCTTGTCTTGGGGGTGCCATCAGTCGGAGACCAGGCCTGGCAGGGGGTTGGGAGGCAGTGACTGAGCAGGGGGTGTGGGCCTGGGGGTGTGTGGCCTGGCCCGAACCTGTGGTGATTCTAGTTGGGTGCCGGGACCCTGTGGGTGGCGGGGTGGGGGCATTGGGGTTAGGGGCTTGGCTGACCCTGGCCGCGAGGTGGGCCCGCCTTATCGCCCCACCGCCAGGCCCCAGTCACAGGGATCCTACTGCAGGAGCCTTGGCCTAGCCTCCGCGCGGAGGGCGGGAGGGGGAGGGGAGCGCACCGACGCGCATGCACGCGGACACGGGAGCGCACCCAGAGCGTGTGAACGCTGGGCGGGAGCCGGGTGCTCCTGAATCAGCTCCCAAATGAGGAACGCCTCCTGGGGTCTGGGCCACCCGCCGTTTGCTGTCGCTTTTGCTGCCATCGCCAAGCAGGTAAGGGGGCGCTGGTCTGGGCAAGCAGGTTGGGGAGCCGGCGGGTGAGGCCTGGGCTGTGCAGTTGGGGAGGTGCACAGGGAGGGGTGCGTGGGTGAAGTCCAGGCTGCGTGTCCTGTTAGGACCCTAAGGCAGGTCCCAGGCCCGCAGCCCCAGTTGTTTAGTAGTCACTGAACCCTGCTTCTTTCTTGGCCGTCACTCATTTGCTAGTTTGGGAAAGTTGGAGCAGCCTTGGGAGATGGGAGGGCGCTGGACCGCCCTGGACCACCTCAGACTGGCCCTCAGGCCATGGCCTTCCAGCATGGGTGGACCTGCCCTGGGAGTGGAGGCCGCCCCAGACCCTGTGGGGCACAGGCGAGCTTGGGCAGAATAACAGGCGAGGCCTGGCCCTTTGGGTGTTTGTTAGCCTGCCCCTGAGATCAAAAGCTTTTGACAAGTGTCATTTTAGTCTTTTGAGGAATCTCCCTCCTGTTTTACACAGTGGCTGCACAGAACTACTTTCCCACCAACAATGTAGGAGGCTTTTCTCCACAGCCTCTCCAGCATTTCTCCTCTGTGGATTTTTGAATGATGGGCATTCTAACTGGTGTGAGATGATACCTCATTGTAGTTTTGACTTATATTTCTTTGATAATTAGCAACATTGAGCCTTTTTTCATGTGCCTGCTGGCCATTTGTATGTCTTCATTGGAGAAATGCTGGTTTAGATTTTCTGCCCATTTTTTGGATTGGGTTGTTTTTCAGTTATTCACTTGTATGAGCTGTTTCTGTATTCTGGAAATTAACCCCTTGTCAGTCTCATTTTTTGCTAATATTTTCTCCCATCTCGTAAGTTGTCCTTCTGTTTTGCTTATGGTTTCCTTTCCTGTGCAAAAGCAGATAAATTCAGCTTGGCCCCATTTGTTTGTTTATTTGTGCTTTTATTTCTATTGCTGGGGTAGACTGCCCTAGGACAACATTGCTGAGATGTATGTAAGATAATGTTTTGCCTATGTTTTCTTCTAAGAGGTGTATAGTGTCTTGTCTTATATTTAAGTCTTTAAGACAGTTTGAATTTATTTCTGTGTAGGATGTGAGGGAGTATTCTGACTTCATTGATTTACATACAGCTGTCCAGTTTTCCCTACATGCTTTGCTGAAGAGACTGTTTTCTCCACTGTATGTTCTTGCCTTCTTTGTTGAAAATGAATTGACGGAATGTTTGTGGGTTTATGTCTGGGCTCTCTATTCTGTTTCATTGATCCGTTTGTCTGTTTGTTTTTTTTTCTTCCCTCCTTTTCCAGTTTTATTAGTTACAATTACTACAATTCGACTGCACATACCCATTATATTGCATGTAGACACATAGATACAGTATACTGTACTTTTTTTAGCTTACATATATGTACTACTTACTGATTCTGAGAAGAGATTACATTTTTAAACTTACATAGTTATTAAAGGAATAAAGCCAACTACAAAATAAGAATCAACAGAATATGTTAATCCAATCATAAAGGACAGATATGCTTACACATATTCAAGAAGTCAAAGTGATAATTAGTACATTGGTGGCCTTATTACTATTATTATTTTTTAGATTCCTCATATAAATGGTGTCATATGGCATTTTTCTTTCTCTTTCCAGCCCATTTCACTTAGAATGACAATCTTCAGGTCCATCCGTGTGGCTGCAAATGGCATTATTTTCTTCTTTTTGTGTGGCTGAGTAGTGTTCCATTGTATATATGTACCACATCTTCTTTATTGAGTCATCTGTTAGTGGACATTTGGGGTGTCTCCATGTCTTGGCTATTGTAAATATTTCTGCTGTGAGCATTGGGGTGCATGTGTCTTTTTGAATTTTATTTTTCTCCATATATGTTCCCAGGAGTGGGATTGCTGGATCACATAGTAGGTCTATTTTCATTTTTTTAAGGAACCTCCATAGTGGCTGCACCAATCTACAATCCCACCAACAGTGTGGAAGGGTTCCCTTTTCTCCACACCCCCTCCAGCATCTGTCATTTGTAGACTTCTCAATGATGGCCATTCTGGCTGCTGTAAGGTGATATCACATTGTCGTTTTGATCTGTATTTCTCTGACAATTAGTGATGCTGAGCATTTTTTCATGTGTCTGTTGGCTATTTGTATGTCTTCATTGGAGAATTGTTTATTTAGGTCTTCTGCGCATTTTTGGATTGGGTTGCTTGTTTCTTTGATATTAAGATGTATGAGCTATTTGTATATTTTGGAAATTAGTCTCCATCAGTCACATCATTTGCAAAGATTTTCTCCTATTTTGTAGGTTGTCTTTTCGTTTTGTTGATGGTGTCCTTAGTTGTGCAAAAGTTTTGAAGCCTAATTAGATCCCATCTGTTTATTTTTGCTTTTATTTCCAATACTCCAGGAGCTGGTTCAAAAACTGTCTTTCTGTAATGTATATCTGTGAGTGTTGTGCCTATATTTTGCTCTAGGAGTTTATAGTATCTGGTGTTACATTGAGGTATTTAATCCATTTGAGTTTATTTTTGTACATGGTGTTAGAAAATGGTCTAATTTCAGTCTTTTACAGGTCCAGTTTTCCCAGCACCACTTATTGAAGAGGCTGTCTTTTCTCCTTTGTATATTCTTGCCTCCTTTGTTGTAGATTAATTGACCATAAGTGTGTGGGTATATTTCTGGACTTTCTGTCCTGTTTCATTGATCTATGTGTCTGTTTTTGTGCCAGTACCATACTGTTGATTGCTGTAGCTTTGTACTGTTGTCTGAAGTCAGGGAGCATGATTCCCCCACTTCTGTTCTTCTTTTTCAAGATTGTTTTGACCATTTTGGGGTCTTTTGTGTTTCCATACAAAGTTTAACATTTCTTGTTCCGGCTCTGTGAAGAATGTCGTTGGTAATTTGATGAGGACTGTATTAAATCTGTATATTGTCTTGGGCAGTATGGTACTGAGGCCATTATTCCTTGAAATATTTTATTTATTACCCCTACTTTCTCCAGGTGCTCCAGTTCTACATGTATTAATCTGCTTGGAGTTACCACACAACTCACTGTTGTGCTGTTATTTAGTTTTCTTTCCTTGTGTTTCCTTTTGGATAGTTTCTATTATCATGCCGTCAAGTTCATTAGTATTTTTTCCTGCAGTTTCTAAACTGCTGTTAATACCATCCTGTGCATTTTTCATCTTAGATATTGTATTTTTCACCTCCAGAGATTTGGTTTGAACCTTTCTTATATGTTCTATGTGTTTACTTAGTATGGTTAATATTTTTCTACTATCATTAACATATGGAATATGGTTATAATAGCTATTTAGTGTCCCTTTTGAATAATTTTTTTAGTGTAAAGTCACACATGCTATTTCTAGTTCAGTTTCTTTTCTTTAAGTGTAAAGTATTGTGTAACATAGGCAAAATTATTTGTCAATACATTTTTTAAGAATTTCACATGTTCTGATTCCTTCCACTGCCCATCACCCTATCACCTTCGCTCCTCCAATGTTTGAGTTTTAATCTTCAAGAAACCCCTTTAAGAAAGATTTTTTGCTCAGTCAGCAGTTGTCATGTCAGTCAGTTCATAATTCTTTTAAAAAGTGGGCTTCTTTGATCTCCAGTGGAACATGGACACACTTCAAAAACTCCTCACCTGTAATCTTTGGGATCCAATTTCCTCAAGCAATTTACTTTAGGACTATTACATATTTGGGGTCTGGGAAGATACATCTGCCTGGTTCTGAATTTTAGACACTCTCTGAACATGGATTAGGTTCAAATCATATTTACTCCTAAGCTTACCACACCCTGGAGCAGTACTGATTGTTGGGATATGCCAGCACCTAAGATAAAAAAGCTTGTTAGGTTTCTCATAGTTTATTTACCAGCTCTGTCTTGTAGTTCTTTCCCACCGACCTAACACATAGTTCTGTGAGGAAAGGAAATCACAGTTACCCTATGAGTCATTTCCAACAGTGTAGGTCTACACAAAAAGCCCCATCAGGTGTCCTTTTTAAAAAAAAATTGAAGTATAGTCAGTTTACAGTATTGCACTAATGTCTGGTGTGCAGTGGAATAGGTCAGTCATCAGTATACACACATAGATTCATTTTCATGTTCTCTTTCATTATAGGTCACTACAAGACATTGAATACAGTTCCTTCTGCTGTACAGTACAAACTTCTTTTTTTATCTCTTTTATGTATAGTACTATCTGCATATCTTGAGCTCCCAATTTATCCCTTCCCACTCTCCACCCCCCGACCGGTAACCATACATTTGTTTTTAGTTCTGTTTCTATTGATTCATTTTTCTTCTTATTATGGGTATCTTACCTCTAATGGCCCTAATAAAATAATGTTGACTGGGTGGCTTAAACAAGAAATTTATTTTCTCAAAGTTCTGGATGCTAGAATTTGGTTTCACATGGCCTTTCCTGATTCTGTGTATGTGGGGAGAGACAGAGAGACAGAGAGATATAGAGAGCACACAAGTTCTCTAATGTCTTCCCTGCCTCTTATGAGGATTCCAGTTCCATCAGATCAGGGCCTTACCTTTAGTACCTCATTTAATACTAATAACTTCCCCAAAGGTCTAGATACTATCACATTGGTGATTAAGGCTTTAACATAGGAATAGTGGGGAGACACAATCATTCAGTCCACAATATGGATCCTATTTTTTTCTTTCTGTGCATTCCTGGTAATTTTTATTAGAAGTCAAACAATATGAGCTTTACTTTATTGGGTGCCAGCTATTTTTATGTTCTTCACAGTATCCTTAAGCTTTGTTCTGGGATGCAGTTAACTTATTTGGAGAAAGTTTGATATTCTTGAAGCTTTCTTTTAAACTCTGCACTAGACCAGAGAAACCTTTAGTTCAGGGCTCATTTTGCTCCCTTCCTGGGGCAATAACCTACTTAGTGCTTTATATAACGTTCTGGGGACTTTGAGGTTTTGTACTCTGGCGAGGGGGAATGTTTCTGGCCCTGTGTGAACTCCAGGAATTGTTCCTTCTGCTCCTTTTAGGTGGTTCTTTCTTTGGTTTTCGGTAGTGTCTTCATTCCTGTGCCCTGATTGGTACTGGGTTCAAGACTCAAGGAAACGTTTCCTCTGTAACTCCATCTCCTCTGCAGGACTTTGCTCTGTGAGTTCTAATTGCCTTGGACTGCAGACTCAAAAAACCACCTCCTCAATTACGGGAGACCACCAGGCTCCATCTGGGTTCCCCCTTCCTGTACTGGGGCTGGGAACGCCCTTTAAGCAGTGAGTCAGGGTAGTGGTCAGGCTCATTCTCATTTGTTTCATCACTCAGGGGTCCCAGTCCTGTGCTGCCTGATGTCCAGTGTCTGAAAAATGGTCATACATATGTGTGTATATATATTTTAAAATTTTTTGGGGATTTTTTTAGTCGTTTTGAGTTGTCCTTGCCTGTTTGAGCATGAAATTTTTTTTTAGAATCAAGGCAAGTTCTTCCCAGTGTTTTCTTCAGCTTAGTCTCACCATATGGAAGATGCTTATGACCTCTGAATGCTGAGATGACTGAACTGAATGAAATGCTCCTGCTTATAGGCTCTAATTATGTATGAAAAAAGGGATGGATTGGCTATTTGTGGATTTGGTCACCCATTTTTGATTGTTATTAAAAGGTAACTTAATAAATACTTTGTTTATATATTAATCAAACACTTTTTACATATAGTGCTTCCTACAGCCACTCAGCATATCGCAGTTTATCTCCAGGGCCCTTGAGATATTTTTCTGTGTCAGAGTTTCCTGTTCTTTGTGTCAATAGTCTTAACATGTTCATGGCAATCACAAAGAATAGAGTTAACTATAGACACTCTGACTAGTCATTTATTCATTGTACCTTTTTCTGAAAAGGCTCAAGTAATATTTCTGACCCTGTATTCACAATTTTTAGTATTCCCCACAATGTGTTTGCTATGGGAACTCTTTACAAATGGAAATAGAATAAAAATTCTAAAAGCTTATCTCCAGAAATGGATATTTTCTTTACTAAAGTTTCTTGGAATGCAAATAGGAAATCCTTGCAATGTTTACTTCCATTTTTTATTTATCAGCCAGATAAAGAGAAAACATCTTTCTGTGGTCTCACTGAGATTAGGCTTACACACCATCCTGAATTTATGAGAGATCACAATGCTAAGTAACAGAATAGTGTATACACTTAAGAAACTAGATAGTGTCTTTTCACATAAATGAGGGAGGCGGGCATAAACATTTTCTTTCACATGGTGTAACACTGTCATCTTCCTTTTATCTCACAGTGGTGGAAGATTAGAAAACCTTGAAACTGGATGAAGAAACAAAACACAAGAGTCACCTGGAAACCAGCACCTGGGAAAGTCATCAGCTACCGGATTGTGTGTCACCCTGTGGGGGCAGGAGACACCTAGTGGCCAAAGTGCCACCCACAGTCACCTCCCCAGTGTTAAAGTGGCTTCAGCCCCAGACCACATACGACATCACAGTTCTCCCAGTTTGCAAGACAGGAGAGGGGAAGCTTAGGCAAGGATCAGGCATGAAAGGTATAAAATGATAATTTTTAGGGGAAAGCGTGTAATGTTTTAAAGGGCGATTTTAATACATCTGCTTCCTTTGTAAATGTCTGAAACTGATTCTGTAATGAGTTACATTATAATGGTTAGATAGGATGCCTAAATAGCACATGATTTTTACCTATCTAGTTCCTGCTAAAATGATTCTACATATTAATGTCCTCATGCTAAACTAATCTTCTGAATTGGGAATACCCTTTATACTTCCACTTGGGCAGCGCTCTGTTATGATAATTTTCATTGGTTATGATGGCTTATGTTTTCTGACTTAACCATTTTATAAATACATATTTTGAACTGTTTTGTTTGTAATGATTCCTGTGTATATCCCTTAGATATTTTGAATTCACCTTACTATTATAGGGGCACTTAAATGCTCATAGAGACAAGAAGAGCTTGTTGCAGGCTGTGGCGAACTTACCTCACAAAGGAGGCAGGACCCTCACAGGTGAGTAAAAGTGTCTGGCATGCTTGGAGCTCTTGCTTGCGGTCAAAGCTTGTGGCTGAATAACTATGTGATGGCTTCTCTTTTAAAACTCCCACTAGGTATGGCTTTGAACTTCATTTGCCAGCAGAGCTTCAAGACCCAAGCTGGCGTGAGGCCTCAAGATTGATAAATTGGTGTTCTTATCACTGATGATGTTGAGGCCCCGTCAGAGCAACTCAAGGATGAAGGTGTGGAGCTGTTTGCTGTTGGTATGCACTGAAGAGACTGGCTGTGTCCCCAGCGCATACAAGTGTGCTGAGGATAGTTTTGAAGTTAATAACATTTTCTGAAGTATGGACAAACAAGCAAACACATTTTCACTATTATATAATTTATCAAAATGCTGTGTCAGGACGTTAATTCATTTTCTTCTTTTCTCCTTGTAATGATCCGAAACTCTGGCTTCTTGGAAGAGAGTAATGGGTCAAGAGGACAAATAGGATTCAGGAAAATTTCTGTTTGACTTTCCATAGTGCTGTGATTATTTTTGATACCCGTTATTTTTAATTTACAGAAAAAACACTGAAGAGACACTTTTGGTGGGGAATTGGTGCTAGAAGCATTTAGGAGAATCTAAACAAAATAGTCTTTGGTTAATATTATTTTTTTGTGTCTCTTTTATAACTAGAGATATGTAGTCACCTGACTATTGAGGAACATCATATCTATGTTCTAGTTAGTATTGAATACATAGGGGTAGCCCTTGAAATATTGGCTTTATTCCATTGATTTTTTTCTGAGACTTGTTTTTTAATTTGTATGCAACCATTTTTCCAAGGTATTAAAAATGCTGATGAAGCTAGATTAAAAGATGACTGCAGCAGATCCCGATGATCCCCACGCATGCAATGTAGCAGATTTTGTGTCCCTCTCCAGGATCCTGGATGACTTCACCCTCAACTTGTGTAACAGCATCAGAGGTCCAGGTAATGTTAGCCCAGGGTTTGTCACCTTCACCATGTTTGATATTTTGGCCCAGATAATTCTTTTTTGGATGGAGGGAGTGGATTCTTTTGTGCATTGTGAGATGTTTAGTAGCATCCCTGGAGTCTGCCCACTGAATACCAGTAGCATCCCCTGAGTCATGAAATCTGCTTGCCTACTTATCCTTGACCCGCCTTGAAGACCTTTATGGACTGTTATATTATGTCATCACCAGGATGAGCAGGCTGGTGATTAGCTGTCATGTCCCTTCAGGTTTAATGTAACTATGATAGTACACTTGTTTTAGCTTCTTTAAATCTTTGTCCTTCTAAACATGCTCAGATATTTTTTTTTAAAGAATAGATTATTGTTCATTCCTTTGTTTTCAACATTTGTTGCACAATGTTGGGATGGTAAGATTTTGGTCAAAGTTTGTGAAGATCATGCTGAAATTTCTAGGGAGCAATTTTTTTTTTTTTTTTTTTTTTTTTTTTTTTGGCCACAGATTGGTTCCCTGGAATAATTGATAGATAATACATTGGAGAAATATTCTCATACAATATTTTTAAAAAACAACTTAACTTAGATAATCTGGGGCTGACACTTAAATTGTTGATTGATTTTTTTTTTTTATTTTAGTGTTACCCAGTAAAATTGAGATTAACTCTACTTCCCATCTGAATTACTTTGAATGTTAATTGTGAAATGGATGCAAATGTGGATTGGGGAAATTGTTAAATATGTATGGAAATGTTGATTGGAGAAATTGTTCTGTACAACTAAAGACTCAGTCTTCACCTTAGGTTTGTGAAGCAGCTGCCAGAGCTCAAATTCATGCTGTAAGAATTTAATTCCAATTTAATTTAACTGCACCAATTTCATTTCAGTTATTTCAAATGTTTTGTTTGTGTATAGTTTTTTAAGAGCCTCATTTAAGAATTTTTTTCAGGCTTTAGTGTATTTTTTATTTGAGTAATTAATAGGTATTTTGGGGGAAGTGTGGATTAGATTTAAACATTGTACTTATTGGTTGTAAAAAAATTTTTCCAACTCTTGGTTTTTGTTAAATAATTAAAACAGTTATTGGAGTTTATGTGCCTATATTCTGTTATATTGGGTTTCTAGCCCTTTAAGCAGAATATAAGCATGTGCCCAGTTTATGTTTTTTCTTTCCATATCTTCATAAAAAGACCCATTGATTTTAAAAGAATAGCTTCCTAGCACACCAGTAAGTACAACTGTGGTAATTCCCTGCCTCCTCCACCACTACTTTGTGCTTTAGTGCAACCTTTATTATATAACCATAAAAAACTGGGAAGAGAACTGTGCACTGTAGATACTAGACCTGCACTCTAACTGAAGTCTTTGATAATAAGAGCTCCCTAAGCCTCTTAATTGTTTTATTTATTTATGGAAGGTGGTGCTTCCTCTAAAATATATATATACGTCTTTTCTTATATCGCATACACTTGCTGTTGTTTTGAAATAATAGTTGTATGGTGTTTACATTCATTTCTTTTGAAAATCCTGTTTAACCATGGATTCACTTACTCAGGTTGTTGGCAAAAGTGTGGAACTGCATCAGATCTTGCTATGTTAAATAGATGGGAATATTAGATGCTGGAATTTTTCAGAAGTGATTCATGGCTTTTGTGTTCATTCTCTGTATCATCAGCTTCCTAGGGAGAGTTCTTTTAGAAACAGGATCAACTCTTGGAAATTTTTCTGTAGTTAATTTGTATCTGGTCATTTAAAGGCAAAAGTGGCCCATTTTGACTCTGATTTAGTCATCTGCTTTGACTTCAGTAGTTTTAATCCTTGTCCCCACTACTGTTTCCTCTCATTTGGAGTCCGGGCACAGTTCCAGCATTTAGCTGAAGACTGCAGGACAGATAAAGCATACTAGCTTCATTAGGTGGTTTTCACCAAAGTGGGTCTGAACCGGTCTGAGTTTGTGATTGAATGATTACAAATGTGTCTAGTGCTTTACAGTTTTTGAGACTATGTAATTTCACATACCTTCTTTCTATATTTTATTTCCATTTGATATTGAAAACTGATCTCAGAAATCCATTTCAAAATAGAATAGAGTGCTTGAGCCAGTGAGGGGATCAGACTTACGGGTCAGAAATTGACTCTGTGTAGGAAGTCAGCAGGACCAGATGCCCTCTATTTTCTGGCTCTGTAGGCATCTGGATCTGTTAATATACAGATGACAAATTTTGACCAGGTTTGAAATTACATTCTTTAGCAGAGGAAACATATCATTAGCTCTGCAAATTAGCCTTGCAGTGTTCAGGGAATTCAGTAAGTGCCTGGCCCCAAATGATAAACTGTTATTGTAATTTTATTTCATATAATAGAGTTTAGGCATTTTTTTTTTTAAGATGAAAAAATGGTTTGGGCAACTTCATGAATTGATATGACTGTTACATCAATTTACTTTTTAAAGAATAATTCATGTTTTTGAAAGTTAAGTCATAGTATCAAAAGGTTTAAAATAGAACAGCAATCTCCTCTGCCACCCCCAGTCCTCCTATCCACAGACAACCACTTTCAGCTCGATTTAGTTTTCTCAACATATTTACCTACATCCATCTAAGTAATATACTGTTATTTCTTAATTTATCCATTTTAGGTATCATCTCTTGACATCTTGTTTGGTAAATGAGGACATGAGTGTTTGTGTTACCCTCCCCCTGCCCCCTCTCCATTTCTCAGTATAATTAGATTATAATTTTTGATTAATATGGTGATTGCTTTTTTTTGTCTGGTATTTTATTTTTTCCTTGAGTTAATAACTGCCTTTTAAAAAAAAATTGCATTTTGCCTTCCATACATTTTCTCCCAAGTATAACCTATAAATCTGTCAAATGTCTATGAGTATTACTTTCCAAGCACTTTAAACACATAATCTCTTAGTTTTTTTTTTTTTTTTTTTTTTTTTTTTTTCTGAAGATCTTCCCGGAGCACTCTGGCTCCCATCTGAGCTGAGACTTCTCTGGGCTGGCTGGACAGTTTTTATCCTGTGATTCCCTTGCTTTTCTCTTGTGTTGGATCTCCTATTTCCTGGATCCCAGGTCTGTATTTTTCTTGGTTTATTAGACCATTTTGCTGGCATACATCATTTAGCTCCCTTCTCGGGGGAGGCAAATTTTTGACCCCATGCAAGTCTGACATTTTGATTTTACTTTTATTACTTCATTGCTTGACTGACTATAGACTATTAATTTGAAAATATTTTCCTTTTAGAGTTTTGAAAGCAGTGTTCCTTTGTTTTTAGGCTTCCAGTGCTTCTGTTGAGAAACCTGATGCCCTCCTGATTACTGTTCCTTCATATAGGTCTTTCTGCTTTTTTCCTGGAAACTTTTAGGATATACCCTCTAGCCTCGGTGTTCTGGAATTTCAGAACGATGTGTCTTCACGTGGTTAGTTTTTCTCTTGTTGTCATGGATGCTTAGGGGACTTTTCAGTTTGTACATTGGAGACTACACTCATCCTCCCATACTTAATCTCTTCGTTGCTGCCTTTCTCTTTGTACATCTCCTGTTAATTGAATGTTGAGCGTCCTGGGTGGAACCTGTAATTTTCTTATCTTTTTATTTATTTGCCTTTTGGTTCGAGTTCCTGAGCTATTTCCTTTTTTTTCCCCTCCCAATCTTTCTATTGAATTTTGATAATAATATTCTTTATTTAAGGGCTTTTTCTCATTTTTCTGACCATTGCTTTTCCATCCATTCTGTTTCTGTTGTTTTGCTGTATCTTTTCTTATTACTTCTGGGTTTTAGAGTTTGTTTTGAAGCTTTTCTGTACTCCTTGCATTGTTTCTGTTTCCTCTGGGTTCCTCTATTTCTTTTCAAAATGATTCTCTCAGACGAGATGTTTTCTTCAAGGGTCTTGTTTTATCTTTGTCTGAACAGCTCTGTAAGTTTGTCTGTAAGGGTGAGGCTTGTCTGCAGTGGGCTTCACTGTGAGGTTAGGGAGCAGGCTGCCTTCTTCATTGGAGGAAGACATCTTTGTGGGGTTTTGTTTTTGTTTTTTTGCAGC
This sequence comes from Camelus dromedarius, assembly GCF_036321535.1. NCBI lineage: Eukaryota > Metazoa > Chordata > Mammalia > Artiodactyla > Camelidae > Camelus > Camelus dromedarius. The sequence goes on along the minus strand of NC_087470.1, from coordinate 196,236 downwards.
ATTTAGTTTTTCAGTCTTCCTTCTGGGGGCTGTACACTTGGCCACTGATGTTCTGACATCAGGATGTAGGAAGTTCTGTGAATCAGTCGTTCATCACAGCCTTTGGACCCCTTGTGTTCAGTCCCATCTGTACCTTTGCTGTCTGCTGTGCTCAGTGTCCCTGAGCCCAGAGCCCCCTCCCACCTGCACTTCCCTCTGCCGGCACTTAGGTTGTAGCTTCCTTCACACTACTTAGGTTGTTACTGCTCCTCTAACTTCTTCCTGACTCTCAGAAGTGTGTTGAAATCTTTTATCTGCTTTTCTGGCCTCACATGTTTTCTTTATCTTTGGGAGTTAATATCAACTTAATTTCTTTATTGTCCGGTTTAGTGGGAAGTTAGGATGGAGAAGAGAATGAAGCAAGAAGTTGGTCTGCCATATTTAACTTGGTGTCTATTTTTAAATGAAATATTTTAATCTGGTTTTTAGGGCAAAATGCTAAGAAATGGGTCTGATTAGTTACCCTCCAGAGAGAGAGGTAACTCAAACTGAAATTTTGCAGTACTGTGTTTGAGTAAAATTTCACTCAGATTTACCTTCCCCAATGAACAGAGCAAAGTATTGTTGCTATTACCAGAGTCAGCTGAGAGAGCAGATAAGCCCAAGGGTTTGACTCTGCTTGGGAAGCCAGATTACAAGCCAGACGCTGGGTATGTAACAGAAACATAGTTGTAAAGCCACTTGGACCACTGCAGTTAATATGTTGTACTATTTTTACTGGATTAGTTCATCATCCATCAGTAAGGGGAAATTAATGTCAGGTTTGTGGTACTCTTTGGCTCTGCACGATAGTAATTTAACCTTTTCCCTTGTGTTTTATAATGAAAAAAAAAACATGTTCTTAATTGGAAGTAAAGAATAAAATTTCTTTAATCTCAAAAAACCTTTTTATTTTGAGACAATTTCATACTTAAAGAAACATTAAGAATAGTACAGAGAACTCCCATCCAGTTGTCAATATTTTCCCACACTTGTGTTATGTGTGCATCTTCTTTTTATCCACCCTCTTCCCACCCCCAGCCCCTGCCCCCCTCCCCACTGCCCAGTAATTTGCAGACCTAATGCACCTTCATCCATTAATAGTTTAGGTACCCCACCCCCCCACCAAAAACAAAGACTTTCTTTTCAGTAAGTACAGGATATTGGTCAAAACAAGGACATTTAATAACATTTAATAACTAGTACAATAGTATTACCTAATATGCATTCCATATTCAGAGTTCTCCAATTGTTTCAGTAATGTCCTTTATATAGTGTCCTTTATAGCTATTTCCCCTTTTTTGTCCCCCCACCCACCTCCCACAGATCTAATCCAGGATCATGCTTTTCATTTAGTTGAGATCAATCTTTAGTCTCCTTTAATCTGGAACAGTTCTTTATCCTTTCTTTGTCTTTCACATCTTGGTATTTTTGAAGAATACAGGCCAATTATTTCATAGAACGTACTTCAATTCGAGTTTTCCTGATGCTGCTTTATGATTAGATTCAGGTTATGGGTTGTTTGGGTGGGCGTACTACAGAAGTAATGTGTCTTCTCAGGGCATCGTGTCAAGAGGCATGTGAGGTTGTTTGTCTCATTCTGGTTATGTTAACTTCTATTATTTTATTAAGGTAGTATTTGTAATGTTATTCCACTGTGAAATTGCTCTTTTCCCCTGTATTATTAACAAGTAACTTACACAAGATGCTTTGAGATTTTAGGAATGTCTTGTTCCTCATCAGACTTGCACCCAGTAATTTAGCATCCATTGATGGTTCTTGACTGAATCAGTTGTTACTAGGATGATTCCAAGATGTAGGTTTTCTAACTCATTTCTCCGTGTATTTAGGGAAGAGCTTTCCTTTCTCTCCCATTTGTTTATTTATTCATTTATTTTATTAACATGGACTCATAGATTTTTATTTTATACTGTGATACTCTGTTACTTATTTTGAGGCTCAAATTGTTTTAGATTTGGCTAGTGGGAGCCCCTTTAAGTTTGAGATGCTGCCATTGTTCCTGGAGCCCTTTCTTCCTGGCACAGCAAGGTGCCCCAGGCATGGCCTGCCCTAGTCTTGGAATCAGTCACTTCTCCAGGTAGCCCTCATTCTTTCTAGTGGGGGGTAAGATTTATAAACTAAGATTTCTCAGCAAATAAGAGCTAAGAAACATAAATAAACAGACATGTCTGTATCTCTGTGTGTGTGTGGGTGTGTGTGACCATGAGTTCATACTGATACATGAACTCCAGTTCAACCCTACAGGTCTAGTCTTGCTCTTTCTGTCCCCATCAATGAGAATCTGGTTCCCATTATCCTCAACATTCTTACTTGTTTGCTCAGTTCCATAAGCAGAGAAATTAGTTCCAAACTGCTAACCCATACCTTTTAACTAGAGATCAATATTTGTTTATAGTTCTTTTTGTCTATATACTGACAGTATATAAAATGTTATGTTCAGAAGTTGTTTGGGTTAGTTTCCTTCCCTCTTTTAATACACTTAATTACTTGATTTACAGTTAGCTTCATTTGTTTGTGTTTGATTTCCATTTTAGATTTTTTCCACCTTGTCCTTGCTGATTTTACTTTTTAAGTGTATAAAACATGAATATGGTCCCCAGAGTTAAAACTCTAAAGGGTTAAAACTATAAAGTACTGTATCAAGAAGTGTCACTACCTGATCCTTCCTCTCATTGCTTCCCATCCCGGTAGACAAACCAGTTCCTTTGATCTATCCTTCCTGTGTTTCTTTTTATTAAGAAAAAAATAAAAAGCAGGTACATGAGTATTTTCTTATTTTCTCTCACAAAAGGTAGCAAACTAAGTATACTCTTTTGGCATTTTCTTCTTTCATTTAATGGTATATTCTGTTTATCACTCCATGTTTGTAGTAATTCTCCTTATTTTAAACAGCTTCATAGTATTCCATTTGTGATGTCAGTTAATTCAAACATTCTCCTATGTTTGGGCATTTAGGTTGTTTCCAGGATTTTACAGTTTCAGACAATGCTGCAGCTAATAGCCTTACATATATATTTGTATTATTAGGTATCATCAGGGAAGAAGAAAAGTTTTAACTTTTTAATTGAGCAGTAATGAGTAAGTGATTTTATAATAATACTTCAAACTATTCATCTGCCAGCTCCTATCTTCCCATCTACTGTGATCTTACAAATGTATTTAAGGCTGTGGACATGAAATAATTTATGGTACTTAGATTTCTGTCTGGGAAACCTTGAAATTAGAGAGCTGGAAATGGCCTTGGAAGTGTTTCTGGTCTAGGTCCAGGTTCATTTTAAGCAACTGGCTATTCCTTTTACATACTGATCAGTGCTTTTTACCACTGAGTACTCAGACCCAGCTGTTTCTAGTGCTTTTTTCTTTTAATTTAATTCATGTCGGGTTCCTTCCTGTCCTGCTGTTAACTGGCTGCTTCCTGGGGTTATAGAATGGCAGTTGGATAAGACAGTTAAACACAGGATAGAAACAAGGATTTGGGTGTCCATTTTCTCTGGAAGGTCTGAGCACATTAGTGAGTAGCATAAACTCAGGGGTGCATCTTGGATTCCTAGATAATGCTGCTGGCCATCTTAGGTGGTTGATGACTCCCAGTCTTTTGTCCTAGCAAATGGGCATTGAGGTAGAAGGGGGACCTCCTCCTGTATTGCTGGATAACCACACCAACACAGCTTCCTGTTAGAAGGGCCATGAAAGGGTTATGTATATGTTGAGATAATGACTCCCTCAACTTAGGGTTGCCTGGAGCCTCCAAGCAGGTCACTTCTGGCCCTGAGATGATGCTTCAATTTGTGCACATGCTCTATACAGATGTTACCATTTTTCATGTGTGTACTGACATGGAAAAGGTTAGGAAAGTAGGCTAAAGCAATCTCAAATTAGCCTCTAAGAGCCAAGGACAGTGCCCCTTAGAGAAGAATTGACTTATTTAGAGTAGATTAAACCTACTATCTGTAAAAATAAGCTGATCACCATATCTTAAATCTGGTGTGATTTGAAATCATTTCTGTTTACTTCTTTGCTAAAACAAAAGTTAGAAGTTGAAAAAACAAATTTTTAATGACTTGGCCTGAAACCCCACTATATGGATGTTGGAATACCCAAGGTATATTTTGATTGGTTAGATTGGTGCACCATGATTTAATCTCTGTTCTGAATACCTCTCAGTTAGGTGTATTTCATTATAGTTTTGACACCTAAGTTGCTTCTCTGCTTACATGTTTTATCTGAGTAGTATCTCATTGTCTAAACCCTTTTGCACATCTCTCAAAATGTGCTTCTGAAGTATTTATTTTACTTTAAACATATAAAATTTAATGATTCTGACATTAAGGTAGTTATAGTTGTTATCAATTTTGAAATAAGCTTATTAAAACAGACTTTTATCTCATTCATTTGATGTTTTCAATATAATTTAATTTTAGGTCAGATAAAAGAGGAGTTTCTGAGGGATTTTTGCTGACTTTGGCTTAGATACTTGGAATTTTTCTCTGAAAAGGAATTGTCAGCTGCAGGTCCTTTTAATGAGTGTAAACTCAGGGGAGAAGTTCTGAGAATTAGTAGTCATGGTATATGTGGACATACGTTAACTGCTTTGTATAGAATCACAGTCACCAGAATTAACCCTGACAGCCATTTTACTCTTTTTAGTATATTTTTAAGGGAAGGGAACTGAGAGTCACTGGTGCTTTCTGTTTGCTAGGCCTCTTGTCGTGTACTGGATACCATTTTTCTCATGAATCCCTCACCATAGCCATTTGAGGAAGAGGTGGTGTCTGTCCTCTGTTTGCAGATGAAGAAGCAGGCTCTGGAACCACCTCCTTAAGGCCAGAGAGTAAGAGACTGGCAGAGCCAGCAGGTGAGCCTCAGACTGTTGGTTCTGGAGCCTGTGCTTGCTTCATTATGCCACATGATCTCTGATGTGTTCCTTTTGAGTCCACAGAGTAACAGTTACATTCCTAGTAGGGTAACAAAGTCAGTTTGGTACACTTTTGTATTAAAGAAGGAAGGAGTTTTTTGGCAGGATTAGAGGCAAGGGCAGGGATCAAGGCCTCAGTGTAGTTCAACCAAAATGACATAGAGCAGAGTCCTGGTCACTGTGCCCGTCTCCTGCTTCCTCCTCCTGGGCTAGCTATGCACCATTTTTCTGAGAACTTTAAAAGTGTACGTACTTCCTCAGAAATCCTGGGAGTCTGGTCAGGATGGGGGCTCTGAGCCAGCTACAGAGGCCTGGGATCAGACACTGCTGATAGAGTGTGATGGGGATCAAGCCAGGCTGGCTGAGGACCACGTCAGGGCTCGTAGTAGAGAGAACTGGAAACAGAGATGGAGTAGGCTGTTCTCAACTCAGAATTACCTACAGTCAGTTTTTCAAGTCTAGCCTTCAATAAATGTGAGGCTTCCCAGAGTGCTTCTTAAAGAGCATAAACCAGAGAGGCAGAAGGAAGGAAGGACAGCTTTAAATGAAGAGAAAAGGAATTCCTGCAGGTGCCAATGACATTTTTTAAAGAATTTTCATCAAGAATTTGGGAATAGTGTCTCTGAGATTTTTGAAGTTTGTTTTTACAATGTAGGGCAACATTATGAGTGTGGTTTTGCTCAAGAAAGAATTAGGTTGTCATATGGTATTAAAATCTGGGTTTAAAATACTGATGGGATAAAGAAAGAACCAGTTTCAAGGATGGTGGCAGCTTGGTGATGGGCTGGCATGCTTTACTCCCGTTACCTCTGTTGCAGAGAGGATAGTCTGGTCTTCAGTTTTGATTCTTGTGGGGTAGAACCTCTTGAAGGCTCTCATCCTCACTTCTGCTAAACAGCAGCATCAGTCATTCCAGCGAGTTGTTTGGCAGAGGTGAATGCTGGAAGCTCTATCACTGATGCCCCTCCTTCTCCAGGTGTCCTGTTATCTCTTGCTGCATAACAAATTGTCCTACATCTTAGTGACTTACAGCAACCATTTTATTTTGCTTATGATCTTATGGTGGGTCAGGAGTTCAGGAGGAACTTGGCTGGTGTGGTATCAGCCAGAGAACTTGAGGCTGGAGCATCCACTTCCAGGATGGCTTCTTAACTCACATGTCTTGTGCCTGTGTGTCCTGGTCTCCATTTCTGCCCCTCTCCCTTTCCTACCTACCCCTCCCCTCCCCAGCCTCTGTGGTATCATATTCTGCAAGGTCTCTCTGTGTCATCTGGTTTCTCATAGGATGTTGGTCTCAGGGTGATTAGGCTCTTACATGGTGGCTGGCTTTCCCAAGAGCAAGCATTCCAAGCAGTAGAAAGAGGAAACCATCATTTCCTGAAAACCTAGACCTGCAAACTGACACGCAGTCCCTTCAGCCATACTCAGGTGATCAGGGCACTGGCAGAACCTGCCCAGATTGCATGGAAGAGGCACAGATGAGCCTCTGATGGGAGGCGTGTCAAGGACTTTGAGGTCATCTTTAATCTGTAGCAGGGCCTTTAAACAGGAGAGAATCGCTATGAGAAATCCTGAACTGTGACCTCACCAGAAAACAATTTACTCATCTAATGACTCAGGAGAGATCAACATTCCTCGCCTTGAATAAAAAATGGGACCAAGGCAAGAGAAAACTGCCAGGAAGGTGGCAGGAAGGAGGAAGGTGGAGAAGATTGCCTTTCTGACCAAGATAAGCTTTATTTCACCACTGCCTTCCTGCCTTGGCCCTGGACACTGGGTTGTGTGATCTCTGTGAGTCCCAGCCAGCCACTTCTGACCACTGTGGGTGTGGGGCTCATGCTTAGTCTCCCAGGCTCTGCCTTGGCTCCCTTCCTGGGCCCTGGGCACCTCCCGTTGCTCTGTGTGAGAGCTCTCCTGTTCTCCTGATCCAGGGAACCCAGCACCCACTCCCAGAATGAGCAGCCTTGGGTTCCAGTGACTGAGCAACAGGCAGTGGTTCTGGCTGCCCTCGGGCTGCTTTGGCACCTCTGGCATTTCTCAGTGTAGCTGGCTTCCCTGGACTACGTTATGGCCGAGTCCCTGCTTTCTCTATGTGACATTACCACTCTTTCCCCCTGTGATTTCAGAAGATTTGAGCTGAAGATAGCAGAGAATTCAGAACTTTCAGCATAGAACAGGCTTGTGAACATTCGGTTCAAAGAGCATCCATGGTGTAAAGAAGATTACATGCCTTTCTCCCAAAGATTTAAAAATATGTCAGTTGGAGGGCAAGCTGGGTTACTCCTGGAATATGTTTCTACTTACATATGTACTGGAATATTTATAGAATTTTAATGCTAATTCTGCCCTGTCCTCCGATTTCAAGAGGAATAACTGTTTTACTACTGATGCTTTTATGGAGAGAGAGAGAGACAGTGTTTTGAATAGCTGCTGCAAACATTTTTTCATTGATCATGTTTTTACAAACCTGTTGAGTTGTAATCTTGGATTTTGGTGGATCTTACCACATGTTTAATAATTTAGAATAAGTTTATTTCATTAGGACAACATTTTAATATCAGTATCTTTTAATTTAAGACATTAAAATTTTATTTTTATTATAGAAGTAATGCTTTTTGAAAAAATTCAAAGTGTATAGTTGAAAGTAGGTCCATGTGGCTCTAATCCCCCATCCCATTCTTTTTACATGACTTATAGCAGTTACTATACACCCTCCTAGACTTTAAAACATTTTATATATGGGTATATAATACATACACAGAAGCACATAGTATGGACTCTTTTTAAAGCAAAAATGACAAGTTTCTGGACTTACTGTTTTGCAGCAGTCTATACCTTCAGACACCAAGTTTGAGTCCCAGTTCTGTCACTTACTAATTTATTAGCAAGGTGTGTAACTCCTGTGCCTCAGCTTCCTTATCTATAGAACAGGCCAAAGAATAGTACGCACTTCCTTGGATTGTAGAGAGTTAAATGAAGTAATAGTTATAACGATGTGTAGTGGTGGTTGGCACATTGTATGTACTAGATAAATACCAACCAGATAAAAATGAACTTCCTTTAAAAAAACACATATTACAGATGTTTTCTTAAGAGTTGCTAATCTTCTTAAGAGTTGCTAAGTTGCTAAGCTTAAAGAGTGTTGCACTTTAAAACATCCTCTGTGTTGTGGGTGGGACAGTGTTCCAAGTCTCACTGCTGTAGCAGCATGTCTGTACTGGTTTTGTACAGCGATTCCACAGGCTTCCCACCCTTGCAGTTGCAATGAGTTGCTGTTACTGATGGGCAATGAGATAGGTATGTGTTTGCCTTTAGAAGATTATACTGTTTAGCAACTGATCTTTTTGCTAACTAAGCCTTTAAAGAAAATTAGGAGAGTGGAGTTGGCAGAATTATATCTATGGGGGAATGACATGATTGTTTAATCTACTTTTTGCTTTATCTTCTTTGAATAATTTTATGATTAGAGGGGACCTGCTAATTACCTAGTCCTCATTTTACGGTGAAGAAATTGACCTAGAATAGTAGTGAATTTCTCCATTGTATCACTAGTAATGGTGGAGACAGGACTGGAATTCTGGTCTTCAGATCCTCCCTGTCTGCATCCTTAAGAAACTCAGGAGCCTCTCTACCAGTTGAAGCAGCTGTTGAATAATGGATGCACTATAAGTGGCTTGCCTGTCAGTGCTGGGTGCTTGAACTGTTTTTTGTGTAGAGACAGTGACTAAGTTGTATCATAAGCACTGGTGTGTGGTGTTTTATAAGAAAAACTTTAGAATTCCAGGAGAATTGTTGATGGGCTTTGGATAGCACATGTATTCTGTATTATTTGGTTCTGTGTAGTGAATACTAAGGATATTGAAGACCAGTGGTTATGTGGGGGAACGTTACATTCAGTGAGGGTGCCGCTTCGTCTTGTGAACACCACTCAAAAATGTTCGTGTGTAAATAGGCCCCTTTAAGCATGGAGCTCCCTGGTTTTCTGCCCTTCTCGATCTCTTGATGAAGGAGCAGACTACTGTTTTCTGGAAGGTAGATCACTTGGTTGCCTTCCCTCTGCCTCTGTGCCCCGGCAGTTCTCACCCCCTGATTTCCAGGAGAGTTAAAGCTTCAGGTTGGGGGAGTCTTTAGGAAAAGGACATGAGTGTGAGTGTGTTTTGGAGGCTGGGCTCCTGCACCTCTCTCCCCGCTTCTCCTTTGTGGGGAATGGCCCTAGCTCATGAGAGGATCAGGAGTCCCCACTCCCTCCCAAGGGGAGCTGCTGACTTGCAGGGTTTGTGATGAGGAGGAGAGCAGAGCTGGGGAGGCTCCTGAGGCTGCAGCAGGAGGAGGGGAGAGGAGGGAGCTTGACAGTACCAGCCACCAAGGCTGCGAGGGCCAGGGTCTGAGAAGGGAGACACCGAGCTGGGGGTTGGAAGAATCTAAGTATATGGGAGAGATGGCTGGAGGAGAGTAACTTTGAGGGCATTTTATAATCTGATCGAAAGAAGACAAGCCTGTTTATGAGATCCAGAACCCTGTCGTGGCCACATGTAACGTGGGAGAAATATACTGCCTGGCTTCCTGGCCTTGACATCACCTTGAAGTGTAATTAGGCATGATAAAAAGAGCCTTTATAAGTTCTCAGACACCTGTTAGAACTTCTACAAGGTTCCATTCTTATTATCCTCTTTCTTTCAAGTACCAGCATTTAAGATTAAAACAATAAAAAGCTTCAGTTTAATATTTTTATGTTTTGCTGAATAGATAGTGTATTTATAACTTAAAAACACTTTATTGACTATAGTTTTATTATATACACACACATGCACACACAATATAATATTTCAGTTATACTATGATTCTTGTAGTGTTTTATAGAAGAGCCTGGAAAATTCTAAGGCAGTTTCCATAATAGGAAATGTGTTCATTCTACAGATAAACTTGGAACTTGTCTCAAGCCTACAAATTGAGACTACCTTTTATGCTAAGATATTTCCTCTGGCTCCAAGTCTAGCAACACGGCCTCCCTGACCGTCTCTGGGCTCTGGTCCGAGGACGAGGATGATTATTACTGTGCCTCATATAGAAGTGGTGGTCGTTTTGTGCAGTGGTCCAAGTCCATGGGGAAGTGAGATCAAAACCCGCCCTGAACACTCAGCTCTTCTCTCCCAAACTCAGGCTTTCATATTTTTCTTATTAGTTTGTTCTGAAGTAATTAGAAAATTAAATAAAAATTTAAAGATTTCATGAAAAAAAGATATTTCCCATTAAGGTGATTAAAATAAATGATTTTAAGATTATTTGTAGTATACTTTTATTCATGGTATTCCCTGTTCTATTCTTAGTTTTTTGAGATTTTAAAGTAAAAAGATAAATTTAAAAATTGAGAGTTTAAAGCCAATATTTTTTTGTTCTATTTTTGGGTACAAATCTGGATAAGGTGTATATATACAGAGTGAATATTCTCCAAAGCATTGTAATAAATGGCTTCAGAATGCCCCATAATAACTATCACTATAGCTTCCTGGCCTTCAAATGTGTTTCTGGTGAGAAATTATTAAGCTTTCAGAGAGTACTGTCATTTAAATAGCCAAGATCAGCTGTCCTAACACATATTGTCTTAATTTTCTTATTGTAAATATTCATGATAGAAGAAACTGGGTTTCTTAACTCAGAAAGTGAGGTCTTTTTTGAGATTTGGTTAAAGGCACACTTACTTCCAATGTTTTAGAAAGTCAGTACTATTTTATTTCTTTTTATTCTTTTTCCTCATCCTTATCTTAAGTGCCTATTTATTTATTTGAAATGCAATTGACATAATATAAAATTAACCATTTTAAGGTGAACAGTTTCATTCAGTGCATTTAATACATCTACACCTACCACCTCTATCTTGTTTCCAGATATTTTCATCACCCCAAAGTGAATCCCATACCTATTAAGCAGTTACTCCCCATTCCTTCCTCCCCTTAGCCTTAGGGTACCTTTTATAAAATTTGAAATTGAGAAATTAAAAAATTAATAAAACTTTGTGTTATAATTGATATAAGACTAGATTTAGTCTGTTATAATGGTTGTAAAATTAGATCACAAAACTGTATATACTTTGTATATATTTACAACCATAAGGGGGAAAAAGGAACACTCGGTAGGAAACACACCAAAGTTAACAGTGATTTTGCTCTAGATTCTTTTCTTCATTTAAAGGAGGGGGAAAAATCTTCCCATAATTACACACACACAAAAAATAAAAACTTCTAGATATTTAAAAGCTTGGGCCTAAACTTACTATTATTATAACATAATTATTTATTTCAGGATAGTATTTAACTTCTTTTGGATTGAGTACAATTTTTTTTTTTTAGTAATTTTTAAATGAAAAAGATTTGCTGGAGGAACAGAACTACATAATATTTGTAGTTTTTCAACCCTCCAAATTATCTCAGATCATGAACAGCTGTTTCAAGTAAGCTGTGTTCTAATGTATTTTTCATTTAAAAATGAAGTTCGTGGGACTTTGTTTTCAAACTGTAAAAACATCATATTCTTGTTGATAGAAATCAAATACCACAAGGATGTACAAATAAAAAGCTACCAGTCTCCCCTCACAATCGTCTTCTTTTGTATCTGCTTAAAATAATTGTTAGCAGTTTGGCATACTTGTTAGCCTTTGTCATGTGGCTTACATGCACATATAACAAAATTGGACCTAATTGAGTAAAAATCTCAAAATGCCTTTAGGACGGCCCTATTTTTTTTTAATGGAGGTACTGGGGATTGAACCCAGGACCTCAGGTATGCTTGGTATGCACCGTACCACTGAACAATCCTCCCCATCTCCCAACCCTGACTCTCGGCCCCCCTCCACTCCCCCTTGCTATCGTTTAATGTAAATGTGCTAATGCTCCTGGGAAAGGCAAGGCCCTGGGCTAACTACAGGGAGAAACTTACCACTGAAAGCTTTCTTATTGAAAAATAGTTAGTCCCCTGTTCTGGCCAGACAGGCAGTGCATCACTGCACTCTCCTAGTCTTCCTTGCCCTCTCCTCCCTCTCAAGCATAGAATGAATGTATGTCAAAAATTTATTTGTCTGCTTAATGAGGGAACCAGCAGGATGGTAAAGCTAATTCCAAGAGCATTTGAGAAATTACATGTATGCAGGCACTGAAGAATGAATGTTGAAATAAATTACTAGACCAGATACAAAATTGGTTAACGTCCTTCAGGTAGTAAAACCATAAACTTTGGAGTCTGCCGGACGGAAATTCTACCAAATAAAATCTACAAGTTTACCTGTAACATTACAGAATTTGGGTCCTAATCAATAGTAAACAGCAGGTTAAACAATGATATTGTAATTAAATATCTTTGGGATATTTATTGTACAGTATGTTTTATCACACATGGAAAGTGCTTGTAGTTCTTGATTCACTTTATTTCCAGGTTTGGCTGATTTTTCTTAATAAGAAAGGCCTCTTGTGATGTATGATTAAGCAAGACTAATATAGTAGAGATCAGCTCTTGGAAGAGGTTGGTATCTTAAACTAAGAAATTTAAACCTCCTTTCAACAACTGTTTATTGAGCACATACTGTGTGACAGGCAGTGGATTTGTCATAATCCTGAGTGTGTGACTGTGCTTTGGTGCCCCTCCCTTGCCCCTAGGAGGCCCAATGGTGGTTCTCAAGTGGTTGTGTTAGGGAGTCACCTGGGAAGTTGCTTTTCTCAAAATAGACATGTCCTTCATCCTTCTGTCCCAATCTCAATGTAGATATCCCTGCTTGAGTAGAGCATATGTGTTTAGAAAAACCTTTACAGGTGATTTTTATATCCTTTTCCTTTAAAAAATTATTGTTGTGTTTATTGGACTTTTTAAAAAAGGAATTGAATGAGTAAACAGCAAGCAAAATTGCAATCAATATTTTTAAAGTTTCCATACCCCTTAAAAACAACGTCCTGATTGTACCCTCAGCAAGAATTATATGCCATTGTCATATTAGAATTACATTTAATCCAACTGAGACATTAATTTGGGAAGAACTGGGCTTAGTCTTTCTAATTGTATCCTTAGGTTATGCCTCTCACTGAAGAAACTGAAAGTGTTGTCATTTGTTTGTGGAAGTATATGATCTGCGTGGCAAAGGTGTGATTGAAAAATTAGACTTTAAAACGTTTTTAATGAGAAAAAAAGAGTGTCATTAACTTACTGGAGAGTGTGGTAAAAGGGAATAAGTAATAGAGGAGAAAAGTGTATATGTGTTTAATTTGTGGTGAAACTATTTAAGTCAACAATTAAAATGAGCAGCTGTTGTGGACATGAGTTTAAATTCTCTTTGGTGTAACTTTAATTCGGCAGTCACTTTGTGTAAATGCACTCACAGAGCAGGGATTTGTGATTTCAGTATGCCTCAGCAGCCATGGAATTTATAACTTAACCACAGGATGTGATATTATAGATTAGGGGAGAAACTGGCAAATAACATGATACAATTGGTATATTGTGTATTTTTCTTTTTATTAGTGTGCCGGTCCAGCAAAAGCCCCTGGGTCTGTCTGACTTGTTCAGGTGTCCTCTGTGGAAGGTAGGTGACATACTTATCCTTACTTCACTACCCAACTTGCTTTTTTCAATTTACCTTTAAGCTTTTTGTCAAAATTTGATTTATTTGGGTTTATTTAGCACCACTGCTTAATCATAGTATGTACATAATTCTCCATAGGGCTTCCCCCTCCTAATAGAATCCCTGTTCAGTGATGGAACTGAGGAATATCTAGAGGGGGGACCCTTTTTTGTTGATACTCAGAAGAATTAATTTGATGATCAAGGCAATCTACTAGTAATATTTGACAGTCTGCTAGTAATAGAATATGAAATAAGGAACTCTAATGTCTTATGATTGTTTTAAATTCCTTTTATTAGGTTAAAGTTAAGCATACTCAGAAGTAGAGAGTATAATTAATTGAACCCTGAATTTTTACCACCCAGCTTCAACACTTATCAACAGGTGGCCAATTTTGTTCCACCTATTACCTATGCCACCCTTACCTTTACTGACTTTTGAATCAGATCCTGGATAACACATTGTTTTTCTGAAAACAAAACACTAGAATATTTACAGATAAAGGAATTCCCTTGAGAATGATCTCACTGTGGGGTTATTAATGCTGTCTAAAATATACAAAATGTTTCATTCCATTAAGAAATTTTTGCTTTCTAGGGGCTTAGCACTCCCAACCCCAGTTCCAGCTGGAGCACTTCCTCCAAAATGACTTTACTTAAATATTAACTATGTTAATAACTCTTCTAACACAAACTCAAATAAAGATCAGCCTTTGTGTGCCTGTAGTAGCACATTTATTTCTGTCGCTTTTTTAGCTTAGAAAATCCACTTTGAATTTACTTTAGAAGTTAATAGCCCAGCAGCAAGGAGATGGGAAATCATACCAAGTGGCACATGCTGAAATCTATATTGCATTTATTTGGACTGTTTCCCCACTGTTATTTACAAACCTTCATTGCATGAAGAGAGCATCTTATTTTCAGTCCTGGAATTGAGTATTTTTTTCCATGTCCACTTAACAGTACCTTTGGAAAATGTTAACTGCATATCTTAATTGTGATTGTTGTGGTTTTGAAATCTCTAGGATTTGGGGAACCTGAGAATACTTTATACAGACAACTTTTTTTTTTTTTTAAAGAAGAAAAGTAGAAGCACTTAAATTCTGCACTTTGAAGAGACAGATTCCTCTCTTAGATTTTGAGAGGTGAGAGTTATAATGTAATAAAAATTATATAATTCTGTTCTCCAGTTTTCTCATAGTGCTCTACAGCCTAAATCTTGAAGGTCATATGTCAACAAAAAGACCTGACAAACTAAAAAATTGGAGAGATTAATGTCCTTAACAGCAGACAACAAGCAGTTCTCTAAGTAGGTTTGGAGAAATAATCAAGCTGTGATAGTTCTACCTAATAAAACTGAAAAAGGAAAAGAAAAGAAGAAAGTGAAAACTTTCTAGGCTCTGTAGGCAGCATGCTTCCAGTTGTAAGCAATCTTAAATTTAGAAACTTGACTTGGTGCAGAGATACATGATTAAGTAGATTACACAGATGAGGAGAAGAGCCTGCATTTAGACCTTCACTTTACATAACTGATTGGCTAATATTCTTTTATCATGTAATCCTGGGTACTGATTCCCAAGGATTCTGGGGTTTTTTTGTTTGTTTGTTTTGTTTTGTTTTGTTTTTTGGGTTTTTTTTTTTTTTTTTAGTGATTTAGCCCACTTGTCTGTAGGGAAGTCTTGAGTATTTTTTCCACTAGGAAGCATAGTTTATCTGTAGTGTATTTGAGTTATATATCCTATTAGTCTTCATGACACTATCCCATTTAAGCCATTTTTCCAAATTTTGCTGTTGTTAAAAAATCTGTGATGTGTATATTGGCACTTTTCCTTTTTAGACCAAATTGTCTAGTTAAAATCTAAAACTGGATGAGAGAAATATCTATTTTTAAGTTAGCCAGTTTATACGTGTCTGTTAACTTCTGACTGATGTTTTGAGTATTAGCCAAAACATTGTTACTCTTAATGTCAGCAGTAAAGCAGCCCTACTGTGTCACTGACATTGACATATGAGCATTTAGTACATTTGGAGACTACAGTATGTGTGTAAATGAACTATATGTAATATAACCAGTTTTCAAAGATTTGAAAGTGGTAATGCATTTATTACCATTGCATATTGCCTTTTCTTGGATTCTGGTGGTACTCATTACAAATATTTCTTTGTTTTTCATGGTGCAGTATAAATACATATAAGCATAGGAAATTAAGCTGATTAGGTATTGAACCTATAGCCTCCCTGGAGTTTACTTTTTAATTAAATATGGGGTGTTTCCTGACCTGTGCAATGTGTTATCTCAAATTATGGATTTAATATGATGACTTTCTAAGCAATTATGTTGTTTGGATTCTGAATAAATAGTAGTTAAGCAGGGAGGCAGGCTATATAGCTCAGTGGTAGAGCATGTGCCTAGCAAGCATGAAGTCCTGGGTTCAATCTCCAGTACCTCCATTAACAAAAAAACCCCCAAAACTTAATTACCTCCCCCTCCACCAAAAAAAAAAAAAAGTAGCTAAGCATATAAAGGAAAATATGAATAAAAAGTGCTAACATTCATTCATGCATTCATGCATTCTGAGCCATGGATTACTTAATCACCTAACAACCAACAGTATAAGTATTGTTACCTCCATTTTACAGGTAACAGAAGCACAGAGAGGTTAACTCACCTGGGCTCCCTTGGCCAGCATGTGACAAAGCCTACTTTTGAACCCAAGCAGTCTAGTTTTTGAGTTTATACTTAATCATTTTTTAAAAATTCATTTTAGTCTACTTTTGTAAACTTAAGACCCTTGTACTCACAAGTGTTGGCTATGTTTATTACAAAGAAAAAAATGTGGGAAAAAACCATGACCAAAGTCAGAGTTGTGTGGAGGTTGGTAGTGCCTCTCATGCTTCCAGCTTTCCTGGGGACAGAGGCTGGGTTTGCAGTTGATCCTCCTCACTTTCACCAGCTTTCCCCAAGGAAAGTGTTTCTCCTTGTACAGTTAAGAAGCCTTGTGACAAAAATGTCACCTTAACACTTTGAGCAGAGTTATTTTGGTGCTATTAAATCAGCATTCATTTTAACTGTTCTGAGTTTTCAATTAGGCCTTGCCTTCTACAAATTAGCTGCTTTCTAGAAACTGGGGAGTTTTAGTTTTTGTTTTATAAGGGTCTTCAAGTAGTGGTCGGTTATGACTTTGTACATTTAGGTGAAGATGTAGGTGAATTTGTGTGCAGAGCATATGCATGTGAACCCTCAATTCAATTTCATTTTGCTTACTGTGATAAAATGATTTATTCAATCTGAATTGGAAAGTGTTAATGTTTATGACTGTAGTCAACCTTTGATTGTCTTTGTCCATGTAGACAAAGAACAGTTTATATAAGGTTAACATGAGTTGTGTTTTGTTTGGATTTTTTCTAAACAAACCTATTTCTTATGAGTGGAGTGATTGTGCAGGCATTCAAATAAAAGATTTGCAGCCATACTGATGAGAGAGGGATGGGAGGTGGTCCTGTTTCACTGTCTGATTCTCATATCTGTATTAAGCAGGGCATGTGACCCTGTGGGCAGTGACTGAGTAATTTAGTTTACAGAACTTGTCTTTGATAATAGCCTGAGTTCAGGGTTAGCCATCTGAGAAACACTTTAAAAAAAGAAAAAAGCTGTAGCAGAAGGATCTAGCAAAGCAGTTGACAAGTGGTAATATCACTGGTGTTGAAACTGATTTGCATAGATAACACCTTCCTTGCCTGGACCCAGTCTTGTGTATAACTAAAAGCTGACTGTCATAAGTTGTTGCAAAAGAAGAGCATATTTTAAGTACTCGGCTTAATAAATCACTAAATGACAGAATGCTCTTACAGGAATGAATGCTATTAGGAAGAATTCTTTCTCATTTCTGATTTAATAACAATCTAATTTTATTATCATCTCTTACTACTTTACCTTCCAAAGCAATATTTAGATTAAAATAAATTTTCATTTGATTTTTGTAAGGTATGTCAATGGTCATGCAAAAAAAAAATTACAAAGATGCACAAATACCCTTAATCAACTGTAAGAAGTCAGAAAAGCAAGAAAAAGCTCAGCACATGGTGTGTAAGGATTGCAGTAGCTACAGTACGTACTGGTAAGTATTACTATTTTCTGAAAACAGTGTTCCTTTACCATGTGAGTGCAAGTGTTTTCTCATCTCGCTTTTCCCACTCGCCCCAGCCTCTAAAGCAGTCGAGACAGCCACTGCTGCCTGTGAGTTCTGTGGGGACTCACAGAGAATGGGGGACACCAGGACCGCCTGTCCTTATTCATTCCGATTTCACATTGCTTTGCCCTTTCAGCCTCTCAGCTGCCTCTTCTTTCCCACCCCCGTAGGCTCCAGGGAGATGAAAGGTTACTATTATTTGTTGTTGCTCATTGTAAGTCCTTTTCTTTTTCTTGTTTTGTTTTCAATTGAAGAATTAAAGGATTAAAAACTCATGCCCCACCTCAGATAAAAAACCATTTTCCTATTGTCCAGTTAACATTTTGTTATATAATCTTAGAATTATAACTTCTTTGTTTAAAAATTATTTTGACAGTCTCCCCTCTCCCAACACAGTTCCGGTCTCCTCTCCTCCTCAGTAGACACATATCAAGAATTTTGTGTGTAGCTTTTCAGACTAATTTTTGTTTAAAGTATCACATCTTTTAAAAAGCTATCAGGGGCCCTGTTCTCTCCTTGTAATAAAGTCTACCTATCTGTTTCATATAAATGACAGTAAAGTTAGTATCTGTTTTTGTGACTACGTAGAACTAGGTTATTTAGATTACAAGTGATGTTTAACAACCCATGTCCATTTGGTCTGCTCAAAAATTCAGTGTGTTTTACAGTTTTAACTCTAGTGTGAAGCAAATTTCTTCCCTTGTGTAGTAAATTATGAACAATTCTTTACTTGTTTTAATCACTTTACTGAATTCAAAAAGTTTTTGATACTGAAAGGAGAAAAAAAAAACAAGCTATTTAAAGGATCTCTTTGGATTTGTTGTTGTTGTTGCTGCTGCCACACAGCCCTTGAATGTCACACAAAGGCCGCAGGTAATACTGGGCAGGGATGGGGATTTAAAGTCCAAACCCCACTTTTGACTCATACTTTCTACTGAAGTTGTGTGCTGATACTTTCTGTATCATCCTTAGTTCATTATTGTAGAAAGCTGTCCATCAAAAAGAAGGAAAGAAAGGTTGGTGGTTTCCCAAGTTGATATTTTTATACGTTTAACATTGTTGTA
This sequence comes from Camelus dromedarius, assembly GCF_036321535.1. Classification (NCBI taxonomy): domain Eukaryota; kingdom Metazoa; phylum Chordata; class Mammalia; order Artiodactyla; family Camelidae; genus Camelus; species Camelus dromedarius. The sequence continues at coordinate 177,427 of NC_087470.1, read as the reverse complement.
ATGATTGAGTAAATCATCGTGAGGGCTAGCCATCCAGATCACTACCATTTTGGTGATCCTTTGTGCAGAAGGTGTCCAGACCTGGATGAGAGAGAAGCTAGAGGCAGATGGCAATGTCAGTAAAAGTGAAAGTCTCCTCAAGATTTTCACACAAGGTCCAGTGCTCAGTTTATTGTTATTTGTTCTCATAAAACACTCCTTCCTATAAAAGTTAAGTGTTAGCCAGGCTATTAAAGTGTTTTCATTTGTTTCCCCCCCTTTCCCTGTCTACCTAATTGACAGAACTGTGTGTTTCTGTAAGGTTGTAAGTATTTCTCCTTAGACAGCAGAAATTAAGATCGTTCTTGAAGTGTCTGTCTCACAGTCATCAGTGTAGGTCATGGCATCCTGCTCATACCAGATGTTGAAAGCATTCAGTCTTCTTGGTTTTCAGTTAGCAATGTGCATAAAATGCTTATTGGGGAAGTTTGTAAATACAGCTAAATCTCTGTGTGCAGTGGGTTTTCTTGCTATTGGTGAGATTATGAGGAAATAGCAACTCTTTGGGGAAATTTAAAGAATTACCTTAGAGTTTTCTTAATGGAGTGGAATTCTATTCATAGTTCTCTTTGAAGATAAGGATTATCTACTTTAATGTCTTTGTATATTGCATTTTAGAGGAATACCTTTATTTAACTAGAAATGGAATTTAATTTATTTCATATTTAATTTATTTTGTTTTAGCATGCTAAAGTACAAGTTGTTTCACAGCCGAATTGGAATTAAATGGCAGATCTGGAATCTTGGGGAATAGACACAATGTCAGGGGCTTCTGGGCCAGTTGCCAGTCTTTTCTGTGAAGCTGTACAGAGCTGTGAGTGTGTGGACACCCAGAACTTCTGAAATGCAGGGAGCTGCAGCTGGTCCCAGAACCATCCCATTTGTGGTTTTAAACAAAATGCCAGGGACTTTTGTTCCTCTAGCATGATACTGACAGCCTACAAGGAACCTGTGAGAGTGGTAGACTAATGAGGCTGCAGTTGAAATTCACATTTCCCACACCTCACTATGATGAAGAGAAAAAAGGCTTTCTCCTGCATGGGGTGTGTGTCTGTGTGTGTGTGATTTTACAGCATACTTTAGTATTTTCACTTTAATTTGTAAATTTTCCTTGTGCATAAATTTCTTATAGTTAGACTGAATGGTTTGCTTCAGAGGTAAAATGCTGGTATATTAGTTTGAACTTGTTTGATTATTAATTATTATCCTTGTAGTCAAAAGATTTTGACTATAGCTAATGTTGAAGCACCTTTTCCAAGTGCTCTGTGCTCTGAGGAATTTGAAACATGCTCTGAGGCTGACAGTTTTTCTGTCCTTATCTTCCCTTTTCCAAGAGGCCCTGTGTATCTGTGCAGATCCTTTATGAAGTTATCACTGAGCTGTCCACACTGCACCACCCCTCACCCCCGTTCCAGCTCCAATTGTAGCTGGATGTGATCTCCCCTAAACTCAGAGTTCTTGAGGTACTTGTAATTTCCTGCTGCATGTTAGTTATTTGTAAATGTCCCTGGAGCCTGCAGGAGCCATATGTCACATCTTTGTATCAACCACAGTACTCAGTGTCTGGTGCAGAGCAGGGAGAAGATGTTTGAAAGATTGAGTTTTGTTAACTATCTTACAAAAATGGGGAAGGTTATACCCAGTTTATATTACTGTGCCCTCTTGATCCTCTTGGAGGACTGAAGGGCTGCAGAACGTTTTTCCTGCAGACCTAAAATCATAGCATTTGTGAGCTATTCCATTTACCTCCCAAGAGGGATACCCTTACAGAGCAGCTCGCTTCACTTCTGATGTAAGGAGGGCATCCAGGAGTGGCATGTATCAACCAAGCAGGACAGCATAAAATAGGTCACTATTTCAGAAGAGGGAAAACAACACCAAAGGGAATAATTCTGATCTGACACAGACCCACTGCTTTGGGAGACAAATGAAGGTTTGAGTAAAAATGAAAATCTCAAAGATTTTCACACAAGGGCAAGTGTTTAGTTTACTGTGTATTCAGTGATATTTCCTTTCCTCCCATCTCAACTCCCTTCCTCTGGTCAACACAAATGGAATTGTATGTGGTTTACAGTACTGGATCAAAAAAATTAAAAATTAGGGACTTTGATTTCTTATGTAGACAGACATTTAGATTTAGTATATTTAAAAAATACTGAACAAATAATTTTTGACACCTGACATAGCGTTGTCAACTTATAATAGCTGAATTTCTGAGCATTCAAAGGTATGAAAGGGATATTAAAACTAAATTACCAGAATTTTTCCTCATTGGCAGGGTAATGATTTAAAGCACTCCTTCAAACAGGGAATTATGAAATGTGAGTCAATTGATTTGTCTAGAAAATGGACTTCTAGTTCAGATTTTAAACACCTATAATGAATGGCAGTTTTAATTAAAATTAATAAAAATAAAACTTTTATTTGTGGGCTTAAATTGATACTGAATCATATTCAGAGGGAGTTGTGATTACAAACCAGAAGATCTTTTGTTGACTAGCCTTGTAAACTTTTGGACACAAAATTTCAATGTTATAAAGATTAGATAACAGGAAGAATTTTTAAAATTTAAAAAAAGTATTTTGGAATTTTAGTAAAAAGAAACCTTTTAATACATGGTCTGCAAACAAAAGTCTCTTCCTTAATAAGCTGGTGCTTGTCTGCTTTTAACAAAGGAAATGGATTTTCTCTGCAGATATTCTCATTTTCCAGAATTGGCTTATTTGATGGCAATACATTAGAATTGAATAAAAGAGAATTTAAAAGTAAGCTCATTTTCTAAAAGAGTTCTTTAGATTTTAACTTTTCTTGGTTTGAAATAGATGAAGTCATTAGAACATCAGCCTGTTTTCTTTTTTTCTGTATCTGTATCTTATCATTTATAATAAAACTAGAGGTCAAAGTTTCCTCTAGATATCTTATTATGATGATATTATCATTAAACAGGGGAATGAAAAAGAATTTAAAACATAATGATTTATTTTCCCTTGCCATTTCTTGAGGGTTACTTTTTACATAAAGGTTTTTTTTGGATACTAGTATTACACGTGACTTACTGTATAAAGATTACTTTGTAGCCAGCACATTAAAGGACTTGTTTCTTTCCTGTTGCTTAAAATATCAGGTTAATTTGCATTGATTGCTTCTTGTTTCAAGTAAGTAAAAAATGGTTTGGTCTGAGAATATTTTCTTAGTTCTTCAAGAATCTGATATGGAGCCTTACGACTCGGGTAGCTTCAGTAGCACTAAAAATAGGCACAGAAAAAGCTTCAGAATTTTAAAACAGAGAGTTCTGTTTTGGGCATGACATCTGTACCGTACAATTTGGTAGCAGATGAGCAATTAAAAGTCACTAGTGGGCATTTACAACAGCCAAGACATAGATGCAACCTAAGTGTCTTACTGGCAGATGATAAAGAAGATGTAGTGTAGATGTAGGTACAGTGGAATACTACTCAGCCATAAAAAGAATGAAACATTGCCATTTGAAGCAACATAGATGAACCTAAAGATTATCATACTAAGTGAGTTAAGTCAGAGAAAAGCAAATATTATATGGTATCATTTATATGTGTAATCTAAAAAAATAATTCAAATGAACTTATTTACAAAATAGAAAGAGACTCACAGATATAGAAAACAAACTTACAGGTTACCAAAGGGGGAAAGGGAAGCATAAATTAGGAGTAGGGGGTTAACAGATACACACTACTGTATATAAAATAGATACACAACAAGGATTTACTGTATAGCACAGGAAACTAGATTGAGTTTCTTGTAATAACCTCTAACAGAAAAGAATCTGGGAAAAGAGTGTTTATATAAATACGTATACCTGAGTCACCTTACTGTAAAAGAGAGTGGCTAGTGGGACTGAGGAATTGAGTGTTTATTTTATTTTATTTTATTTTATTTTATTTTAATTATTATGTTTAAATTGCCACATGGTTGGGAGCTACTATATGAGAGAGCGTGGCCTCAAACTTAAAATTTAACATTAAGTATATTACTATTACAAAACTTTCAAAACCTTAAGACAAAAATCTGATAGAAACTCCAGAAAGAAGTCAATTTTGCTAATTAAAATAGTTGTAAGTTTAACTTAAAGCAAATCTAATCCAGTGAGATGTGTCAAAAACACAAATTATATAATTACTGATTTAATTTCTTAAGTGTGCATATTCATCTTTATTTATATATTCATTTTCAGAGGAAAACTCAGATTATTGTACCATTAGAAGCATAAGTACATTTATAAATAAACCATTTCTGACTTTTAAGAAACTGATAACATTGAAATAAAAGGAAACTATAAAAATATGATAGTACCCCCCAAAAAGAAAGCAGCTGTCATGTACTAATTGGTGAAATATTAAAGCCCTTTCTATTAACATCTGAAACAAGACAAATGTTTCTGTCATCATTTACATCACTGTCACTATTTTTAAACATTGCTTTGGCAGTTCTAACTATTGAAATAAGACAAAGAATAAATAACTAATTGCTATAAATATTGGAAAGAAAGAAAAATTATTTTTGCTTTCAAATTACATAATAGAATACCCAGAAAACACGAGGACTTCAGTACAAGTAGAATTACTAAGAAATTTTGAAACAGTGAATGATAAATATACAAAAACTAATAGTTTTCTCTCATTATCAGTCATTAGTTAAAAGCAGAAATGACCAAACAAAAAAGTGTTCATATAATGACAAGAACTATAAACTGTATCTAGAAATAAATGTTTTAAAGAGACAAAGCAAAGATATAGATCCTTTATGAAGAAAACTTGGCATTATAAGCAGTACCTTTCTCTTCCCCCAGATTTTTACCTTCAAAACCTGTATTTGAGACAAGGTCCTCGAACATAATGTGAGCAACATCTTAAGAAAATCAGAATAGTGTGAGTTATTTTTATTCAGTAAATATTCATTGAGACCCTGCTATGTGTTAGGGGACTGGTTTTTAGAGCAGTGGTCTCTAAAATAATGTACTTGGGCTATGGGAAGAAAATATCAGAACTTCTATTAAAACCTTTTATCTGAAGAGAAAAAAAAAAATGCTTTGCAAATATTTAGTCTTCCTACTGCCAGTGGTCGGTAGGAGAGACGGTTAAGTGGCGTGAACCAAACGCGGAGGGTCCTGCCTCGGAGCTTCACGTGTTGTCCTCACCCTTGCTGACGTCTGGCCTTGGCCAGTGTGTTATGGTTTCTGTCTGCCTAGCTATGTGGATTTACTTGATATTACCAAATCAACCCTCATCAAATGGATACATATTTTTAAAGATTTGCACAGGAAAAAATCCTCCAACCTAACAGTAACAGTAGTAACGCAAATACTGGTGAACAAGGAAGAGGCAAGCTGATGTACGTTATTCTGAGATCATCAGACGTGTACTGCAAAGTAAAGATATTGGCTCTCTGATAAAAACACATACTAGTCAGATCTGATAAATGGGGCAAAAATTTCAAGAGATCATATGAAGTAGGAAATTACATCCACTATCATTAGTGTTAAATATCACCCTATGTGTAGATTGTACTTTGAGATATTAGTTTAATAATGCTCTGAAGATACCATGAATAGCAAGAAATTTTTAAAAAGTTTATTTCATCTCTAGGTTCTTCTAAAATGTTTCTTTTTTAACTATACGTGTATTATTTTAGATTTACTTGCATATATATTACAATTAGTACAAACATATTGGGTGTGGTGGATGCTCAGTTTTGTGGCTTATTTTTTAACTTAATTAGGAGCCACTGACAATAATTTGATTAGGAGCCATTGGTGTTTTGTCTTTTACAATTAGAGGGGGCATGAGGTGCAGGGCAAAAATAGGAAGGAAACAAGTGCTTCTAAAATTAGAATTTTTAAAAGGAAGTAAATCTACATTAAATTGTAGGACAAGCAAGTGATTGAGCCGTGCTGCATGTTTTAATTTTTGGAGAACGGGGAAAAGGGTACAGATAGGGGTGACCACGTAGGGAATAATTTTTACTATTAAAACAACTAAGTGGTGCTACTTGGCAAATACTGAGGAGGGTAAGGGAGTTGGTGGTGTATGGGACGAAAGCGTAAATCTAAACGTAAAGCAGGTAATGCTGAAGGGAAAGGGAAGATTTGAGGGGAAAGGTGAGAGAGAAGAAAATTGAGGTGAGGTTGACATTGCGCAGACCATCAAGCACTGTAGCTTAATTCAGATACAGGTATCTGTGGATTTGAAAGTCACTGTATTTGGGGGGTGGGGGATATCACCCCAAAGGAAGTAACTAAGGTATAGAACAGAATATTAGTTGAGATTGAGGAGAAAAAAGATGAGTTTAGGGGAGATTATATAAAGAAACATAGAAAGGATTAGGTATGATTAGATGCTAGAAATTAGAAAAAATCAGAATTACAGATGTACACATAAAGAATCAATGTAATAAAAAAAAATTGGACAGTTTTGCTGTTTATTAGGGTAAGCAGAATTTAAAATAACTTAAGCTGTGGTTTTTATCAATTTTTAACCTAATTATATAATAGTGTAAATAACTTGTGTTTCCTATGAAAATTTACCTGCTACCTGGTAGATACACTTTCAGCACAAGGTAGTCAAATTAATTGTGCATCTTCTGCCCTTAACAGTATGTAATACTCTACATTTAATGAGTTTGTTAACCTTTGGTTTAAAGTAATGTAAAATTACTTTAGGATCATATTTGACTCAAGAAATTTGGTTTGAGGCTTAGTTGTACGTAGCTAAGATGATGGTGTAGTTTGTCTCAAGGTGTTGGGCGTAGAGGAAGTTTCCGGTCCTCCTCCTGCTTTTTTATATCTGGTTTCCTCGTCTAATGTCTCTAATATGTTGCCTAATACGATTTCTAGGTTGGTTTTTTTTTTTTTTTTGTCTTTAGTGTTCAGTTTGCCTATATTTTCTTACACAGTTCTCTCTTCTTACTAAATATAGAAGAAAATATTTTCCTTACCTGACAAGTGGTCTGTTAGAAGCAGAGCTCATCTTTTCCAGAAGGATCACCTAAAATCACTAAATTAAAACTTGCCTAGGTGTTAATTTAATAGCCAAAACATTGGTCGCATAATATAGGTAGTTCCTGACTTTTGTTTGATAGACTTCTGAAGTCCTGTTTATATGAAGGGGCACCAAAACCTGGATGTCTGCTCCAGTTTCTCAGTGGAAAGAAGAAAAAGGGTGGCGCTTTTTATATTATTTCAGTTACATTTTGGGAACCAGGTGTATTTTCACTTTACAACATATAACAATATTTCTTTCAAAATGGGAAAAAGCATTCCATGTTTCAGAGGACAAATCTAGAAGCTTTTGAAACACAACATCCAAGTTGCATTAATTTTTTGTATGTCTTGTTCTGGTGTGACCTTTCTGAAGGGCAAACTAAGAAGAGTGGCTACATTTGTTTTCAGGTGTTGGAGGAAAGCATAATTCTGATTTAGTAGCTTCAACACAATGGTAAACCAGGAAGAGACCTTTTAGAGCTTGTTGAGTCAATGTCTCAGCTAAAGACTAAGGCAAACAGACAGCATTTAAATTCTTATTTAATTCCTACTTTTGTTACTTATTTTCTTTTCACCTCTGGGTCAGGGAGGAAGAAGAAATCAAAACAGGAGGATGGGGGCAGCTAGAGGAGAGAGTGCTGTGAAGCAGCTCTTGGGCCCTCCATGGAAGGAAGCTCACATGTATCCACCCTCTACCACGTGCCTGGTGCTCCTGGAAGTTTTGACCCATAGAAGCAGGTTCTTTCCTTTCATTATCACAGCTAACACAGAGCACAGTAGATTCAGGCAGTATGCAGTTTATAATCTTAGCAGTAAATGTCCTTCATAGTGAATGTAAGAAGACCTAAAATTGACTCTTGACAAATAGGGATAATTGCAAAAACTTAAATGTGTTAAGCCAGTGAAAATAAGTCCAGTTAAAGTTGATTTCTTATAATTAAGTTGTTATATTTGTTACCTCTTTATGATATTCGGCAGGTAGTGTCTTAGATATTTTTTAGACTAGCAGTGGTGTCCAACAGAAATAATTTATCCCATATGTAATTTATAATTTTCAAGTAGCCACATTAAAAAAGCAAAGATAAATAGGTTAATTAATATTAATTGTATATTTTATTTAGCCCAGTTGTCCAAAGTATTATCATGTCAACATGGTAATTTATATAGAAATATTAGATAGTTTGCATCTTTTTTTATGAGGCCTTCAAAATCCAGTGTGTATTTTATACATGCGGTGTGTCTCCATTCAGATGCTAACTTTTCATTTGAAATGCTTGATCTATATTTACAGTCATTAAAATTGCAGTTAAAAACGTAGATTACAAACACTATTAAAATTTTTCCAATTAATGAGTAAATACCAGAAAACCCCATTTTTTTTTTTTTTGGATTTGCATCTGTGTTGACAAGACTGACTCATCTTATTAGAATAATTGATTTGACTCTGAAGCAAGAGCATATTAGTTTCAAAACTGTATCTAAGTTGAGTAAATCCACTAACTCTTGTAACAACTCAGTATTATTGAGGGCTATTATATAAACAAAATCACCTCTAAATTTATCCGTATCACAAAGCATTCTTCATTTTTTTTGTAGATTCTGCTCTGTCAGTAAAATCTTATGTGTATTTGACCATGTTAAAGTGTGTAAAAATCATTATTGATTATATTATGAATAGTTTAAATTTTAATAAAAGTTCTAGTACCTGTCTAGCTAGGTCAAAAACAAGGTTTTCCTGTCACCTTGGATTTTTAAAGTGAGCTCAGTTGTGTGTGTTGTGATATAGGTGAGAAGTGTAAATCACACTATGATGTTTTCTCTCTGTTGAATATTGGCAAGTGCACCTTTTATTTCAAGAAAATCTTGAATTAGATTTAACAGTACAGTAAACCTTTGTTAAATTCTTCCATGACTTCCAGTGAACATTGGTAAGGAATACATAGTCATTAAATTCATCATCATCTATTTCTTTTAACAGCTCCATAAACTGGTGATGATTCGTAGCATTTGTACATATATACTGAACAATTTTCATAACTGAATCCATAATAGTCTACTTCAGAGCACACTTATTTTCAATGTGTTAACACGTGCTAGAGCAAATAAGGAAAATAATTCTAGTAAATCTGGGTTTTTGATCCCACATGTCTGTCTGAACTTTTTTTTAATCTAGCTGAAAGTGATGGATGTAAGAGATTAAGAAATATTTCTAGATAGAAGAGAGAAGATGGCTGAGTAGAAGGACGCTTGTAGCTCACCCTCTCCCACAAATGCACCAAGACTCACATCCACAAACCCACTCAGCCAACCAGAGCACCTGCAGAACTCTGACAGAACATCGCCCTCTTCAAAAGATAAAGATGACAAAAATCTGGTAGGAGAAAAGGAAAAAAGAAAGAACAAAAGGCAAAGCAGAGCGGGACAGGTCCCGCGGGAAGAGAGAGACAAAGGAGGACTGGCGCTCATTCGCTGGGTCTCCCTCTCCAACTGAGAGGCCAGCAGGATGGAGGGGGAGCCTCCAAGGCTCAGATCTGTACAGAGGAGCCCTTGACTGACAGAACTAAGTTAAACAGGAACAGGGGGTCCCCCCGACACCCAGCCTGAGACGCGGGCTAACAGCAGCAGGCAGGACCAGGCTGCCCAAGCTGGGCAGAGGATGGAGGCGGATGCACTGAGGCAGCCCCGGGGGACTGCAAGTGGCTGCACACCGTGGCTGTGGGTGTACAGGGCAGAACAACCTGGGCCCTCCATAAAACAACATGGTTGATGTGCCCTGTGGGGAAGGGTACATACCCCCATCTCTGAAAACTTATGGACAGTTTTTTGGGGAAGAGAGATGGGGCTCAGGCACAGCCACCATATCCTCCAGCGCTTAGCGTCCAGGTGGGGGCGGGGGCGAAACCTGTATCCCCACCAAAGGGCTTAGCAGCCTCAAAGGCCAGACTGAGACTTGTCTAGAGCCTGAGGCAGATAGGATTCTTCCATCCTGGTTACTCAGAGAACTTGCTCCACAAAGACAAACAAGCTGAGTTTTGGCCTGGAGCAGGGACAAGGCTGTCCTTCGGTCTTCCTCGAGCCCACCTGCGGAGCGCCGACTAGGGTGGAGCATGCAGCCGCACAGAGCAGTGGAGCTACCGGCACCGGGAGAGGGAGGGCAGACCCCTGCCTTCTGGGCAGGAATGCAGCCCCTTACCATGGTGCTGGCAGGAGGCGCGACCCGCCCTCCTACCTGGCCAGTCTGCAACATCTGACTGCGGCATCCGGAGGGGCAGTGACACACCCACCCACAGCAAAGGAGAGCTGCACCTGACCCAGTGTTGGGAGGAGGGGCGACCTGCTTGAGAACAGGTACTGAGAGCAGCACAGAAGAGGCTGCCAATGGAGGACCTCTGGAAACAGCAAGCTGAGCTTCCAAAACAGGACAAAGACAGAAAAACTTCACATTAAAAGCACACAGACTCCAGGAGAACACCAACAACCCCCCTTTTTTAAATCTGTTTTCACCTGTTCTATTTTCTATTACCCTCTTAATTTTTACTTCTTAATTCATTTCTATTTCTCTTGGGTTTTGATGTCCTGTTATTGATTAGACACAGGTTTCAAATACATCTTTTCATCTTTTCCCCTTTTTTAAAATGTCTTAAAAGGATGTCTCAACCTGATTGATATTCTGCTTCAACTCGCCCTTCTATTATTCATTATACACTGTTTTCAAACCTTCTTTCTCTCTTCTTTTAAAATTCTTTCTCTCTCTCTCTTATTTTTTTCTTTTTTTCCTAAGTCTTATTCCTAAATAGGCATTAGATAGATAAACTCCTTAAGGACCAAAATAGAAAACTGATACTCCATGAACCACAGTGCCAGAGAGGTATGAGCAAGACGAAGAAGCAGAGAAACCTTTTCCAATTAAAAGAACAAGAGAAATCCCCTGAAAGATCAATGAAATAGATATCGATAGCCTACTAGATCAAGATTTCAAAATAGGAGTGATCAAAGTGCTGAAGGAATTAAAAGAGATAGTGTTTAGAGATATAAAATATGTCAAAAATGAAATTGAAGCTATAAAGAAGAACCAAGTAGAATGGGTAAACTCATTGACAGAGATGAGGAATGATCTAATAGCTGTGCAAAGCCGACTAGATAATGCAGAGGAACAAATTAGTGACCTAGAAGACAGGACAATAGAAAGCACCGATTCAGAAGAGCTACAAGATAAACAAAAAATAATGAAAATAGCATAAGGGACCTATGGGATAACATAAAGTGTCTCAATCTTCGCATAATAGGGGTCTCAGAAGGGGAAGAAAGATCAAAGGGGATTGAAAAGGTTTGAAGAAATCATGACTGAAAACTTCCAAACTTAAAGAAGGAATAAGGTATCCAAGTACAGGAAGCTCAGAGAGTCCCAAACAGGAAGAACCCAAATAGACCCAGACCAAGACATATCATAATCAAGATGGCCAGAGTCAAGGATAAAGAAATGATTCTAAAGGCAGCAAGAGAAAAACAAAGAGTGAGTTACAAGGGAACCTCATAAGGCTCTCAGCTGATTTCTCTACACAAACACTACAGGCCAGAAGGGAGTGGCAAGATATATTCAAAGTCCTGAATGAAAAAAGATGCAGCCTATGATACTTTATCCAGCAAGGCTACCCTTTAGGATAGAAGGAGAAATAAAGAATTTCACAGACAAGAAAAAGCTGCAGGAGTTTAGCAACACTAAACCCATGATAAAAGAAATATAGAAAGGTCTATTCTAAATAGAAAAGCAGCAGGATGCTATAGAAATGAGAAACTCACAACTGGAAAGGTGATAACTCATGAATTACAAATAAAATAAATATGAAATTATGAAAGAAGACATAAAAATCACTGAGAGTGAGAGAGGGAGGCAGGGAAATATAGAATATATTTTTTTCTTTTTAAAATTTTTTTAACGGTAGGATGGGTTTAAGATCATGTTACTATCAGTTTAATAAAAACACTTACAGTAATGGGCTAATAAATTTATGAAAGAGGGTAACCACAAGCCAGAAACTTACAAGGGAGTCAGAAAAATTAAATAAAATCCATGATAATACAAAGGAAAATTACCAAAGAACTAAAGGAAGAAGAAAGGAACAAACAGGATACACCAATTCAAATGCAAAGATAAGTTCAAAATGGCAATAAACACACATCTATCATTAATTACTGTAAATGTTAATGGACTAAATGCTCCAGTCAAAAGACATAGAGTGACAGACTGGATAATAAAGCAAGAACCTGCAATATGCTGCATACAAGAGACCCACTTTAGGGAGAAGGACACATATAGATTGAGAGTGAAAGAATGGAAAAGGATATTCCATGCAAATGGAAAAGCCAAAAAAGCAGGTGTTGCAGTACTGATTTCAGACAAAATAGACTTTAAAACAAAGGCCATAAAGAAAGATAAAGAAGGACATTTTATAATGATTAAAGGAGTGATACAAGATGAGGATATTGCACTCATTAATATATATGCACCCAATAAAGGAGCACCTAAGTACACACAAGAATTACTAACAGAGATAAAGGGGGATATTGATGGGAATACAATCATAGTTGGAGATTTTAAGACTGCATTAACATCACTAGACAGATCTTCCAGACCTAAAATAAACAAGGGAACAGAGAAATTAAATAATACAATAGAAAAACTAGATTTAGTGGATATTTTCAGAGCATTACACCCCCCCAAAATAGGATATACATTCTTTTCAAGAGCACATGGAACATTTTCCAGGATTGATCACGTACTTGGGCACAAAAGAAACCTCAACAATTTTAAGAAGATAGAAATTATCTCAAGCATCTTTACTGACCACAGTGCTATAAAAATGGAAATCAACAACAGAGAAACAAAGGAGAAAAAAAGGAAACCATGGAGATTAAAGAAAATGTTATTGAAAAAACAATGGGTCAATGACAAAATCAAAGCTGAAATTAAAAAATACCTTGAAACAAATGACAATGAAAGCACAACCACTCAAAACCTATGGGACACAGCAAAGGCAGTGCTAAGAGGGAAGTTTACAGCGATACAGGCCTTCCTCAAAAAAGAAGAACAATCTCAAATAAACAATTTAACCCACCACCTGAATGAATTAGAAAAAGAAGAACAAAAAGCCCCAAAAAGCAGCAGAAGGAAGGAAATAATAAAGATCAGAGAGGAATTAAATACAATAGAGATTAACAAGACCATAGAAAAAATCAACCAAACCAAAAGCTGGTTTTTTGAACAAGTAAATAAAATCGACAAACCTCTGGCCAAACTCACAAAGAAGAAAAAAGAGAGAGCACAAATTAGCAAAATAAGAAAGGAAAATGGAGAAATTACAACAAACAGAAATACAGAATATCATACGAGAATATTATGAAAAACTATATGGAACCAAACTGGATAACCTAGAGGAGATGGACAAGTTTCTGGAAACATACTGCCCACCAAAACTGAATCAAGAAGAATCTGAACACTTGAACAATCCGATCACTAGAAAGGAAATAGAAATAGCAATTAAAAACCTCCCTACAAATAAAAGTCCAGGACCGGACGGCTTCACCGGGGAATTCTACCAAACATACAAAGAAGAACTCATACCAGTCCTTCTCAAACTCTTCCAGACGATTGAAAAGGAGGGAATACTCCCAAACTCATTCTATGAAGCCACCTTCACCCTGATACCAAAACCAGGCAAAGACACTACAAAAAAAGAGAATTATAGGCCAATATCACTGATGAACATAGACGCCAAAATCCTCACCAAAATTTTAGCAAATAGAATCCAACAACACATAAAAAAGATTATACATCATGACCAAGTGGGATTCATCCCAGGGACACAAGTCTGGGATGAACTTGTGTTCATCCATACGCAAATCAATCAGTGTAATACATCACATCAACAAGAGAAAGGACAAAAACCACATGATCATCTCAATCGATGCAGAAAAAGCATTTGATAAAATTCAACACCCATTTATGATAAAAACTCTCGCCAAAGTGGGTATAGAGGGAACATATCTCAACATAATAAAAGCTATATATGACAGACCTACAGCCAGCATAGTACTCAATGGTGAAAAACTCAAAAGCTTCCCACTAAAATCTGGGACAAGACAAGGATGCCCACTATCACCACTCCTATTCAACATAGTCCTGGAAGTCCTAGCCACAGCAGTCAGGCAAGAGAAAGAAATAAAAGGGATCCAAATTGGAAAAGAAGAGGTAAAAGTGTCATTATATGCTGATGACATGTTACTATATATAGAAAACCCTAAAAGGTCCACACAAAAGCTACTAGAGCTGATTGAAGAATTCAGCAAGGTAGCAGGTTACAAAATTAACGTTCAAAAATCAGTTGCATTTCTTTACACTAATGATAAATCAACAGAAGAAGAAAGTAAAGAAACAATCCCCTTTAAAATAGCACCCAAAGTAATAAAATATCTGGGAATAAATCTAACCAAGGAGGTGAAAGTATTATACACAGAAAACTATAAACCATTGATGAAGGAAATTAAAGAAGACTTAAAAAATGGAAAGACATTCCATGCTCTTGAAGTGGAAGAATCAATATTGTTAAAATGGTCACACTGCCCAAGGCAATCTACAGATTTAATGCAATCCCTATCCAATTACCCAGGACATATTTCACAGAACTAGAAAAAATCATAATAAATTTCATATGGAACCATCAAAGACCTAGAATTGCCAAAGCATTACTGAAGAGAAAGAAAGAGGCTGGAGGAATAACTCTCCCAGACTTCAGACAATACTATAGAGCTACAGTCATCAAGACAGCATGGTATTGGTACCAAAACAGACATATAGACCAATGGAACAGAATAGAGAGCCCAGAAATGAACCCACAAACTTTTGGTCAACTAATCTTCGACGAAGGAGGCAAGAATATACAATGGAATAAAGATAATCTCTTCAGCAAATGGTGTTGGGAAAACTGGACAGCAGCATGTAAAACAATGAAGCTAGAACACTCCCTTACACCATATACAAAAATCAACTCAAAATGGATTAAAGACTTAAACATAAGACAAGATACAATAAACCTCCTAGAGGAAAACATAGGCAAAACATTATCTGACATACATTTAAAAAATTTTCTCCTAGAAGAAATAAAAGCAAGAATAAACAAATGAGATCTAATGAAACTTACAAGCTTCTGCACAGCAAAGGAAACCAGAAATAAAACAAGAAGAAAACCTACGGAATGGGAGAAAATTTTTGCAAGTGAAACCGACAAAGGCTTGATCTCCAGAATACATAAGCAGCTCATACGACTCAATAAGAAAAAAATAAACAACCCAATCCAAAAATGGGCAGAAGACCTAAACAAGCAATTTTCCAAGGAAGACATACAAATGATCAAAAGGCACATGAAAAAATGCTCAATATCACTAATTATCAGAGAAATGCAAATCAAAACTACAATGAGGTATCACCTCACACCAGTCAGAATGGCCATCATTCAAAAATCACAAATGACAAATGCTGGAGAGGCTGTGGAGAAAGGGGAACCCTCCTACACTGCTGGTGGGAATGCAGTTTGGCACAGCCATTGTGGAAAACAGTGTGGAGATTCCTCAAAAGACTAGGAATAGAGTTACCGTATGACCCAGGAATCCCACTCCTGGGCTTGTATCCAGAAGGAACCCTACTTCAGGATGACACCTGCACCCCAATGTTCATAGCAGCACTATTTACAATAGCCAAAACATGGAAACAGCCTAAATGTCCATCAACAGGTGACTGGATAAAGAAGTGGTATATTTATCCAATGGAGTACTACTCAGCCATAAAAATCGACAACATAATGCCATTTGCAGCAACATGGATGCTTCTGGAGAATGTCATTCTAAGTGAAGTAAGCCAGAAAGAGAAAGAAAAGTACCATATGTGATCGCTCATATGTGGAATCTGAAAAACAAAAACAAAAACAAACAAAAACAAATCTTAAATACAGGACAGAAATAGACTCATAGAGAATACAGACTTGTGGTTGCCAGGGGGGCGGAAGGTGGGAAGGGATAGACTGGGATTTCAAAATTGTAGACTAGATAAAAACAAGATTATACTGTATAGCACAGGGAAATATACAAAAAATGTTACGGTAGCTCACAGAGAAAAAATGTGACAATGAGTGTGTATATGTCCATGTATGCCTGAAAAATTGTGCTGAACACTGGAATTTGACACAACATTGTAAAATGAGTATAAATCAATAAAAAATGTTAAAAAAGAAATATTTATAGCATGAGATTGATTGTTTTATACTTCCTGTGGAAATTCTGGAAAGAAAAATAATGATGTATTTACTCGGGATTAGCCTGGTACTTTTGGAATACAGGAAGGAATTGGTAGACTTGAAAGTCTATGTTGTTTAATATTAATTTTTACTTCCTTTAGATCAGTTCTCCTAATACATAATAATTTGAAAGTGATGCTGTGAAGATAGGAATTACTTTCTGGTAAATTTCAAACAAAATATGTCTTTCATCAAGAAAAATTTAAATAATTTATATTCAGGACTTATGTGCTAATTAGGATTTCTTTTAGAATACGCTTTGTACCATAGCTGAATCAAACGAATTTATATATGCCTATGACTTATTTATCATTCTGCAGACTCAGTATATCATCATCTATTACAACATACGAATAAAACATGATAACTTTATTAAACTTAAGAAAGAGTAGCATAGTGTTTGAGACTTAGTGTTAACTGTCAGAATAATCGTGTCAGAGCAGGGCTGTCCTTTTGTTACGAGGAAAAGGTGTGCTCCTGTTGGTAGCTTCACCATCGTTTATTTAGATAGAGTGGCGGCGGTGAGGGGCTGCCCCGCAGACCCATCCACCTGGCCAGATTTTCTGGGAAGCTCCGGCTGGCGGAGCAGCAGGGATTTCCAGGGGAAGTGGAGCTCCTGTGTTTCTTGAAATCCTTGTGGGCTACAGTGGTCCCAAAGTGTCCCTTCCTCAGGCTTCGCACCCTGGACACTTTGAACAGCCACGCTTATTCTTTACCTTGTTGTGGAGTGTCTGTACTAATGTCTTTTTGGCCATCTGTTTATGTTTTAATAGCTCAGCTTTCACAGCTGACAGGCATAGGAAAAGAAAACTTTTGGAAAACTCATCACTAAGCAGCAAGTTATTGAAAGTAAATGGAAGTAATTTAAATTTATTCAGCTATAAGAATTGATTGAGATCTAGTCACTGTTTGATGACAGTTCTAACATTAATGTTGCCCCTTGTAAACTTTTGTAACTGTATGCCTTGGACTTGGGTTATTTTACAAAATGTTTGCCACTTGTACTAATGATCCTTGATGCGACTCAGTTCCCCAGGGGTTCCGTCTGTCAGTGCTTTCCCTCTGTCAGGATTGTTGCTCTGCTCCTCTGCCTTAGTAAGCGTTTGTTCTTATCACTTACTCAGCTGCCTTATTACTCTGTTTCTGTAGGATCCCACAGATCCTTGCTTCCTTCTGTTTAAGGTCCCCAGTGCAAACTCCAGGGGTCTGAAGTTTGGGTAAGTTTTCTTTCTTAGGACTGCATTAATACAGTTTCACCATAAAAGAATATGCTTCCTCATTCTTGTATCCACCTGTTACCAGATGTATGAGCCATGAATGGAGTAACAAAATGTAAAGATCACTAAATATTTCTAAATACAACAGTAGTTTCAACTTGCATCTACCCCCATGCTGTCATGCTTGCTATGTTTAGACACGCTTTTAACTAAAGTGTTACAATTTTGTGGAAGAAAGAGCTGACATGACGCTTTGGCTTGGATTGGTAGATTGACTTTCTACATGTAGTATTCAGATATCGTGGTTCATTTGTACAGCTAATCAGAAAACTAAACCTTAGTCTTTAAGGGAAGTCCAGGTGGTGTTTTAAGAAAATATATATTAATCATTCCCATCGCTTAGAATTAAAAGTTGGGGGACAGAAATACTTGGGATATATGTATTTATATTTTTTTCCAATTTGTAGTAGCTTTAATAGAATCTTAGACAAGTATTAAGTCCTAAACGTATTTCTTTGAAGGACTTGCCTGGTTTCTGCATTGTGTACTCCACAGTACTTAGTAATGCCAATTCCCTCATAAGCTTCCATAAGATATTCCCATTTATAACAGTTCTAGGATCAGAAACGGCCTTCTAAAAATATCCAGACACTTACACAGAGAGTAGAAAAGGAATTTGAAATATTCGTTGGACAGAAAAGAATCAGTTCCAAGCTGGCTTGATGCTAGAGTTTCAAGTTCAGCCCTTCACTCTGCTTTGATGTTTGAAACAGTTGGCCTACTCTTGGTATTACTGATGGCTGCCTCTTGTTCCATTTTACAGGGAAGCACCACTACCATCTGTGCCACAGGCCTTCGGAATTTTGGGAACACATGTTTCATGAATGCCATCCTTCAGTCCCTCAGATAATGTTGCAGCCAGAGCCTGAGTACCTGACGTCAGTTTTGAGTGGAACAGTTGAGAGCAAAGGCTGTGGGTTCCAATCCTGTCTCTGCCACTAACTCTAGTCTAGGAACTTGGGGCAGGTACCACAGCTCCTTGTTCAGAGAACCTAGTTCAATTATTGATTCTTAAGTATGGTCATAAGATTAGAGGTTTAGAAGACCTTGAAAATGTAAGATGAGCAGAAGCTGTGTTCGAGCTCTCCTTAAATATACTGACCTCGGCTTGTCTAGTCTTGCTCAAAGAAGTATTTCTAGTCACTACTGAATTATCCTGCTGACTATGTAGAGTGTACTTAAACAGTGTGGTTGGTGTCATGATTTGTTTTTATTTGAGGAAATTATTGAACACTTGGGAACAAACACCCAGGGAAGAAAGAAATGATGACAGTCTATAGATTGTGTGTGGGGGGTGGGGCAGGGAGGAGAGGGGATTGAGGATTTTTGAACAGAGGTTTTGCTCTGAGGTCTTTGTTTATTTCTGCAAAGTCATCTGCTTGTATTGTTTTCTTGGAGTAAATGAGGAGACTTAGTGAAAAACTCAATGTACAGTTCTAATGAGAAATTGAAAGGTGACATTTTCAAAGTCTGTATGTAGGTCTCAGAGTACTTTCTTCACAGTCTTAGTACATTTAAAAAAATAATTTTCTTCCCTTCTTTTTAAAATAGTAACATTGAGCAGTTTTGCTGTTATTTCAAAGAACTGCCTGCTGTGGAGTTAAGGAATGGGAAGACAGCAGGCAGGCGGATGTGCCACACCAGAAGCCAGGGGGACAACAATGTGTGAGTCTAAGAATGTGTCCTTTCTGGCTTTGAGCTACCAAGCAAATGACACTTACTAGTGATTTCCATTGCATTATGTGAGTTAATGGGCACATGCATTAAAAAAAACTCTTCTTCTAAAAATTGCATTTAAGTATCTAGCTGGCAGTCTTAATAATTATTGGAATTCTTTTATGTGTATTTACTAATAGGCAGGATAAACTTAGTACTCTGTCTACCTGCTGGACATTCTAAAAGTGACATGTGTATGAAATACAGTTCTGGGTATAGACCAGCATAAATATTGTTAGGCTTTGTGAACTGATTTGTCTGATAGGGTTAGGTAAACTGGTCTTGGACAATTAAATTAATTTGTACTTATTAAATTACTTATGGGGGCAGTACAGTAAATTTTCAGTTGAAGTGGAAGGGAAAAAAATTGACCAGTGATTATTGACAACCAATATGTATTCAAGTTCAATGCAGCCATGTTCTCGTTTGGGTTCAAAGATGTACCATATTATGATTGTAAAGGGTATCTTAACATTAGGAAATAGGGCTATGATTTAACATCTGTATACATTTTAATATAATATTTCCCTGCCTCCACATCCCTGCTCCCACATACCCTGTCACCCACATTTTAAGAGCCTAGATGACTGAGAGAGAATAGGAGACTGTGTTAGAACAGTGTGCAGCACGGAGCGTGCAGCAGGCCAGGGTGGGCGGGAACCTCTACACCAGACATGGGAGCAGGGAGGGCGTGATCTCACTGGAAGCGCTGTGTCAGATTACTTTGGTAGCAGCGTGTGGATGAGCTGGAATGTGCCTGTGTTCAAGGAGGCTTCACACTTTAGAGTAATTGGTTAGAGGAAATGGTGAAATGCACAAAAGTTCGGGAAGAATTAATAGTACTCGAGCATTAGCGTCATTTAAGGTGTAGTTACACATTGCAGAACTTGCCTCTGGCCATCTTCGGCAGAAAAGGAATGTCCTGAAATTGTTAGTGAGCTCACCATTACTGGATGAGTAGAAAATTGGGTCTGGTGTGCAGGCCTGCATAAGGATATCTCATCAGGACCCCTGCCCAGGGCCGCAGCAGAGTTCCCACTGCCCACATGGCTGGAGTTGGGTGCCGGATGGATGCTGCTGTCACTGCTGTCCCTGCCCTCCCGATGGTGCTCTTGGCCACCAGGAAGGGTTTGGCACTGTCTCAGCTTCTTTGAATCACTAACTCCTGCTTCACTCAGGCAGAACCCAGGCCACATGCCCAAGTCCTGGCTACCGGGGTGCTGAGAAAGCAAGTATCGGCCTTTTCAGCTTCTATGGTGGGAGGCAGGCTTGGACTCTCACAAGACTCTTCAGGTGGGGCTCCTCAAACACAGAAAGAGGGTTCAGGGACTAGGAAGTAAGAAATCTAAACCTATTGGATGACAGGGGTTGAGAAAGAAGATACTGAGATCCTCTGAGGCATCAGCCAGTCGTCTGTGAGTATGGCAGCTGTAGTGACAGACACGGACTGAAGTTGAGGACATTTATCAGTTTACCTACGTGCACTTAAACATGCGTGGTTTATTGTATGTCAAGTTGGAGGCTTATGTCACATGACCATCAGGCTCCTGGCTTTCTGCTGCACCCTCCCTGCAGTAAGGCTCTCATCCACAGAGCCCAGGGTGATGCTGGAGCACCAGCATTTCATCCTCATTCTAGCTAGAAGAAGAAGGAAGTGCTTAACAAGAAGGACTACTCTTTCTCTTTAAGGAAATTTCTCATAAGTTGGACACCCTCAAAGGAGCTCATGTGCCAAGGAGAAAATGGAAGTTGTATTCCTGTGAGAGAAGAGGCTATTGGATATAGAGGGACAGTAGGAAGGGTGCAGAGGTCACATTGCATTTCAAGAAATGAGGACATGCATTGGGGAATTCCTGTTGGAGCTAGGAGACTCCTGAATCAAAGCAGTCATGGGAAAAATCTGGCTTTCAGATTTGGCTTTGAGAGTCATTGGTATAGAGTTGAGTGTTGATCTTTGAGTCCAGATGAACTCTCTGAAGCAGAGATGAGCAGATGGTCACACACTAAGGTCTGGGAAATGCTCCTAGTGAGGGCTAAGAAGGAAAAATGCAGGAGACAGAGGAAGAGATTGCATTCCTTATTTTAAGTTTTTTAAAATGAACATTCTTAACTAATTGGTTTGTAACTTACCCATTGCTTTATTCTACAAGTATAACAGTACTTGGCACACTCAGAGTTCACTATACATTAAAAAACTAGTTTTGTCAGTAATTTCTGCTGTTTTATGTGGGTTTTTGAGATGCTGTTATTTAACTCTCAGACTTAGTTCAGAAGAGACCACACCCTTTTTATGTCTTCATTTTTTATTATGAATTTTAGACAACTGAACATAGTGTATTGAAATAATAGCCTCTCATGAAATGCTGAGGATCCCATCATCCCTTCCTCTTTTCCAGGTCTTTGGTGGTAGAGTTCAGAAAGACACTGTGTGCTTTATGGCAAGGTAGCCAGACTGCATTTAGCCCAGAGTCCTTATTTTATGTTGTTTGGAAGATTCTGCCAAATTTGAGGTAAGTTTTATTTAATGAAGGCTATTTGAAATATTAATATTAGTCCTTACACTGTTCCTGAGACAATTTCCAACAAAGTGGTGGCATTCTAAATAATAAAGGCTAGTGTTTGTTGGCTTTTTAAAAGGAGAAGAGCAGATGTTCGATATATTCAACTAGATAAATGTGTTTGTATAAATAATAGATAGACCTTTGAAATGTCTTTAACAAGAGGGTAGGGCATTTTGTTGTATAAAAACAAAGCCCTTCTAAATAATTTATGTGCCTTTGGAAAACAAACTGGACACATTTTCCTTGATTCTTTCAAAATCTTGTAAGCAATAATTATCATCATACACTGTATTGTTATTTGAAATTAAAAAATATCCCAAATGTAGTCAATAGGAAACTATGGTATTGTATTCACTGTTCTGGATTCTGAAGACCTTAGAAGACAAGTGAATTCCACTGAGATTCACTTTCCAGGAGGTAACATGATTACTAGGGTCACCTTCTGATGTGGCTGTAAGGTCACTAAGTTTTCCACATTCTCTGTCTAGTGTCATGTGAGTGGGCAGCCAGCCCTGCTGTCAGAGGATGTGCCCTCTTGCCCTAGGCTGTTCATCTCTG
This sequence comes from Camelus dromedarius, assembly GCF_036321535.1. Taxonomy (NCBI): domain Eukaryota; kingdom Metazoa; phylum Chordata; class Mammalia; order Artiodactyla; family Camelidae; genus Camelus; species Camelus dromedarius. The sequence continues at coordinate 154,914 of NC_087470.1, read as the reverse complement.
TGAGGAATCAGGTGTCAGCAGATTTGAGGCCCTGCTGGTGTTTGACAGCAGCCTTTGCCACCTTCTGCTGATTTTATCCTTCTGAAGCAAGTCATGGTTCTTCCTAGTTATGGTTTTTGCACCTAATTACATCTCTCTCCTTTGAAACAGCATGCTGTAGTGAAACAGCAAGGTATCTGGCTCTATTGCCTAACAGTGGTTTAGATATATTGATAGTTTGGAGAAATGTTTAAAGGGTAACAACTTCAAAAGGCTATAATTTGTTGCCTTAGTGAAGAACCTAGCCTTGAGGATCAGATGTAATTGACTTGCATTACCCTTGTCTTTGTTGTGAAGGAAACTTCTTTTATGTTTGATGTCGTTTAAGTCCCCTCTCAGGCAAGATGAATTTTGTAACAATTTTAGAATTTCTTGACTCTAAATAGGAAAGGTAGAAATGACTGTTAAGTTACCATTAATCAGGCTTGGATTTATTAGAAAATTTCTAACAATCACCTACTCAGACTGTTGATAGAGTTTTAATATTTCTGTTTTATTATTATATAAAAACAGCTTCCATTTAGTCAGAATCAAAACATTTCCTAGTCTTAGAAATAGAGACTTTTTGTTGTCTGGTGAAGGTCACAAATTGAAACAGATTCCTATAACTTAGCTTTATAAAACAGCTGAGTGTTCCATGATCTCCTGTAGGTCAAAAAAAATATGTTTCTAATGGTAAAGGAAACAGTAGAAAATAATATATTTTGGTACAAGAGAATCAAGAGAATCATGGTGTGGTTGGATATACTTGTTAATGTAGAATGTACATTATTTGTACAAGTCCATATACTTGTATAATGTATATTATTTATGCAAGTACATGTCCATGTACTTTTTAATGCACAGTGGCAGATTGTTTTAAAAAGGGATGGATATGTGTTTGATGAAAATGCAAATTGATGTAACTACAAGGTCCTAGTTTTCATGATCCATTTTAGAAAGTGCTTAGACATTAGGTTATTTTGGTAAGAGAAAAAAAACATTTTTATATGTGATAGAATTTGAAATGTGACTGGAAATACTAACCTTACTATTGAATCATAAAAAAAAAAAAAGTTGTGTTGAAAAAGTTTAAAGCACCTCGTTGGATATTGAAAGGAACTAACGTTGAATACTTTTGACTGAATTTTGATATTTTGTTCATAATAATCTTATCAGAAGTACTTGAACATGTGTTGATATTTAATTGCTAAATAGTTTAGAAACTTTTATGAAATGCTAAATGCTAAATTGACTTCTGATTTAGCTTTCATTGATTAGGCAGATCATTTCCATAATTTATAATTCCCAGAAGAAACTTAAGGAAAAGGGGGAAAATATGTATTGAGGGAAAATCTGGTTGTAGTCCATATTTTCAGGCATGTTTTTAAGTTGTAGAACTCTTTCTTGAAGAGAATTTAATGTGTGAAACATGGAGAAAGTGAGGAGGAAGGAGCAGGGAGCCTCCCTGAACTCTGAGCAGCAGCCCTTCCGGGCCTGCTGCCCTCCCACTCTGGCGGGGCCCACGGGGCCACATGGGGCCACACAGGGACTGACAGTCTCTGTTTGCTCCAAGGGGCCATCAGCAGCAGGATGCCGGCAAGTTCATGTGCTACCTGCTCGACCACCTGCACTTGGAACTCCAGGGCAGTTTCAGTGGGATTTCCTGCTCAGCAATTCTGCAGGAGAATTCTGCTCTGTCTGCAAGTAACAAATGTTGCATGTAAGATTTGGCCTCCATTTGCTTTCTAGGAAGACTTCAGACATTTCTATTGCTGTTATTGTTTATTACATTTATAATGGACAGTGGAGAGTGTTCCTGGACCTCTGCTAAAACTTTTACACACTTGAACTTTGTGACTGAGTGGACTAGCACATACCTCCTTCTTCTAGACCAGAGGCATCTTGTAATTATTTGCATCTTGGTTTAGCTAGGATTGTTATTTACTATCAGTTATTTTAACTTATTTACAATTTATGCACTTAAAATTTTTCTTCCAAATGTACTGAATAATGGATAGGTGACTTAATTTTCATATACTGAAATAATTTGTTCACTAATAATGAAGGCTTACAATATTTTCAATGTGAATTTTCCTAAAGCCTCATTTTGGACTTAAATTTTCCTAGAATATGTCTGTTTTTTAATCAACTTGAGGCATTTGTAAGTTTTCAGAATTCTTTCTTGCCTCTCAATATGAACAAAACAAACTTTTAGTTCACTTTCCCAGGTACTAAGACCCCTAAATGTACACGGAGATCAGAATGTTTGTTTTGCTTGAGGAAGAGATTGTTGACTTGTATTTCAGCTTGGATTTTGGTTAATTGTAGTCTCCTATTGTTCAGATTTTTAAGAAAAGTTTTATATTGACCTGTGCAGGAAAGGAATGTATAAGGCAGACTCCCCAAAGAGTGAAAAGAGTAAGTAATATACAGGGGTGGCTGCAGTATTACTGCCTGTTCATCTGCAAATCGGATTTCATGTGAGATGGGGCTTTTACATCACAGAGCAGTCTCACAGTGGCCCTGGCCTTGTCAGCGGGCACTAAGAACTGCCTGCTTCTTCACATGCTTGGCCCTCCAGGTCCTGTGACTGAGATTCACCTTAGACTCCAGTACAGAAGGGAAAGGATCTGTGACCTGGGGGCACTGTCCTTACTGCCAGCACCGAATTGCACACAGCAGTAGATGAAACCTTCTGCTTTGTATCTGATGCTGGTGTGTTCATACACAGAGGAGATGAAACTGGGTTCCTTAACGGACAGTCTGTGCAAGTTGGGGGGGTCTTTATTATTTGATACACAGGGTGTCCTTATGGAGTGAGTGTGTGATACTCACAAGGTGTTCTTTTGGTAACTAATGAGTTTTCAGTATTAACTCTTTCATAATATTTTCAAGAATAGTAATTGTACATTCCTTTAGTGAGGAACAAAAAATTAATGTCAGATATTCAAAATTCAGGTTTCCTTATATTTTCTTAAATTCAATGGATACATTTCAGGATCAGGATTGTACTGACTAAAACTACAAAATTTATTTATTTGTATAAACACATCCAACCCTACTGAAGTTGGGGGTGGGAGACATATATGGCAGATGAGTTTTATTAATATGTAGAAAATCATTAGTGCCAATATAAAGGACCTTCGCAGCACAACAGCCTGTCCAAGTAGCCAGTATGTAAACACTCTTGGTGTGCAGTGTAACAAATGGAACAGCAATTTTGAAATTAATTGCAAATGTTGTTTTAAGTCATTGTATGCCTAAACTTAATGTCATACATATCAGATAGCCAAGACTTGATTAATTTCTTTTTTTATAGGAAGAAATTCTAAAGGAAGAAGTACTTTGAGTTGAAACATACTGTTTGTAATAAGGCAGTTTCCATTTTAATTAAAGGCAGCAGTGTATGTGAACATCAGTATGAACAGATCAGGCCTTTTATTTTCAGTAGATTTTTAAAAAATGTGTCCTTTATGACAGCCATTAAATCTAAAACCTGAAATAGCCACTATATCCTGTAACTCCTGAAGTATCTTCCCTTTTTAACTGACTAAAGACATATATCTTATAAACAAATTTATATATATATATATGTATGTGTATATACATATATATATATATATATATTTTATTCTTATGGACAACTTTTAAGAAAAAAGCTACAAGATATTTCTTCTGCCAGTAAGGAAGGAAGCCCTTTCTTAGAAAAGGAAGCAAACTTTAAAAGTAAGAGAATTGCTTGGGTAGGTTTTGTCTGTCTCTTGCTCCAAGTAGGTTTAGCTTGGAGCAACTCACAGTACAGTTCAGTGTACTGGAAGTGTTACTGATTGCAAGTGACAGAAACCACCTCAAATTGCTGTTAAGGAAAAAGAGCAATTTACAGGCCTAAGTAACTGCAGAAGTGCCGTCATGTGTGTTAGCGCACTAGGTGAGGGCCATGTGTCTGCTGCAGTCCTGTTAATGATGGCACGCAAATGAAGCATCCTCAATATCCATTAATATTGGCTCAGTTCAGAGAAGGAGGGAGCATAGTGTTAAGAGCAGGTGCTCATGTCAGACCAGCTGTGTGAACTTGGACCAAGTTACTTGACCTTTGAACCTCAGCTTCCTGATCTGAGAAATGGGGATAATGGTGGAATTATAATAGTGTTTTAAATGAGCTTTTTAAAAGGCTTGTTGACAATAACACCCAGCACTCCAATTGTGAAGTGACACCTCCATCAATAATTACTAAATATGTATTAAATTTGTTCACCTTTTTTCCTCCAAATATGACCATCTCAAAAATCTGAAACTATCTTTGATAGAAGTTGTTCAAAGTAAAGTGAGAGAGCTCCCTGAGTAATATGAGGCTTTGTAAAGGCTCCAATGTACAATTCCCTCTCTTCTGAGGGGTACACTTGGGAAGAAAGGGGTCCTCCTCCCCTGAGAACAGGCATGTATGTGATCAGCTTGTTAGTAATGGTAAGCATTCAGTGTTGCTTGTGGAGAAAGTGATGAGACTGAAAGAGGGCTGGGGGGAGGCCAGTCAGTGGCGTAAACCTTTTATTTCATATACATCTATTAGAGCTTTGAAGTTTTTGTATTCTTAAAATTTAAATGAATATATATGATGTATATGTCCCCCCAAAAAGAGTCATCTTTAGGAGCTCTTAGACATATTTACTTTTTTACTGAATTGTTCCCTGTGTGGTGATTTTCTTTAGAAATGGAGCATCTACAGTCGTCACGGCTGTATTTGGAGGCATCCTCCAAAATGAAGTTAACTGCCTCTTATGTGGGACAGAATCTAGAAAGTTTGATCCATTCCTAGGTAAGGCGTATTTTGCATCTGGAAGTTTGATAGTGTGTTAAAATAATAACTAATGTTTCCTTTGAAAGTGAAGACAGTAAAGAGATAAATCTTAAAAAGTAATTTCAAAAACTGATGTATTTTGAGTGTAGTTATATGCTTTTAACAGTCCTGTTTTCCTATTTATTTTTAAGACCTTTCTTAGATATTCCAAGTTAGCTCAGAAGTAAGCACTCTAAGAATCAAGAAAATGGACCATTTTGTTCATTATGAGGTAAAGATACTTTAACGGTCTAGAATTCTTTTTCCCCTGTGAAGTAACTGGACAAATTTCTAAGCTCTATCTATATGTGCTATATGTGCTGTGTTGTTAACTGTTCTGATGAATTTGTGTTATCACTTAACAAAAGTGAAACCTGAGTGTCGCTTTCAAGCTAAAAAAATTCGGTTTAGCAAGAATGCCTGCCAGAGATTTTAGGTCAAACTAAATATTTCTCACCTTTCTCCTCTTTTTAAATATTAGTTTTAAACTTGAAAGTCTGCAATGAAACTTTTTCTGATCTAATGAAATACAGTTTATTCTCTGGATATTCCACTAGAACACAGAGAAATAACACTTACAAAGCTTTGCTAAATTATGGTGTCATTTAATATGTTGTATGACTAATAATGTGAGAACTCTAGTGATGATACAACTGTTGGTTAAGCCTGAGGCCTTGATTTTAATTGTGAGATTATTAAAATTCACATTTACTTTGAGAGAGTTTTGAAGAAATGTTTTCCCTTGATGAGTGTTAACTGCTTAGTCAAGGCAAAAGAGCTGCCCTTGACCAACCACTAAAATGACTATATTTTCTCTTTATTTATAAAAAGAAACTAGGATAGAAAAAAGAAAGAGGATCTAGTGTGCGTTCTCTCATTAAGCACCTCTGCACTGAAGGCAGATAACAGAATTCCTACCTTGAATTGCATGTCCACTAAAAGTAATTTTCTTTTCCTCTTCAACTGTTTTAGGAAGTATTGTCATAATGATTAATAAACATATAATATATTTTCTTAGAAAATAGAAGATTCTATTGATCTAAAACTGCACTGTCCAATATAGCAACTGTGAGTCACATGTGCCTATTAAAATTTAAAATTGGGTTGCTCAGTTACACTAGCCATATTTACAGTGCTTGGTAACCACGTGTGGCTAGTGGCTAGTGGCTAGTGGCTAGTGTACCGATCAGCACAGACACAGAATGTTTCCATTGCTACACAAAGTACTATTGGACAGCGCTGCTCTGGAATCAAGTTACCCTGCAAAATGTACCTGCATACACTTTGTAGATGCTTTTAGTGTGTTTCCCACCTATGTTGATCGTCTCTTTTGAACAGAAGTACAGAAGAAATTTAAGGAAGGCCCCATCCACTCCACTTCCCCCTAAAATATGTGGCTACAGTATGTTTCTCCAAAACTCTTTTTTGGCCTATTTGAGATTAAGAAAATATCACAATGTACTTGATGGCAAATGTCACCACTTTCCCTTTATATTTATGGCACATGAATATAGGCTAACTAAATCATAAAACAAACATTATTTGATCATTGAGAGGGGAAATCAGTGAAAAGTAAATATTTTCAGAAATTGGCATCCCACTATATAATCTAAATTAAATTATGACTTCATCTTATAATTTCAGTAAGAACAGTAATATTGATGTTACTACAAAAAAAAGTCCCTTTATATATATATATATATATGTGCATGTATTTGAAAACTATTTCCTCATGCTTAACAAAATCCAGTTAGTATAAATATAGATGGATTTTGATTGGAAGACCCAGAGACACTCATTTGTTCAGGATTATTTCCTTCCTTCCTTCTGTGCTGAGTTCCCCACCCCTATCCCAGGTTGGTCCTGTACATGGTTATTATTGCCTTCCATAGCATTTCACTTATGCTTATCCCTGAATGCTCTCATGAGAGGCTTTCCTTTCTTGAGGCCACCCAGGAGAGTGTCTTGACAGCTTCCCGAGGTGGTTGACTGGTGCTACAACAGGAAAGTGGCAAATGGCATTCGCCTCACATCCCAAGCAGTATTTTTCTTGGCATCTGATGTGATTGGTATTAGTGTCAGGGGGCCCAGACCATCCTGAGGCGTTAAGGGTTTGGCTGGAAACATGTCTCCCGTATTCTCAGCTGGCTTTCCTTTGGACTGTCAGACTTAAATTTTATTTTGTTAAAGAGCCTACTGTCTGCTTTAAAAAGTGTATGATAGGGTCTGGTAGTGCTGCATTCTCTTTTTATTTACCACTAATCTCAATTAAGAGCACTTTTTTTTTCTTGGGCAATGCAGAGTGTGATGAATTTTAGTTGACTGATAACCATTTCTTTACTAAATGGGGGTGGAGATGTGTGATTACATGATAAGTCTTTTGCTTTTACATGCTTATAAGTCTGCTTGGCAAGAATTTCTTGTGTGCTTTTTGGATCTGTAATTGTTAAAGTTACCTTTCATTTAAAAAGGAAAGGTGATGGTGAGAAAGACCACTGGCATTTGAAATTATGTAATTGAGAGGATGCATAGTAAGACAGTTTAAAATAACCCTGGGTCTGAAACCTAACAATGATACCATCAAAAAGGAAAGAAAACGTAACTTACTCTTACTAATACTATATAAATCAAAGAATCCTAGATAAAATGCTAGCAAATAGAATTTAGTGCTGTACTAAAACAATGGAGACCACGTAGGATTTATCCCAATAATGCAAGACTGATTTAATCAGTAATGGATTTGGAATTTAATCAAAATTTATTTGGGCATTTTAATTTTTCTCTCCTAAAAAATCATACTTTCTAATATTACAAAAAGAAAAAAAGCACTGTTATTATAGGAATAGGCATGTTCTTTACTTGTTGAGGATTATCCATCAAAAGCTATCAGTGATTATCATAATTACTAGTGGAGCACTAGTGACTTTCCATTACAGTCAGGAATCTGAGTGAGGGACGAGGCAATAGATGAGGAAGAGAAACAAGAATAAGGAAGAGAAAAGACCCAAGGTATTGACATACCTAGAAAGTTTCAAGAGAATCAGTTGGAAGTGGGGGAAGAATGTGTAACAGTAGCTGTCTCTGGAGAGCAGGAATGATCAGGAGGTCTACTTTTCTAGCCTTCAATTAAAAATTAAATGCAGATATTAATTTGATGAATAAATTAACATGGTAAAAAGTTTAGTCAGATGACCAAACAAAATAAATAGGCAAAAAAATTGCTTTCCTGTATATAGCAAAGGATCCTATTCACAGTTGTAGTAAAAGCTCAGAGTACTTAAAAATAAAGTTAATGAGAAATATGCAAGATTCGATGAACAAATTATAAAGCATTATAGAAGGACAGACAGAGCCATGTCATGTTCTTGGATGAGAAGACCCAACATGATGGAGATGTCAGTTTTCCCCAAAATTACTCCCTAAATGTATTCTAATTACTTAAGCATTTCTTCCATAAGCAGATATTCTTAACAGAGACTAAAAAAGTTTTAAAACAAAAATAATGGAGAAGGGCAGAGATGAAGCAAGTAATATCCTAGAAGTACTAATGTAGCAGGTGCTGGGCAGAAATGTGTAGGAGGGAATGTATTATATGGCAAGGGAAAAATTTCAAATCAGTGGAGAAAAGAAGAAATTAGTCAATAAATGGTATTACTATAAGTGAAAAATTATGTGGGAAACATTAATTTCATTCCTACCTCATATCTTCCCAAAGTAATGAGAGATTTCAGGATTTAGTGTGAAAAATAAAACCACAGGGATGTTATAGGAAAACATCTTTTTGATATTGTTGTCAGGGAGAGATCCTTCTAAGTATATCACCAAGGCCAGAAATTCATAGATTTAACTGTATAATGGTAAATGATGCCATAAACAAAAGTAGAAAAAGATGATAAACTTGAAACAAATATTTGTAATGTATATAAAAAAAGTACTTGAGCAAATACATGAATAAGGAGAAATGCACGTGGTCAATTTACATCTGAAGAAGATACTAAGTCTCACTTATTCAAGAAAGTATAAGTGAAGCAAAATTGGTCAAAATGATATAGATGAATCCATTGTTAGTGACAGTTTTGGGAAGTGGGCGTGCTCATACTGATGGAAGGAGTATGAGTTGGCACAGTTGTTTTCAGAGAGTGGTGATCACAATTTTTAACAGGCATTTTTTTAGACATAGTCGTTTCCCTTGTGAATGTGGACAGTAATGTATGTAAAAGATATTCATGGAAACAGTGTCCACCAGTAGGGCACTGGTTTAATATCTTGTGGAATTTAAGAAAGATAAAACTGATCAACAGCTAGGCCACAGAAAAGTAGGTATAAAATACTGTAGAGTAAAAAACACTATCCATGGGAGTAGGAATAGAATTACTCCATGAATTCTACCATTTGTATAAGGGTAAAAAAAATGCACTAAAATTCTTGAGCAGCATACACTGATCTCAGTGAGGAGTAGGAGAGCAATGGAACTGGGACTATTTTTTTCATCTCTTTCATATTGTTCAAGGTTTTTTTTTTTTTTTTTGACCTATTTTATCACCTTTATATATTTGTTTTGGGGGAGTGAAACAAGATGTGGATTGTGTATGAATACTTTTCACTTACTGCTTTGTTAAATTTATGTAGTGCAGAAACTCATCTAGCAGCTTCAACAAACCAGTGTTACTCCCTGACCTCCACAGGGATGCTGTTTAACAGTTTATATACTGTGGGAGACTGACACTTGTAAAATATATGTCCTGAAACCTTCAACAATGTTAGGTGTTTCAGAAACCATGGCACATGTATATATATCTTATTCCCTCATGAAATACAATAAAGTACAAATGAAAAAGTTAAGCAGTTTCCTCACATCCTTCATGAGAGATGTGAAGGTATATGGAGAACAAAGCTGGGCTGAGATGTGGGTGCTGGGTGCCTAGGAGACTGTCCCCTGGCCACAGGACTCACTTCTACATATGAGCTCTGAGGTGAGATTCATATTCATGATGCTGCAAAGTATTGAAGTAATGCATTTCAGGACCATTCAGACTTTTCAGATGGTGAAAATAGCAGTTGCCAAATCTGTGAATGTTGAGGAGGTGTTGTATCTAGGCAGTCTTCCTTTTAAAGAGGTGTTTGTGTGTATATGTTTTGATCAAAGAAGGAAAAATGTTTTTATGTGTATTGTAGAACTTAGGGACAATTCAAAAGAGCACAAAGAGGAAAATAAACATTCTTTATAAGCCTACTGTTCAGAAATGCCACAGTTAAGGATATTTTAATTTAAAAACCAGCTGTGGGTAGGCACCATGTCCTCCCACCAATAAACCTCTAGTCAAGGCCTGTGGAAGCAGATCTCTGTTCTGGGCATAGGTAAGGGGTAAAAAATCTGCCTTTTCCTCCCCCACCGCCACCTCCTCCTCCCTTTTCCCCCCTCCCCCCCTCCCTGGATTAGCTAAGAGAGTTGTAGTTTTATTTAGTTAGAACTTTGAATGTGGATGAAAACGTCTTTTATCTGTTTAAAAAATTTTTTTTAAATACCTGCTGTGTACTAGTTGCATCCATTTAATTTCCCAGGCAGTAAAATTGCTTGATAATTTGGTAAAATTAAGGTTAGGATACACTAAGAATGGAAATGCTTTTCCCCAACTTTGACTTACAAAGAAAGTAGAATGGATTTATATGAGAATGAAAGGCATGCTCATGAAGTCATTGGATCAGTTCTCCTATAATTATTATTTGGGACATCTTTCTAATGGTCTTACTGAACTGAATATTTCTATTTTCATTAATATTTACTCCAAATCTATTTTTGTATTAGTCATTTCACTTATACTGGTTTCCACAGAGAAAACAATCACAGGCAGTAGAATCTTACCAAGTTTTAGAAAATTTGGCTGTTCTTCCTCTGTTTTGGATGAGAAAATGGTTAGCTGCTTTTATCACTGAATTAGATCTTGTCAGGGAACTAGACATTAGTAAGAAACCAGTTCTGTCTGCATAGAGCATGACTTACAGTTGAGATAAGACATGAATATAAATAATCAAAATGATAATGAGGGCAGTGAACTTGGGTGGTGCCAAGAGATAGAGGCAGTGGAACTGTCAGGACCCCAGTCATTTATTGATACATGTACCAGGTTAAAGAGAAGGAGAAAGTATTCAAGGATGATTCAGAGGTTTTGAGCTCTAGGTGACTGATAAACTTGGGGTGCCAACCAGAAGAAAGGGAGCAAGTTTTAATGAGAGACAGTGAGCTCAGGGTTGAGTCTTCTGAGGCTGAGGAACCCTTTGACCATCCATTCAGAGAGGACTTCTGGGACTGGGCCTCTAAACTGACTTACTGTGACTACTTAGTATGTGAAAGAATATGTTTATAAGCTTGAAATATAGAGAGGAAAGTCATTTCAACTTAATTTATTTTTTTATTTTTCTAAAGTATGACAAAAAAAATTTTTTCATGAGTAAGGTAATTAGGTTTATTTACTTATTTTAATGGAGGTACAGGGGCTGGATCCCAAAACTTTGTGAATGTTAAGCACATGCTTTACCACTGAGCTATACCCTCCCCTATTTTCAACCTAATTTAAATGTCATTACCTTACTTAACAACGGAGAAAGCATATGCACTTTATTTCCATGAGTAGGTGACTTGGAAGCACCTTCTAACCTAGTCATTTCTGAGTGAATGCATTGTTCTTTGAGAGTGAGCTGGCACCTCCTTCTGACAGTGTGGGTAGATACAAGGTGAAATCCTCCAGTCTCCGGAGGGGAATGGCAAGCAGTGAGTAGACACCTCCTACAGCACCCCCTTCCTGGTTGAGAGCTCGGGGCCTCCTCCTCAGGGCTCTGAGAACAGTGCTGGGCAAGGAGCAAGAGGGATGGAGAGGGGGCTGAACTGAGTCCAGGGTGCTTTCCATTTCTTGGTAAGCAGGCACTTCTGTTTGGGCTTAATTAGAGGGAAAGGGCTTGACTTAAATTCTTACAGTTTCTGGGAGTTGCATAGTAGCAATACAATTTTTAATTAAAATTTTATTAGAGGATGCTTAATTTATCCATGAATTTATACAAGATCATAGAGGAGGAAGGGGACATGGAAGATGATCTAGTTTTACCCACATATTTTACAGGTAAGGAAGCAGCAGCTGGGAGAATAAATTGTGTGAATTGTCCAAGATCTCACTGTAATCTGGTGGTTTCCAAAAACAAATGACAAGAGCCTCATTAAAATCTAATTTCAAAATTCGCTGCAGTAGCCACTGCAATGCAATTGTAGTAGAAAAGAGGGAAGCAATGATAACATAAGTTGTTTTTATTTTTTAACTTTCCCCCTAGTTTTACATGAACCGATTGGAAAGTAGCGCAGTCCTGAAAGATCTGAATCCCGACACCGAGTGTGTTGTTGACATGTCTTCAGTGGTAGAGGCTGAAGGACACAGAAAAACCTGTAAGTCCGATTTTTAAAGAAAGATCTTCTCCTTGTTTTATTTTTTAAGATAAAGAGGTGAAAGTCCATGTGGGATTTTTGTCAGCCTTCCGAAGCATTCCTTTATTCAATATCCATTCAGCGCACATTTACTGAATGTGCTGCTCATGCTTAATAAATACCCTGTGGTTTTCTGCTTTTACTGGCTGGTCCTGCCATCACGGGGCCCCAGTGGTGGAATGGGTAGTCATGGCTACAGATTTCTCATGGGGAAAAGTAACTTTCTCAGTTATCCACTATTTTTCTTAACATTTTTAGAATTACTTATAATTTATTAATGAAATCAGAGCTGTCAACACCCAAAATCTCATTTGGTTAGACACCTAAATTATATGGCTTTTACTCTAACCATGACCAATCTACAAGTAGTTCTCCACTTCTTAAGGGAAAAGACCGTGTGGGGTGTGGGTCTACAATTGTCTGGGAGAGCAGCTGTGCAAGAGTGACCGGGTTCAGTGCTGCACGTGGCCAGATCTTCATGCTGGCAGTGAGATCTCCCCTTTTCCCCCCTGCCGTTTGGACTCTGGCCTTTGCTAGAGAAGCTCTGATGGCTTTGGCTTTGCGTAGAGCTTTTGGGCAAGATGTTCCTCACTTCTCTTCCCAATAGGGTTTCTGAGGCCATGTGAAAACACCCTTTCCTCCTCCCATCTTCTTGGCTGGTCTCTGGGAAGGAGGGAGGCCACTCGTAAGAGGAAGGAGTGGGCGTAACTCTTTCCAAGGCAAGAATTGACTACTCACTGCCCAGTCTCCTAGGCCCTTATCTCTTCTCTTATTTCCTTTCATATTAGATCAACAGAGGTGAGAAATAATGTATTTCATAATGGGCAGGGTTAATCTGATAATTCCTTAAAACTTTAAACTTAATCTTCAGACAAAAAAATAGAAAGCTCTGTGGGTGTTACATGGAGAGGAGACTGTAAACTTTTACTCTGCTTCATGGGCTGATCTTCAAAAAGCCCATCATCCCCTAAGTTTCACTTACTGGTATATGGCACCCTTGTTTAAAATTTTTAAAAAAGAAGGATGAAATGAAATACTGTGTTGGTTTTTTATGTATGAAATTCTCTGATTGAAGAACAAAAATCAACTTAAAGATGTTCCAGAAAAAGAGATCAAAATCTCAGGAGGTTGGTCTCTGTTTTGGCTGCCATATGGACCACTGGAATGGTGTTTTAAGTTTAAACTTCTTTTCTCTGTGAAATAGTTATAACATGAACTGAGTATGAGGTGGAGATAAACAATGAGCCTGAAGGTTTTTTGTTTTTTTTTTTTTTGGAAAAGAAAGGATTGTACGAACTCCCACTGATTTCTCACAGCAACCCTTTCTCTATTTAGTACATACAGATATCAATAATTAAGTGGGAGACAACAATTGAAAAATGAGCAGAGTAAGAGGAATTCGACTGATGTCTGCTTTTACATTCCTACAGTGCCAGTCCCTGTAGTCAGCCTCAATCTTTATGATGTTGGCTCTACCACCAGGCAGGTCCAGTGGCAGCCAGTGGGAGGGGCTACTGGCTACACCTTGTTATATGAACCCATCAATGCCATAGAACTGACCAAACCCAAAGAGGTGGGAGATGTTTGTTTTCTTTATCATTGGGTCTTCCTAAGACCTCACTGTTTTAGAGTCTCCATGAAACAGCAGTGATTTATGAACTCATTTATATCTTTACATGTGAAATAGAAAAACAGGTTAGATTTGTGGCCCGTGACACATCTTAGCAATCATTAGCATGAAAAATGAAAAGCAGTTCAGAGAAATGAAAAATAAAAGTTGTGTTACATACATGTTTATGGACAGATGAATGGATAAGGAAATGATATATATATACAATAGAATATTACTCAGCCATAAAAAGAATGAAATAATGCCATTTGCAGCAACATGGATGGACTTAGAGATTATCACACTAACTGAACTGTCAGACAGAGAAAGATAAATATCGTATGATATCTCTTACATGTGGAATCTAAAATATGATACAAATGAACTTACAAAACAGAAACAGACTCACAGGTGCTGAAAACAAGCTTACACTTACCAAACAGGAAAGAGGGGAGGGATAAATGAGGAGTTTGGGATTAGCAGATACACACTACTATATATAAAAGAGATAAAACAACAAGGGCCTGCTGTATACACGGGAAGTGTAATCAATATCTTTTGATAAACTATAATGGAAAAGAAAACAAAATCTAGTGGTTACAAATTAGTGTAATTTGAGCATCTTACTCCCTTCGGCTTGTCCATCTGCAGATGCGAGTGGGGCTGAGAGTGAACTGCGTGCTGCTGAGGGGGCTCTTTCCCAACACTGTGTACACGGTCATGGTCCAGGCCATCCTTTGTGACCTCACCAGCGAACCTATCAGCACAAGGGAGGTCACCTGTAAGATATCACTGGTTTTCCTTCTTCCCTTGTTGCTGTGAACATCATGTTCATTAGGCTTTTTCTTTTTACTCGATGATGCCAACAATAATTTGACAATTTATAGATAAGTTACAGGGTGATTACTTACTGCAGTCAAATTTGAGAATTAAGACAATTTCTAGCCTTGTGGCAGCATCTTACATTGGTTCTAGGATTTGCATTTATCTTTCCATATTAAGCATTCCTGATTTTGAGATGTATCTTATAGTCAGTGGTGTCTTACAATTGTTCTTGGTGAGTTGTCAAAAGGGGAATAAGACAGAAAGGAATGGATCATCTTACAGTTGATGTTGTAGATCCACAAAAGATGGTGTATAGCACTGGCAAGATGGGAATGTTGGGTGAGTGCAGTTTTGGTGGAAGATACTAAGTTTAAGATCAAGATGTTCCACATTCTTGTTGAAGTAGAAACTCTATGGCATATATGAATAGTCTCTTTCAGTTAAGTAGATTAATCAACTAACTCAATGTCAAAACATACTGATCATCTAGGACACTCCAGTCCTGTGCTCAGGTGTTGGGAATGAATAACAGACAGCACGGAGGACACGAACTCCTTCATGGTTTGCACTTCTTGTGTGTGTGTTCAGCCCTTTTGTGTTCCTGGTTTGTTTCCCTAGCATTTAGGTGGTTTTTCTTGAAAAGTGACAGTGATTGCATCTAGACCCTTGCCTTGCCTAGTTTTGTTTCTTGCTTCTTGAGGTGGGTACACTGGGATGAATGACCTGGCTTAAATGTCATGAGTCTCAGCTCACATTTCTAAGGAAATTAAGATGTTGGAAAGAGCCTTCAGTGGGGGAAGGGGATGAGACAGGAGCACGGTGAGACAGAAAAGAGGCACCTGCAAGGTGGGGCAGGAGACACTCATTGACAGCAAGTAATTGTCTTCTATATGTTGGGTCCTGTCAGGAGCTGGGGGTCTGTAGGAATGGAGTGGTGGCAGATGGGAAGAGTGGGGAGCCAGCCAAGGGTGGAGACATGTTCTGGGAGTGCTGGGAGAGAAGTCCCAAGAGTCATGGTGGGATGAGAGATGAATGTGGTTCTAGATTTGGATGTGGGGCTGGACTGCAACAGCAGAGGATGGGAGGGCACAGAGATGAAAACATTGAAGGGATGGAGGTGGAGACAGAGATTCAGAAAGAGAGATGCATCGAGCTGAAAGGAGAGACTAAGGAAATTGGTCAAACAGGCAGCTAGAAAGAGTGAGAGATGTCTCAGAGAGCAGAAGGAAATCTCACAGAGGTGCAAATTTCAAACTCCCACGGGAAATTTTAGGTCTCTTGATTGTGGTGGTGGCTTCATAGGTGTCCACATCTGTCAAAATTCATCAAATTGTGCATCTAAGATATGTGTAGTTTACTGTACAGAAATTATACCACAAATACATCGTGGATATTTCATGGGGATTTTCTCCAACCGTTTAGACTTTTGTGCTGAACTCCAGCTCATCTTCACTCTTGTAACCATTTGTTTTTCTATCACATTCTTAAGGTAGTGTATCACTGATTTTGATTTCTTTCTTAACTGCTGTAACTATCTGGTAAAGAAATATGAGCTATACACTTAACAATGAATTATGCTTTATTATAGCTGAGCAACAAATAAGACTTACTTAAATAGAGTAGAAGAAATTTAACATAGAGTAGTTAGAGTTGAAATAAAAATTTAAATTTACTCTATTTTTAAGAAGCTTTCTTAAGAAGAATTGAGCTGTATCTGGTAGAATCATGGTGCTTGTGTCATAACCAGTTTGTTACTCTGCTGCACACCTTTAAGTTTTCTCCAAACAACTTCTTGAAAGCTTGTGTGGGTGCTTTAGAGCTTTGTGGTTGAGAACCGCATCTGGACCTAATTTGTCCTCCATCTCCAGGGCCTTTGCCCAGTCCTCGAGGCCTGAAACTCTGCGACATGACTCACAGCACCAGGAATGTCTTGTGGGAACCTGCCCCTGGAAAAGTGCATAAATATATTGTCCGCTACAAACCACCAGAAGAGGTTGTCAGAGAGGTAGGTTGAGATTAGAATGGGTTTAGAAATACTTGTTTTCCTAGTAGGTTTAGCAGAATAACCTAAGCAAGCCTAAATGATAGCATATTTTGCATACTTGTCATTTCATTGATCTAGTGTTGAAAACTTGTTCTATTATATATTAATAATATTCTTTGAATATTGATAATATATTGGGCTGCCTCACATTTTGTTTAAAAATGGTTTGCTGTGTGATATTAATCTCAAAAACATCATCCCTTAGTAGATGAAGAGTTATGGAATCTAGATGGAGTTTCCCTGTCATCCAGATGCCTATTATGGAGCTCTGCCATCTATGAATGACTAAAAATTGTCATAATAATGTTTCTAAAAATGAAAGCTAGCAAGGGGATGCTGGAAAAAGGTGGGGGGTTGTCAGGTAAAAGGACAAGACAGTTGAAGTTGAATAGGATGAAAGGAAAGTATGAATAGAATGTTAGAGGAGTGTGCCTTGGCACTGAGCATTTTTGAGATGATGTTGGGGCTGTATCCATGACAACCTGCTTCCAAGTGGGAGCAAATCGAGGGGCTTCAGCTGCAAATGGATTTAAAACATATTTGCTAGAGGGACCGTTCATGTGAGGATCTCAGAGGCATTTTTGGAAGCTAGAGATAGTCTCTGTAAGCACCCAGTTATGCACTGTGCTGCTCCCTTGGATTGTCCAGAAGCTCATTTATACACATGAACATGTTCATTTCTTTCCAGGGTTCAGTTTCAAAAGCAGTACAATGACCATGGGGTCTCACTTCTTGTGTGTAATAAATAAGCTAATGGGAGAATTTCTCTTGAGAGGAATAAGGCAGTGATGTGAAGGGAGGCAGGGGAAACGATTTGGTTGTTTGAATTCCTAGGCCATCATTTACCAGACAGTGGTGCCAGACACTGCTCAGGTCCATGCATTTTTTGGCTGTCTTATAGGTGGACAGGTCATGGGCCAGCACACCACTTGAAGACCTCTTCTCACAGACCATGTGCACAGTCAGCTTTTCTGCAGGGTGTGACGAGGGGGCTCCCCCAGGGACTGCTCAGGAAAGCATCCATGAGCTGCGCTCGCACTTCATTGATCATTGGGAAACAACACCATGTGCGAGTGTCACTGAACCTCCTTTGTTACTTCATTTCTTCATGCTATTTTTTTGGCCAGGTTTAATAATGTTTGGGTTCCTAGACTGTTTTTTGCTTATTTTCTTCCCATCTTCTATCTTTGTGTCTGTTCCTTTTATGATAATTTCTCTCCTACTATTCTACCTGCCACTGTCACTCATTCATTTTCCAGGTACTTGACAGCTCTGTGTGTGTGTGTGTGTGTGTGTGTGTGGAGAGGGGTGGGGAGCAAGAATATTCTTGATGTATGTTGGACATTGTCTCTGGAAACCATGCAGTAGTTATCAAATGTTTTGAGATCTTCCTATATGTAAAGTGCTGTCAGGGCTAGGAAAATCTAAGCATCCTTACCCTTAGTTTGTGATTTCATTGCAGAGGTAACAGTACCTGAGATCATGTAAGGAAGATGAGGCATGTGGCTCTCAGAGGGAGGGCAGACTTCTGCAGTGGCAATGTGGGGGAGATGCTGGGCCCCTGCCCGGGCCCTGCCTTCTCTGCTCCATTCTGAGGCCACTTCAAGGAAGAGGTGTACCTATCTCCCTCTCATGGTGCTTGCATAGTAGGGAACCCAGTTATCATTGCCTGTTGATCTTTTTCTATCTATTGGATTTTCCCCTCTTAATGAAGGCAGAGATATGTTTATGTTGCTCAATTTGTGTCTCCAGTTTCTGGCCCAGTGCTCAGCACATAATTTCCTAATTCAATAGTGGTTAAGAAATTGAGGTCTGGAACCAGCTAGGTTCCTAAGAAATACCATGGAGGCCTCACAGGTAACTCAGAATTTTCTAGTAGCCACATTAGAAAAGGTAAAGAGAAAAACAAAATGAATTTTAATAATGTGTTATGTTTTACTCTGTATATCCAAAATATTAGCATTGTAACATTTATCAGTATCATTACTATTAATGAGATATTTCACATATTTTTGGTAATAATTGTTTTGCAATCCAGTATATTAATTTACATTTATAGTACATTTCAATTCAGATGCCACATTTCAAGTACTCAATGGCTACATGTGGCTGGTGGCTCCTATGGTGGACAGCACAGGTCTAAAAAAGTTAAATGACTTGCTGAGCCTCACCCAGGAAGCTAGTGGTGGGATCAGAGCTATAGCCTGGAACTTTTCCTTCCTATCCAGCAAGGCTCATGAGGCTTAGAAACTTCTCCTTTGGTGCCCAGCTGTGTATCCATGCTTAAGACATCTTGTCAGGTGTCACAGCCTGCTCTGAACATCAGCCAGTACCCACTTCTGCTCTTTTCTGGCCAGGTAATATGTCTTAGCAAATTCAGTTGCCTTCTTGGCATCAGTTCTTACCCAGAAGGGTATTGGCTAGAGATGGAAATGTATCCACATGAGCAGAGGGACAGGTTTTTCATAAACATAGCAGGAGTGGTCAAGAGAAGACAAAGTCAGGAAGAAAGACCAGTGGAAGCAGGTCATTTTATATACCAAATAGATACTTTCAATGTACGTTTGTAATCCTTAAGATTTCCTAAGAACTTTCAGATACATCCAAAGTGCATTCCTTATGGTTTGTTTGTTTTGCAGTTGTGCTTGTGAAAGTGGTACCAGTCTCTTGATCTCATTTTCATTATAAAGATTAGAAACAAGTATTTTGATGGCTTTTGAGTTTTGTGTATTTGGCTTTCGTTACCAGGAGATAGAGAAATAATCGACAATGAAAGCTTGGAACTGGTGGCAGACATTCCAGATGGCTTGAGCTGCAAACTAAGTAGACTGCTGGTCAGTAGCAGGGCTCTTAATTGGGATTTCAGCTGACACCAGCACTGCAGGGCTATTCCTGTCTCTGGATAGAGTCAGTATGGTCAGCGGCACGTTGTGTTTAAGGTGAGTGATCTATAGGCAAGGCTTACATGTGAATTACTTAGATGAGAACATTTTATGGACCCCGAAGGCCCATGCTCTCTCTATATTGTGGGCTAAAATTTGCACTTAATGTGTATTGTCGTGTGGAGGAGTCCATAGTTTTTCTTAAATTCCCCCAAAAATGTGAGGGGCAAAGTGATTAAGAACCACTGAGTGACTAAATGCAAGCTTTTTTAAAAAAAAATCACCATTTTAGTAGAATATAAATAGTAACCTATTACATCCATAAAATGCTTGCAGTTTTCAGAGCCCTGTCTCATATTTAACTTTCAAATGGACTGAATTGGTAAGATAGTTGGTTCTAAGCCACGCATCAGCCAGTTTCCTCGTGTCCATGAAAATAGAGCAAGTTTCATTAAATGCAGTTTGTAGGTCACCTCCAAAAATGTCATCCTGCCTTTCCTCATGGCAGGCACTATGCCAGCCCCAGCACACCTGCAGATACTGAAGTAAGACCAGAGAGTCTCACAGGGACGTGGGGTCACAGAGATTCCGCTGTGTTTCTCTGTACAGAATCACCTGGGCCCCTTCTGGAAGCTCAGACAAGATGGAGGTAGTGTTAACGTTTTTTCTCTTCCCTTTTTCTTTCTTTCTTTCCTTTTTGTTTTTTAAGATCCCATTTCATTATAGGGAAACTTGTTTGAAATATGTATTGCCTCTGTTGCCTGAAAAGCTCTGAATGGAGAACTTTCTACTGTTTTTGGGTCCAAGCGAGAACTGTAGGAGATGTGGATTTTATCACAAGGGAGCACACACCCCAGACAGTGGTGACATCCCTGTGCAGTCGCTCTGACCTGCTTACAGTTCTGTTACACCCCTCCCTCCACCCCCATGTGCACCTGCTCACAGACAGGCCGCTGACTCTATTGTGTTGACTTATTTAGGACCCTGCAGTGGACCGAGGAATCTGAGAGTCTTTGGGGAGACAACAAACAGCCTGTCCATACCCTGGGATCATGCTGATGGGCCAGTTCAGTCACATAGGGTCATTTTTGCTCCCACCATTGGTGACCCAGTCGATGAATATGTGAGTCTGAAATTCATTTGAGCATTTTGTAACCTCTTGCCTGATTGGAGGGTGAAGTTATGGTTTCTTCTTTAGGACACTTGAGTCCTTGACTGTTGTGTGACAGTCACATTTTATATGACTTTCTCTGACCTGGACAATCAGAATCCTCCCCGGCTTGGGGGTGGTGATGTGGGGCTGTGCTTGATGGTGCAGTGGGGGCCAAGGCTGAGGCAGGAGACCTGGAGCCCCTGCTGCAAGTTCTGGGCCCTGAGCAGGGGGCGCTGTCACCTCCCTGGTGGTCTTGCCTCCTGGCCTCCTGTCCTGGGGCCCTGCTGGGATCCTCTCACCTGGACTGGCATCAGGTGAGTTGCATTTCAGGAGGTCTGTCAGAACTCCTGGGCTTATTTTTTTTTCAGATTGTCTGCTCACTTTTCTGTTGGTTCCTTGTGTTTTTCTTACATCGACTGAAGAACTATTTTTAAAAGTTCTATTACCCGGAGGCCCTGGGCTCAGAGGCACCAGAGGCCTTCTGACAAAGGCCAGTGTGGTGCGAGCGCCAGCTGCACAGGGAGGCCTATGTTGGGCCCCTGCCAGACTGCACACAGTGCCCCACAGCCTGGGCTGGACGCAGCCTGGCTGGGGAGACCTCTCGGCCCCAGAGGGGTGGCCAGCCAGGCCCCATGAGGCCTGAAGAATTTTTTTAATGTGGTATAAGTTAATTTATTGATTATTTTCTCCTGCATATACTGCATAGTCTGCATAGTTTGGTGTTTGCAGGTTAATTTTATTTTTTGTTTGTTTCTTACTCATGCAGAATAATCCAGTTCGCTTTACGTACTGATCCTCAATCCAGTAACCATGACTTAATTCCATTACTAATTGTGAATGTCTTTGGATTATGGTGGATTTTCCATGCATATAATAATGCCATGCACATACAGTGACAGTTTTCTTGCTTAAAATTTGACCTTTATGCCTCCTATTTTGTTATTATTGTTATTGCATTATATCTGACTGCCTTCAGTACAGTATTGAATAGAAGGGGTGAAAGCTGGCATCTGGTTCTGGTTACAGAGAAAACACTTTTAATATTTGCATAATAATTGTATTGTTATTGATACCAAGTCCAAACTTTCTCTGCTTGCTGCATGACAGGCCAATAATTCAGGAGATGAGGTGTTGGGGCAAGGAATAGCAACTTGATTCAGAAAGCTGGCTGACCAAGAAGATGGCCAAATAATGTCCTGGAGAACCATCTTCTCCAAGTCAGAATTCAGGCTCCTTTTATACTAAAACAAGGAAAGGGAATGCTTGGTTGTTGCAAATTTCTTGATGTATGAATTCTTTGTTCTTGGAATCCTATGTTCTTGCAGCTGTGCATGTGGTTCAGATCCTGTTGTCCCTGTAAACGTCCAACCAAACAAGTGTTATTTTCTATGTTGCAACTTGTTATCTTTATATGAAATGGATAAGTGTTAATATCCTTAAAGGTCAAAGCCTTGGGAACAGGCTCTCATGTATATTTCAGCCTATTGGCAACACTGTTTTACAAAAGGTGCAGAACCAGCAAGACTAAGCCTAGGAAACAACACAGGGTTAAAGTCAAAGGAACAGGTCTAATATGGAGTCAGATTTGTTCTTTTCTATTCCATTGTCAGTTCACTTAGATAATCAGATTCAGGACGCTGCCTTCTTTCCTTTTGCTTTTTGTTTTCTAGTTTGTGGTTCTCTGAGATTATTTCTTCCTGCCTGGATTCTAAATATTATTGGATTAATCATGCTCCCTCATGTTAGATTCATTTTTCTATTTCCTCCCTCTGCACCTCACTTTCTAGTTCTGTCCAGTAAAAAGCCAGTTTTCAGTCTATTTCCTTCCAAAGAATATGGACAATACTGTTCATGGAATTTCTTTTGGTAAATAAATAAAGATGGCAATCTTTATTAGAGTTCTACCACAGGGGGAGAAGTAACTACAGCTGAAGTGACCTGGATAATTGCAGCCGCCTGCAGGACCTGGCTGCACAGTTGCTTCTGTAAAGCAGAATGGAATTGTCACTTTTGTTTTTGAACAAAAGGCAAGAACTTGCTGTCTTTTTATGTTCCTCTCCTGTGCTGTTTCGGCTATACCTTAAAAGTCCTGTACCTGGACTCTTAAGAAAATTAATTCCTGGTGCAGAATGCCTTCTCTTTATTCCAACATTGCTTATCCTGAAGTGTTTGTGCTGACTCATCAGAATGGGGTGTTAGTGCAGACATACATTACTGTGCATAGAGTAAGCCCAACCCCTGCCATGCCCACCTTCCTCACCCACTCCGGAAATTGCAAGAATAGGACCCAGAATATACATCTCTTAGAGAACCACAATTAGACAGTTGCTGTATTCTTAGAGTTAATAGTAGCAGCCCTCCTCTATGTAGCAAAACAGAAACACACACACTCAAACCCTCAGCACTTTAAAGAGCTGATTCTGGATATGCTGTACTTCATTTAAGCTTCATTTAGGTATTTTGATTTAGCAGGAAGCTGCCTAAGAACAATGGAGTGTCCAGTCTTATCTTGTGCAGAGACCAGAACTCGCCTGTGCTGATGCTCTCATTGCGGCTGCGGTGGCTGGTGCTGCCGCTGCGCTGTGACCACGGCCTGTCCTCCTTGTACTTGTATAACTAATTATAATTTTCAAAGCAGTGTTAACCCCATTCTTTCTCAATCCAACTTTGCAGGATAGGCAATGCAGGTTTTCATATCCTAAGTTCTGTATATAAATGAAAATTGAAGTTCAGAGATGTGAAGTGGCCAGGATCAGAAGTGATTAAGTAGCAAACGTAGTCTAGTAGGATGAAAGTCTGTGTCCTTATGTTCTGGTTCCAAGTTTTAGCTACTTGAAAGGCAGGTCTGAGTCCTGGCTCTGCCACTGGCTGTCTTGGGAAGAATTGCTTAACTATTTCAAGCCACAGTTTCATTCTCTGTAAAATGATCTGATAACAGACCTTTTTATGATTGTTTGTCTTCTAAGTGAGGTAATGTGAATTAAGCCCTTAGCACAATGATCACTAAAGGAAGTGCCCAGCATTACTATTTATTATCATTATTACTATTACTACTACTACTACTACCAATGCTGCTAAATTTTCACATTACCCCAAATATATCCTTTTACAGGTTGCATAGTGTTTTTGTTTGTTTGTTTGCTTTTATTGAGATATAATGGGTATATAACTTTATATTAGGTTCTGGTATATAACAATGATTTGATATTTATATCTATTGTGAAGTGATTACCGCACTAAGTTTACTTAACATCCATCATTATATATACTTACACATTTTTTTTCTTGTGATGAGAATCTACTTCCTTAGTAATACTGGATATTTTATATGGTGTTATTACTTATAGTCACCATGCTGTGTGTGTCATGACCCCCTGTTATTTATTTTGTAAATGGAAATTTTTATCTATTGGCCTCGTTCATCAGTATTGCCCCTCTCCTCACACCTGGCAACCACCAGTCTGTTCTCTGTATCTATGAGCTTATTTGGTTTTGTCTTACTTAGTTTCCACCTATAAGTGAAGTCATGCATGTTTATCTCTGTTTTTTTATTATTATTTATTTATGTGTATTATTTATTACTATTAATTTATTTCATTTAGCATAACACCCTCAGGGTCAATCCATGTTGATGCAAATAGCAAGATTTCATTATTTTTAATGACTTAATAGTATTTTGTTATACATATATACAGGCATAGCAGATTTTCTTTGTTCATCCAGTGATGGACGCTTCAGTTGTTTCTGTATCTTGATTATTGTAATTAATGCTGCAGTGAAGATGGGGATGCAGATCTCCTCTCAAATTAGTGTTTTCATTTTTTCCAGATAAATAAGGGTGGAATTGCTAGATCATATATTAGCCCTATTTTTAATATTTTGGAAAACTTCAATATTGTTTTACGTTGTGGATCCACTAATGTACATTCCCAACAGTCACAGGTTTCCCTTTTCTCCGTGTCTTGCCAACACTAGTTATGTCTTGTCTTTTTGATAATTGCCATCCTAACACATGAGAGGTGATAACTTATTGTGGTATTGATTTATGTTTCCCTGATGATTAATAATATTGATCTTTTTCATGTTTCAATTAGTTTGGGTTTCTTTTTGTCGTCATTATTGAGTTCTAGAAGCTTTTTAAAAAATATATTCTGTATATCAGCCCTTTTCAGTTATATCATTTGCAGTTCTTTTCTCCCATTTAAAGTTCCCCTTTCACGTTATTGTTAATTTCCTTTGCTGTGCAGAAGCTTTTTAGTTTGATATGATCCCACTTGGTTATCTTTATTTTTGTTTCCTTTGCTTTTGGTGTCAAATCCAAAAATTCACCACCAAGATTGATGTCAAGGAGTTTGCTGCCTATGATTTCTTATAGTACTTTTATGGTTTCAGGTCTTACATTCAAGTCCTTCATACATTTTCAGTTGACTTTTGTGTATGGCACTAAGATAGGGGTCCATTTTCACTCTTTTGCACATAGCTATACAGGTTTCCCAACACGGTTTAGTGAAGAAACTGTCCTTCCTCCATTGTGTATTCTTGGCTCTCTTGTCATAAATTATTGATGATATATGCATGGATTCATTTATAAGCTTTGTTCTGTTCCATTGATATGTGTGTTTGTTCCCAAGCCAACACCACACTGTTTTGATTATTTTCACTTTGTAATGAAAGTTGCTTTCTTTTATAGTTTTGCCGGGAGCTATTTTCATGACTAGTCGATGAATTTTATTAAATACCTTTTTACATTTATCCTACTTAATCATTATTTTCTCATTGTGCTTTTCTGCTAGTGGGATAATTTACACAGTTATTTTTGAATCTTGACCAGCCTTGCATTTTCCAATATAGTCTACTATTATTCTGTTATGTTTACATAATGGCTTAATTCATATAATAAAATCTTGTTTGAATATGTACAGCATAGTCCTTCAGTTATATATATATATATATTCCTTTTCATACTCTTTTTCATTATGGTTTATTAGAGGATATTGAAAAAGTTTCTCTGTGCTATACAGTAGGGCCTTATATTTTACTTATTTTCTATGTCATAGTTTGTATCTATAGTAGTTTGTATCTGCTTATCCCAAATGCCTAATTTTTCCCCCTTCCTGCTTTCCACTTGGTAATCATAAGTTTGTTTTTTATGTCTGTGAGTCTGTTTCTGTTTTGTAAATAAATTCACTTGTGGCATATTTTAAATTCCACATGTAAGTGATACCATGTGGTATTTGTCTTTATCTAACCAACTTACTCACTATGATAATCTCTAGGTCCATGCATGTTGCTGCAGATGGTATCATTTCATTCTTTTCTATGGCTGAGTAGTATTCTAGTGTGTGTGTGTATGTATACATAGATGTATATATAAAACACTTCTTTATCCATTTATCTGACAAGGGACATTTAGGTTGCTTCCTTGTCTTCACTGTTGTAAATAGTGCTGCTTGAACATTGAGACGCATGTGTCTTTCAAATTTAGTGTTTTCTCTGGGTAAGCCCAGGAATGGGATTGTTGGATCACATGGTAGCTCTACTTTTAGTTTTTTAAGGAACTTCCATACTGTTTTCCATAGTGGTTTACCAATTTACAGTCCCACCAACATTGTAGAGGGTTCCCTTTGCCCAATATCTCCAGCACTTGTTATTTGTAGACATTTTAATGATGGCCACTCTGAGTGGTGTGAGGTGATACCTCATTGTAGTTTTAATGTGAATTTCTCTAATAATTAGCAATATTGAGCATCTTTTCATGTGCCTGTTGGCCATTTGTAGTTTTCTTAGGAGAAATGACTATTTAGGTCTTCAGCCTATTTTGGGGTTTGGGTCAGTCTTTTGTTGTTGTTACTGAGTTTTATGTGCCATTTGTATATTTTAGGAATTAAGCCCTTTTTGGTCGCATTGATTGCAGATATTTTCTTTGATTTCATAATTTATCTTTCATTTTCTTTATGGTTTGTTTTGCTGTGCAAAAAATTAAAAGTTTGATTAGGTCCCATTTGTTTATTTGTGCTTTTATTTCTTGCCTTGGGAGACTGACCTAAGAACACATTGCTACAGTTTACATCAAAGAATGTTTTGTGTATGTTCTCTTCTAGGAGTTTCATGGTGTCATGTCTTGTATTTCAGTCTTTAAGACATTTTGAGTTTATTTTTTGTATATGGTGTGAGGGAGTGTCCTAACTTCATTCATTTATATGCTGCTGTCCAGTTTTCCCAACACTATTTGCTGAAGAGATTCTCTTTCCTCCATTGTATATTCTTGCCTCCTTTGCTGAAGATTAATTTACTATAGGTCCATGTGTTTATTTCTGGGCTCTGTGTTCCGTTCCATTGATCCATATGTCTGTTTTCATGCCAGTACCACACTGTTTTGATTACTGTAGCTCTGTATAATAGTCTGAAGTTTGGGAGGGTCATTTGTCCAGCTTCATTCTTTTTCTTCAATATTGCTTTGGCAATTCTGGGTCTTTTGTGATTCCACATAAATTTTAGGATAAAAGGGCAAACCTAGCAAAAAAGATCATCAACTGGAAACATAAAGAGAGAACCCAGCAGGACAGTCTGAAGGGTGTTCTTGCAATATAATTGGGCCCCATACCGCCCAGGGCGAGCGACCTACAAGCTGAAAAATAAGTCACAAAGACCCTTAAACAGGAATGAAAGTTCTAAGCCCCATGTCAGGCTCCCCAGGGTTCTGGCATTGGGAGGAGGAGGAGACCCCAGGACATCTGGTTTTGAAGGCCGCTGGGGCTTAGCTCTAGGAGCCCCATGGGACTGGGGCAAATGGAGACTTCATTCTCTTAGTAGGCATACACGCAATCTCATGTGCACCAGGTTCAAAGGCAGAGACAGTGACTTCATAGGACCTTGGGCCAGACCTGCCTCCTGGTTTTGGAAGGTCTCCTGGCGACTTAGGGGATGGCTGCAGCTCACCCAGGGGACATAAAAGCTGGTGGGAGACATTCTGGGAGTGTTCATCTACATGAGCTCTCCTGGAGGCTGACACCTTGATTGGATCATTAACACCAAGACCTAGCCCCAGGCAACAGCCTGTGGGCTTAAGTGCTGGGAAGCCTCAGGGCAAACAACATACTTGGTGGGAACAGAGCTCCACCCATTAGCAGGCTTCCTGAGCCAAAAATACCTCTGGACATGACCCTACCCACCAGAGGTCCAGGAACAAGCTTCACTCAGCAGTGGGCAGGCACTGATTTCTCCTGCCAGGAAACCTGTATAAGCCTCTAGTCTAGCCTCATCCAACAGGGAGCAGATACCAGAAGGAAGAAAACAATCCCAAAGCCTGTGGAAGGAATCCACAAACACAGGCCAGATTCCAAACTGGGACCAGCTGGACCCTGGCCCTTGGTTGACAAGAGAGGAGTGCCCTGCTGGGACACATAGGACATCTCCCACATAGGGCCACTTCTCCAAGGTCGAGAACATAATTAACCTACCTAAAAATACAAATAGAAAGATGACAGAATGAGGTGGCAGAGGAGTGCTTCCCAGGCCAAAGCACAAGGTACAACCCCAGAAGAAGAAATGTGAATAGGAAATAGACAGTTTATCTGAGAAAAAGTTTAAAGATGGCAAAGATGTTCAGAGAACTCAAGAGGAGTATAAATGCACAGAGTGAAATTTTTAGCAGAGAGTTGGAAAGTATAAAGAACCCAAACAGACTTAAAAAATAAAATCACTGAAATGATTTTAACAATCTAACACACTAGAAGGAACCAAGAATAGACTAAATAAGGCAGAAGAATGAATCAGTGAGCTAGAAGACAGATTAGTGGAAATCACTAATTGCAGAACAGAAAAAAAAAAAATGAAAAGAAATGAGGGTAATTTAAGAGGACTCTGGGAAAACATGAAGAGCACTAACATTCACATTATAGGGGTCCCAGAAAGAGGAGCGAGAGAGAAAGGACATGAGAAAATTTTTGGAGAGGTAAAAACCTCAAACTCCCCGAACTTGGGAAAGGAAACAGTCACCCAAGTTTAGGACACAGAGTCACACATGGGATCAACCCAAAGAGGAACACACGGAGGCACATGGTAATCAAATTGACAAAAATTAAGGATAAGGAGAAAACATTAAAACTAGCAGGAGAAAAGCAACAAAATAACATACAAGGGAGCTCCCATAATGTTATCAGCTGATTTCTCAGCAGAAAGTCTACGAGCCAGAAGGGAGTGACGTGACATATTTAAAGTGATGAGAGAGAAAAACTTACAACCAAAAATACTCTATCCAGGAAGGCTCTTGTTCAGATTTGATGGAGAAATCAAAAGCTTCACAGATAAAAGCTTAAAGTATTCAGCACCACCAAACCAGCTTTACAGCAAATGTTAAAGGAACTTCTCTAGTCCTCAAACCATAAGAAAAGAGAAGAAAAAGAAGAAAGAAAGAAAGAAAAAAAAGACCTACAAAAGATTGCTTTGGCAATTTGGAGTTTTTAATGGTTCCACATAAATTTTGGAATTGTCTGTTCTAGTTCTGTGAAAAAATGTCCTGAGTGTTTTGACAGGGGTTGCCTTGGATCTGAAGGTTGCTTTGGGTAGTGTGGCCATTTTGATAATGTTGATGCTTCCAGTCCAAGAGCACAAGATATCTTTCCATTTCTTTGTATCATCAATTTCCTTCATCAATGTTTTACCGTTTTCAGAGTATAGGTAACCTCCTTGGTTAAGTTTATTCTTAGGATTTTAATGTTGTTTTTGATGCTGTGGGAATGTTTATGCCAGTTATAACATTCTGGTTTTCGAAGTGAAAAAAAAATGAATGAAAGGCCACATGGCAAAGTATCCTTCTTTCTTCTGTGTGACTTGTGTTCCATTACCTTTGTGTGGTGCATCTCCTTTATCCAGTCGTCTGTCATTGGGCACTTGGGATGCTTTCGTGTCTTGGCAGTTGTAAATAGTGTTGCTGTTAATGGTGGGGTTCATGTATCTGTTTGAATTAATTCTTATTTTGTGTTTGGCTTTATTCCTTTAATAACTATGTAAGTTTAAAAAGCTAAAGCTCTAAACATTTTTAGAGACAAGTAACAGTACATAGATGTAAATTCTTTTTAAAGTGCAGTAAAAACAGCTGATAGGCTCATGAGGGATTTCCTTTTCTGTGAATGCTTTTCTTTTTTCTTGCTTCCTTTAGAATTCTGTCATTATCTTTAAATTTCACTTTTTGAATGCTGATATGTCTTACTGTGGGTCTGTTTGAGCTGATCTCATTTGGGACTTTCTGATTCCTGTGCCTGGATATCCATTTTCTTTTTCAGATCAGGGACGTTTTCAGCCATAATTTTATCAGATGTTTTCTCACCCTTTCTCTCTCCCTTCAGGGACCCCTATAATGTGAGTGTTACTATGCTTGATGCTGGCTTAGAATCCCTTAAACTCATGTAACATGCTTTTTCTTGCTTTTCTGATTGGGTGCTTTTCATTATTCTACCTTCCAGATTGTAATGTATCATCTGTATTGCCTAATGTTCTGTATTACCTACACTTCTGGTCTGATTGGTTCTTTTTTATATTTTCTAGTTCTTTTTAAAAATTCTCCCTTTGTTCATCTGTTCTTTTTCCCAGTTCAGTTCTCGTTGTTATTACTATTGCTTTGACACTCTTTGTCAGGTAAATTATCTCTTTTCAGTATGGTTATTTTCTTATTCTTCCATTGAAAACATATTCCTGTCTTCTCATTTTAAGTCTCTGTATCACTGTGAAATTAGGTAAAAGTTACCTGTCCCAGAGTTAAAAGTGTGTCCTTGTGTGAGTGTGTTCCTGTGCAGCCTTCTGTGCCCAGAGTTGGACCTGAAGTGATCCTGGGCTGCCCTCTTCCCCCGGGACGTGCTGGCAGCCCCTGCAATGGAGCGGCAGAGCCGGAGTCAGAGGGACTGGAGCCAGTTCCAGGTTTGAGCAGGGGCTTCTCCTCTGCTCAGTGACTGTTCCAGCTGTTTCAGGGGTGGCATGGGGTCCTGTGGACTGGAGCAGGATCTCTGTAGGAGTGGGGTTCTCCTGGGTGTGGTGGCAGTCTCTGCTTTGGTTTGGGTTGTGGCTGAGGCCTGAGGGCTTGTAGCGGCCCTTCTGTACTGGTTTTACCTTTTCTGCAGTGTGCACACCTTGGCTAGAGGGTAGGTCGGGACAGAGAGACTGGGGCCGCAGCCTTGAGCTGGCCCCACCCCCTGTCAGGTGTGCACAGGAAAGTGAGTTCTGGGGATGGCAGGCCCTGCCCTGGTGTTAGTGCTGTTCCCTGCAGAGGGTGTGCGGGGACACTAGCTGGCCGTGACTGCTGGCTGTCTTTTCAGAGTCAGGGCCACATCCAGGCCAGCGCCACTTTCTCCCACGGTGTGCACGCTCACTGGCAGTGGAAGCCTCCGCCTGAGTGGGGAGCAGCACCAGAACATGAAGGGTGGGAGCAGGAGCCTGGGGGAGTCCGCGGGGCCCCCCAAGCCACTCCTGCAAGCTGGCCAGAGCCCCAGGCAGTGTTCAGCCTGCTGTGTCCCTGCTGCTATGGGGAGTCAGCGGGTCTCTGCACAGGCTTTTCAAGAGCATAGTCTCAGCTTCTTACAGGCTCCAGCAAGCCCGCTGGTGTTCACCCAGCTGAGGGGCTCATAGTCCCAGTGCTGGGCCCCATGCCTGGGTTCCTGAAGCGTGGTTCGGACCATGATGTAAGGTGCGGGTGGTTGTCAGGGCTGGAGTACTGCTAGGAACTCACGCTGTCTGAGCACGGATGCCCACAGCTCCTAGTATGTGTGGCTGGTGGGGGGCCCTGCAGGGAGCGGTTCTGAGTCTCTCTGGCACAGACAGATGGGGATCGTTGTGATTATTCCTCACAAAGATGGTTACAAGGACAGGATATGCTGTCTGGTTTTCCAGGAGCTTGAATATTATACTGTGTGATGTGCCCCAGCTGCCTAGTGTGAGTAGCATGACTGCAGGTGCTCTGGGTCCAGGAATGCAAACTCCAATTATGCTCTTGGTAACCAAAGGAGCAGGTCCTAAAGGGGCATATTTACCATAAATGCTCTTAAACGTGTCAGTCATGGGGAAACACCAGATTAAGAAGTAGATGCTGTCTGAGTTTAGCATTGAATTATTATTAAATGTAATGAACCTGTAAGATTCTGGGTAAAAAATGGTGCAATGACAAGTGGAAATGATCCAGATAGTACATACAATAAGAAATGAAGTCCTGAATTTAATCATCTTGTCTGATTTTCTCAGTGGGTAATAAATGATTAGGGTTTTGACTAATGTTGTTTTGATTAAACTGTAGAATGTGATGAGTTGTGAGGTGTGAAAGTCTAAGGACATTTGTAGTAAGGTTAGCATTGTCATGATATAGTGCTGGGGGTAAATGATTCCTTGGATAGATGAAGTGGGCTGGCTATGTGTGCTGGAGGAAGAAGACAGGTTGCTGATGCAAGCGGAGGCACTAGCAGAGAGGAAGCCTAGTGAAAAGTGAAGGCTAGTGTCACTCAGTTGATTCAGGAAGAATGAGCTGATAAGGCTGGTTAATAGGCCGTAAGGTATAGTATTATGTCAGAAGGTATAATTTTTGATAATCATGTTAATGGTATTAATGTAATGTTTGGGATAATGGGTTTTAGCCTTGAAGAAGGTTAAGACTTTGTACATAATCAGTACCGTAGGCATTGGATCCCACAGCTATTATTGATCGTCCTGGGCAGCCTCACAGGCGGGGAGCACTGATAGTAGGTGTTATGGTAGCTGAAGCAGAATGGGTGCTGAGCATGGTGACAGTTGCTGTAATGAGTAATGATGATATTGTGCCACCTAAGTGTAGTAATAAGGGTATTAATTGTGATTTACATATTAGTATCCATTAAGGACACTGTAAATGCCAAAGTGATAGTAATATAGACTAACGCCATTTGATAATTATGAAGTTAATTATTTTATGAGTCAAGATAATGTTTTTGTTTTAACTAATTATCATACATTCATTCTAACCCTCTTTAATTCATTCATAGGCTAACCTTATGGCTACTAGCAATGAGATTACAGGTTGTGCCGTGAAGAGTTTAGTTTTTAGGTTATTCTTTTGAGATGCTCAGGGTAGGGGTAGGAGGAGGCCAATTTCTAGGTCAAATAACAGAGAAGTAGTGACAACTGAGAGTAAATAAATGGAGAAGGTGGGCGTGTTGGCCCTGTAGAGTCACAGTCACATGTGTGTGGCTCGATTTTTCTGGACAGACACTTACTAGCAGAGGTCAGAGCATGACAGGACAAGCTGTGAGTCTGGCAGTGCACTGGGGAGTGATGGCAGCACAAGCTTTATTGTTTTTTCTCCAGTTACATGGAAAGCCGTAGGTTGGAAGTCAGTTGTACTTTTAAGTCTGAAGAATAAAATGCTCATCAATAGATAGCAGCCTATAGGAACAATCACACTTTATATACAAAATGCTCTATCAGACCGCTGGTTGCAATCCAGTGATTAGATGTAAAGTGAAATTTCAGTTGGTGTAGAAAGCACAGAATGAGAAAAGTAGAGCCAATAATTTTGTGTAGTCAGTGGAAGCTTTTAGCCATAAAAACTACTGAGCCAAAACTCCATCTGCAGTTGTGAATTTTATATTCTCCTGAGGCTCGCAGTGATGTAAAATAAGTTCCCAGAGGAACTGTAATGAATCAGACAAAGTACTGTTTGTGACTTCTTTCTGTTAGATGATGGTGAGCGCAAGTGAGGGGAACTTCAGAGTCTCACAGAACTGAAGAATTAGGTTATTATGGGACCTGTGTGTGGTCAGTGTGGTGGTGTTAGGTGGTATGTGCATGTATTTTTATCTTTTTTCTGATCAGAAGGTAGATAGTCGCTTTAGGATCTATGTGCATTTGCCTGTGTGTGTGTGTAGGTGTGGTGAGAATTTGGTCGTGGGGAGAAACACTGTAACCTTAACCACTCTGTACTGAGAGCTGTAGGACCTCCTTCTCTGCTAAAAAGTGACCCTGCTCTTGTCGCCACATTGCCATTCGTGACAGCACTTCTTTGTCATGAGTGTATGTAATGTCCTGTTTGTCATGGACCAATGCAGTGCATCCATTTGTAGTTCATAAAGTCATTTATATTTTAAACAAAAAGCACTTATGCGTGATGGATTTTATGTTTTTACTTTTATTTACCCTGGTGCCCGACTTAATTATAATAGAAGACCCATTTCCTGAGACAAAGTTGATTTGCTGTTAAGAGACAGGAGCACTTGTGAGCACATCCTCACCGTTTGTCCTGACTGATGCATGACTTAATGTCATCACAAGAGGAATTTCCCGAGGAAAAGCCAATGGTCTTCCTCAGAACCTCAGGGAGCAGGTCACAGATGGACTCCAGGTGGATCCCTTTCCAAGGTAGACCTTGGTTCAAGGTAAAGTTCCAGTACTTGGCACCCCTGAGACCCTTAGGTGACTCACACCCCCTCTGTCTTCTCACCCATAAAATGCATTATTGAGAATGTTGTGTAATTGGAACACTGAACTTTGAATTTGGTCATTTGGTACATTTTATTGCTCAGTGTGAGACCTCAATACCATTGACCTGATGTTCATTGGTAATTTATAGGGGGTCTCAACTCCTAAGTGTTGGAGGGAATTTTTGTTGACATTAGGAGGAGACCCAGAATCCCTGAAGCCTGCTCACCCTGGATGGGACTCAGTCCCTCCAGGCCGGGGGATCCTGGTGCCAGCACAGCACCTGCAGCCCAGCTGTAGGACCAGGAAGGCCCACAGTGCGGTTGGAAATGCAGCCTCAGTGGGTCTGTGAGGAATCAGGGTCAGCTCCCCACAGGGCAGGCTCTGGAGTTTCCTCCGCAAGGGCAGCCCATGCTCCTGAAGGTCAGCCCCAACCGGGACAGACATAGAGGCTGGAACCAGCAATCCCAAGAAAAGTGGGAGGTACCGGTCTTTGCAATTATGGTGACCCCTGGGGATCTGAGCTCCTGGGAGGTCAGAGCCTTAGAGTGGGAAGGACTGTGATGCCAGGATTCCTACCTTTTCTGCCCCCTCCACTCTGGGCCCCTTCCCAGAGTCGGGCCACCATGGCCCTTGGTCCCCCACCATGCACCCTGGGCTGGCTCCCTCTTTCTTTCCTGCCTTGTCTTGTATCTGCTTCTCCCTACCCTGTCCCCCTCTGTCACCTCCTCTCCCTCTCTAGGACTTGACACCCACCTCTCTCTCAATCACTCATGCACTATCTTTCTCTGCCTATCCCCCAGGCACTCAGGCCCTGGGCTCTGGTCCAGCCTTGTCCAGGACCACAGGGCCACACCTCTTCCAGCCCTCCCACCCTCACAGCCAAGTTGTGGCCCTGGCCCTGCTCACAGTGGAGGAGCCCTGTTACAGAGGCTGCTTCTGCTGGTACTTACTGCTGCACTGCTGTTCCCCCTACTTCCTGGGAAGCACGGACTCACCTTGACCTGTTGGTGGCCCTTGAACAGTTGGTGGCCTAGCCTGAACACCAGGTCTGCTGCAGGGCTGGCCACCTCCCCAGCTGGAAGGAGGGAGGGCCCTGCGGGCTTAAGGGGCTCCTGGAGATTGGATCGAGGGACGTGTAAGGAGCCAGGTGTTTTCACCCAACTCCTCTTTGTGAGTGGCAGAGTGTCCCAAACCACTGACTGCCCCCTGTCCATTTCTCACTAAGAACACTGTGGGCAGATTTTGGGAGCTCCTGAGACTTAGGAGGGAGCTGCTGCCCTCAGTCCCCCTCGGAGTTTGCCTGGAATTGGGGCTCCTGGGGGCAGCTGGCAGGTCTGGGGCCCAAAGCCTGGGCTAGTGCAGGGCCCTCTCACTGGATTCCCGTGGCCACTCCAGGCATCTCATCCCTTCCTCACTGTCAGCAGTTGGCCACTTTATGGGGACAGATATGACCCTTGAGACTGGCAGGCCCCATGTGCTCAGTATTTCTTGATTGAGTGAATGCCCCCCACACACATCTAGACACCAAGTGTTCCCACCACCCTGGAAGGGTTTCTCAGGGCCCCTTGCAGCCAGTACTGCCCCAAAGCACAACTTTGCTTCTGCCCCACCAGGTAGTTTCTGCCTCCTTGGACCTGGGTGTATGTGAATCACCCAGGTGCAGTGTAGGGGGTGTGACAATATATAATTATAATTTATAGTTATATATGTTTTTGGCAAAAATAATAGGGTTTATTTTTATGCATGTGTCATATGTACTTAAAATTAATGTGTCACCTACAGGTGTACTACAGATAAAGATGGCCATATGGGCGTGGCAGTGTGATTAAGATGTGTGCTGTTAAGATCTTCTCCATCTTGTGGACATTCTGTGTACCTTTTGTATGTAGTGCTGAGCGAGGGGGAGTGAAGACTTCCCGCTCTGCTTGTGCAGTTGGTTCCTCTTGGTTCTGTCATTCTTTACCTCATGTTTTTCAGCCACTGCCCAAGGGAGACCCTGGGGATTTGGAGGAAGTGGAAGGAGCACCCAGCAGTAGGGGGTGGGGGACCCGGGTTGGTCAGGACCAGAAAGCATAAGATCGGAAAAGTTTGCAAAGAGGACCCAGGGTTGGATGGCAGTTGGTGGGGGATAAGGTAGTGGGGCACATTCTAAAAGTGAGGTCGCTCAGAATGTCCACTGTGAGGACCATGGGCAAAGGCAGGTGATTGGTCAATAGAGAGTATAAGCATCGGGAGTTGCTAAGGCATCGTTCAGACAGGAGAAGGCTTGGAGGGAGGCGTCTCATCCCCTCCAGCTGCTCCTGAGAGTCCACTTGACCTGCTGTTTGTTTTCCTGACCTGCTGACCTGCTCCCATGACTGAACCCTCCTTCCTCCCCTCAAGAGCTTGACTGACCCTCATCCTTTCTGTGACCCCCTTCCCCTCCCAATTCCTCAACCCCTCTTCCTGTCACACTCCCTCCCCAATCCCATCCCCCACCTCTCTCCTCCCCTCCCCTCCCCATCCCTGTCCCTGTCCCTACCTTCCCTTCCCCTCTCACCCCCACCTCCTGCCTGGGGACCTCAGGGCCCTGAGAGGACCAGGACATGGAGGTCATGAGGCTGCTATTCTGGCCCCACGAGCTGGAGTGTATTGGATACGAAAATACATCTGTGAGTAAACATCGGGCATCGAGTTTCCTCCTTTATCCTGGGCTTTTTCACACTGCTGTTAAATCACTGCTTTCTCACGGGGTCCTTGATGGAAACTCTTCGTTGGTGCAAACCAAGGCCCTCAGGGCAGGTTTCTTGACCAGCCTGGAGCGGCTCTGGCCACCGGCGTCCTCATCAAGATCTGGGTCCTGTCACGACCTCTTGGACCAAACACAGCAGGGTTGGCAGGATGAAACCTGAAATGGTTATTTTATTGCATCAAAGAAGGAAGTGTGAATGTACTAA
The DNA here is from genome assembly GCF_036321535.1 of Camelus dromedarius. NCBI lineage: Eukaryota > Metazoa > Chordata > Mammalia > Artiodactyla > Camelidae > Camelus > Camelus dromedarius. The sequence goes on along the minus strand of NC_087470.1, from coordinate 117,705 downwards.
AAGCCATTGAGTTGTATGCCTAAAATGGGGGAATGTGTGAAGTATATCTCAGTAAAGCTGTTTTTTAAAAAGTGAGAAACTGACTCACTAGAAGTCATAGTGAGACTGGCTCCTGGAAAGCTTGTTCAGGATCCTGCTTCAGGCTGTGCACGTTCAGGTCCAGTCCCCATGCAGTGCGCTCTCCTGTGCGTGCACCCTTCCTGGTGGTGACTCAGCAGTGGGGCCTCAGCACTGGGTTGGTGCTGGTCTGTTAAACAGTGAAGTGTCATCTGTGCTCTGTGCTTTCTGGTTTGTTAACTTCTAGCAACTTTTTTTTTTCTTTGAGCTGTATTATTTCCAGAAATTTTAATGTAACAAAAATATTCAATAGCCCTGTAACTTTAAAAATATTTTAATTGAAGTATAGTCAGTTTACAATGTTGTGTCAACAGTTTACAACATTCTGTGTACAACAGAATGCTTCAGTCATATATGAACATACATATAATCATTTTAATATTCTTTTTTTTTTATCAAATTACTACAAAATATTGAATATAGTTCCCTGTGTTGTACAGGATAAACTAGTTGTTCATATTCTTTATATAGATTAGTATCTGCAAATTTCAAACTCCCAATTTTTCCTTTCCCACCCCTTTTCCCCCTTTGGTAACCATAAATTTGTTTTCTATGTCTGTGAGTCTGTTTTTGTTTTGTAAATAAGTTCGTTTGTGTTTCTTTTTTATATTCCACATATAAGTGGTATGGTATTTTTCTTTTACTTTCTGACTACTTCACTTAGAATGACAATCTCCAGGCCCATCCATGTTGCTGCAAATGGCATCATTTTATTATTTTTTGTGGCTGAGTAGTATTCCATTACATGAATATACCACAGCTTCTTTATCCCATCATCTGTTGATGAACATTTAGGTTGTTTCCATGTCTTGGCTATTGTAAATAGTGCTGCTGTGGACATTGGGGTGCATATATGTTTTTGAATTAAGGTTCCCTCTGGACATATGCCCAGGAGTGGGATTGCTGGGTCATATGGTAAGTCTGCTTTCAGTCTTTTGAGGAATCTACATACTGTTTTCCGCAGTGGCTGCACCAAACTGCATTCCCATCAGCAGTGTAGGAGGGTTCCTTTTTCTCCACAGCCTCTCCAGCATTTCTTGTTTGTGGACTTTTGAGTGATGGGCATTCTGACTGTTGTGAGGTGATACCTCATTGTAGTTTTGATTTTCATTTCTCTGATAATTAGTGATATTGAGCATTTTTTCATGTGTCTATTGGCCATTTGTATGTCTTCACTGGAGAATTGCTTGTTTAGGTCTTCTGCCCATTTTTGGATTGGGGTTTTTTTTTTTTTTCTTATTAAGTTGTATGAGCTGTTTATATAGTCTTGGAATTAAGCCCTTGTCAGTCTCATCTTTAGCAAATATTTTATCCCATTTTGTAGATTGTCTTTTTGTTTTGCTTATGGTTTCCTTTAGTTAGATCCCATTTGTTTATTTTTGTTTTTATTTCTGTTGGACTTCTAGCAACTTCTGAGTCATCCCTTTCCTTCTCATCTTGGAGGCTGCCCCCAGGGACTCTTTGTCCAACTAGGCAGACGGGAGCACTGAGAGCCCAGACGATGTGAAAATGAGTGGCTGCAGCTTGCTGGGATGTTTATAATGGGGAAATGCCTAGGAGTGACATGACCAGGAGGTGGACAAGTTGTCATCCTTTCTTTAGTGAAGTGTCAATGTGCAGAGTGTTGATTTCCCCAAAGCAGAAAGGGTCCTACATGTCCTTAGAATTGTCCAAGGTCCTACATGTCCTTAGAATTGTCCAAATATAAAGAAAATTCAGGTACATACTGTGAAATATTCACTCTTTCAGGAAAAAGCACCTCCACATCCCAAAAGAGAAAGACTGAGAACTCCCCATGGATTTAAGTGAGTTTGTTCTGATGGGCGTGCACCAGATTCTCACAGACCTGGAAAAATCGAGTGTCAGGAACACTCTGTACTGAGGCAGAATCATGCCACATGAACACTCCAACCAAAGAAAAGTCTCTTCTGTGTCTTCTGAGCCCACTAAGGAGGGTGTTTCTAGGTCATCTTTGTTGGGATTTTTTCCCTCACAGGGAATGAGGCTGAGCTCTCACAGGTTAGTTAAGCCCTCTTTCCCACCACAGCTTTGAGCATTTGGATAAACTAACTTGTCCTCCTCCACCGTTGCTCATGGCCGCTGACTGTCAGAACCTGAGTCCATTGGCCCTGGTGGATAGAGTCTGGGTAGGAGGCAGCTACTGACGTCAGCGCTCAGTGATGTGTGTGACAAGCATGCCCACCACGGAGGGGGTTTTACCAGTTAGTGACTAGATGGTGTTTGTCTTTTTGTGCCTTTGATCTGTGTTTCTGTCCTTTGTGCTGAGACCCACTGCTCTCTCAGACAGCGGCTACTCAAAGACAGGTCATGTTTCCCACCAGCACACATTTTACTGACCTCAACTGTGAGAGCTGGCAATGACAGTGTTACCGACTTCAGAGGCTGCTTTCTAGAGAGGTTTTATTTGCACAAAACGGAAGCTTGGTGTCTAGATTCATACAAATTACATTGTGCATTTATCCCCTCCTACAATACTAGAAATCAAGTTTTTACAAAACTATGTGTTTGACTTTTGTTTTGGTGACCATATATTCCAGAAATACAAATTAATTTTCATGGTGGCTGTTAATGGACGTAGGTGCAGTACTGTGAAATATGCATGTGAATTATTTGTACTGATTATTTTGAATTCTGTTTTTATGCAACTTCATTCTTATAGTTTTAATCACATTATACAAGATTATCAATTATACAAATCCTTATTTATTTCAGAAGTCTGACATTACCTGCTCTGGTTCAGAATCAAAGTGAGCATTGAAAGAAAACATTCATGGTTTTTAGAAAGTTGGGCTAAAGTAAATCATCAGTTTTTGCTGGAATAGTAATTTTGGCATTATTATGAGAGTAAGTCTGCTTTCTCACTCATGTCCAATCTATAAACATACAAATAGATCTCTGTATATCTCTCTGTATTTTAACATATTTTCATTGATATTTTTCTATACACTTCAGGTGTATTTTTGGAGATATTTCATAGGGATTTATCCAGGTGCTTCATGAACATACAATAGAAGATGTAGGCTTCCCACGCCCTGTAGGTTTGTGTTTGCTGATTTTCAATTTCAAGTTCGCTTCTGCATTCATAAGTTGAGTTCTGTTAACTATTTTTAAAAAATTTGCAATGTGTGTCAGCAAAGCCAAATCTCTAACATTTTGTAGATCAGACTTTTTTCTACAGCTTTAGTGTGGTGTATTTACATGTAGTATCAGCACCAATGAATACAGTTTGTTGATACTTGACATGCGTACACAGCAATGAAACTATCACCAAACGAAGGCAGCAAACATACCCACGCTCCCAAGAGCGTCCTCCTGCTCCTTTTGAACTCAAGTGTCCCTTCTGTCCTCTCTGAGGAGCTACTTGAGGGTGTGGTTGAGGGTTTCTCAAGACGATTCTCTGTGATAGATAGACTGCGAATATCTTTGTGGTTCCTCATTATCTCCAATATTATTTCAGGCCATCCACAATCCGCCTGTCCTTTTCCATCCTGGGCCTGATATTTTTGGAATTCTGTGGAAGGTTATTGTTTTTACTGCCTCCTGGGGAGTTTTTGGTTTTCTCGTGTTCATCTGTAGGACCGTCCTCGCTCTGAGTATTACTAAAGTACCTGACAGTGTTCTTTTAATCACACATAACAGGAAGTTTTATAGACACTGGACATTTTATTTGCCTGCCTGGGCTAGAATCCAGGAGTCCAACCCTCTTCTTTGTTTCCTTTAATAACTTGAACAGAAATTAGTTTTAAATGGAAATCTGTTGCAAAATGCTATCTTTAGAGTATAAACTCAATGAGCAAGACAATAATGTATTCTCAATGAGAAAATGACAATTTTTAAACCCTTTTCTTCAGTAATGAAACAGAAATATTAAGTATTTGGTGAGCCCATCTCTCCCCACCTGCCCCTGCCTGTGTGTTTGAGTGACAAGGGACAGGGAGGCTCAGTGTTCCCTGAGTGATGTGTGACGTTAAGGGAACATCGTGATTTTGTTTGCCCTCTGTGGATGCATTCTTCAATAACCACATTATTGCCACCAATTTTCGACACTGTGATGATACTCCAATTGCTTGGCAAGGTTAAGGGCTGGCCGCAATCTCTGAAAAGTTTTGAATGAAGAAATATGTTTTAAGGGTCAGAAAAATGTGTCTTTACATGATATTACAGTGAAGTCCTGCCTGGATCTTACTGAGCCGTAATTCCTCAGATGATGACTTCCGCTTCTTGACAATGGTCACTGTCCTGCGGCTGCTTGTGCTTTTATTACAGCCATTGCTCACTTTCATTCTCATCTGATGTCTCATTTGACGTCCGTTTGTTTTTAGTGGTTTTGACAAATCTTACGATCTTGTATGTTACAATTGCTTATCGATTCAACAGTCAACTCTGTATACGATTTCAGAAAAGCTTTCATTGAATGAAGGGGTGTATCTTAGTGTAAAGACTTTGCCTTTATTTTTCTTGTAGTCTCTCCTCTCTCTCTCGAAGTTTATACAACAGTCCAGGTTCTGGACTTCAGTGTGGATGTTTGGTATGACAAAAAAAGAAGAAAAAATCAGATAAATGATGCGTTGGTGTATTTACAACAACATATGAAAATAAAAGAGTTCAGTGTTATCAAACATAAATATTCATTATGAAAATTAGATTGGTGTTTAACAGAATTTTAGCAGATCTTTTGTTCTAGAATAACATATTTACCATTGTGCTCTCTATCAGAAATGATGAGTGAAAGATCCTGCCTTAAGTAGGAAATGCTGATTTTTAATCATATGAATCGTTATGCTGAACAAAAATGATAATTGTAATTTCAATGGATTACTGTTTTGATAGTTTATTAGAAACTATGTATTTACTAATTATATATTTTGACATCAAATTTAATGTTTCTTCCTCTCCTAGGTAAAGCCTCTAATGTATCAAGGTAAGACATTAGGGTCTACTTTTCTTTGTAATATTTTCTCAATATCAGGATTCACTGTTACTTTTAATTCAACTAAAAGTAAACACAATGACTTCTAATGTCAGACTTAACTCTTGAAATTTTTACTCCTGGGATGGTGTCTAAATGACACTGCAGAGGAAGTTGGCATCTATTGAGATAAGAGACCAAGAGGGTCTCAGGAATAGGGAGACTAGGATGAGTTTAATTTTGCATAGAAATCTTTAGGAAGCAGGTGAAGAGAAGAGTCTAACATTTGGAGTGAGTACCTGACCTGATCTGGTCCTTGGTATAAAGGGAAGATGCTGAAACATTGCTTGAGCCTGTCAGGACTCTTCAGGCTGAGGGAAGGATGTAAATGCAGACAGGCGTGTGAGTCACAGCCAAGGGGAAACCACAGTAAAGCTAAAAAGTTAATTACACTCATACTGCCAGCCAGATATGTCTCTGCTGCTAATTGGGATAATTCAATTCTACTGGGTTTTCCTACCAATATGAGAAATTGCTTTATCTCCTTTTAGTTACTTTAAAGCAGATAACTGAGAAGATCAAGACTTTTGAGAAAGAAAACAGAAACTGAGGAAAATATATCCACTTGGGAGCAGAAGGTATTATTGTCCTTTGATTTTTTTTGTGATTTCACCTTCAGTTCCTTCTCCCTCTGATAGTTCAGTTCTTTGGCTCTCTTTTCTTTCATCCTACTGTCCTGTTCCATATGTTCTATTAGGGGCCTAGATTCACAGCAAGTGTCCTAGATTAAAAAACAAGTTTCTTCTGTAGAGCACAGGGAACTCTACTTGATATCTTGCAGTAACCTATAATGAAAAAGAATGTGAAGATAAATAGAGGTATACACATGTGTGACTGAAACATGCTGTACGCCAGAAACTGACGCATTGTAACTGACTATACTTCAGTAAAGAAATAAACAAAGCAAGTGTCATATATGTAAAGCACCACTTTCTGTATTAGTGGAAGGGGTCACACACAAGATAGGTTCGGCTAGCAGTATAATTAGTATTTGTAATTCTGTTTGTTTTATTACATATTTGCATAGACCAATGATGCAAAGAAATGCTTAGAGGAGACCATTAGGCAAAAGAAGATGCTGAGGAAGCACTGAAGTTTAAGGTATGAGCCTCTTCTTTTCCTGGATTACATTCTGAAAACAGAAATAAAAATAATGAGTAATTGTTACTGATTCAATATGTTTTGTTGAAGGAGTACATGCAAACCTTGGAGAGGGTTAGTGACTGAATGGCTTCATTCAAAGTGCCCGAGCTAAGCTGCAGGCAGTGAGTGACCAGAATGCCAAGTGTCTGCGCTCGGTAAGCGCTTTGCTGCTACGTTGACTGTAACTGGGCTTCAGAGGATTTTTGTGCCCTGGGAGAGCTGAGTGCTGCAGCTCCTCCTGCTTTTGGCTGCAGCAGAGTGTGGGAGCCTGGGAGCAGAACCTCCCTGTGAACAATGACCCAGAATTTCATGGACTGAAAAACCTCTGTGACTTTTTAACTTCAGAGACTAGGAAATAGGTCTTATTTCCACAACCTAGGGAGTTTTCTCACCACTCACACTATCTATGCAAGATACATAGAAAATGCCAGGAAACACCTGAGAGGTGAAGGAAGTTATCTAGCCAAGGTGCACAGCCCCTTGCCCTGTTTATGTTAAACAGAATTTTCCGTGTGAATTTGGGAAAACTTTATTTATATTCCACTAGGGACACTCATTTGTGACCTCTTTGTCATGAGCAGTTTCCCACCCTTGCTTTCCCCTTGTGGTCCAGCCATGTCTTACATTGTCCAGTTAGGAAGAAGTTTGTGGAGGCTAGGAAATATCTGTGCCTGAAGGTCTCTCTTTGTTCTGCATTTCTTCATGGGCTTGACATTTGTCCTGGGCCCAGCCTGGATCAGCTGCCATCACAGGAATATTAGGGGTGGCTGAGGGTACTGGCTGAGAAGGGACAGGACTCCAAATGGGTTGAAGAGAAGCAACTTCCCATCAGAACAAACCAAGACTTGCTGGAAGAGATTGACAGGCTGGCAATGGAAGAGGACCAGCTGAAGAAGGAAATACAAGACACACAGGGTCAGAACGAGCTGCTAGGATGCCTAGTTCTAGAACTTGAAGGAAGAGGCCCTGTCTGCTGTAAACTCTCACATGAAGCAGACACTATCTTTGACCCCAAACCAAAATTCATGCAAAGTCCCAGATGAGCTCAAGCATGTGGAAGGGGATGGGGACGTATGACACTTGCTTTCTTTTCTTTTTAAAATGTGTATGTTCAGAATCATTTCACTGCGTTCTAGAGAGACTGTTCACCAAAGTCTTGGGACATGTACCAGAGCTAATATATTTATTTTCTATGGTTTGTTTTGCACTTAATAATATACTTATTTTCTATGGTTTGTTTTGCACTTAACAAAATAATTTGTTTTTGAAAAAAGAAAGTTACACTGAGTTTTCATTGAAATCTTAGTACATGCTTTGTTTTTGTCCTGTGTGAAGATATTGGAAAAAGGAACATCTCCAGAGACCTTGAAAGACGCTGTTTCAATGAACACTTCAGGAATTTCAGAGGGAAATACCTCCATTAGCAGCAGGATTTCCACTGTACAAATTAGCTTTCATAAGGAACAACAGTTTCATGTCTTAGAAGATTAAATGTTGATATCTGTTCAGATTATTTTTCTTGGGAATTTAGCCATCAGTGGGAATGTTGTTTTAGGTTGAAATTGCTCTTAATAAAGCTTGTGTCCATGAAGCCACAGTGAAACCTGAAGAAGTGCGTCTGCAGGAGGACGTCCAGCTCAGCAGCAAGAAGAGGGTAAGAAACATTCCTCACCCCAGAGATGCTTACCTCAGAGAGCTGAGCATCACCTGTGTCGGTGTCTGTGCTGTAACGCACATAAAGCAGATGACCCGTCTTAGCCGTTTCCAAGTGTACGATCCTCTTGTGTTACGTACATTCACGTTGCTGGGCATCAGTACTTCCTGAACGTCTTTTCTCACATCTGTCTTGCAGCCAAGCATTTTGAAGACCAGATCTGAGGGTCTGATGCAGAGCGCCATGATGACTGAGGAATGCAACCTGGAAGGTATGTTGCTTGTTGGGAAGAAAACTTCATATGCAGGCTTCCTGGGAGATGTTGTGGCTTCAGTTCTAGACCCCTAGAATAAACTAAATATCATAGTAAAGAGAGTGAAATGATTTTTTTTGGCTATCCAGTGCATGTAACAGTTATGTTTACACTACACTGTAGCCTATTAAGTGAGCAATACCACTATGTCTAAAAACCCCAATGTTCATAACTTTATGAAAATATACTTTCTTACTAAAAACTACTATCCACCATCAGAGCCTTCAGTAAGGTGTTATCTTTTTATTGGTGGTTGGTCTGGAATTGATGTTGGTGGCTGCTGACCGATCATTGTGGCGGTTGCTGAAGATTGGTGTGGCTTTTGCAACTTCTTAACATAAGACCACAATGAAGTTTGCCACAGGGTAACTCTCCCTTTCAGGAACAAGTCCTCCAGGAGACAAAGCTAAAGCTTCGTAGCAGGCAATGCTGTTTGATACATTTTACACACAGGAGAACTTCTTTCCAAATTGGAGTCAGTCCTCTCAAACCCTGCAGTAGTTTATCAGCCAAGTTCACGCACTTTTCTGAGTCCTTTGTTATTTCAACCTTCTTCACAGCACCTTCACCAGTAGATTCCATCTCAAGAAACCAATTTCTTTGCTCGTCCATAAGAAGCAGCTCCTCGTTCGTGCACATTTTATCATGAGGTTGCAGCCAGTCAGTCATGTCCTCAGGCTCCACTTCTAACTCTAGTTATCTTGCTGTTTTCAGCACATCTGCAGTTCCTTCCTGCACTGAAGTCTTGATCACCTCAAAGTCATGCATCAGAATTGGAATATGTTCCTTCCAGACCCTGGTTCATGTTGATATTTTCACTTCCCATGAATCATGAATTTTCTTAATGGCAACTAAAATGATGAGTCCTTTTCAGAAAGTTTTCCATTTACTTGCCCAAACCCATCAGTGGTATCACTATCTGTGGCAGCTAAAGCCTCCCAAAGTGTATTTCTTAAAATTAGACTTAAAAGTCATAATTACTCCTGATCCATGGGCTGCAGAATGGATGTCGTGTTAAGCATGGAAACAGCATTCATCTCATGCATCTCCATCAGAGTTCCTGGGTGACTGGTGCATTGTCCATGAGCAGTAATATTTTGAAAGATATGTTTTTTTTGGTATATTTTGTTTTTTTCCCTGAGCAGTAGGTCTCAACGGTGGACTAAAATACTCATGTTGTAAATATATGTGCTGTCATCCAGGCTTTGTTTCATCTATAGAGCACAGAGTAGATTTCCCATGATTCTCACAGGACAGAGGATTTTCAGAATGTTAAATGAGCATTGGCTGTGGTAGCCCCTCACAGGAAAACCAGCCTGTCCATTGAAGCCTTGATGCCAGGCGCTGACTTCTCCTCTCCAGCTGTGACGGTGCTGGGTGGCCTCCCCTTGCAGGTCTCTGCACTGAAAACCTGTTGTTTAGTGGCGCCACCTTCATTAGCTGTCTTAGCTTTAGCTTCATCTCCTGGAGGACTTGCAGCAGCTCTGGGTCCGCTCTTCCCGCCTTACCTTGCACAGGTATGCAGTGGAAATGGAATCTTGCCTTAAACTTCATGGGCCAACCCCTGCTGGATTCACACTTTTCTTTTGTAGCCATTTCATCTCTCTCAGGGCTTGTAGAATTGCTGAGAATTAGGGACTTCCGCTGGATTAGGCTGTGTCTTAAAGGAATGTCATGCCTGTTTTAATTAAAATGATAAGTATGAAATATTTCAGGAACTACCAAAATGTGACACAGAGATAAGAAATGAGCAAATGTTGCCAGAAAAATTGTCACTGATAGAATTGCTGGACTCAGGTTTGTTACAAATCTTCAATTTGTTTAAAAATATGCATTACTGGGGAGGGCAATAAAATGAAACATGCCTGTAATAGAAATGAGTTTGCACTGGGAAGGCAAAAAGTGGATTCCTGACTTCAGGATTCTCTCCTTTCTCCACTCCCCAGCACAGCCAAGCTCGAGTGAACATGTGCATACACAAAGCCAGTTGTTTTATGTTTATGGAGCATAAAAAGAAAATGCAAGGCCACCATGCTGCATCAGGATCTCTGAAAGGAGAGGAAGCCAATTTCCAAAGGCAGGTGAAGAAAGTATGCTTCTTTGATGAAATCGGTGGTCAGAGAAATATGGACACTGAAGAGTAAGACGTTCCCATGTTAATTATGACAAATAATGTGTGAATGAGTGTGTGGAATTATGTGGATATTGTAATATGTTTCAGAATATTTACCACCATATTTTCTTTACCACATTCAATCAGTACAAATTTGCATTTTTTTCAACCTTGATTTCTGTTATCTGCTGCTTCTGTTCATTCTAACTGGTTACCAGAGTCTTGTTTGTATTTAGTTTGAGATTTTAGTGGGTTCTTGGACCAGATTTAGTCACTTCATTATCTGGATCCCCCTAGGTCCATTTTTATTGTCCTTAGGTTTCAACCACATCAAAGTGTCATGACCTGCCTTGTGTCTATCATTTTTATTAAACCCTAGACATTGGGTAGAAAATAGAGAAAATTTGAGGCCTAGTGTGAGGTTAACTTGCTGCAGAGAAGGTGGGCGTTACAGCTGGCAGGTGGTCAGGGCTCAAGCAAGGCTGCATCCTGTTAACCCAGTTAGCACCTGAGATCCGTCAGTGCAGCCAGCCCTCCTGAGGCCCGTGTGTCTCCTGTCCACCTTTGTTCCTGGCACGTAGCTCTCGTGGATCCCAGCTAAGGCCTGTGGGTCGCTCTAGGGATCACCTTTGCTGACGGGCCGTGAGCTCCAGCTGCCTGACTGCGGTGCCTGTGCGTGGGGGGGGCACCGGCTGCCAGGCTTCTCTGCATCTCAGTGGTTTCCTCTGCAGTTACCGGGTGACCCCTGGGGAAGGTGGGCCCAGTCCTGGGCTTCCTTCTTCTCCATCTTGGCCTCATGTCCCTTCCTGGCTTGTTAGCAATTTGGTACATTCAATCATGGAATTCATAATTTGTCCAGGATTTCCTGTCATTCTCAGGGGGAGGTCATGGACATCACACCCATTAACTCGCTTTCAAAAACAAACATTTCCTTATATTTCCTAAAAGATCAGGTTTTGCTCCAGGCTTTGACTGAAATCAGGGCTTTCTATGGGAGAAATCAAACAAGTTATGAACGCTTGCTTCACCCTAATGTGTTTGGTTGTGACGACTTGGTCGGACCCCAATTCCCACGTTGAAACAGTGAGCTCATGCTGTCCCAGTCACAGGAACCTGAGCCTGTGGTGGGAGGCACAGAGCACCCCTCACGTGGGCTTTTCATGTTTGTTTATGCACAAATGAGTAGGGGTGGGGACGCTGAAGGGAAGCCCAGGTACCAAACACTTGCCAGAGGCCCGAGTGTAATGTTTTCATATCTACTAGTGGGGGCCTTTAATTCTTTCCTCTGTATCTGTCAGTCTGAGCATTTATGGGGAAGGGCAAAAGGAACATTGAATTCTTCCCTTCCAGTTTCTGGGAGGGAAACTGGCAGAATTTCACAGAGTTTCTTTCCCCTCTCAGGAAGATGGACATGAACGGATGTGAGCTGGTGGGAAAGCAGCAGCTGTTGGCAGCAGAGGAGAAGGTGAAAATGGCTGAAGAGGAGACACAACAGTACAAGTGAGTTCAGCTCCTCCACACCTGCGGCTCTGAAAACCACTGCTGGATTTTTTGAAAACTTTTCTAAAATGTTTAGACACAACATCATACACAAACCAAAACAAATGTTCAGAAGACATTTGATACATGCTTCACACAGGAGAAAAAGTGTTAAGTTTTACACATGTTAAGTTAAAGGTTTAACTTCACAAAATATTCACAAAATATTAAGTTGCTAAGAATTTCCTGGCCCCCAGTGCTGGCCAGACTTTGTGGAAGGATGGCTCACAGAGCTGTTTCTGAAGGTGCTAGAAACTGTTCTCAACCTGAGGACAGCAATTGGGTGTAGCGTCAGTCACACTAAGAAACATGCCTGTGCCACTGGGGAGACCAACTTGTAGGAAGTAGGGTAAGGATATAAGGAAAGGAAGAACCAAGCTTTGTGATGAAAGATACTCAGCACAGGACACGTGAGGGAAACGCTGAGAACGAGAGAGGGAATTGTGTCTGCACAGAACCCGGCAGGCTTTCAGTAACAGTGACAGGAGGAGTGGCTGCAGCGACAGCTTTGCACCCGCTGTGCAGCTACAGCCGTGTGCAGTGTGCCTTGTGTGCTTAGAGGATGTGTGTGAGTGTGCAGTGCAGCTAACGTGGACTGGGGCAGGCTATTTAGCATCATACCCAGCATTGTGATTTCTCTGATGAAACAATTCATAACCCATAGGAGAAGATTTGAAGAATGTCACAGGCAAATGCGGGAAGCAGAGATCACTTGGAGACACCAGGTAACCTGCCTTCCTCTTGACACACCGAGTCCTCAGCACCTGATGCAGACAGTTACCGTGGCCCTGAGAACCCCTCGCCATGGGGTGTTTCTTGATGTGTTGACTTTTTCAGGTGGCTCTTGCCGAGAAAAAGGCCCAAGACAGCTCGGTAAGAATTTGTTTGTTTCCTTCCCTTTGTGCATAGTCGGCCACAACTGAACGTGGATGTGTTTTTCTCCCACAGCTCAGGCCTCAGGAGCTGGAGAGGGAAAACTCTGAGTTGAGAAGGGAAAACTGAGTTGTGAAGGGAAAATGCTGAGTTGAGAAGGGAAGATGCTCACCTGAAACAGAGGTACAGAATTTTGACACATTTTTACGGGTGTTTTGAGATTTTTAAGGTCTGGTTGTTTTGTGTCTGGTAGAGGAGTTGGTGGTGAGATTCGTACTGAAGCCATTCTTTATCTTTAAGATTAGATGCAGTCTGCAGAGAGAGGCAGGCAGAGGAGTACATGAGGCAGGAGCCCACCCCAGGAGGACCGTACAGGCTGCACCCCCCCGAGAGGTAAGGAGCGCACTGTGAAGTGCGGCAGCCCCATTTCTGCAGCAGAAGCTGCCCAGTGGGCTACATGTCCCCGTGGGTGGTTGTCGGGTTTCCTGGACACCACACACTCACTGTGGGGAACAGGTTCTCCGCTGGGTGACAAGATGCTGTTTTCCTCAAGCACCGCCAGCCAGCAGGGCTCTGTCCCCTGTGAGTGGTGGAGCTCACGCCCCTCCAGGGACTGCGGGCCACCCCCGAGGCCCTTGGTTGGCTGGCATGGCTGGTGTGGCTGGCGTGGCTGGTTTCTGTGCGCTAGAAGACGTGAGTGTTAGCCCCCTCTTCCAGCCTGGACACAGTGTTGAAGGTTGAATTCTTTTCTCATTTCAGAAAAATAACATGCACGACGTTTTAGAATGAAGGCGGTATGTCATAAAGAGAAAAACATTTTTCTTCATTTGCCTCGGTGGATAAACATTCTATTCAAGATCTGCTTTAAGGCAGCAGGCATTTCTTCACTAATTTTGCAGGTCCCTTAGTTCTTATAAAAAAGCTTGCACAGTGGCCTAGAGTAGCCAGTTAGTAAGTGACATGACTACGTAGTCTCCCTCTTCAGTTATACGTGTAACTCTAAAGTCTCCCACCAGCTTCTCTGTATAACTCACCATTCTTTTGCCGATTATTACATGAGTCATTCTAAGGCCACTTCTTTCATAAATGTTTACGTGACATCTGGTCACTTGTATAAGACATGTCCTGTCAGGCAGAAGGCTTTTAACAGTTTACCAACAGGCTGAGGAGGAAGAGGTAGAGCCCACCGTCAGGATTTGTTCATATCCTTCCTATGGAAGACTCTTCTTACTTTAACGTGTAACCTGTGTACAGACTGCTTTGCCCTGAAGTGCGCTGTGAGTCCCCTGTGTCAGTGCCGGTTGCCAGGGATCTGAGCCCTGAGCTCCCATCCAGGGTGATTCACTATGAAAACACCTGAAGCAGGGCTCTGAGGCATCCTCGTCAAGGGTTAGGGGTCCAGTCTCCCCTCGTCCTCGGGGCCACCTGAGACATGAGGGAGACCCGCGGCCTCTGTGCAGAGCCTGGGGCGCAGGCGGGAGTGAGAGCTCCTGGGGGAGGGCACGGACGGCTCGTGCTTCCCCCGCACGGCCTCTGTCAGAGAGAATCAGCCATCAGCACTGCTCTCCCTTTACAGCTTCAGGGCCTGGTGGCGCCCCCGTGAGGAATGGCACTGCCTTCCCGGCTCAGGAGGCCTAGGAGACCCAGGTAAATAATTTTTTCCAGTTGTGTTCCAGTGGTCATTTTGTGTTGAAATTATCTCTGGAAATACCATTTTCCTTTCAAACAATCCTTTCCTGGACTTGCCTATGGATTGTGTGTTCTGAGATGCGTATACAGTGTGATTACAGTGATGTGTGGCGACAGTGTTTTGTCCCCAAGGCCACCTGCGCAGCCCGGGCCGCAGGCAGGCCCCGGGGCGGGTGGAGTGTGTGGTGCCGTGCTGCCGCCTGGGCACCCGGTGCAGGGGAGGGTGCCCGGGGCTGACCGCTGCTGCGTTGGGTTTCAGCTTTTGTCGGTGTTGGTCCTCTGGTCTGTCATCCACACACCTCTCCCTTCTGTTGTGCAGGTCACTGTGGATGCCAGAAGGCCCCGTCCTTTTGCAGGACCAGCTCGTGTGGCCAGCCCCATGAGCTGCCCAATGTCACCCTTCCGGGGCTATTGGCCACCTCCACCCGGACCATACCCATGGGCTCTGGGGCCTCGGCCACAGCCACCAATGTGTCCACTTAGTAAGATGAGAGCTTGTGCTCCTGTTCCCTTGTTAAGTCTTGGCAGAAGAAGGGGAGATGTGACTCCGGGGCTTTACAGTGCCCAGGGAAAGCTGGCTGGGGACATTGTGACGTTCGTCTAGTTTCTTAGCACGCACGTTTGATGGACCGTGTCACTTCCCCACCCTGACCTGGGAAGCAGGTCTCTTGTAGAGAGAAAAAGAGCCCTCTGAGAGAAGGCAGAAATGTCAGACCTGCACTTGGGCCTGCAGCAGAGAGCACGTTCTAGGCTCTGGGAGCGATGAGGCCCGGCCCAGTGTTGTGTCCAGCCGGTCTGAGCCTTGACATCCCACAGTCGATGATTCGTTATGGAGACACCCGTACCGGGGGCCTATGGTCTCTTCCTCAAGGGCCCGGAGCCCTGCCTCCCCGTCGTCTGGTGTGGGAAAGAGTGTAACGTTCTGAAGGAGGGCCTGGAAGGTTTGTTTTGCTTGAGCAAAGCCTATGCAGCGAAGGGTCATCCTCCATCCTCTCTGTGGTTTCTATCAGGTTCTGGACCTGGTGCAGCTCCGGTGAGGAACGGTAGCGCCTGCCCACCTGCGGCGGCAGCAGAGGCCCAGGTAAACACCGTGGTCATCCTCTGTTGGAAGTCTTTCTGGGAACTTTGACCTTTTTTTCCCCAGAGGTCTTTCCTGGCCTTGTCTCCAGATTGTGTGTCCTGTGACACGTCTACCGTGTCACTCCTGTCTGAAATCAAACTCTTGCCCAGGAACCGTGGGCTTCTCCCCTCAGCCTGTCTCCTTGGGTGGTGCCTGCAGAAGCCGTCAGGCAGGGAGTGTTTAGGGGCTGAGGACCGTAGGCTTTGTGTGTTTCTCAAAATAACATGAGGAGGGGGACCCCTCACTCCACACTGACTTCTCCTGGCATGAGTGACTCCTTCCTGACCTCCCTCACTTGGGGTTGCTCTGGGGCCACTGAGGCAGAGTACTGTCGTCATTCTTTTGCTTGTCTCCTGGTTCAGGTCAGATGATTCTCCTGTTTAGAATGTCCATTCAAATCCTCGTAACTAAAAATGGAGCAGAGCCCTCCGTCCGGCATTATGCCGTGTGCTTTGTGCAACTTTGGGTCTTCTGGGGTTTAGTAAATGTCACAACCCATCACTGACTTGTCTCGGTAGGTTGTGTCTTCCATGTGCCTTCCAGCCGCACGTGGGGTGGCTGGAGCCTGGCGCTCAGAGATGCTGTATTTGTAGTAGGAAACACCTGCTGGCTGTGAAGGAGCCTGCAGTGAGGAGGCCTGTTTCCCTGCAGGGCTGATTCCCACCATGGGCCTTGCATTGTGTTCCCCATCCTGAGCTGGGCCGGTCCTGCCCTGGAAGCTGTCAGAGATGCCCCTCTGTCTCATCACAGCACTGCGGGGTTTTGCACGTGAGCTAATCTCTCTTTTGTGTTAGTTATGGAATTGAGGCTTCCCACTTTACTTTTCCATAGGACAGACATAGTGTGCGTTTTGTTAATGAACTTAAAATCCAGGTTTACCTGACGATGAGGATGACTGTAGTGGAGCCTGACTACCTTCTGAGGGCAGCCTTGTCCCCTCAGAAGCACTCTGCCAGCCCTCCCGCAAGCCTCCAGGACGCCCAGATCCCCGGAGCTCTTTGCACCCCGGGGCAGCCCCTCCAGGGAGGAGAAGAGTCCTTTGTCAGGAGGGAGCAGCGAGGGCCGGGCAGGGGCCTGCAGGCAGAGCGATGACCCGGGAGCAGCTCTGACTCTACCTGTGGAGGATGAGCTCTTCGCATCCTTTCTTTCCCCGTGTCCCTGGTCCACGCACAGCCAGCTCCCATGGAGCCAGGGAAGGCGGCGGGGAGGGCTCCTGCCCAGAGAGGCTGCCTGTCGGGAAGGCGCTGCTTTCTCAGTCGGCCAGGACCTCTGTTCATCCTCTAGGGCAGGAAACTTGCCTGCCTCCATTTACAGACACCGGCGGTGACGTGTGGAGACAGTGTTTTGTCCCCAAGGCCTCCTGTGCAGCCCGGGCCACAGGAAGGCCCCGGGGTGGGATGGAGTGCGTGCCACCGTGCTGCCGCCTGGGCATCCGGTGCCGGGGAGGGTGCCCGGGGCTGACCGCTGCTGCGTTGAGTTTCAGCTTTTGTCGGTGTTGGCCCTCTGGTCTGTCATCCAACACGCCTCTCCCTTCTGTTGCGCAGGTCACTCTGGATGCCAGAGGGCCCCATCCTTTCGCAGGACCAGCTCACGTGGCCAGCCCCATGAGCCGCCCAATGTCACCCTTCCGGGGCTATTGGCCACCTCCACCCAGACCGCCCCCGTGACCTCTGGGACCTCAGCCACAGCCACCGATGTCTCCACTTGGTAAGATGAGAGCTTGTGCTTCTGTTCCCATGTTGAGTCTTTGCAGAAGGGGAGAGGTCGCTCCAGGGCTTTGCAGTACCCGGGGAAGCCTGGCTGGGGACATTGTGATGTTCATCTAGTTTCTTAGCATGCACATTTGATGGACCGTGTCACTTCCCCACCCTGACCTGGGAACCAGGTGTCTCCTGTATAGAATGAAAGAGACTTTTGACAGAAAGTCAGACGTCCCAGTTTGGCAGGTGTTCCTCGTGCATGGACCACGTGACGTGTTCCGTGAGGGGTGAAGCACTCCCCTAACTTCAGGGGTTTACAGTGTCCCCTCGAGGGCTGGGGGAGAGAGCGAGGGAGAGAGACATTCACAGCAGCCAGCTTGTCATCACCATAACAGACGTGCCAGTGCAGGGCCTCAGAGTGCAAAAGAGTTACACGTGAGCCACACTGGCGTGAACAGGAGGGTGTAGAGGGGAAGGAAGATACTGAGGCGCCCAGTGAGGGTTTGTTGGATTCACTCAGGTGGAGCTGGACCGTCACTCCCGGCAGGGCGGGCAGTGCAGGTGGGCCATGTCAAGGCAGCGTGAGGTGCACTCAGAGCCACGTGTGTGTGCAGGGGACTCAGTGCAGCCATGCACATATCCCCATCAGAACCCTCTGCCTCCAGAAAGCCCTCAGTTCACAGCCTCATACAAAGATGATTGTTCTCTTGGGTTTCTGAAAGTTCTGGGTCTGGGTGAAAGAAAGCTCTGGATATCAGTGAAACTGAAATGTAGCTTGGTTTGTTGTGGATATTTTATGTGGCTTAAATTTTCTTTTGCCCCAGTGATTTGAAACATGCAGGCAGGATTTAGATCAGCTGAGCAGAGGCCTTGCCCTTTGGCATGAGGCAGGTTCTTTGGGGGAAGTCAGGGGTGGTCAGGGGATCCCCTACAGGACCCCTGTCCCCATACCCCCACTCCCTCTAGTCAGCACGCTGACTGTCAGCTTGGCATCTCCACGTTTATGTCACAAGATCCAATTTCTGATTCTTTGGATTCCTGCAGTTCAGCCCCTGACATCAAGACTCAGTGGGACCCCCACAGGGTCTCAGCTGTGCTGTCTGTGAGCCAGGGTGACACTGGATCCTGACATCATTGTGAGGAGGGTCGGGTCAAGCACACACATTATTTTGCAAAATGACTGGGACATATTTCTCACTCAGCATTCTCATAGTTTACAAGAAAGTGTCTGCACACAGAATCATCAAAAGTTACCCTGGGAAGTACATTAAATTAAACTGAAGATACAAGAACTCATGGCCCAGAGCTTACCATTCTCTGCTTTAAAGATAAGGTGAAGGGTCCCTTTCTTCTATTAAATCTCAGGTCCTACTAGTTAAAGAACAAAATATAATAGTGAGAATGTGCAAGTTTTGAGATCTGCGTCTGAGATGTGAAAACAATTATTTTCATTATATATAGACACGGAGATGCACACACAGACTACAATGTCTGTCAGAGACCATACATACATTAGAGAAGACAAAATACAAAAAAAAAAAAAAAATAAGATCCTATTAAAATAAATAAAACTCTTTTGGCCTTACAGCACAGTCAGATTGAAATTTTAAGAGGACCCTGAGCTGTGGCAATGATACATTTAGAGATGATGTCGGAGGTGCATTATGGCCTGAATGTTTCCCTGCTCCTTCCTGCCCCCTCTGTTGTTGTCTCTCCTGTTGTCACCCCTAATGAATCTGTCACAGTTCTCTCTCTGTCACTGTCTGCTTCCTGGAGGACCAGTGGTCACACCCTCTTGAGGGCACACAGTGTGATTCACGGGCACACAATTCACAAGCCAGCAGGAAGGAGGACGACAGGGCAGATGCAAGGTCACCCTTGTAGGGCAGCAGTGACCGCAGGGGGCCCAGGAGCTCCTCCTGGGGCGGTGGGCACAGCCTATGTCTAGATCCAGTGATGGTTGTGTTTCTTCAGTCTAAACATTCACTGGCACGTGGGGCCTGTCAGTCACAGGGGCCTCTGGTCATGAGCTAGATGACCAGAATGAAGTGGCCATGTCTCATGGTCAGGAACGGATGAGGTGCAGGGGTGGCCGCAGGCATCCAGTGAGAGGGCCCCGCACTAACCAGGCCTGTGCCCCTGCCCCGCGTTGTCAGCTGCCCCAGCAGCCCCAGTTCCAGGCAGACTCTGAGGGCAGCTGAGGGCAGCAGTGTTCTTAGTAAGTCCTATGAGCGCCCTTCATCCTCCCACAGCTTCCTTACTATGAGATGGGTGAGGCGGGGTCAGTGTTTGGGGCAGCACCACTGCCAAGGAGATGGTGTTGGGTATAAAAAGGGCTCCCTTCAGGCCTCCCAGTCCACTCCACTCTGCCGCAGCTGCCCCTGGAGCCCTCGGGCCTTCGCTCCTTCCAGTTGGGGGCAGCAGCCAGCCCTGCAGCAGCTCTGGCATCCAGGCTGGGCCACTAACAAGTCAAGGTGAGACTGCACTGCCTGGGAAGTGGGGGGAACAGCGGTGCAGCAGTAAGTACCAGCAGGAGCAGCTCTGTGAGCGGCTCCTCCACTGTGAGCAGGGCCGGGGCACTACTTGGCCATGAGGGTGGGAGGGCTAGGAGAGCTGGGCCCTGTGGCCCTGGACAGGGCTAGACCAGAGCCCAGGACCTGAGGGCCTGGGGGAGAGACAGAGAAAGGCACACGCAGGGAGAGAGACAGTGCATAAGTGAGAGAGAGATGGGGGTCAAGTCGTAGAGAGGGACAGGAGGTGACAGAGGGTGACACCGTATCGGGTGAAGCAGAGACGAGGAGGCAGGAAGGAAAGAGGGAGCCAGCCCAGGGAGCATGGTGGAGGACTAAGGGCCAGGGTGACTCTGGGAAGGGGAGTTGGCCCATCCTTCACCAAGCCCTGCAACTGCCACTGTCAGGGACCCAGGGACCGACAGCCTGCCCAGTTCGACAGGCACCATAGGCCCTCAGGATTGGGCTGAGAGCTGCGCCCAGGGCCCTCCAGCCTCTTCCCAGGTAAGGGGAACCAGGAGGGCTCCCCTCAGCACCACAGAGGTGCCAACTCTAGCTTCACAGAGGCCCTGTGAGCAGGCACCATTCCATCCCAGTTCCACAGAAGGGAAACTGAGGCTCAGCCAGCCAGCAAACTTGGCCCTTTCTGCAGGGTTATTCCCTTTCCCGATGCTTCTTTTCCAGTCAGGCCTGTGCTCCTGTCCTAAGAAGGGGGCCTGTGACAAGCCCGAAGGCCTGGATTCCACTTGACTGCCCTCTGGTGCTGGGTGACCTGGGCAAGTCTCCTCCCCTCCTTGGGCCTCAACTGTATAACCAAGGGCCCTTCTCCCCATCTTCCTGGGAATTGGGACCCCAGCAGGGCCATCTCTCCAGGCCTCCCAGGCCCCGGGGTGGGTGTGTGGTGAGCTCTGGCTCTCGGGGGAGTTCCTTTACGGGCAGGGTGGTGGCCCACGTGTGCTTACCATTTTTTATGGGGTCACATCCTGCTATTTCCATCTGGAATGGGACTTAGCTACCATGGAGCCTGAAACTTGGTTTTCCAGGTTTTTCTAAATTGGCCCTTGTGCAGAAGAGTGGCTCCCATGGCCGAGCTGACAGACCCAGTCCTGGTGAGGAGGCCCTTCCTACTCCCCTCACCTCGCTGCTTCTGGCCACCCCCAAACTCCAGAGCCATGCTCACCCCCTGGCATTCCCTGCTCCCCGTCCCCATGCCAAGCCCAGCCTCTCTCCCCACCCCAGAGACCGCTACTCCTGAGGGAAGTTGTGGGGCTTTCAGGGTCAGGACTCCAAGCCCTGTGTCACGGCAGGGGATTCTCCAGCTGAGTGGTGACAGGCCTGGAGGCAAGGGTGAGGCCCTTAGCCCCAAGACTGGCTGTGTAGCCTTGGTCAGGTCACAGCCTCAGCCCGGCATCACAGCCTCACATAACCCTCCGGACCCACGTGCCCGAGATGTCACTCTGTCACACACTCAGGCTCCAGCCCCTCTCCCCACTCCCACAGGCACATGGAGGGCATACGTGCACACACAGGGACAGGTACACACTTACAGGAACAGACACATGCACAGGGACACACACACAGGCTCACCCCTCAGCCGCCAGGATGCCAGTTTTTCATTATCTTACATGTCACTGCTGCAATAAAATTCTTTAATTAAAACATAAATACTCAAATGGTAAATGCTGGAGAGCATGTGGAAAAAAGGGAACCCTTGTACACTGTTTGTGGGAATGTAGTTTGGTACACCAATTATGAAAAATGGTATGGAGATTCCTCAAGAAACTAAAAATACACTTACCATATGATACAAGAAACCCACTCCTGGGTATATATCCAAAGGGAACCTTAATTCAAGAAGATACATGCACCCCAATGTTCATAGCAGCACTATGTACAATAGCCAAGACATGGAAACAGCTTAAATGTCCATCAACAGATGGCTGGATAAAGAAACAGTGGTATGTGTATACAATGGAATACTACTCAGCCATAAAAAAGAATGAAATAATGCCATTTGCAGCAACATGGATGTCCCTGGAGAATGTCATTCTAAGTGAAGTAATCCAGAAAGAGAAAGAAAAACACCACATGACAACACTCACATGTGGAATCTTAAAAAAAAAAAAGATATAGAAAACAAACTTATGGTTATCAGAGGAGAACGGGGTAGGAAGGGATATGCTGGGAGTTCGAGATTTGCAGATACTGACTGGTAAATATAAAATAGAGCAACAAGCTTATACTGTACAGCACAGGGAACCACAGTCGGTATCTTGTAGTAGCTCATGGTGAAAAAGAACGTGAAAACGAATATATGTATATTCATGTATGACTGAAGCTTTGTGCTGTACACCAGAAATTGACACGACATTGTAAACTGACTATACTTCAGTAAAATAAAAACTTAAAAACCTGAACATTTAAAACGACCCTTGAGAGAAATGGCCCCATCTCACCAAAGGCAGGAAAATGCAGAGACTACCGGGAGATGGGGTGCGGAGATGGCGCTGAGAGGCGGGGGAAGCTGGAGGGCAGCTTCAGAGGGGCCGCCAGGCGGGGGCAAACACGGAAGAGAAGGGACAGTTGCTCTGGCCCGAGGAACACTTGCCAGCCAGACACATGACGTGGCCCTGTGGCATTTGGACAGGCCAGGGTGGGGCAGGGCTGAAAATGGGCCACAGGCTGACCTGGGCCTCCTGCTGGCTTCCAGCTGGGCTGGGGATGGAGGGACACGTGTGACCCAGCCTCCCCGAACCAGTGTGAGGGGCGGGTCTCCCTGGACACAGGTTCAGCCGGGAAGATCTGGAGCTTGGCCCCTGCTTAGATCAGCTGTGTGCCTTCTGAATGACTGCTGGACCTCTCTGGTCTATGTGCCACCCCACCCTGACACACGTGCATACACACACACACACACACACACACACCCTCCCAGTAGAGTGCCTTGTAGGAGATGCTCCATGTGAGGCCACCAGGTGACATAAGGCAGCAGTTGGGAAAAGGTACACACAATGTGTGTGTTCCATTTGTACTTTTTACTTCTTTGGTTAGGTGGGATATATTATCATTTGTTATGCTACTCTTCATTTTTATGTACTGAAATTTATTTATTTATTGAATAGAAAATATGACAATTAGATAAGTTAAATGGCTAAGAGATGACACACACACTGGGGCGTGTCATGAACCTTCTGGGTCTTGGTTAATGACTGAAGTGGAAAAATGAAGGGGTCCCTGGTGTGACAAGTGAATGTGAGCATCTCAAAGCCCAGTCAATGTGGTTTCTACCTTAATGTTCTTTGAAATAAATGATTGCCTCCGTATGTTCCTGCTTTACTGAATTACCCACCGCACTGGTGAGTCAGCCTCAGATACCAAAAACTGCAAAGTAATATATAACATCATATGCTTTCACTCATGAAAAATAAATGTTTTAGCTTTCTTTTTTTTTTTTTGAAGAGGATCATTTTTAATTTTCATCTTATATTATCAAGAGGCACGCAGAACCCTCTGATTTTAATGAGAACAGTGCTTTTGTGTCTTTTTGTCACATATCCACTTAATGTTAGGTGTGATGTTGCTAAGTCAGATCCACATCAAGTCTTTTCCTGTATTTTTTTTTTTTTGGCAGCGTAATAGGAAAATCCTGCTTCACACAGGTGCGTGGTAGCAAACGAAGCAGTACACAGCCTGCACGCCTCGCAATGCTTGGCTACTCCTGACTCAGGCTGCTCCAAAAATCATTTCATGAAAGTTCACTGAAGTTTTGCTTCACCTGGGAATCAGATGTTAAATCAAGCAGGCTGTCACATTCCCATGCCACTAATGAGGCTGGTTTAAGTTACTGTAAGTGGATTTCTAACCCAAGAATTATCATCATTTGTTACAGGAAAATATTAACAGAGTAGAACGCAACCCCCTGGGGTGTTGCACAGCTGGCCTGCAAGTATCTCCATCAACTGTGGAATTAATTTCGGTCAAAAGGTCACTGAGTGTAAGAAAACAAAGGTTTTTTTGATGATATTTTGTCAAATACTGTAAAAACTGTCACATTTTCCCATTGCATTGACAGATTAACCAACTTCATTTAATTTAGTGAAAATATCTGCAAAGTATACAAGTCTTAGCAGCCACGATAAATTTGTTAAACAATCAGATCTTCAAAAAGCAGAATCCACGAAAATCAATAGTTCATGACGAAGCTCAAAAAGTCTTACAAGAAATTTACGTCGGGAAAGCCGCCACACCTCCGTATTTAAAAGAAGTGCTGTGTGCTGGGCACCCAATTCTTCACATAAATTTTTAGTGGTCTGGGCTGATGTGGCCGAGCGTTAATATAACTGATGATTTGGACTGCCTGATCTGGCACGTTTTCCAGAGGTCTAGGCATTATTTTTACTGCAAGTGCACGTCTATATAACAGGCAGTGACTACCGGTGCTTTCGGGAGCCACGTATTTTATCCAGGTGACGACAGCCCCAGCAACTTTCCCGTCCATCGCCCTAGAAGCATCACTACAAACACCAGCACATTTTCCCCATTCAGTTTCACGTTTTTGCATAAAACCGTTGATGCAGTTGAAAATGTCCTCACCCACGGCATTATCTGCAAAGATTCACGTAAGAGCAGGTCTTCCTCAACAGACTTGTTAAACCTGTAACGAACAAACACAAGCAGGACAGCGAGTCCTGAAACGTCGGCTGGTTCATGTAGCCGCAGTGAGAACCTGCCGCAAATTTCCCGTCTACAAACAAGCCCTTCTTCAGTGGCAGCAGCTAGATCCTTAATTCGACCTGCAGCAGTGCTGTTTGATGGCTGCACCGCGTCTGTGTGTCTTTACTATGCTGTCCGTCACACACCCGCATCACGACATCTTTTGCACAAGGCTTGGTGAGCAATTCTCTGATGTATGAGCCTCCACTCGGGGCTGCGTGGTGACTGACACTGTATGATGCTTCTCTAGCGCTTCCATGATCTTTATCGACAATTTTAGGTGCTGGGGGTTTATTGTTTTCAGGTGAATCAAGATGTTGCTGGAAAAAGACATTGTCTTTGTCTGTATATGTAGCATGTTTGGTTTCCAAATGTCTTTGAAGCTTCCTAGGGGACAAAGAGCTATTCGATAAAATGTTCTTACATAACACACACCAAGCATGAGGTGCAACTCCATTTCCAAAGTAAGGAAATCCGAAAGACAAATAACTTTCATCATATTTTCTTCTTGGTGGTTTCTTACCAAATGTTGTTATTTTGTTGGAATTGGACATAAACTTGACCCTGGAAAGCTCACCTTCTGAATTTTTAGAAATGGAAGGCTGCAAGTGCTCATCTTTACTGTGTAATATTCCAACTTTTTGATCACTTGATTCAGGCACGATTTGATAACAAAAAAGATTCTACTTCTTGTTTAAGACTTCCTTGTTTCAGCAGCAGATCCACAGGCAATGTGTTTGTGGTACAAAACATGGTTAATTTAGAATAAGTATTGAGTATCACAAATGTGTTGAAATTATAAGACAGGACACAGCGGATGAGCGGTCATCAAAGAGATGACACCGAGCATCTCATCAGTGCCTGTGAGTGCTGCCCGGGCACCAAGGCGCAGTGGGAGCACCGCACGCTCGTGTATCGGGTGATCTCTCACTTGACGTCCTGGTGCGCTCAGGCAAGGGACACCTTCTCTCAAAGGTAGGTTATCACATAGAAATAAAAGCCATAGCAATGAGTTTGGTCGTCTTAAGCTTTTATTTTAAAATAAATTACAAAAGAAAAACTGTTAGCATGAATCTTTTTCCCACAACACTTTTTAACTTAGACAATATTAATATTCTGCAGAAGACAGTTTGGGAACATTGGGCTAAGAAATAATGAAGAGTTCATAAGTGTATTTTTAAGGAAGGACTTCGAGGTCCCAAGGCAGGGGCTGGCAAACGTTTCCTGTAAAGGATCATACGGTAAATATTTTTTACTTTATGGGGCCACACGGTCTGTGTTGCAACCACTCAGCTTTGTAGCTGTGGCAGCAGCCACGGGCAATCCGTTACAGGATGGGCACAGGGATGTCCCAATGCATCTCTATTTACAAAACCAGGATGGGGCCAAAATTTACCAACCCCTTTCATGGATACAGTGTCCCGGAATCTTTTAGCTTTCTGCTGCCTACTGCCATTAGACACACTCGTTGTTGACACCATTATACGTCTGAAGGCTCCTTTCTGGGCTAGCAACTGTTCTAATGAGCTATGTCAAAAACACACAAACAGTTCAAAGTTTTGCAAGACACAGAATTCTGCTGTATCCTAATTACTGTGTGTTAACATTGAAAAATAAACTATAACCAAAAGTTAGTTATTATTTCTCTGGACTTAAAATTACATAAATATTTACAGTATCCAGAATAAGACTCATTAAAAGTAATGTATATATTTTACTGATTACTTGCATCCCATTATTCTTTACTGAAGGCTTAATGGAGACCTAATGAAAACATAATCTCTCATTTTAACAGATTTATTCCGCATATAATAGCTTTTAAAAAGCATAATTAAATACAAAGGTAATGCAAATTTTAGGACCTCTAAAGAATGCTGGCTTTGTAAGTTTAGGCATTCAGATTAAGTGTCTGCCTAAATAAGGCTACTTTTGATTTAAGCTTAATGATTTGGCTACAGAGTGAGCACAGGCTCCTCATGTTAGATCCTGACTCTGAATGGCTTTTCTAGTGACAGCTAGAGAGCAAGGGGCCCAGACTGAGGAGCCCTCCCTTCTGTAATCACACTCTCTGCCTTGGCAGCTTGAAATGCAGACTCTTTGAAAAAATAAAATTAAGGGATAGGGTGGAAGGGGAGTAACCAAAAGCCTAAAATGAGAAAAAATTAAAATTAGACACTGCAAAGGCAGAACTAACTACAAACCTCTCAGATGACCATTCCTTACAATTTATTTTAGAGACAGGCAGTGTAAATGGTTCTTCACCGCAATGCAGACCTTAAGAGTGAAGTAGGAGGTGCCTAACATAGGAGAAATGCTAGTATTTTTGTCCTGTTTAATACCCAGGTAATCTCATTTTTTGAAATGCTCCCCCATCCACTGACTTCATAGAAAGACATTAAAAACTTTCAGAAATAGACCTAACTTTTCTAAGTACAGCCACACCTCAATGTCTCTAAAACTAAGCATTGAAAGTAATCTAAAATGGAATTATATATGGAAGCGTTACACACAGTGATTTTTTTTTTGCTAAAACCACTCTTGTCTCATTACCCACGCTCCTAAAGTTACTAATGTTTGAGCGACCGCTGTTTAATACGTGCCAGAAACTAAGTCCTTCATAGATTAGCTCATTTAATCCTCAAAACAAACCTGAGAGTCAGGGACTATCATTAACCCGGCCCCTGTAGAGATGAAGAAGTAGATGCAGAGGTTAAGCCACTGCTAAGTTAACACATCTGTGAAGAACTAAGAGCAGAACCCAAAAAGGTCACCTGCAGAGCCCACGTGCCTAGTCACTGCTGTGTGACCCTGAACGCTCCTAACTTCCCAAGCACTCGAAACACCTGGTACCAGGGGTTGGCTGGTGCAGAGAGATATGACCAACGATGGGTCACAGCTGCCGGAAAGCCGAGGGTCTCCAGCTGGCGGCGGCAGCGGCAGCGGCAGCAAGCCCTGCTTCTCCATTGCTGGGAGCAAAAGAGACCGTCCACAGTCCCGAACGGCATGTGGCGGCAGAGAACTTTATGGGGCCGATCGCTGGCTGACCTAAAAGCTTAGGACCCCTCTCCTCTGCTGCCCGAGAAGGACGCAGCGGAGTAGGACGCTTCATTTTCAGGAGGGAGGGCCTCTCCCCACCTCTTTAGAGGTGCTTCCCCGACTCTCTCGAGGACAGATTGTCTTCGCGTAAAGTTTCTATTCGACTTCCCGAAAGGGGGGACCCTCAAATTTTGTCTCTTCCGATTAAACTGACAGGTAGCACAAGCCACTCACCCCCACCTCAGGCGGTTCCAGCTTTGAACAACACCCTTGGGGGCAGGAAGGCTGGGGAAGAGCGCAGTCCATTCACAAAGGCAGGGGTGGGCACGGACACCCCGCCCAGCACCTAAATGCTTTTTTCAACAGTCCCCTGGACGTGCGCCCCGGGCCAGCTGTCCCTGGGCTTGTCCTTGTCCCAGGGGCGCGCTTCCGCAGCCTGCGACTTCTGGGGGCTGGCTTCCCGCCGGAGCTCCTCTCGTGTCCCCGGGTGGTCGTCTATCTTTCTCCTTCATCCCCATCAGTGACGGGGAGAACCGTGCGGCTGCGGTCGGGCTGCGGAGTCTGCGGCTGCCCTTTCCCAGAGCGCGAGGCAGCCGTCATGTCACCGCGGGGCCACCGCGGGCTCCCGTCCCACTCGCACCCGCACCCGCACCCGCACCCAGGCCTGAGCAGGGGCAACAGCCGGTCGTCACGGACGGGAAGGGGAGGGGGTTGGGAGGAAGGAAGCGGGGAGAGGGTAAGGGGGGAGGGGGAAATGAAAATAAAACAGAGGAAAGAAGGATTGGGGACCGGGTGATGCTCTCAGCTCGGGGATGTCGCCTGAGCCTTCTCCGCAGACACCCATTCGCGGCTGGCGCAGCCGCTCATCTGAAGATGCATTTGGCGCTCTGGGGCGCCCAGCTTCCCGTCTTGCATTAGCTTCTTGAACTCGCCAAGTTTCGTTTTCGTGATCCTTGCAGCACTAAATTCTCACACTTCAAAGGCAAAGTTCTCCTCTTCAGGGCTCCTGACGAGGCTGCGACACCAATAATCCCATCCACACTCCCCCCAGAGAAGGGAGAAGAAATGGTTTAAGGACATTTTCCCGAGTGTGCAAACGGTGTTTCCATGTATAACTCTGAGGGAATTTTTGTCACCTGACCACATACAGAGACCTTCAAAGGAGTCTGGAAGTTATGGTTCCTTTTCTAAAAATCGAAGTAGAGTTGATTTACAATATTGTGTTTGTCTCAGGCGTACAGCATAGTGATTCCGTTTGCTGGGCTTTTTCCTTACAGATTATATTTCATTCTGGGTTATTACAAGTCATTGGGTATAATTCCCCGTGATGCACAGTAAATTCTTGTTTCTTATCCATTTTATGTTCGGTAGTTTGTGTCTGTTAATCTCATATGCCTAATTTGCGTCCCCCCCTCTTTGGTAACCATACACTTGTTTTCTATGTGAGTCTCTTTCTGTTTTGTATATAGATTCATTTCTATTATTTTTTAGATTCCACATATAAGTGATATCATATAGTATTTGTCATATAGTGTTTGTCTTTCTCTGTTTAAAACTGGGCGTTTTGAGACTTGTACTTGAGATTCAGATTCTAAAGGTGAGGTGAGACTAGTTCAGAAAACGCAACCTTACACACGCCCAGCAAAGAGCATTCCTCACATAGTGTGTTCTGGTTCCCTGTGGCTGCGTGCTAAAGCATCCCAAAGCAATGATCCTCTCTCTTCAGGATCCATGGGTCAGGACTTCCGGTAGGACTCAGCTGAGTGATGCTTCTGCTCCCGGGGTTGGCTGGGGTCACGCAGTGGCATTCAGCTGGCAGCGGCCAGTCCCTGGTCTGAGAAATTTTTGCCCACGTGCCTGAGACTCTGGTGGGCACAATATGAAGGTCGGCTGAGTGGGCGCGCTGTCCCTCCCCATGTATTCTCAGGTCTTCTCCACACAGTTTCCCCGGCGGGTAGCTGTTCTCCTACCTGGTGGCTTAGATGCCCAGAGTGGGCGATCCATGAAACAAGGGGAAGCTGTCCGGCTCTTAGCAATCAGACTTTGAAACTGTCATGACAGGCCTTCAAATGCAAGAGAGGAGACGCGGGATACAGACGCCCCATTCTGCTGGAGGGACGGCCCGGCAGCGCAAGGCCATCCTAAACCCGCCCTCCGCGGGCAAGCTCGGCGGGGTCCTTGCCCTCAAGCTTACAAAATCTGAATAGCATTGCTCACACTGTAAAAGTAAATAAATAGATTTTTAAACATCAGGTTTAAGAAATACCCTGGGTTTTCCTAGATACAGATGACTTAAAAAAATCTAAGCTGTTGTTTGTATCTTCATTGCAGGATTTTTCACAATTTAAATTTTAGGTTCTGGAAGTAATTACCAATGTTGAGAAATATTTATAGTGTCCTTTTGAGTACAAATAGTCTGTTATCTTCCTCTTGAGTTACTCTGAGTGAAAAAAAATCTAGGGTCACACCTTTCATAATATAGTTTGGATACCAAGCAACTGGATGTTCGGGGTATGTGTGTGTGTGTGTATTTTCTAGTTTAGGAAGAGATTAAAAGGACAGGTGAGTGGTCTCACATCAGTTTGCCATTAATTATAAGAAATTTGATATTTTCATTCCTTCTGGGGTGAAAAGGAAATTTTAAACTTCTAATTTGGTGTTAGATGCAGAAAACAAAATAACCTCAAAATAAACACAGAAGGCTGACCAAGTGTCATCCAAGACCATTACAGCTCCAGAGACACCCCATAACCATATAATCTTCTTTAGTTAAATACACACCAAAAGAGTAGGTTCTTTGCTGACTGGACAAGTCTGTTATTACTTTGTAACTAATAAAGTAAGAAAGAGGCCAGTTCTGAAAGTTTTCTTTGGAGATCCTGAATTTATCTTTAAACATTCAAATTCTTAATTAGAGATCATGTGTACTCTCCATTATTCCACTCTTTAATTTTACTTTGAAATAATCTTAGACTTT
This sequence comes from Camelus dromedarius, assembly GCF_036321535.1. Taxonomy (NCBI): domain Eukaryota; kingdom Metazoa; phylum Chordata; class Mammalia; order Artiodactyla; family Camelidae; genus Camelus; species Camelus dromedarius. Next base: position 87,221 of record NC_087470.1, on the reverse strand, counting down.
AAAAATGGTAAAATATTACAAATATTGTCCATATATCCTTTACTCAGCTTCCCCAAAGACGAATGTCTTATAAAGTCATAGCACAATCATCGAGACCCAGGAAATTAACAGTAACAAGACATCATTAACTCATCTACAGGCTTTATTCAAGTTTCACCATTCATTCTACGAATGTCCCTTCTCTGGTCCAGGACACTCACTGGGTTTAGTCATCAGCTGTCCTCAGTGCCTTCCAATCTGTGGCAGTTCCCAGCCCTCCTGTCCTTCATGAACTTGACATTTTGGAAGAAGAGAGGCCATTTTGTCTGTTTTCCCTCATTTGGGTTTGACATTTCCTCAGTTGTATGTTTAAATTGCTTTTTTTTTTTGCAAAAATAACAGAGAAGTGGTTCTCTGCTCTCTTTAGTGCCTTATATTGAGGAGTATATGACATTGATATGTCTCAGTATCTGTTGGTGTAAAAGGAAAACTTGACTAAGATGATATCCAGCAGGTTTCTTCACTATAAAATTAGTTTTTCTATTTATAATTAAAAAGTATTTTGGGGGAGACACAAACACGTGCAAATATCCTTTTTCTCATTATACAGAAATTTTGGCCACAAACTTTGGCATCCATTGATGGTTTTTTCCTTGCAAAATTATTACATGGTATATGCCAAAAAATGATTTTCTATTTCCATTATTTTTATACATGTATTAATCGGAAATACTACTAATTGCTTAAAGGAATTTTGGATTTTATTTCCCACTCTACTGTGGCTTTATGATAACAGTGATTCACATTGGTAACAACGATTAAATTTGAATATAATACTGAGTTTTAGGTTTTGTTTCCCCTCTGTTTTTGGAGTAGCTATTATTAGCCTTACTTTGATTTCTTTGTTATTAAGGCCATTTTGTAGGGAAGTATTAAGGCTATTTCCATCTTCTTTCTACCTGCCTTTTCCTCTTTGTTTCTAAAACTTAATTTTTTTAACCATACTACCTTTCTATTTTCCACTTTTTTCTCTATCATCTTTCATGCAGAAGATATTAACCATAATGTAAAGGCTTTGGATGTGATACCATTTGAAGATAAATAAATTAATTAACTGAAAAGAAGAAAGCAGTATTTTATTTTGGTTTTATTTTTTGAGCCAGAAAATTGATGCATTAGTGAGATGAGAGAAAGCAGCTTGGCATGACCAGAATGATCGATAACTCCCACATCCCCCAGAAAACAAATCGGAGGAAAAATTCAAACAAACCAAGGGGCCAGTAGGAAAGAAATTAAGTACACAAGTTCAAAGCAGGATAACTGGTCCCTGGAGGATTTTTAAAACAGAAGAATTTTAACTGACTCTTGAAATGTTTCTGACATTCTTTGAACAAGAGGAGAAGTAGCCCTTGAGCCACAGGTGGAATGTTTTGGGGAGACTGGGAGGCGTCCCTCTGGAATTCGACTGCCAAGAGCAGAGTGAGGCCGCGTGCTTGTGAAGACGCGGAGCTGGCTTGACTGGGGACTCAAAGGATGGTGGTGGAAGAGTGGTTTCAGTTAAAAGAAGGAAAAGACCTGTAAAGTGTTTGTTTTCATCTGAAAAGGAGTTAAGGACCTGTACTTAACTAACTAACTAACTAAATAAATAAATAAAACAATGAATATATGTACGTTCATGTATAACTGAAAAATTGGGCTCTACACTGGAAATTGGCACAACATTGTTAACTGACTGTAACTCAATAAAAGAAGGAAGGGAGGGAGGGAGGAAAGAAGGAAGAAGGAAGAATGAAAGAAAGAATGAAAGAAAGAAAGAAAGAAAGAAAGAAAGAAAGAAAGAAAGAAAGAAAGAAAGAAAGAAAGAAAGAAAGAAAGAAAAGAAAGAAAGAAAGGAAGGAAGGAAGGAAGGAAGGAAGAAAGTAAGAAAGTAAGAAAGAAAGAAAGAAAGAAAGAAAGAAAGAAAGAAAGAAAGAAAGAAAGAAAGAAAGAAAGAAAGAAAGAAAGAAGAAAGAAAAGAAAGAAAGAAAGAAAGAAAGAAAGAAAGAAAGAAAGAAAGAAAGAAAGAAAGAAAGAAAGGAAGAAAGAAAGAAAGAAAGAAAAGAAAGAAAGAAAGAAAGAAAGAAAGAAAGAAAGAAAGGAAGGAAGAAAGAAAGAAAGAAAGAAAGAAAGGAAGAAAGGAAGAAAGAAAGAAAATGAAAGGAAAGGAAAGGAAAGAAAAAACAGGACATGTGTCACATGATGGTATCACCAGTCAAGCTCATCTCAAGGGGGAAAACACACCATTTTGAGGCAGCAAACCTTCCGTGTCATTTTTTCATGGGTAGATGGTAGGAACGATTTATTTTATAATCTTTCTGATGAAGTCAAACAACCCATAAGCAGAGTCATGGCTGAACCTTGGCCCCATCCTTCACCTCAACATACCTCTGGTCATCCATCTGCACAATTTAAAATGCAAGTGATTGGCACACGAGCTGGCCCCCCTCTGCAAAGCGTTCCAGGCTCCCAGGATAAACTTCAGCCCACGCAAGGGTGGTGGGTGCAGGAAGTCAAGGATCCTGACACCTGCTGCTCTGGTGTCTTCAACCCATGCAGCTCTCAGTGGACGGACTCTGCCCCAGCCTTGGGTGGGAGAGACCAGCAAGCTCTGGGAGGAAGAAAGGGAGCTTTGGATCATGCTCTCAACCATGTGCATTTTATTTTATTTTATTTTATTTTATTTTATTTTATTTTATTTTATTTTATTTTATTTTATTTTATTTTATTCATGTACACTTTAAAATCAGTTTTCCAGAACACAGTATCCCACTGCTTAAATATTTCATCCTGTACTAGTTTAACAAAAATTCCCACATTGTTTTTCCCTGAACATGTTGAGATGTTTTACCCAGAGTGAAGAGTTCTGTGATGAACAGGGTACTAGCGATCCCAGAGCAAGCCAATTTACATCCCTGAAAAGACCCACATTTGTGACTTCGGGCATCACACTTGACAATAGTCAATGTGTAAGTTCTCACTGTTTGCAGTTACTTTTCTGAGCATTATTTTCCTGTGCAAATGTTCTCATAAATTCTTATTTTTTAAACTTCATAATGTAGGTATTATTGTGATTCCACTTTCATGAGAAATAAAAGGGAGGGAGGAGAGAGGGATAAATTGGGAGTTTGGGATTAATCAATACAAGCTACTGTGTACAGAATAAATAAACAAGGTCCTACTGCACAGCACAGGGAACTATGTTCAGTGTCTTGTAGTAACCTATAATGAAAAAGAATATATATATGTATATGTGTGACTGAATCACTATGCTGTATGCCTGAAACTAACACAACACTGTAAATCGACTATAAGTCAATAAAAAAAAAGGGGGAAGAAATGAGGCACAAAAGTTAAGCAACTGACCCTCTGTCATAGGGTTAGCAAGTATGGAAGCCAGGATATGGACACAAAGGTGTAACATAATCTAATTAACCAAAAGTTATTTTTAATTAATTGTTTTTTGTTGAAGTGTAGTTGATTTACAATGTTAGTTTCAGGTGTACAGCAGAGTGATTCAGTTACACATTTTCTTTTCAGGCTCTTTTCCATCCATTATATGTTATTATAAGAAATTGAATATGGTTCCCTGTGCTCTACAGTAGGTCCTTGTTGTTTATCTATTTTATGTGAAGTAATATGTGTCTGTCAATCCCCAACACAACTTCCTTTTGATATACCTAATTTTTTGTTTATGTTATGTATATTTCTCTACCACCAGTGAGCCCCAATTATGAAAGAGAAACACATGTACTCACATAGTCACTTTCCCTCAATATTTTGTGACTTCATGAAATGTATATTCATGGAAAGTACCTTTGTACTTTACCTAATATTGTTTTTGAGTGGAAAAAGGAAAATAGTATTTGATAAGCAGCTGAGAAATCTGGGAGGGACTGAGTCTGAGTGGGGAGGGAGGGGCGGGAGACCAGGGTGGGTGACACATGCTTCCAGGAGGGAGTGCAGTGGTGGTGACAGGAGAGTCGGGGGAGGGGACAACTACAGTGGCAGTGAGCTGACTATAAACTACTACATTTGCAATTTTTTTCACTCTTGGCTCATGACTTATTCTGTCATAGTGTATTATTTTAAAATGCGTTTTTTCTAATTACATCACTGCTACACGCTCATGAACAAGACATGAGGCTTGTGAAACCACTCATAGACAAACCCACAAAGTGTGCCAACTACCACCTCATCACACGGAGTTCACCTCTGTTAACAATTTTGCCAACAGGCAGTGAGAAGAGTTAATGTTCTGACTGTGGTCTGGAACCCAGGGAATTCTCTGGGACACCAAATCATAGCTGCAAATCCTGTGCTGAAAGCTAATGGCAAAATTACAGAAAGCCAAAAAGCAAGACCAATGACACAGGAATTCAAGGACTGAAATTTTGGATCACCTAAAAGTCTTGAATCAATGATACTTTCCCTAATTTGATCATTGTACCAATGCTAGGTAAGAAGATGTTCTTGTTCTTATAAAATGTCTGTGAAATCATTTAGTGATAAAAGGGCATAAAGTTCCAAGTTAACTCCTGAATGGATCAGAAAATGTAATATGCATGCACATAGAGTTGATGAAAACAATAAATGGAACAAACGTGTCAAGAACTGGTAAATCTGAGTGAAAAGACATATAGGAGTTTGTACTGTTCTTGCAACTTTTCTATAAATTTGAATTCTATCAAAATAAGAAGTTTTGGACACTGACCATTTGGATCACCTGACCAGGCAAAGAGGTTTAGATTGTCACTGAAATGACAGGCCAGCCAAGAAACAAGCACCACTCGGAGGGTTGGAGTCCTCAGATTTATTACACCAGTGGGCCAGAGGGGCTTCTGCTCTGAAGCGCTAAGCATCTCCGAGATCTGTGCATAGGGTTTTATAGGGTTAATTACAAGCTTGGGGTATTCAGCCAATAGGCATGAAACAGCTTTAGCAGCATCATTATCACAAAAGTAGAGGCAGGGAGGCAGCAAACCAACACTTCAAGGCCAGATATGTCTCTTTGAAAACCCAGCTGGCTAGCAAAAAAGCATGAACAGCAAACCAACACTAATTAACTTAGATTTACGAGTTAGCCCAGCAGAACTCAGATCAGTAATCCGACACTTCTTACACTTAGATTTGTAAGTTATCTTGTTAGCCCAGCCTGGCTTTTCCTTCATAAGATCTCTACACTAGATAAGACCCTGGCTGAGGCCACAGGGTGCTGAAATCACTCCCAGAAGAGGGAGGTTGTAAGCTGTGGTTTCTGACCAGCAGAAGTCCCACCGAGATGGAATGAATTACTCGAGAGTCTGTGGAAAGTCAAGAGAGCGAGAGGGAGTCAGGGACCAACTCCAGGAGCCTCTCAAATGCCCCCACATTTATCGACAAAGGAGAAATCACTAACAGTTGTGTGATGGGATGCAGGAATTTAGGGAAAGACAGGGATGGGATCGAGATTGTAGAAGCCACAATATGTACAAAGGCTTTGTTTATGAACACCTTGCGGAGAGCTGATAGCTTCTCTAAAGTTAGATAGTCTTATATAGCAAAGAAGAATGACAAGGGAAATGGTTAACAGGCAGTGTCTGGCTCAAGGTCATAAGATCCTTGATGTTTTGGTAAATCATGTTCGTGTTGGCACCAGCGAGCCTGACAGCTTATCAGGGCAGAACATATGAGAAACAGCTGCTTAACAACATTCTTCTTGGACTCAGGCTGCCGTGACTGTCTTAGGTTGCCCCCTCTGGGGATCTTACCCATCACTGACTAACCAGGCTTCTCACCTCTGAGTCTGCAGCTTTTTATAATTTGTTTACCATTCCAGCCTAAGGCCTCTTTCCTTTGTTCCCACAGTCAGGGGCCTACAGTTTATCCCTAAGGAAGTCATGGGAAGAGGGGAACAAGATACATTCTTATAGCTACGGTAAAGCAGACCACCAGACCAGCCAGTTCCTCATTTGGGGGATAGAATTCTATCTAACAGCAGGCACGCCCAGCATTTATAGCCAGCCGAGGGCCTGAGTCGCAATGAGCAGAGTGCTATCTAACACCTCAACTATGCTAGCAAGGTGTTGTCTCTGCTTTTTATGGCAAGGAGACAGGAGTGCAGATTCACAGGCTCCTGCTTGCAAGGCAGTTATTAAGCACATTTGCTCTTCTTTAAGGAGACAAGCAGCTGGGGTCGGCTACAATGTGTTAACCCAATCATGGGCTCCCACGTATCCCCCTTTTTTGTTTTGATTGAAGGAGATCATTCTCAGTTGCAGAAGGGACACCATCACCTGGCGCTGCTGATTTGAAGAGACACAGAGGGAGTAAATTACCTTGCAGACTATAAGAAAAACACAAGCGACTACTATACAAAATCGAACCATAACCCAGATGCGGAGGTTGAGGCTGGCAGGGTTAAGCCATTTCATATTATCATATAATTCCTGTTCTATATTTGTTTGAGTCTCCTTTTGAATGTAAATGAGCTGCTGATGCAGCTAGGCAGGAAGAGTATCAACATTATTTTGTAAATCAGAAGAAAAGACTCCTTGAAGTTTTGTTTTTTTTTTTTAAATAACATCCCAAGAATACCAGGGGTGGTTATATTTAACAGGAGCAACACGTATCTTATCATGTTGCCAATCACACTGCAGGGGCTGGCGATCGGCAATGGCTTGTTGTTGGTCACCGAGCCATTCCAAAGCAGCTTCCAAGTCCTGAAGCCGATGTATAATTCCATCATCAATTTGAGTCTGAGTTACCATAGCCTGAGTAACATTAGTCATAACATGGTTAACAACCTGAGCGGGATGGATTGATTTAGTAAGAAACACCGTTGCTACTGAAGCAGCGGCAAGAATAACAACGACTGAGACGATAAAAGCAATCAGCCAGCCAGTAAAGCATTTTGGCCTCCACTTTGAAATTGCATATATACCATGTGATAGAGTCCTGGGGAAGAAAGGCAAAGCAATGCGCCAGAGATGAATGTGCCAGGGACTGTGGGCATGAGAGTTAGGGAGGCATAAAATAGGTCCAGAGAGTCCCCCGTCTGTCCAGGTTACTTGGGAGGTGGCCGGAGGGCCAAAACCAACAAGAGTATGATTAGCAGAAAGATAGCCTTGTGGGCCCCAATAATAGACTAAATAGTTAAAAAGTGGGGCTCCACGGGGACTGGGTGCCCTGCAAGGGACCCAGGAGACGGGATGACTAGGAGGACTCCATTCTTTAGACGTATGACAACGAGCAACAGGCGGAGGAAAGGCTGCAGACGTTGTTTGATTAATGTCAAAGGCTGCGGCAAAAATGAAAGTTAACTTAGCAGGTTTTGTGCCAGTCTTAGGTACACAATACAAAAAAGTACGGGTCTTAGCACATAAGCCAAAGGATAAAGGGACATTAGACACACAAATGGGGGGGGAGGAAAGAGGAGATAAAAGAAGAAGTTTCATTTAACATCATCCAATCACGATTTTCTAACAGGTGACTTTGAGGAGGGGGCCAGGCTCCTCCAGTCCACTGAGTATCATTAGTGCTGAGTGGGGGGTCTGCATCCCACCAAGTGACTGGCCGGAAAACCGGAGGGTCAGTCATATGGGCCCAGTACAGATGGGCCCCTGTACTTAAAGGAAGCAACAGAAAGAGTAAAAGAAGCAACAACACCTGAGCTGATGCATGAGCAATTACTGCTAGATATGCCAGAAGCCTGTATTTTGGAGTGCGAGGCACTTTCTCCTCCCTCAGGACCTTAGTGGCCTGAGAGTCTAATTTCTTTATCTGGTCCGAGAGATTTTAATTGCTACCCGGGTGGAGACTGCTACCCGGGGTGTGGCTGCTACCCGGGATGCGGCAGAGTGGATCTGCCTCTTCTGTTTCGGCGGGCTTGGTTCTGTTGGCTTCATTGGCTTTGATCTCTGCCGTCCTTCCAGATTTAGATTTTTCATTTCCTCTGCCAGCTGCAGGTCTAGAGTTGGGTACCTCTGGTTGCTCCAATCCAGGGGATGGCTCGATGAAGGGTTTGACATGATGAGCAGGTAGCCACCTGGGGTCTGAGGGTGAAAGAACACAAGCACAGCCTCGCCCCCCAAGTTACCAATTCAAAAGGGCCTTCCCAGTTTGGTGACTCTAGGGCTAGATCTTTGATAAGAACTTCAGCTTTTGGGCTGTTCTCCGAATGCTGCATACAGTGCTTTTCTGCTGCTGATAAACCTTGGGCATCACAGCTAAGAAAATTAAGGTTGTACAATGCTTTATTCAAACATTCTGCTGGGGGTGTCCCTGGTGGGCTCCCCCTTTTTTGTTCTAACAGCATTTGTTTCAAGGTGCGATGGGACCGTTCAATAATGGCCTGACCTGTGGGATTATAAGGAATTCCAGTCATGTGTTGAACTTCCCAATCTTGACAGAATAGTTTAAATTTTTGAGATGTATAGCCAGGACCATTGTCCGTCTTAACCTGTTGCTGCTTACCCATGTAGGCAAAAGAGGGAAGGAGATGTTTGATAATATGTTTAGTTTTTTCCCCGGTATGCAGGGAGGCTGAGACAAAATGAGAAAAAGTATCAATGGAGACATGTAGATATTTTAATTTCCCAAAGAAGGGGATGTGCATGACGTCCATTTGCCATACCTGATTAGGGGACAAGCCTCTGGGGTTGACGCTCCTTGATGGATGACTGTTGGCTATTAGTTGACAGTCAGGACAGGCAGCAAAGATTTGCTTAGCTTGTGCCTTGGTGAGATGAAACTGTTTGATGAGGGATTTATAATTTTGGTGAAAAAACTCATGAGAATGTTGCACAGCTTAAAGCCCGGCTAAAGCCAACAAATTGATCAGCAATTTCATTCCCTAATGTCAGAGGACTAGGCAGATTATTATGAGAGCGAATATGGGTGATAGCTAAAGGGTGTTGTCGTTTATCAATGAGGGATTGAAGAGAAACCAAACGAGAGAGTAGGCTTTGATCATTTAAATCTTTGACAATAGCTTTTTCTATATGCTGCACTACATGAACCACATACGAGAGTCTGCAACCATATTGAGGGGTTGGGAAGAAAAAAGCGAAGCCATAATGGCAGCTTTCAGTTCAGCCCTCCGGGTAGAGGGCTGCCCTGAAGTGACCAAGTTTTTCCAGTTTTTATCAAACCACACAACGGCCGATTTAGTATTTTTTCCAGAACCATCAATAAAGACTGTAAGAGCACCTGGAATAGGGGAATGTGCCACCTTAGAGGGTGAAGTGACGTTAAGTAAAGGTAATCGTTGTAAGAGTTTGTCTGAGGGCAAAGAGTAAATGAATTGTCCCATGAAGTCAGCCAAAGCTGTCTGAAATGCCAAAGATTGTGAGGATAAACGGTTAACGTTCACCAGTGACATTCCAGGGAAGATAATATCAGGGTCGTAACCAGTTAGCTGTTGACAGCGAAGTCATCCTTGGAAAAGCAAATGTGTAAACCATTGAGTATAAGCCATTAATGTTTTTTTTTTAAAAAAGGAATGAGGTAGGAAAAGCCATTCAAGGCACCTTAATCCATTAATCAGCTGTCCTAAGAGACCTGTGGGAGAGTGAGGGGTTGGGAAAAGAAATAGATAAACAGGGTTTCCAATTTGTCAATGAGAAAGCTGCTTTTGCGACAAGGTTTGGTCCACAAGAGCGAGTTCCTGTAAAGCTTCCAGAGTCAGTGTTCGTGGGGAGTCCAGAGCAGGGCCCCCTTTTAAAGTGTTAAACAAATGAGACAATTGACCTGCAGGGATGCCAGGAACTGGACGAATCCAGTTGATGGCCCCGAGAAATTTTTGAAAATCATTAAGAGTTTGTAGATTTTCTGTCTGTAAATGAATAGGTTGAGGCCGGACAGTTCGGTGGAAAACGATGTAACCTAGATATTTCCAAGGTTTTTCAATTTGCACTTTATCTGGAGCTCTCTGTAAACCGAAAGAAGCCCAAGAGGATTGTAGAAATTTAAAAGCGGAGAGCAGCTGTGTCCGCGAAGGAGCTGCTAAAAGAATGTCATCCATATAATGACAGATCAGACGAGCAGGATGCCGAGAGCGGGCTGGAAGCAGAGCTTGGTGAACAAAATATTGACAGATGGTTGGGCTATTAATCATCCCTTGCGGAAGGACTCGCCACTGGAGATGTGAAAGAGGGGCTTGATTATTTACAGTAGGTAGAGAAAAGGCAAAACGTTCTCAGTCTTCAAAACGTTCTCAGTCTTGCTCAGCTAAAGGAATGGTGAAAAAGCAGCCTTAAGTCAATTACAATTAAAGGCCAATCAGAAGGAAGCATGGAAGGGTAGGGCGACCCGGCTGTAAGGCCCCCATCGGCTGAATGATCACATTGATAGCTCTTAAGTCATGTGTTAATCGCCATTTGCCTGACTTTTTTGGAATGGTGAATGTAGGCGTATTCCATGGACTCATAGAGGGTTCAATATGCCTAGCAGCCAATTGTTCCTGAACTAATAATCGTGCTTGAGAGAGATGCTCCCCTTCCAGGGGCCATTGCTCAATCCAAATGGGTGTGGATGAAGTCCAGACCAGTGGAAGGAGAGCTATCTCAGCAGTGGCCCCTACCCAAAACTGTATAATGACTTTCCATTGTTTCAAAAGGTCGCTACCCCACAGGGAGACCGGAATAGGTAAAATAAAGGGTTAGATATAAGCGACTTTCCCCTCAGGGCCTGTGCATTTGAGCGATTTTTTTCTTTGCATTGGCAGATTTGTTCCCCCAAAACCAGTAATGGCCAATTGATCTACAGATTTTTCCCATTGAGGAGGCCACACGTGTTGTGCAATAACAGAGATACCTGGGCCTGTATCTAATAACCCATGAACAGTTATGCCATTTAGATTTACAGTTAAAAGAGGCTGTTGAGACTCAATCATTCTTGCCCAGTAAAGGGCTGTGTAGCTAAAGGATGACTAGTTATAGAGCCGGCAAACGTCCCTTCAAGGGGAAGGAGCAGAAGTTTTGCAAGCCGAGTCCCCGGAGAGAGGCACTTCACTGGCAAAGTTAGAATCAAATAACAGGTAAAACCAGAATGCCTTGCTGTGATATCTGAGCAGCCTATGATTAGGCCCTGGGTCCCTTCAGGGAAAGGGCCAGAGATTCCAGTGGAGGCAGAGTATATACTGTCTTGTTCCTTAAGAATTAATTCTGATTAATTAATTAGGAACATAAACCTACCACAGAGCCACAGACGAAGGTGTTTCCGCAGGACCGGACCGAGGAGGCTGGGTCATAAGACCTGTGTCTGAGCTGACCGGGCAGGACTGCTCCACTTGGGGTTTGGGGTGAGGGAACTGGTGCCCCATTTCCTGTTTCCCGAAATCAGATCGCCATCCTTATAAAATTTAGAGTGACACTGGTTTGCCCAGTGTCTTCCTTTGCCGCACCGAGGGCAGTCTCTGTTAGGTAAGTTTTGAGGTGGACCTCCTTGCCCTCCGTTACTGGATTGGTGGCATTCCCTTTGAACATGGCCAGGCTTACCACACTTAAAGCAGGTCACGGCAGAAGCGGATCTCCTTAAAGCTGCAAGGACCTGAGCACGATGGGTTACAGTCCCCACATTCTGGCAAGCTCTTACATAGTCGGCTATAGCTTTGTTTTGAGTTCGAATACCAGCAAGAGCTGCCTGGCAATCCGCATTAGCGTTTTCATAAGTCAGGTGTTGTAAGAGCATTTTCGCTGTCTCCTGATTATCTACTTGGCGAGAGATGCTCTGTTTCAAATGATTAATAAAATCAACATAAGGTTCCGGGGCGCCTTGTAGAATGGTCACAAGGGAGCCAGTAGCAGCTCTGGTATCAGGAACCTCACATCATGCCACAAGGGCAATATCAGCACATTGCCTAAAGGCCAGCCTGCTCATATGGATCTGCTGCTGAGTGTCGGCATAATGACCTGCTCCTTCAAGCATTTCTATAGCTATGTCAGTACCAGTATTGGCATTAAGAGCAGCTTGTAAGAGACAGCCTTCATGATATTCAAAAGACCAAACAGCAAATTGAGCAGGAATTAAGACAGTTTTTACGAGAGCTCTCCAATCCCAAGGAGTCATAATATATGCATTTCCAACCATAGTAAATATATCTTTAGTAAATGAACTTTGAGTCCCATTTTCCATTACACTAGTTTTTATTCCCTTGAAAGCCGAGAAAGGGACAGCCTCATACTTAACACCCTGCCCACACCCTGCAATCACCGGGTAAGCATGCAGCTCTCCCAAATGTAAACCTTCTTTAAAACATTGTTCCATAGCAGTTTGCTTATAATCGTACTTCTCAGGAGAGGGAGGAGGAGGCGGTGGCAGTGGCAAACTGATCTCCTGTGAAAGAGGGGCAGACGGTGTAGAAAGGACTGGGGGAGAAGAAGTAGGAGGAGAAGTAGGAGGAGAACGGGATTCAGGGTCAGAATAATTACTCTGCGAGGAAGAAAACAAGGGACAGAAAGCAGTGTGTACCAAACTCCAAGTAGTCACAATGGAAGCGGGGATTTTCTCCCCTTGCTGATACCTACATTTTAAATTCTTACCAACCCGTTTCCAGAGTTCCAAATCGATTGTTCCATGGCCTAGAAACCAGGGACAAGTCTCCTGTACCATTTGTAGCAATTTAACAAGTTGATTTTCCGACACGGAGCAGTGAGCTGCTTTCAGCATCTGCTGCAACTTGCTGAGGTAGATCATTTGTTTCTTAGATAGTTGTTAACCCATAGTAAGAAAAAGAAAGAAAAACAAGGCTCTCGCTGAAATCTAGGCACGTTGGCAACTATCCCGAGTGGGCATTGCAGTTCCCTTACTGGGATGAAATCTATGGGGATCCGGATAGTTTGTGTCTCCACGTGAAGTGTGCCGTTCCGTCGCTGTGTAGTCAATCACGTCGGGGTCACCTGTTGTGGGTTCTGGCTGGCAGAAGTCCCACCGAGATGGAATGAATTACTCGAGACTCTGTGTAAAGTCAAGAGAGCGAGTGGGAGTCGGGAGCCAACTCCATGAGCCTCTCAAATGCTCCCACATTTATTGTGTATAATCAAAGGAAAAAATCACAAACAATTATGTGATGGAATGCAGGAGTTTAGGGAAAGACAGGATGGGATCGAAAGACAGGAAAGACTCATTGTAGAAGTCACAATGAGTACAAAGGCTTAGTTTATCTTTAGGGAAGTCATGGGGAGAGGGGAACAAGATACATTCCTTAGATATGTTACTTACAGAGCAGACCACCAGCCCAGCCAGTTCCTTGTCTGGGGGATAATAGACTATCTAACAGCAGGCACGCCCAGCGTTTATAGCTGAGGGCCTGGGTCATTGTTTTGCAACAAGCAGAGCGCTAGCTAAAACCTCAACTATGAAAGCAAGGCGTTGTCTCTGCTTTTTAAGGCAAGGAGACAGGAGTGCGAATGCACAGGCACCTGCTTACAAAGCAGTTACTAAGCACATTTGTTCTTCTTAAAGGAAACAAGCAGTTGGGGTCTGTTCCAATTTGTTAACCCAATCATGGGCTCCCACAGTAAATACCAGTGACCCCCAGGCAGCCAGCTCAGAAGCGAGGACTGAGGGAGAGGCATGCCTGCCCTTGTATACAAGGGCCTTTAAAACAAGACTCCATACTTCAGGGTTTTAGTTACAAGGTATCAAAGGGGGATGGTGACTGAAAAATAAATAAATAAATAAATAAATAAATAAATAAATAAATAAATAAATAAATAAATAAATAATAAACATAATCACCCAGAGTTAGAAAAGCAATATAAGGAACTATCTATAAGTTGAAAAATGTAGGGTCACATCTTGTAAAGATTTGTGAGTGAGGTGTTGACATACAGAACTGACTTGACTCACATATAAAAATTCAACCAATTTTTGGAGAAGTTATCACTTTCAAAAGAATCACTTGAACTACAAGAGGCTGCTTGTTCAAGACTTAAAACAGCTTTTTGATGGCCATTCCCCCAACTTCTATAAACAGGAAGCAGGTTAAACATCTACATTTGCCCAAAATAGCATATTCTTCAATGTTTTCTCATCTGTGGTTGAGGAGAAGAGTATCTTTCAGAAGATGGAGTCATGAGTCCTAGAGAACCAGGGGTTTAGGAGCCCCTCCCAGGGAGGGAGTGGTACCCACCCTCAGGGCAGGGCCTGCATGTTTTCCCAAAAAGATTACAGACTTGCTCTGTCCCAGGGATGGCCCTGTGCCCCCACTGTTTCTTTGTGAAAGGGAGCGTTCATTATGGTTTTCTGGGTTTGTGCAACTTTTGCTTTTTTGTGTATGTGAGCAAAGCAGAAAAATTGTCTTTATAATAAAGAGGTTTACAGAAAAGGAAGATCTGCGTAGAGACAGTGTTAAGATGATCACAAATCCTAGAGCTGGGGCTTGGGGATTACCTCTTTGAAGAAGGGGCTGAGAGTAGCTCTTATGCGTGGCAAGAAAAGCAAATATTTTTATCAAGAGGGCAACTGGGTTAGATTGTATTACTGTCAAAGTATCCCCTCTCCTAATGAGTCCATCCTCACAAGACCTCAGGCTGGGCCAAGCAGCAGTTTGGGACCAAGAAATATTTGTAGTGTCGACTGAAAGAAACACACAGCCTAAAAGTTAAGAGTTATGTTTTATTTGGCAGGAGGACTCGAGCCAGGATGACAGCCTCTCAGATCGCTCTGAGGGACTGCTCCGGAGAGGTAGGGGAGGAGCTAGGGTATATAGGAGCTTTACAACAAAGACCAGGTAGTTGGAACAATGAAAGATTGCTTGTTATCTAAAGAAAACCAGACATCTCAATGCGTGCTCCTTCTGAGAATACATTTTATGAGCTATCAGGTGGTTCTGACGTTGCCCGCTTTGTTGTGCCAAGATCGTTGTAGATATTGGCTACTGGTCTACCCTGCATCAATAAGTGAAGTTTAGCAGGTCCCAAGGAAACAGAGCCATGAATTTTCATAAGCTAAAAAGCAGTTGGTTGGCTCAGAGAAAGTCCAATGGCACCCCTAATTCTTATACTAACATCCTTTTGGAAGAGACAACAAACAGAGAGGGCAGGAAACTGATGTAAGACACACAGCATGTGTGGAGGTGATGAAGGTCAGTTCCCTAGTGAGTGTGAGATACATAGACATCATGGCACAGAGACCAGCAAGTTGTGACATTTGGTGAAACCCTAAAGAGAGAAATGCTTATATGGCCAAACATCAATATACTTCTATTAGCTCATTTATATAAGACAGTGAATTGAATGACTGAATTAAAAACCCACAAAGAGCAAACCCCTTTTTGATTTTGCAAAAAGAATTATTAGGAAAATACAATTTTATAATGTGGGTGATGCCAAAGGGACTGCAGACAAAGCAACTGGGCAAGTTGTAGGGACTTAAATACAAACTGCACAGAGAGATTTTCTTTAAGGATTCAGGTTAGAATCTGGGGACTCAGGAAGAGACAGCTTGTCTAACTGACCTGGAAAAAAATTGGTGTTATTTAGGAGAAACAGACAATCTGAGAGGAATTTCCTAAGTTCCATTACTGTAAACAAAGTAGCACGAAGAAAAAGAAAACAGATCAGAGGAGGTCAAGACGGTGAAGTGGGAGGTCAAGGAGTTCACCTTCTCCCTGTGAAGGAAAAACTGGGCTTGTCTAACTAGATAGCTCACAAGTCTAGGAATGTGAAGGAGAGGCTGGGCTGGGCTAACAAGATAACTCACAAATCTAAGTATTGGAATACTGATCTGAGTTCTGCTAGACTAACTTGTAAATCTAGGTTAATTAGTGTTGGTTTGCTGTTCATGTTTTTTGCTAGCCAGCTGGATTTTCAAAGATACATATCTGGCTTTGGAATGTTGGTGTGCTGCCTCCCCGCCTCCACTTTGTGATGATAATGCTGCTAAAGCTGTTCCTTGCCTATTGGCCGAATACCCCAAGCTTGTACTTTACCCAATAAAACCTCATGTGCACGTCTTGGAGTTGCTCAGAGCTTCGGAGCAGAAGCCCCTCTGAGCCCGCTGGCATAATACATCTGAGTACTCCAACCCTCCGAGTGGTGCTTGTTTCTTGGCTGGCCTGTCATTTCTGTAACATTTCTGGAGGCCCCAGCGAGATACAATCACGCCGGCCCCTTGTGCCGCTGGACTGGTGGCTCCGGCCGACCGGGAGTCGGGATTCCGGCAGCGAAAGAGGTGGCGCCGCCCGACGGTATTCTGGGTTCTCTTTCGTGACGGCAACTCGGACCCCGGGTGGCTGGGCTACAACCAGAGCCAGATTCCGTGGAGGGATGGACAGACTCACCAGGTGGCCATCCGGACAAGGTAGGATCCCCCGGGAGGAATCAGGTCCTGTCCCATTGGACAGAAGAGGAGGCGGATCCCCTCATACAGGCTGTGGCTCTGCAGGCGCGGGCCAGGCCTGGGCTCCTCACTGTGCATGCAGAGGGGGCGCAGAGCCGCAGCCGTGGGGCGCTGGGTGGCACGAGGTAGGCGGGCACCGGCCTGGACGGAGGGGGCGGGGGCGGCCCCCGAGGGCCAAACAGGAAAAGGCCGCCCCTCCGGCTCCTGTACCTCCCACCCTTCCCCCATACCAGCACCGAGGGAGGGGGAGGGTGTCGTTGCCCTTTGCGGTAGCCAGGAGCCCAGAACCCACCTGTCCCCCGTGCCCCAGCCTCAAACTTCTGTGCAGGCCGAAAGCAGCGGCCTGAAGTGCAGCCGGGACCGGGTACCCCGCGCAGCCACCCAGGCAGCTGGGGGTCCAGCCTGGACATTTGGACTTCGGATCCCATTAGCTCGCCACCAGGCAGATGCCCAGCTTGAGGGTTTAACTGCAAACCAGGAATTCACCGAAGGCGTGATTTCCCACTCTGTGAGTTCCTAAGGTGAGAAGAGGGTGCCTGCATTCCCCCCAGTTCTGGAGGCCCCTCCACAGCTCCTGGTGGGAGGGAAGCTGTGCTCTTGGTGACAGGAGCCACTGGCCCTGGGCCCGAGGCTGTCCTCTGGCACCTGCTCCCCTCTGCTCTCTTGGGGCCTGGTCATCTGCAAAGTGTGGGATGGGAAAGGTCACCACTTTGAACAGACAGCTCCTCCTAGCATGGTTCTCAGGCGGGGCTTCAGTGTGTGCTTCCTGCCAACCCCAGAGAGCCTGTCCTGGGAGTTGTCCTACAGAAGGACTTCCTGCTAGGACATCATTCACACCAGCACGGGAAGTGAACGCCTTGCCCTCAGGACCTAGGTCCCTGAGATGAAGGCGGGTCCTCGAGATGAAGGAGGGTCCTCGTGGGCCAAGCAGACAGCCAGTCACAGGGCCCAAGGCTGTTCGCAGACTTACGCAGAATTTGGCATCCCTCCCCAGAGCGGGAGGGGCCGCTCGAGATGTGCCGAAAGGATGCAGGAAGGAATGGAGGGTAGACGCCCAAGAAAAGCGGCCTGTTCAGAAAATGCGCTGGCGGAGGTTGGAGGAAACGTTTCCTCTTTCTCCCCACAGTCTGGCTATTTCTGTATTTCAGTTCATTTGGACTTAAATCAACACTTTTTGGTCTGGGCCAGAGCTGTCATTTATTAACAGTGTATCTATTGGATCCATTGTGTTTCAAGTTCGCAAAAACCAACGGACTTGACTTTTTAGGCTTGCCGGTGGTATACAAAATACTTTGTGGTGTAAAATAACCGAAATGGATAATTTCTTTGTGAAGGATTATTCTCAGAATAGCTATTCTAACTAAATATAATAGTTATCTGGAGCCGATTTCAGTGGAATAAATCTGTCCAGGTTGTTTTTTTTTTTTCTCTAAATCTATGACATGTAGACATAGTAAGACCATTAAAAAAAAAAAAAAAAAAAAAGAGAGAGAGAGAGAGAGAGAACAAAAACAAAAACAAAAACTCATTGCTGGCAGACCTGAAATGAGGCAGGAGCCTCACACACTGGTGGCAGATTATAAATTGATCAAAGGTTTTTAGAAAACAAAATTACCTTGAATATATTAGTACATTTTAAGCACTTCTAGGCATATCTCCTAAGGAAATAATTCCTTAAAATTTAGGGAGAAGATTTCATGTAAAAATGTTTAAAACCAATTATTTATATACATCATGACAAATCAGTGGAATAAATGATGGTGGTGGAGGTCACACGCACACAGAGGTATAGCCATATGATCAAATTTTATGCAGCTATTGAAGTAAATGGAACATTAAACAGCATAGAAAAAAGTCCTAAAATAACGTTTAAATGATAGAGTAGGTTACAAACCTGTCTATTGAAAATTATTCCAGTAAACGTAATAACAATTTGAAGAAACATCACCAAAACATATTGTTGGATGCTAAATGGTTTTCTATTACTTCTCTTCATAAGCTTTTACTCTTTTCCAAAACTTTTAGGTATATAATGTTTTTGAATCAGAAAAAAAAACTTTATAAATTATTTTATAATACAATAGTCTGAAAAAACAGCTTGAGAGCTTTATTCAAATGAAAAATTAGATATTTTTCTAAATTTAACATTTTCCCCCAATCTGAGACCATTTTACATTGAGAAGTTTGGGAGCGGGGCAGATTTTCTGAAGAATAATTTTTATTCTCTGTAGGACCTTGTCTCTGTAACCCTAAGTAAAATATTCTAGAACAGAAGGAATATGTGTCAAAATTTTATGGCAGGAACAACTAGTAAAGATTAAGAACAAAGAAAGTAGAATTAAGTGTTCTTCCAAGACGGATGCACTTCTAATAATGAATAGCTTGGTTTTCTCTTTTGTAAAATGAGGAATTTTGACTGATTAATCTACATATATATTCTTTCATTTCCGACAGAGCATGCTTCTACCGTGTTATCTCCAAAAACTGTAATTAGTCTCCAAATTTGCCTTTGCACAAATAGTCCCTCTGGAGTTACTGCTGTGGGGAGGTGATGAAAATCCTGGTGCCTTATGAATGCTCTTCACTGCACAGCCTTTTTCCCTGTGGCCCACAGTCTCCTTCCAAATTTCTCAACCTCAATTTTCAGAGGTTTTTTACTTTTATGGGAAGTGGAATTATTTTAAATGAATTATTTGTTTAAGCTTCAAGAAATTACCGTTTTGACTTCAAACCGCATAATTTTATTCTTGCTGTTTCACTTTGCTTTATCTTCCTTCAGACACAGGAACGCATTTACCTCCTTGTGTCAATTGTTTTGCACTGCGATCACTAACTGGTGACTGTTGGGGGCTCCACATGTGTTTCACATAAAGTTGCCAGCTTCCTCTGGTGTGAAATAACAGCTTCCTTGAAAGTTAAAGACAAGGTGCTTGCACTTTGTCTAAAAAAAGATAATTGGAACTAATAGAAATTTACAGTAGCCGAAAGTACATCCTAACAGGGAGGCATGTGGTCGTGGATGAAGGAACAGTGGCCAAGAGCAACTCTCTCCACAGAGAGATTCCATAAAAGAGGACATAACTTCTCTAAAAGACTCGCTCTCACCGCAACCCCACTCATCTCTTTAGACTCAGCCCCAGGACCCCTCACCACTCTAACCTCCTTCCCATCTCTTCCTTTCTTGAGGGAGAACCCATCTTATGGTGCCCCAGCCCCACAACCCCAGCACCTGAACCATCACCCCTAGTAACGCCGTAAAAGCCCCAGGAGTGACAGCTGCCAGATAACAAAGCCGTCCTTCTGGGAAGAAGTGAGCAGAGAAGAGGGCACACACTGGTTAGTGGTGACTTAGTTATTTCCTTTTTTTCACTCCCTCAGGGACATGAACACTGGTTCTGCAGCTGCTGCCCCGGCTATGGCTTCTGCCCAACTTCTGTCTCCTCATCACACAGTCACAATGCTGAAAACACCAGCGTGGTGACCAGACGATGTCACGTCCCCGGTGGGGCTGTGGGCACCGTCCAGCCTGGTGCAGGCAACGCAGAGACTGGACAGCTGTTGAGAATTTTACAGTAATATGAAATAAACTAAATTTATTTTGTTTTCTGCTGTCACTGCATACTGTCAGTGACAACTTACCCTCATGCGGGTCCACCACGTACACCAACCCCACTGGGGATCACTAGTGCCTGGAGTCTACACTCGCCCCTGTTAACTGCGGTCCGTGATTCTCCAACTATCTGGGGGGAAAACAGAGATGTCAGGGGAGGAAGTAACCATGTGCTTCACTTCAGGCAAGGCCGCCTTATGTCTGGTGTTCAGATGTGATTACTCAGTGCTTCCTGCCTGAAAAGAACTCAGTTTATTTAGTTAGTCTGTTTCTTTCTTGGGAGGAAGAGGTAATTATGTTTGTTCATTTGTTTACTTAATGGAGGCTCTGGGGATTGAACCCAGGACCTCGTGCATGCTAAGCACACGCTCTCCCACTGAGCTACACCCTCCTCCAAAACTCAGTTTGTTAATCTTCTGTTTATATTGAAATATCCCAATGCACGCACAACCAAATGGCTCACTACTTTCTTTGCACCTTAACAGGGTATGGACATTTTCACAGATGATTTTTTATATCATATTTGAAAAGGGACAAAGAATAGTTTTTGTTTTATTTTTTGCCTTGGTGACACAGGTCTATATAGAGACTTCCTTGCTATGGAAGACTTGTTTCAAATAGGAGTGTGGAAGTGTGGGGGGTGTCTGTAAATTTGCTGGGCTTTTTTTTTTTTTTACTTAAACTCTATTTTCCACCTTTATTGAGTCAGGAAAGCGTATATTCCTCATAGAACAATAGCTTTTCTACACATAGGCTATTTATAAAGTGTGAACTGGAGGTGTTGTGCCCATATAGAAATGGGCTTTTTTAGGTTGAAATGTTTTGATTTTTAAAAATCTTTTTCAAAAAAATTTGTCATGTTTGTGTTTATACTTCAATAAAGATAAATATAATTTTCATTTCTGTCTTGTTTTTTGCAACAAAGCACACTTTGAGGTGTAGTCTTTTTTCCTGCCCATCTGAGAATTTTGACTTGTGTCACAAGTATCGGAATTTAGCATGTAGAATCCAGTGTTGCCTTAGAGACGCAAGGCTTGTCACGTGACTCCCAATAGGGTCAGAATTTTATTTTATTCTGCAGTCGTCAACATGGGAACGGTTAACCTGCAAGTTGCCAAGCGGTAAGACTTCTCTTACAATATGCTGTTTGATTTGGATATGGAGTACTAGGAAGTAAATGGAATATTAGGAAGTAAATTGTGGTGTGGGTGTAGCTCAGTGGTAGAGTGCATGCTTAGCGTGCACAAGGTCCTGGGTTCAATCCCCAGTCCCTCCATTAAATAAAATAATACATAAATAAATTAACCTAATTACCTCCCCCCAGAAAACAAAACAGACCTCCTAGGACAACTCTGGTTATAGTGTGAGCTCGGGCCAGCCCTCTGAGATGAGATGAACCTCTATGCTGACATCTCTGCTGCCTGGCAAGCCCTGTGCACCAGGTGAGCTCTGCGCTACAGTGGGATGGGGGAGGGGATGGGCATCACCTCAAAGGTGATCAGACCAGGTGAAACCAGGTGTTTGCAAGGCACCCCCTCCAGGCACTCAGGCCGGCTTCCCTGGGGAGGAAGGAAGCCCAGGAGGGTGGGCATGTAGGAGAGCGAGCCTGTTTGCGGCCACTCTGGGCCACAGGGCAAGGCCTGGCCTGTGTGTTCTCTGCGTGGTGACAGGCAAGGGCCAGGAGGTGGGTGGGTAAGCCTCAAGCCTCCCTGGGGCTGGCCCCTCCTGGGAGCCCCTTGCCTGCATGGGAGCGGGGACAGGGCCTGGCACTGATCCCCATGGGAGTGGAGGATCCACCTGGAAGGAGAAGGATGGAGGACATGGGTCCCTCCCAGCCCAGGAGGTGGTGTGTGAGGCCTGTGTGAAAGGGCTCAGCCCCACCCCCACCAGGCTGCATTAGCCCCTGGGGATGGGGCAGGTGGGGCAGGGCCTCTGCATCAGGTGCTGGTAATGGATCGTGGTCTCATCCTGAGGGCAGGGATCCTCTGGGCCTGGAAGGACCCCTTGGGCAGCTTGGTACCCATCATAGTCCTGGTGGCTGGGGAGAGCTCAGCGAGCAGAGGCTGGGTCCTCCCCGGGCATGGTGTCCAGCACAAACCAGCGGGCCTGACTCAGACAGGGCCATTGTGGTCTAGCATACACCTCCTTCCCTGGACCCCACAGCCCAGGTCATCCAGACCCTGGCAGCCCTCTTTCACCTTTGTGCTCGCTCACCGAAGCACAGCGGCTCCATCTCAACCAGCGTGTGCAGGGTGTGGCCCTGCGCCCCGGGATGCTCTAGAGGGAGACGCACCCAGCCCCACTCTCCTGGAGACTGCGCCCTCTGCCTGCTCAGGGCTGGCTGCCTTGTCTCCACCCTGCCTGGCCGGCCGGGGTTACCAGCTCCTACCGGGACCAAAGCCCGCCTGCCCTTGGGAGGTGTGGGCCCTGGTTGCCATGGTGATGCCCCAGCAGTTCCTGATGCAGGCCCTGCGAGTGGGGTCCCCTTACACTGGGACTTGTGCTGGGTGGCATGGTGCAGGTTTGTGTCCAACCTCGGGTGCCTCAGCCTGTCCCTGCTATTTGGGGGGGGTGTCACTGCAGAATCACACCCCACATGGGGTTGAGAGTTCTGAGTTCTATCTGTCTATCCTGCTGCCAGCCTTGACCTCCAGAGACCTAGTCCCTCAGCCCCAAGAGCTGAGAATCAGCAGGAGAGTGGGAGGCTTGGGCCCAGGCCGTGAACCGGGGCTGGGGAGGCTTGGAAGAACCGCACCATCCGGCACCTGCCGCGTTTGTTCAGGTGGAGATGGCCAGGTTGCTGCTGGCCGGGGAGGAGAGGCCAGGGTAGTGGGCACGAGGCCAAATGGCATCCCCGAAGCCTGGAGGTATGTCTGGGGATTGGGGCCAGAGGACAGGAACAGTGCAGATGGCCCCTGGGTGGACAGGGAGATGGAGTCTGGCTGCCCAGGTGAGATACAGCCCTTCTCTGGCCACTGGGAGGAAAGGCTCCTCAGGGATCAGGGTCGTGGTTGTGTGGGAGGAAGGCCACAGAGGCCTCCTGCACTGGAGGGTGGTGAGTGGTCCTCTTGTGGCCAGGAAGGGGCACGTGGTGATGTGAAGCTGGATCAGCCGTGCTGGTGTGGGGCCAGGGGAGCTTGGGGTGGCAGGTGGGGCCCAGGACCTGGCCACTAAGTAGTGAAGGAGCCCAGAGAAGGAGGTGGTGGCCACCCATTTTCCCCTCAGGAGCCACTGTTCCAGCTCACCTGTGTTATACTAACCTAACTGAGTACAGGGGACACTGAGGAGTCGCAAACTGACTGACACATCAGAGGACACAGCTGCCTCCAATCCCCACAGCTTGCCAAAGGGGTGGGTGAGGGTGGGGGTGAGGGCTGCTGGAAGACACGCCCCCTTCCAGTGCGGCAAGGAAGGGCTGTCCAGTTCAGAACAGCGGGGACAGGAAGGCCCCAAGCAGATTCTGCATGTGGCCCTGGTCAGGCGTGTGTACGAGTGGGGATAGCTGGATGACCAGGGAGGAGCGGGTGGGGCGCTTACAGGTGCACTGCCCAGGTGTGACCAAGTAGATACTGCAAGAAACGGCAGATTGGGGCTGCTCCCATCACACCTGTCTGGGTTCTACCTCCCGTACTGGTCCGACCGCCTCGGTGTTGGGGGGTCAGAGGAGGATCACTGGGACCGAGCCTATGCTATGAGAGTGGGGGACTGGCCCGGGAGGGCGGGCAGTGGGAGGGGTGTGTGCGCGCTGCGTCGCGGCTGATCCTGCCCCCACCGCTGCCAGGTACGGCATCAGCCGGGACAGCATCGTCCTGTAGGGGCAGAGCATCCGCACGGTGCCCACCGTGGACCTGCCTTCGCGCTCTGAGTGCGCCGCGGTGGTGCTGCACTTGGGGCATGCGCATCGCCTTCCCCGACACCAGGAAGAACTACTGCTTTGACGCGTTCCCCAATGAGAAGCGGGGCGGGACCCAGGGGGCGGGGACACAAGGGCGGGGCCTCAGCGGGGGTGGGGAGTGGAAGCCTAACGTGTCCCGCCCCACAGCATGGAGACGGTGTCCAAGATCACGTCGCCGGTGCTCATCATCCACCGCACGGATGACAAGGTGACCGACTTCTCGCCCTGGCTGGCGCTCTCCAAGCTCTGCCCCAAGGCCACTGAGCCTTTGTGGGTGGAGGGCGCCGGGCACAACGACATCCAGCTCCACAGCCAGAACGTGGAGCACCTGAACGGCTGCATCTCCCAGGAGCTGCCCAGCCGGCGCGCCTAGCCTAGCGGCTGCCCAGCCACACCCGGACCTCATCAGTAAGGGGGCAACAGGGCCTCGAGCCGGTCCTGGGGGTTGCACGCGAACCCCTGGGTGCCCCATGCCCTCGAGGCAGCCGGCAGGCAGGGGTCGGGACCTAGCCCAGCCCAGGGGCCGTGGACAGTGTACAGGCGACGGAGCTATGCTTTCATTTCCTTTTGGAAACAAAACGATGGAAAAACGTGAAAAAGGAAATTCAGGATTTAAAATTTAAAAAAAAATAATGAAATAAAATAAAAGGAGAAAATACCTAGTTGGGTAAACCTGAATTTAAAAAAAAAAAAGGCTAATCAAAGGTAAGAGAGATACGTGCAAAACTCTATATAAGATATCACCCACAAAGGAGCACTGGGAAGACTGTAGAACAGCGATAAGAGAGTGTAACAGTAAAAAAATCTAAGAGGATGAGAGGAAGATCGTACCACATATGAGGATAAATGAGGAAACATTTGTCAGATACTCAAAGGACAAGATAACAGTGCGTAAGAAGGAAGCTAAGTCATGGGGATGGTAATTTAATAAAATGCAGGAAGAGCCAAACTGAGTCAGACAGATAGCTCCCAGCGTGTAGTATTTAGCATTCATCTGTAACGTTATCAATAGCCTGTCCTGGGTGAAACTGATTTTTGTGAATTTCACTTTTTTGCAATCGATCACCACTCCCCACAGGTGACAGTGTATTTGTGACTGGCTTCCTTTATGGAGTCTCTCATGGGTGGCTTTGACAAGGTGACTCCTCTACTTAATTACTGTGTCATGAGACATGATTTCTTAATGTATCTATATGGTGTTCTGATACAGATTTTTAAATGTGTTAATTTACTAAAACCTAGTTTATGCACTTAAAGAACCACAGAGGCTGGAACAATGTCTCTCCTTCCATCCAGAATGCTTAGCTTTTCCATACTGTCTTCCTAGTCCTCCTGGATGTTACCAAACATAAGCTAATGTTTGATACAAAATATAAAGCTGTGAGACAGAAAATGTGTGTTTTGTCCCCAATTCCCTGTATGTATGAGTTCAGATAAGTCCCTTAACCTCTTCATACTTTCATTCTCACTTTCAATCTCTCAGTGTGACAACAGAGATCATGCTCTCTACATATCTCTCAAGGCAGGAAGACTAAATGAAACACAAGAGAGTATTGTCGGCCCTTCTGAACACACATATCAATCTGGGGTACAGCTGAGCCTGACTGTGTGACCCACCTTTCAGAGTGCTACTACCACAAATCAATGCCTTGTGATGCCAGGAACCTCACATCCCCTCCTCTCCTGGAGTGCAGCCAAGAGGAAGCTCTTGTCTGTGCAGAGGGGAGGCTGTCTTCTACCTTAGACAGCACTGTGCTGGCCATAAAGATTTCTGCCCATCCCTAACCCCTACCTCCACCCACCCTCCCCAGCACGGTATTTGGTTTGCAATTGTAGGCTGGTTTTGAGTGACCAGGAAGCCAGTGACTGGAAGGCAGCATGGTTGGGACTGGGAGCTCTCTGACCTAGCTCTCCTCCTGAGCACTATGCAGCTTAGGCTCTTCAGCAGCAGCGTCCTAAGAGGCTCTGAAAAATGCCCAGAAAAATGCCCAGCCGTCCACATTCGCTGGCCAGCAAAACGCCAGGCACGAGGCCAGTTTGAATGGTACTGGGAAGGCACATGGAGAGAGATGGCTCTTTCCTCCAACAGGCTTTAGAGCTTCCAAGGGATAGTTTGTTTGATTATCATTATATCAGCCAAACACCCAACATCTTGGACCCCCTATAGTTTGTCAGGCACAATGCCTGGCACTCAGAAGGAAAAAAAAAAAAAAAAAGAAAAGATAAGACATAGCTCTAGCCCCAAAGGATTGAGACTAGATGGCAAAACACCTAACAAAATAATTACCCACAATGGTTATAAACAATAGTAATAATAGTTGTTTTTGGAAATCCAAGAAAGGAGAGTATGTGTCAAAATACTCAGGGATGGTCTCAAAGAGAAAGTGAGGATGAAACTGAGTCTTCTTGAGGGCTGGATCCATTTTGGATAATTAGAGAGGAGTTAGGGAGCAACAGTATGAACAAAGCTTTTTCTGGGAATGTTCCTAGAAAGGCAGAAAATAATTAGGCAGTAAGAATGGTAATGGGGTTGGCAAGATTAGTTAGAAAATTGTTGTTTAGTTGTATATTTAACAACATTCACTCAATATTTGCTGTAAGTGAGGCATCACACTGGAAGCTGGTTATAAAGTGATGAGCACAACAGACCAAGTTCCTGTCCGCTTAGAGCTCACCTTGTAGTCAGGGAGGTAGCCAACAGGTAGGTATGCCAGCACATACATAGTCATTCTAAAATGCTATTATCACGGTGCTATGGAGAAAATGCTCTGTTGCAGGAAGTTTTGAAACCTAGCTAGCTGCCTTGGGGGTGGCCGCACCAAGAAGAGATACTGACTAAACTGAAAGCTGATTGATGACAAGGATCCAGTCACTAAAAGGGTTGAGCAGAAGCTCATTCCAGGCAAAGGCAACAGAATACAAGAAGGCCCTAAGAAGGGAAGAGTTTGGCATATTTCATGTGTTACAAGGAAGCCAGGGAAGTTAATTGCATAGTCTTGATGATAACATTTTTGACTTATTTCTTACCACGTAGAATTCTTGACATCTTAATGTTGGAGGGCTCATGTAATTGATACAGAGTTTGTTAATGAGGACTTCTACACATTATTGTGTAAATTAATTAGATAAGTAGAAGCTGAGGCAAAGAATACTACTTTGATCATCCAGAATGTGAAAAAGAGAGTGAATCAGTATACATTTACTTTAAAAAAGATTAGATGCTTTGAGAATACACGAGTTGGTAAACTTGAGGGTATGAACATTTATGTAAGGCATTCTGTTTGGGTAATATAAATAAGATAATGATAAAGAAATAAATTTTAGTTCAAATTATACATTTTCTGTGTAGTAAGAGATACTAGTGCTGGTGATATATTAATTCTTGAGATATTGAAAATGATCATAATGTAGTTCGAGTCCCTTATACTGTTCTGTGATGTGTGAAATGGCAGTGATACTACAGAATACAGTGACGTCCAGACGAGACGACACCTAAAGCAATCTAGACGGCCGAAATCTTAAGCAGTTGACTTTAGTCATTCAAAAGCAGTATTTAAAACATTATGTGAGTATACATTTGTGTGGTGTGTATGCATAAAGTTTCTTGACTTAACTGAGCGTCAAACCTACAAGTGAAAATTGTTCCACTACTAATGTTTTACAAGTTAATCGAGAGCATTCTAATATATTAACATCTTCCAAATCGTTGTGTGTGTATATACTGAAACTATAAAGAGGCCCTTTTAAAACTTCCATTGGATTCTTATCCTTTCATCCTTCTGTTTGTGATGATAACAATTGCAGGCTGAAAAGTTAGGTGATGGGCGGCTGCGGCGGCGGCCTGAGATCGGGGTTCCCAGCGCGGCCCTTAACGCTGTCGCTGCGGGGCCGCGGCGGGCGGGGATCTGGTGGGGCTCGGGCGGGGCCGGGCTCGTCCCCACCCCAGCCCGGCTCCCCGCCGCCCCCCCGCCCCCGCTCCCTCTCGTGGATGCAGGGGGCCGAGCTCAGGGATGGCGAGGCGGAGGCGGCGGCCGCTCCGTACCGGTTACGGGGAGGCGCCCCCGAGCCAGGCCCGCCGCCGCCCCCGCAGCCACCCTTTCTCGCGCGGCCCGCGCCGCGGGGCTCCCGGCCGCCGCAGCTGACGGTGCTCCGCAACGCGGCTCCGCCGCCGGAGGAGGACGAGGGCGCGGCGGCGGCCCGGGATCGGGGACCCTCGGAACTGCCGTGTCCCCGGCACCGCTGCGCCTTGGACCCCAGGCCCCGCCGCCGGGGTGGGCTCTCGAGCGGACCTGCGGGCCGGCGGCTGGACTGGAGGCGCAGCTGGCGGCTCTGGGGCTCGGGCAGCCGGCGGGGCCAGGCGTCAAGACGGTCGGCGGGGGCTGCTGCCCGTGCCCCCGCCCCCCGCAGCTCCCCCTCCGCAGCCCAGAAACGAGCGACGCGCTGCTGAGCCTGGAGGGCCTGGAGTCGGAGGCCCAGGAGCTCAGCAGCCCGGGCCTCGGAGGGGAGGAGGGGGCGGCCGGCTTCCGCCGCAGCCCCCAGGCCCTGGATTGCCTTCCCGATGCAGGACTTGGTCCCCCAGGGCGCTCTAGTAAAGGGAGCAGCAGCTGCAACCTCCCCCGCCCCCGCCTCCTCCTGGGCCCCCCGGCCACTCGCGGGCCCTTCTCCGAAGGGCTCGCTCAAAATCCGCCCCAGTTGCCTCTTTCGCTCAAAGAGCTTCAATGGTGACTCTGGCGGTGATGCTCCGGCCGGCAAGAGGCCTTCTGGAGAGCAGGCTGCTTCAGCTGCGAGCATGACAGACATGCGAGGCTCTGGGGGCCGTGAGCTGGGTTAGGAGAGGAAACCCAGGTTGACAAGAACTCAAAGTGCCTTTTCTCCAGTCTCGTTCAGCCCCCTGTTCACAGGTGAAACATTGTCACTTGTGGACGTGGACATCCCTCAGCGGGGCATGACCTCTCCACACCCTCCAACTCCCCCTCCTCCTCCACGAAGAAGCCTCAGTCTCCTAGATGCATTTCCCTGGACTGCTCCCATCTGAGTAGCCGAATCCCTGCACAGCCAGCCCTGGCCACACCTCCAGTGTCCCCTCTATCAGCCCGACTGGACCAGCTTTGCAGCCAGACTTCGAGAGCTGGAGAAGTGTTGGTATTGGGGGCCGATGAATTGGGAAGATGCAGAGATGAAGCTGAAAGGCAAGCCTGTTGCTTCTTTCCCGGTAGGAGACAGCTCTGATCCTCGTTGTATCCTGAGTCTCAGTTTCCAATCACAGGGTACCGCCCCCCACACTAGAATGGAGGGAGCACTGCAGAGGAACCTTCAGCCTGTGGTATCATCCCAAATTTGAGGGTCACTGTCAGTCAGTAGTGGAGTTCATTAAGAGAGCCATCATGCACCCCAAGAATGGAAGTTTCTCTATATCTTGAGATCCAGGGTTCCAAGACTGCCACCAACTCCAGGACAGCTGCTCTGTCCAGTGTCCCGATTCAGCAATGTCAAATCCCTTCCGCACCTTTGCCTATTCTGAATCCGACAGCTCATCCGGAAGGATCACATCCCGGATGTCCCACTGCCTAAGCCTCTGATTTCTTATATCCGAAAGTTCTACTACTGTGATCCTCACGAAGAAGTATACCTGTCTGTAAAGGAAGATCAATTCATTTCCAAACAGAAGCAAGAGGTGTTGGAACCCTCCGTGTAGCGAGGGGCCCCCTGCTGGTCAACGCCGAGGGTAGGCGCGCTCTGCCACACCGCCCAGCCTAGTCTCCTGGGCAGTTATTAAGCACTGGGCCTCATCCCCACCTTCCCACCCCATGTGTATGCCCCTGATCCAGGCATCTGTTCAGAGAGTTGCCAGGCCTGATCGTGGAGTCCCAAGAGGACACATACCCCAACAGGAAGAATGGCACATAGACACGAGAGGCTTAAAGAGTACTTGCCAGGCAATATGCGAGCTAATCACTGAGTATATATAAAGACGAAGACACACAAGAACAGCTAACTGTGCATCCTTCTCTCCTCTGGCTGATCACCCTGATACTGGACAAATGACAGATAAAGCAGGAAACCAGGGAGAAAGAAAACTTCATCAAAGGGAACACGAAATGCCTTTAATTGCAATACGTGTGCACTTCAGTAAGAACCGCACTGTGTCCCACGACTTGGACCGTGAGGATGAGGAAAAACAGCTCGCTCTTCCGTTTAGAATTCCATCTGGACCACTGAAAAGTAAATTGTTGAAAAGAAGAAATGAATTAACTAAGGAATTCATTTATCTAAGAGACTGTTCTCCCAATGTTTCACTGAGTTCTACTCATTTATTTTCCCATAAAATAGCTTGGAATAAAAAGAAAGAAGGAAAAATTAGATGAATATTGTTGGACTTTATATTCTACCTTTTATGTAAAACCTTGAAAATTTTATCAATTAAACTTCTTATTGCCTCCTGGGAAATCATAAAATGTAGTATAATTCCTGCAGCATCTCCTACCATGGTCCATGCTGGCCAGACATTTAGTTCTATTTTAACTTCTATTTAAAATCCCTTTACATATTAAAAAAATGTAGATTCTCTGGGCATGTCTAAAATGCAAGAGCTCTGACACAAGACTGTCGAGCAGAAATGCTCTGCCAACTTGGACTTTATTCAAATTATATCAAGGCACTTTGTGATTCTTTGATTCATTATCTGTAATTACATTATCCCTATCTTTTTAGAAAAGGAAGTCATATTTATTAGCATATGCATACACATAGAAAAATGAAGCATAAACCTATTACAAGATGCTCTAAGCCTTGTAGTATCTGAAACTTTTAATGTCATATATGTCATTTTTATTTGACTAACTACGATGTACCTTAACTACGAGCACAGTAAATGAATTTCATTATGTTGGGTGGCACCTGCAGTGTGAATGAGGGTGGAACAAAATGAGGACACTCTTCAGGAGGTGGCAGCTGTTGTGGGGTTCTCTTTTATTTTGTTGACAGTAATACATGGTTCTGTAATTACAAGAAGCTTTTCTGGTGATGTCATATGTGGAAAGTTAGCATTTATTATTTTTTTAATGTTCTACTGGATCTTTACGGAGTTTTATAAAACAAGTGTTTACTACTTAGTAGCTAAGCATTTCCCCCTCTTTGTTTCTTTAATTAATGTATTGATCTAAACCAAATCTATAGGAACAAGCTTATTGAGACAGTCTGCCTGTGCTCCTTCAACAGATCACTGCTACTCCTTCTTCAGCACATAAAATACGGACAAAACTGCACCATGCAGGGGCAGAAGAATCCGTTGAAGACTTTTGGCAGTAGTACCTTAAAGATATCTCAAAAATAATTGTGCTTTGTCGCTTCATCTGTGCTATTACATATAATGAGAATTTTAAAAAGGCCAAATCCAGCTCTCTGATTTCCATTTAATGGAAGAGGTAACAAAGTTTAATTGCATACTAGAGCACGAGGCATCATTTCCAGCACATCTGATCAATAATTCATAGATTGCTTTGGGTTCAAAGTAATATTTGAAAGAAAATGCAGCTGCTGGGAGCTTATCTTGCCCAAGCCTCATCATCTCTATTAATTACGCTTTTCCCAAATTTGCATCATTAGACTCCCAAAGTGACAGCAGATGGTGAGCAAACTGGACAGGATGCTGAGAGGACCAACACAAGAGCAAACGCCTTAGGAGAATCCATTAAGTCCCTTGCCTAGGATGCGGAAGGTATTAGGAAAGTCACAATGTGATAATTGCTTCTCCCAACAGAAAAATAAAGGGATGACTCAGGACTGGAATTTATCTAATAAGAGATGACATTTCTAAATTTGGGAATTGGATTTTTAAAGAGTATTTTGAGTTAGATATTGAAGGGCATTATTAGCTGAGAATCTACAGCCCACAGTGTTAAATTAGTGACAACAGTCAGTGAATTAGGAATCATAAGTACAGAACAGCAGTAAGTTAAATGCATTCCTTTAGGATTCTTGAGGAAAGGGTAGTATGATCAAGTTTGATTAAATTAGTTAATGGACAATGTGTGTTCTGCTATTGTGCTGTTTTTGTATTTAAAACTAAAAATTTTTAAATTTTTTTTAAACAAAGTCAATCTTATTCTCCTTGGCACAATAAAGCAGCACTTTAATTTCTCAAAACGGCTTTTAAATATTTGGCACTGGTTTGTAATGAGCACCTGTTGCTTGGGATCTGGGTGTGCTGGCTTACCAGAGTTGGACTGCGTTTAGTCCACAGTTCTCTAGGAGCTAGTTCCTGGCATCTGCCAATCTGATGTAAGAATCAAAGTGGAAGCCATCTTGGGGCAAACGCCCAGATTAAGGAACTCAAAGAAAACAGATAATGCTTAAACAAACAAACAAGCCTCAAAAACAAAACAACAAAACATTAGTTCTTAAATATCTATATAATATAACAACCATGTATGCATGTTGAGAAGTAGGAAAAATGTTTTTCTTTAGAAAAATAAAACAGTTTTAATTGCTCTACAATGTTATATATACATTTTAGATATTTTGCTTGGCTATATAGCCAAATAAATCAGGACACTAGATAAACATCAAGGCAGATCCTGACAGGTAATCCTCAGGAATCACTGGCTAAGAAGAGACAGAAACTTCCAAAGATTCCCCACAGGAAGCAGCAGACAAAGTTTTAACCTGAAGCGAACCTCAGGCAAAACACGTCAGGGTCTGAAACAGTTGTTGCTTCTACCAAAGAATTCTCAGTTCACTCACTGTGGTTTGTCCTTTGCTAGAAGAAGCTGTGCTTTCCCTGATTTTATTTTCCATTAATGTTACTTGAAAGTGTCTAACCCTTCCCCCACCCTCCCAGCCCAATCAATCAATCAATCAAATCCCAGCGCAGATAGACCAGGTTTCTTCCACCTGGATTCCTGAAGACAACTCCAGGAGCTTTCCCTTTTCTTCCATCTCAGTCTCAAACAATAGCACCCAGGAGTCTATCCTAGAAATTCAATTTAATCATTGCAAGCAAACATTGATACATAAGAATAAACACTAATACATGTTTTCAAATAGATTCCATATCAGCCCAGCTTCATCGCGCCCCTCATCTCCCGGTTTATGCGCCCCACAAAGGCACCAGCAGTGGCAGAGTGGAGATGCAATTTATGCCAGGCTTGGCTCACCACCCACAATCTATCAATCAAAGAAAGGTTTATGTATCATCAAAGGTGTCTCCCATTCTCTAAACCGTGCATCGGTCAGGTGGTCTGGCTGTATCTGTCCAGAAGAGGCACCTTTTTCTGAACTCACGTGGACTGCAGTGTGGGACAGCTGTGATCCTGTGCCAGAGGAAAATGTGAACACTACTCTCTTCTCCCAGCACATACTAACATAAATGACAACAAAAATGATAACCACAGCTTTTTATGAAATAATTTGACTGTTAAAATTTCACGAAAATCCAAATTTGAATATGCTAAATCCTCCCTGAGTATAGATGTTCTACAAGGCTTGGACGTTTAGGGGATTTTTTTTTTTTAAAAGAAGAGAAAACTCACCAGAAGCTTTAAGTGAGTTATGCAACATACTCTTACACCTTTTCTTTTCTCTTTTAAAACTACAATGATGGTGGACAGTCATCAGTGCTTTTAGCTTTTATTAGCAATAATAAATTGCTGTGGGGCTGTATCATAGGCAGGGCCAAATCTACTGCTGCCTTTCTTGAAATCTAAGAAGTAGAAACCATTTCATATTTAATCATCAACACTCTGCAATGGCTCCCACATAGTCTGCTGGACCAAAGGGCTTTCCAATCAACAGCCCATGGTCACTGTGGTTCCTTAACAGAAATGACATGGCCCAGATGTTCTCTTACTCATGGTAGTGGTGGAATCTTGAGAAGGTTCTTTGGCACGTGTCAAAGTATGACTATTAAGCAGTCAACCAGAAGGAGACACCCTCAACAACCCCTAGAGCACCTGAGCAATAATTTCTACCACAGGGCTATGAATGGCCATGTTTGTTCTTTAAAACACCTGATTCAAGCTGTTCTTCAAATTAAACTATGGCTATCAGAAAGAACAGGTTGATGGCAGTGACTTTCTAACCAAAGACATTTATCATAAAAAAAGAATTAGAAAGATGCATTTGGGGAGGGGTAGAAATGGTGATCGAAACTCCATTTCTAGTAGCAGTTCCTTCTGCTCACCAGTGATTCTCAAGCTCTAGTGTGCAGCAGAAGATCCTGGGGGCCTTGTTAAAACATAAATTGCTGGTCCATGGGCCTGAACTTTTGCCTTTGTAGGCCTGTGGTGGGACCTGAGAATCTGCATTTCTAGGCAGTTTCTAGGTGATCTGCTGCTGCTCACTTGGGGACCACATTTCAGAACCACTGCGCTGACTCTCCATGCTGCACCCACCATGGCTGGTCTGCTTGGCCTCACTGTGTGCACTTGTTTCAGGAGCTCTGTCTGTTTTCTCATCCTTGGGACAGCTCTGACCACTGTTAACCAGAAAAGTTTCTCCAAGAATAGGAGTGAGTTTTGAAAATTCTTTAGGTCTTAAAGAGGTCTAAGACTACAGCCTTGAATGGTAGAAAATGTCTCTTGGCCAACCCAGAGCCCTCATTCTGGGGATTTTCATAGGTAATATTATAGATATAAGGGTTCAGCAAACAAAAGTGTTTAAAAAAAAAAAAAAACTCTCTCTTCAACTCACTAAATGGATGCTCCATAGAACACACTTCAGGAAAAGTTGGTCTGAAACTAATGGTAGAACTATGTGTAAGTTTTAACTCACCGATTCCTCAAAATTTTATTTGACATAGAACACTTTTTTCAAATGAAATCTTGCCCAGAACACCAACTTATAAAACAGGTTGACAGAATAGCCACCATCTGTAGAATTCCTGAAGCACCTAGAGAATCCCAGGATTCCAAAGAACATGGTTTGAAACCTGATTTAGTGCACAATAAACAGACTTTTAGGGTGGCTGTTATTGCAGGAAGGTATCTGCGAACATTTAGCAACATTAGTTCCCTCAATCCATGAGCACAGAATATCTTTTCTTTTACTATTGTCTTCTTCAAATTGGTTTCATCAATGTCTTATAGTTTGCAGTGTAAAGATTTCTCATCTTTTTTAAAGTTTATTCCTAGGTATTTCCTTCTTTTGATGTAATCACACTTTAAAATCTGAAGCTCAGGCTACAATTTCTGTTGATCTTATCCACTTTTTACTGGACCGACCTTCTAGCTGTTAAACAGAGCAACATTTATGAAGGGCAGTTGATCAGATATTGAGCATGTAGTTTTAGGCTATTTTGTTCAATATAAATGCTTTAACAAGTGGCCATTTTAATCAAGCTATACTTTTAAATTTCTATGTGTTATATATGTTTAGTAATTTACTTAGATACTTTCAAGTATCAAGCACTATCCTTTTGGCCTATAATCCAAACACTTGGTTGGCTATTAATACTTCACATTGATTTTTTCAGACTGGTAAGATAAATGCAATGTTTTTTTTTTATTAATCCCATCAGGTTATTTAGTGAATTTTTACTTAGGCACCCTCTGTTTCTACTTAGATAAGTCATAAATAAAGATTTTTTTAGATGTCCTGGGGATTTCTTCATGCATTCTCATGGTCTTCTACCACACTGAATCCTTCTAAAATTGTTGCAGTTGACCACGCTCCCAAAAGAGAATAATGTCTTATCCACGAGTGAATTATTTGTGTAGACGGGTGGCTTCTCATAAAGATCATCTCTGATAATACATCTTATGAAAAGGGTAGAGAATAAACACACAGACTGCTGAGAAATAGAATGTTATTTGCTAGTCAAGAATGAAAACGTAAGTTTTTATTAAATTATTCAAGATTATCCATGGAATATTACAGACATCATGAACACTTTTCCGACTTCAGCCAACATTACATGTGAAGGTAACATATTTGAAATAGAACAATCAAATAACTATCTAATCACAATGTCAAAATACGATGTGAGAAATATTGTGGTATTACTGAGTGTTGTCACTGCTACTGTTGCCACTAATGTCACTGTTATTGCAACAACTGCTAGCCAGCTCCCCTAAACTGAGTGCCCAGTGTGCACTGGAACAGCACTTAGCAATTCTATAAAACCTCTTTTGATACTCAGAACATTTATGTGAAAGGAGGTGACATGGTTAATTCAATTTTAGATACTCACACATCGAAGCATGAAATAATTTACACGGTAACTAATATTTTTAGGTTTAAAATCGGGACCAAGACATTTCTGATTACACTCTCATAGCTAGCAAATTATATTATATAAGAAACTTCTTCTGTAAGAAATAAGTGGTTGGACTCACCAATGGAGTTGGTTATCTTAATGCCATATAGGTTATATCATTATATTTTAATAAACTTTCTTGAAATGTACTCAGGCCAATGTGCTTGAAAATAAAGAATAATGGCATCTATCTGTGTCCCAGGAACTGGGTGGGATCTCAAGCTAACAGAGGAAGTCTGTCAGGCCTAAATTTATTTCCAGCCCCTCCCACTCTCAACATCACAAGAATAGTCATTACAACCGATCATGTGACTTCATATAGAAAACATCCAGAAGCTGGGGCTTGTAGTCACTCTCCTTGAAAATGTAGGGTTGTAAGTTATGTATTAATAAGGAGGCATTTGGGGATTGTTTGGGGGTAATTTTTGATACTTCATTAATTCAGATTCTTTTTTCTTTTCTTTTTTTGTATTTTTTTTTTTTAAATTGAAGTATAGTCAGTTTACAGTGTTGTGTCAGTTTCTGGCATACAGCACAATGCTTCAGTCACACATGATCATACATATATTCATTTTCATATTCTTTTCCACCGTAAGTTACTACAAGATATCAATATGGTTCCCTGTGAAACCGTTGGCTGGCTCCCTAGCTTTCTGAACCTACCTGCTCACAAGACTGCCTCCTGGGGAAAAGGAGAAAGTTTGTAATGGAGTTTCCTTAATTACAGCATAGCAGAGCTATGCAGACACATCAGATTCAAGAAAACTTTTTTCCCCTCTTTTCTCCTTTTGGTTTTTGTTCTACTAGTGGCATTGCCACTGTGTGTCAAGAACCCAAGGAGTTCGGGGTGAGGGGAGGAACGTCACAATTGCAGGGGCCTGATCACCATGCAGAAAACAGTGCCCCACCAGACAGATGTGCCAATTAGCCGCCTCGGGGAAGAGGAGACAGGGTGTGGAGGTGCGGTGATGGACAAAAGGGGTGCTGCCCTGGGGAACTAGTCTCAGGAAGAGCTCTTCCTCTCCAGCGTTGCTGGATTTCTAGGCAAGAGCAGCAGTTAGCCATTAACTGAGAGAATCATTACTGATGACCAAGGCAGAGGCCCTGATCAGCCTCCTATGAAACCACACGGAATGCCAGCCCTCACACCTTTGATGCCAAATTATCTGTATTCCCATCCTGTCCTACCTCCCTTGAATTTATATTGTTCTGTTTCAGGCTGAAGTTATTTTGTGGCACAAATTGTCTTAATTTACAGGTAATTCATGTATTTGAAAAACTCAAGACATTTTTACCAGTGACAATTGGCAAAGTAGTTAATTATGAAATATCCTATGCTCACATTATAAAATTAAAAACACTGGTCTTCCTGGTCTTTTGAGTGATGCAGAAGTACCACATTTTACAAAATAACTGCATCTTGTGACTCCTCCCTTCAACCTAATTTTCTTCTCACTTCCTGCCCTACCTCAGCCTCACTCTTCAGCTCCATGCTCCCCCCTCAGCGGTCCTGGCCAGAGCCCTCATTTTATCTAAGCAGGTGACCAAAAGGAAACATCCCGATATTCCTTGCGCTAAAGTGAAAAATACAAACATGTTTTCTTTCAAGGGTTATTCCGATTATCCCCAAACCATCTATGAAATTAAGATAATTCATTCTGAAATCCCACCCTTTATTTACTAGAAGTGGCATCTTAGGCAAGTTTCTAATTGATCTAAGCCTCTGTTTCCTTCTCTGAGAAATGAGTAATTTTCAAGGTGTGGGTTAGAAGTCGTGCATGTAAAGGACCCAGTGCCGTGTCTGATGCTTTGTGTGTGCTCAAAAAAAGTTAGTAGTAGTTTAACAGAAGGCTCCCTGTAGTAAAGAGTGTGACTGTGGTCTTCACTTATCTGAATTAAGAAGGCTTATTTTGGCCTCAGCAACATTTTAAGATTAAAAATAAAACTTAGTAAAGCCAAGAGCCCATGCCCTTGCACAATAGCATGTGCAGAACAGAAGCCCTTGGCTTTAAACACCACTTTCTGTCTTCTTGTGGGGCCATGACAATCCCCGGGTGAGCTGTATCACAAGCAAATGGGAGCATCTCCATGTCACCGCCCACTCCGGACATTCAGAGGTGGCACAGAGGGCCTCTCCATGCGGATGAGCTGGAGCTAAGACAATTCTCCAGATGCTTAAAAACAAAGCCAAAACCAAAAACAAGACCCAAACGAACAGCAAAGAAGCTGCAACCCAGAAAACCAATCTTCAAAAACTTGAGGAAACCTGAAACATCCAGGCTGGCTGTTTTCTCTGGCTGAATCCACAGGCTGTTGTCCAGCTTCAGCGCTAGCCCAGACCCTCAAACTCTCATACATTTTTGTTGTTCAAACACAACAATGAGCAATGAATGGGAACTGACTGCCCCATGTTCACAAACAGGTCAGTACCAGACATTATGAACTAATAAATCATGTGAAACCACCAGACGGCAATACAGTTATAGAGCAGGACTGTTCACTCACTGCAGACAAAGGCATGGTCACTGGTAAACGTTATCCAAATCCAAAAAGTACACAAAATATATCAGCTTTTCCACTTAGCCACCCAAAGGTTAATAATCCACCAAAATTCAACCTGTCGCTAAAGAGGGTGAGGGAACCCAATGGCTTTTGACCCTTTTTTGTGCCAAGAAATGTACTGTTGTCTTTCAGTTCCTCTTTATTTCTTATTACACCCACCATCATGCTAGATTTTCACAAGCAAACCTTCCCTGAAATATATACATAATAAATCTTATTTATTTAAAATGTAACTTTTTCTCTCCTCCAGCAGTTTCTGACCTCCTCAGTAAATGAATTTTCATGGTGCTGACTTGTCTCCAAACAACCACTCAGATTAGAATCAAACATCATCATTTTAGTCAAAATGGTCTGCATGTCTGATGCTACTGTTTGCATTTAATCAAATGCAAACCATCCTCTCTCAGCACAGCTGAGGTCCCCATGCCTAGTCAAGTTCATAGTCAAAGATTCTTCTAGGAGTTCTTGGGCCTGCAGGTATTTCCATGATCATTACAAAAGTACTTCTTTTTAAATTAAAAAAAAAATATCTATAATGTGTCCTGTAGAGAAAATTTTATTTCAAAAATAAAACTAAATTCTGAGCTTCAATAAAGATGACATTCCAGGACCCTTCTAATGCCCTGAAGGAAAATGAGGATATTTACTATGTTTGACAAAGGCTGGACTGGCTGAGTTCACAGAAAATGCTCTACCAAAAACTCCCCCAGGGATCACCCCTCTCTCCCCCAGTAAGCAGAGCCCCCTTCCTGCATTCTCAGGTTATTTATAATACCTGGAGGTAAGATTGACCAACCCCAATGTTCACAGCAGCACTATTTATAATAATCAAGACAGAGAAACAACCTAAATCTCTACTGACAGATGACTGGATAAAGAAGATGTTGTGTATTTATACAATGGAATACTACTCAGCCATAAAAAAGAATGAAATCTTGACATTTGCAGCAACATGGATGGACCTAGAGGTTATCATAATAAGTGAAGTCAGACAGAGAAAGGTAGATATCATGTAAAATCACTTATATGGGGAATCTAAAACCATGATGCAAATAAACTTATTTACAAAACAGAAACAGACTCAGGTATAGAAAGCAAACTTATGGCTTTCAAAGGGGAAAGCTGGGGAGAGGGATAAAACAGAAATTTGGGATTAACAGATACACACTACTATATATAAGGACAGATAAACAACAAGGACCTACTGTAGAGCACAGGGAACTGTATTCAATATCTTTAACAACCTATAATGGAAAAGAATCTGAAAAAAGAATACACAATATATATAACCTAATT
Source organism: Camelus dromedarius (assembly GCF_036321535.1). NCBI lineage: Eukaryota > Metazoa > Chordata > Mammalia > Artiodactyla > Camelidae > Camelus > Camelus dromedarius. The sequence goes on along the minus strand of NC_087470.1, from coordinate 47,267 downwards.
ACTAAACTGTACACCTGAAACACTATAAATCAGCTATAATTCAATTTTTAAAAATCTACAAATAATGAGAGTCAATCGTATAACATTTACTGGGTACTTATGTGTAAGCCAAATACTGGGTTTACAGAATAAACATTTTACGGATTGAAAAAGAAAAAGAGTGACCAACAAGATGTTCAATATTATCTTTTCTTTCCTAGGCCAAGATCATGTCAACTTACTAGGTCTAGCTACTTCATGTTAATATCACCAATCCTTTAGGAATCATGATAATTAGAAAAAATGACAAGAAAAGAGACGGCCTTCTTTATTATCCCTGAAAAAGTGAACAGTTTTCACAGATGATGCTTTACATGCTTTACTCACTTTGCTACACTCATGATTGGTCTTCAGCTATGAACTTATAGAAGGTATTTAAATGGCTGAATAAGAATTTCTTATAACTTTAAACAGAGAAATGCCAGATTCTGCTAACCTCCTTCATCCATTTATGTGTAAGAGGGAGATCTTTCTTTGTCACGAGACATTAAAACTTAGCACCAAACAAGTTAGTGAGTGCAATCTCTTCTTGAAATCATCCAACCTTCTGCAAGGGTGATTTGCAATTCTAACAGTGAAACAATTTTTACTGAAATCAGCCCAATTCATCTTACATACAGTACCACAGGTAAAGAAGAAAAAACAAGGAACCATAGATCTTGAAACACACACACAAAGTCTTACACTGGAAGGAATGTCAGTTTTCCACATTCCAACCAGAAAGTAATTTCAAACCAAAGATTTCACTTATCTCAGAAAAACACAAATGCATTTCCTGGATTTTAGTAGATATATATTGTTAACTCTTACCTTATTCCTTGAAAATCACTGCCTAGTCACCAGAGAGAAATATTGCAACACTTTGGCATAAGGAGAAAGAAAGGAATCTTACCAGCCTTTATACTTAACAGTTTCATTAAAAGACTATACTTAAATCTCATTTCTAAGATCTTCAAATGGGTGTAGAACACACAGACACACCTACACCCCTATATTGTTTATATTAATCAGCTTTTATAGAAAGTGATTCATATCTCAAAGGTTTTTCTGTTTTTAGGGCCTTGTCTAGTTCTTCTGGATAAATATAAGGTACAAATAGGAGACACCGCATAGGAAAAGCTGGACTCAGAGTGATTTCCTGTAATTCTCTGTGCCCACCTCATACCAAATCCTCTGAAGCTTTACGCAACCACTAGAGCAGGGTCACAAACATCACACAAAACAAGATCTTGCTGGAGTCTGTTCCTCTGAGAGATTTCTTCTCAGGCAAAAGTGGGGCTGGACAACCAGCAGTGGCACTCTGAGTGTGCACTGCCACCAGGGCTGAGGCTGACATCTACAAAGACTTTTTAAATAGTCAATAATGCTCTTTGCTGGCAGGAGCATGAGAAGTAGGCATAGCTAGTAGGAGTCCAGCAGGTTTTTATGAAAGAAAAACAGAAAGACACTGGGGAAAAGGCAATAGTTTATATTATGCATATTCGGAGGCATCAGTTCTACTTCTAGAAACAGAAGGATACGCCTTAAGATTTGCCTGTAAGAGTCTCACCACTGATGTTCATAGCAGCAGGAAAACAGGGTGGGGGTGAGGGGAGAGGTACCGACTCAACAATCCATCTGGAAATAACCAGCTAAGTAAATTATGTATTTAATTCATACAATGAAAAACAATGTCATACAATGAAATATTAGGTCATCATTAAAATGAAGTCATTGGGCATTTATCCCAGAAAAATGAAAACTTAAGTTCACACAAAAATATGTACACAAGTGTTCATAGCAGCTTTATTCAAGACAGCACAAAACCGGAAATCACTCAAATAGCCAATCAGCCGATAAATATTTAAATAAAATGTGATAGATCCACATAATGGAACATCATTAAGCAAAGAAATAGCAACAAACTAGTGACAGGTGTAACAACTCGGATAACTCTCCAGGGAATGAGACTGAGTGGAAAAAGCCAATCCCAAAAGGTCACATACTATATCATCCTTATGTACAAGGAAATAAGCTTTTAAAGGCTTGTATCTTTGGAGCACCAACTTGTGTTAAGCTGATCCTCCCAGGGAACACAACTAGCTTTTACCAGTAGTCTCTTAAAAGTGAATGGCTTAAAAGAACTACAACTATACATGGTGATAGATGTTAATGAACCTAACTGTGGTAATCATTTTGCAATCTATACATATATCAAATTATTATACCGAAAATGAATGAAATGTTATTTGTCCATTATATCTCAATAAGAAAGAAAACTAAATCAATAGCTTACCCCTGGAAAGTTCTGAAACACAGGAATATCTAGGGGCAAACGGTGCTCCGCAGCAACTCCACCTTCTGCTTAGAGGGCCAGGAGCGCCAGGGTCTTACAGGAAAGAACCAGCTACCCAACATTATCTCGCTGGCATGAGGCGTCAGCGTCCCCAGTTCTCAGTGCACGTGCTGCAGCGGCTGGTCCGGGCTTGGGGTCCTGCCCTCCGGGAGCCAGCAGCCTGGCCAGGGCGAGTGCTCAAAAAGCAACGCAGAGCCCAGCGCCCCAGCCCTGCTGCGGTGGATCGCCATGACCCAGCCTTCTGGACCACCGCTGTCCTGGTCCTACTCCTCCAGGATTAGGGAGTCACTGGCAACCTCCTCGAGGGCTTGGCAGGGCTCCCCTGGAGATCTGGCCTCACCAGTGACCATGTACAGGGAGGAGCACGCCTGGCACCGGGGCTCGAAATCCGGGTCCAGTTCCGCTTGGAGAGGAGAGAGCGGGGGCCTGGGAGGCCGGCGCCTCTGCCGTCTCCAGCGCTCGCGGGCCCCGGGCTCGGGCTCCGCGCTCCCCTCGCGCAGGGGCTGGCTGCCGCGGGGGAGGGTGGACCTGCGACGCCCGCGCTCCTGCCACCGCCGGGGGGAGAAGGGAGAAGGCAGGAGGAGAATTGATCATCCCGGGCTGGAGCCCAGTCCTCAGCCAGTCCTTGTCCCTCCGCCCTGCCCATGTCCCCGACCACACCACGCAGGCTCCCCAGAAGCCGGCCGGCCGAGCTGGGAGGTGCCTCCCGCAAACCTGGGGCAGCGGGGGCCGCCCCCAGGCCAGGCCGAGGGGGAGACGGGGACAAACTGACCTTTTCGAGCCCGACATGCAGAGGTGTGTCTGGAGAACCTGGGGCAGCAGAGGGCAGCCCGAGGCCAGGCTGCGGGGAGATGGGAGCAAATCGCCCACCTCGGCGGGGCAGCCCCCCTCCCCACACCGACCCGGCCCCCTGATGGCACCGGGCCCGCCTCCCGGGAGCCGCCCGACACGGAGACGTGCGCCCCACGAACCTGGGGCAGCAGAGGGCGCCCCCAGGCCAGTCCATGGGAAAATGGGAGCAAATCGATGGGCTCCCACTGGTCAGCCCCGCTTCGCGAGCCATCACTGCTGTCTGTAGCTCATTCCACAGTCGTCACTCAGGTATCCAGTCTGATGGAGTAGCCTGTTTGGAACATTGCAGTTGTAGCAGACAGAAGAGAGACAATATGCTCAACCATATTTGCTCTTAAAGATTCTCCAGAAATGACACAGTCTGTGCTCACATGACGTTGTCCAGAGCAAGTCACATGACCAAACCTAGTAGGGAAGACAGAGAGAATGATCTCCTAGAAAGAGGGTATTGAATATTTTTGAACATTGACGCAGTTTATCACACAGTCATCGGAGAATATTGAGTACAGAACTGGCGCCATCTGATTTTACAATTTAGAAATTATCTCTGTGCTGAGAAGAGGCTGCTGTGGGGAGGGCAGCTTTATGCTTATACGTAACTTTCTTTATGTTTATGGGCTTTGATCCACCAATCCGAGGCCAAAATAGGAAATAACAGATGATGGATTGCTTAGTTACTCTCTATGGCTTAGGGAGAAGTGAGGCTTCTCTAAAGATGGTGAAAGTTTTTCTTGAGAGAGCAGATAGATCTTATAATGGCCAAGCTTTCAAAGCAACACTCAAATTAGAAACAAAAAATCAAAAACCATGTGCAATAAAATGGCATCAAACCTGGATGACATTAGAAAGAAATTAAGGTAAAACCTAGACATGTTTAAACCATGTTTTTATAAGTTGTGCATATTACCCTGTCATTCCAGACACAATTGTATGCACATATACTTAGTTTTGTAGTCATTTGAGCATCTAGAATTTGCCTGTCCCTAGACCTGAAGTATTATCAGAGCTCAAACCACCACATTTTTCTTTTTTCACAGGACCATTGTAAAAGTCAGTGTGAAATGTGTTTTTGCTTTCCATTATGAAACCCTGTCTTATTTCCTGGAAATTGTTATGGGTAAAGTGCTAATAAAAGATGTTTTAGATTCAATGAATTAACCATATTGCTTGACTAGCTCCTGGATTTTGATTTGCAGAGTACTTTCTTCTCTGCATCTAAGCATCAAGAATGACTCAGTGTGGGCCATTTAGCTGCCATATAATCAGATACTTCAGTTTTATTACTATTGCTTTATGGTAGCAAATATTTCCGTTTAAGTCTCTCCAAAATTTGCAAATTTTGTGTTTTGCTATGTCCAATATGTTACTATTTCAGTATGTAATGTATAACTATGTATGTATAAGTTAAAATATGCTATTAAAAAATCTACCTGGGAGCAAAACTACAATTTCCTAATTCTTCCCTACCAGTGACCTCAGTTTTCTTTCTATTATTGATTTATTAAGCTTAATTATCCATTATAATAGATTCATAAATAATAAATTACTTTTGCAAATTGGCATGGTAGAGGTTGCTCAGGCATTTAAAGCCTAAAGAAACAACTTGAATGACAAATATTTGTATCTGTAAACAATCAACAGGACTACCGAATGTGCTTACTCTGAAAAATGAAATAAGTGAAATTCATTTTAATCATTGGGGCAATTCATTTTGGGCAATTTTCTCTTTTAACTTAATGCATTAGAAAAGGTGCTCAGTGGTGGGTGCCGTGATGACTCCCAGGTATTCAAGGCCAGTCACTCACTGCCCTCTAGTGCTGTCCAGAGGGGCGACCCTTAGATAAGCTATTTTAAGGTAAACCCTAATTATTGGAGTTTTAGGCCTAATTTTATTTATAATTGTGATCATAACTACTATATTATTATACCATTTAAAGCTTATTTAAAGTGAGTGTCCCTGTGTCCACCCTTACATATGTGCACACACTAGTGCACTAACCCACGTGCACACATGCACACTGACACACAATGAGTAAATGGAACTTCTGTACTGTGCATAGAAAAACATCACTGAGTGAGTATAAGTATCATTAAGTGGAGGGAAATTTGCAGGAAGACACTCTGGCTGTTTCACATTCTGACAGCCCAACAGATTCTTTCAGGTGAAATGTACTGTCACACTATCGCATTTGCCTGACGATTTGACAGTCTCATAAGTCTCATAATTCTACCAGTTGTTGATTTTTCATCACCAACAATTAAGCCTAGACAATTCACCTTTTGAAACTAATTTTCCTTAATTGACTTCTTTAAAAATTTTCTTCTTTAAGGGAATTCTTACATGAGCCGGAAACGTAATTCCCTTTTTAATTAACGGCACCTTTACAAATTTAATTATATTTTTCTCAAACAGGAAAAATAAACTTTGCATTTATATTTAATACTGAAATAATGGATTATTGCCAGATAATCATATTGACAAAGTAGTTACCTAAATGACTTACATGGATTGTGAGAATAAAAAAAGTATTAGAAATAAATGTGAGTTGATGTTTTGAGTTTAATTATATGTATAATAGCCATTAATTATCATAAATATTTTATTTTCTGAATCGCAGGCTCTTATCAACTTGGACTTGGTTTGTGTGATGGTCTCCTAATTGGCTTCTCATCTGTTTCCTCCCTGCTTCTAAGTCATCACACATGGCACTGACAGAATGTTCTTTCCAAAATACCACTGTCTTCATGTCACTCCTCTAACCAGGAGCCCATGGTGCCTCCCTATCATTTAATCTCTCAAGCCCCAGTCCCTCAGCCCAGCACCCACAGCCTCCCATCATCTGGCCCTGCTGTACCTACCTCACCTTGCCTTCCACTGGTCCCTTCACCACAACAAGACTGTGTGGGCCCAGACCCCCTGGTCTTCACCTCCATGGGTGGGGGAAAGCCGGACTGTTTTCAATCACTTTGCAGACAGAAGAGGAGCAGCAAGCGGGGGGAGGAGAAGAAGAATGTGAGTGATTCTCATGAGTCACAGCCGCGTTATGTAAAGAAGGGCTGTGGGTGTAAGTGTGCAGCCACCCTGAACTTGATGGTGGAATCAGCAAGTCTTTCTGAGCAGAACAGGCAGGCAGCAGTGCCAGGCTGTTCAATTTTCAAGTATGTTCATTTTCAAGGTGAGGGTTTGGCTGGAAGGAGGACATTTGCTCGAGTAATTCTTTCCAGGTTGTAACGCTCACTCCCCAGGACAACTTTCTGGGCCGGCTCACAGATTTCCAGAACGTGCCCAAATGCTTCAGAGTCAATTGGTGCTGCAGACAAATGATGGATTATCCAGAGAGGAGTTAGCAGTGTCAGGACACATGACCGATTCGGGTGGGATCTCATTACTTCTTTTTGCTCAAGTAGCTTTTTGGTGGGGGGTTGGCGTGGTGTTTGGAATCTGCAGAGGTGAGTACTGTCCCAATGGGGAGGGGCTCAAAAAACTTTTTAAAAACCTGCTAAAAACTAAACCTACCAAGGGAAATTAGGTAAAAATTTGTATAAATCCTAAGCAGAAACAAGACAGAAAAGTTTAAAAAGTGAGTGCATAATCACTGTTATATTTTCCTGGGATTGATTTGGTTAACTGCTCACCTCAGTTTTCAATTACTAGATGACATGGGTGGACACAGGTAGTTAAAATTCTATAATCATTTCTATAAGACTTGAACCAAAGTATACTTTGCAAAACAAGAAGTTTACTCTAGATTTTAAGGCATGGAGGGAGTTTCTTCATCCAAGAGAACACTTAGAAAGAATATGATATAAGGCCACAGTAATTCTGTGGTAGTAAGAATGTTGGTTCCCCGAAGGTGTCCACACCCTAATTCCTGGAACCTATGAGTATGTGAGCTTACATGGCAAAAAGAATTTAAGAGGTGTGATTGAGGCTACAGATCTTGATGGGGAGATTAATCAATCTTATCCAGGTGGACCCAATCTAATCACGAGAGTCTTTAAAAATCAGAGAACCATTTCCAGATGGGGTTAGGCATCAGGAGATGTGACGATGTGGAAAGGCTCAGAGAGATATAACATTGCTGGCTCCAAAGATGGAGAAGTTGGGGGATCAGAAGCCCAGGAGTGGGAGGCCTCGCTACGAGCTGAAAAAAGCAAGGAACCGAATTCTCCCCTAGAGCATCCAGAAAGAAACACAGCCCTGCCAACACTTTGGTTTTAGCCCAGTGAGATCTGCATTGGATTTCTGACTGACAAAATTCTAAGGGAATGCATTTGTGTTGTCTGAAATCACTAAGCCTGTGGTAATTTGTTACATCAGCCATAAAAAATAAATGCAAGTTGTTTAGTCAATACATTTTGAATGAGTAAAATTAGTCTAAGAAATTCATAAGAAAACTATGTGAACAGACTTCTTTTATTGGGGCTGGTACTTAAATATGGCTTTTATAAGTGATTTAGTTTTAAACAAACATTTGTTGAGCACTTACTCTGACCTAGGCGCTTCTCTTTGCATTTGTATTAAATCCTCACAGTAACTGAGCTCATTGCTGTCAGTTGCTGATGTAATCTTTCCAAAGTCACACACATAGCAAATAGAGAAGCTGAGTTTAGTCACTACTATGGTTGTTCCCACACTCACTGCATATTAAAATCACTTAGGAAGTTTTTACAAATCCCAGTGTCCAGATCACATCCCGTGTCAATTAAATTGGAATGTTTGAGCTTGGAGCCAGGTGTCAGTATTTTAAAAAGGTGTCCCGTGAATCCCATGTGCAGTGAAGTTTGGGAGCCACTGTACTTGCTCTCAAACTGTGGGATAAATGTTGTTATTCCAGCTAATGCAAAGCATTCAAACTCAGATGGTTTAAAATTAAAACCTACATTACCTCTTACTCTAAAATGGTGGGTTTTTTTTTTTTAAACCATCATTAGTGCAGCAACTGTCGTTGGTTGGATAAAAGAGCAATTGTTAGTCCAAAGACTAGAGTAGAATTGGTTTTGCATGTAGACACAGTTTGGATTGTCAGTCAGAATAATGGAGGCCAGCAGTGGGGACACCTTTCCCAAAACCAGACAAGGAGGGAGAAACAGATCTTTATCTGGTGTCTAAAGCCAGAAGGGGACTGGAGGGCTGCCTGATGAGATCGGCGGTCAGATTGCCTGTCTGGACATTTTGTCACCATTTTTGTTCAAAGTCTATGCCTTTATGTGTTTCAGCATCAGCTAGAGACAGCTCTACACTCCCAGTAAGACTGGCGCTGTGACTGAGAGCCTGGATTTCCTTAATTTTGTTTGGCTTCCTTGTTCCCTACTTGATGGCTTCCCTAGGGTTCCTATCAACATGAACGCATCCTGCTTCTGGTCAGGGGACAGACTGCAGTTTGGGGCACTGATGGATCTTTGGCTGCAACCCTCTGGCTGCCACCCTTAACTGTTCCTCCCCTTAACTGGCATTTCCATAAGGTATGGTACTCAACTCCCCCCTCGGGCAGGACAGGCAGGCTCTGTCTTTTAATCTGCTGCAAACCTTCACTTTTTCAATTCATTTTGCAAACAGAAATTAGTTCAGTGGGTTTCAACTGGAAACAGGTGCTCTTGGTTCATATCACATTGATGAGTGACATAAGTTAAAATGCCCTTTTATCTCACTGGTGATAAGCACAGACACCAGTGCATTACCTTTTTGTATATGCTAAGCCACAAACTTGCGCTAGACAGGATTACCTCCGGATTCCTAACTGAACCCAAGGCAGTCTTTTTGCCCTGAGTCCTCCAAGTTGGCTATATGCTCTTTGCCATTTCACCAAAGTGTTGCCAACACTCTAATGTGTGCTGTGTGGCTGTGGAAGTAAATTAGCTAAATCGAAAGAGTGAAGGAAGTAACTTTACAAGTTCTACATGATTCGCTGGACTGGTTCTCTCTCGAATTTACTCATCTTGGTAAATATTACAAGTTACAGTTTGATTTTAGATTTGTTGATCCTTATTTAATTGGGCTTTTTAATTGGTCAAGAAAGAAATTTGGAGTTAAGAGAAATTACTCCCAATAGGATTATAATCTAAGTGGAGTGGAGAACTTACTATTTATTCCAGTGGATTTGTGCAGCATCGACAGGCAGACATACCAGACAAGAAGTCATCTTGGGGCAAATACGTAAAATTCTGCTTTCTCATCACACAACATTATCCTGGAACAAGGACTAGGTTTTTTGAGGTTTAAAGATGGTCTAAAAATTCTTTAAAAATCACTGAGAATTAAGATCCTTCATAAGTTACAAATTCTGTAACACGAAAAACAAACACAAACAGCCCTTAGACTAGGGAAGACCGCTGCGGTCTTCTGAGAATGCCCTTCTACATTTGCCTTGTGGCTAATTTCAAATTGCGATTTTCCCAAAACTGATTTGTATTACACAGCTGTTCAGTGCTGTTCTGCGCCTTGCATTTTTCAAGGAGTTACATGGTTTCCCCTCTTCCTTCCTTAAAGATAATTTCAACACAGCTTACAGACACACACACACACACACACACACACACACACACAAACACACAAATTTATTGGCCAATATCAATAAATGACCGAAGCCCGGAGGAAACTATTGAAAATTAAACTTCGTTATAGCACAGCGGTATCAGCCATGGATTGGCTAATTTCCATGTTTATAAATAGGATGCAAAAGCTTAATTTCATCATAATTGAAGAGCAGCTTTGAAAAAGTCATGCAATTTAATGGCATAACTGTCTTTTACTGCTGTATGTAAATAGACTGAATAACAGCAGTAAACGTTGAACACAATCTCAGGTGCTGCGATTTCTTTGGAACACAATTTAAATTTCAAATTGTGTTTAAGACCTTTGTAAATAACACAGGGCTCTTTTTTAAAGCTTCTCACATGGAGTTGACTTACTTGAGGAAACTGGCATTTGGGAAAAACAGAGAAGTAGAAGCAGAGTGGGCCATTTGGAAATCTGACCGCATATGTTTTTTTAAAGTGCATCATTTAGTTTTAAATCATCTTTCCCTTCCATTATTTTGAACTTTGTCAATATCCTCCTGTGTTACATGTTTACGTCATCTTTGAATAAGGCTTTTTCCAACTGCATTGTGTTGCTTGGCCACAAACATTCCCTTTTTCTTTAGTATAATTAGGCTTAAAGGGAGAAGGTGATAGATAATGGTGCACACATGCTAGGCTGCTGCTTCCCATGGAAATGATTCACTAGCTGGTATCCTTTGATTCTGTCCTTGGTCCTGCCCTCAGGACCAACATATCCTTCCTATGAAATAATGCTCAGTGGAAGAAGGGAGGAAATGCTGTTCTCTTTGGATCCCATCAGATTTCAGAATGTTATAATTAAGATATAAATGTGAAGGTCAGATAAGAAGCTAAATAGTAAAAAGTTCTTCTGAGAGGCAGAGTTAGAAGGCTCTGATGAAATTTTAACACGGGGGTGTTAGAAATAAGCTAGGTGGTCTCCCCTGTGTTCTCTAGGGCTGCCATCAACAACGGGGAGAAGTTTACCCTAAAGCAAATTCCCTCATGGGATTGATAAATCTTAGAAGGTGAGTACTCAAAGTATATTATGCACACAATAATACACTTTGATTTCATGGATTTTTTAATTTTTAAAAATTTAGGTTTGTGCTCACCAGATGACTTCAAACAAAACTGAAAAAATAGGGAAATTTTGCCTTTAGGTTAAGATAAAATCTATAAATCTACCATGATAAGGGTAGTGCAATATTTACCAGCCATAATTAGTAATACATCTTTGAGAAAATCATGGAGAAGACGTTTATCCTAAAACTCTTACCTTCTTGAGTGAAGCCTTTTCTTACCGCTCAACAAATTCTCTCATTCCCAGGAAAGCTGGTTAAATGAATGGGTCTAATTCATTTATTTGGAAATTCATCCTTATTGTGTGCCAGGCTTAAAGATTTCATGGTGGACCAAACAGTAATGCAACTCAAAGTCTTATGAAAAGGATGAACAATACACAGATAATTATATAATTATAATAAATTCCTAGATGGAGACTAGAAGGCTGGAGTAGGAAGAAGGGACTTGCTCCTTTCTATTTGTTCCCATTCATGTCAAGATGAGCCCAGCTCTTGAGGCTGGCAGCAGTCAGTCACCTCATGACTCTGATTTGCAGTTTCTCCAATATTCACAGAACAAACCTTGTCTCCTAGCACCAGAGCCACTCCTCCGAGTACTGAGTCCTAACTACCTTCTCTAAGTTTTAATAATTTAAGTCCCTTCCCTTTGTTTCCCGGTCCTGGGAGTGCTAGTTGCTCCCTGTAATTCACACCTCTCTGATACCTTGCTGTTCTGATTTGCCTTTTCAGTTTTCTGATACCTGATTAACAGTTTTTGCATTAAACTCTCTCTGTTGAAATAATTGGTAAAATCTGATTGAAATCTCTCTGACGCAGTGGGCAGAACCTAACATTAATCACATGTACTTTTTTTTTTCCTCTAAGGACCTACCTGGATCCACTGTAAGTGCTGGTAATCACATAGTCAGGGTATTTGAAATGGTATCATGTTAAAAAAGAAAGTCAGAAGAATAAGTCAGCCACTGTAGCAGGCTTTGGGAGGTTATTCATGTTGAGTTTATAAGTTAATGGAGAAGTGGAAACATAAATACTTGACAATAAAATGGCTCATGAGATGAAGGAATAAAAGATGTTTTTAAGGCCATGCCAGCCTGATGGTGGAGACAATTGGAAAGATAATGGAAAACTCATTACTCCTTAACTTGGCTTTCTGTGTTGATTCACAGAAACTTTATTCATAAACCTAGGTCCTCCTCTGGCTTTGGATGGGTGAAGCCCAAAGGCAAATATTAAGTTCTAGCTGAAAAGTAAGAGTAGTGTTGTAAATAGATGGAAAAACAGATCAGCAGACCCGACATGGTTAAAGAGGGGACAGCAATCTAGACAATTCTTGGAGTTATATAGCAGCTGTGCTCATGCCTTGGTGTTTGGGCATTTTAGAAATCTTGATAAGCTCTTCACAGCCCAGATGCTGCCTGTCTACCTCAAGGCCCCATTACTGTTGCCACATTGGACCCTTTAGCATTAGCAACAAGTCTACACCTACACATTTCCCCCTCCAATTTTATGGTTTGGGGTTTAATGCTAGTTCTGGGCCTCTTACCATCTTTCTTATTTGCTCATAACTAATTAGATAAGTTCTCTCATGGCTCTGGATTCAAATGCCCATCTTCATAGGAGCACCCCAGTATCACAATATTTAATACGACACTAAAATGAAAGCTGGTGACAAATGCTGTAAGAAGAGAAGGGCAGGATAAGGATGTGTTATTTCAAAGAGAGTGCTCAGTAAAGCTCTGACTGATGGTGACACTTGGGCAGAGACTTAAATTGGGCAGAGGAAAGCAGTGCCGAGATCAAGTGAAAGAACATTCCAGGCAGGAGGAATAGCAGAGGCAAAGGCTCAAGGCAGACATGGTCTCGGCCCATTTGAGAAAGTGCAAGGATGTCATGGAGGTGAAGCTGAGGGAGCGAGAGGTCAGTGGAAGGGCATGATGCTAGAAAGGTAGTCAGAGGGAGGCCAGATAGGCCACTGCAGGTCATGGGGAAAACTTCGGATTTTCTTGTCAGTGTGGTGGAAAGCCGTTGGAGAGTTCTAAATGGGGAAGTCATGTGATCTGACATGCTTTTAAAGGACAGCTCTGACTTCTATGTGGAGAATGAGCTGCAGATGTCAGGAGTCCTGACCAGGTCGAATGTCACTGTGGTGGCATTCACTGTAAGAGTAATGATGGTTTGAAATGAGGTGCTTGTAATGAAGATGTTGAGAAGTGGTTGGACCAGAGATACATTTGATGTTCAACTGACTGACTTTGCTGATGGTTTATATGTGAGGCTCCAAGAACAACTGTACAGCTAGTTGCACAATGTACCAATAATTGAGATGAGAAATCTGTTGAGGGAGTGGTGTGTATATGTGTGTTGTATTTGAGATGCGTATTTGCTACTCAAGTGGAAATGCCATATAGGCAGTTACGTGTGCAAGTTGAATGCTCAGTGGAGAGTCTGGGCTAGAGATATAAAATAGATACTATTAAGTGATACTAAAAGCCATGTGATTAGTTAAGATTATGTAAGAGATGAGTGTAGATAGAGAAGAAAAGAGGACAGAAGGCTGATTCCCGGAGCACTCTAACATTTGGAAATCAACAAGCGGAGGAGGGGGCATGAATGGAGCCTGAAAGGAGAGTCAAGTGAGGCAGGAGAAAATCCAAAAGTGGGCTGTCAAGAGGTCCAGTAAAGAAAGGTTTTCATGAAAAAGAGAGTGCCTGCCTGTGCCAAATTCTTCTGAGGGATCAAGTCAGAATCCAGTGGTGTGTTGACCACTGGATTAACAACATGGAGTCCTTAGAGACCAGTATAAGACAATAGGAGGATGGAGATAAAAACCTGATTCTTATTAAAGAGAAAATGGGAGATTGTAAAATATCTTGTATAGTTACATTTTAAAAGGATTTCCTTTAAAGGGCATCAGAGAAATGGAGCAGTAGCTAAAGATGTCTCATTAAGAGAGCAATTTTAAAAAATTAATGGTAGATATGCATAATTTTATGTTGATGAAAATTATTTGGAAATGCGGGGAGACTGATACAGAGGAAAGAACTGAAAACCATAGGAACAAAGTCCTTGAGTTGGCAGGTAGGGACATAATTCAGTATAAGCACGTTGGGGTTTGCCTTTGAAGGGAGGATGGGCAATAACTGATCCATTAAAACATGAAGAAAAAAGAGTGTATAAGTTCAGATGCAAGTAGGATGGCAGATTTAGTTGTGAGAGGAGGTTTTCTCCTGGCCGTTTCTAGGATTGAGAAATGAGATCAACAGCTGAGAGAAGTAAGGGAGCTAGAGGATGTTAGTGTTCAGAGGATAAAAGACAAGATGCAGAGTCGTCTCAGAGAACAGGAAAGAGAGATGGTTGGGTGCAGCAGTTGGATTGTTAAGCAAGGCTGAAGTTTTGAGGTGTGTGGACACAAATTTATAGTGATATCAGGATAAAAGCAGAGAGTGGAGGGAGAGTCCTTTTTAACCAGGAATATGGCTTTGCTAAGTAATTATAGCAGAATTAAAGACGGGTGGGGAGGCCAGGTATATACGTGGGAATAGTTATAACAATGGTGCATAGAATGGAATGCAAGTTGTATAGAGAAGGAAATAAGAATGTGACAGGGTGATACAGTGAAAAGGTGATTTGGTCAATTTTTTAAGCTCCTTGGTGGGGGATCAACTAATTGCAATGGCCATATAGTTGATATTTTTGAGATGATTTAGTTATTGGTGGTGTGAACGTGGAGTGAGGGGCCTGATATAAGGAGACATGGTTGATGGCAAGGACATCAAGGAAGTGAATCTCCAGGAATCGAGTTTCCATTGAGTTTTTGGAGAAAGATGACGAGAGAGACAGTGGAGAGAAGGGCAGCACACCAGGCAGCCAAATACTCACTGAAGGAGAGAGAATGGCAGGAAGAATGGTAGATCAGAAGGCTGGGTCCAGAAGGATGGCAGATGACTGCAACGTGGCAGGGGAGTAGAGCCCAGTGGCAAGCGCTTCAAAGGAGCAGGGCACTGTTAGGGATGTGGGGGAACTGATGACTGGGGACAGCACTGAAGAGCAATGAGTGTACATGCCATTTGCAGCCTTAGTGGTAAGCAGGGTGGAGAAGGGTAAACAGCCACCCTTTGAAAGGGCTGCAAAGACAGCGATGTCCTCAAGAGGTTTCAGATTTCAGTTAATGCAAGAAGGTGAAGCTGAAGGCAACGTTCAGAGAAGTGTTTATGCAGAGGCATCTATTCCTATAGCATAGCAGCCTACGGAAACCAAACGAAAATCCAGGTCCAGAATGAAGATCTATCATGAGATTTAGCAAAGAACAGTTCAAATTGTCCCGATGAATACTTAGCTTTACTTATAATCAAGTTATCGGTACAAATATCACTGAAAAATAATGCAGAGAAGAATTTTGACAGAGTCGAGTTTTTAACTCATGTTGTGGTTTTTACTGTTGCTGATGTGTATGTGTGGTTGTGTGTGTGTGTGTGTTTGGCAGATAGTACATTATATAGACTAATTTTGTAGACAAGATTAGGCACAAAGTTGTGCTCTTCCTATATAGTAGAACAGAAGGTAATTCATGTGTGGAGCTGAACTGCTAACTGTACGGGATGCAGTATTGGATACATTTAGTTGGGCTTTGTTTTCCACTGACCACAGCTGATTTTCCATCTGCTGTTTCCCACTCATAGGTTTTCACTTTGTATTATAATTTTTTAGATCATCTTTGCACCTTCTAGCCATTGTCAGGGTTGATCTTGGTGACAGACACATGAATTTTACAGTTTATGGAATTAATCTTTGTTTATTTTTTATTTAAATTACAGACTCTGTATATCCCCCCAACTGACTTTTAACTGGGCTGGACACGATTTCCTGCAGAATAGCTGACAAACATGTCCACATTCAAGTTTAACCTTTATTTAAATTGAAAAGTTTAAATACAGATGGAAGGATTTGGACCAGACTGCCAGCCTTTTCTGGGTGGACAGTGGCTTGAGCTCTTCTTGTTGTATGGCTAGCCACGTCATTGGATGTTTATTATCCTATTCATTCTGTGATGCAGCCATATTCTTTTGGTTATAGTCGGGACCTAGCACTAAGATGACAAAAAACCCAAAGCAGACACATGTTTCCATCTTTTGTTGCTGGAGGTGGTGATTGAGGGCATGTAATTTCAAATGAGCACTTGATAGAAGTGCTACATAGTGTCAGAAAAGTAGGATGTTTCCCTCATGAAGAAGGGTCTCCGTGGAAAGTTCACTTGTACTTCATCGGGGAGGAGTTATATGTCCTATGGCATAGAGGAGCTATCCCCCCATTGCAGACATGTTTGGTGAGTCAATACTTATTCGTTCCTTTGCATTATCCCGCCTGCATTGCATAGCCTTTAGGTCAGCTCTCATCTCAGCAAATAAGTTTACTAATTCTACTTGGTTCTTCTTTATAGCTTCTATTTCATTTTTGACATATTTTATATCTGTAAACACTATTTCTTTTAGTTCCTTCAGTACTTTGATCAGTCCTTTTTTGAAATCTTGATCTTGTAGGCCATCAATGTCTATTTCCATGATCATACTTTCAGGAGATTTCTCTTGCTCTTTTAATTGGGAGTGGTTCCTCTGCTTCTTCATCTTGCTCATATGTCTGGCACTGTGGCCGGTGGGCAGGTGGGTCACTCCCCCTCCCGATGCCACAGTCAGATACTGCGCTCTAGGCGAGGCAGGTGGGCGGGTCGCGCCACCTCCCAGCACGGTGGTCAGGGGCTGCGTTCCTGCCGGGAAGGCGGGAGGCCGCCCGCCCTCTCCCGGGGCCAGTCGCTCCGCTGCTCCGTGCCACTGCCCACTCCGCCTCGGGTCGGTGCTCCGTAGGCGGGCTCAGGGAAGACCATGGAACCACCCCACCCCCGCTCCATGCCAAATCTCAGTCCTTGTTTGTCTTGGCGATGTGAGTTCTCTGAGGTGCCAGGGCAGAAAGATCCTCTCTGCCTCGGGCTGTAAACAAGTCTCAGTCCTGCGCAGGAGGCTGCGGAGCCCCAGGTGCGGATTCAGGGCCCGTCCCCGCCCCCGCCCCCGCCCCCGCCCGGGCGCTCCTACAGGAGGAGACAGCGGCTGTGGCCACGCCCTGCCTCTCTTCTCGCGAGATGTGCCAGTAATGGCACGCGGGTCTGAGGAGACAAAGGCTACGGCGCCCCTCCCCCCCAGGGCACACCAGCCGTGCTGCTTCACCTTTTTTCGCAATTTATGGGGGACTGAGGTACGCGGCCCCCTGCAGTCCCCTGGGCTGCCTCAGTGCAGTTGCCTCCATCCTCCGCCCGGCTCGGGCCTCCTGTCCTGGCCCCAGCTGCTGGCTGGTGTCTCGGGTTGGGTGTCCTGGGGACCCCCTGTGCCCCTTTAACTCAGTTCTGTCCGTCAAGGGGTGCTCGGGGCAGATCTGAGCCTTGGAGGCTCCCCCTCTGTCCTGCTGGCCTCTCCATTGGAGAGGGGCGCCCCAGCGAACAATCACCAGTCCTCCTTTGCCGCTCCCTCCCCATGGGACCCGTCCCGCACTATTTTGCCTTTTCTCCTTTCTTTTTCCCTTTTCTCCTACCAGATTTTTGGCATCTTTGTCTTTTGAAGACGGCGATGTTCTGTCAGAGTTTGGCAGGTGCTCTGGCTGTCTGAGTGGGTCCGTAGATGTGAGTTTTCATGTATTTGTGGGAGAGTGTGAGCCACGAGCGTCCTCCTACTCCGCTATCTTGCTTCTCTCCCTGGTGAGTCTGTATTAAACGGGCACCTGCGCTACTGGCGCACGGAGAGTGGGGGCAGTGAACGCGGTCTGCCCTGGGTGCAGATCTGCCCTGGCATTTTAAATCTGTGTTTAGAATATAAAACGTGAACTACAAAGGTCTTCGGAAGTGCAAATTGTTTACACTTGAAATATTTTACTGCAATTGAATAACAGCTTTAAACTTAAATTTAATTTCTTTTTATATTGTTTTAAAACTAAAAAACAAAAATGAAAAATCACCGTGTCACATTGGTCTTAGTTACTGGACAGTTACCTACATAATTTATATATATTTCAATAAAAAAAAGCTTTCCTCTGCCTGCACTTGTTTTCTATTCCTTATTATTATTTATTTCTTGATGATTCCTGAAAATAATGTCATGGAGACAAGGATGTGTTAAAAATTATCTGCTCTGGGTGTCACAGGCTAGATTGGCCACTAGGGGAAGCACTTCTATGAATGGAGATGCTCATCTTTGTCATTTTGGGGTGTGCTCCCATGGAAGATTTAGAATCAGGTCGCTAACGCACTCCAAATTTTGGGTGGAGATCTGCCCTGTAAGAATAGACTATTTGTGTTTGGAAAACTGAATAGTGGAGACTCGCTGGCAACACAGTTGTTTTAATTTGCTAGGGGCAGAGGACAGTGAGTTTTATTTCTTTAGCATACTCTCAGCAGCTGGAGGGTAAAATGAGAGACAGATTGCAGAATCATAGAGATCTATGTTTCAGTCTAAACCCTATCTCTTGAGCAACTTAATTTATTTAAGCCTCAGTTTCCTCATCTGTCAACATGTTAAAAAAACTACAGCTATTTCAGAGGGTAATGAGAAGTGGAAGAACTTAGCTGACACTCAGGCCATAGAAAGTGCCCAATGAATGTGTTTCCTGTTCCTCTACTTCCTTTAAATACTCAGTTTGGTTATTTGTTCTCTGAATACATTTTCATCAGATGGGTACTTTCCTTATATTTTCTGCCAATATTTTAAGCACAAAGGAGGTCCTTTTATAACATTTGCTAATAAGTTGTGATATGTGACATTAGTTTCTTGATGTTAAATTTTCCACAAATTATTTATTGACTGACAGAGATAAAATAAATGAGAATCATCGATTTTTACTTTATTAAACATGTATGTATCTTTCGATTATAAATGGGAGGTTTTTCAGCTGTAAGATGGGAGGATGGGGCAAATCACCGGGTATGCAGAGTGCAGCAGTGGGTGGTGAGTGGGGATTAAACAAAAGTTGATCCATTGTAACAATTTTATCTCACTCTCTTTCCAGGGAAGATTTGTATCAGTGGCCCCAAAGCAGAGAGCTCTGTATCCCTTTACCAGCCAATGAGTCATTCAGTCCCCCACAGACACAAATAAAGTTTTACAGAATACCCTATGGCATGCCTTTCAAAATATATGAACACTATAAAATATATCATTTATTTTACCATATGAACTGACTCTGTCCCTTTTTTCACCATTTGGGAGAGCAATCTCATGTGGTTTTGGCTCTTAGGTTATCATCAGATATATTGGAATCCTCTGAGCTTTTCCATTCTTAGTCCCCCTGGTCTTTTCAGGAGTTTTATAACTTGGTCATAAAAATTCACTCTAAACTGAAACTTGGCAAACAATGTATTAATCTGGGAAGTTAATTTCTTTTGTAAAGTCCAGAATCTGTGTAGCCCCTCTTTTGAGTTTTCAGAGACCTTGGAAAAATTAAGTGAGCAATTAGTTTCTTTGAATCTTAAAAAAAAGTAACTGCATTTTTTTCTAAAATCCCCTTAATCCAATTTTTGCAGGCAAATAGGTAATATTTTGGATATATTTTGAAACAGATTTGGGGGGGGCACAGTGAAATAGAGTAATTAAAAAAGGATTGAGGCTGAGCTTTCCCATCACATCACTGGAATAATAAAGTATATTTAGATAGTAGCACCTTTCTGAATTTACAAAAAGGGTTAAGATGTTCATATCATTGGATGTTCACCAACGTACAAATGAATTAGTGAGAAGTATCACTTTAGAAATGCGATGTGTCCTCAGTCTTGTAAAAATTACTAAATGGTGCTAAAGCTTATGTTTGGAGTTGATTCATTGGACTTTGGGAATGACTTTGCCAACAGATAGTGCCAGGAAATGTGGGTTCAACTTTCATGTCCTCTCAGTGCCAGAAAATGCTGTCACCGCCCTTGCCTCTTACCAGTATAAAGAATAACTAGAATGGACTGACCAGACAAGGTGACAGACAACATGGAACCTACATGAATTACCTTCTCACCATAGAGACAGGCCCAGGGACAAAAGGAGCTCAACAAAGACAAAAGACAATACTAAGGAACATTTTAAATGAGGCTTTTCCAGCTTTAAAATACTTTTGGGTACATTTTACTGAGGGAACACAGAAGAGAATTAAATCATGGTCTCTGGAATTAGACAGACCTGGTGGATACTAGCTGTGTGGCCTCGGGGAAGCTATGTAACCTTTGCAGGTTTCACTTTGCTTATTCCTTAAAGTAGAAAGAATAAGAGTACGTACTTCTCAGAGTTATACTAAGGCTTAAAATATGAAAATACATGTAATGCAATTAGCAGAATGATTAACAAGCAATTAATCAATTTGTTAATAATTAATCAATATTAATTTTGTGATTGTTAATGCTATGCAATTTTTCAGTTAACTTTATGAGGTCGATCTCATCATTATTATCATTACCATTTTACAGATGAGAATAATTTAGGTTCAAAACGGGTTTTACTTTGTAGAAGATCACACAGCGAGCAAGTGTGCTTAACTTGATCTCAAGTCTAGGTTTCCTGACAATAAGCGTGGTATGTTTTTTCCTGGTGTTCACAGTACATATTTGAGGAACACTGTTTCTTACTCAAAATTTTGGATAAGTAGTTGTTTCATAGAGGGTATAACCTTTTCTTCTCGCACTGCAAAATTTAAAGTTTTTCATACACAATATCGATGTGTTTGGGGGTAGAGTTTTAAGGTCCCTGAGGTTTTTATTGTTATTATTATTAAAGTGTATTAACCAAGTACTAAACTTGATGTAATGGATTGGATGTTTCTGTTACAGCCTGCTATGTTAATAACACCTAGAGTTCCCAGTGGACTAGAATGGTTTAGAATAAAGCAGCCATGAGAGTTTAATAGCTTATTGATTTATATCCATGGTATTCACTTGGTACTGAAGGTCTTGTTTTGTACACAGTGGTCATGAGGGCTGCAACACACAGCTGTTAACAACTGCATATTTAAGTCGGGTGTTTATACTTGATGGAGAAGGAGAGGCAGGAAAGATTTTTACTTTCAGTATGAAGCTAGTCTGCACTTGTATCAAATGAAGGAGGAATGGGGCTGGGTCTGTCAGTCAGTGACAGATATGGTGGGTGGAGCAGGGCACCCAGATCTCTCTTTACGACTGAACCCTCGGCGCCTGGCAGTGGAGGGTTCCTCTCCCTGTTAATGGGTCTTAGCTGAAAGGAACTGTTTGCCCAGAGTGTTTCACCATTCCTGGGAGTAGCCTCTGTCCAATGACTGGTTGTTGGGGAGTCTTAAAGGCCTGGTCCTTTTGCCCCAGTTCAAGGTAACTCTGATGTGCCATCCAGCATCAGAGCCCATATAGGATTGGCTAAGACCCCGGGTGCAAAAGCAACACAGTCCAGCTTCCCCCTCGGCCCAGCCAGTCCTGCTCCCCTCACTTCCTGACCAGTGTTGCTCCATTGAGTGCCCCCAATAAGCCTCCTGCCTGCGGATCTCCAGCTGAGGGTCTGTTTCCCGGGAATTCCAACCTTAAGTTTTGGTCATACATGAAAGAGCTGGTTAGGTTTGTCAGAAGCTCAAAGGAGAAGCAGCAGCTTTCCAGTTACAGAGAAAGTGGGACGCAGAGTTGGAGCCAAGGGAATGAGAACAGAAGAATTTGGATGGATGCTAAGGAGTGTTGTTTAGAGAGGCAGAAAAAGGACTAAGAAAAGACTGGATGAGATGGATCCAGGATAATCAGTGTGTTCCTTACATGGCAGCTTGGTGAAGATAGAATTGGAGGTCAGACAGCTATAGGGATGGACCTCAGGGATGGTCTCAGAAGTGGCTCTAGCAATGATGCCCAGATGGGACACGTAACCTCAGCATGAGGTGTGGAGATCAGTGAAACTCTCCTCTGGAGAAGCAAAGGCCAGAAAGCGCCCACACTGTAGTGATGGGCAAATACACCAGGCACAGTCATGGGGTGGTCAATCTTTATCTCACCTAGGGCAGGGTTAAAGGGCAGTTGGGAAGGTACCAGAAGAGCAAGGGAGGGTTTCTCAGTCTTAGAATAATGATGTAAGGGACCAAAAGAGGAGTTGAGGAGTTGTGGATAGGGCAGGGATCCAGATGCAGGAACTGGAGCATAATCAAGTCCAGTGTCTGGCAAATTCAGCAAGGTGAGCAAGGGTGACTGGTTCCTGAATGAGAGCTGCACTGGACTGATTTTGATTGCAATCCACTTGCTGATAACTCTGAAATCTCTGGGTCCAGACCCAAGTAGTTCTTTAAATTTCTAGACTCATGTCCCCACTGGATATCTTCATGTGAATGCTCTACCAGAAATTCATAGTATACATAATGCCAAACTCATTTTCTTCTCCAAACTTCACCCTCCAGTTTCCACTCTTGGTTACTTGCATTACCACTCCTGGTTATATCATCTGTTCCTGTAAATACAAGTGGACAGAGTAGCCTGCGTGAAAAAGGGTCTGGATGAGTCAGTGTTCAATTCCAGTGTAGAAGGAATTAGGAGTAGGAGGTGTAGAAGCTCCTAGTTTGTCTGTATTCCATTCCCAAGCTTTTCTGCTCTTCCTGATCACATCCATGACCCACTATCGTCACAGTCTCCCCACCACATAGACTGTCTGTGCCTCCTGGTATCCCTGCTTTATCCTCAAGAGCCTCAAACTCTTAAACTGTGGTAGGTGAAGGACTTGCTCCGGCCAACCACACTCTGTGTTTTCATCTCTCTGTTTTAGCCAGTTCCACAAATGCATTTTACTTTGGCTGTTTGGTCACAAAGACTAAGGGGAAAGTTCCAGAGGAAAACTGTGTTGCACTTTGTTGAACCTCAAGCTGCTCAAAAGCCATTTGATGATCTCTTTGAGCAAGATGACATTCGGCTCAGTGGAATCAAAGCCGACGCAAGTAGGGGGAATCACCTGGCAGTTACTTCTTTAGCTTTCATACTGGATGAGTCTCCATCCATCAGGGCTCCCCCATTGATTAGGTTGAAGGACAGAGCTGATGCAGGGGACTCCTTAGCCTGTCCCTCTGCCAGGAAGAATGCTGAGCACAAGAAAAGCCAGAGTTCCCAGCGGGTAAACTTGAGAAGTGGCTCCAGGTTATCTTTTACTATTCATTTTTATTCACTAAATACATATCAAAAACTCTATCTTTGGTGCCTCTAGTCTCTCTAGTTTGTATCTTTTCTCCTATATCTCTGTCAAGTACTCGCTGTTCACATGTTTCTTTTACCCCCTCCTTCCATCAAAACTTTCTCTTAGGATTTTCCCACCAGATTAACTTCATAAGCAACTAAGACATTATCTTTCTTTGGCAACCTTGCAGCCCAAAGTCTTAAGTTAAAGGATGAAATATGTATCGATCATTGTGTCAGAGAGAATTTAGGCCATCTGGGCCTCCCCAGTGTCCCTGAAATCGTATTACCTGACTGATCTAAGCAGTAGGCTGGCCTGAGGGCCTCACGTCCAAGGAAACGGGCAAACTGGAATTAGATTACTGTAGGATGAATCTTGTTGGAAGAGACAGCAAAGAAATCTCACTGAGCAGGCGGCTGTGTAGAGCACAGAAGCAGGGGCTTCGCTGTCTGACAGGGCAGTCGTGAAGGTCAGCTATGACCTTCAGCAGGCTGTAAGCATTCGTTAGTTATTTACAAAACGAGAACAATAATAGCACAAGGTTCTCAGAGCTGTTGTGAGGACTACATGACACACTTCTCGCAAAGTGCTTGTGGAATGGTGCTGGCACACCGTCATTGCTCAATAGGTGTGATGATGATGCGAAAGAGAAGGAGGAAGGTGGAGAGGGAGGGGGTGAGGGGTCTCATACCTGTTTGGCCTCTGAGAGAGTGATATTGATGTTGCTGGAGCCTGATTGGTTGTCACGGGCACCTCCTTCTTTGGGATGCTGAGCACTTCTGAGCACTTGATGCTTCCTATCTCCAGCTCAGACTGGTGTTTTCTGGTGTGGCAGCAGTGACCACAGCCTGCCTCCGAGTTACCATTCTTGTCCTGACTATGCCTTGAAGCAAGGAATCCTTGTAATTTAGGCATTCCTTTTACTTCCTGTCTTTTCATTTTCTCTGAATTTTATGGAGGCTAGCAAGACCGGGAATAAAGACTGGGCTCTGTAACTTCTTGTGGTTCTCCTGTTCTTTTGTTTAACAAGAACTTTTTGAAAATCAATATATGCCAAGAATTGAGAGCTGAGGGTTCAGTGGTCAGCATGAACATGTAAACCCTGTCTTAGTGGAGCTTAAAATCCAATGAAGATTCAAAAAATGACAACATAACACCATTTGCTGCAACATGGATGTCTCTGCAGAATGTCATTCTAAGTGAAGTAAGCCAGAAAGAAAAAAAAAATGCTATATGAGATTGCTCATATGTGGAATCTAAAAAGAAAGGAAGGAAGGAAGGAAGAAAAAAGAAAGAAGGAAAGAGAGAGAAAGAAAGAGAGAAATAAAAAGACAAATGAACATAAATATCAAACAGAAACAGACTCATAGACATAGAATACAAACTCGTGGTTGCCAGGTGGACGGAGGTGGGAACGGACAGACTGGGAGTTTGAAATTTGTAGATACTGACAGGCATATGTAGAATAGATAAACAAGATTATACTGTATAGCACAGGGAAATATATACAAGATCTTGTGGTAGCTCACAGTGAAAAAAAAAAGTGACAATGAATATATGTATGTTCATGTATAACTGAAAAATTGTGCTCTACACTGGAATTTGACACAACATTGTAAACTGAATATACTCAATAAAAAAAAAATCCAATGAAGATTCACATGAAAAGATACTAAATATCCTTAGTCCTTAGGGAAATGCAAATTAAATGATAATGACCTAGCACTGCATGCCCCCTGGAATGGTTAAAATACCACCACCACCACTACTACTAATGAAACGCTGGGGCACATGGGGCTCCCATACGTTGCTGGTGAGAATGAAGAAGAAAAGAGCACAGCCACTTTGACAAAAGGCACAGCAAGTTTTTAAAAATGTTAAACATACACTTGATATATGACCCATCAAGCCCAACCCTAGATATTACCAAAGGGAAATGGAAATTTTAAATTCACACAAAAACCTATCTAAAAATTATAAAGGCTTTATTCATAATTGCTAAAAAATGGGAACTATCCAAAGGTCATACTCATCTCCAGGAGCACCATTTTATCTATGCCGGGTAAGGTGTTAGACATTGGAGAACAAAAGAAGCATTAACTATAAAATCTCTGCCATCACAGAGCTTGGATGTCAGAGTGTCTCTGTGCTCTGTCATTCACGTTCACTTTCCTCATCAACAGCCTGAACTGGACTTAGGACTCCGTCATAATTGCCCTGCTCAGTGACTCCCATGTTGCTCAATCCAGGGTGCCACTCTTTGACCTCATCTTTGTCACCATGAACACAACATTTTCCCAGCTCCTTCACAGTTTTTGCTTGTTTCTTCTTTTGGCTTGTTTTCATCTGCCCTTTCTTCCACCCCACAGGCCACTCCATCTCATAGACTCCTTCTGATTTCCATCTCATCTTGTGCCACCTTCTCTATCTATGCCCTCTCTCAAGAGGTGACATCAATTTCTCAGCACTTCAATACCATCTTTATAGCGATGGCTTTTAAAAGTATATTTTAGCCTGGACTTTTCTCCTGATCTCCAGACTTTTCTACTTAAATTTCTATTTTAGTTGAGTGGTCTACCTTCCATTCACTGAGTGTGCATAACTCAAACGAAAGCTAAGGTGGGTTCTGTTTTCATGTCTTGGGATGAATAAACTTCTTAAATGCTTTACAGGGCTTTTATTCTGGCGCTGGGACAGGACCACCTTGTGCTCTCCAAGTCTCTAAAATATGAAACCGTTGATTCATTTTGGTTTTTTTTTAACAGCGAAGAGAGGTAATCTCAGTGGCTGTGATGCACTATATGCCACCGTCTATTTAAAGTAATGAGCATTTTGAAACGGAGGCCACTGGTAGCAAGAAGAACTTTAGATTCGGGGAGATGGGGAGGGAATGTCTAGTTCGGAGCCAAAAGCTGTTGTCCTGTTAGAGCCAACACCATCTATTGTTTCAAAAAAAAAAAAATGTTCAAAATGGTAATATGTGAGGAAGTAGCTGAGTTTTGTATAAAAAAAAAAAAACGAAGAAGGTGCCTCTCTTGTGCAGCAAGTGACAATGAGATGAAAAGACTTACAGGGATGGACAAAAAGGTAAGTCTTCCCCATGGCTGTACATATTTTTAATAAAAAAAATAAGATAATTTATTCTTCCTGTGCTCCATTTACAGAGACTCTGTGACATGTTCTTTTTATCTTCTGAGTGCAAACATATAGAGGCACAAGGCAGCAAGAGAAATGCAAAATCACAGCTGTTCTAACCCAGACACTTAGAGTTAGAAAGTGCCTGGGGCATACTCCACCCTCCGGCCAGCCGCACGAGGCATCACTGAATCAGCGGGAAGAGCTGTAGGTCTGACCGCTTAGATGGTCCCTCATCCGTTCCGTCCGAGCCAGTTAATTCCCCTCCTCTGAAGCCACCTTTTCCATCAGCGTCACATCCGTCCACACAAAGATAGTTGGGTGAGTCTCACATTAGACAATAAACTGGTAAATTACTCCCTCTTGTTTTACATCTGCACTAAGGCTAACCAGGCTTCAGGTCCGTTGTTGCTGTTACTTTTTTTTTTTTAATCAAGACCAACAGCAGCAAAGAACTCAGCTTTTTATTGAATGTGTTCCTGCAAAGGTTTAGTCAAAAAGCCCAAAGCCCATGTCATCATCAGACTCCTCGATCCGTCTTTCTTTGCTTCCGCTTTCTCCTCCTTGGCGGGGGCGGCACGGCGGCGACGCAGCGCTCGACTGTGGGCGGGGCCCCTGTGGGGGCGGTGCCGGATGCGGGGGGGGCGGGGGGCGGTGGCCACCGGCCCCCACGTTGCAGATGAGGCCGCCGGTGCTGATGTTGGCCAGAGCTTCTGCAAACAAGCCAGGCCAGAAAAGTTCGGCATTCACACCGGCTGCTTTAACGGGCATTGAGCTTGTCCTCCGTGACCGTCACGTCATCGTGGTGCGGAAGGAGGGCCGAGCAGATGCAGGCGAGCTGGGAGACGAGGCTGGGGCGCGGGCGGGCTCCTGGCGGGTGCTGCCGTGCTGAGCTCCGGGGGACATGGGGGCTTCACCCCACCATGGCCTTAGCGCCCTCAGAGGGACCGAGCACCTTGGCAGCTGAGCAAAAAAGGTCCTTTGTTGTCTTGAAGTTGATATAAGCTGAGTTTTAGAGCTATCCATACAACCTATAGTTTTGAGTCAAATAGATCAACAGAGTAGAGGGATAAAAAACAAAAACAAAAACAAAACAAAATGACCATCCAATCCATTATTTTCAACAACCAGAAGAGTCAAACCTCAGCATCCTGTAATCCTATGTAAACAGGTCCACCGAGTATTCGACTTTGACCTGGAAGCTTCCATCTAAGGAGAAGGGGCTCATGTGACTTGTGACATTCTTACGCCTCAGCAAAGTACAGCTCCATGTCCTTCAGAGGCAGCCCTATTGCGGGCTGCGTCATTCACGTCCGTCTCACACAGAAGTGTAAATAGCATTTTTCACTGCACGGATATCAGTGAAAATATAATATATTTATATATTATAAAATATAAAATATAAAATATAAAATATACCACAGCCGCAACCAAATTAACCTTGAGTGTAACACTCAGCGTGGCGGTGAAGCCTGCTTCTTAGAGACTGCAGGAGGCACCCAGGGAAAACGAGGAGAAATCAGTGCATGTCACTTATTGCAAAGGTTGGAATGTACTCTTTTTCTGGTGACATCAGTGCGTGTGCCATGATTCTTGGCTACGTGAATATTAAATTCCTTTATAATTATGCTTCATCTGTATTCATGCTGGGGCATAGCTCAAAATATTTGGGTTCACACGTGACGTACAAAGGGGAGATTTTCACACAAAGAAATACTCTAATTATATGCAATGACTGTCTCAAATAGGTGGCAAGAAAGGCAGCACAAAGAAGCTGTTGCCAGCTTTCTCAGGATTTATTGTACCCATTGGTCTGTTTCATCATGAAACTTCTTTGTGCCCAGACCATTAGTGTAAATAAAATAATACATATTCCCAAGTGTGTATGCTGGCTAGAGAAAGGACATTCTTTATCAGATAAATCTTAGCTCAAAACCATCGTGCAGCCTCTGGCCAATGCCGGGCTCATAGAACTGTGTCTTTCAGTTGGGCAGAAGGGTGTCTATCCTTCTAAAACTACCCTTGACCCAAGTGACCAGGCCTGTGAGGATGGATTCAGACTGCATGCTCCCATCTTGCACTTGGCTTTGTCGCTCTGCTTTCCTCCTGCTGACTTTCACAGACTCAGCAAAGAACTTTAGATTCAGATTTGTCCCTGTGAGGATTTGGTGACATATTTTTGCTACCCTGTGTGTTTCTTTGATCACACTCTGAAATACTTCTTTGCTCTAAGAACCAAGGCTTGCCCATTCCTATCTCTGGTTTTGGGTCTGGTCTTTCAAAAATGTGACAAATATTTACTAAGTACCTATTATATGGTGGGTAATAAATAATGAAAGTACAGTGATGGCAAAGATACAGTCTTTGCTTTAATGGAAATGATTGTCCAGTAGGGGTTACAGGTAACTACGCAGGCAGTTATAATACAGTGTCACAAGTGATGTGAAAGGACACAGATTGGGTTTTATGTCAGCAGAGAGAGCAGGCACCTAGTCAGGAATCGGGGCATTCATTGGGGGTATGAGAAGGGAGTCTTCCCAGAGGACA
The DNA here is from genome assembly GCF_036321535.1 of Camelus dromedarius. Taxonomy (NCBI): domain Eukaryota; kingdom Metazoa; phylum Chordata; class Mammalia; order Artiodactyla; family Camelidae; genus Camelus; species Camelus dromedarius. Next base: position 18,561 of record NC_087470.1, on the reverse strand, counting down.
TGTCATGGCCTCTGTGCCTCAGCAATAGGGCAGAGCCTGGGCGCAGCCTAGAGCTGGTCTAACAGTTAAGTGAAATGACTTTTTATGGCCTTGTGGCTCCAACTTCTCATTTACCATACTAGTTCATCCTCAAAATATTCATTCTCAAACTTCTGCTCCTTCTTTCCCTCAGCCCTATGATAGGGAACTGAGACAGTTTACTGAACTGTCCATAACCCTACCTGGAGAGCAGTGGCTCCTGTTGCACAAAGGAGACCGCCCTTGTGAGGCTCACAGCAGTGGCCAGGAGGGTATTTGAACAAAGCACCAACATCTCCTAAACCGTAGATGTTCCCTCCTCATTCATCACATAGCGTATATGTGTCATCTCTAGCTTTCTTTTACTTAAATACTAAATCCAAACTTTCCCTGATTTATTAAAAAAAAAAAAGAAACAAATGGTTTTTTAGAGCCCTTTTAAATTCACAGCAAAATTGAGAGGAAGATACAGAGATTTTCCATACACCCCCCACTCCTACACACGCACAGCCTCCCCCATGATCAACATTACCCAACAGAGTGGGACATTTGTTACAATTAATGTACAATCATTGACATATCGTAATTACCCAAACTCTATAGTTTGCACTAGGGTTCACACTTGGTGCTGTAAATTCTGTGGGTTTGGACAAATTTATAATATGTATCTATCACTATAATATCATACAGTTTATTTTCACCTTCCTAGAAATCCTCTGTGCTCCACCTATTTATCCATTTCCCAACACTGACCCCCCAGCAACCAATGGAAACCACTCATCTTTTGTTATGTCTATAGTATTGTCTTTCATAAAATGTCCTAGAGCTGGAATCATGTATGCAGCCTTTTCAGACTGGCTTCTTTCACTTAACAATATACATTTAAGTTTCCTCTATGTCTTTACATGGCTTAATAACTCATTTCTCTTTAGCACTGCCTAATATCCCATTGTCTGGACCCACTACAGCTTATTTATCCATTCACCTACTGAAAGACATCTTGGTTGCTTCCAAGTTTGGGCAATTATAAATAGAACTCTTTTGAACTTTTGTGTGTAGGCTTTTGTGGTCATATGTTTTTAACTCCCTTGAGTGAAACCCATTGTTGATTTATATGCGGAGAATATGTTGAGATTTATAAGAACCACCAAACTGTCTTCCAAAATCAAAGTACCATTTTGCGTTCTCACCAGCAATGTATGAGCATCTCCACTGCTTCCCATGCTCATTGGTATCTGATGTTGCCAGTGTGCTAGGTTTGGGCCATTCTAATAGGTATGAAGTAGTGTCTTGTTTTAATTTTCATTTCCCTGATGACATATGATATAGATTATCTTTTCATAAGTTTATTTGCCATCTGTGTAACTGCTTTTGTAGTTCACTATTTTTTCAAACAACCAGTTTTGTTTGTGTTGGTTCTCTCCATATTATCCTCTAGTTTATTAATTTTGCTCCTCTGTTTATTATATCTTTAATTATACTTTCTTGGGTTTATTTTGTTCTCTTTTTGCTCCAAATTCTAAAGTTAGGCCATTAAATTATTAATTTTCATTCATTTTAAAATATTACTTAATATTATAAATTTCCACTGAATATTGCTTTTACTGTTTCCTATGTACTAAGCATGTTCTAGGGTGTCTGCCCCTATTTTTGGCTGAAGAAGAAACACACATAGAAGGGTGTGCTCATCTGGCACAGGCTTTGGCTCTGGTGGCTGGTTATTTGTTGCTTTAGTTACTGATTTTTCTTTGACTTTGATTCTGAATTGCTTGTCTGGGTTTTGATTTATCAAACCTCCATGCTTGGGTACTTCCTTTGTTTTAGATTTCTTATCTCTTTTGAGTCACCCCTTCATCAAAGTTGGGCTAATAGTCAAGAACTCAGAGTTCTAGTCCTATCTTTGTTCAGCATGATAGTCTTTGGTCTAGAAATGATTGTGTTAGTTTTTCTATTATGGATGTGACAAGTTCCCATAAACTAAGCAGCTTCAAACAACACAAAGGTACTATTTTATAGCTCTGTTGGTCAGAAGTCAGGCTGCTTACTGATCTTACTAGGCTATAATCAAAGTGTTAGCAAGGCTGCGTTCCTGTCAGGGGGCGCTTGGGATTCCTTTCAGGATCCAACTCCTTGCTCATTTGAGTTGTTGACAGAACTCAGTTCCTGGTGGTTGTAGGACTGAGTTCCCATTTTGTTGCTGGCTGTCAGCTGAGAGCTATTCCCCCACATTTTAGAGGCTACTTGCTTTCCTTGGCTTGTGGTCCCTTTTCATCCAACTTTAATGTGACAATTGTGAGTCTCATTCCTCCCATGCTTCTCATTTCTCCTCTTTCTTCTTCTGTTTCATCTCTCTAACCCTCCGCTTTTAGTATCCCCCACTTACTAAACACTCCAATGAAGAGATTGGGCTCACCTGGAAAATCCAGAACACTTTTTATCTCAAAGCCTGTAAACTTGATCACATCTACAGAATCCATTTTGCCATATAAGGTAACATTTGCAGGTTTCAGACCTTAGTGCCTGGACATCAAGGATAGGGGGCACACATTTTTCTGCCTACCACAATGATGTTTGCCTCTCTGTGTCTCAGTTTCTTCATCTGTGCAATGGAACGGATAGCTCTTGCTTGTATTATTAGGAAGATCCACTTACTGACTTGTAGTGAGGATCCCTCGATGAGGCATGTATACTTTGTGCACTTGAAAGTAATGTGCAAATGTGAGATATGAATAAAATTGTTAATAAGTAACATACTTGTCAGACTTTCTTATATGACATTAGGTCTCCAGTGATGAACAAAGGACCTGGCTCTTAATAAACATTTGCTGAGTGACAGCACGGGTAACTGTTACCGCCGTTATCCCTCACTGGGCTGGACCTCACTTCTATGGGACTTTCAGGTTATATAATGCTTAGTGGCCTCTTTAAGAAATAGAATATAAAGTTATAAATGTAAAATTAGGTATACGGTCTTGGAAGGGCGTATACAAATGAGGGGCCCTGAGATTAATTTTCATTAGCTTTTCCTCAAATCCACCTCTGCCTCTTATTTTTACTTTTGTTTCTTTTTCCTTTCTTACTCCACACTGCCCCACTGACTTGCTCCTAAATTTCATTCTGTCTTTGTGTGTGTGTGTGTATGTGATCCTTATCCTGGCTTAAAATCTCATTGATACTCTATTATCGCTGGCTCAATATGATAAAAGCTATAGTCACACTATAGATAAGAAAACAAATACACAATGAATACATTTTACGTATATTTCTTGAGTGCCCTCAAGCTGCCAGGCATTGGGCTCAGAGCTGTGGGCACTCTGATGACACCGTATGTCACATTCATGAGTTGCTGGGCTCTGACTAAGCAAAAGATAAACCCTGAGGTCAGAGGGTCCTGCTCAGGGGATTTATCTAAAGTAGCCTGAGGAAAACTAGCTTGAACAAAATTAGAACTGCTGTAAGAAGATACGTCTCAAAACCCAATTAGCAGAAATATATGCAATAATGGGAACAAAGAATATATTTAAAAGCCTAGAGAGCTTGAAGCAAGACCAAACTTGTACATGTGAGGAGCGGGTACAGAGACCAAGTCAGAATTCAAGCGCTGAGGGGCGGGGACACAAGGAGAACCCAGGACACATGGTGTGTCGAATGCAGTGCCTGAAAACAGCTTCACAGGGAAATATGCCTATTCTTAAGCTGCTCTTTATCGATTTACTTTGAAATCTTAATTTGGCATCAAAATCTCTTTTCAGAGATTTTTTTCATCAATCCCTTCTTTTGTGTGTCAAGGCAAATTAATCGATCTCTTTTAGACATTGTGATGTTTGACACATATTGTATTACTGGGACAAATGGAATTATTAATTGAAATTTCAGGGAAATTGAAGTCTCCTGGAGACTATATTTAAAATGGAAAGACAGGATTATTTTAATAAGAGCTTTTTAATAAAGCCACAAGAAGCACACACCATCTAACCTTGGCTTGGGACCTAACAGTGCACACTTTATGCCTAGTATATATTGGCACACAATGTGCAGTTGTTTGCTAATAATTGTGTGGGATTTTATGTACTTGAGGCATTCTCACAGGCTTTAAAGCTCTCAGAGTCAGGGAGCATGACATTCCTTGTTTTGCTTGGAATTTGTTCTTCCCATCACTGATTCATTCTCTCACCTCCTGATACTACCTGTTTTGTTCCAGAAGCCATGCCAGGTGCTGAGAAGGCTAAGCCAAACAGATCCCAACCTCTGCCTTTTGGAAGCCTCCAGCCCAGTGGGGAAAAGGACCATCGAACAGAGGAACATTACAAGTCTGGTGAGGCAGAGAAGTGAGGCCCTGCCTGCCGAGAGTCGGCAGAAAGCTTCCCAGAGGCTGACATTTAGGTGTTATGTCCTGAAAGATGAGTGGGAACTTGTCAGGCAGGCAGAGTTAGTGAAAGGAATAATGATTTAATTAAAGTGAAGGGGGAATGGGGTTTCACATGCAACCATGTGCAAGCGCATTCAGAGGACAATTTTCAAGTAGCCTGGGTGTTTGGAGGGACAGGATAGGGTGGCCGTTTCACAGGTGACATGGTTTCAAAGCCTAAGGACTTGCAGTTAAGTCAGATCTCTTGATTCTGGGTTCAAGTCTTTTCTGTTCAAATTTTCTCCAGCCCACATATCCAGCCACTGGATTGCTTCTGACCTGGCTTGTTGGCATCACGCCCCCTGGTCCTCAGTGTCTGGCACATCTTGGGCACTCAGATCCAGCTATGGAAGGGTAAAAGACTAAGCGGATGGATACTACACTGCTTCCAAAGTTCTCTCCAGGTTCTTTTTTACTTTAGGGTGCCATGGACAGACCCATTCCACTTCTCCGTCTTATTGTCTATCTTAATGTGTTCTCTCTTTTCTGCACCTTCTCCTGCTCTGTCTTACACACACACACACACAGACACTGGTTACACAACAACATCCATTCTGATTGACAAATTGTTTATTCTTCTCAAGTATAAGTGCCTTCAGGAACTTTTTTCTTTTTTTGAGTTATAGTCAGTTTAAAGTGTTGTGTCAATTTCCAGTGTAGAGCACAAATTTTCAGTTATAAATGAACATACCTATATTCATTGTCACATTCTTCTTCACTGTGAGCTACCAAAGGATCTTGTATATATTTCCTTGTGCTATACAGCACAACCTTGTTTATCTATTCTTCATATACCTGTCAGTATCTACAAATTTCAAACTCCTGGTCTGTCTCTTCCCACCCCTCTTCCTCCTGGTAACCACAAGTTTGTATTCCATGTCTATGAGTCTGTTTCTGTTTTGTATTTATGTTCATTTGTCTTTTTCTTCTTTCTTTCTTTCTTTTTTTTCCCCACATATGAGCGATCTCATATGGTATTTTTCTTTCTCTTTCTGGCTTACTTCACTTAGAATGACACTCTCCAGGGATATCCATGTTGCTGCAAATGGCGTTATATTGTCATTTTATGGCTGAGTAGTATTCCATTGTAGAAATATACCACATCTTCTTTATCCAGTCATCTGCTGATGGACATTTAGGCTGTTTCCATGTCCTGGCTATTGTAAATAGTGCTGCTATGAACATTGGGGTGCAGATGTCATTTTGAAGTAGATTTCCTTCTGGATACAAGCCCAGGAGTGGGATTCCTGGGTCATATGGTAAGTCTATTCCTAGTCTTTTGAGGAATCTCCATCCTGTTATCCACAGTGGCTGCACCAAACTGCATTCCCACCAGCAGTGTAGGAGGGTTCGTTCTTCTCCACAGCCTCTCCAGCATTTGTCATTTGTGGACTTTTGAATGGCGGCCGTTCTGCCTGGTGGGCCTTCAGGAACTTTGAAGGTGGTTAGTTAACACTCTCATGATGAGTTCTGGATACGTGGGCTGGAGAAAATTTGAACAGAAAATCCTAGTTACAACTTTTAACAAGTTCAAACCACCCATAAAAATTATGACAATATTTCAATAATGGTCCCTTCTCTGGTTCACGTCGACTAAAGCAGAAGTGCTGAGGAAGAAAGGAACTATCTCCTCTTTGGGTACCTCTTCTTAGAGATACTTTTCCAATTGGTCAAAACAACACATGGAGAAATAACTACAAATCAAATATAATAATAGTCACTTGGACTGCATTGACTTTGATTAAAAACAGGAAAGTTTTTATTACATTTAAGGAAACAAGAAATAATCTCTTTCTTTGTAAAGTCTAGTTGTGACTCATATAATCCAACACTAAACTGCAGAAAATACAGCTGGGTTTCTGGTGAGTTGTTTCAGCTACCATATGGAACAACCGATGTTTATAATCCATACTCCTTTGTTTAGGAAGGAGACACTCTGAATGGCTTTAGATAAAATGCTGTGAGTGTAGATTTGAACAGGTTTGATGGGTGTTTTCTCTCTTTGCTGTACTTTCACTTTGAACCTGACTTCTCCAGATAGTGGGCCTTGCTTCAGGTCCTCCTCAGCCTTCCTGTCATCATGCTTTACTGTCTTGTATCCCATTCCCTGAGAGCTTTTCCTCTCAGAGGGGTGATGGGATTCAATCTGTAAACCAAAGCACGTTATTGAGTAGAAGCATGCAGACTTGTCAGCTGTCCTTTGGAAAACCCAGAGTCATGGCATTCACAGTGGGAATTTCATGTTTACTTAAACAGAGAGGAGTGCACTTTCTGTCTGTCTGTAGAGAAAGTACTCGTCTCAGTAAACACGTGGATGAAGAGAAGAGAAACTGACTGTGGCTTCCAGTTTTAGGGACAGATGGAGCTGCATGGACCAATGCCAGATTGTGGAGCTTGGAGTTAAATGTCCTCTTTGGAACCCTGTTGAGTGGAAACTTCTTTTTCTTTCTCTGGAAGACACATTAGACCTCAGAAAATACCTATGACCCCGAGGCATCGCCATATTTCTAATGACATTTTAACTTACACCGACCATCTGAAAAGATTCATTTACAATAATCTTTCCAGCTGCTCAGCTGCACAAAAAATAGATGAATCACTTTACTAACAAGGGTATTTTCTTAGCAGCATGGATTGAGTGGAAAGGGTGGAGGGAGGTGGCAATGAAAAAAGAAACTTGTTCGCTTCTGTTTTAAATAACTGTCTGATTAAAACAACAGCAACAATAACACCACCAACAAAGGGGAAAACATCCTCTACCACCAAACAAACAAACAAACAAACAAAAAAGTTTTCACTTAGGATGGACCATCTTCTTTAAAATGAAAAAAAAAAAAAAAATGAAGCAGTTACACCATGGGTGTCCCTAGCTCAAAATGCATCCAACCTGTAACTTCTGATTACTCAGAGATTCACAGAAAGTAAACCCAGGTAGGATTAAGAAAGCCCCCAGGGACAAGTATGATCCTTATATCTGAACAGCAGATTTGTTTTTTAGCAATTTTCTGATCTTTTCTTTTTTTGTCTAAGATGACGCTTGTTAAAATATAAGAACAGACACTCACAAAAATGTCTTTCCCTGTTTGGGAAAAAGTAAAAGTTTGCTTTATCTAGAAATATTTAAGTCTTTTAAAATAAAGGGATATATTTAGAAACAGAAGACCAGGTCCCAACTCAGAAGTAAGTTTCCCCATCACTGATTAGCTTACCCGTCCTCTCCACCTGTGTCCTCTGGGAGTAACTGTATTGATATTAAGGTTTATCAAGTTATATCAGTTGACACATTTAATTTTTTTCTTCTTATATATATTTTTTTCTAGAATAGCCCATTAAAGAATAGATTTGTACTCAGAAAACCACCTTGGACTTTTAGGAAACAATTATTTAAAAGGGGAAAGATGGACAGGACTTTCTAGAATTGAAATTTTTTTATATATACAAGAGTAGGACAGGGCAAAAGGATGTATTTGGAGAGAAATGCAGTATAAAGAGGGTATTCATGAGCAGGGTTTAGGGTGTTAGCTTTATAGACAGTAAAGACAGAACCTGTAGAAAGGGTTATTTTTATCTTGTTGGTGTATCTAAGGTAACAGTTTGCAATATTGCTCTGGAATCTTTTTCTCCCTAAATTATTCTTCCTTCCATCCAACTCAGGAAAGAGGTATGAAAAAGCAGGAAGTAGAAAGAGCTTGCTAATCTCTTGGGCTTTTTATTTGTTAGCTTATCTGTTTGATTTTCAAAAGCCCCATAGAGGAGAGAGCAATGGCATATTGGACAAAATACTTGACCCAAAGCAGCAGGCAGAGTGGGACTCAGCCCCATATCACTGGAGGGACGTATCAGTCTGGAGGGAGGAAACAAGACAGCACGCACACGCCCTGTGTGGTAGTGGCTGGGGCCTCGGCCACCACCAGGAATGGTGAGCGAGGGCAGAATCTCTGAATGGACATGGCTATGCGGGTATCTGAGACGATCGGATTCATAGATCAGCTCAGAGAGGAGTTCCATGCCCCACCATGCTGCCAGCACGGGTGAGCCAGCGGGTTAGAAGGGCGCATGCGCATTAGCGCCGAGGGTGTCCCAGCGGCTATCTGTATGGGCGAGTGCTTGAGGATCGGAGAGCTCCCACTCCTGAATCCCAAGGCACCCTCCAAGGCCCCAAAAGGAGACAGAACATTATAAATAGGACTGAGCTTAAGTTTCCCACTACCTTTGTGGGTAAGGTGAGTCTCGATAAAAATTAAGAGAGTTTTATGATGCACAGGATTGTCTATTTCTTGCTTAATTGAATTTGTGGGCTGAGCATCACACATGTTAATAGAGTCAAAAAGAACAAGGACTCTAATTTTGGATTGAGGGTACAGGGAGTGGGGTTGAGAAGGGAAAATAGGGAAGGAAAAAAATTATCCTTACATAAAGTGATAGGTACCAGAACCACCCTTGCTTCAATTGCTTCAATCAGTGCTGGAAGGCTGAGCCTCGCCCTGAGGGCACAAGATGAGTGCAATTCCTTGAAAATCAGCTGGGTAGCATTTAGACCCCTGAGACAGTCACAGCAGGAGACTAGCATTGACAAGCAGACTGTGTGGGACCAATTTCCATTGTCCACTGTGCTGCGGCAGGATGCAAAAGAAGTGGTTATTTGAGACACCGAATCTCTGCAGGCTTGGGTGTGGAAGGCTGTGAAATATTTTCAGTTTGTGTAAACTGCCCTGATTCTGGGGGAAAAAACAAGGAAATGAGGCACATCAAGAGGGAGAAACTGGACTTCTTTTCATAAGGCAGTTAATGATTGAGTTATTGATAGGAAATACAGACATGTTCATATCTGCACTCAGATTTTGCGGAGCAATTCATGTAGAAATCATTTGTATAAAGTGGTGTCTTCAGATAAATCTGCTTTGCACTGCAGTACTGATTCTCTGAGTGCCAGGGGACTTATTGAGGCCAGTTGGTCTTCAGTTATTTCATAGAAAAGATGCAAGTTGAGTTCATTTCAAAGTTGTTTGGTTTCTTGAACCAAGTAGAAGATTCTGGGTTAAGAGTACTAGGTTGGAGTCTGGGCTCCAACTTTTAGGAGTCAGATAATCTTGAGCATGACCTGCGTGACTGTTTCCTCATTTGTAAAATAGAGATGACAGCACTGCATAGTGATGTGGAAGGAGACTGTGAGTACAGGTTGACATTTTGATCTCTAGGGAAGTACTATAGATGTTCAGAGGAGGAAATCTGTAATTCTTCCTTAGGGATGGAATTAGAGTAAGTGACAGCTGACCTTGGGACTAGAGGTTGAGTAAAATTTCACTGGTAACAACAACAACCAAAAAGGCAGCCCCTACATGAGTAACAGTTTAAGCACAGCAACAGACATATAAGTGAGACTGTGCATCATGTGCCCGAAAATAGTCCTGCATCAGCGCCCACCCATATGTCCTTGGCAGTCATCATTTTGGTAGCATGCTTTCAGCTGGAAGCACCTGTAACTCTGCCAGAGACATTCTATCTGTTCATACATGAGGCAGGCTAAAAATGCTAGGGAGCGAATGCATCCAGGAGCAGTTCTTGGCCAGTGGCAAACTGATCGGAGAATATATTCCCCTTGAAAGCAATTGGGGTTGGGCACTGGATAACAGGGAAGAGTGTTCCTTACTGTATCCCAGGGTTCCCCAGTGAGATTGACCTGTATTTGCCCTCATTCTAAAACCTACTTATAATACAAACCTTATTGTTTCTCTTTTTTCCTGTCTTCCTTTCCCAAATGTTTATGGTGCTTCACAGGGACATCTCCCAGATAATAAAGCAATTGCACACAAATCCTTGCCTCTGGATCTGCCTCTGGGGAAACCACCTTAAGACAGAGACACTTGTTGGGAACACAGGGTGTATGGAAATTGTAGGCAGGAGCTAATGAGCATACTGTTGTTTGGAGGCACATAGTAAAATCCAGTAGAATATGGTAAGTATGTGACTAATATAGAAAATAAAGAGCCTTTGAAAGTCTAAGCACAGGGAAAATTGAGAAGAAAGCTGAAGCAATATTTTATATCCATTTTTTAAAAAAAGATAATTTTTAGAGCAGTCAATTCACAACAAAATTGAGAGGAATGGAAAGAGACTCCTCAGATCTTCTGCCACCATGTATGCAAAGCCTCTCTCATTATCAACATCACTTATTAAAATGGTACCTTTATGAGCAAGGATGAAGCCTGCACTCACAGTTTCCTTCAACATCACCATGCAGTGCTGTCTTCTCTGTTTTTCATCATAACCACCCAAAGTCCATAGATTACATTTGAGTTCATTCTTGGTCTTGTATATTTTACAGGTTTGGACAAATGTACACATATCCATCATTATAGTATCATCCAGAGTGCAAAAAATGCCCTAAAAATCCTCTGTCCTCTGCTTGTTTATCTTTCTCCATCAACCCCCGACAACTGCTGACCTAATTGTCTCCATAGTTTTGCCTTTTCCAGATTGTTCTGTAGTTAGACTCTACAGCATATAGCCTTTTCAGACTGGCTTCTTTTACTTAGAGATATGCATTTAAGTTTCCCCTATGCCTTTTCATGACTTGACAGCTCATTTTTTGGGGCTTACTAATACTCCACCATCAGGATGTACCTTAATTTATCCTTCACCTTCTGAAGGGCATCTTGGTTGCGCCCAAGTTTTGGCAATTATAAACAGAGCTGCTATCAACATTTGAGTGCAGGTTTTTGTGTGGACGTGTTTTTAACACCTTTGGGTAAATACCTAGGAGTGTGAGAGCTGGATCATGTTAAGAGTATATTTGGTTTTGTAGGAAATCATCAAACTGTGTTCCAAAATGGCTGTACCATTTTGCATTCTCACCAGCAATCTTTGAATATTCCTGTTATTGTACATCCTCATTAGCGTTTGGTACTGTCAGTGCCCTGGATTTTGGCCATTCTCATAGATGTCCAGTGGTGTCTCACTGTTTTAATTTGCATTTCCCTGATGATATATGATATGGATCATCTTTTCTTAAGCTTATTTGAAATCTATGTATCTTCTTGGTTAGATGTTTATTAGGAACTTTGGTCTATTTTTTTATCAGTATTTTTTGTTGTTGTTGTTTTCTTATCGTTGAGTTTTAAGAGTTCTTTGTATATTTTGGAAAATAGTTTTTTTTACCAGATGTATCTTTTGTAAGTATTTTCTCCCATTCTGTGGCTTGTCTTCTCATTCTCTTGACATCGTCTTTCACAGAACAGATGTTTTTAACTTTAATGAAGTCCAGCTGATCAATTATTTCTTTCATGGATTGTGTCTTTGGTACTTCACCTAAAAAGGTCATGCCCAAGGTTGTTTTGATTTTCTTCTATGTTGTCGTCTATGAATTTCATAGTTTTACACTTTACATTTATGTCTGTGACCCATTTGATTTAATTTTTGTGAAGCTGTAAGTTCTATGTCTTTCTTTCTTTTCTTTTTTTTCTTTTCTTTTTCTTTTTTTTTTTTTCTTTTTTTTTTTTTTTTTTTTTTTGGATGTGCATGTCTACTTGTTCCGGTAGCACTTGTTGAAGAGACTATCTTTGCTCCATTGCATTACCTTTGCTCCTTCACCAAAGATCAGTGGACTATTTGTGGGAACATATTTCTGGGCTCTCTACTGTGTTCTATCGACTTATTTGCCTAGTCTTTTGCCAACACCCACTTTCCTGATTACTGTAGTTTTACAGTGAGTCTTAAAAGGTCTTCTGCCTCTTCATACAAATGTTAGCATTGGTTTGTTGATACCCACAAAACAACTTGCTGGGATTTTGGATGGGATTACACTGAATCTATAGATCGAGTTGGGAAGAACTGAAATATTGACAATATTGAGTCATCCTGCCCATGAATATGAAATATCTCTCCATTTATTTAGTGCTTCTTTGAGTTCATTCATCAGAATTTGTGGTTTTATTCATACTGATTACGTACATATTTTGTTAGATTTATTCCTAAGTATTTCATTCTTGGTGTGCTGATGTAAATGATATTGTGTTTGTAATTTCAGATTGTTACAGAGGAAAGCAATTGACTTTTATATATTAATTTTGTATCCTTCAACTTTATAATTGTTTATGAGTTACAGGAAAGTTTTGTTTGTTTGGGGGGTTTTTTGGTCAATTATTTCAGATTTTCTACAAAGAAGAGCATGTTGTGTAAACAAAGACACTGTTACGTCTTCCTTCTCCATCTGTGTACCTCTTCTTTCCTTTTTTTTGTATTGCATTAGCAAGGAGTTTTAGTCTGATGTTAAAAAAGAGTTGTAAGAAGGAATAACCTGGCCTCCTACCTGATCATAGTAAGAAGGCTTTACATTTCTCACCATTGTGGCTGTTAGCTTTAGTTTTGAGGTGGTCTTTATCACGTTGATGAAGTTTCCCTCTGTTCCTAGTTTACTGAGAGTTATTATTATGAATGTGTGTTGGAGTCTGTCAAATGCTGTTTCTGCATCTATTGCTATGATCATGCAAGTTTTCCTTTTTAGTTTGTGGTTGGAATAGATTATATTATTACCTTTCAAATGCAGAACCAGCCTTGCATGCATGGAATAAATACCACTTGGTTATTGTGTTTAATTCTTTTTATAAATTTTTTTTGGATTCAATTTGCTATTTTATTGAGAATTCTTGCACTTATGTCCATGAGAGGAATGATTTGTAGTTTTCTTTTTTTGCTTTGTCTGGTTTTGGTATTAGGGTACTGCTGGCCTCATAAGATGAGTAAGGAAGTATTTCCTCTCCTTTAACCTTCTGAAAGAGGTTGTAGACAATTAGTATAATTTCTTCCTTACATTTGTGGTAGAATTCACCAGTGAACCTATTTGGGCATGTGCTTTCTGTTTTGGAAAGCTATTAATTATTGATTCAATTTTTTAACTAGATACAGACTCATTCAGATTGTCTATTTCTTCTTGTGTGAGTTTTGGCAAATTGTGTCTTTCAAGGCATTGGTCTATTTCATCTAAGTTACAGTATGATCAGGCCATCCAATATGGCTGTTCTCTTGCTCTCTGTACACCTTCTGTGTGACTAGTCCCTGTCTTACCTACACCTTACTCACATGACTGACTTTCCCTCTTAATTACAGAACCTAATCAGTAAACACCTATGTACTTGCCTCTGCTTCTAGCTAGGGGTTTTTCTCATCTTCAGATCAAAATGTCTCCACTATGTTAGCTTATCTAAAGGGTGGTGAGGGGCAAGCTCCTCTGCTGGTTTCTCCAGTAAACTGATAAGCCAACCTGATGTCAAGTCCCCCTGTAACTGGTAACCTCCTTCTTACCCTGGTACTGAAGACTGCTGCTATGTCCTGCCTGCCATCTGCTGTCCATGGTGGGGTATAACTCCAGAACCCTCTTGTTTTGGACGTATGATACCCATATGCTAAACCATTGATGCCTCTGTCACTGACTCTGAGCTCTTTCTTCAGTCTTGAGGCTGGGCAAGTACAGGGTTCACAGACCTGCAGGGTGCAGCCCAAGAGTTACCTAATTTGTGGGCATTTTGTTGTTCACCGTATTCCTTTATTATGCTTTTAATGTCAATGGGATCTGTAGTGATGTCCTCTCCTTCATTTTTGATATTAGTAATTTGTGCCCCTTCTCTCTTTTTCTTAGTTAGCCTGGCTACAGGCTTGTTGATTTTTAAAGATCTTTTCAAACAACCAGCTTTTGGTTTTGTTGATTTATTTCCTCTATTTATTTTCTGTTTTCAATTTCATTGATTTGTATTGTAATTCTTATTTATTTTCTTCTGCCTAGTTTGATTTAATTTTCTCCTCTTTTCCAAGTGGAAGCTTGGATTACTGATTTTAGACCTTTTGTTTTCTCTAATATATACATTCAATACTGAAAAATTTCCTCTAAGCACTACTTTCACTGCATTTCATAAGTTTTGATAAGTTGCATTTTCATTTAGTTCAAAACATTTAAAAATTTTTCTTGATATATCTTCTTTGACCTGTGTGTTATGTTTAGGAGAATATTGTTTAATCTCTGTGTATTTTGAGATTTTTTCAGTTATTGTTCTGTTACTGATTTCTAGTTTAATTTTATTGTGGTATGAGAGTGGTCATTGTATGATTTCTATTCTTTTAAATTTGTTAAGGTGTGTTTATGGCTCAAAACTTGGTCTGTCTTGAATATTCCATGTGACTAGAGAAAACTGTGTAATCTGCTGTTGTTGGATGAAGTAGTCTATAGCTGTTAATTACCCAGTTTATTGATGGTGGTGTGGAGTTCAACTATGTCCTTACTAATTTTCTACAAACTGAAAAAAGAGGCTGAAGTCTTCAACTGAGGTTGATGTCTGCTGTTGAAGTCTTCAACTATGATACTGCATTCATATCTTTCTCCTTGCAGTTTTATCAGCTTTTGCCTCATGTAGTTTGACACTTTGTTCTTAGGTGCTTGTATGTTAAAAATTGTTATATATTCTTGGAGAATTGACTTATCATTATGTAATACCCTTCTTTATCCCTGATAACTTTCCTTACATTTTCTTCTGTCTGAAATTGGTCTCGCTACTGCTTTCTTTTGATTAATAATATTAGCATGATGTGTTTCCTTCATCCATTTACTTTTAATCAAGATATGTTTTTATATTTAAAGTGGATTTCTTATATGAAAATATAGTTGGGTCTTATTTTTTGATCCATACTGACAATCTGTCTTTTAATTGGTGTATTTAGACCACTGATGTGTAAAGTAATCATTGATATAGTTGGGATTAATAGCTACCATATTTGTTATTGTTTTATATTTGTTGCCCTTGTTTTTTGTCATTATTTTTGTCTTCTACTCTTTTCCTGCCTTTTGTGGTTTTAATTGAACATTTAATGATTCTATTTTTCCTCCTGTCTTAGCATATCAATTATACTCCTTTTTTCCACATTTTGGAAAGCAAATACTGCCAAATTTAAAGTGAAAGGGGTTGGAGAAAGCATTATACTAGGGAAAATGAATGAATCTAAAGTAATATTTTGGTAATTAATAATGACATCCAAATTTGTGTACCAATATAGAATTTGCAGTCTGTTGGATTCATTAATTGGGCATAAAGTTCAGAGTGCAGAGTGCACGGTCATTGAAGCCAACGTTTTTGGCTTTGAAAATGATAGGTGATAAGCAACATACGATAGATAACAATGGGAGAAGAAGATACTGAATTCGTAGTTCTTGTTGAAGATTCAAATGACAATATTTAATTTTTCAATTTAACAAACATTTGTTGAACTTATTTTGAACCGGGCAATGACTGGGTCCTAGGACCAAGAAGTCACAGCCTCTGCCCTCACACAGCTGCACTGTATAATGGAAAGGTTGTAAATGTGATGTAGCTTGAGAAGACCATTTACATACAGGTGCTAGAATAAACTGTAGGAGTTGCTGTCTTTATCTAGCAGAAAGAGTATTCTATTGCTTCTCTAAAATAATGTCCCTAATTTGGTGAAATTTCTTTTCATGGGCAAACAGTTCTTTGGGTTCAGAAAGAATGGATTGCAATATTTTATCCCTGAAAGCTTCATACTGATACACTTTTTACAAAGAGGGAAAAAGTGCATAGTAAGAATTATAATTTCCCTGTTTAGGTTGATGTAGAATAAAACTCACAGGGCACTGTGACTTGCTATGCATTAATGGATTCTTCTCTGCTGACGTTAGTAGAATTTCAATGGCAGAGAAAATAAAAAGAAGTGTATTGTCTTCTCTTGATGTTATTTATCCATTTGTAAACAGTAGTATTTGTTTAACTTCCTAGGGAAGAAACAATGGCTGAATTGTACTTTGAATCTCAAGGAAAAACAATAATGGTTTATGCATTGTTTTATTCATTCTTTTTTTTCCTTTTTTGTTTCTTTTTTGCAATATTTCAATAAAATTTAGCTTTCAGGTGTTTTTCCCCCCTAAATGAATGCAGTATGGGGTCTTGCCAAGATAGAATACCAACTTTTCTCAGTTTGCTGTATAGTTCTTCTGAGAGTTTGTGTAATTGAAATAATACCATTTTTGAATCATTCATCTTTTTGAATACCTAGGCTTTTTGTGTCCCAGTTTATGATAATTCAAGAGATATGGGATATCTGCCAATGTGAATTACATAATCTCATAGCTTTTACCATTGTGGTAGTAGTTTTTTTTTTTAATTATTGTGATTGTAATTTATTTTAAATTATTCATTCCTAATTTTGCAAATGCTTACAAACTTCACTCAAAACCAAAGGATCTCTTTCAGGATATTTATAAAGCTATGACAATTTACCATATATCACTTGCCCTTAATTTATAATTTTGGCTATTTCTTCAGTCAATCAACCAATTAATTGAGAAGTATTTGGAGTATTAAGAGTTTCTATTTGGAGTAACAGATCTTTAGGCCTAAAGCTCAGGCCTGCCAAGGGAATCGGTCACATGGCAACAGAACCTCTGATTTACCTGCATTTTCCACAAATCTCCCAGCAGGTTGTTGCTCGCCTGCCTTTGGTGAGCAGGCACAGCTATCATGCAACCCCTGAAACAGTTTACACTGGCAGAGGGACACCTTTCAAAGAACCTGATGGGGCCTTACCCTTGGCAACTGGGAAACTTGTAGGATTTGAAACCCTGAAAACCTTGTCCCTTCTCTACGTTGCTCCTTCCTCTTTAAGGAGAAAAATCTAAACCTTAACCACATTAAAAAGATGTTTATTTTTTTGTGTGTGGTGGTGCCTTTCTGAGAATCACATCCTCATCATCCCTGGGACAACAACCCACCTTTCCCTAGAACTCTAAGTAGAAACACTAGAGATAGAATGGAATAGATAACACTGAACTCCGGATGTCTCAAAACCCAGGGGCATTCAGGATTGCAGTGCTTCTCAAACTTTTGGTGTCTGGCCTCTTTGCAGTCTTACAAAATCATGGAAGACCCCAAAGGCTTTTTTTAAATGTAGGTCATAGCTATTTATATTTACCTTATTAGAAGAAAAGCTAAAGACTTTTTGAAATGTTCTAAATGACAGTAACAATCCCATTACCAGCTGCCTTAGAAGCCAAAAGAAGTGTATGAACAAGGAATGTCATGTCTGTCACATGGGGTGAAATAAGAGATGGCAGAAGGTGGGCTATGAGATTTAGTAATCTAGGGGTCATTTGTGACCTTAATAAGAGCAGTTTTGGTGAAATAGTGGGAGTGAAGGTCTGGTCACAGGGAGTTTATGAGAGATTAGAGAGAAACTGGAGAGACTGATTAAAGACCATCCCTTCCAGGGGTTCTGTTGCAAAGACTAGAAGAAATAGAGTAACAACTAATGGGAAGGGTGAGTACAGTAAAAGATGTGGTTTTTGTTTATTTCTATTTTTCTTTTTAAGACAAGAGAATTAACATCATGCTTATGTGCTGATGAGGATGATTTTGTAAGGAGAAAAAAGTTGGCAATGTAGGAGAGACAGGGAAAATGCTTGGGCAAATTTCTTGAGTGTGCAACAGGGTCTGGGATCGAGTACCCATGTGGTAGGATTGGCTCTAGAAAGAGCATGGAAACTCCATCTTCCCAAACAGCCAGGCAGGCAGAGTGAGTGCAGGTGCCAGTGGCGGTGGTGGGGTGGGGGAAGGCAGCATTGGGAGTTTAAGCAGGTTCTCTTCTGAGCGCTTCATGTCTCATGAGGGGCAGGCTGGTGTGGGAGAGGCACCTAAGACAGTGGACTGGGAATAAACTAGAACAGCGTTTCTCAAAGGGCAAACCCGGACCAGCAGCAACAGCATCACCTGGGAACTTGTGAGAAATGCAGATTCCCAGGACTTCCTTCAGACCCACTTCAGACCTGGCTTTGGAGGCCGAGCCCAGCCGGGCCTCTGGGGCCCTGAAGCACACTGGGGTTTCTGAGCCGCTGGACAGGTAGTTACCGTCTGATTTTGGGGGTCACCCTAACTACCTCGAATGTCAAGAATATGCAACATGAGACCAGCCAGCTAGCGTATTGCAGGGTTTTCTCCAGACAAAATCAGATATTTTTTACAGGAGAGACAAAGAGTGAGATCTACAGGTTATGGATATTAGTTCATAAAATATTAAATGGTAAGTCTGTAAAAATTACAATGATAAAGTTGCTATGGCCTGAGTTGTGTCCCCCCGACCCT